>NC_141693.1:1601491630-1602691630 GCF_964263255.1 Lissotriton vulgaris | reverse complement strand
GTCTGCAAGTCTTTTCTATATATGGTACTCAGTTATCCTTGGTAGTATGACCCCTTTGTGTTCTGCTTACGGCTCTCCCAAGAATAAACATGCACCATAGGACTCTTAATAACTATTATAAATATTGTGACTGTTCAGACCTTGGATTTAACACCATGCCACCTGTATATCATTCTTTAAACCTTCTGTTTTACCCGTATTTTTAAAACCTCTTGCTTAGTCAAATAAAATATACAGAATTAATAATTTCCCTTTTGCACACAGACTCAATATGCACCATTTGTATATTGAAACAGCATCGTTGGAATGTAATCCATGTATTTGTTATTGTCTAAACTTCTCCTTTGATAATGTGGCAGGGTGTTTTCTGTGCTTGTGCTCGTTGGTGGACATAATGTTTGCTGACATACTGTAAAAAAAACTCTTTTTATTACAAATTTCCTATGCACTAGGTTTTTGTGTAAGATTTGTGTGTCGGACGCTCCAACACTACACATTATTGCACACCTTAGTGGAAATAAATATGAAATCACCAACTAATGGTGTGGGATTGCATTTTAATCCAGATCTATTTGGCTGGGAACAAAGGCACTTTTCCTGAGGAATGGAGCAGACATTTAGAGACAAAAGATGCATGTTGTTCGGGGGAGATGTTGAAAATCTCCCCACTATCTGTGTGCTCTGCTGCATTAACATGCAGGTCGCATATTTTCTTTTGAAGTCAGGGCTGTTGAAAAGGAATCTATTTTTTAGCTGGGAGTACTGATTGCTGGCCAGGTTGAGGTTGTACACACAGAGCAAATTAATGAGACACACAGTAAAGAAGAAGCTTAAGACCAATTTACAACAAGCATTTGCAATGCAATAGGTCTCGCATTATTAAAGTTAGAGCTATTAGCATTGCTAAAGAATGCATCACCAATAGCTCACACTTTAATAATGCGAGACCTATTGCATTGCAAATTCTTGTTAATATATTGCTGCAAAGGTAATGTTTGTAAATAGGCACATAGGTCAAGTCTGAAAAGGGAAGAAAAGATTTTGCTCTGCAAGGATTAAGGGAAAATATGAAATATAACAACTGTGAGAGGCATTCAAAATATGCGCTGGGTGAACAGACCCCTCCCTCTTCGATAAGTGGTTACATCTGCCTGGATTAGCCGCTCGCCACATTGAAGAGGGACCTGTACAGTCATGCCAGCGAAAAGGAGAGGTGACTGTTTGCTTAGAATACATGGAGGAGGCCCCCAGACAACCCCAGGCACCCTTCATTCAATAGCTGAAAATAGCCAGGCTTAGAAGAAGGGGGATGAGGGGGAGGAAGGGGTTGTCGCTTGACAGAATGTCAGGCAGAAAGAAAACACACCTTTAAACAGATTCCAAATCATCAGCCTCGAGCTGAAGAAGGGATATCAAGGAGGCAAATAAAAAAAACGAGCGTGTTCAGAAGAAAAAGCTCACAAGTTAAAGAGCGAGCGTGACTGTGTCAGCCAGTGTCTGTTGCAGCACCTCTGCTGCTAACACGCCCGCGAGTGGTGCGAGTGGTGCGCACGCGTGCGACACACGTGACCACATGGCCTATTGGTGTCTATTACGCGAATCGAGCGTAATAGACACGAATAGTCCATGGGCGGAGCAATGCGCCCGCCTGTGGCCTATTGCGTGCAGTCTTCATTAAAAGACGCACGCAAAGGCCAATACCTGCCCACAAAAGGAAAAGAACACGCACAAGCGTGTGCGATTCCTAGGGCAGCTTACAAACCCCGTTTTTCACCTACTAAAGGGCTCGAGCTGCAAGCACTGCTGCGCAGTGCAATGCAGGGCGCGAGCCCTAAAAAGTGAGCAACTACTGTCAAGTCGACCACTGATGTCATGGAGCAGCCCCTCTCATATCTGTTCCATCCTTCAACAAATCTCGCACCAGGTGAAACAGCGAAGATGTGCTACTCCGTGCCAACAGGAATAAGAGGAATTTGCAAACAGCAAGAAAACTGGAGCACATTAAATCTTGGCTGCGCAGCCATGTAAGAGGGAGGGCATGTCTGCATGTAAGAGGGCCGATCTGCGCTTTCGCACAGAGTACCCGTTTCCAGACCTCAAATGCGTCACTCAGCATAACAGCCACTGGTCACGCTTGAACCCACACCATCTTAAACCTTTGCACTTACGGTCTCAGCATAAACCGGAGTGCTCCACAGCCCGGGGATGAAGTGCTGTGTAAATGCCACAGTGCAGTACATGGTATCGGCAAATTCTACTACAGTACCTACTTCAGTGCACACTTGCACTCAGAGCAACTGCTACCCCCTCTTGTTATGTTCTTTTGATTTTGAAAAGCTGTGGAGGCTGTGTTGAGGGGTGAGTCGAAAGGATGCAGGGAGTTCCTTCCAGACCTTTGCACAATCAGTGTGCATTCACGCCACCCCTATTTCTGTCTCTTTTTATATGTTCACTCTCATCTATGCAAGACATTTACTCTGAAGTTTTTAGGCCTTAAGTGGAAGGCTGGTCACCCTGAGTTTAACCCTCTCCAGATCAGCTGTAGAGATCCTGCGTCTTGAACTGTGGCTTGCTTGGCAGTGTGTTTTCCCAGTGTACTCTTCTATAAGCAGTCTCTTGTGGTGGGGAGTAGCTGCTCTGCGGTCCCATCTCCAGGTCTCTTAACATCCTGTCCGGCCTTGCAGAAGTGGCCTTCGGGATCTGCAGTCCCTGGATGTGTGTGTTTTGATTGGACAGCTATGTGTGGAATTACCTCGTTTGTGGATTAGTGAGCATGAAGTCTGACCAGGTGCAGGCCTGCTACCCCCCCCCCCTCTTACCCCCCGTTCTGCCGAGAACAAGAATACAGACGCAATGAAAAACTCCCAAGAAAAGAACTGGTCTGGTGGCTTCTTAGTGAGTGAAAGTTAAGGGTTTTACATTCCCAGGGGCCATTCTCGAAGCATGCGTCATCGGCATGCGCGCGGTTGTGAATGTATCTGCGAAGTTCCGCGGGCCTCGTTCAGAGTGGCGCGCATTGGCTGGGTCTTGGAGATCTGCGTCCACGTAGATCCGGACGCAGTTGGCCATTCACAAAGGAAGGACAAGTGCCCATCCCTGCTCGTGCGCTTTACTATTCACTGGTTGCCATGGGACACGGGGAGGGGGTGAGTTGGCAGGCCCACGACTACAGTCCAAAGCATGACCTGTGCACGCATCCCATTTACTTTATTGTCTTATGTAGAGTGAACTCGAAACCGAGTTTCAGGGCTTGGTACAATGGATATTTAACAAAGTAAAATCAACCATACGTTGACTGGTAGCATATGAAGGAAAACATCTGTGGCGTATATGCCACCATGGCTACGATTTTTTTCAGAGTTGCAGATTCGTATCTGAACTGGTATTGATGAAAGTGTGACGCATATCCCTGAAGACCCACAAAAGGCAAAACCTCCTCGCCAACTTAACCCCCAGGACATTGGTCTTGTACATACCAGCAAAGAGTGCACCATGTCCCAGATGCAGGAGAAAGAGGGTAGGCAGAGGGGAGATAGGAGCGCGAAGTAAACGGTAACCAGGAATTGTACAATACGATGAAGTAGTTATACAGTAAGAGGTCAGGTAAATATGTAGATGTCAGTTGGATAGCAGCAAGGAAATCACTTAGGTATTTGCTTGTGGAAGAGAGTAATAGAGAACAAGGGCATTAAACAGAGCGGGTAAGGAGAGCTTGATTGACCATGCAGGTGATAGGCAGCGTAGACATAGCTCACGTAGACAGCAGCACCTTTGAGTATGGTGTATGTGCTTGGCTTTGCCCTGGCCTCCAGAGTAAAACAAAGGATTAAGCTGTCTCTTTATCCATAGTTTATTTTGCGCACAAGCTGAATTTTTTGGAAATTCGACTGTTACAAAATAAAAGTTAAAAAAAATGCAATTTTCATTAATTTCCACACACGTCGATATTAGGAAAAAATATTTTGTGACTTGGGTTCTTCAACCGTATTCCCGTTTTTCAGAATTGTGTGGTGACAGAAAATCCTACAATAGTATTTTGGTGAATGAAAAAAAAGCTCAAAAGTTAAAGAGCGAGCGTAACTTTGTCAGCCAGTGTCTGTTGCACCGCCTCTGCTGCTAACACGCTCGCGGGCGTTGTGAGTGGTGCGCTCGCAAGCGTCACACGTAACCACATGGCCTATTGGTGTCTATTACGCACACCAAGCGCGTAATAGACACCAATAGCCCATGGGCGGAGCAATGCGCCTGCCTGCGGCCTATTGCGTGCAGTCTTTCATTAAAAGACGCACGCAAAGGCCAATAGGTGCACACAAAAGGAAAAGAACACGCATGAGCGTGTGCGATTCCTAGGGCAGCTTACAAAACCCGTTTTTTCACCTACTAAAGGGCTCGCTGGAGGACTCTTTGTTGTCGCTGCGTGTCGGATTGTCGGTTGGCCAGCCCTAACTATCACATTACGATTCGGGCATTATATTTGCAAATGGACTTGGCATGAATATCTACGCACTGAGGGACTACAGACTAGGATTGTACGACAGATAGGTTGTGCAACATTCCATTCCGGACTCTCCGTGCCTATATACTTGGACGGCCCCCGAAATCTATTTGGCCTTTTTAAAATTTTACTTTGTGAAGTTGTCAGACGGCTCAACCTTCTATCTTGGGCTAGTATACATAAAAACCCGTTCGAAACCTGCGGAGATCGGCACTGGGACGGCCCTTAAATTACTTGAGTCGTATCCGGAAAGACGAGCCTCTCCTCTGTGCGCAGTATCATACACATACCTTTGCCCACTCTTGGGGGTACTTTGAAGTTTCTTCTTCTTTTTTCGCCCTAATACACTGACGTTATTCTCTTTTGACAGGAATTTTGCCACTTTTAGAGGTTTCCTTCTAGTGTGTGAAGTATGTCATCATGTAGGACAGGTTGTAAGCCCTGCAGAGCTTGTCACCGGGTGAAGTTGGTGATGGTTCTGCATCTTGCCTGTCTGCCGTGGCTGGAACGCGATTATGACTCCAAGATGTGTTCGATTGTCGGGCCATGGTGCTGAAGGCTTTACGGGTGCAGTCCTGGTCAAGACGATCGTTCACGGAGTCCAAAGTCCTCTTCATCCCAGCTGAAATCGTTGGAACATTCAGGTAAGAGGCACAAAACGAAGAGTAAGAAGTCAAAGCTCTCTTTGACTTTTCTTCGCCCGTCGGCTGACTCGACGAAGCAGCATCGGCATCCATGGACTGGTTCTTCGGAGCCTGTGCCTCGGTCGACTCCGCACCTCCCCAAATATCCCTGAGCCGGAGCTACCCATGCCAAACTTGAGTTTTATGAGGCCCTGCATCTCATATTTGGCAGCTTGACTCCATTGTGGACCCTATGGCCATCCTGGGGTTGGGAGTGCCCTATCTAGTTCTGCACCAGCAACTCCAGCTTTAGGAGGCCCCGTAGATCTGATAATGTATCCAGATCAGCGGCGGTGGTACCACATTGAGCTTCCCCAATGTCGCTCCCGTTGCCGACCCTTCTGGCGCTGAATCCGACACGGAGCCAGAACCACGTTGCCCGGTGCCGTAGCCGCAAGGCCCATCGGATCCTAGATCAGATCCTGAGCCCCATTCCTACAGGCTAGGTCTCGGGGAGGAGTGGAAGGTGTCACTCGACCCTCTAGAAGACCAGAGCCCCAAATGAACTGGTGTTAGGAACTGAGTGACGCCAGCAGACTGGATACCACTCCAGATCTGGGAATGTTTTCTCCCCCTACTGTGGCTACGGAGGAGGGAGCTTTTTTTGCTATGGTGGTGTGGAGAGCCACCGAGGTCCTTGACTTTCAGCTGCCCTTGGTGGCTGTCAAGACTAATCTCTTGACTTAGGTACTGCAACCGGGAGTTTCCTCCTCAGACCCACTCCCATTCAATGAGGCAGTTAGCGATGTCCTCCTGGAAACCTGGCCAATACCCAGGACAGGGGCTCTTGGGAATAGGACCGCAGGTCCCGGAGGAGGCATGAGCCAACCTCTCCCAACCCGTTACAGACGGGAGAGACTCACCAAAGTTCACGATCTGTTGTGGTCTAGACACAACTGACTTGCTAGGCAAAGCAGTTTCCTTAACTGTGGCCCTGAGATGCCACAACTGACTTCTTGTGGGATGTCCAAGCTTCAACTCTGGCCATACCCTTAGATGGCACTCATCTATTCAGAGACTAGGCATACTAGGTGCTGGAGCGCTTTAAGGACTCAGGAGCTATGGCCAAGTCCTTGGGCCCACGTCATCCCCAATCTGCCTTTCTTGGCTACAGAAGAGGTTTTCAACAGCTCCAACCCTATCCCAGCCCCGAGTCACACGCGTCCCAGCCTTCGCATGGGCATGGGTCGGGTAGCCAATGGTCTGGTCCAGCCACCACACCCCAGAAGCTACAGCCACCAAACCTCCTAATCTTGCCCTTCTAGATAATGGGCGTCCAGTTGGTGGCAGGATCTGCCATCACTTCCATCACTGGCAGTCTATAACATCGTACAGGTGGGTTTTGCAGATCGTCCGAAAAGGCTACTCCCTCCCATTCAAGACCACCCATCCCTCCATGCCTCCATCTTACGACCAGCTGATGGACTATCATTTTTCCTTGCTCTGCAAGGAATTCATGGTTCTCTTGGCCAAGGAAGCCATACAGAGGGTTCTGGGGCCAGAAGGAGGCTGTGGTTGGTATTCCAGGTACTTTCTTGTCCCCAAAAAGGACAAAGTCCTTTCCCTATCTCTGAGCCCTCAACATGTACCATCAAAAAGGAGGTATTCAAGATGAGCCCACTGGCTCAGGTCTTGTCTGCCCTGGATCCAGAAGACTGGATGGTAGCTTTGGACTTGCAGGACTCTTAATTCCATATCTCCGTCCTGCCTGCCCACCAGTGTTATCACAGTGGGCCACAAGCACTTTCAGTTTACTGTGCCCTCTTTTAGCCTTGCCTGCGCCCCTCGGATGTTCACAGAAGTGATAGCACGGTTGTTGCAACTCATCTGCAGAGATCAGGGGTGTCAGTCTTCCCTTATCTTGACGACTGGCTGTGGAAGGCGGGCTCACCCCAGACTTTCTTCTTACAGTCCAGGTTACGGCGGACATCCTGTATTCGCTTGTGTTCAATATCAACATGCTGAAGTGACACCTGACTCCCTCTCAGACGCTCCCTTTTATCTGAGCTGTTCTGGAAATAAGGATGTTTCGGGCTTATCCTCACCAGTGGCGAGTCCAGGATATTCAGGCTATCATACCGATATTTCAGCCTCTTTACTGTATTTTACTGAGACTAAGTCTGAGCCTGCTGGACCTCATGGCCTCCTGCATCCTGCTGGTCATACATTCCAGATGGCGTATGTGGTACCTGAAGGTCCTATGAACGCTACCTCAGGGGAATCCTACCGATCTGGTCCAGATCTCAGAGGAGGCTGTAAAGGATTTGCTGTGGTGGCTAACGTACTGCGATTGGGTCAGAGGCAGACCCCTCTCACCCAAACAGATCTCACAGTAGTTACAGATGCGTCACTCCTGGGATGAGGCAGCCATCTTGGAGAGGTGGAGATCAGAGGACTCTGGTCTCTTGCAGAATCCGGGCTCATCAACCTTTTGGAGCTCTTAGTGATCCAATTGGCATTGACAGCCTTTCTACCCTCCAAAATTGAAGCCTAGTACAAGTGTACAACACCACCACCATATTTTACTGCAACTAACAGGGCGGGGTGGGGTCCTGGACCCTTTGTTAAGAGAAGTTGTGTGTGGAGATGGCTGGAACATCAGGGCATTTCCCTAGTGGTTCAACTCCTGGCAGGTTTCCTGAACACCAGGGCGGACCAGCTCAGCCTTCGATGCCTAACAGATCATGAATGGTGTTTCAAACTGGCGGTGGCGCAAGGTCTTTTTCAGCAGTGGGGAGAACCTTAGTTACATCTGTTTTCCTCCGGTGAGAACGCGCAATGTCAGCAGTTTTGCATGCTGGAGTGTCCAAGGTGGCACTGGCTCGGAGAAATTTTTCGGTTTGAGTGGAGCTCAAAATTCCTGTATGCATTTCCGCCCATACCATTTCTGCCCTGAGTTCTCAAGAAGATCAGGAACAACCGGGCCCAATACATCCTTGTGGCTTTGGACTGGGCACGGGCACGAAGAGTCTGGCATCCCCAGCTCCTCAGCATGGCAATCGATCTTCCGATCAGGTTGTCCCTTAGGTAGGATCTCCTGTCGCAGCAGCCCTCCAGCCAAACCTGTTAACTCTCCCCCTTCTTGCGTGGATATTGAGCAGCGGGAGTTGATAGCTTTCGATCTTCCTCTCAAAGTCTACAATGTTATTTTGGAAGCCAGGTGTCCCTCCATGCCTCCTATTTGAAGCGATTGAAGCATATTGTACACAAAAGTCAGTTGACCCATTTTGTGCCTCCCTTTCTGATATTTTACTTTTTATTTTTTACCTTGCCCAAGAGGGCAGTGCTTTGAGCAGTCTGAAGGGTTATTGCATTTATATAGTGCTTAATACCCCTGACGAGGCGTTGAATCGCTTTTTCTGCAAGTAGCATGCTACTCCAGAACCCTTAAAGTATTAGTGGTGAATTAGTATAAGGAAATATGAAAAAAGTATGAGTGTTAGATGTTAGTCAGTTATTTGGATTGAGGATAATGGAGGGATAGAAGAGGGGAAAAAAGGTTTGCATTTATATAGCGCTTGCTACCTGCTAACTGGTCGTCTCACTCTCACATCTTGACAACCACCCAGACAATCTGTTGAACTGCCTCCAGGAAATCCATCACTGGATGTGCGAGTCATCACTTAAGCTCAACGGATCGAAAACCGAAGTCATGCTTATGGGCAAGAAATGGACCACCATCCCCCCATCGGTCTGGCCAGACGTTTTCGGCGAGGTGCCCACCCCGAAACAAGAAATCAAGACCTTGGGAGTCTGGCTTGAACCTGAGCTGTCCTTGAAGACCCAGGCAGCCAAAACGGCAGGTACCTGCTTCGGACTCATGGGCTCCATCCGCAGGATCCTTCCACTACTTCCGCCCCTATCAAGGAAGCTCTTGGTTCAAGGTCTGATCCTTGCTCGGCTGGACTACAGCAACGCTGTCTATCTTGGAGCCCCTGAATCCACCTTGGCAAAACTTCAACAAACTCAAAACGCTGCTGCCCGGCTCCTTATGAGTCTCCCTTCCAGAGTCTCCGCCAGACCAGCGCTCAAGGCCCTACACTGGCTTCCAGTACGTCAGAGGGTAGAATTTAAGGCCTTGTGTACCGCCCACAAACTCCTCAACGGGCTAGGCCCTTCTATCCTGAGAGACTTGGTCACTCCATACAAGGCCTCCAGACCCCTGCGCTCGGATAACGAGCGTCTGGCCAATGTCCCTAGATTTAGGAAGGCACGCACTGGCGGTCGACGCTTCTCAGTAAAAGCGTCCTCAGGATGGAACTCACTCCCCCGCCTCCTGCGGCTGGAACCCAGCCACCTCCTTTTCCGTAAAAAATTGAAACCTCTGCTTCTCCCAAAATAGTTCCCCTTCCCCCTCTGGTCTCCACAAGTTTTATAGCGCGGGGATGCCTCCGGGTCACCAGGCGCTCTATAAATCGCTAAATAAATAATAAATAAAATTGACTTGCTTTTTCGGCAAGTAGCATGCTACTCCGGAACCTATAAAGGATTAGTGGTGAATTAGTATAGTGAAAATCTGAAAGTAATTTGAGTGGTGGATATGTTAGTTAGTTATTTGGATTGAGAAGTATAGTGGAGCGCTAGAAGAGGGAAAAGGCTTCCCTGATGAGATGTTGAAACGCTTTTTTGCCAAGTAGGACTCTACTCTGGAATTCATATAGGACTCATGGTGAAGTAGTACAGTGAAATATGAAAATGATGTGTTTGGTGGGCATGTTGGTCTGTTATTTAGATTGAAAAGGATAGTGGAGGGATAGAAGAGGGAAGAATTTAGATTTTTTTATTGGTCATAGCAATAGGAGGAGGCTTGGGATGAGTAAAAGGGAAGTGGAGGGGGAAGAGTCCGAGGGAAGGGGTTAGAAAGGCTTTGTTAGGAGATCTGAATAGTAAAAAGGTATGAGCTGATGCAAGGTGGTGTAGAGTAGCAAAGAGTCTAGTAAGGGTTATTTTGGGGATCATAGTAGTGGTATGGGGGATGGGATGAATTAGAGGGTGGAGGTAGAGGATATATTGATAGAGGTTTAGGGTAGGAAATAGGGTAGTGCATTGGAAAGAGTAGTAGAATGAGATTTGAAATGAGTCAGAGAGTTGAGGTAGAGGACATATTGAGAGCGGTATATGGTGAGAAATAGGGTAGTGCATTGGATTTGCTGAATTAGAAGAAAAAGAATAAATATATAGATACATAAGTACATGGAAGGTATATATATGCATAAGGAAGGTAGTATATGTAGATTAAAGATGCAACTAATAAACTTCGGCTTTCAAGTGTTGTTGACTTTTTTTTTTTTTATTTACAATGTTTGTAATTCCATAATGAAGGAATTGGTGATCATTAGTTATAATAAGAGATTTAGTTATTTATGCATTTACTTATATACATGTTAAAAACTTAGAATATTGTAACTATCAGTAAAATGTACATTTGTTAAGCAGAACTAATGAATATCTATATTTTTTTTAACATAATTTCTATACACATTTATGGAAAGCAATACACATGTGTAGATACATATGTATATACTGAGGTATATGGTGTATTTTTCTGGTTGCGTATGGTGTTCATGCAGCAGTAGTTTTCTGAAGATAAAGTGGTTATCCTTGGATCTTATGTTGAGGGGTAAAGAGTTCCATGGTGTGGCTGCAGAGAAGGATGTGCCACCCAAGGTTTTTCTTGTACTTTGGGATTTTGAGGCAAGATGCCACTCTAGAGCAGAGGTTCCTTTGTTGAATGTGTTCAGGGATTTTATTCCTGATGAAGAGCGGTCCCGTTCCATGTATTGCTTTGTGGGTGATACAAAAAAGTTTGAACATGGATTATCTGGCCACTGATAACCAATGCAGGGCTTTAAAGGCAGGGGAGATGTGGCCTTGCAGTTTTATGTGTAAGAGTAGGCTGGCATCCGAGTTCTGAATCCGTTGTAGTCCTTTCATAGTAGTTAAAGGTGATCCATGGTAGAGGCTATTGGCGTAATTGAGTTCGAACAGAACAAGAGGGATGGTAGCCTGGACCTTGGGTAAAAATGCTGAATGGGGGAAGATTTATCTCCGTTTTTATAGTAACAAAGCTTGATCTTGCTGGTTTGTCCACTTTGGCATTCATTGATAGCTTTAAGTCCATGGTCTTTCCGAGGTTTCTTACTTCCTTAGACACTTTAGGCGGTGTTCCCAGATCATCAGGCCAGGCGGCGAGCGGGTCATAATTTTCTAATCGCCACATGTGAGTATTTCCGTTTTGGAAGCACTCAATTTGAGATGGCTGCACGTCATCCATTGATCCACGGCTCTGAGACAGCTGAAAATAAGCGACTTTCCAATGTCTTTGGCGCTTTCCAGTTGGAAAAGTATTTGCGTGTCATCTGCATAGTTATAGAAAGTGAGGTGAAATTGATTGATCAGTGCCGGTAATGAATTCATGTAGATGTTGAAAAGGATGGGCGACATTAATGCAGACCTTTTCCCTCTTCTATCCCTCCACTATCCTTCTCAATCCAAATAATTGACTAGACCAACATATCCACCAGCCAAATTAATTTCATATTTCGCTATTCTAATTCACCACTTATTCTTTATGGGTTCCAGAGTAGCATGCTACTCGTCGAAAAAGCTCTTTGTCATGTCGTCAGGCATAGTAAGCGCTATATAAATGCTGTTACAATACAATACAGTTGCCTCAGACAGATCCCACCATCTACTCTCTGAATAAGCAGAGAGTACCGAAAAAGGCTAGTGCGTCAAAGGAGGCATGGGCCATATCGATACTGCTTGAAACCTAACCATTACGGAAGTTCATCCGATGGGGCCCAGAACTACCAAGCAGGTCTCCTAAGCAAAGTAATATCACAAGCATACGAGTGGCCCATCCACACAAAGGTAAACCAAATCTTTCATACGTGTGGGAAGTCCAGAATACATATCTTTTTAGCAAAAGAACATGTAAAATGTCAAGATTTCAAATTTAGGTACCAAGAGAAGAGACCTATGGGAAATGTACTTTTAATTTACTGATCTTAGCCTCTAGTAGTAAGTCAGTGTCTGTAATATGCTGATTCTGGTTTTGTCCTTAGGCTGCAGGAAGAGCCAGGCCCAGAGCTGGATTCTGTGATTCTTTTGGATGACGTAACTGGCGAGCCCATTATTTTGCCCCCTGCCCCAGAGTCCTCCGAACTTCCTGCTGGTAAATACATCTGTACTGTATTTATATAATGCATCGTGTGTATTAACTTTTCGGTGGTGACTTTTTCATCTTCCGTTGTTTTTTTTCCAGAGGTGACACCAATCGAGCCTCGTGTCCCTTCACTTCAACAAGTTCCGTTGTCTCCTATGGTTGTAGAGCGCCCAAGAAGCCCTCAAGTAAGCACTTATTTACAGAAAATAGGAATGTCAGTCTATGCACCTCATATTTGTGAAAAGATAAAGTTGCCCACACCCTCTGTTCATGTCTTAAGTTGTCCACACCTGTGCTCTAGATAATATATGAAAACAAGGAATAGGGTGTCCTTCAATGTATGTGAAGTAAAGGCAATGATGCACTCTCAAAAGTTGTAAACATCTATAGCAGCCGAACCTACTCTAATTGTTAAAAATAGATGTTTTGGAAGTGAGTGTTTTTTGTTCCACCACTGGGATGGGCTGGTGTGGTTTCCTTTCCATTGCAGCAGCATTTCAGCTTCGAATGATAACACTTGGTGACAAACATTTGTGGATGGTTGGTGTGGGCGCTTTGATACAGGATCAGTCAGGGTGGGAGTCAAAGTGTCCTTGCACCTTTGACAGGAGACAATTCTTCCAAGGGCTTTCCTCTTTCTTTGCAGATTTTCACAATGTTCTTTTACTTGTTTACTTTGACACTGAAGAACAATCACATAGTGGACAATCTTGGCTGGTTCTTTTAGAACATTTCCGATTCTCACCCCTGGTGACATTGCATGGGTCAGGGTATCTTCAGAGGTCATTTGAGATGCAGGAGTGAAAGAGAGGAAAGAGTGTAACGAACCTGGTAACCAGTGTGAAAAGAAGATGGAATTACAGATGAAATGTTTCATAGAGCTCAAAAGTTGCAGATAGACTGGGCAAAAGCGGGCCCATTCAGAATGGGAACACAATGTTGCACCCTTCAGCAGCAAGAGTGCAAGAACATCACAGATGGAAATCAAAGGGATTTTCATCCTGTGTGATCTCAGGAAGGATGGAGAAATCGGGTAGCTGATAAGTTTTAAAAGAGATTATGGGTGAAAGCGGCATGACTCAATAAACATCAGTGGGCACATGAGCAGCGGCAGGAACAAGCTGCTATGAATCAAGCAAATCATTGGTTTCCTTTCCATAGAAGATGGTTAAGCCTTTTACCATTTTGACCCAAATCTCTCTTGGCCATAACTGGATAATCCATTGGACAATGAACACATTTATGAAATCTAATGCAAACCACATACTGCAGAGCATTGTTAGCCTCAATGAGTCAAATAAGACAAAACAATAAAGCACCAACCAAGTTATTTCATTTTTCTTGAGGAGATCCGACTTCCATCTTCTCCCGCTACTTTGCCTTGAGGAGCAGATTTATTACAAACTAGTTTGTTCGTTTTTGCTGATGCTGCCGTTCATAGGGACATGGACCCCCACTGGTGCATGTGTCCTTGCATCATTGATGATTTTACCATGAGGTGGGACACAAGAAGGCAATATACTTTAGACTGCTTAACTTGCTTCCTCATTTATTGATAAATGAAACCATCAGTACAGACAGATCCTGCAATATTCCTTTTGTAATACATAGGAAAACTTCTCCTTCCCAATTTGCCAACTAAGGAACTGGAGCTAATCACTATACATTTCTGTTTGCATAGTCTCCAAATATCGTCCATGTTAAGTAACCCAAATGGGACTAAGAAGGAGAAAAAAGAGCATAAAGTGATCATTAAAGCAGCCTTCAAAGTATATTCTACATATCCGCTCAGCTTCCTCTACGGTGAAAACTCTCCCGGGAGATCAAGAATGACCTCTTCAGGCAAAGGTCACAATGAAATTCCCGTCTGCCCTACATTACCCCATTACCATCTAGCTTCTCATTATGTAGCATCTGCTGAATTTATGCCATCCAGGAAAGTGCGAGCAGATTCCTCTTGTGTGAAGACAAAGTTTTCCCTTCATCTCAAACTTTCAGACATCCCAGGGGATTCGCCATCACCGGAACCTCCAGAGCCAGTAGCTCAGTTCTAATCTCCCACAGTTCAGACTTTGGGCCTTTCGACGCCACGTGGGCCTGCTGTCGATGGAAATGAGCTTGTTCAAAAGGTGCCCACAATGCCACTTCAAATTCCTGCATACTGACAAACCTACATTATGCAACAAGTGCTTATCACCGGAGCACACCGAAGAAAATTGCCCAGCGTGTGCCCAATTCCGTTCGAAGAAGACCATCCGGAATCAACGGGCTGCTAGGGAAGAGATGCAGCGGCCGGCACCGGAACCGGAGAACATCTTCGATGATGAACACGACCTCTCAGAAGCGGCGGACTAGGATCTAGAAATCGTCACCGTTGAGGACCAGTCGGACTCTGATGACCAAATCACGCCGGGGCAAAAAGTGAGTACCCAGCCCCCAACACTGCTTATCTCAAAAGATAAGGCTCCGGTCGAAGCATCGCCTAAAGGCCTTCGCCGAGATCGACAAGCTCCTTCAGAAGCCCTGCCTTCCGGCTCGGCTCCGAAGCACAAAACCAGGCCTTCTGATAGCCCAGGACCGAGTACCACTTTCCCCAAGGAGGTTGTCGACCCCAAGAGGGTTGTCGAACCGAAGGACGTCGAACCAAACGTCGTCGAACCGAGGAAGGTTGTCGAACCAAACGTCGTCAAACTGAAGAAAAAGGTTCTCGAGCCAAAAGCTATCGAGCCAAAGAAGAGCCTCGAGCCAAAACGGGTGGTCGATCCAAAAAGAACACCCGACCCAAAGAAGGCCGTCGATCCTACAAAGAGTGTCGATCAACACAAACAGGATCACACTACAAAGTACGTCGAGCCGAAAAAAGCCATTGACTCGACCCCCGAAAAAGCCATTGACTCGACCAAAAACATTGAGCCGAAAAAGGCCGTTGAGCATAAAAAGCGTATCAAACCAAAAGATCCGGTCGATCCGAAACAGGTTGCCGAGCCAAAAAAGGTCGGCAAAATTAAAAAGACTGTTAAACCAACAAAGGACGTCGAACCGAGAAAGTTTACCAACCCAAAAGCAACAGCAGAGCCAAAAAAAGCTCCACAACCAAAGGCCCTCGGGCCAAAGACTCACAAACAAGTCACTAAGCCAAAAACATCGGCGCCAAAGCCACGGACAGTTGAGGAAGAACTATTCCATCCTGATCCAGTGAGTGAGGAACAACCTAAACTATATATAGACCCTGAAACAGGACACGTTACAGTTTACCACTGGAAAAAGAGACCATTGGACACGGACACTCCTTCCCCTGTTCCTCCAAAGAAAAAAGACTTCGGGACATCTCCCTCAAGGCCTTTTAATCCTCCTCCTTTCTTTCCTAATATGCCTTTTGTGCCCTACTCTCCTACACATTCAGATTATAATGATGGAGATAACATGGGGGTAGATCCTCAGGATAATTTTAATGAGCCAGAGGATCCTGATGCACAGGATGACACATGGGATGACCAGAATGATCCATATGACCCACAACCAATCCAAGACACCTCCTCATACCCTACAAAGCCGTCGCCTACTGACAACACCATTGTCTTTAACCAACTGCTGGATAGGGCAGCTAAATACCACAATGTCGACATGCACACTGACCCAATAGAAGAAGATTTTTTATTTGACACCTTCCCTACTTCTGAGAAAAATGTCAGAACACTTCCTATGTTTAAAGGGGTACTAAAACACGCGCCAGACATATTCAAAGATCCAGCCAGAGCACGTGTACTCAATCCCAGGATTGAGAAGAAATATAAAGCGGCCCCTACAGACCCTACTTATATTAAATCCCAGTTGCCTTTAGACTCACTAGTAGTAGCAAACGCTCGAAAGAGAGCTAACTCACAAACCACAGGAGATGCTCCCCCTCCTGACAAAGAGTCTAAGGTTCGAGGCATGTGGGCTGCTGAATTCATATCTGTGCATAGATCGCCGGCTAATGTTGGGTCCGGATGATCAGACATTGTTGTCCTGGAAGAGTCTTCGAAGTATCACGAGATAGGTGGCTCCTCCCCTGGACTACAGTGCGCATGGGCATCGACTCCATCCCCAGATTGTTTTTTTCCGCCATTGGGTTCGGATGCATATTTGTTAACTCAAGTTCGGAATCGATAAAAAACTTTCTTTTTGGCCAAAAGGCCTGTAGTATGTCGCCGGTATTGTCTTGCGATCGGTGCCCAGTTCTGTTCCAGCTCAGTTCCCGAGCCGGACATCCAGTGGAGCCGCGTGGCTTTTCAGCACTGAAGGCCCGGTCGATGCCAGAGGCCTTATCGACGACCCATCATGGAACGGAGCCCGTTCAAAAGATGTCCCGTGTGTAACTCAAAATATCCCCACATCGACGTCCACCCAGTGTGCAACAAGTGCCTGTAGCCGGATCACGATGAAGCCAGCTGTATGGCTTGTTCTCGTTTTCGCTCCAAGAAGACGATTCGACTTTGACGAGCAGCGCGCAAGGAAGCCCAGCAGACGGCACCTGACCCGGTGAACATATTCGATGCCGGGGACGATGAGGGGGCAGAGCGGGAGGTTCGAGATGACCTGTCTGATCCCGCATCGGAGATTGACTCCAGCTACGACGCCGATATTGAAATGGTCGATACTGAAGACGTCGTCGACGAGGTAGGAGACGACGATGGGGCCTTTGGGGCCATGGAAGATAGCTCAAGTGAGGAGCTAGGCCCGAACGCTGATACTGGGGCCGAGACACTGTAATAAGGCCACATGGCCTTACCCAAGATCTTACACTAGGTCCTGCAGCCTCGCCTTCGGGCCTAGTTTCGGACACTTCTAAGGAGCCACGGGTTGCCAAATCGAAACCGAAAGAGAAAGCTTCAGTGTCTACACAACCAAAAGCACTAGAGGCGAAATCGAAACCGAAAGTGCGTATTGCTTTGGTCGGCTCGAAGTCGTCTGAACTATCTGCACCGACGAAGCAAAAAGGTGTTATCGACCCGGTGAGGTTGCTAAAGGGTGTCGAGCCGAAGACTGGGACACTGAAAAAACTGGTCAAAGACGTCGACCCGAAAAAATCGGCGCGGAAGACCGTCGACACAGACGAAGGACTCGGAGCTCAGAAGGTTCTCAATCCTACGCGTCGACCAGACAAGGCTAAGAGCGGTACGAACCTCGAGTCGACGCCTGGCGGTGGCTCGAAGGAACCCGTCGGATCGACGCAGCCGTCCGCCTCCTTCTCGACGCAGGTGTCGGACTCGCTCAAGCGAATTAAGGAAAAGGCTTCGGCTGTCGGACCAAACGATACTCCACCACCAAAGCCTGCCAGAATACTTCAAAAGTCGCCGGCGCCCATCCAGTTCACGCTGCCGCCGAAAGTGGTACCTAAGGCCTTCGCCCCAAAGAGGGCCGTCGAAGCGTCTAAGAAGGTGTCCACGGGGCCGAAGCCCACAACTGCGGTACTGGTCACGAAGCATCGACAATCCTCGCTAGAAGAGTAGTCGGAACAATTCATCGATGCCGACACAGATAGACTTTCAATTTACAAACGAAAGATCGCCCCGGAACAGCCTATGGAGTCATATAGAATCCCATTGAAAAAGAAGAAAGATTCTACTACAACACCTGTTCTTGTCGAACCTATATCTCCACGTGGCCAATACACTGCTCCTGTTTCGCCCACTTACTCGGATGTGGAGACAGGGGAAGGTGACAATGAGGAGTACAGCTATCCTGTGGACACTGATCCAGAAGATCAAACTGAACCCTGGGCAGACGCTGCTGACCCAGGGGATCCACACACTGCCCCGGACAGTCATGTGTATGCTGTAAAAACATCGCCTACTGAAGACTTGGCGGCGTTTAATGCACTTATTGAAAGGGCAGCCAAAAATCATGATGTTCAGCTCCATGCTGACCCTATTGAAGTGGATTTTCTGTTTGACACCTTTTCCACCTCAGAAAGAACTGTCAAGACTCTGCCAATGTTGAAGGGTGTCTTAAAACATGCTGGAGACATATTTAAAGAGCCCACAAGGGCCTGGGTAATAAACCCCAGAATTGAAAAAAAGTACAAACCGGCGCCTGGGGACCCTACCTACATTAAGGGACAGTTGCCGTTGGACTCTCTAGTGGTTTCCAATGCCCGGAAGAGGGCGAACTCAC
Source organism: Lissotriton vulgaris (assembly GCF_964263255.1). Lineage (NCBI taxonomy): Eukaryota > Metazoa > Chordata > Amphibia > Caudata > Salamandridae > Lissotriton > Lissotriton vulgaris. The sequence continues at coordinate 1,602,673,128 of NC_141693.1, read as the reverse complement.
AAACAACGGGTGATGCTCCTCCCCCTGACAAAGAATCTAAAGTGCTAGAAGCATCAGGGAAAAGGGTGGCAGCTCAAGCGGCCAATATCTGGCGCATTTCAAACACTCAGGCACTCTTAGCCAGATATGACATGGCCCATTACGATACACTTGAGACCCTGTTACAATACTTGCCAGATGAATATAAGGAGGCAGCAGAGATGCTAATTCAGGAAAGAAAGCTCATATCAAATGCTTCTATCAAGTGTGCACTGGACGCAGCAGACACCGCGGCCAGAGCCATTAACACCAGTGTGATGTTGAGGCGACATGCCTGGCTCAGAATCTCCGGGTTCAGCCAGAGATACAGACCACCATACTAAATCAGCCTGTAAACTCCGATCATTTATTTGGCCCAGAGGTGGACACCACCTTGGAAAAAATCAAAAAGGACACTGAAACTGCAAAGTGTATGGGGGCTCTCCAGTCGCATCAGTTCAGGGGTGGTTCTTTTCGTCGCTCAAACAATAGAGGAGTTGCCAGAGGCCAGCTGTCCCAGCAAACACAGTACAATAAAGGTGGCGCGCAAACCACATACACCAAACAAAGTAGAGGTGGCTATCGTGGAAACAGTGCCAAGGGCAGAGGGCGTGGAAACGACAGCTCCAGATCCTCCGCCACTAACAAATAGTGACGCCTTGTCACTGCCCCCCGACCACACAACACCGGTCGGGGGGAGACTACAACAGTTCCTGCCAGTCTGGAAATCCATCACCACAGCCAGGTGGGTCAGGAAGCTTATCCAGTACGGTTATTGTCTGGAGTTAACATCTACTCCACCCACCATACCCCCAAGACACCGTCCTATTTCCACAGAGCATTTGCACTTATTGCAGCAGGAGGTACTCGTCATGCTGCAAAAAGGAGCAATCGAACTCGTGCCTGTGGAAGAAAGAGGCACAGGAGTGTACTCACTGTACTTCTTAATCCCAAAAAAGGACGGGTCCCTCAGACCCATACTGGACCTCAGACCCCTAAACCAGTACATCCTGTCAGAACACTTTCACATGCTAACACTGCAGCAGGTCCTACCGTTGCTCAGTCAGGGAGATTTCCTCGCAACATTAGATCTGAAGGATGCATACTTTCATATTCCGCTACACCCGTCACACAGAAAATACCTCAGATTCACCATTCAAAATCAGCATTACCAATTCAATGTCCTCCCTTTCGGAGTGACGACGGCACCCAGGGTGTGTACAAAGTGCCTGGCGACAGTGGCTGCACACCTACGGAGACAAAATGTTCACGTCTACCCTTATCTGGACGACTGGCTTATCCAAGCAAAGTCGGCCGAGCAGTGTGCCGCCCACATGTCCCACACCATTCACCTTCTTCACGATCTGGGATTCTCACTAAATTACCTAAAGTCCAACCTTCAGCCCGCCCACGTACGACAGTATCTGGGTGCGACGATAGACACTCTGGCAGCCAAAGCACAGCCAAATTCAGTGAGTATAAACAGCATGCAATTGCTGATACAGAAATTCAGACCTCAACGCTCGCCTCCAGCGAAAGTGTTCATGCAGTTGATAGGCATGATGGCCTCCTGCATTTTCATAGTCCCGCACGTGAGGCTACTCTTCAGGAGTGCTTAGCACGTCAGTGGAATCAGGCTCAAGGACAGTTAAAGGACCTAGTGTTGGTAAGCGGTCGGGCATTCAACTCTCTGCATTGGTGGAACCCACGAAACCTTTGCAAGGGCCGACCGTTCCAAGAGCCTGTTCCACAAATTGTACTGATGGCGGACGCGTCTCTCCAGGGATGGGGAGCTCATGTACTCCACTACACAGTGCAGGGACTATGGACAGCACAGCAAAGAAGATGCACATCAACCTTTTGGAACTGATGGCAATCTTCATGGCGGTGAAATCTTTCAAGGTACACTTGTGCAACAAGGTCGTGTTGATCCGGACGGACAACATGACTGCCATGTACTACATACAGAAGCAGGGAGGAATGCACAGTTGTCTCATCTGGCTCAGAGCATGTGGAAGTGGGGAACATCTTCCTCATGGCGGAACACCTCCTGGGCAAGGACAACCAGATGGCGGATCTGCTCATCAGACACAGCCACCAGATGCACGAGTGGGAGATACATCCATCAGTACTCCAACGGTTCTTCCAGCAATGGGGTCATCCACAGATAGACCTGTTCGCCACAAGGGAAAATGCAAAATGCCAAGCAGGTTCCCACACCCACAGTCGCAGGGCAATGCGATATGGATGAACTTGTGAGGCAAATTTACGTACGCTTTTCCCCAGCACCTTTGATACTGCTGGTGGCACGCAAACTACGGCAACACTCGATGACCCTCATCCTGGTTGTTCCAATGTGGGCACGCCAACTGTGGCACACCACTTTTCTGGAACTATCCGTGGTACCGCATCAACCGCTACGCCTCACACCCAGGCTTTTGACGCAGAGCCATGGAGACATTCAGCATCCAGATCCGCAACAGCTCAACATGGCGATCTGGCTCCTGAGGTCCTAGAATTTGGCTACCTCAACTTGCCGCCGGAATGTATGAATATCATCAAGGAGGCAAGACGGCCCACAACCAGAGCATGCTATACGGCTAAATGGAAAAGGTTTGTCATATATTGTACCAACAATGACATTAACCCACTGGATGCATCTATTCAAAACATCATCTGTTATTTGTTGCATTTATACAGATGTAATCTAGCGTACAGTTCCATTCGCATACATTTATCCGCCATAGCAGCCTATCTTCAGAACAGACAGCACCTCTCCTTATTCAGAGTGCCTGCCATTAAAGCTTTTCTGGAGGGACTTAAAAGAGTGATCCCTCCCAGACACCCACCGTCACCAGTCTGGAACCTGAATGTGGTCCTCACCAGATTAATGGGACCACCTTTTGAACCTCTACACTCTTGTGAGATTCAATTTCTGACTTGGAAAGTTGCTTTCCTAGTGGTCATTACCTCACTGAGGAGAGTTAGTAAACTCCAGGCACTAACCATTCAAGAGCCATTCATCCAGGTCCACGCAAATAGGGTGGTATTACGCACCAACCCTACATTTATGCCTAAAGTGATTTCGCGGTTCCACATGAACGAGACCATAGAACTGCCAGTTTTCTTTCCCAATCCGGAAAATGTCGCAGAGAGATCCCTACACACGTTAGATGTCAAAAGGGCTCTAATGTACCATATAGACAGAACAAAGGATTTCAGAAAAACAAAACAGCTTTTCGTTGCCTTTTCTCCACAACACATCGGCAACCCCATTTCCAAAGCAGGGATAGCCCGGTGGATCGTTAAATGTATATAGATTTGCTATGCTAAGGCTAAACGCACACTAACCATTCCACCACGAGCACACTCCACACGTAAGTTAGGAGCGTCCATGGCTTTCCTGGGGAATATTCCTTAAGAAGAGATATGTAAGGCAGCCACTTGGTCCACCACACATACATTTACGAAACACTACTGCGTAGATGTGCATTCTAAACAGAAGGCAGCTGTAGGACAGGCTGTTCTCAAAAGTCTTTTTCAGACTGCTGCAGCTGGCACGGGCAGCCGCCGCTAACAGGAGGGAGTGCTATGTAATCTATGCACAGAGATGAATTCAGCAGCCCACATGCCTCGAACCGAATATGCTACTTACCAGTATGCATCTGTTCTTGGCATGTAGGGCTGCTGACATTCATATCGCCCACCCTCCTCCCCGGCGCCTGTAGCAGCTGTAGCATTCAGAATTACTATCTAGCATGGACATCACTCACTGTATTACACTCCATCTCTGCCACAATGGCGAAAAACAATCTGAGGATGCCCATGCGCACTGTAGTCCAGGGGAGGAGCCACCTATCTCGTGATACTTCGAAGACTCTTCCAGGACAACAATGTGCAATCATCCGGACCCAAAACTAGGCGGCAATCTATGCACAGATATGAATGTCAGCAGCCCTACATGCCAAGAACAGATGCATACTGGTAAGTAGCATATTCGATCCATGTTTTATAGGTAGATGCAAGGCCGTCCGGCCACAATAATTGTATTGCCTAGGGCTGTAATCTAATTGATCCAGCATTAAGGTTGGTTGAAGACACTCACCATGGTTCAAGTCAAGGAGTTCCCTTTGCATGTAAGTTTGCCCAGAAAAATGGGCAGGGGTTCTGGCGCTGGTCGCGCTCTGGGCGCAGACGGGCCTGCCTTTGGCGCGCCCGCGGCACGGTCGCAGCATCTGGTGTTTTATTGTAGTGGTGGTGGGAGGTGAGAGCAGCAGACTAGAGGGCTGACCTTAAAGGGCGGGTCCGCTCTTACAGGCAGTGCGAGGAACAGCTAGTAAAGTGCAGGCAAGTAGTACAATTCAAACACAATGTAACAATTCTAAAAACACTAAAAAAGCTAAGCTCAGTAATGTAGGAGCGAGTAAGAAAGTCTCCCAGTGCTCCAGCAGCGCAAGTTCCGGGTCGCACGTCATAGTGGTCAGAACATCACAGGGAAATCGTGGAATGAAATGACTTGGATGGGCTTTTGGATTTTTCCATTCAAGACTATTTTTATAAATTAATTCTAGTTAATTGATTTCAAAGCACAATGTTGTACTTACATTTAAGTAGTAAGTATGGTACAGTTGTAGGAGTGTTTTGCTTCCTTATTAATTAATTGCAAATTGGTAAATTTTACACTTCCCTAAATAAAAACTGTTCTGAAAACATAGCTCAAGGTGCATCATTTTATTTGTGAGTAGATAGAGTGATTGTGACAACGACAAGTATCAGAATGGAAAGAAAAAAACAGGACTGGATGGACTTGATTGGCAAGACATTGGTTCTTGTATATGATAGGAGAGGCGACATTGCCATTTACACAGTGATGTACTTGGGAATAAGTTGATACCTTAGATAGATGTATTGTTGCATATCCTTAGAGATCTATTAAGCGTGATACAAAATATCAGTAAATAGTATGTATTGTAGTCTAAACATGCGCACCATTGTACATGCATGATATCGGGTCATCGCCTAGAGGCCTTGACCTTTATCTGAACTAAAGAACTTTTTCAACTTCTCCCTATAGTTGGAGCTCCCGGATATATATGAGCTACCAGGAGCTGGTCCACGGAGACGCCGCCGCCAACTACGCTTCATTGACCAGGTAACACAGATCCCGCCGGAGGTGATAAGGCAGCTGCTTGGAGATCCACAGGCCCACTGCCAGACAAGGGTGAGTTCCAGGGGTAGTGGAGTGACCCCGGCCTGTAACACCATATCTAATTCAATTTTGTTAGTAGTGAAATTAACCTAAGGTTCTGGAAAGGCATGGATTTGGTTAAATATGCGCTCACAATCTTTTGTTAAGAAGATCCTATTCCAAATCTGTGCCTTTAGACTATTGCATTACCCATGACCCTCACTGTTTCCTTTGGTGTAGCTTCTTAAAACATCTTGCACCACATGTGACCTTTACTTTGATGATATCCAGCTACTGATCGATTTCAGTAATAATTCCAATATGGTAAATCTGTTTGAGGACTATTTACCTATTAAAGACTTGATGCACACCAATAGCATTTGCTTAAATGCCAACAAAACTGGCCTAGTGCTATTGAGTAGGGCTCCAGGCTTCAGTCTTTTCCACACTGGTTTGTGTTGCTTTCAATGTTGGGAATCATGTTTGATGCCAATGTGCCTTTCAGCCCACAAGTTTAGGCCATTGTCAATTTTGCATTCAGCACCTATATGCTGTAGCCATCGTCTGTTCATTGCTAGCTTCCAACAATTGTAAACTATTCATTTAAGCTTTTGTCTTTTCTAGAATTCACCACTAAATGACTATTTAGGCCTTCCCATAAACAAGATCTTCAAAATCCAAAAAGAGCAGACCCCATATGTCTTGGACTTAATAATAATAAGCATGATCATGTCACACATACAAGAAATTAATTAGTATGGCTCGCCTTAGAAAAACAGATGCACCATTGATGCCCGACGCTGGTATGAAACTCTTTACATGACAAGCACCAGTTTATTTGGCTGACTTCACTTTTACTTCCCGTCAGCTCACCAGACTGCTATGTTCTAACAAAGGAAACTACACATTTTAAACTGGGGCCTTCGAGGCTTAAGGAGAAATAATTGAAAGTTATAGGTGCTAAGCTTTGGAACGATCTCCCAAGAGACAAATCAAGGCTGATCCTCTTGGCTTTGATATTTCAGTTTTTCAGTCCTTTTCATTGATCTGTTTAATTTGTATGTTATGTGTTGGCACCTAGAGCCTGGGATTGTCTGGTAATGTTGCACTTGATAAATTCATAAACATATTAGATTTATCTCCGGCCTTCTCCTTTGACTGGCATGTAAAGCTCAGGTCAGTGCCTTCATAAATAGCCCTATCATTTAAACAAAGTAGTAATTTCTAGATCTGTACCCTTGTCTTAGCCATGTGGTCAGAGAGTTCTTACCTAAGTATGTTTCCCCTAGGTTTGTTTATCTTTGGTGTACTACTGTTGTTCCATTTTATTTCTCTTTCTTCCCCATTCCCTTATTTATCCCTGATCACCTTTAACATTTAAGGTGTTGCTCTAGGGTCCATCAGAATGAGCAACTGAGAGCTTTGGCAGGCGGCTGTTGGTGGTTTTGTTGAAATACTCTGCATAAAACATGTTGAAGTGCTTTGCTTATTTACATCATGCCTATCACTGGCGATGAAGACAACTTGGAGAATAGCTGTGGTGGAGGCAGCACTGACACCAACCCCACACTTTTGGATCACCTTCCGTCAACTCAGTCGGTCTGCTGTGGCGCCCACCAATGCTATACTTTTGCCGAGTGGAATGCAATTGACTGAATTGTTGTTCTTTCAGCCACAGTGCTCATCTCCTGAATTCCACTGCGCCCCTATGCTGTTGAATGTCCTATTGGAGTGGTTTGCGACAGCGGTTCACCATGTTGCACTCATAACACATGAAGAAGTGAGGCCCAGCAAATATCTGCCTGCTCTTCACATTACTGCCATGCTGGAGGCACTGCTGCAATGCCATTGGCTGCGACCTGCCTGACCTTGGCGCAACCAGGACGCTGGGTCTTGTTGTGTGTGCTCTGTGCTGCTTGGATACACTTTCTGAGGAGGGAAAGCGGATCTCACCAGAGTGTTTTCCCTATCTGGTGGCAAAGGATCGATCTGAGCACCTTGTAATAAGCTATTCTTGGCTCACCTTTTCTGAAGTGAAGCAAATCCTTGGTGCATGGGCACTGTTCCTTCTTAGAGTGCTTTGGCAGAGAAAGGCCCTTCTCCTCACACATGGCAGTGTTCTCTGACTGATAGTCTCTTCCCAATGTGATCTGGTTTGTCTTTTATCGCTCTCCTTGAGAGCATATCGTTGTGTTAATGCTTCTTGGATGCCTGCCCTCTGTAGCGGCTCCTGGTGTAGCTGGAAATCCCTTTGTGTTCTCCCCCCGTGCGCTTGGATGTTTTCTACAAGGCCGGTAGTGATTAACAATTCGTAAAGCACTGTGAATTTTTTTTTTTTTACTTTAAACTCGTATTTTATTCTGCTACGTTATGAAAACTAGTAAGGGGTACTGAGCTAGGTGTTACATTTGTTTATGAACTTTTCCCATAGGTTTCTGTGTAATCTACAGCCGATAACGTCTCTTCAAACTTCAAGCATCATAAATGTATTCATTATTCTTAGTATTTGTCTACTGCAGAATATAGTCTTTATTACTGAAGTTTATATTACTCCAGTATAGGGCCTTCCCATAGTTCATATGTGTGTATTGCCCTCCCATTTCACCTTGGAATGCTTGCTTCCATGGCTGCAGCGTGCATGTCTCAACTACCACTGTTTCCAAATGAAACAGGAACTCCTCTCACCTTGAAAACATTGGGTCAAACTATTTGAATCTTATCCAACCGCCAAAGGAGGTGAAATGATTTCCCCTTTGAGAAATCAGCATGTTTTTCTTTATGACCTGGAAGTGGAAGGGAAAGTCTTCAAGAATAAACCCGAGAGCATTTTGCCAGAAAATCTACGGATGTATTCCAACCAGCGTAAAAAAATGTGGATGATCATTTTGAAGAAGGATTAATAGAGAGAATGGTGAAATAGAGAATGTAGCTCTTTTTTGGCAAGATGCAAGTAAAAATGTCAATTATAAAACAAGTCTGAGTACTATCCAGTACGTGCAAGTTTGGGGAGTTATGCGACGTCCAACTTATCCAGCGCACTAACAACCCTTGCATTTAATAAAAACTGCTCGCTAAAAATCCATATTTCAAGGAAGTGATATTCATAGAAGAGGGGATTGTGCTTACAGTGGACTGTGCTAAAGACATTAAAGTTTCTGGTGGATCACAAAAATGTACTGCTAAAACAAAATAAAGCAAAAATCAATTATCAAATCGTAGTTCTGAGAAATCCTCCCCATATAAGACAACCATTGAGACTCAAGTCTTTTCGGTGTGGTAATTCCGGACTTCTAGGAAACAGTACCACTAGTGCTTCAAGAACCGTGGTGTGCAGGAAATGTAGTAAGAGAATGCATTTTTCAATGATAGAATACCAAACATGTCAGTACCCATTAAAGTCTAGAAAAAGGCTTCAATACATTTGGTTTCCAAATTGGCAGCGATGTTGATAATGATGGGAAACCCTTCCTGCTTACAAGATTGATCTTTTTAGTCTTAACAGTAATGTTTACCAGACATATGCTTTGACATATACCTTAGTAGATAAAGGAATGTTTGAAAACCTTTCTTCAGACATGATTGTTGCTCTAGAAGTATCAGATTCTGGCTGTGGTGGGAACAACAAGGACTCTGTTCCTCTAGGCAAGATGTTAGTGATGCACATTTCTTTCAAAGTAAGGTCTACGGTGGTCATGATACATGAGGGTAAGAGAACACTCATTTTTAGCTCTTGCCTTGACAGCGCATGCTCTGTCTCTTCGAGACGTGTTATGTTCAATCTGGGGGCTTCAGTCCGCTCATTGTTTTTCATTTGTCTGTTTCATTTGCAAAGCTTTAAAAGATTGTGTTATTTATGTGCTTGCTGTGGCAGCTGCAAGTCAGCATGTGACTCCTTATTATTTATTTGCTTTCTCTCAACATGGCAGCGTCTGTAGCCAATGAAGACTTTACGATTTATTCCTTATGCTTCCCTTTATAGCGTCTGTCTCCTTTTCAAAGCTATTTCTTTGCTTTTTATCTTTGGTTTTTATATCATGCAATCTCTAGATTAGATCTGAAAAGTATAATTAAAATCACCTTTGAAATTAAAGCGAGCGTTACCTTTTTTAGGTCTCGCCTAGCGCTGGAGCGCTCATGCGCTCCTCGATCTGCAGGGCTTAATGTGATCGAAAACATTTCTGTAGTGGACTTGTAGCCACGTCCATCATTTTGATTGGCTGGCGTCATCATTTATGTTAAACGCTGGCCTCCGATTGAAAAGTGAGGCCTTTTTGTTACCGCCCTGTCTCCTTCTGCAACAGCCCATCCAGACTGGATTGTTTGCTTGTGGCGTGACACGGTCTCCTTCATTAGTCTTTGTAGGTCCTTTTTTTTCCATTAAAGTGAAAGCGTGATGGCGACAGCTTGTTTTAGTTTGTAAGCCCTCTTTTCTTTATTGGGTTTCGGCCTGCTTTCACTTTTAAACACTGCATGCTTTAACTTTTATTTATTGTTTTTTTCTGGCCGCTTTCACTTTCAAACACAGCATGCTTTTAACTTTTCTTTAATGGGTTTCTGGCAGCTTTCATTTTCAAACACGGCATGCTTTAACTTTTCTGTAATGGGTTTTTGCCCGCTTTCACTTTCAAACACGGCATGCTTTAACTTTAGTGGCCTCGCTCCACAGGATGTTAAGCGCCCCTGCCGAGACTCAAACCCGGTTCACCAGCGCTGAAGTCCACCTGGGAAGTTCCTCGCGCCTCTAGTGAGTCTTTCAGTTGCACGAAGGACCGTTTCAGTGGAGATGTCCTGTGACGGGTTCTGGTCAGGCTTGTGATAACATTTTCCGGTCTCAGGTTTACCACTGCCTGTACGAACAGTTGCCATCTTGGAGTGGGAGACATTCGATTGTTTTGATGAGTCTTAGTCTTAGCTGTTGTTTATATGGAGGCGACAGTGGTGGCACTCTGTATCACCTACGAGCAAAGACCTGCTACTTCCGGGTGTGTAAACATCTGTTTACAGTATTAATCTTGGCATAGGACTGATTATGAGAAATTAAGGAACTGATGTTTGAACACTACTGAGACAGCAAAACAGCATTTTGCGATTTATATACATCCTAGTTTTGTGACTCATTTCGAATTACAGATAGGAGGGAGCGTGAAAGGGACTTCCCTCCTAATTGCGAGTAACAATCAAATAAATCAAGGGTTTGTGAATGCAGTAGCAAACTGTTGAACAGACAACAGTGTTGGGGCGGCAGGATTTAACAAGCATTTTCAATGCACTAGGTGTCGTTAAGCTATTGCCATCATAAATGACAACGCCTTTTATGTATGTTTTAAAAACCAAAAGGCATTGTCATTTACAATGCCAATAGCTCAAACTAGCGTCAATTTGAGACCTATTGCATTGCAAATGCTTTTCTTATTTTCTTCACGCAGTTACGTTTTGCTATGTTGTCAGTAGGCTTTCATTTTTTTTTTTTTTTTTAAACAATTTTTATTGTAGACATACCTGTACAGGCCAATACACACATAGCAGTAGCATCATAAGTGTCCGCAGATATATAATACATTTCTCCAATCAGTACACAGCCGTCCGGCCCACAACCCGGGGGTTGGGCGGCGTTGAAGCCTCTGCACATCCATGCCTGACGTTCCATATAGAGGAGTGGTTAGTGTCCGGATTAAGTGTATGTCTACTTTTATAGTCCTACTAAACTACGCGCTAGTCCCCAACTCCCCTCCCCTGCGCTAATCCATAAACTCCCCCCCCCCCCCATCCCATCCCATCCCGCCCACCATCACCCGCCTAAGGCAACGCAAGTACCATCCCTGGGCTGCTAGCTTCATGCTCCCCATATTCCTGCTGTTCCTGGGGCCTTAACTCGTCTCCTCCGTGCCCTCTACCCCGGGAGTCTCCTCCTCTGCGTCAGCTTCGCTATCCCTGAGTGCCTGCACCATTACTTCCCATGCGGTCGCAGTGTCAGCCGCTGTCTGGTTAGGGGTCCTGCGCGCAAGTTGGTATCTATGTGTGCTGTCAGCCGTGGCCCATTTCAGAAACTCCTGCCGCCACCTACGTGGAGTAGGCCCCAGCCTCGCCTTCCAGTTCTTGGTGATCTCCCTCTTAGCTACCATCAGCCCCATGTCGATGAACTTACTCGTGAGCTTATTTTTGGGGGTGTGGGGAAACCAGTGCAAAAGACATTCGGCCGGTCCGTACTCTATCGATCGTTCAGTCACCTCATTCAGCACCTCCCCTACTTCCTGCCAAAAGTCCCGCAGGGCCGGGCACGCCCATAGCATGTGCACCAACTCAGCCCCCTCCTCCGGGCACCGGGGGCAGGCTGCTGTGTCATCGCCAAAATACCGCCTGATTCTACCTGGGGTCATGTACGCCCTATGCAATACATAGTAATGGATCAGCTGGAACCTGGCGTTCCTTGTGCTGTTGCGAGCCCTACGGACAAGTTGTGCCCAGGTCGTGTCCGGTATGTCCCTATTCAGATCCGCCTCCCATTTGGTTTTTAGGGATGTGAGAGGAGGGATATTCTCCCTAACCATTCGATTATACAGGCATGTAACCGCCTTAATCGTGCCCGCCGCCATCATGGTGTACTGGCACACCGCTGCCGTCTCGGGTTCCCCAAGCCCCGCGCCCCAGTGGCGTGCATCGCCCTGGTTACCGCTGCGTGCAGCAGAAATCCCCCTCTCGGGATACCGAAGCGTTCTATTAACTCCTGGAACGGGAGCAGTGCACCACTTTCAAAGAGGTCCCCAACTACCTGTATTCCCGCTTCCTCCCATTCCTGCAGGCTCGACCAGTCGCCGCCATGTGGTAGTGCCGTCAGCATGGCCAGTGGTATCTCAGGCGCGTAGGGGCGCTGGGTGCCCGCTCTCTTCTGGGCCCGGTTCCAGCATTGGCGGTACGTGCGCTGTTCCAGCGACAAATCCCGACTGTCCAGCCGCTGCTGGAGGGTTATGTACGCCAGGACGTGCCTGGGCGTTCCCCGCGAACTTTCGTCCTCTGGGCCCCGAAATACCCTCGCTACCTCCTGCGTGAAGACCTGTAATTGGGCCGCTAGGTAATAGAGCTCAAAGTCTGGCACCGCCAAACCCCCCTCGTCTTTCGGGCGAGAGAGCGTGGCCAGCGCTACTCTGCATCGTCCCGCTCCCCAAATGAACGATGTGATCTGAGATTTAAGGAGCTTAAAGAAGGAGCCAGGTATCCAGATTGGGAGCGTCCGGAAATAGTACAGTAATCTCGGTAGGGCTACCATCTTTAGTAGGGAAATCCGGCCCGCTACTGATAGTGGTAATGTGGACCAGAAGGACATACAGCCCTTCAGTCCACGCACACAGCGTCCCAGGTTGCCCTCAAGTAAGTCTTCCGACTTATGGTAGATGTGGACCCCCAGGTATTTCATGCAGGTAGGGTTCCAGGTCGCCTCCGACTGGTGTTGCGGCTGGGCAGTGCCCTCCAACAAGCTCGTCTTGGGCCAGTTGACCCGCAGGCCTGACATCTCTCCGAAGCTCTCAAGTAGAGCCTCCGCCCTCCGTAGGTCCTCACCACCGTCGCAGAGGAATAGTAATAAGTCATCGGCATACAGCGAGATGAAATGATGTCCGTCACGGGTCGGTACTCCGCGGGTGTGCCGCCCCGTTCGGGCCGCAGCCGCTAGCGGCTCAATAGCCAGTGCAAAAAGGAGCGGTGATAGGGAGCAGCCCTGCCGAGTGCCCCGCTCCACCGGGTATCGGAGGGACACCGCCGGCCCTACCCTTACTCTCGCAATCGCTTCCGCGTAAAGGACCTTAGTCCAGTGGATATAGCCAGTTCCCAGGCCGAAACGCTCCATGACAGCATAGAGGTAGTCCCTTCAGTCAGTAGGCTTTCATTTTGCAACTTTATTTACATGTGGACATCGCCTTCTTCACATTTAAAGAATTATAAGCAAAGAAGAGCGTATGTTGCATACAGTTACAGAGGCCAACATTAAAGCTGGGGAACCTGATTTAAGTCCCAGCAGGAGGCTCAAAATCCCTGCAAATCACTTAATAGCTGGGTGCTGTAACGACCGGGTTCTAGACTAGATGGGATCAGCTCCTGAGAGCCCCTCCAACCCAGGCGGAACGTAACCACCTCCCTCCTCAGGACCATCTATCCAGGCACCTGGGTACCTACCTGAGGATGGGGAACTCGCAATATACAAGCTCATATCATCAGAAACACCACTAAATCTATAGGGATACTAAGAATACTCACTGATTACTAAGGACATCCATGCCCTACACCACACTCATACCTCATAGTCTCGCGACCACATGGGTCCAGACTAATCTACCCTGGGGCAGTTCTGATTATCTACCATTACACACTGATCACTATCAGTGCTCACTCGACACACAATCTGGCGTGCCTACACACTGGGCTGTAGCCCCAGTGCTCACTCTTTATCCGGTCCACAATCCGGCGGACCTAAGCACCAGTCTCCTACCTGGTGTTCTCATTAACGCCACTTTCCCTAGAGGCGATCTCATTACACACCGTGTCCCCCCGGTGCTCACTCAAGCCGCAATCTTGCGGGTATACACACTGACCACAATCAGTGCTCTCACTAACGCCACTTACCAATGACGACCACTTTCCTATGAATACCTTCAGCTCTCTGTCTCTCTATGTTGGGAAGTCTCTCTCTCTCTATTCACTAAGGGCTTGCTACTACAATATTAGGAGTTAGAACAGCTTTCCAAATTGAATTATGTACCTTCTGCTCTTGGCATCAAATGTTCCCTCTCTCCCTACTTGCTCAGTCACTCCTTACCTGATCGGGATTCGCATCCGTTCATGCAAACAATGTCTGACTAGAAGACCAGGTTACCCTGATTGAACAAGAATACAAGGCACATGTCGGTTCACTAAGAACTGGGGAAGTTTTATTTTAACAATGATAAAATACACATACATAAATCTGCGGGGTCTCTATGACTAACAGGAACTTTAACACACCGCTGAAAGAAAAGGATTAGACATACAGTACAAGGTTATCTGCGGGGTAACAGGAACTTTTAACACACCGCTGAAAGAAAAGGTTTAGACATACAATAGCCTAGGGAATAAGGACAAGATTAAGGTGTAATTGTAAAGGGGACTAGTTTAAACTACCTCACCTATTGGAAGGAAGATTTCTCTCTGACTCTGGTGGGATCAGGTCTCTCTCTGTCTCTCCCTCCGTCACCACAACACCACGCCTCTGGTTCAATTGCTCCAGCTGACAGCCTTAGCTCCTCCATCTGCTTTGATGCTCTCTGCACTGCTCTCTCTTCAGCTTCAGCAATCATCTGCCTTCTTTCTCCATTCCAGAACTGCACTGCATTCTGCAGCTCCAGCAGACATCCTGCTCTCTCTCTCCTCTGCAAGAACCAAACTGCACTGACTCCAGACTGCACTGACCACTCCTCCTCTCCTGCAGCTCGCTAATATGGATTCCTCTCCCCTCATGGAAATTTCCAACAGAGGGCTGCCTCCCACCGAATTCCTGTGCCTGCTCCAGAGCTCTTTGCGCAACTGCAGTGCCCAGCTGCTTGTTACGTCTGGGCCCAAGAGACAAACACATTCCTCGGATAAGAAGCAGTCCTGACTGGTTTTCCTCTAGCAGTCAACAGCCTTAACTATAAACTTTACCTTTACCCCTGAAGCCTCTCAGCTCCATCAAAATGGAGTCCCTCTAGTTCTGGGCCTGTACGCCTGAGAAGGATGAAATAACCCTTAGCTCTGTCAGAGTACCTACATAAACCATACCAATGTGTAATATAAAGTCAGGACCACAGGATCCAACCTCTACTATAAGCAATAATGACAGGCCAAAGCCAATAGGCAATAGATGGCCTCTTCTAGGTCTGGAAGAAAGGGCTTAAAAGGGCCAACACAAGCTAGGAATACGTATCCTAGATGTGAGCAAGATTAAAGTCTATATCACTGCCAACTAGGGCCAAAAGCCTGTCTATACAGGTGCCTAGTAATAAATGTGTCCATCTGTAATACACCTTGTGCCAATATAAAGTGCTCCAATCCTTTGGGTTGAGTCAGCAGTTTATAATACATCATAGCATTTCATAATACCACTGTTGAATAGGCTCCAGGACAGAAAATAAAAACAGAGAGGATTTTTGCGTACATTTCCAGTAACATACACTGGCCAGCACGCTATGGACATTTATTCCAACTGCCATTTTCCTACTGCTCTGGAGGACTTGGAGTCAGGTTTTATAAACCAAGGGCCTCTCTTAATGACTCTGGAATAATTGGATTTTGTTTCCATTATTAAATATCAGCTTCAAGTAGGTACATTTCACAATGTTATTACAGGAACTTTGTTTTGTAAATAGATTTACATTTGGTCTTCACCTGCTTCACTATATAATACATCATATCATTTAACTTTATAGCATCTGAAGCCTTTTCAAGCTATTTCTTTGCTTTTTGTCTTCAGTGTTGATTCACGCGATCTTGCTGCACCACCCCTTTTAACCCCTTGTGGAAAAAGCAGCCTGTTTTCCAGAAACCTCCTTCACCTTTTAAATCCCCCTCATAGCACTGCTGACTCTTACCACACAGTGCATAATTAATTAAACACAGAGGTGTGAAAGCTTTAAAATTAACCAAAACGATAGCAGACTTGACTCCATCCTGTTGCACCCATTCAGATTTAGCCAAGAGGTGTGAGCGCTTTAAACTCAAATAAGGCAGTGAAGGTAGCCTACAGGCTACAAGCCACAGGCTAAAATAAAGGATTATTAGAAGACCGCACAATAAAATGTATCTCATTCCTGCTTTTTTCAATAAACACCACTGTTGAATAGGCTCCAGGACAGAAAATAAAAACAGAGGATTGTTGCGTTCATTTCCAGTAACATACACTGGCCAGCACGCTATGGACATTTATTCCAACTGCCATTTTCCTACTGCTTTGGAGGACTTGGAGTCAGGTTTTATAAACCAAGGGCCTCTCTTAATGACTCTGGAATAATTGGATTTTGTCTCCATTATTAAATATCATCTTCACATAGGTACATTTCACCATGTTATTATAGGAACTTTGTTTTGTAACTACATTTTCATTTGGTCTTCACCTGCTTCACTATATAATACATCATATCATTAAACTTTATAGTGTCTGTAGCCTTTTCAAAGATATTTCTTTGATTTTTGTCATCAGTATTATATCACACGATCTCTAGTTTATTTCAGAGAAATATAATTCAAATCAACTTCCAACCTAATGCATGTCGCATTTTTCTTATTTGTTTCACGTAGTTACATTTTGCAGTGTAATCACTAGACCTTCGTTTTGCTTTAAAACTGTTATATTCCCAAGTTAAGCCCATTCAGCGAAGCAGCTTATTTCTTACATTGTCCTCACAAATAACATTTTGAGCTGTGACCCTTTGCACATATTTGCGTGCAAAACAATGTTGGATTTGTTACCTTGAAAGTAAACTTCTTTACACATCTAGCTTCGCACACCATTATCACAACGCCCTGAATATTATGTACAAAGTGTTGTTTACACTATGTACAAATGTCATCTCTATCTTCATCCATGGGGCGACAGGGCTATCTATATATTCAGAAAATCACTAATCTATACGCACATCGTAAGGCTGCTTTCTATTATGAAAGATGAGCATCCTGATAGATTAGTAGAGGAGGCACTTCCGCTAACACCGAGGTCCCTGCATGCTGTGAAATCACCATGCAGCGGTCTGACATCTTGTGAGGGTGTGTCCAGTTTGTGACCAAGATGGGGTCCTTCATTCTGTCCCATCAAGTAATGGGGTTGGATAGTCCCTTGGGGGGATTCCTGGCTTCACATCTAATACACTCTAGATACACTCAGAGTAGGGTTCTGTTATATCCTAAGTATTACATTTATATGTAATCAGCCTAGGTCCTCCTAGCTGCTCAGCCAGAGTGAGAGATGGTATTGGAATGTTGGTGTGACTGTGATGAATGGAATGCCTGGGTGCCTGTGTGGATGAGTGGTGACAGTTGGAGATGGGCTGAGCCGCCAGGCAGGCTGCTCCTGGTGGGGCTGGTACCACACTATAACTGGCTGGTCTTAAGATTTGTGTAATCTGGACTGAGACATAATAAAGAAGACTTGAAAACTCTATCTGGCTCCTGGTGTCTACCTTTACAGCAGAATTGGACCCTAGAGTCTCTTAGTACAGCACAGAAACCAAGGGACTACAAAGAAACTACAAGAGAAACCAAGAGATCCTAAAAGCAACTACATCTACAAAGAATGTATTTCCAGGCAAGCCAGCGCCAACCCCACCAGTGTCCTTACCAATGGACAGCCCCACCGAACAGTGTCATCACCTACAGACAATACAGCCTGTAAATACGCTAATGGTCTACAGTGAGTTGGAGGAGTAGTTAAACTACAACCGCATCTGGTGTTCCAGCCACATCATTCTCTAAAGTATTACAGTGAGTTGGAGGTGTAGTTAAACTACAACCACATCTGGTATTCCAGCCACATCATACTGTAAAGGATTACAGTGAGTTGGAGGTGTAGTTACACTACAGCCATTTGGTGTTCCAGCCACATCGATTTACAGTGTCTTCAAGACCACAGTGATTTCAATTAAAAGGTACCTTTTGGGGACACTTGTATCGTGTCACAACGGTCTGCGTGCAGTGGTCGCACAGATGGACAATGTTTGATGCCTGACAGGAATTTTAACCAAAGCGAGTGACAAGAATTTCAACCAAAGTTAGTACGTCTACTTGATACTACGTGCTATTGTGCAGATGCCTGCCCCAGGTTTGTCAACCTCTGGATGTCTGCTCTAAAGGCGAGGTGCCAGCTCAATGTCTTTGAGGCACTGTTTGGCGTCCACACAATGGTTCCTGTCTACATTAGAATAGAGATCCCCACACCGGGTCTTGCTCTGGTTTTCGCTAGTACAAGGTCAGCTTGGTACAGTTTTTTTTACTTCCAAATCTGTTTATATTTTCCAAAATAAAAACAAAACACCGGGCCAGGTATACATAGCGTTATGCCCACAACCCTATTCAGGGCTGGCCACGCAATTTAGAGTAAAAAAAAACCAAAGGAAGCATAGTGTGGCAAGTTAAACACAGCATGTCGCCTACAACCCTTGGTGGGCCGGCCGCGTTGTATAGCATAGAAGGCAATACTGGTTTGTTGTGTTGCTTCACAGGGCCCATAAAAACCAAACCATTCAATTCTAGAACATTGGCTAGAGGCCCAGAAGAGAAAGAACCGAGAAGAACAGAAAGAATGAAGACAGATAAAGAGTGAGTAGGAGCATTTAGGTAACAGTAGAAGAAAAGGTCCTGCGAGCGGGGGCGGGGGGGGGGGACAAAACCAGTGCTCTAAGCCAGTGGGGATGCTGTTACTTATATGAGGAGATTACGCGCAGTACTGGGTCGGGTACGGGAGCAGCCTACCGGGTACCGGGGTCAGGCGGGAGGACAACATCTTCGAAAAGGCTCAGCGCTCTAAGCTTGGCAGGTAGATAGTGTGCATGTTCTTGCTTGCAGAGATAATTAACTAGGGGTAGCCAAACTGCTGTAAAGCGTGTATCACGTGCTTGTAGGCACGCTGTAAAGAGCTCCATAGTGATGACCTGCCATAGATGCGCGTACCAAGCGGCGATGGGGGGCGCCTCTGTTTTTTTCCAATGCAGCGCTATAAGCTGCTTGGCTGCTCCAAGTATATGCAACGCTATAGTCCAATCGCTTTGGGTGATAGCCTTTAAGTTAGCCGGTTTAATGCCCAATAAAATAGTGTTTATAGACTCAGGCAGAGGGAAACCAAGTACCCGTTTGATATGACTAAGGTCTTCCTTCCAGAATACGGTCAGAAGTGGGCAGGCCCACCAGATGTGTATGAAATCACCAGACGCAGCCAAACACCTCCAGCACGTGGGAAAAGAAGCCGGAAACATTTTGTGTAGACGGTCCGGTGTGTAATACCATTGGGTCATGATTTAGTATGCATTTTCCCTTTGCGGGATACTGCGGAAGACCCTGGTGATGTCGCACCACAAATGACCCCACTGTGCAGGCGTTGTGTCCGTGTTGGACGTCTGCTGCCACTGGCGCTGGCCCGGGTGAGTAGGGGGTGCTGTATCGCTCAAAGGGAGTTAACGGATGGGTAGCTGCCTCGTGCATCTCCGCAAGGTGACCCAGTGCCGTAGCTGTGCGTACTGTAGCTCAGTTCTGTAGTAGGGGATCTCTCTGTATAGTCATAATCTAGTGAATAGTCCCGCCCATGTGCGTGGACCCCGGAGCAATCAAAAATAATCTCTTAAATTGTCCTCAGTGCAGTCCTGCATAGACACTTAAGAGAAAATTAAAGACAATAATGCAGCCTATACCTGTAAGGCTACACTGTCCAGTATTTCAACTAGAAATGCAAAGGAAAATTCCACCAACATCACCTGCAACACAGTCTGTTAAGTTTCACCCATAGAGAAACTTCCCCTTCACAAAATCCTTGGAATGATAGAGAGGAAAGGATGGACAGACAATTCCCCATAGGCTGCCATTATGTGTCTGCAAAAAGGGTACCGTGCCTTTAACACCTTGGCTGCTATGGCTTTTCCCGTCCTGTGCTGAAAAACCTTGAAAGGCATTATTTCATGACGAGCTCAGCTCGTCATAAGCACAGCTCCAGTGTGCCTCATGAGCTCGCCATGAGCATGGAAGGGGTTAAGGAACTCTCCAGAGACCGTCGGTATCCTATGATGCACATCAAACTCATTTTACTTTCAGTTCTTTTTTCCGGCTCCTGCTAGCAGGACCCTGGAGCATTGAGCTCTCCCTTTTTGGGTGTTTTTCAATTTTTTGGCACTTTTAAAGTGTTTAGAGTGTTTCACTCGACGTCTGACTGCTTCTACCTGTTTCTAAAGTTTTTGGCCAGGTTAGACCACTCTTTTGTCGAATATGCCAGCCTTGTTCGACAAGTGCCCGACTGTTCTAGGAAGAAAGCTAAGTCAGACCCTCACAGGGTGTGCATCCTCTGCCTCCCATCCTCTCATGTCCCTGAAGACTGCGAGATTTGCCAACAATTCTCCAGGAGGACCCTGAAGGAAACAGAGAAGATCAGGCTCCAAGGACTGGAGCTCAGGAGACAACAAGAGGTGGGTCTGGGCATGGAGGGACTTCTTCCTCTGTCCATGCTTCAGCCTCTGGGGGGCTCCCCAGCCAAGACAAGGCCAGAAAATGGCACAGATCTCTGTCGACGTCGATAGCCTCGGCGTCGAGGGGGTTGACCGCCATTTTCTCCCCGTCGTCCCAGGGCTCTGGGTCGAAGCGACGTCGCCGTTCGACGTCGAGGAGGCCGACATCGAGACCTCGGATGAGGTGGACGTCGAGGACCGCGTCGACGTCGAGACACCATCGACGCCAAGAGGGGTCCGAGAGACGCCGGCGCTCGACGTCGACATCAAGGCGATACCGCCGGTCGAGGTCGACGTCGAGGAGGAGAGACTCGACGTCAAGGAGGAGAGACTCGACGTCGAGGGATGTATCGACCTCGAGACGTTCGACGTCGAAAAAGAGGTCGACGTCGAGGAAAGAGAAGTCGAGGTCCTGGGGGCGTTCAAGGGCCGGGACTGTGTCTCATTATTCGGTAGTCACCCTGTCCTCTGCATCCACAAGCCCACGGTCACGGCAGCACCCACGCTCGTCTAAGAAGAGATCGGCCTCTAGGGCATCGTCTTTAAGGCCTGCACAGAGGAAGAAGAAAAGAGTGGTGCGGTCTGTGGACTCTGATTACTCTCAGACATACTCGCCTGCTAAGCTTAGGACGCCTACACCTCCTCCGCTGCCTAAGG
Source organism: Lissotriton vulgaris (assembly GCF_964263255.1). Classification (NCBI taxonomy): domain Eukaryota; kingdom Metazoa; phylum Chordata; class Amphibia; order Caudata; family Salamandridae; genus Lissotriton; species Lissotriton vulgaris. Next base: position 1,602,652,065 of record NC_141693.1, on the reverse strand, counting down.
ATGCCCCTCCTCTGCTGCCTAAGGATCCTCCTCCTTTGTTGCCTAAGGATCCTCCTCCTCGTAATCCTCCTCTTCCTCCTCCACCTCCTCCGCCTCATCTTCCTCCCCCTCCTCCTCCACCACGGTCTCCACGGTCTGGATCATTGCTGCATTTCCATCGCCGCCTACGGGGCCTCCACAACCTAGGTTTCCGGTCCGGCCTCCGCAACCTACCTCTCCAGTAAGGCCAGTGGATCGCCCTAGACCCAGGAGGTCAAGGCCACGGTCCATGAGGAGACACCGCTCAAGGAGTGACCGTTACTCTTAAACACGGTCCAGACACCGTCACCGGAGGGGCAGGTCCAAGTCCCGTCACACGGACTCTTCCATTGCCCGCGACTACTCACCCACCTTGTCGAATTCACCACTTACGAGGGTGTCACCGGTGGATGACATTGTGTCGTACCAGGAGGTGTTGTTGAAAGGGGCGGCAAAGTTGGGAATCAAGCTGACGGTCCCTACACCTTCGACGTCAGTGATCTTCGAGACCCTGCACAAGAAGCAGCTGTCTCGACCTTTGTTGCCCTTGGTACCAGGGCCGGAGGAGCTGGCTATGGAGCTCTTCCTGACTCCGGCGTCGACAAGATCGGCTCCTTCCCGGCTGCAGAAAAAATACAGACCCCCTGACTCCGATCCGGCGTTCCTTAGATCGGTGCCAGATTCAGTGATTGTCACTGCGGCTAGGAAGCAGCACACTACTGCCCCGTCCTCTACGGTGCCTCCTGACAAGGAGAGCCATATGATGGATTCTGCAGGAAGAAAGGTGTGTGGTACGGCAGCGACGTCCATGAAAGCTGCTAGTGCCACGGCTCTCCTGGGTCGGTATGACCGGTCTTTATGGAGCTCCCTACAACAGTTTCTGGAGCACCTTCCTAGGAAAAAGAGGGAGGACTTTCAGGAGATCATCAACGAGGGCATGATGGTATCCAACCAGGTGATCAGCTCGGCTGCGGATTCCTCTCTCCTGGCTGCTCATGGTTACTGCCACGGAATTAACCTGAGGCGGCATGCCTTGTTGCGCCTGATTTCGCTAAAACCGGCTGCGCAACAGAGTCGCCAACCTGCCGTTCTCTGGTGCTACGCTATTTGGAAAATATGCGGATGAGGGGATGGCCCGCATGAAGGCGGAGGCTTAAACCCTGACGGCTGTCGGGTTAGAAAAGCCGCAAGAGAAGAAGACCTTCCGCCCCTTCCAGAGACGTTTTGGTGCCCAGGGCAGAGGGCAAGGTCGTCAAGCTGGGCAGCAGCAACACCAGCAGCAGCAGTACCAGCAGCGTCCTTTCCAGAAACGCCAGAGGGGTAGAAGCGGCCAGAAGTCCTCCTCGACGCCTAAAGGCCTGGGTCTAGGCCCTGAGGTGCTACTTCCCCCTTATCCGTTACCCTCTCCGGTGGGGGGAAGCATACAACATTACTTGGCAGAGTGGAGAAAAATTACTCGGGACAAGTGGGTGCTGAATATTGTTTGCAATGGATACAGTCTTCGTTTTGTCAGCCCGCCTCCAGCGATTTCACCAGTTTGCTTGCAGTTCCAACTGCACGAGCTCCAGGTGGAGGAGGATACCCTGTTAAGAAAGAGGGTGATAGAAGACGTCCCTTTGTCTCAAAGGGGAAAGGGTCTTTACTCCTGGTTCTTCCTCGTGCGCAAGAAGGACAAGAACGAGTTCAGGCCTATTCAGGATTTGCGACAAGCGAACAAGTGGATTCTCAGGGAGAAGTTTTGAATGCTGTCTTTGCACCGATTTATCCTCAGCTACAAAGGGAAGAGTGGCTTTGCGCAATAGATCTGCAAAATGCACCAATCACTATCAGTACACCGTACTACCGTTCGGACTGAAGTCTGCACCCAGGCCGCTTTCGAAATGCATGGCAGTGGTGGCCGCGCACCTGTGAAAGAACAGGTGTTTGTCTAGCCTACCTGGACGACTGGATGATCAAAGTCTCCACCTTCCAGAAAGCACAGCTGCACTTCAACAGGACGGCCGTTCTGCTGAACCAACTGGGGTTGCACATAAGTATGTCCAAGTCTGTCCCGACGCCTGTCCAGTGCCTACAGTACTTGGGAACCTCCATCGATACACTTTCAGCAAGCGTGTCTCCTTCGGAGGAGAGACACTTGTCGATCCTTCGGAAGGCTCAGGCTCTCATAGCTGTTCCATCTACAACAATGAGGACGGTGTCTTCTCTACTGGGGTCGATGGCCTCTTGCATCTTCCTCACGCCACACGCACGCCTACACATGAGGCCGTTGCAGGAATGTCTGGAGGATCAGTGGGACCAGAAGCGAGGGAGCTGGGACGACAGGATCAAGCTGTCCCTCCATGCTCAACAGTCCCTGAGATGGTGGTGCTCTGCAGTGAATCTCCTCAAGGTGGTCCCATTCCACAAGGACATTCCCACTCAGACTGTCATCACGGATGCTTCTCTACATGGCTGGGGAGCGCATTCAGACCATCTACAGATCCAGGGAACGTGGTCCCCGGCGGAATCCACATGTCACATCAATTTCCTGGAACTCAGAGCAGTGCACTTGGCACTGAAGGCCTTTCATCTGTCCTTCCAGACCAACTCCTTGCTTGTGCAGACGGACAATACGACCACAATGTATTACCTCAACAAGCAGGGTTGCTCGAGATCGCGCACACTGTCGCAGGAAGCTAAGGCAATCTGGCACTGGCTGCTAGCCAGAGGACTGACGATCACGGCTACTCATCTGCCAGGTGTGCAGAATGCTCAGGCGGACGCACTCAGCAGGCTGGTGCAGGAAAACCACGAGTGGGTTCTAAACGACGAAGTGCTAGGAGACATCTTCAACAGATGGGGCACTCCGGTCGTAGATCTGTTCGCCACCGCCGAAAACAGAAAATGCAGAGATTTCGCCTCCAGGTATTACCAACCGGGGACCCTGGGGAACGCGCTATGGATCAGCTGGTCGAACAGCTTTCTGTACGCTTTTCCACCCATTCCCCTGATTCCGGCGGTGCTCATCAAGCTGTCCCAGTCCAGAGCACGGATGATCCTCATAGCTCCGGAGTGGCCCCGACAGTGGTGGTTCACGGACCTGCTTCACCGGTCTCTTCTACCCCACATGCGGCTGCCATATTGGCCGGACCTTCTCACGAAGTTCGGGGGACAGATGGCGCACCCCAACCTCTCATCATTGAGTTTGGCGGCATGGCTCCTGCAATATGGACACCTGAATCTGCCTGAGGATTTCATGAACATTCTCAAGGAGGCTAAGCGACCGTCCACTAGGACATCTTGTGCCTACAAATGGAAGAGGTTCTGCATATGGTGTACTTCCAAGAACTATTATCCGACGACTTGCAAGGAAGATGTTGTCCTTCCTATCTCTTGCATTTGGCTCAGTCCGCCCTTAATTTTCATTCTATTAAGGTTCACCTTGCAGCGTTAACTGCATACAGGAAATGTCCTTCACAGACTTCCTTTTTTCAGGTCCCTGTGATTAAGGATTTTTTGGAAGGATTGAAGAAAGTGTTTCCTCCCGTTTGGAGTCCTTCGCCGTCCTGGGAGTTGAATGTGGTGCTGTCCAGAATGATGAAGGATCCTTTTGAACCCATTCATAAGGCTTCACTGCAGCACTTATCGTGGAAGGCGGCTTTCCTTCTGGCCATTACATCGGCCCGAAGGGTGAGTGAGACTCAGGCATTATGTTGTCAAGAACCATACACTGTTTTTCATGCTGCTAAAGTTGTGATGCGTACTCACCCTAAGTTCCTTCCTAAGGTGATCTCTGATTTTCATGCTAATCAGACAATAACTTTACCTACGTTTTTCCGGAATCCTTCCACTCCAGCGGAAAGGTCTCTCCATTCTCTGGATGTCAGAAGGGTGTTGAAATTCTACTTGGATAAGACTAAGGACATTCGTAGGTCAGACCAACTGTTTGTCAACTATGGGGCGGTCAGGACTGGTCTTGCTACCTCGAAGCAATCCATCTCTAGATGGATTGTGTCCTGTATCCAGTTATGTTACCAGAAGGCTAATAAGACCTTAGGAGGTAAGCCTAAGGCTCATTCCACCAGGGGCAAAGCGGCTACAACGGCTTTGCTACGTAATGTTCCCATTGCAGAGATCTGCAGGACTGCCACGTGGACGTCGGTCCATACCTTTGCTAAGCATTACTGTCTGGACTCTGATGCCATAGCAGATGCTCAGGTGGGGCAGGCTTCACTAAGAAATCTGTTTGCACAGTAGTGGTATTGTTTTTTTCTCCTCCGCCGGTTAGATTTTGGGGATGGGCTTGCCATTCTATTCACTAGATTATGACTATACACAGAGATCCCCTACTACTGAAGGAGTAGTTTCTTACCTGTAACTCCAGTTCTGTAGTAGGGGTATCTCTGTTATAGTCATAAGCGCCCGCCCTCTTCCCCGGTGGAGAAAATGGTACTGTAACGTATGCTACAGGCCTTTCATTATACACCTTCAAAAAGAACTGAAAGTAAAAGGAGTTAGCTGTGCATCATGGGATACCAAGGGTGTCTGGAGAGTTCCTTAAAGGCACGGTACCCTTTTTACAGACACATAATGGCAGCCTATGGGGTCTTGTCTGTCCATCCCTTCCTCTCTATCATTCCAAGGATTTTGTGAAGGGGAAGTTTCTCTATGGGTGAAACTTAACAGACTGTGTTGCAGGTGATGTTGGTGGAATTTTCCTGTGCATTTCTAGTTGAAGTACTGGACAGTGTAGCCTTACAGGTATAGGCTGCATTATTGTCTTTAATTTTCTCTTAAGTGTCTATGCAGGACTGCACTGAGGACAATTTAAGATATTATTTTTGATTGCTCCGGGGTCCACGCACATGGGCGGGACTATTCACTAGATTCTGACTATAACAGAGATACGGTATGTAACTGTTACCACAGATTTTTTACAACGGATTCCATTACCACAGATTTTGTACAACGCAGGTCATTTTACCACGGATACCTTTACAACGCAATACACTACAACGCAGATACTATTACAACGCATACCATTACATCGTAAGTATTATTATAGGTAAGTTTATCTTTTTTAAAAAACATTTATTAGTGGTATTTTGTTATGGGTACAGGGGTATTTTTAGGTTTTAGGGCTGGGTTTGGGTTTTGGGGTACAGGGGTATTTTTAGGTTTTAGGACTGGGTTTGGGTTTTGGGGTACAGGGGTATTTTTAGGTTTTAGGGCTGGGTTTGGGTTTTGGGGTACAGGGGTATTTTTAGGTTTTAGGTTTGGGTTTTGGGGTACAGGGGTATTTTTAGGTTTTAGGGCTAGGTTTGGGTTTTGGGGTACAGGGGTATTTTTAGGTTTAAGGGCTGGGTTTGGGTTTTGGGGTACGGGGGTATTTTTAATATATATTTACAAATTTAAAAATTACAATTATTTGTTTTAATTTTTTTTTATTAATTAAATAATAAATAATTAAATGTAATAATTCAAAAATAATTATTTACATTATATATTAATATTATATACTTACCTATAATTATACTTATGTTGTAATGGTATGCGTTGTAATAGTATCTGCGTTGTAGTGTATTGGGTTGTAAAGGTATCCGTTGTAAAATGACCTGCGTTGTAAAAAATCCGTGGTAATGGTATGTGTGCTAAAAGTACGCGTTGTAACATCATACATCCCAGAGATACCCCTACTACAGAACTGGAGTTACAGGTAAGAAACTACTCCTTCCCGATGGGAGGTTAAATTCTTCTCGGCACTGCACAAAAGTTTTAAGCACTCCCCCCTCGTAGAAGTCACAGACCACTCTGCATCCCCCTGCACCCATCTATCAACTGCCTGGGAGCAGTAGGACGGGGGAATAGCGGGTTGCCCACTGTGGGAGTGTGAGGAGAGGGCAAGGTTGTGAGACCCCTGCGCACCGCCACCTTGTCCCAGATGTCCAGTACCGTTTTAGTGGGTACCACCATATAGGCGCTTCTGGAGCGAGCTGTACGGTGGAGCCACGTGAGGTCCCAGATGATGCACCCAGTGACCAACCTGGACCAACCTGTCCATGTGGAGCCAGACCTTTTCACTTTCCGTAGTTGTCCACTCCAACGCAATGGGGAGATGGGAGGCCCAATAATAGTCTAAAAGGTTGGGACAGGCTAACCCTCCTCTATCGAGCGGCAGCATAAGGATCTTCTGGGAGAATCTCGGTCTACGCCCACCCCATATGAACGTAGTAAGGTCGCGTTGGAGTCCCTGTGTCTGATGATGCGGGATCGGGTTGGGTAAGCATTGGAATAAATATAATATTTTAGGGAGGACCAGCATTTTGATGGCATTGAGTTTGCTCAGCCATGACATTGTCCCGGGAGAGATATGTGTGGGCGTGAGAGTATGAGGATGAGGTCGAATGCGAAGAGCGCCACCTTGTTCTGTCTACTCCCCATAGGTATGCCATGTATGTCTGCCCTTTGCCTGATCATCTCCGCTAGGGGTTCCACCACAAGGGCAAACAGCAGAGGTGACAGAGGGCATTCGCTGCAGGGTACCCCTGTGAATGAGGAAGGGCTCAGTGAATTGTCCCTTAACCCGAACCCTGGCCTGTGGTGATAGGTATGGCGCCATGATCTTGGAGTTCATGTTCCGGCCCAGCCCAACCTTCTGCAGCACCGCCCGAAAGAAAGCCCAGTCCACCCGGTCAAAGGCCTTCTCCGCGTCAAGCGATAGAAGGCAAGCTGGTATGTTCCAGGCGTGCGCCTTCCCTACCAAGTGCGCAAGTCTACGTACATTATCCGCCCTCTGGCGATTGCGGATGAAGCCGACCTGGTCCGGCTCAATCTATCCAGGCATGTGGGGGTCCTGCTGTTTGGCAAGAATTTTGGTGTAGTTTTTAAGGTCAGTGTTCAGCAGCGCTATGGGACGGTAGGAAGCGCACAGCGTGGGATCCTTCCCGGGTTTGGGTATTAGTGGGTATTAGTGTGATTTCCGCCATGCCCATGGAAGGTGTCGGCCCGTCCGTGTCCGAGAAAGAATTGTACAGTCGCAGAAGGTGGGGCGCAAGCTGTGTCTGAAACATATGGTAGAAGGCTAGTGGCAGGCCGTCCGGACCCAGTGACCAACCAAGAGGGAGTTCCTTCAATGCCTTCGCTATCTCCTCTGCCATTATAGACCCCTCCAGAGCCTGGGCGTGGTGGGAATGTATCAGTGTCTAAGCACACTGATTTAATGCATCCTCAATGAGTTCTGGGGCCGGTGGTTCTGCCGCGTAGAGTGCAGCATAGTACTCCCTAAAGGGTTGTATTTGGCCCGCTCTGAGGTGACCCGAGTACCGTCTGGGAGTTGAATATTGGCTATGTGAGCCTTTGCTATCCGCGCTATAGCAATAGCAATAGCCTGCCTGCCTTATCTCCCCCATCATAATAACGCTGCTTCAAGGCTGTCCGGGATCTTTCCGCTTTATTGACGCGCAAATCGCGAAGTTGTCCCCTGAGGTTCACAAGCCGCCGCCAAGATGCGAAAGAGGTGCGGGCCTGGTCTTGTTTTTCGGCTGCCTTAATGTCAGCAGAGAGGTTATCCTCCAGAAGTTGGGCCTCGCTTGCGCAATCGAGAGCAAAGTGTTATGACCTCGAATCGTGGCCTTGAAAGCATCCCACACCATGGGGAAGGGCTTCTCAGGGGTATCATTGCTCATGAAATAAGAGTCAATGGCAACCTGTATGCTATCCCGCAAGATACTCAGCGGTAGGCACCACCGCGGTGTGGGAGGAGGGCAGGCGGCCGGGTCCTGCAGGAGAAGCTCTACGTGGGCATGATCAGAGAGGGTTATTGCAGACATAGAAGCCACCAGCATATCTCGCACCAGGGCATGAAAGATAAAGAGACAGTTAATGTGCGAGTATACGCGATGTACGTGAGAATAATACGAAAAATCCCGTGCCTCCGGTGAATGATATCGCCATGAGTCCATCAGGCCTAGGTCCGCTATTTGTGCCCGAAGCGTAGAGGACATGGCCCCCGCCCCATTATTAGATGCGCCACTGCGTTCCACCCCAGGGTCCCAGACCAGGTTAAGGTTCAAGATCAGTGAGGGATCTCCCTGCGGGATATGGTCTCTCAAGAGTGTTCGGAGACAAGAGTCCTGCATCTGGTTTGGTGCATAGACATTGCACATCGTAAATATGCGCCTCCCAATTCCAACTCCCACTTTAATAAAGCGCCTATCCGGGATTCGGAAGTCTTTGGTTTCCCCTGGTTTTCCCTGAAAGAACGCAGCACTTCCATGGACAGACCTTTCAAACCTCCGACCCATCTCCCTCTTGCCTTACCTCAGCAAAATGACGAGAGACACGTGAACACTCATCTGTCCAAGTACATCGAGGCAGCGGAGGGCCTAGATTTTTCTCAATCTGGATTTAGGCCCAATCACAGCACAGAATCTGCCCTCCTCTCAGTGACCGATAACATCAGGATGTCACTGGATGAAGGAGGCTCCATGATTCTGGTGCTGTTAGATTTATCCGCTGCCTTCGACACAGTGTCTCATGAGATACTCCTCGGTCGTTTGAGGGAGATGGGCATAGAAGGTGTGGCTCTGTCCTGGTTGGAAAGCTTTCTTTCGGATCGACAACAAGGGGTCAGACTGGGCTCCCATCATTCCATCTCAAGGGAGCTCACCAAGGGAGTACCACAGGGCTCATGCCTAAGCCCCACACTTTTCAACATGTATGTGGCCCCCTTGGCAGAACTTATGGGTTCACCCCTGTGTCGTACGCTGACGACACTCAGCTTTTGTTCCCCTTTAAAAACCTAACGCCCGCAATACAAAAATCTTTTGCGGACGGAATGAGGGCAATATCAGACTGGATGGCTACAAACTGCCTCCAGTGTAATGTAGGCAAGACAGTGGTCATGCTGTTCGGAGAGGCCACACTTTTGTGGTCCCCCGAATGGTGGCCCCCGGATTTGGGACCAACACCAAGCCCCAAACAGACCGTAAAAAACCTCGGCGTGCGGCTAGATAAAACACTTCTGCTCAAAGAGCACACGAATCAAGCAGCAGGATCTTGTTTCCGGGTAATTGGACTGCTACGACGCATTTTCCCGTTTCTATCAGACTCCTACAGGAAAACTCTCGTCCAGGCCTTGGTAGTTAGTAGACTGGACTACTGTAATGGCTTGTTAATCTCGGCCAATGAGGAACAACTACAGAGATTACAGGTGGTCCAGAACACCGCAGCGAGACTCGTTCTCAACGCTCAGCCAAGGTCTGCTTCACTCCCCCTATCTTGGTCAAACTTCACTGGTTGCCAATTAGGCAGGGCGTAAAATTCAAAATTTGCTGTACAATTCATAAATGTCTTTTTGGTAATGGACCCAAATACTTAAAAGAAAAATTCACTCTCTATAAACCTACTCGCATTCTGCGCTCTAGAAGTCAGCAACTACTCCAGGTCCCAAGGATAAAAAAGGCCAGGCAGGGAGGGCGAGCCCTGTCCTATAAAGGCCCCATTCTTTGGAATTCATTGCCCCCAACCCTTAAAAATACCACCAACTTTCAATCTCTTAAGAAAATCTTAAAAACCTTTCTATTTATCGCCTGCTAAGAAATTTACTCAAGCCCTTTTACAGCTCAGAACCAGGTCTTAGCTCCTTTGGTCGGGGGTCGAATTCTAGCGCTATATAAGAATATAAATAAATAAATAAAAATTGAAAGCCTTTCTACCCTTTATCAAGGAAAGGCTATTGCAAGTGTTTCTCTGACAACACCACCTCCATATGGTAGTGCAACAAGCAGGCCTGGGTGGGGTCGTTGACCCTCTGTCAGGAGGCCCTGTGGCTCTGGACATGGGTGGAACAACAGGGCATATTCCTGGTGGTTCAACATCTGGCAGAAGAACTCAGCCACAAATGTTTCATAGATCACGAATTGCAACTTCATCCAGAGGTGGTGCAGTGTCTCTTTCAGCAATGGTGAGAGCCTTGTTTAGATCTGTTCGCCACTAATGAGAACGTGCAATGTCAGCTGTTCTGCGCGCTAGAGTTTCCAAGGAAGCTCTCATTTGGAGATGCTTTTTGTATCGAGTGGAGCTCAGGCTTCCTGTATGCCTTTCCTCCCAAAGCACTGTCAATGCTCTGCCTTCTTGTATGGAGATTGAGCGGCGACAGTTGACAGCTTTCCACCTTCCTCCTGAAGTCTGTCTTGGTAGAGGGACGCCTGGCTGCCACAATAATGTCACAGTTTACGCCTGCCTTTGGGAGAAATTTGTAGCATGGTGTACAGAAAGTTTAGTTTAGTTTATAAAACTTTATTTGGATATCCAAGTATCCACAAAAGTACACTGCATAAAAACAGAAAACAATACATTAAGAACACCATAATAAGAATGAAAGGATCACCATGATACATTTCCAAAAAGCCAGAATTATGGATCAAACATAGTCTGTCTTGCTCGAACGGCTATCCGCAAAAAATTACTAGTGCGAAAAGTAATTTCATCATCATGCAGAGTTAGCATCATCAAATGAGCAGTTTCCAAGTTAATAGGTTTACATTTTCCAAAATACGGAATTAAAAACCCTTTACTGTATTTCATATAAAATTTGCAAAAGAATAAAAAATGCAATACGGATTGTCCACTCATCCCATCACACGGACAGGGCAGAGAATCACGTTCATTGTGATGGCCAAGGGGGAAACAAAGTGCGGATTTAATAGTGCCAGCCCTTAGGCGAAATAATAGGCCACGCTCCCAGTTACTCATCGGGGGGTGTCAGATAGCGGGGCAGGGGTGGAGTCAAAAAAGCATAAGACAAGTAAGAGGAGACATTTTTCTTCAAAGATTCCCTGTGGGATCTTCCCCTGGCGTAAAATGTGTATAAAGAATGTCGCAAGTCATTTTTTGGTGGGAGGACATTAACAGAATGGTTATTGAAAATACTCCCTTGATTGATACTACTAAGACTATTATAGACTTCCGACAACCAGGGAATGTCCATGCACTTATCATAGTTCAAACAATCAGTGATAATATATTTTGTGAGTAGTGCCGCAGGGTTCTTCCAAATGGAAAGCCAGAAAAGAGCAGGGCGTGTGCGAACAAAGTCTTCAATAAAATTAACTCCCAGTTTTTCATGGCAGATATATTGGGGGGTGGAAATAGGAGCTCAAAGTGTTTTCCTCAGAAACCTGTTCTCCTCATACTGTATGGGTAAGGTCTTGGCAATGCCCCAAACCTCTGCTCCGTAAGTGGCGACCGGGAAACATTGTGCTTTATAAATCTTTAAAGTTGGCACTAGAGAACCTTTGTTTTTTTTGGTGCGGTAAGCTGAGGATAGAATTAATGGCATTTGAGAACCTGCCCCTGGAATAGGCAATGTGTTCTGTCCAGGAGTTGTTCGCAGCAAAGACCATCCCTAAATACGGGAAACTGTTAGTGGACCATAGCTTATCGGTGCCCACAGAAATACAGCATAACTGTCGTTTGTTAGGGCCGCAGGACATAATAAAAGATTTTTTAAAATTGGCTTTTAAATCAAGGGACTCCATATGGTCAGTAAACCCCTTGACCAGGGTGCGTAAAGCATTCGGAATGCGGACCATAATCACTGCATCATCCGCGTATAATAAAACAGGGTAGGGTTTACCCATTATTTTGGGAATGTCATGTGTGATTTCAATTAGGGTTTTGTGCAGCCCGTTAATATAATATAAATAATAAAAAGAAGCGGGCCAGCACGCAGTCCTGTCTTACCCCCTGTGGACTTTAATTGCTTTAGTCACTTCACCCCCCTGGCCGATCCTCACACAGGCATTAAGGTCTTTGTGCAGATAAGCTAAAAAATGCACAAGAGATTCGTCTAGACCATAATTTAAAAGGGCTGTCCAGAGCTTCGATCTATTCACAAGCTCGAAGGCAGAGGACAGATCCATAAAGGCAAGATAAAGTTCTGATTTACGTGCAATGTTATATTTGCCTAGGATAAGGTTTAGATTAAGGCACTGTTCAATGGTTCCTACTTTATTACGGAAACCCAATTGACAGCGTTCCAATATGCCATTGTCCTCTGCCCAGCTTAAAATCTTGTTATATAAAATCCTGCCAAGAATTTTCAAAGTATTATCGATAAGGGATATAGGTCTATAACAGCTCGGTTGAGAGCGATCTCCCTTCTTGAAGATAGGAACGATAATACTTGATGACCAGGTAGGAGGAAGGGGAGAGGACGTTAGGTTATTAAAAACATTTCAAAGAAGTGGGGCCCAGATTTCCAAGTTTAATTTAATAATATCAATTGGTAGACCGTCAGGGCCAGGTTCCTTGTTCCCTGCGCTCTGAGTGATGCCGTCTTCTACCTCTGCTAGGGTTATGTCGACCCTCGGTGGTTTGGAGAAGGACACTGGGACTAGCCTAGAAGTTGGTGCGGCATAGATGGTAGCAAAGTGATCCACACATGCTTCGCCTGCGATGGTACAGCTAATCGGGGTCAAACTTTTACTTGAACTGCGTAGGTCCTTGACAGCGGCCCAGAAGTCGTCACCCTTTCTTAGATCGGCTGCTCTGGCTAATGCATCCCAGCGATCTTCAAGGATTTAATTTTTCCTTTTATTAATTATTGTCTTATACCTTTTTCTTGCTTCTCTCACAGTGATAGGACACACAGGTTTAAAGGATAATGCCCTAGGTAATTCTCTATTTGCTGCTGAACACTCAGAGTTAAACCATCTCGGTTCTGATTTAATTTCCCTTTGTGGTACTGATTGTAAAGACTTTGAGGCTGAACAAATCTTAACAAAATCACAGACAGCCTTGGGATGAGGAGCTGTATCTGACAAGCAAGAGTTAAAGAGGCATAAGTTATCTCTTACTAGGACACCAAACACTTCCTTTATATTAATTCCCGGCCATCTGATTCTAAGATTATCAGTTGAGGGTGATAAGTTCCTGGCGCCACATTCCCTTACTGTAATCGATCATGATTCCAATCTCATAGTGACCTTGATGGGATTATGTTTCCCTGGCTCATTGGGATGACAGAACCCTCAAGTAGACTGTCAGCAAGGCGAGGTGAAATAGAAAAAAATCTATAGTTGACGAGCACCCCCTTCCTCTAAAAGTAGGCACAAACTGGGCTTTTGGTAAAAATTTAGCAGCTATATCCAGGGCATTTTCCAAGTTGTGGGAACTCAGAAAAGAACGCAACTCGAGACCCCGTCGATGGGAAGTGCCTTGCTCCTTACTCCTGACAAGCGTGGGGGCATTATTAAGCCTAGCATTAAAGTCCCCATCCACTAAAATGCCATCAGCTTTCTCATAGCCTTGCATGGTTTCTAATTTAGCAATAAATGTAAATAACGCAATAAAATTCCTATTTGGAGTCGTGTTAAAATCATTATTATAAAAATTGATGAAGAAAAAAGAAACCTTCCTCTTAAAAATTAAGGCTTGGAAATGTAAATTATCTGTAGAGATATACTCAAAACTCCCGCCGGGGGTGATGTTAATCCAAATAGAGAGTCCCCCAGACAGACAGAAAGACAAATCGATCCCCCTTCTGCTCCCCTTTCTCAGGGTCTCCCGTTCATACTTTCCCTTGCTCAGCAGGGCTCTGCACTGAGCCCTCTGAAGGGTTATCTCTGCTATTTCAGCTTTTCTGTCATTGCCTGATCAACCATCCTTCTTCAAATCCCCTATTGTATATAGGTTTCTGAAAGGTTTACAACATTTGTTTCCACCTTTTGCCTTTATCTTTACCTTTTTTCCCTCAGTCCTGTTCTCACTTTTCTTATGTGTGCGCTTCCTTGTGCCCCTGCACAATTGTACTCTGAGGGTCTTTAACATCAAGACGGCCTTCCTGGTAGCAATAACATCTGCCCAGAGCTTCAGGCCTTGTTATTTAAGCCTCCTTATCTAAACATCTACCTAGACAAACTGGTGCTTAGTATGAGAGCTTCCTTTCTCCCGAAAGTGGTCACTCCATTTCACATAGGCCAGTCTGTCACTCTGCCTACTTTTACGCTTCACCTCATCCCTCCAAAGAAAAGGAGCAAATTTACCATCTGGACCCCAAAGGAGCATTGTCGTTCTACCTTGATCACACACGAGAGCTCCGGTTGCACAACCAACTCTTCGTAGGGTATGTCAGACCAGAAAGAAGGGATGCCATACAGAAGCGGACCATCTTATGATGGATCGTGCTCTGTATCAAAATCTGCTATGCATTGGCTAAAAAGCAACCTCATAAGGGCTTGCATACTCATTCCACTAGATCTATAGATGCAACTACTGTGTTTGCCAGGCAGCCACGTGTGCTTCCCTACACAAGTGTATGGGACTTTCTCATGTGAAATCGTTTGGCAAACCCACCGCCGGAAGGTTTTGCTTCGGTATCTATTTAAAAAAAAAAAAAACTCTTTTTATTGGTTGAACGCACACAAACGCAGCACTCCGTATCCCGGAGGAACTACAGTAGATATAACATAGCATAGTCAGCGATCCAAATAACATTTTATGACAAAACCCCGAACCCCCCACTCACCAACCCCCCCTTGTGGCCCCCCCCCAACCCTAACCCCCCCGCACAATGTCTCTGTATTCCAGTAGAAAGGTTTGCATGCATATCACCGTGTGTACGATATTGCCCCCTCATCCCAGTCCCTCTGTGTCTCTTATCTGTGCTGGCGGTTCCAGCCATATTCCCCTGTAGTTTGCCCATCTTTTCCATATTTTGTAGTGTTTCCTAGAGCAGCCCCTGGCTTCGAAAATCGGCCTCTAACCCCATACAAAAATCAAGGCCCTTCTTCCATACTACTACCTTGGGAGCCCGGGGGTCCTTCCAAGCCTGTGCCACATCCCTCTTTGCAACTGTAAGACCCAGTAAGAGTAGGTGCCTCTTATACACATTGCCACCCACGCCTTGCAGGAAGTGAAGGAGCCCAAGTTTAGGGGAATAAGGCAGGTCCCAGCCCAGCACCTCAGACAAGCAGTCCCACACCCCGGTCCAAAATCCAGCCAAACCACCTCAGCTCCATACTGTATGGAGGAAAGGGCCCACCTCATGACCACATCTCAGACATGCAGGGGATTCAATCAGACCCGCTCGCCACAGTCTCTCCCTGGTGTAGTACGCCCTATGTAGGTACTTAAACTGGATAAAACGCAGGCGGATGGCTATAGCCGCTCCCCTAGGGGCCTCAAGAGCTTCTCGCCAATCTTCCTCCTCTAGGTCCCCAACATCCCTCACCCAAGAGTCCCGCAGAGACTGTAGAGAGGAGGAGCAATGCGTGACCAGCGTTTGGTAGATGCGGGAAATCTTTTTCTCTGCCAGATCTCCCATGAACACCTTTGCCTCAATCGGGCTGAACTCAGGCAAGGAGTTCAGTCCCTCACGTGTGGGTGCCAGGGCATGGCGGAGCTGCAAGTACTTAAAGAACTGCATCCGGGGCATACAGTACTCCTCACTGAGCTCCTGGAAGGATTTAAGTGTCGTGCCCTTCAGGACATGTCCAAGTGTGGAGATTCCTATAGAATCCCAGCCTCGGAAACCCGGCAGTGACGCCAGCGCCGGCAGCCGCCCATTGTGCCAGAGTGGGGTCTCCTCCGTCAGCCTACCCCACCAGCCCATACGACGCAGCGCTTGTCTCCAAACTTGGAAAACCACCTGGGTAGCCCTGGGCAACCCCTTCCATAACCGCGCCGAGTATAGAATCGTATGTAGCGTATCCAGGTCCATCAAGTATCTCTCGAGGGCATATGCTGGGTCACCCCTGTCTCCATACCACCATTCGTTCAAGAGATGAAGGTGGGATGCCTAGTAGTAGGACAAAATATCTGACGCCGCTAGCCCCCCACAGTACGTGGACAAAAAGCAGGTGCGCAAGGCCACTCGCAACTGCCCCCCCCCCCCACAGGAACCGACCCAATGCCTAGTTGATTTGCCGAAACCATGATGGCGAAATCGAATAATTTATTTATCTATTTATTTATTTTAGCAATTTATTGAGCGCACAAATACCCTTAGGTGTCTCGGCGCTATTGAGGAGAGATCCGTGCTGAGCAAAAGGTGCCTAAGCTTGATCAAAAAGCCAAGTCTTCAAATGCTTACGAAATGTCAACAGTGAAGGGCTCTTTTTTATGTGGAAAGGAAGTGTGTTCCACAGTCTAGAGACCGCGACAATGAAGCGCTTTTCTCCCCAGTTTACCTTTTTCGTACGGGGGATTGGCAGTAGATGAGCTGAAGAAGAACGTAGAGTTCTAGTTGGCATGTATGTGCATAAGCATTTTTTCAGGTAATGCGGCCCTATATTATTCATAGCCTTATATGTGATGCACAAGGCCTTGAATTTTGTACGGCTTCGAAATGGAAGCCAGTGTAGTTGTCGAACAATAGGGGAAATTGATACAAATCTAGGTGTCCGTGTCAGAATTCTAGCAGCAGCGTTTTGGATTAACTGCATTTTGCTCATGACTCGCTCCTGAGCATTTAGCAATAGTCCGTTGCAGTAGTCCATTTTAGATAGTACTAACGTGCACATAAGGGTCTTGCCTGCATACAGCGGGAGAAACTACAGGAGTTTCCTGATCATTCGGAGAGTATAGAATGATGACGAGACCACTGCGTTTGCGTGACTCATGAACAACAGCTTCTCATCAAATAAAACCCCTAGATTTCTAACCTTTTTAACTGGAGTTGGGGGAGAACCCAAATCTGACGGCCACCAAGTGGGAGACCAAGATGGAGTCAACCGGCCGAAGATCAAGACCTCGGTCTTTTCCGAATTCAGCTTTAAACAGTTATAGTCCATCCACGTACTGATTGCCATCATTCCATCTTGAAAATTTGATGCTACTGCTTCTCCGTTGTTATGGATGGCTAATATCAACTGCGTGTCATCAGCGTACGATGTTAACCTCATTCCATAGGACTTAATTACCCTCGCCAAGTCCGACACGTAGATGTTAAATAGTGTCGGACTCAGCGAGGAGCCCTGGGGAACACCGCACGGTAGTGAGAAGACAGGAGAGTAGAAGTCACCCAATTTAACAGTTTGGGAGCGGTCTGACAGAAAAGAAGCCAGAAGAGATTTGGCTTTGTCTATGATGCCCAGTTTGCCTACACGGTTGATCAAGATGTTGTGATCAACCGTGTCGAAGGCAACAGATAAGTCCAGCAGGATGAGCACTGCTGCACCTCCCTGGTCCATAATCTCTCTGACTTCATCTGCCGCTTTTATTAATGCTGTCTCCGTCCCGTGGCCTTTTCTAAAGCCAAATTGTGTGTTATCGAGAAGATTGTTCTGGTCGATGTAATTAGTTAATTGGCTGTTCATAATCTTTTCGATTATTTTAGTAGGGAAAGGGAGCCCTGCAATTGGTCGGTAACTTTTCGGCTCAGCCGGGTCCAAGTTGGGTGAATAAGGATAATTCTGTAGCTGGTACAGCAGGCGCGGAAGGGCAACCATCTTAAAGATAGCCAATCTGCCATAGAGATTGATGGGCATGCGAGACCAGGACTTCATTTCCGTCTGAACTCGGTCCCAGACCGGCACTATGTTGCGTTCCCAAGCTATAACGGGCGTAACTGTCAAGAACACCCCCAAGTACTTAAGGCCTCCTGTCGCTACCTGCAGTGTTGACGCCCATGGCCTTATCCCACCATGGTCGCCTAGCACCCAGAGGGTGGACTTACGCGGGTTCAGATACAATCCCGACATTTCACCGAATATCCTCATAACTTCCAGGACTCTTGGCCCCGTTTTATTCACTTCCGTAAGGAAGAACAGGACGTCATCGGCATACAATGCGATTCTGTCCGACGGGCCCGTCTCCCACTCGAAGCTCCGCAGTTGTGCGTCAATCCTGACCCACGCCGCCAACAGCTCCATAGCCAGAGCGAACAGGTACGGCGAGAAGGGGCACCCCTGCCGGGTGCCTCGCCCAATGGGGAAGGCCCCAGAAGTAGCACCAGCCACCCCTACCGAAGCCGTCAAATCAGTATACAGCAACTTCAGATAGGACATAAAATGCGGCCCAAAATTAAGGCGCGGGAGTAGTGCAAAGAGTTAGACCCAACTTAGGGAGTCAAAGGCCCTATCTATGTCCGCTAGTAACAGCGCCGCCTGGACCCCAGTTTTCCTAATCGCCTCGACTGCTATATGTGCGCGCCTGATGTTATGTCTCGTCGCTCTACCGGGCATAATCCCGGCCTGATCCGGGTAGACCAGCTCCGTAATATAAGGGAGAAGCCAGTTCGCAAGCGCCTTGGCCAGTATCTTGGCCTCGACGTTTAGAAGGGAGATCGGCCGATAAGACTCGTGCTTATCCGGGGGTCGTCCAGGCTTACCGAATACAACAATTTCAGCGTGTCGCCAGTCCGCCGGCAGGCGTCCATTTTCTCTCGCTGCCTCCAGAGCTGCCTTGTAGTGTGACCCTAGTTGCAAATGATATTTCTTAAAAAACTCGCTCGGGAACCCATTGGGCCCTGGGGCCTTACCAGTGTTAAGCTCCCCCAGGGCTGTGCCCAATTCCTCGGCCGACAACGGAATCTCTAGGCGTTCTCGCACGTCCTCTAGGAGTGCACGCGGTGGGAGGTTTGCAACAAACCTATCAATATCCAGCGCTGTGAGACACTCCTGCGGAGCATATTGAGCCGCGTAGTACTGGGCGTAGCTGTCTGCCAGCGCCTTTGGGGCCGAGATCGGGGCCCCAGCGTCATCTCCGAGGCCCGGCAGTGTCTGCGCTCGAAACGTATTTTGGCAGAGTCTATGTAGCATGGTACTCGATTTGTCCCCCCATTGATAAATCCTGCTCCGAGTCGCCAGCCATATTTGCCGAGCCTCATCGAGCAGCAGGGACGCATAGGTCTGCTGCGCCACGAGTAACTATCCCACTTCCCTTCCATCCCGTGCACTACCGCACTGAGTCTCCAGCAATTCCACCGCCGCCGTGGCCTTCACTAACTCCTCCTTACGTTTCCGACGAGCCGCCGCGCACCAGGCGATATCTACCCCACGAAGCGTTGGCTTTAGGGCTTCCCAGAGCGTCCCCACATCAGTCACCGTGCCTATATTATCTGTCCAGTAGTGGGCTATGGCCTCTCCCATATGATGCTGATATTCTTCCTGCTGTAGATTCCATGCTGAGAGGCGCCACTAAAACAGCTGCCTCCCCCTATCTAATGTGGACATTATCCACTGTAACCGGAGAGTGGTCTGACAGCCCCCATGGCAAGATAGACGCCGCTTCTACCCTCCCGACAGTGGCATGAGGGACAAAGATGTAATCGAGCCTGGAAAAGGACTTATGAACTGCTGAAACGTATGTGTACTCCCGACCATGTGTATGGAGATAGCGCCACGTGTCCACCCATCCCATACCATGTTTCCCAGTCTGGTGGGTGTGTCTGTAACCTGCCCATCTCCTGGTCTACAGCGGTCTAGCTGGTTTTGCATAACATCATTCCAGTCACCCGCTATCACTGCCATGTCTTCAGGGATCTCCGCCCACACCGTATGCAACTTCTCAATCAAAGACCACTGCAAAGGGGACGGGGGATACACACTCCCAATTATTAGCGCCTCCGCACCAATCATCCCTCTTACAATCACATACCGGCCCTGTGGGTCAATCCATTGTTGCAGGTGGACATAAGACAGTCTACGGTGAACTAAGATTGCTACTCCTCAAGACCCCCTTACAAACCCAGCATGATAAACCTGGTCGTAGCCGTATCTCTTCAGGCTGAGTATCTTATTGCCCGCCAAATGCGTCTCTTGCAGCAAAAGAATATCGGCTCGCTCCCGTTTCCCCAACCTCAGGACTGCCCCTCTCTTGATTTTATCAAGCATCCCCCGCACATTCCAGCTCAACACTCTCATGGAAGCCCTGGGTGTTCCCAGTCCAAGATTCTCAAACGCCATCTAATCGCAGTGTGGTAAATAAATTTACCAATGCATTTTTCCGTATAATTATCAATACAAGACAGCTCATTCAAATGAGAGGCAGAGTCCGTGGTATCTGAGTCATACGGGCTTTAATGGACAATGATCCTCGAGGATGGGATATCATGTTCCATCACCTCTAAGGTTCAGGAAGGGACATTCAACGTTTTATTAACATTACACATTATATATAGTAAAACGTTACAATAGAATCCAATACAGTAGGCGTAACAGGTGAAAAGAGAGAGATAAGAACACATGTGCGTAACAGGAGGCGTGTAAAAGGGCGTACACATGGGCGTGCACAGTACATGTCAGAGAAACGTCATAAGAAACGTCACATGTGGGTGGATGCATAGAGAAAGTTGCAGAATCAGCAGAAACCCTTGACCTGCATGCGCGCACAACTAGCATGACGTGTAACTGGGGGCTTTGACTTTAGCACTAGTGGAGGAGACTGGTGTCTGGAGTGTCGGGGCAACCTGTACCTATAGCATATCTGGTATCTCATGTTTGGAGGATGTAGTGTCTGAAGTGAAAGGTCTCTCGGGCAAGGGCCATTCAATACTGAATGCTAGTGTGTGCATACGTGTCTTGGTGCAACGTGCGGAGCCATGGGCCTACCATGGTAACGGTTTCAGTAAATCACTTGCAAGGAGGACAGAAAGGCCGGGCCCTTTGCTCTGCAGCCGGGAATATGATTACCTATTTCACTAGACAGGAATGTGTTTTCGAGGAGGCTGAGCAGATAACTGTAGGCAAAACATGATTTTGGCAGGCAGTCCAGGCCGAGCCGGGCACCGCTGCGCTGGCAGGAAGTAAGGCAGGGGTCAGGGATGCGTACAGCTTTCGGAGACAGGAGAGATGAGGCAAAG
The DNA here is from genome assembly GCF_964263255.1 of Lissotriton vulgaris. Classification (NCBI taxonomy): domain Eukaryota; kingdom Metazoa; phylum Chordata; class Amphibia; order Caudata; family Salamandridae; genus Lissotriton; species Lissotriton vulgaris. The sequence continues at coordinate 1,602,631,262 of NC_141693.1, read as the reverse complement.
AGGCCTCGTTTAAGGGCCTAGCTCGACTGGGCCAGGAAACATGGAGAAAACGTGTGCGAATTTCAGAAGTGCACCATGTAAAGACGTTGGCACCGTATGCCTAGAAGTCTAATTAACGGGATTTCTTTGCATGACTGGATAGCTAACATGTTAAGGTTGGACGCAAATGTATTTGCGTCTTTCTAGCATGTACAGAACAGAAGTTACACGACATACATGGAACATGGGTGCATGGATAGGGTGCGAGTGGGGGACACATTAGCTACCTGAAAATTTCTATTACCTCATTCCCTCCTTGGACCCTACTACACCCTTTAGGATATATCTATATTCATGAGACCATCTATCTGTTCATAAAGCATCATTTGTTCTTCTTTCTTTATTCGGGAACGGGAACGTGTACTTGAACGGGGAATACAAGCTGTGGCGCACAAGCCGCAAATCGCTGGCCCACATTGCAGACAGAGACAACAACTGAATACTATGACCAATATTATTCCTAGGAATGACAACAATCTCCATCCCCAGGCGGATACCACACTCCAGAGCCAGCCGGACCAAGTCCAGGTGTCTGGATTCTGATGCATCTGATGAGCTATGGTATGGAGCCTCGCTATGGCTTTATACACGGATGGCGCGTTATTAGGAATAAACACGCAACAACTGGATCCGATGACTCTACAAGCCCCGCCCCTATCTGCCAGGATGACGTCAAGGACAAGGCGATTTTGGAGAACAACAAGTCTCATAGCAGACTGTTCCTCTGTCAGGTTACCTAAAGCAAAAGTAGTCTCGTTCACTACTGCTTCTAAAGTTCTGGTCAATCTTCGAATTATCTTACTGTTTTGGACAGGACCTATGAACCAAAAATATCCTTTAATGTAATCTTTGTACTGATCCCATGATGATTCAGAATAATCGATAACAGGAGGAAGGTCTCTCTTATGTCTTACGTGTACAAGGTTTGGATTTCTGTGATAATCGGGCGGTGCTAGGAAAACAGGTGGCAATAGGAACGCAATATAGCACGTCCCATCCCAATCCAGTGGCAGACGTACATAGGCTGTCTGACCACATATAAAATAAGAATGGCGAGAAGCTTTGAAAGTAGACTTTCCTTTATCACTGAATTTGACAACAGTATTACAATCACTGTGTCCTAGATGTACTGAACCATTCTTTCTGACGCATAATTCACCTTTCACTGGCAAAACTGTAATAAACGGCAAGTCCGAATTAGTCTCAGACTGCACATTCAGGATCATGAGGTTAAGTGTAAAATTACCTAATCCATACACTTCATTTTCTAGATCGGTCCCTGTCCTTTGGGGAAGACCTTCTTTGTCTGGGAAACATATTTTATTCATGACTGTATTCAGGTTCCCCCATATCCAATTGCCTTGGGAAACCGTGGACTTACTATCTAGGGAGGACATTAGAGTAAACCATGCACCACACGAACCATTATGTGTGAACGGATAAGGAAAGAGGGGCAGAGCTCCCTTGTACTTCTGGTAGGGAGGGAGTCGGCCACATACCCAGCAATTAGTGGCATTGCTGGTCTGGTGAGAATGGTGTAACATACGGATGAATGTATTGTTGCGCATGGCTAAACGATAGGATAGTTCATGTGGGGGCAAATCACTAAAAGTGTGCTCCACAGTGTCATTAGAGGAAACATGTACATGTGAATCAAGAGGGAAAAAAACGTGTAACAGTAAACTTATGCAGATTATCGTAAGACTCAGAAGAAACATCGAAAACAGCGCGATTATGCATCCACTGTGCAAAACTTTACAGTGCTTTTTTCTTTTTTCGTCACGCCTATCTCTCTGACTACTTGGGTCTATTCTATACATGTCAGAAACCTGTCTAACCGCTTCACCCGAGGGGGACTTAAACAATTAAACGCTGTCTGACTTACTAGACCTTAGCTTGGCACGGTACTCCTCTTGGGGAGTTTTCTCTAGCAGGGGAAGTTTAGAGTCAGAAAGTGGGCAGTCCTTAAACGGAGTTTCTGGACACAGTCCGTGAACTTTTTTCACATGGCTCGAATGCAGCCATCCCTTCCTTCCTTCTATCTTGACTGCAGTCCTTGTAGACAATAAAACCAATTTAGGCTGTTTCCATCTGGGTTCCAGCGGACTCTTCCGATCGAAGTTCCTCACACAGACGAGATCACCAGGGCGGACTTCTTGCGGTTTTACTTGGGTGTTGTCCGGAAAGGCAGCCGCGACCTGTGAACGACAAGATTGTAGTGCAGACATCAAGGAGGCCAGGTAATCTGTCAGCATAGAACTGTCAACATCAGTAATCTTACGGGGCATAGGCGTCCCCCACATATTCGGAGGCCTACCGAAGACCACCTCATACGGGGATAGCCCTGTCCTAGAATGAGCTACCATTCTCATGTGTAAAGAGTGCAACTGGCAAAGCAACTATCCAATCTACACCTTTCTCGGCACATATTTTGGCTAGGCGTGTTTTCAGGGTCTGATTATGTCTCTCTACGAGACCTGCGGCTTCAGGATGTCGGACACAATGGAACTTCCACTGGTAACCTAACAGGAGTGATACCTGCTTCATAAGCTCGGACGAGAATGGCTGTCCATTATCAGAGTACACAACACGGGGCAAACCGTACCGTGGGAAGAACTCACGTACCAGCTGTTTGGCAGTGGTTGCAGCAGTGTAATCGGGGACTGGATATGCTTCTGTCCATCGGGAAAGAGCACATACGACTACGAGGACATACTTGAAACCTCGGCATCTGTCCATCTGGATATAATCCATCTGGAGGACTTCAAAAGGATGGTCAGGAGGATGAAATCCACCCTGTTCCACGGGGACACCTTTTCCTGGATTAAACTGACAACAGATCATGCAAGTACGCACTTTCTGTTTTGCTGCTGCTCGTAAATGTTTGTTGAACCATAGATTCTGTAAACTGTCTAACATGGCTTTCTCTCCTAAGTGTGCTGGACTATGTGCTGTGTTAATTATGATTTTAACCATAGAGTCAGGGAGGAACCATGTGGCTTTTCCCTTCATCCATCCCTGATCTGTTTGGATCCCTCCTTGTTCAGTCCATTTCTTGATTTCATCTGGTGTGGCATGTGTCTGTATGTCGAGTACATCTACAGTGGGATCCTTAACTGTCAGGCAATGTGTCAGTGTAGTTATATCAGTCTTTGTCATGTCAGTCGGAATGTCTGTCTGAGCTGTGAGTTTGGCTGTACGATCTGCCAGGTCGTTACCCTGGGAAATAGTGTCGGTGACTTTGGTATGTGCTTTGCATTTCATAATGGCTATGGCTGTAGGCAAGTGTATTGCTTCTAACAGGGCTTGAACAAGGGGACCATGATGGATCTTGGTACCATGAGAAGTTAAAAAACCTCTCTCTTCCCAAAGGACTCTGAAGTCGTGAACGACTCCGAATGCATACTGTGAGTCTGTGTATATGTTTACTTTCTTGTTCTTGGCTAGTATACAGGCTTGAGTCAGAGCAATGAGCTCTGCAGCTTGAGCAGATAGTGTGTCAATACGGTGTGTTTCTATGACTTCAGTTTCAGTGGTCACTGCATATGCGGCCACTAACTCTCCTGTACTTGTTCTCATACATGAACCATCCACATAAAGTGTCAGGTCTGGATCGGTCATTGCGATATCTGTCAAGTCTTGTCGGGGCTTCGTTACTGTATTAATGACGTCTACACAGTCATGTGGTGCTGGATCTGTTGTACTCGAGGGTAACAATGTGGCAGGATTAAGTATGTTGCAGCGTCTGATTTCTATGTGTGGCTGGAACAGTGTCAATTCATAACCTGTCAGTCGTGCTATGGTCAAGTGCTGAGTCTGGGTACGGTTCAGAAGAACTTCCACGGAATGTGGAACCTGTACTGTCAAGGGATGTCCTAACACTATTGAATCGCTTTGTCTGATAGCTAGTGCTGTTGCTGCAACTGATTTCAAGCACGCAGGCAAGGCCTGGGCTACTGGATCCAATGTACTAGAGAAATAAGCACAAGGCTTATGGTGTCCTGCTTGATCTTGTGTGAGAACGGATAACGCTGTGCCATCACGTTCTGTGACAAAAAGTGTAAAAGGTTTACTGTAACATGGTGTCGCTAAAACTGGTGTTTGACATAAAGCTTTCTTCAAGTCATTAAAAGCTTGTGTATGTTCCTGAGTCCAAGGGAGGACAGTCGAAGTCGCTGCCTCCTGTGTTGTCAACTGTATGAGTGGCTTGGCTAGAAATGCATATTGGGGAATCCATTGTCTGCAGTACGAAGTGAGGCCAATAAAGGCCCGTACTTCCTTTTGTGTCTTAGGTTGTGGCAGATGTGCAATTAACTGGATACGATCTGGTGTCAACTGTCTACCCCTCTTGGACAGCAAGTGTCCAAGGTATACCACTTGCTGGGCACAGAATTGGAGCTTCGAAGGGGACACCTTGTGCCCCTTTTCGGCCCAAAAATACAAGACTGTTAGTGACACGCGCTCGCAGTCACGTTCGGTCCGTGCTGTGATCAAAAGATCATCAACATATTGCAGTAGAGCAGTGTCAGTAGGCATGTGAATACTGTCTAGTTGTCTCTTCAATGCTTGGCTGTAAATACTAGGGCTTTCCGTGAACCCTTGAGGTGCACGAGCAAATTTGAAGCTTCGGCCATTTAAACAGAATCCGAAAAGGTATTGGCTATCGGGATGAATGGGGACGCTAAAGAAGGCGTTCTTAAGATCAATTACAGTAAAGAACGCGGCTTCAGAATCAATGGCAGTCAATAGTGACGAAATATCTGGGACCACTGGGTACTGTGGTACTATACATTTATTGAGTTCTCGAAGATCGATCACCAGTCGATAGACTGGAGGTGCATTTGGATCAGTTCGTTTAAGAATCGGAATGATAGGAGAATTACATACATTGGAGTCAGTTTCTACAACTACTCCTTGGGCAATGAGTTTGTCAATAATTTTCAGTAAGGCTGCTACAGCCTCGGGGGGCAATTTGTATTGTCGGATTCGGGGCAGTACAACACCTTGCTTGAGTGTGACACGATAAGGAGTGATGTGCATACAACCTACATCAGTTGGACCTTGCGCCCATAAATGCTGTGGAACATTTTTCAATCTTACATCAAAATCTCTCAACACATAATGACCCTTAAAATCACGAAGGAATAATCTCACTCCTTCCGGAGAACAACATATAACCGCTTCGTAAGCAATAAATCTGTAGTACGGGACAATGGACCAACTGCAAGGGGAACTGGCTTTGATACTTTGTTAACAATAGGCTTTCCTGAAAATCCAAGGGAAACATTCTGTGAGCCTGAGAGGGGTGCCCCTGGAACCTCGTCATGACTAATGGTAGTTCTGCTCGCCCCTGTGTCAATCAAAAATTTTCTGTCTTTCCCTAATACCTGACTATGTACATAGGGACCATCTTGATCTACAGGAACCTTGATAAAGGGGCAAGCCAACCTCCCTCTCTAGGCTGTTTCATGTGTACTGCTGATAATCGGGATAATCTGACTGTGCATACTGGTACATTTGTTGGGTGACGTGTTGTGTTGCGGCAATGGGTTGGGGTTGGGGTACAGCTACTGTCTGTTGCTGTGCATTCTGTGGAGGTTGCGGATTCTGTGGAATATTCTGTTGAACGTGTTCTGGTCTAGGCGGACGTGGTCTTTCTTTCGTTTTGCCTGTAGCAATATTGTGTCTGAGAACGGCACATTCGTTTATAAAGTGACCTGGCTGTTTGCAGTAATTGCAATTCCCTTTAACAGGAGCTGTAGAATGACTAGTCTGTGTGTTCTGCGTGTTACCCCTTTTCTGACCATCTGCTGGAACAGACTGGGCAACTAGTACTTTCATTTTCGTGTCTTTCATACGTCTCTGCTCATGATCGTGTTCCTCTCTAATTCTGTTCTGGTGGTACTGTAACATTTGTAGCATTTGGGAAGGCGTATTAGCTTGCCATGTACTTTCGACTTTCAATACTCTGTTCTTAACCTGGGGTAAGGAATTCTCTACTAGTTTGGTCACAAAAAGGTGTGGATATGACTCGCTACTTGTTTTCAGGCCACTATTAATAATGAAACATTTCTCGAATCTGGAATAAAAATCACTAGTATCTTCGTCTTGTTTCTGTTTGCAGGCTGAGATTGCATCCCAGTCTTCCTTTTTAACTGTCAATAATCTAGGCAAAACCTGTACTAATAATCCTGGTAATGCTTTAGTTTTGTCCCCAAGACCCAAACCTGGGGTACGTCTATTTTCCTTGTCTTCTAATTCAGTCCAAATAATCTTTTTATCTCCCACCTCCCATTCTTTTTCTTTCAGTTTTTCGTAAATCCCTGCTGGCAACAATACTTTTAGCATTTTAAGAATGTCGGAATACGTGTAATCGCCCATAAGTAACATGTGTTTTAATTCACGGTGGAATCCTGCAGGATCTTTATCGTGACAAGGTACTATATTCTTCATTTCCAATAATTCCATTTTGGTCAAAGGAGTGTATACGAATACGCGTTCAAGCGTACCTCCTGTATTCAGGACGGGATGTACTTCTCGTAAGGGATTCTGTCTGTCTAGGTGATATGTCTGTCTTACCGGGGGTGGAACGGAAACAAGATGTGGAGTCAGGAAAGTTCTGTATTTATGACGTTGTTCTAGAATGATATCAATTAAATCGGTACCTAGGCCTCTCCATCTTCTCAGGAGTAAGTCTTGCAATAAATTATACAATGGACCTGGATCAGATTGCTGATTTTCATATAATGTAATGAGATGTTGGATCATGTATATACCAGCTAGTCGCTGTTCTTCTGGAGTAAGGCTCAAAAATGTTTGCACTACTAAATCGTCTTTATATATGCTGTCATTTCCAGCCCATTGGACTGCTGACCGGGCTAGTTCCTGATCACGTAAGGTATTAAGTTCATGGTAACCTATTCTTTCTTTCAGTATTTTATCAGTAACTTGGAATACATGTTCAAGAGAACATTGCTCTGGTATCGGGGAAAGGAAACGTTTCTTGTTTTCGAGTCGAATGGGTCTGTCAAAAGGTCTATCAAAAGAATACTGTTTAGGGAGTTTCACTCTACCTACGTACGCTATTTTATCCTCAATCTCTACTGGAGTCTCTGCTTCTTCCTCCTCCTCCGAGGATTCATTCTTGTTATTTGTTATTTGTTATTTTATGGGGTATTTCTAGAGCGCGACGTTCGCTCCGGGGGGAGCATCTTGGCGCTGAGGATCCTAAATAAACCAGTCCAAGAGGATTAGATGGAAGCTTTGGAGTAATCATCCGGGAGATTAAAGATCCATGTCTTTAGAAGCTTTCTAAAGGGTTTTTCCTGGGTTTGTTGTCTGAGGGTTTTGGGCAGTTTGTTCCAAGCTTTAGTTGCAAGGAAACTGAGGGTCTTCTCACCCTTCGTTTTCAGATTGTATTTAGGGAGACGGATGAGGTTGTCATCGGTTGAACGAAGGTGGCGGCTGGGCACATAGTGGGGAAAGCGCTTGGTGACGTATTTAGGGCCTGTTTTGTTGTAGGCACGAAAGGCTATAATCAGGATTTTGAAGAGAATCCTTTTGTGAAGGGGGAGCCAGTGAAGTGAGCGAAGCGCTGCAGAGATAGAGGATCTGCGGGGTAGGCCCAGAACAAGACTGGCAGCTGTGTGTAGGACGCTCTGCAGTTTAAGGATGGTGCTCTTTTTGACTCCTGCGAGCAAACCGTTGCAGTAGTCCAATCGCGAGATTATGAGCGCTACTGTCACCGTTTTTCTGGCATCGATGGGGAGAAAGTCGAAGAACTTTCTTAGGGATCTGATCGTTCCGAAGCATTTGCCTGCGACGGTTCTGGCATGCTGGTCAAAGGAGAGTTCGGAGTCAAAGATTACGCCGAGATTCGTGGCCGACGACACTGTCTGGGGGGGGGCAACAGAATTTTCCGGCCACCAAAGTGCTGGACAGAAGGAGATATTTGTGCCGATCGGGAGGATCTCCGTTTTACTCGAATTGCATTTCAAGTGGTTATTGTCCATCCATCGAAATACTTCGGTCAGGCAGTGTTTCAGGTTAAGTTCAGCTTTGGTAGATAGTTCGTCCAGTGGCACAATGAGTTGTGTGTCATCGGCATACGAAGTGACAGGTATGCCGAATGATTCTATCAGATTAAGGAGAGGAATGAGGTAAATGTTAAAAAGGAGAGGGCTCAGGATAGATCCTTGAGGGACACCTGAGGAGACAAGTTTGTCTTTGGAGTGGAATGGGCCCAGAGTGACGGTTTGAGAACGGTCGGAGAGAAAAGACGTAATCCAGGATAGGGCGGAGTCAGAGATACCAATGTCCCTGAGTCTACTGATGAGGATGGTGTGGGAGATGGTATCAAACGCCGCCGTTAGGTCGAGAAGGATTAGGATGGAGTTTTTTCTCTGATCTTGTAGGGTTTTTATGGTGTCAGACAGTTCAATGAGAGCGGTTTCTGTTGAGTGCTTGGGGCGGAATCCGGATTGTTGGGGATGTCTGACTCGGCTTCCTTTTCAGCCTTCTGTCTTTTATGTATGGCTACTATTTCTTTACGGATCTTTCTGGACATGGCATCTATACAATTCTGTTTATCATGTTTACAATCTGCGATATTTTGACTCCATTTTGTCAGTACATCCATTTCTTCTTGAACAACACCTGGCCGATCTTGTTCCCTTATCAAACAATTAATTAAGAATCGTAATAGTAAACCTTGTGTCTCAACTTTCTGATATGCCATGGCTTCACGAACATATTCTGGTCTCTCCCCAGTTCTAATAAAATTATATATTTTGTCTAGATGTTCTGGCATTTCTGGTAATATCATCAAATAATCTGTAACACGTCGTAGACGTAACGAGGCTAACATCATGTCTCCTTTCTTGCCAGGTACTGAATCATATCTACCATCCGTAATATACTGTCTAAGTTTTTCATGTGTCATTGCTTTCGGAGTACGCTGCGTTGCTAATTCTCTGATTGTCATTCGTTGTAACTGTGGCGGGGTGCGAAGGTGACCTCCTACGGCACCTCCTGAAGCAGAAGCGTGGGCATGACCTGACGTCATGGCGGGTGGAAAAGGTATATGTAACGGGGACGGACTCTGAGTTATATCTGTCGCAAAAGGATTATGAGGACCAATAATAGGGGGACCAGTAGCAGCAGCAGCAGAAGGGGAAGTGACAGCAGAAGGAGAAGTGACAACAGGTGCGGGAAGCAAATCTTGGCGTGGAGGGGTCGTGGCTTGATCAGCCGGAACATGCTGCTGTACATTATTAGCGGGTGGTACGGGTACATTGGTATATGCTGGAGCTACATCATCTAAATAGGAAGAAAGGAAAATGTCTGCTGCGGTCTGTTTGTGACGGAGTTTAGTCGGAACCAATGGTGGTGGCAAGTTACGGGGTACTTCCTGGGTCGCCTTGGGCAGGCCCTCGGCAAGAACTGGATACATACCTGTAATGAGTGCATTTCTTTGGTGGTCTAATTGTTCTAATCTGACCTGTTCTCCTTCTTCTAGTAACTCTTTTTCTCTGGCTTTTTCGGATTCTTCTCTACTTTTCTCTGTTTTTTCTGATTGCTTTTTCTGTTCTTCTATGCGATTCTTTACGCCACAATTCTATGGCATCTTTCTGAGATTGTCTGGCTTTCTTTTTCCACAATGCTTCTTCTACTCTCATGATGCATTCGGCATCCCATGTCCCTGAGACAGGCCATCTATACTTCTCTTCCAGATTCTTGGTGTAATCCACCCATAAGTCTAAATACAGCACAGCATCTAAGCCGTGTTTGTGGTACATAAAATATCCTGGAGTGTCCCTAGGTGGGACAGGAACTGCTTCTTCGAGTATCCCTTTCCTAGTACCTATCTGACGTAATTTTGAAAACAGCGGCATGACTGGAATGATTCGGACGTGAACACAATAAACACAGTAATAAACAATAAACAATCATTCATCCCAAGACATCAAAATACATTAAAACATATCGGACTGAAATTACCTGGAACACAGAAAACAAATATTCTGAAAAAATCTTGAGATAATACTGGATAACTAGATGCACTGCTAAAACAGTACAGACAATACCGGTCCCATAAAGAGACACGTCGGACCGTATTCACCTAAGTGAACATGTCAGGACCAGGTCTGTGTACCCAAACCTGTCTTTACCGGGCACAAATTAATGAACCCGTCTAGATGCGTTCCCAACAACGGTACTCACCGGGAAGCAAGAAACTGAAGGCCTCGGAAACTGGACTGGACTGCTACGACATCTGACGGTGACGCATCACGCTACCACGCATGCGCTTCGGAACAGGTGGGCCTCCGGACACCTCGGACCTTGCTCTCTCGACTAGGGCTCTGGTCGGGATCCTCCGCATTCCTCACCGCCTCGTCTGGACGCCGGACCGCAGTCTCCGTCTCCCTCGTGGGCCCGAGGGAAGATAGCAGGAAAAACCCGCAAACGTGCACGGTTTCCGTCGGGGCTGTAGAAGGGGTCAAAGGCCGCGTGACTTCACCGGCGAGTGGGGAAGGGGGGTCCCTATTCGGGCGCCAAATTATGTGGTAAATAAATTTACAGCTCATTCAAATGAGAGGCAGAGTCCGTGGTATCTGAGTCATACGGGCTTTAATGGACAATGATCCTCGAGGATGGGATATCATGTTCCATCACCTCTAAGGTTCAGGAAGGGACATTCAACGTTTTATTAGCATTACACATTATATATAGTAAAACGTTACAATAGAATCCAATACAGTAGGCGTAACAGGTGAAAAGAGAGAGATAAGAACACATGTGCGTAACAGGAGGCGTGTAAAAGGGCGTACACATGGGCGTGCACAGTACATGTCAGAGAAACGTCATAAGAAACGTCACATGTGGGTGGATGCATAGAGAAAGTTGCAGGATCAGCAGAAACCCTTGACCTGCATGCGCGCGCAACTAGCATGACGTGTAACTGGGGGCTTTGACTTTAGCACTAGTGGAGGAGACTGGTGTCTGGAGTGTCGGGGCAACCTGTACCTATAGCATATCTGGTATCTCATGTTTGGAGGATGTAGTGTCTGAAGTGAAAGGTCTCTCGGGCAAGGGCCATTCAATACTGAATGCTAGTGTGTGCATACGTGTCTTGGTGCAACGTGCGGAGCCATGGGCCTACCATGGTAACGGTTTCAGTAAATCACTTGCAAGGAGGACAGAAAGGCCGGGCCCTTTGCTCTGCAGCCGGGAATATGTTTACCTATTTCACTAGACTGGAATGTGTTTTCGAGGAGGCTGAGCAGATAACTGTAGGCAAAACATGATTTTGGCAGGCAGTCCAGGCCGAGCCGGGCACCGCTGCGCTGGCAGGAAGTAAGGCAGGGGTCAGGGATGCGTACAGCTTTCGGAGACAGGAGAGATGAGGCAAAGAGGCCTCGTTTAAGGGCCTAGCTCGACTGGGCCAGGAAACATGGAGAAAACGTGTGCGAATTTCAGAAGTGCACCATGTAAAGACGTTGGCACCGTATGCCTAGAAGTCTAATTAACGGGATTTCTTTGCATGACTGGATAGCTAACATGTTAAGGTTGGACGCAAATGTATTTGCGTCTTTCTAGCATGTACAGAACAGAAGTTACACGACATACATGGAACATGGGTGCATGGATAGGGTGCGAGTGGGGGACACATTAGCTACCTGAAAATTTCTATTACCTCAGCAGGCACATCACAGGACACAGCAGCGGGCAAGGTGGGCATGTACACACCAAGAATAGCAATCGAAGCAACATTGTGCAGTGCAATTCTCCTGCCCATCCTCCCACAACCCCATCCCGCCCCCCCCCTTCCCAACTCCCCCTCAACCCCCCAACTTCCCCCCTCCCCATACCTCAAAAACAATGAAGTACCTGTCGCGGGACAGGATATCGCCAGCCCCCAACGGGGGGCTGGAGACCATCTATCCCAATGGATCCCCTTGAACTACCCACCTAACCCCCACCAACCCCCCTAAGAATGAACTCCTCTAAACTCGGGGATTGCGTCCGCCTCACATTCTGCATCTCCCCCACCCTTTACCCACATCCCATATCAGCTAAACAATTGTCATTTACACCTCTCCAGCGGTGCTTCCCAGGGCAACCACCAGTTTCAGCCGGAATGTTCTTGGCCACTCAAGCCGCTCGCGCCGATCTGTATGACAATATTTCAATCTGTATCCCTCAAGCCCTCATGGATCTGGCTTCTGATTGTCCGAGGCATCTGTCCCCTCTGCTTCGGCCTCTTTGGAGGGAGAGCGTCTCTTAGGTCGGGCTCTCCAGTTGCTCCTACTGTGCGAACGTCTTGGGGTCCGTGTCTGCGCCGTTGTTGAGGATGAGTCAGAGTCTCGAGCTGGCGGAGTGTGTACTCTAATGCGAACTGTCTCATCCGTCCAGGTGAATACTTCCTCCTGCGTATTGAAAAACTGTGTGCGGGACTGGAACACCACCCGCAGGCGGGCCGGGTATAGCAAAGGGTATGGGATCTTGAGGTCCCTCAGGCGCGCCTTGGCTGCTGTAAATGACTGCCGTTGTTGCTGTACCAGCTTGGTATAGTCTGGGAATATCAAAATCCTCTGATTATCCTCTGATTATCGTACATGAGGGGCTCCTTCACTTGTCGCAGGATAGTGTCTCGGTCATGATAGTTGAGCAGCCTGGCTATCACCGGCCGGGGGCGAGCGCCAACGGGCGACTTCTTGGTAAGTGCCCTGTGTGCCCGTTCTATAATGAAGCAGCCTGAGAGGGACTCTGGCGGGAGCCATCCCTCCAGCCACTGAGTCAGGAAGGCCTCCATATCTCCTTTTTCGCAGTCTTCCGGAAAGCCAACGAACCGTCAGTTGTTGCGTCTAGCCCGCCCTTCCGCGTCTTCCGCCCGGAGCACCAGGCCCTTCTGAATTCCTTCCATACTGGCCACCATTTTCTTTAAGGTCGCTACATTGTCTTCCACTCCCGTGAGTCTGGTCTCGGCTTCATTGATGCGGGCAACGGCATTTCGCGGGTCCTGGCGCAGGAGAGTGACATCCGCCCCCACCACGCCAATCTTTGCATCTAGCATGTCTCTGGATTGTGTAATGGCGGCCATGAGAGGTGCGTTGTCCGGCCCCGGCGCCGGATGGCCTCCCGAGGCCCCGGCACCTCCACTCTATCCCGTGAATTTGTCGATAGTCCCCTGATTCGAGGTTCCACCGCCACTCCCGCCTCTGGTCATGATCGGTGGCCGCCGAGGGCGCTACACCTGGCCCCGCCGCGTGTCCCCTCGTTCGCGCCGCCGTACCCCCGGAGGGAGACCACTTGCCAATGCCCTCGCCTACACTCCACTTGGGGGTCCCGCCAGCCGCCCCTTCTGAACCCCATGTGTCACACTGCCACTGTGCGCCACATCTGTCGTCCGACGGAGTTCTCCGCAGTGCACCCCAGCTCCTCTCTCAACGTCTCATGTAAGCCGGTCTTCAACCCAGGACTCTCGCCAGGGGTCACGCAACGGTTCGTGGGGCCTCAGCCGCATACAAACAGGGCCTAGTGCAGCGCCTCTAACGGCACCTCCTCCGCCTCCCTCGTCAGTGTTGCTCCAATGGTGTTCAACTAAATTGGCTATTCAAGGCCCACTGGCCTCACCTCCGCTGCGGCTCGTCCGTCAAAGCCCGGTCCAGCAACCAGGTGAAGGCCCTTTCTTCTGTGGGCAGGGCGCCCTCCCAGGCCTACGCCGCGGTCTGACGTGACGCGGCAGCCCCCCTGATTGAATGTAGGGTCCCCAGTTTCGACCCACATCTCGTCTTGCACAGTTCCACACACCCCCACGAGATCAGGGGGAAAAAAAGGCCGGCGCGCGGCAATCAGCGCCCACAGCAGAGAAGAGCTATGCTGCCACCGTCTCTTGCCTCCGCCGCGGTCCAAAATGACCGCCGGGGTCCTGCCGGCCGCCCTGCCACTCCCCTCGCTCCACTGGGCCCCCACACACTGTCCCTAAGCGCGACTCACCTTCCGCCGGGCTCCTCCATGCCCCAGTCGCGCCGCGGGAAGATTGCCTCGGGGATCGCCAAAATCCAGGTCCCGCCTGCCCCGTGTCTCCCAGGCCTCCACTCCGTTGTGTCCCGGGGCAGCCACTCGATCGCCGCAGCTAGGCGCACTTTGATGGCTCTCACTGGCGATATGCAGACTATGTAGTCAGCGTAGTGACCGCCGGCACCAATTCGCCCTCGGCACCTCCGGCTTACCGCTGCCCCTCGCTGGTCGGCCGTTACCGCCGGGGCCCGCGAAACTCGAGGTCCCCGGCACCTTATCTCCGCCCAGGCCGCTCCGCCTCGAGACCCGGTATCCGGCCTTCCGGACATCCGATGCAGCCCAAATTCACTCGAGGCCCTCCTGCCACCTTCCGCTGCAGGACACCTCGTTGGGACACAGGCAGGTGAGGGAGAAGCAGGATAATTGCGCAGATAATAAAGCAGCGGGACGGAGCTCCTCTAAGCTGCGTCTGCCATGTTGGCCCCTTCTGTATCTATTTTAAGGTAAGGACTCTGCTGCTAGAAGTCTCTATGAGTAGAAATTTGCCTAGCCTACGAGAAGGAAAGTTTCAGTTCTATTAAGGACGCGGAGGCGAGGATTATGCTCATTCTCTCTTTGCTTTTATTCAACAAAATTCCACAGCAGCTCATCACAAAACTTAGTATGAAATAACATTTCCCAAAACAGGAAAAACACAACAGTCTCTTTGCAGTCCTTCCACAGTGTCCATGGATCCTGGCCAATAACCGATACTGACACCCCCTGCACTTCCTCTTTCTTCGCTGGAGGATCCCTTCCATAATTAACCATTCTGCTTCGCATTGTCGTTTCCTGAAAGAAACCACAGTAATCAAACAGCATTCCACGACTATGAAGGAAGACAAGTAAAATATCAACACAACCTTATCAGACCAGTATTATAACATTGATACATCAATCATTAAGGCATAGAACCATTCTAGGAAGCATCATAAATCAGAAGAACTCAAAGGTAATTACTTACCACCATTATTGGCAGGACAGCAACCCATGCGCTTGCTGGGAGGGATAATCCTCGCCTCCGCGTCCTTAATAGAATTGAAACTTTCCTTCTCGTGGGCTAGGCAAATTTCTATTCTATGCCAGGACCGGAGGCGAGGATTATGCTCCTTCAAAGCTTGTTGATAACCACCTAAGTCACGTTCAGCAGTGGTTTAAAATAAAACCTTTTAAAGGTCGAATACGAGGACCAATCCGCTGCTCTCATGAGTTCTTCCAGGCGCGCCCCCAGGCTGAACGCCTTCGAAGCCTTTGCTCCTTTAGCAGAAGGCGCACCAAAAATGCTTGTATTAATGCCCGCTTCTTGCATAATCCAAAGCACCCAATGGGCTATCGTGGGCGAGGACAATGCCCTGAAGGGCTTTTTGAGGGCTATCAGGAGTTGTCGTTCGCCCGGGGGCCGAACTTCCTCCGTGGCCGCTTCATAAGCTTTCAAGCATTGCACCAAGCAGAGTTTAGGTGTTTCCACAAAAGCAGGATAAGAAATCGTGCGAGTATTAGATTTGGTCCTCCTACTCACTGTAAAGGTCACCCCTTCCGGGGAAAAAACTCTCGCCGTAATATCCAGAGCTCTAACATCTGAGACTCTCCTACATGACACCAGGCAGAGCAACTTGGCTGGCAATTCCTTCCGTGACAGGAAACGATTTGGTTGCCAAGATAACAGCAAGTTCAACACCTGATTCACATCCCAAAGGACCGAATAGCGTGGCTCTGGAGGGAGCGACAACCTAATGCCCCTAAGTAATTTGCATACAAAAGCATGTTCCCCCAAGGGCGCTCTGTCGAGCGGAACATGCCCGCTGAGATGGCCGAACGGACAGTATTGACAGATCTGTAGGCTAAGCCTTTCTGGGTCAATTCCGCTAGGTAGTTCAAAACATGAGTCAAATCGGCGACCACGGGATCCACTTCCCGTCGCATACACCAACATACCCACCGTGTCCATGCTGATCGGTACCGTTTAGACGTGCTGTCTGCCCAAGCCCTGGACAGCAGGAGTTCAGCGTGGCCCGAAAGGCCTGGCAGGCGCCAACGTTTCCTGTAATCTGCCATGCCATCAGCTGGAGCGAGCCCTCCTCCACCAGCCAGTGAGGAGTCCCCTCTGGTCTCAACAGGAGACGGGGAGTTAGGAGGAGTCGGATTGGAGAATCCCCAAAAAGTTCCAGTAGAACTGGAAACCAAACTTGCGATCTCCAACAGGGCGTTATCAGGACCACTGAGGCCACCTGTCTGCACACCTGGGCTGCCACCCAGGTTATCATGGAGAACGGCGGGAACGCATAACCCTTCTTCTGACTGCGTTTGATGCCACCACCAATGAATCCGGCCTCCAAATGAAGAACCGTGGAAGTTGGTAGTCCAAACGACATGCAAAAAGGTCTATGGAGAAAGGACCCCAACAGTCCTCCAGCCAGCGGAAGACCTCCGCGTCCAAAGTCCATACACTGGCATCTGGGAGGTGACGGGAGTGCCAATCGTACTCTGCTGTGACCGATACCTGATTGGAGAGGCAAAACTTCCAAAACTACTTCGCCAAGGTTGCTAGAGCCTTTGATTGTGTGCCGCCCAGGGGACTGATATACCTGACTGCGGACACATTGTCCATCTTCAGGAGAACGGATGCCTGAACTCTGTCCTTGGTCCAACAGCGAACCCGCTAGCAATTCGAGGCAATTGATATGAAGTTGCTGTTCTTGAGGAGACCAGCCTCCTCCTGTGGAGAATTCCCCACACCTTGCCCCCCATCCGGACCGACTGACGTTCGACTCTATGACCAAGTCGGGGGCCGAGCCAAAGATGGCTCTCTCTTTCCATACCTCCATGTGGGACAGCCACCACTCCAATTCTTCGCGAACTTCGTTCGTCAGTGGAACCACCTGAGAATATGTGAGGCCTTTCCAGAGGTGATACGCCTTTAAACACTGCAGGGCCCTGTAATGCAACGGCCCCGGAAAGATTGCCTGGATGGAGGCTGAGAAAAGGCCCACCAGCTGAGCTATCTGCCGCAAGGATGTCCCCTGCCTGGCCAAGGTCTGCCCAACTCGTGGCGGATCTTCGCTACCTTTCAAAAAGGAAGGCTGAGCGTGGCTGATACGGAATCTATCAAAAATCCCAAGAAAGAGGCTTGCTGAGACGGGGAGAGCAGAGATTTCTTCTCGTTGATCACGAACCCCAACTGTTGGAGCAGGGACACCGCCATCTGCAGGTGAGTCCTGAGCGTCACCGGACTCTGAGCCATGATAAGAATGTCGTCCAAATAGACGATCAACCAGACACCCCGAGCCCGCAGGTACTCCACGGCCGGTTTGAGGACCTTGGTGATGCACCATGGTCCCGAGGAGAGGCCGAACGGAAAACAGCAAAACTCGTAGGCTTGACCCTGCCAAAGGAACTGAAGGAAACGTCTGTGCGGAGGAAAAATTGGTACCACTAGGTAGGCGTCCTTCAAATCCAGTCTCACCATCCAATCGAGTTGCTGGAGTACATCCCGAAGCAGGTGCATACCTTCCATTTTGAAGTGCCTGTACACCAGCCACTCGTTGAAGTTCGGCAGATTGATCACTGGTCGCTGACCCCCATCTGCTTTGTCCACTAAAAAGATGTTGCTGTGGAACCCCGTAGGGTGAATCTCTGTGCGATATACCGCCCCTTTCCGCAGCAACTCTGCTACCTCCTCGCTCACCAGCGCTGCATCTGCTGCCGAGAACATTAGTGGCCGGGGTCGCACTCCCTGTCTGGGATCCCAAAGAACTCTATCTGGAAACCCCGTACAGTCTGAAGCACCCATGCTTCGCCCATCAATGCTTCCCAAGCGGGGAAGAACTGCGCCAGTCTGTCACCCATTCGCAGCTGCGCAGAGGGACAAACACTCACCGTTGACATTGCCATCTTGGCCTCTGTAGCTCCCTCGTCCGCGGAATCGCTGCCCTCTTGTGGGATAGAAGGTGTTAAAGCGTTGGTCTGCCTGGTACTGGCCGCGTCCGGAGCCTTGCGGGCTGCTGGTTCTGTCCCCGGACGGGCGGGCGGCTCCTGCCCAGACCGGCCCCGCGGAAAACCCAGGGCTAAAATCCCTCTTTATGTTGGCGTGCGCCTTATCTAGGGATGTGAAGGTGGCGACACATTTTCCAAGCTCTTTAATAATCTGCTCGCCAAACAAGCCGCCTTGCGCCGAGGCACCTGCCTCGGAACAGGCCAAATCCCCTAGCTTGGGGTATACTTTGATGAAGAGGGCCTACGCCTCTCTGTGGACAGGGCTTAGTTTGTGTACCCCATAAAGCAGATCGTGTGCTACGCCCACGCCGACAGAACCTCCGGGTCAATCAGGGCACCTGAATCTTTGATAAATTTGGCGAGGAAGGTCACCATCTTTCTCTCTGGGATGATCGCCACTTTACCCTCCAGAGTAGGGCGGGGACATTCAGCCCTCAGTCTGCTTCTGGCTTCGTTTTCTAGGGGTTTTTTCAGTCGGGTCACCACATATAGAGCCGCTTTCTCAGCCGGGACCCATTCCGCTGACCTAGGGTGTACTATTTCGTCGGGGTCAAGCATATCCGCTATTCCAGCCTTCGGAGGGTCAGTAGACCCCGAAGGCCTCCATGACCTCGAGGAGCCAGCTTCGTCGTCTGACGCATCTGGGGTGTCCCCCTGCTGGGTCTGCGGGGAAGCTGGTCGAGTGTGCTCTACCTGGGGAGCCGGTTGTTGGGGCAACACAATGGGAGCGGTATGCTCCAAGAACGCCTGCTTCAGGTGTTCAAACGCGTCCTTATCGACGCCCTCTTCGCACTTCTTCTTGTGGGGAGGAGGTCCCTTGCTACCCGACTGAGGCGACACAGTCGCCGCCGCAGGGGCTGACGTGCCCGGCGACACCTTCGCACACAGCTGGTCAATTCGATCCGCTAAGCGTTGTTCCATGGGGGTCATCAACTCGGTGACCGCGCTATAAATGGAGTTATCAACCTTAGTATAAAACTCATCATCCCACTGTAAGTAGGCCAAAGAATCCTCCTCCTCATAGTAGTCCTGCTCTACCGTGTTGTCCATTATGAGCAATAATCGACAGTCACAGCACCTACAGACTGGGAACCCCTCACAAGCAGCACCAGGGAGGGTATTTATATATATGTATATATAGATCTAGGGCAGAGGGTCTCTCAGGCGTTAAAGCAGGGCCAGATGCACCAGATTTAACAGGTCTGTTAACCCCCAGGACACCTCACTCTCCCAAAAATCTACAGGGAATCACTCCTGCCTGCCCAGGTGTCTTTGTGAGCAGTGGCCCCAAAGCCCCCTCACACTTAATACAGACCCGTGCCACCGGGCGATGTAGGGCGAACCCCACGTGTGCAGCGCACAACTACCTACCCGCGAAGCGGGCGTTTTTGAAATCGGGCAAAACGTACCGACCCAGGCCAGAACTGGGCGATTGGCAGGCCAGGCAAGGCGCAAATTTTCGCGGTGACCGGAGCGCGTTGTTTTTGAGCATTAACTGACAGTATACGCGCTCCGGGCACTGAGTCGCGATGCCACCCACAGCGCTCTCTGGCGGGCGGATGACCGCACCGCGGTCGGGAAAGTGGCGGAACCGCGTCAGGAGCGCACTAGCGTTCCCGCGGCAGTATAGGGAATCTGTAAACACGCAAATATATGCACAAATTCTCCCAAACGAACGCCCGTAGGCCCAAATAAATAACCCCACAGCAGGAGCAAAAAGGAATGCACTTATCTCGAGCTGCCGAGCAGGGAAGAAAGAGGAAGTGCAGGGGGTGTCAGTATCGGTTATTGGCCAGGATCCATGGACACTGTAGAAGGACTGCAAAGAGACTGTTGTGTTTTTCCTGTTTTGGGAAATGTAGTTTCTTACTAAGTTTTGTGATGCGCTGCTGTGGAATTTTGTTGAATAAAAGCGAAGAGAGAATGAGCATAATCCTCGCTTCCGGTCCTGACATAGAATTGAACAAGTTACTTACTTTCATAAACGCCTTATCTTGTAGAGAGTCTATCTAGCCACAGATTCCTTACCGACTCACTGATCCTCCCCACTCTGCAAAATGATTTCTAGGGACAGGACTTTCGCCTTTCAGGGCCCTAGTTTTCCACTACAGTGGTCAGTGTCCGTCTTGGCTCCGTGCTTCTGGCTTGGAAAGTCGTGAAAAATAATTAACATAAGACTGCCTGGCTAGCGTATATATAGGCACCGCTAACATCACTTTCGGCGTGGACAATGCCAACTGTGCCAGGTGGATAAGAACAACGCCACCTACCGGCATGCAAGGGCACTGCTCACGAAAACATCTCTGGAAGCTAAATAATAACTTTTTTTTGCGAGCAGGTAGAAATGTCATTTTTGGTGTCTAAAGAATTGCAACTTAAAATACTCTTTAATGGTAGAGTCAGATTTCAAGTCACAGTACTGAAAATGCCACTTTTAAAAATTTGGCATTTTCTTGTTCTAACCATTTGGTCTCCACAGCCTGATTCCTGGGTCATATGATTAGATGCATTTGGCTTTAGTGTGTTCCTACCTGACAGCCACACAGTAGAGAGACTGGATGTTGGCAGGATGGGGTATCCATGGATTGGGAGGGGGCAGAGCTGTTCACAGCCCTACTAGCACATCAAAGACACTGCTTCAATTCACAAACAAAGGACTTCACACTACCTATTGTGCCTGCAAATGGACTAGAACCCGGGCAGGGAGGCAGGAAACTCCAGACCTTTCTATAAGGGGAAAACTCCTGAAGTTTCATTCACATCAAAGCCAGCACCAGGTATACAAATTGGGCTTCCATACCCACTCTTCAGTTCACTACTGCACTTGCGGAAATACTCAGTGGGCTGCCCTACTGCATGTGGCCTGTTGTGAACTTCAAAGCACTGCCCTGCTGCTGGAGGCCTGCTATCCTGCTTGAACCAAAGACGTCCAAAGTGACTTGAAGTGTTAGTTGGCTGGGGTCCTGATCAGAGCCTCAGGGACAGAAAATGCTCCGACCATCTTGAATGCCCACCTGGAACCAGCCTAAGTGAGTCAATACCAGCCAAGTGGTGCCCCTACAGTCCTTGACCCTTGTAAGTGGTGCTAAAGGTACCCAGATGGCCCACATCTAAAACTTGGGACATAAAAAATGTTCTGCCAAAAGGTGCTCTGCCAAAAGGTGCTCTGAGAACTGAGAAGAGACCAGGACTTACCTAATCTCCACTAGGACATATTCGGCTAATGTACTTAGGGGGGTAAATCATATTATCAGGTGTAACTGCGAAATCCCAATAGATAATCTATGGGGCCCTATTTCATGTCGTACATGTTCATGGACTATGCCAGGGCCGATTTCTGATGTACAGGACAATCCCCCCACTGTACAAAACAGTCTAAAAGGAGGGCTTATCAATGCTCCATGTGTAGACAGAATCAGGACATTAAAGATCTGATTTTAAACCACCACCTCGACTATCTCTTTGTTACAGAGACTTGGCTCAAGGACTGGAGCGCCCCGACTTATCGGTGGCTTTACCTCCGGAATATGGCATATTCAGAGCAGACAGGGTGAATGACAGGGGAGGAGGGGTGGCCATAATCGTGAGAAGTTCCTTGAATTGCCACACGTTTAACCTTGACTGCATTAAAGGCGCTGAAAGCATAGGCTTTTCCATCGCCATCTACGCCTCATCTTCTTTCACAGGAGGTCTAATATATCGCCCCCCGGGCAACCCCACGGGGTTCCTGGAATCCTTGAGAGAATCTTTAAGACACTTGACTCTTCGTTACCCCTATTTTACACTTCTAGGTGATTTCAACCTTCATCTGGAACCAAAAACTGAACCTCAGGTTAATAGTTTCCATCATACCCTCGAGATTTTCGGACTCTCCCAAAAAACAGGAGATGTAACCCAGCTAGCAGGGCATATACTGGATGGGATCTGTTCCAACTTTCCAGTATTAACTACTTATACCCCAATACCCCAAATTTGGACGGATCATTGCCTTATTCTATTCAGCATTAAGCTACATCATCCTCAGAAAAAGGAGATGAAAGGCCGTCTATTTCCCACCACTTCGTTAAACTTGACAGGGATTGCTAAGAATATTAATCTTAGGCAATCAGTCCAGTCACAGGTCCCCACTTTGTCTGGAGAGGTTGAGCTAGACTCTAAAATTTTTCATTCCTGGATACAGCCTTCTACGCGGGAATTAGTCCCCCCGAAGCATCTCCATAAGAAGAACGACAAACTTAGGAAGATAAGTGCCTCATGGTATACACAGGCCTTGGTGGAAGTTAACCTTCAGTGTAAAAAACGTGAACGGAAATGCAGGAGGGACTATGATCTCTTAGCAAAAGACCTTTAAAAAAAAAAAGGCACCACTATTTCGCGCTTATAAAAACAGCCAAGAGAAATCATTACATCAAAATGATTTCCGAAGCTCAACAAAGACAAAAGACAGTCTTTGCCATAGTGAAATCTTTTACCCATCCTAAAACCCTGCAAGTAGAATTTCCACCTTCCCAAGATCTCTGCGACCGGATCGCAGACTACTTTGAAGATAAAATAAAACTGATTCAAGAAGATTTCTCCGAAACATCGTTGCAAATTGCCAAGGAAATAAAAAGCCTCCCGGCTGAGACACCTAGTGCCCCCAGCGCTTTTAAACCCATCACCTTAGCCCAATCAAGGGATGCCATAATGTCCTATAAATCAGGGTCACCCTCGGATTCGTGTCCTCCGTTTATTCTCCATCAAATAGTGGATATAGTGAATCCTATCATAAACAGAGTAGTTAATGACTCACTTAGTAATGTAATCGTACTAAGAGACTGGAAGAAAGCTACACTGAAAGCTTTAATGAAAAAACAAAATAAAGATCCCACTGAGCTTTCCAATCTGCGTCCTATATCCCTATTGCCAGTACTTGGGAAAATAACGGAGTCCACGGTCCACCAAGAACTCTCGAGCTTTGTTGAAATACACAACCTTTTACATCAACAACAAACAGGCTTCCGTAGTAAGCACTCTACTGAAACTGCCCTCATGGAAGTAACTGATACCATTAAATCTATCAAGATGAAGGAAAAAATGCCGTCTTGATATTGCTTGATTTATCAGCGGCGTTCAACACCATATCTCATGACATCCTCATCAACAGATTGAGATGTAATGGTGTAACAGGCAAAGCCCTTGACTGGATTGTCTCGTTCCTTGCTGATAAAACTCAGACGATATCTTTAGGACCTTTTCTTTCAAAGGAAAAACTAATAACCGCAGGAGTTCCCCAGGGTTCGATTTTAAGTCCCCTACTTTTTAATATTTATATGGCACCCCTCATCACTCTCATTGAATTGTACGGCATAAGTGTTACTTCATATGCCGACGATACACAACTTATTTTATCCTTGGACAAAAATGCCACTAGAGCCGAACAAAACTTTCAAAATTGCCTAATGGAAATCTTGCAGTGGATGAAAAACAACCACCTTAAATGCAATTCTAATAAAACGGAAATTCTGCCTATGGGGAAAAATAATAACTTCTGCCCTGCCAAATGGTGGCCTGAAGGTATCACTTCACCTCCTGCCGTGGTTGAGTCAGCAAGAAACCTTGGTATTCTTTTTGATTCCTCTCTTTCCTTTGATCACCATGCGAGAAACATAGCAGGCAGCTGTTTCAATATAATAAAATCTCGGAAGAAGTTTTTTGATTTTCTCCCTATCGAAGATAGAAAGTCCGTGGCAGTCTCACTTATACTTTCCTGCCTAGATTATTGTAACGGGCTGATGGCCGGAATTAAGAAACAAACATTAAAGAAGCTGCAAAGCATTCAACATGTGGCAGCACGGCTTGTCTTAAAACTCCCTAGAAGATCCTCAGCATCTGCAGCCCTTAGAACTCTACATCGGCTCCTGATGCACAAAATAATTCTTTTTAAGCTCCTATTAACTACCTTCAGAGCCTTAAATGATAGTGGCCCAAGGTATCTGTCGAAAAGACTTTGTCGTTATAATCCAACCAGAGTCTTGAGATCAGCGGGGCTCAACCTTGCCAACGTCCTCAAATTTAATCTCAAAACGAAAGGAGGCAAATCATTTGGTGTCCTAGCTCCTAAAGCCTGGAATGCCATGCCAAATGACCTCAGAATGCAACTTACGGAAGCAGCCTTTAAAAGAAACTCAAAACCTGATTATATAACCTGACAGACACATATGTACTTGCCGCCATCTAGCGCTTTTCTTCCACTCCCCTAAGCTACCTTCCTCAGCGTCAGGATGCTCCTTTCGGAGCGACAGTTTGCGCTCTATAAATACCTTTTTACATTACATTACATTACTAGCGAGTACTCCCAAGGTGCATCACCGCCGGACTGAATTTGCGATAGCTCCCTCCACATTTTTCTCTGCAGCAGCAAATCCTGTTCAGTGGCTCCTCTCAGAAGGTGCGTCCGGCCTTGTGGAGCCCTCATTGGCTACAGCCTGCAGCTTCATCCCACTGGAGATTTCTAACTTCCAAAAAAGGACTTGGGGCCTGATTTAGATCTTGGTGGATCTGGTCCCGCTGTCAGTTTTTCGATGGTATCACCGTCTGCCTACTTGGCAGTCCGCACAGTCTGATTTAGTTGTTGGCGGGTCCATGGACAAAAGACCGCCTGAGTGCCGCTGATTCCGGAAGGATTGCCCGACGGCGTCAGAGGTAAGAGCAGCTGTTGGACCGAGTACAACCAGGATTACCTGCGGGCTAATCACAATGTGCCTTTCCATTCGGACTACTATGGCAAGGATACTTGAGTTGGCAGAATCAAAGGAAATTAGGTATTAACCCCCTGGATGCGGGTTTATTTCCTGCGCGGTGCAGGAGAAATAAACGGCGGGCAGGAGTCGGATGGCTCTCGGCCGTCGTGCGCACACGCCCACTGTGACTCATGACCTCTATAATACTGCACTGGCAGATACTCAAAACACAAGAACAAATGTTACGTTACGTTACGTTACATGAGGCAATGGTGGCAATTGTGCATGTATCAAAAGCAAATAAAATAAAAGAGGTAGCAAACGATACATTACTAGAGGAAAAGTGATGTGTGCATGTTACAAAGGAGTACACACTACAAGTAGAAGTTTAATACTGCAATAAATGGCAGACTCTCAAACCAGAAGAACACATTGGGAAGGCACTTCTATAGTCATGTAGAACAGAATTTCCTATAATTGGAAGGACTTCCTTCAGATAATAGAGAGGGCGTGAATTACATTTGGAAGCGTCTTTGAAGGAGGAGAGCTTTGAGGTTAGTTTTGAAGGCCTGGGAAGAGGTGGTGGTCCTGAGCTGAGGCGGAAGTGAGTTCCAGATTCTCACTGCGTTGCCTGAAAAGGATTGGGCCATCGACCTTTCCTTCTTGAAAGTGGGAGGTTCAAGCAATAGATTTTCTGTATTACGTGCTGGTCTAGAGCCTCCAGAGAGTTTCAGTTTGTTCGCCAGGTAGCGAGGAGAGTGCAAGGCTTTGTGGGTGATACAGGCAGTCTTGTAGATAGATCTTGCCTCGATGGGAAGCCAACGGAGGATGGATAAAATGGGTGTGATGTGGTCGCTTCTTTTGGCCCCATATATGAACCGAGCTGCTAAATGGAGAACAGATTTAAGGGGGGACAGGTGGGATTTGGGGAGGCCAGTAAGAAGAGAGTTGCAGTAGTCCAGTCTGGAGAGAACCAGCGATTGGACCACTTTATATGGTCATGCTCCGGGAAGGAGCGACAAATCCCCCAAAGAAGGCGCAGCTGGTATCGAGCAGACTTTGCAATGGAATTTATGTGGAAGAGTAGATTGAGTTTTGTGTTGAGCGTGACACCAAGGGATTTTGCGCTGTCAACAATGTTGGGTTTATTGTTAAGTAGATTCATCTGATCCATCCATGATTGAACCGGGGGAGGAGAAAGAGAGGAGGAGAGGAGGAGGAATTCAGTTTTAGAGGGATTCAGAATCAGTTGATGAGTTAACATCCAGTTTTGAATGGAGTCGAGAGTAGAGTTTAGGAATGAGAGATCGTGAGTGGAGGCAACCTGGAGGTAGATTTGAGTGTTGTCCGCATAGAGATTATAGTGGATCCCGGATTTGCTTAGGAGATTTCCCAATGGTTCCAAATAGAGATTGAACAATGTGGGTGCAGGTATAGAGCATTGAGGAACACCTTGACCTACCGCCAAAGGAGATGAAAGACTATTCGCTATTTTTATCATTTCGGATCTATCAGAGAGGAAGGAAGCAAACCATTTAAGCACAGTGCCCTCCATGCCCAGTCTCTGTTAAAGAGTGTTAAGGAAAGTGTTGTGATTGACAGTGTCAATTACTGTAATTCTTGGTCCTGTCCATCTGCATCTGCAATCACATGAAATTCAAGCCTTTCACCCTTCTAGACATAAAGCCCATCCAATCTCGGTATATCGATTCGGATATGACCATGCCTTCTGAGCAGGATCTTACTCTCAGTGTTTAAGCAATGAAATAAGTATATATGAAGAACCTCAGTTCGCCGGTTTCCCCTGTTTAGAAATGACCACTATAATCGCATGGTTGACATCGGGAGGCAAGTTCCCTTCGCCATGTGTCGTCTGGAATAGATTAAGTAGGTGGGATTGAGGAGGGAGGCCAGTCGCTTATAGAGTTCCCCTGGGAGACCAATAGCCCCAGGTGTTTTCCCAGAGACATTGCCTGCACTGCCTCCTCTGTCTCTTCCCCTGTTAAGTCTTCCTCCAATTCCCCACTACTAGCCGCGTCGCGTCCAGGACAGGAACTGGTACTTCCCCCAGGAAGGCCGCAATATCTTGTCTGTGCTGTCCAAAGGGGGCACATAGACCGCTTGGTAGTACTCTGCAAATGCCTGAGCAATAGCAATGTCAGTATGCGCAATGTTCCTTGTGTCCTTCCGCACCTCACCCAACCACTGCACTTCCTCCTCCCTCTTCCACAGCGAGGTCAGGAGACGGCCCACTTTATCCCCGATGTCATATAGCTTCTGCTAAACCTCCAAGTAATGTTGGCCGCCGCCTGGGTATGTTATTATGGTACTGTTGTCGTGTGGTCCCCAGGATCAGGTACGTTGCCGGTTACCAGTCTCTGCTAAGTTTTTTCTAGTTAAAGGAGCATGCGCTCTAGCTGGCGCCGCTTTTTCTCCCTGTATTTCTTTTTAACCCAATGGCGTTCTGGGCTGTATCTCTGAGCATCATTTTGTAGTTAAAGGAGCATGCGCTCTAGCTGGCGCTGCTTTTTCTCCCTGTATTTCTTTTTAGGCCAATGGCGTTCTGGGCTGTATCTCTGAGCATCATTTTGTACACCTCTCAGAGGGTGGCCAAAGAGGCCACCGACCCTTTGTTTTCATCAAAATATATTTGGATGTCCACCCTCAGAGACCCAGCTATTGCTACGTCTTTCAGGACTCAGGCATCAGGTTTCCAGGTCCGTTTCCGATCATGCAGGTGGACACCCAGTCAGTAATGGCAAATGATCTGCTATTCCACAAGCTAGGTATTCCGCATCTCTCACCCATCCCCTTTCTCCTATTGGAGGAATGTCGTCCTGTCGTGTCAGTGTCCCATAAGCCCCAGAAAGAAATGAAAATTGTCTATCCTCAGGGTGGAGGTGTCTCCAGACATCCTCCAAGCACACTATGTGGGCAAATCATGGTAGTGCAGTTGGCTCGCTGAGTTTTGATGGCCAAGGAGGATGTGTATCTATATCCCAGTCCAGGACGTCATTAAAGTCTTCTTCCAATATATGCATATCACTCGATACTGGCCCCAGGGCTTCCAAAACACTGTCCTTAAGCTGCAGAGGAGCGTATACATTGACTATAAGGACCTTTTTTCTGCCCCTCTCCTCTCACCACGGCATATCATCCCCTCAGGTCCACCCATTGCTGTTTGACCAAGAAGAGAGGGGACTTCTTAGCTAGGATCGCCAGTCCCCGGGAGCCATTTGTGAACTCCTTGTGAGCCAACACTGTGTATTTGCGCTTCTGGAGGCTGCGACATGTGTTCCCCATTAAGTATGTTTCCTGGCGGAGCACTAGGTTGGGAGATGGTCATCGTATAGACTGCATAACCACCTCTCTCTTGTGTTTGCATCACAATCCATTGATGTTTTACAAGAGAACACTCAATGCTTCACTATAGTGCATGGCCAATTGCACTTGTAGTATTCCCCCATGTCTCTGTGGGCTTAGGATGATGCATTCTGGCTCTGCATTCTGGCTCTCCCTCTCCGTCTGAAAATTTTTGTTGTTGGTTGCAGGGGGAAGAATGGGGGGTGAAAGCCTACTCTCACAACAGCCACAATCTTTGTCAGGGTGAACCACAAAAAGTCACTAAAGGAACCTGTGCTTGGAGGCAGGCCAAAATGGAGGTCGCTGCTTAAGCCGGATCACAACCTCCTCCCTTATCCTTCGCCACCCTTGACCTCAATATCTACAGGGGCTCCTCCTGGCCTTAGCCCCTTGTTGGCTGGTGAGTTGATCTGTGAGGGCTCAGAATTCAGGGGTCCGTTGGAGGAACCAGTGTGGCGTAGAGGGCCTAGGCCGGCGCTGCAATGCGATCCTGAGGAGTGTCCTGCTGCCGGGCCTTATTGCGGGGAGGCTGCCCGAGGCGTGAGGGCCGAGTGGAAGGCACAAGAGCCATTCCAGGACAATTGGCGAGTTGAAACTGCTGAGGCGCAGGCAAGGAGTCCTGGGAGTTGGCGATTGCGACCAGAGGCTAATCCAGTGGTGTAACGAAACCTGAGGGGGCCCCCCTTCAAGGTACTTGGAGGGGCCTGCTCAGTAATTTATCAGTAGCTCTTGGGCTAGAGTATTGTGCTCAGGGGGCCCCCTACAGCTCAGGGGCCCTGCACTGCGTGGGCCTGTGTTACGCCAATGGACTGATCGGGGCCTGAAGGAGGAGGTGCTGGTGCCCTCACACTGTTGGAGTTTAACCCGTTTGCTGCTTCGAACTTTCCGCGCCAGTGCGGAACGTTCTTTTAAGTGGGCGGGGCCGCGTCAGTCAACGGACGTGCGCAGCACTACAGAGGTAGTGCTCACGACGGCCGTTGACCGACAGAAGTAGCAAACGGGTTTATCAGACCATTAAGGATTGCGGATGTAACATAGAGTATGGTCAAATTGGGCAGTGGGAATATAGAAATGCTAAACATGTTCTGGAGAATTCTGGATCTCAACCCTCCCAGTACAGTTGTATGTCAGACTATCATAGTCAGTGTTGCATTCCAAGAAGAAAGAAGTCGCTTGTTCTAGCTGTGTCCTTACGATGTTTATTTAACATGCAAACATCGAGCCCAGAAAGAGACAGGAGAGAAGAAGAAGGAATGCCAACTGAGCTAACAGAACACACCATGGCAACAAACTCAACCGTGCTGATTCATAAGCACACAACAAGGTAAACATATTACAAGTAAACATTTCAAATTACATATAAATAAAATAAGAAATTATACTTTAAAATAGCAAAAATGTATATGATAATACAACATCTCTCTTTCAGCAGAAGCAATAAAAGAGATAAAAAAATCCCCCCAAAATTACTTAATAAAACATATAACTCTTGCACAGAAGGCAAAACGCTTGTCTTCTAACCTGGCCTGCTATCGAACCTGAAAGAGATAAATTATCCATTTGAGTAAAAATGTCGACATCCTCACTGGACAACAGATTATCTGACCTCCTGTTTGACCACTAGAATTTCCATTGTCAATTGCTTGATCAGAGACAACACTGGGCCTCAAATCAGGACCGTCAACATTGCCACAATCTGACACTTTCTCATGACCACTAGCATTTCCATACAATCCTGCACTGCTAGTATCCACACCATTACACCATGTCCGAACTGCTACACAACACAACTGTCATCGGACTCACCAATATGATGTTTACTTCATTCAATAAGCTCTTTTTGAAAAGGATGGATCATAAATACAGATCCCTTATTCCACCACCCTCAATCTTTGAGTAAAACAGCAGAGCGAGTGACTCCATTTCCACGGGATCAGAAAACTTGGAATCACCTTTAGTCACCTTCCTAGGTGTTTTAACCAAGTGTCACTTACCTACAAAAAAATATTTTTTTGACAAGAAATGAGATTTATCATGAGTTTTATACTTGCGCGCAAAATTTCTTCTGACTGCAATGTTCCTTTAGTTTATTCTGACATGACATCTTACAACTCCAAGAAAGTGTGAGGATAGTTTTGGCTTATCCAGTATTAGGTGTGTCTTTCATAGATTCACATGCCTGAATCATTCCCCGTCGTCGAGACGGGAGTCTTTGGTATATAGAAAAGTAATGTCCTATAGACATACATAGAGAGAAGTAGGCCTAAAGGTCCCACCTTAGTAGCCTATCTATGTCCTTTTGTAAAAAGGACCAAACTCTAGAAGAGAGCCAATCAGATAACACCTCCCTCTAGAACCTTCCTGACAGGAGCTTCAGTCTCTCAGATTTTCTACTGCACGTTGTGCTAGGGAGTCTCCACCTGAGTTCTCCTCAGGTTTGCTTGTTTTAAGCTTCTTTCTTCACTATTTTCAACAACTTTCAGCAAAATCTGACTATGGCTGACCCACAGAAGAGGGGTCTCTTCAGAGCTTGTGCCTCTTGTAATAAAAAGAGATTACATATTGAGGACCAGCACAAGACCTGTCTTTACTGTCTCTATCCGGAACATTCGCCAAAGGAATGCAAGATTTGTAGAACATTCTCTACAAAAACGCTTAAGGATAGAGAGGGACGACTTTTGATCTGGTTGAACAAACTTAAGACCAGGGACAACTTGGAGTCTTCAGAGGACGGTGAGATTGCTTCTGTTTCCTCTAAATTATCCTTGAAGAGGCCAAGGGTTACTTCCCCTAGCCCTTCAGACGCTCCTCCTAAAAAGACTGCTAAAAAGTCTTCAGAGGCAAAATCTTCAGCGTCTGACAAGGAAATTCCTGCCTCCAGGAAGCCAGCGCCGTCGACGACATCGTCAACGCTATCGTCAGCGCATATGAAGACTGTGTCTCCTGCCCATGTCTCCACTTCGACGACGACAGTTTACACGACGACGGCGTCGTCGGCGTTTTCAACGTCGACGAAGACTACTCCATCATCGTCGGCGGGTAAGACTGTGGCGTCGATTATCCTCATAAAAAAACAGTCGTCGACGCTTAAGATCTCGTCGACGACGTCTTTGTCGACGTCAGTGTCGACGACGAAGCCAAGGACGTCGACGCCTTTGCCGCCGACGAGGACCCTCCCGTCGACGGGTGTACCGTCGACGACGATATCAACGATGAAGAAAACACCGTCGACGGCGGCACCGTCGACAAAAGTTACACAGTCATCGTCGACAAGGGCACCTACGACAACATCGTCGACGGTACAGTGGAAGCAGTGGGAGATGATTCCTCCGTCGACGGGGAATATGGTCTCTATGCCGTCGACAACCTTACAGTCGTCGGTTCCGATTTTCATGGATGAGGACGGTCTACAGCAATCCTCTCAAAGAGCAAAGAATGTCAAGAAGACGCTTACACCGGACTTAGCATCTCCGAGTAGGGTACAAAGGTTGCCACCATCTCGTCTTCTACAGGATGAAGACTCAGATGAGGAACAGGACATGCAGGCTACGAGTCCTTCTCACCTGGTGGTAAAGTGCCAAAGCACTGATGATGAGCTCGACAATGCGGAATTTACTCAAGAACCTTCTGTTCAATCACAGGTCCAGACACATAGTATCAGACTTAAGGTTTTTGATCCAGGACTATAAACAAAGGTTCCCAGAATCTTTCACCCCACAGGCAGCGGAACCGGTGCCATCAACAACTAGGGTGACGACGTCTCCACGTGCTAGACCATCGCCCTTGGTGTCCCATCAGGAAAGGGAACCAGTGCAAGTTCTTCCGTCATCGGACGATGAGGAGGTAGAACAAGAAGAGGGGGAAGTCCAATCTGATCATGGGGATGATGTAGACTATATAGCTTCTTCCCCAGCCCCACCTGAACCTGCAACCTCAGACTCACCTCCTGCAGACATAGGAGGGTTCCACAATCTAGTTGAAAGAGCGGCTAAAAGGTTCCATATGACTATGGAATCTCATGAAACTGACTGTTTTCTTTATGATTATAAGGACCCGATTAAGAAAACAACCAGGTCCATTTTTATTATTGAACACATATAGGAGCAGGGTCTACAAATAATGCAAACACCGGCCTCAGTATCGGTGGTTGTGCCGAGACTGGATAAGAAGTACAAGGCCCCATCGACGGCACCAGCTTGCCTTACCGCTCAACCCAAGCCGGATTCGGTAGTCACTCAGGCGGCACAGAAAAATACTAGGAACCTGTCCTTGCCGGTGACAGCTCCACCAGACAATGAGGGTAGGAAGCTGGACAGCATTGGGAACCGGTTCTCTACCTCCTCAGCCATGACCGTGAAAGTGGCAAACTCAATTGCACTGTTAGGGAGATATAACAGGCAGTTGTGGGCTGACATTGCTCCGTATCTCTCCGAGCTGCCAGAAGACATGAAAGAAGAGGTTCAATCCCTACTCAAGGAGGGCCAAACATCAGCTTCTGAACTG
Source organism: Lissotriton vulgaris (assembly GCF_964263255.1). Lineage (NCBI taxonomy): Eukaryota > Metazoa > Chordata > Amphibia > Caudata > Salamandridae > Lissotriton > Lissotriton vulgaris. Next base: position 1,602,598,581 of record NC_141693.1, on the reverse strand, counting down.
ATTGACTGCTATGGATATAGCAATGACAGGTTTTAGACAGCTGGCTGGAGCATCATCTGTGTCCTACCGTTTGGCCTCAAGTCTGCGCCCAGGATTTTCACCAAATGCCTCTCCCCGGTTGCAGCTTTCCTCAGGCCGCATGGACACCAAGTCTTCCCATATTTGGACGACTGGCTGGTAAAGGCACCATCACTAGCAGACGCAACTGCATCCTCCACGTCTGTCTGAATCTCTTCAGGCATCGGGGTTTGACACTCAACCATGAGAAATCCACTCTGCAACCCTCCCGGGTCATTTCCTTTCTCGGGGCGACGTTATTATTATTATTATGTTTCTTATATAGCGCCAGAATCGACCCCCAAATTGGTATCTCCGCGCTTGCCTTGGGAACCCGTCCTGGCTTTTCCCTGTGAGATAGCCCCTACAGGGCATCCCCAAGGTGAAAGCCAGGCATCCCGCCGCGGGGGGGCCGTTGTGGAGATTAAGCAAGCTTAATGCCCAGAGTTGCAGAGTGTGAACCCAAGATTAGGTCAGGCACCGAAGCGAGAATTATCGAGTCCATGGACATTTGAGCTCAAGACCCTGCCGCGTCAGGAATTGAACCCTGGTCCTGGATCTGACCTCTGCTTCAGGGTCTGCCTGCTCTAACCAACGAGCCACACTTCTCCATACGTTGGATACGGTAAATGCGAAGGCATTCCCATCTCAGGAGAGGAAACAAAAGCTTGCCTCTCTGGCTGCGTCAGTGGCCTCAAAGAAGACTTTACCAGTCCGTATTTTCAAGTCACTCTTAGGGATGATGTCCTCGTGCATCCTGCTCATACCGCACTGCCGCCTCAGGATGCGTCAGCTGCAAGAGGCCTTGTCAAGACAATGGACTCAATGCTCGGGATCCTTAGAGGACCGCATTATGATCACACAGCAAATAACCAAGGCACTGCAGTAGTGGAGGTCGCCCAAGAACCTTTCACAAGGGTTGCCGTTTCTGCTCCCTGCAGCTCCACACGTAATAACAACGGATGCTTCTCTGGAGGGTTGGGGAGCAGTCCTTCAGGAATTGCAGATCACTGGCAAGTGGACAAACCAGGAAAAACAGCTTCATATCAACCTCCTGGAGCTAAGAGCGGTTTTCCTAGCCCGGCAGGCTTTCATACCTCGGATCAAGAACTCCCCAGTGCTCGTCAGGACCGACAACACCACGACGATGCACTACTTGAACAAACAGGGAGGGACGCGTTCGCTCACACTATCTCGCGAATCGCAGAGGATCTGGAATTGGCTTGTTCTCCACAACATCTCATTAAAAGCAGAGTATGTCCCAGGCAAGGACAACGTCATAGCAGATGCTCTGAGCAGGCAGATGTCTCTGTCCCACGAATTGGAACTCGACATGGAAATGGTAGCTTACATCTTTTCGGTGTGGGGGACACCGCAGATCGACCTGTTTGCGACCAGGGAGAACGCCAAATTGCGCCAAAAGTACGCAAGTTGGCATCCCCAGTCAAGGTCCCTCGGAAATGCATTTTCCATTGCATGGTGCAACGTATTTGCGTACGCATTTCCGCCATTCCCAATGATCCCCAGAGTCCTCAGGAAAATGAAGGCGGAGCATTGCACTCTGATGCTGATTGCCCCATTCTGGCCGAGACAGCATTGGTTCACGGACCTTCATCGCCTCTCAATGCAACCTCCAATCCGCCTGCTTCAAAATCCATCTCTGCTCACGATGAGCAACAAGCAGGTTCAACATCCGGATCTGAAATCTCTCAGGTTATCAGCTTGGCTCCTGAGTATAGAGAGTTCAGTAAACTGAGCATTCCGCAGGAGTGTAAAGACGTCCTAGCCAAAGCAAGAGCGGACAGTACTAACAAGACCTATTCTCTAAAGTGGAAACGTTTTTGTGTCTGGTGTGCGGACAACGGTCTACGTCCCTTCCGCATGTCTCCGGAACAAATATTACCCTATCTGCTACAGCTGGCGCAGTCGGGCTTGGCCCATTCATCCATTAGAGTACATCTGGCTGCAATTTCAAGATTTAAAAGAACATTGAAAGGACCCTCCCTCTGGTTCAATAGACTGATAAAACAGTTCCTCAAAGGGCTTTACAGATCCTTTCCTCGGCCACGAATAATTCCTCCAACATGGCATCTTAATGTGGTTCTTCACCAATTGATGAAACACCCTTTTGAACCCATCCATAGGGAAGATATCAAATATCTTTCATGGAAGACAGCCCTTCTACTTGCACTTACATTGGCAAGGAGGGTCAGTGAATTGCAGGCTCTTTCCAAACAAGACCCTTTCATGCAGTTTAAGGGTGACCGAACCGAGTGGTTCTCCGAACTAATCCTCGGTTCATTCCTAAAGTCCCGTCGGACTTCCACTTGAATGAGCCAGTGATCCTCAGGTCTTTTTTCCCAAATCCCAGCACTGCAGCCGAAAGATCTTTGCACTCATTGGACCTCAGGAGGTGTCTGAAGTTTTATATTGACAAAACAAACAATTTCAGGAAATCAAATCAGCTATTCATAGCCTTCAGTAGACCACGGAAGGGTATGCCACTCTCAAAACAAAGTATTTCAAGATGGATATCTTCGGCAATTGCCTTTTGTCATGACAGAGCTGGACGGCCATTGCCAGCAAAAGTCAGAGCTCACTCTACAAGAGCCGTGTCCACTTCTGCGGCACTTTTTGCTGGGGTGCCAGTTCTGGATATCTGCAGAGCGGCAACTTGGAAGTCGCCGCATACCTTCACCAGGCACTACTGCCTGGATACAGAGCTGATAAAGGATGCGGCTGTGGGACAAGCAGTGTTACGCCATCTGTTTTAGTAAGGTGAGCCTTCCTCTATCCCTCCATCCCTCCATCCTTTGCTGGTATGCACATTCTTTTATGATGTTTCTGGTTAATGGGTATTGTTTATTCATAATTGCATGATATGTATTATTGGATGACTTGTATATGTTATTCCACCAGAAATGTGCACAATGTATTGCTTGCAACTCTGATTCAGGCATGTGAATCTATGAAAGACACCCTTAATACTGGATAAGAAATGCGTTACTTACCTGTAACTGCAGTTATCCAGTATTGGTGTCTTTCATAGATTCACATGCAACCCTCCCGCCTCCCCTGGAAGGACTCACCTATCTCTCTGTCAGAGCTACGCCTACCTAGCTTGGTGCGTACGAAAATCTGAGAGACTGAGGCTCCTGTCAGGAAGGTTCTAGAGGGAGGTGTTATCTGATTGGCTCTCTTCTAGAGTTTGGTCCTGTTTACAAAAGGACATAGATAGGTAGGATAGTAACGGTTAGGATAGTAACGCATTTCTTCCCTACCTTCTACAAAAGAAAAGGAGAAAAACCCTGTAACCGAATGACGTACATTAATGTTAAAGGCTAAAGCAGTTTGAATTCCTTCTTTAAACAAGCATTGGTATAGCCAATAGGTCTCGCCTTTGGGACCTTATAAGTGTTTAGCCACAGCTATTGGCTTTGCCAATGTTTTTAAGATATGGTGTAGAGCAGTGTGGCTGCTGTGCAGCATGTTGTAAAGTTATAATAAAAAAGAGTTTTATTTTATTTTACATACAACCACGAAGATATTATTTAGAACTGAACGACCAGATTAAAAAAAAGAACAGAACAAATGTCTTCTAGTTTTTTTGTTCTTGTAGAAGGTTATACATTGTGCTATGTAACATTTTCCATAGACTGATTTAGACATGTATGATTCATTGTCTCTATATAATGTGTGTGATTTAATGTGCTCTGGCACACAATACTATTATGAGTAGTGCTAAAAAATTCATATATGTGAGAGAGGGGCTAGGAATAGACGAGGGGCACTGTTGCTATTAGCTTTAGGTGAGAGCCAGGCATTGCTAACATTACTTTTTGCCTCGATAGAACATGCAAAGTTTCAGCTATTATAAGCTGAAACAATGATCTGACAGTCTGTAGAGTTGACAGGTTGCAAAACATTTAGTTGGTCTGCAGTGTACGCTAGTCTCTCAGCAGACCGGGACCAGGGCGCAGACAGGCTTGCCTTTGGCGCGCCCACTGTGTGTCTGCTCTTCTTAAACAGGCCCGTGTCACTCGGAGATAGACAGCAGTCAACAAAGAAAAAATTGAAGCGCCACAAAAATGGCCGCCAGGTTAGGAAACAGCGCTCAAACACATGCTTTCCTACAGCCCACCGGTAAATGCACACCACCCCAATCCCCCCGAACAACGTGTTCGCACAGCAGACACAAAATGTTAAAAGTAGAACAAGCAGGGGAAAAAAAAAATCGATATGAGAAATCATTCCAGTAACATGGTTTTATTCTTGGGCACTACACAATGACTTGGATGCACATATGTTGGCAGCAGATACAGAGGAGCAACGTACACTGGCTACAATAACTTTAATAAACTTCCTAGAATCCCACGATCATAAAGCATCACCTGAAAAAAATTACAATTTTGCAGGAAACGGGTGCCTTATTTTGGCCAGCTGATTTCTGAAGGGGAGAGAGGATGGTCACCTGAAAGAATACGAGCCATTCTACACCATCCCATACCAACTACAGACTGAAGTTGGGCCTTTCTTGGGGATGGCTGGTACTTGTAGACAATGGATACCAAATTTCTCTCTGATCTCCAAGCTCCTGTAGAAACTGACCCACTAGGATATTTCAGCCCCAATACTATGTACACCAACTTAAAAGCTGTGCTTTCAGACATTGAAACAGGTTTGTGTAGCCTCCCAGCTCTGGATATTCCTGATTATACTAAGGAATTGTCAGTTTACGCATGAAACAGTGTTAGCATAGAATCATGCTTTACCGAGGTGCCTATGAGCAGCAGCTCTATCGGTGGAACAATGGGATAGTTTAGTGCTGGGAAATACTCTTTACGTATATGTTCGGAAGATACACTCTTAAGTCAGACTAAGACTCAACACTTCACAAATGCTCAGTAGCTTAAATATGAGCTAATGTTGTTGGCTGCCTCCAATGTGATACTGCATAGATGCACAACAATAAATACAGCACAACATTAAATACAGCAACACTGATGCACTTGCCTGACTGACAAATCATCGGAATTACACAGTTGTGTTTTAGTGACACAGCAACAGACCAAGGAGAGGTTTGATATGTCTGACACTGTATTCTCAGAAAGAGAAGCGGATGTATGGGTGGATAGGTCCTGTCTTCAATTGCCATCAGGAGAGACAAGAAAATCTTAGGCTATATGTACACTACAGACAGTTGTTGAAACAAACTGCATTCCCATTCATCAGCGCCAGCAGCAGAATTAGTGCCTTCAACTACAGCATGTGAAATCAACTAAGGTTTTAAAGTAGACATATACGGAGAACCGGTGTGCCTCTGGGTTGGTCATGATGTTTGGAGATTATGACAAAAAAGAGCATTTTTGACAGTGTTTTTAGAGCATGGCACGTTGATTACTGAATGCCTTGGCTATGGCTAAAATATTAGCCATAATAAATTGTGCAGCAAACCAGAAGCTGACAAATGAAGTAGCTAAAGGAAATGATTTTGCTGATAGAATGCCGAAACCGCAGCAGAAGCATCAGATTGCACAATATATGTAGCAACGGTGGCGGACTGTGACTTCAATAATGAAGGAGCGAGGAAAGACCGATGGCGGCGCCGTGAAAGTAATAGCGGCTGTAAGGGTGCCTGCGAGATGGTGCCTGTGCTTGTAAGCGCACACCCCTTTGGTAGCTCTTCAAAAAGCCAGTTACTAAATGTCTCACCAGAGCAGCGCATGCGCTGGCTCTAGCGAAACCTAAAAACTCGTTACACCGTTCAACCAAAAAAATCAGTACTTTTCGTTGAAATAAAATTAGTGCAATTATCGGAGACCAGATTATACGGACTTCCTTCAACTGCAAACACTTTATCCACATAAGTTGTAGATGGATACAAAATCGTAAACTAACCATTTAGATCAATAATATACAACTACAATAACAATTTCATGTTGCTGGGTAAAGTGAAACGGCCCTGAAAAATCAATGGCTAGTTTATCCCAAGCTTTGTCAGGAAGAGATTTCATGACAGTTTCCCACTTACTAAGCTTCCAGTGTTTGTCAGAAAGTAAACATTCCGAACACTTGTTTACAAATGTTTCTACACGTGTTTATACCTGGCCGTCAATAACCTTTTCGGGGCTCATGACGAGACCAGCTCGTCATGAGTCACAATGGAGCTGTGCTCATGACGAGCTGGTCTCATCATAACGGTGCCGCTCCGCCCACGCGCGATTGATTCCCCGCCTCTGGGGGCGAATTAGTCAGTGGGCGGGATGCAATGTTGGGTTTACATTTCTTACAGGTGGCCATTTACTTAAAATTAATTGTTTTACTTTAGATAATACTGTGTCGTCATTAGAATGCCCTGCCCATTCCTCTATATGATAATACAAGTCAGAAATATTGCCCGACATAAATGTCGTGCTGTAGATATCTTTTAGCACATTATTGCCCTGTTGGCTGTATTTTTAGAGGGCAATATTTCTGTAATAGATATGTCGCTGGAAATGTACAGGGCTGTGATATCCTGCTTGTATTAGCCATATTCTCCTGGTAGACTCCTGTCATGTGGTTACTAGAGAGTGATAATGTAATTATTGTCGACTGGGGTGGGCTCCTCCGGTTCCTCCCTGCAGTGTACAGATTAGCTGCTGTGTATACACATGCAAATAACATGGACACAGAAATAACTTGACATGGACTAAATATCACCGTACATGTTGACTTTAAAACGAAGTGGAAGTAGTCTCATTACTGAGGAGAATAATCTTTGGGATGCCCCCAGTTTGAGTGCACTCATAATATCTCCAGTGACCTTCATTGGTGATGGGTGACAAATCATGCCTACGGGTCAGAGCCCACGTGGCACACTGTACCCTGGTGGTTAGGGATGAAACCACACAACCCCAGGCCAGCTCATCTGCCGCTTTCACCTTTAAACCACGCCTGATTGGGGAAGACTCATGAACCTTAACATTTGTGCAATCTTACCTGGGACCCAGTTCCTGCTGGTTCAGTGTGTGCAACTCTTGTGACCTGCCTCAAAAGCTGTACCAATCCTGAAGCAATTTTACTTCTTTGCCACTGTTTTCAAACCACAAGCTCATGCTCATCTTGAACTGGTAGACTGTGAGCAGAAGCCCATCTGAGTGCTTCTTGACCTTACCACCACAAACTATTCCAAAACTGACCAGGCACTTTTCCATTTGCATTTGTTTTGCATAGTTCAAGTGCCTCTACTACCTCTATGTGTGTTGGACAATACAATACCAAAACATATTGACTCTCTTATCTTTATGATGCAGCATTGTTCCTGTTGAACCATCTTGGTGTTGTCCTTACCTTTGTAAACAGCTACCAGCTCACTGGCTCTGTTTGCCCAGTGATATGAAATGTACACTCATACAATAATCAGATTCCACTTATTACAGGCTCACAATTAATTATATCAATCAGTGGCTCAATAAGGTATACCTACTGTTCAGTTCAGTTCAAACTTAAAGTTTATTTAGACCATCTTGTCTTTAAACAACAGCTCATACAATAACTTTTAAAAAGAGTCTACACATTAAAAAATCTTGTTCACAACCATATAAACATCATAATACTTAAAACTTCATTCCTAAAATTTTAAAACATTAAAAAATTTTAAATAGTGATACGCTTTTTTTGCGCTTAGGCCTCCAATGAATGTAACCCTGCATATATTTCCCAATGGCTATCGCTATATCTAAGTTTTCAATATCTGCGAGAAGTTCCCATGCTTGCAAGCACGTCTTTACCTCATACTTTAAAAAAAATTTGGGCGAAGGAATAAATTACGTAACTTTAAAAGTATTCGACAATCCAATAAAATGTGTAAAATGTTACATTTCATTCCTAACACACACATGCATTTGCCATCGGGTTGCATTAGGCCTGTTTTATTTGCACTATTTATTACAGTCGGGTTTATTCAGATTCTTATCCTTAAAACTTCCATTTTAACCATTGATTAGGTAGTATATCAAGGTAGGGATAACCTATATTTTTCTCCCAGCTTTTGCTCATAAATTTTACAGAATCTTTCTTACTCAGATACTCTAGGTCTTTTGCTCTTGACAGTTCTTTTCCCTGCCTTTTGAGTACACACTTTATTACAGTAGTTTGTAATGTCTTCGGGTCAATTTTCACCTTCAGGTGGTCACTGATGGTCTGAAGTTTGCTTCTTGTGGCTTTAGCCCATTTTAGCTCACTTACTTGGATCTCTTTCATACACCATTGAGATACCTTTGTGACCTCCTCACAACCTAAGCGATTCCAAAACCTAAGAAGACTTTGTTGCACCTGTATATTCCATGCTATCAGCCCTGATTCCAGTCTGATAACTTGGATCATTACCGAGCTTGGCAGGGGCAATAAAGATTTTAGGCATTTCCCTTCCTCTTTTGTCCCAAGAGCTTTTAGCATCGATACAGAAGATTTCTGAACCATATTGGAATTGTGGGGGAATCATTGCTATATAGGCCGTCAGTAAAGTTTTATGGGACATATCACCATAGCTATGATTGAATCTTTTCAGCCCGCCTACTGCTAGCTGAGCTTTTGTGTTCTGTGCCTCTAAGTGCACACACCACTTCATGGAATTTGTAAACCACATTCCAAGGTATTTATATTCTTTTACAATATCTAGTTTTGTTTGGCCCAAATACCAATTGCACTTCGTATTCCTTTTCCCGAATCACAACATTTTTGTTTTGTCCATGTTTACTGATAGTCTTTTGACCGTACAATATGCACTAAAAATGTTTAGCTTTCTTTGTAGACCTATCTCAGTTTGGTCCAATATCACTAAATCGTCAGCATACAGCAAGCATGACAAATGCCTCCCTTTTTTTTTGTGAGTTTGTGCCTCTAGCAGAACTCAGAGTACTTGGCAGGTCTGCTAGATATTTGGCAAACAGGAGCGGGGCCAAGACACAACCTTGCCTAAAACCATTATTTATTGCTATTTCTGGTGTTAGGCCGCCGGATGTATCTTTAATTACTTGTGCCCAATTATGTCTATGTAGCTCCTGAACCACCATCAGAAGATCGGGTGGAACCTCATATTTTCTCATGGTCTCCCACAAACACTCCCTATCCACCAAGTCAAATGCTGCGCGAAAGTCCACAAAGCAGCAATACAACTTGCCCTGCAGCTCCATGGACTTCCGCGCCACAGCCCACAGGGCAAAGCAGTGGTCAATAGTAGAGTGACCTTCCTTGAAGCCTCCCTGTTCTATCGGGACTATCGACCGTGGCCCTTATCTTAGACCAAGATCCTCTTTCCCATGCCACTGTCACAAAAACGTTTGTGCTGCTTGGCAGCCACTGGGCTGCTCCCTTATCCGCCAAACCCACATACTGATGTGTATGAGACCAACCTCGTACTGTCACTGGCAAAAAATCATCTGCATACAAATAAAGACAGCTCTGGACGTATGCAGGCTGAACTAGTAACACCGGCATACAACGGGGACAGATGGGCTGTGACAACAAGAAACAGAGAAACTAAAATAGCAATATAGAAAATGGAAAAATAAAAGAAAATAAAGAATGCCAAAGCACACAGAAACTAAAAGTAAGTCTGAAAGCAAACCAGCAAGACAACACCAGTTCAGACAGAGTGTCAACAGTATAAACAGTTGTGGAAAAACTATGCTCACAAGGCAGAGGGAAGGCTGCACCGGGACTTGGAGAAGGAAAAAATAAGAAAATTCAGTAGGGAAATCAAGAATGGAGGGCAGATTGGCGCTGCGAGCAAGAAAAGTTAGCAAAGCATCTATGACTAGGTGAGTATATCCATAGGAGCCAAGAGCAATGATACCAAACTGAGCTCTACCTACAGGATGTAATGTAAGCAAAGATTGGTGACATAATGTACTACATGGACTGTAGTATTTGAGATGGTGGTGTGGAAACCAATACTGGAGTGTGATGTGGAGCACATGTACAAAGTGCTCGAGATTGTTGTCACATGACCTGGTCTAAAGGCAGGACCCCTCAAGGCCTTTGCAAGCATCATGTGATGTAAAGACGGCAGAATCCTAACAGATTACAATTATTTGCAAATTATCAAGGATCGTTCATGTCCAGATCCTGCTCATGCTCATGATCGGAGCATGCACTAATGATCAGTTCTTTACCGCTTAGCATGTGGCAGCATGTTTTGTCTGCTTCTTTTAGTCCATCATATGGTCTGCTGCCATTTTGGCTTCATCGGAGTTTCCTAAGTGAATATTTCAAGCATAGGCAGGTGTTTAGTATTGCGTCTTTGAGTGTGTGATAATCACTCTCTATTGGACTATTTAGGTCCGTCCATAGACGTTAGGTGTCATTTAGCATACAGTGATGCCCTGCACTAATATCTTAAATGAGTATGCACTGATGACTAGAATCTGAACGTTGGCACATCTGTTAATGGGCAGAAATGCTGTTGATGATATAATGGTCTGTTTACTTGTGTCTATAGTAGGACAAGTAAAGACATCTTAACATTCATTACTACATTTAACTCTGTTATCCATAGTCATGCAATCTGCTGCTGGTTCGGCTTGGCAAGCATTGGCCTGGATCGCACAGTTTAAGCATGGCGAATACATAGTATCTCCCCTCTGAGTACTAAAAAACAAAATGACTAAACCAATTTGCTTTGTTAAGTCCTTTTTTTAAAGAGACAGGTGTAATTCAAGAGTTTGTTTTTATTTCTAAGGATTTTGGAACCTCCAGTAATCTTTAGGTTGTGAACCAGATCTTGCAGAGTCTTCATTTTAGATTTGTATATGAAGCAGGCTTCTTTGAATGAGTGTCAACCTTCAATAGATAGCCACCTGAGAGCAAAACTGTCAGGAGCTATTTTTGTGTAAGAATGTGCTTGAGGATTCTCTTTTTCTCTAAGTGAAATCTTGGCTCATTCATCTGTAACCTGGAAGTGATCTTCAAGATGAATCTATTTTTCTATTTAAAGATAGAGAGATTTAGCATTATAGGACTCTGATGTCTGCCAAAAAGCATGCATTGCACCTAAGAATGTTTCTGATATTTACTTTTATTGGGCTGATAAATTATTGAAAATTACTTGTGGAGCCATGTCCCCTTGCATCAGTACCGGACTGAGAGAAATGCTTAGGGAGGCTAGAAGCAGTGTGAAATAAAAGAAGTGCTAATATGTTAAGGAGTGCGCTGTCATGGTATTAAATTTGTAGATATAATGTGTTTGTCTGAATTCTCTGGCCATGCATCTTTTTTCTGGCTAGTCGTGAAATGTCATTGGATAAAGGAACAACATATTGACAGACATTAAAGATATGAATACTTTCACAGAGGAGGGTGAAGCATGTAATACGTATAAGAATATTTCGAGTATTTATCAGTAGTAGATGGTTAATATAATTGAAAATGACATCCTGATCCACAATCACCTCGTGGCACTGTGCCCTCTCTTCGTTTTAAGAATATTGGGCTGAGTTTATTGAAAACTGCTTACACCTTAATGCTTGGGGAGGTTAGCAGTTAAGCAAATAAAAATACAAGGGCTAATAATAATAATAATACTTTATTTGATTTAAAACAAATCATAAAAGGGTGGACTTACCACCATGCAAGAGATATTTACATCATAAAAACAACACAGAATAAACTTTGAGTCGAGTTAAAAATTAATAACATGCTCTGCAAAAGTGGCGGGAAAAAAAGATCTAAGAAGAGAAGAAAAAGTATAAAAGAATAATGGTTATTCAAACAAGAGGCTCATTATTATTAACTTGTGCTGTGTAAAAACAACCATTGGAAAGAAGGGAGGAAGAGTCTGTGGTCTGCCAAAGCCTGGCCTATTGTCCAGGAACCTCTTTGGATGGTGCTCTTTTTTCCAGCTCTATGGAGCCAAGGTTCAAAAATGTTATGGTTTTGCATGATAGTTCAATCCAAGACCCGCTTAGCCATCTTATCACCGCCGCCCTGCAAGTTCTCACCTGGGCTTCTCTTAAGGGAGATCGAAGGAGCGTTTTTCTTAGATTTTGGAGTGCCGGGCATATACATATGAGGTGCAGTAAAGACTCTGCACCGTTGCCGCATAGGCGGCAATCGGGAGTTGCCCACTGCCGTAGCCATTTGGGAGTGAGGTCTTTGGACGAGAAGCAGCCCAACCTTAGAAGGCTTAGTTTCCTTTTATAGTGGTCCCTGAAGCATTCTTTCAAATAATCCTGTGGTTTTAGGTGGGTATATGACGGCAAGACTATCCAGGCATGGCTTTTGCCAGCCACTGCTGCTTTGTCCATGAATAGTGATGATTGTTTGACTGCTTTCTTGGTTAGCAGTTTGAAGGCAGAATATGTCATGGGCAGACGCCAAGATTCATCTAGTTTTAATGCCTCCAGCGCTTGCCTCAAGATCTTGTATATTGAGTCTGGCTGCCCGGCCTGTTTTTCGACTTCTAACCAACCTACACCGGACAACATGACCGCCCTCAAACTCGCCACCCGGAAGCACCACCAACTGATCCGCGCCGCCAAGAAAACTGCATTCAAGGACCGGCTGGACAACAACGCACACAACTGCAAGGAACTCTTCAACATCGTGAAAGAGCTCTCCAACCCCAACGCCGGAAACAACGACATCACCCCTTCGCAAGACCTCTGCAACTCCCTCGCCTCCTACTTCCACAACAAGATCGCGGACATACACAACAGCTTCAGCACCCAACCGACGCACGCCACGACCACAGCAACACCGCCCACCACCACCCTCCGAGCCTGGACTCCAATCAGCACGGAAGACACCGTCCGCATGATGAACTCCGTCCACTCCGGATCTCCGACCGACCCCTGCCCTCACCACGTCTTCAACAAGGCCGACGCTGTCATCGCACCCCACCTACGGGACATTATCAACACCTCCTTCGACACCGCCACCTTCCCCGAGAGCTGGAAGCCCGCCGAACTCAGCGCTCTTCTCAAGAAACCTACAGCAGACCCCACCGAACTCAAGAATTACCGCCCAATATCGCTTCTCCCGTTTCCAGCCAAAGTCATCGAGAAGACCGTCAACAAACAGCTGGCCGCCTTCCTCGAGACGAACGGATCCCTCGACCCCTCGCAGTTCGGCTTCCGAGCCAACCACAGCACCGAAACCGCCCTCATCGCCGCCACCGACGACATCCGAGCCCTGATGGACAACGGAGAAACAGCGGCCCTCATCCTCCTAGACCTCTCCGCGGCCTTTGACACTGTCTGCCACCGCACCCTAGTGCAACGCCTCAGCAACGCCGGAATCCAGGAGAAGGCACTGGAATGGATCTTCTCCTTCCTCGATGGAAGAACACAGAGAGTCCGCCTACCGCTGTACAAGTCAGAGGCCACCGAAGTCATCTGCGGCGTCCCTCAAGGATCCTCGCTGAGCCCTACCCTCTTCAACGTCTACATGAGCCCCCTCGCGGCCATCGCACGCCAACACAACCTCAACATAATCTCCTACGCCGACGACACCCAGCTGATCCTCTCCCTGACCAACGACCCCGCCGCCGCCAGAGCCAACCTGCACGAAGGGATGAAGGAGGTAGCCGAGTGGATGACGACCAGCCGCCTGAAACTGAACTCAGACAAGACGGAGGTCCTCATCCTGGGCTCCACGCCCACCGCCTGGGACGACTCCTGGTGGCCCCCCGCCCTGGGCACCGCACCCAAACCGACGAACCACGCACGCAACCTGGGCTTCATCCTGGACTCCTCCCTCTCCATGACCAGACAAGTCAACGCCGTCTCCTCGGCGTGCTTGAACATCCTGCGCATGCTACGGAAGATCTTCTGGTGGAAGACCGTCACCCAGGCCCTCGTCACCAGCCGTCTGGACTACGGCAACACCCTCTACGCCGGAACCACCGCCAAGCTCCAGAAGAGACTTCAGCGGATCCAGAACGCCTCAGCCAGACTCATCCTCGACATCCCACGAAACAGCCACATCTCCGGACACCTGAGAGACCTGCATTGGCTCCCCGTCAACAAAAGAATCACCTTCCGTCTCCTCACCCACGCACACAAAGCCCTACACGATCAAGGCCCGAGCTACCTCAACAACCGAATCAACTTCTACGCTCCCAAACGCCACCTCCGTTCAGCCAGCCACGCCCTCGCCGCCGTCCCTCGCATCCGTAGAGCGACTACAGGAGGAAGGTCCTTCTCCTACCTGGCCGCCAAGACCTGGAACTCCCTCCCGACCGACCTGCGCCTGACCCAAGACCACCTCTCCTTCAGGAAGAAGCTCAAGACCTGGCTGTTCGAGCAGTAACGGCACCCCCCCCCCCCCCCCCCCTCCCCTAAGCGCCTTGAGACCCTACGGGTAAGTAGTGCGCTCTATAAATGTCTTGATTGATTGATTGAAAGGTGGGCCAGGGATTCCTCTTCTGCCTCCCTCATGCGCCAGTAATATTTGACGAGTGCTCCTTGTCTTGCTGGGAGCTGGTTAGTGAGACCGTTCCAAACGGATTTGGGCTTGCGAAATGTGTCTCGGAATTGAGAAAAGAGTTTTGAACAGCCTAGATTGGGCGAGATTTAACGCTGTAGCGTCCTGGGTTGCCTGTAGTTCGGAACCGTATGTTAGTGATGGCAAAAATTTGGCAGCTACGATGTTGAGAATGTGGCCGGTGGAATGACCTTTTAATTGCTTTTGGACTGTTTTGAAGGCAAATTGGAGCTGCTTTGCTTTGGATTCCCCCTGGTCTTGGTGCAGTTTAAACTTTAATCGGTGGTCTAGTAAGATTCCCAGGTATTTGTAATGATTTACCTGGATTAGAGGGGTAGAATTAATCCTCCAGACAAAGTTTTTTTTTTTTTTCTAGAGCCACAGAAGCATATGATGCTGGTTTTCTTTAGGTTTATAGTCAATTGTGCGTTCACAAGGTACTGCGACAGTTTAGAGATCGAACATTGTAAACCGATGGGGGTTTTTGAACGGAGAACAATGTCGTCAGCGTATTGGAGACTTGTTATAGGCGAGTGGGCCAAATTTTGGTGGATCCCCCGGGATGGTGCTTATGACACTTTCTAGGTCCGCAGTGTAGATGTTAAAGAGGCTTGGGGCCAGAACGCAGCCTTGCTTTAAACCGTTAGTTGTGTGGAATTTCCTGGTCAGGCGTCGACCATCTCCTTTTTTCACTTGGACCCAGGTATCTGTGTAGAGCTCAATAATTGCTCCCAACAGCTTTGGCGGCACGCCCCAGGCTTTCATTTTTTACAAGGGCTAATATGCTGAGGAGTGTGCAGCTAGAACCTGAAATGCTGAAATTCACCCTCCCTTCTAAGAACTCAAGGATTCATAAGCGCTTCTGTGAAACCTGCTTGCAAACAGTTGTGTCTCTTTTTTTTGGAGTATACGCATTAAAGCCTCAGCTAACACCAGAATATTGGCAGAGCCCAGTCCCTTGCCTCCTCCGTCGCTGTCAGGCAAGCTTGCTCCACTTGTACTTGGATTTGACCTCATTGTTGTTCCATACTGTCACTTCCCATACATCCCATGTTCTACTTTAGAATTGCAATGGCTTGTTTTGCATATGGTCCAAGATTTGCCTTTATGGATAGACTGCACTTGTGAGCAACTCTGCAACTCCTCTCCGAATTTGTAGTAATTCTAATTTGGATCAAATTACAACATGGTCCCTTTTCCTTTTCTGTACACACTTTTTTCCCCTAACACTGAGGGACAGAATCCGAAGGGTAGCTTTGCCAACCAGTCCTTAGCTTCCAGCACTTCCAGCATTACCATTACCAGGTTACTATGACACTATTAATTACATTTTTACATATCTGAGTATTCATTAATCATGTTAACTAGTATCTTATCTCAAAAGCGAAAGTGGAGGACAACCTATGTCCCATGTTAATTTGTGCCACTATCAGATATAAACATTTGTCCCAGACATTAATTTGCCACCTTATTAAAAGTGCAAACTATATCAAGATTCATTTTTTTGTCTGATAAATGTTTTTATAAGGATAAACAACACCTTAAACAAAGCATAACTAATGGCAATCCATTAGAAGACAAGAAAAAACTAACGTGATCAGAAACATGGTAATAAAATACAGCAAATGCATAATCATAATCTGAAAATAAAAGGATGACCTAAAAGATATACAGAAGACATCAGACAGTGAAAAGCACAAAACTAGGAAAAAGGGTAAATGATAAGGAATAGGTGACTTTATAAAATACATTACTAATAACATAAAATATTTACTGTAAAATAGAGTTCGAGGCATGTGGGCTGCTGAATTCATATCTGTGCATAGATCGCCGCCTAGTGTTGGGTCCGGATGATTGCACAGTGTTGTCCTGGAAGAGTCTTCGAAGTATCACGAGATAGGTGGCGCCTCCACTGGACTACAGTGCGCATGGGCATCCTCAGATTGTTTTTTTCCGCAATTGGGTTCGGATGTACTTTCTTGACTCAAGTTCGGAATCGATATAAAACTCTTTGCGCAAGGCCAAAAGGCATTCGGGGCGTCGGTATTGTCTTGTTCGGTGCCTATACTTCATCCAGTTCTTCGAACAGAACGTCGAAGGCCGTTTGCCTTTTCGACACCACTGCCCCCAACTACGACGACGATGGAACGGAGCCCGTTCAAGAGATGCAGCGTCTGCAACTCTAAATACCCTCACATTGATGTGCACCCAGTGTGCAATAAATGTTTATCCCCGGCCCACGACGAGGCCAGCTGTATGGCCTGTTCAAAGTTCCGGTCGAAGAAGACGCTTCGACTTCGGCGTGCCGCACGACAGTCGGCACAGAAAGCGGCGCCTGACATCTTCGAGGCCGATGCCGATGAAGGCGTAGATGAAGAGGATCCTGACTAGCAGTCGGACCCCGAGTCAAGGCGAGACTCTACCTTCGGTGTGGACGACGATGAAGACTACGTCCATGAGGAAGACGTCGTCGAGGTAGGAGACGACGCTGAGGCCATCGGAGCCGTCGATGACGACTCGAGCGATGAGCAAGGCCCACCCGCAATCGCGGGGCCTAATGTTGACACTGTGCTCTCTAAGGCTCAGGTCGAGGCATCGCCGGAAGGCCTTAGCCGAGATCCTACGTCACATTCTATAGCCCCACGTCAAGGCCCGGCTAAAAATACTTCTAAGGGGCAATCGGTCGATCCACAAAAATCGAAACCAACAGAGGCAAAAACGAAACCGAAACTGTTAAAGGCAGTCCTCGGATCGACGCCCTCGAGCTCCTCGGCTCGGGTCGAGTCTACAAATGTCATCGACCCTTCGGGGCCACAAGGCGGGGTCGGCCCCAACAGTGGGGCCCCGAAGCCAGTCTCGACGGTCAAGCACGTCACTCTGACGCCGTCGACGTCCAAACATGGCGACACTGCCAAAGGACTCCAGACTAAAAAGACTGTCGAACCGACGCTTGCAGCCTCGAAGACACTGTTCAGCAAGGCCCTCGAGTCGAAGACCAAACCCGACCCGAAGGAGCGTGTCGCGTCGAAGCCCAAGGCCGTACCTGCTGCGCACCATGAGCTTGAGTCGACGCAAGGCCGCAAGCATGCTGGTGATCCATCGAAGCCAAACGGATTGAAGACGACATCAATCCCTAAAAAGGTTGGTTCGTCTCCGAGGCTTCCTCCACCAATTAAATATGGACTGCCACCGACCGCTCGACCCAAAACGTTCAAGCCACAAAAGAGCGCCGAAACCTCCAAAAAGGTATCGGGACCTTCTAAGTCTCAGGCCATTCCGGAGGAGGTAATGTTCCAGGTACCCTCGTATGACAATCAGTCGAAGCTCTTCACCGACTCGGATTCTGGCAGACTCACCATTCACGAACGGAAAATCGCTCCAGAACATCCTTTAGAGTCATACAAAATCCCTCTCAAAAGGAAAAAGGATTCAGCCACCTCACCTGTTCTCTTTGAACATGTTCAATCCTATACACAACTGTAAAAAAGTAAGAGGCTCCTTTGTATAAAAATAGTAATTTATTTAAAGTTGGATGGAAAGAAGCACAGCACATCCAATAAGTAAAAGGTACAGGGAGATAATACAGTTGGGAAAGAATCTGGAACCAAGGATGTAAGATGCAGGCACGCATCATACATTCCAGGTTCCAGCACAATGAGGTAAGGCAGTGTAAATAAACAAGCAGAGGAAAAGCAAGGATGCAACACATCTTACCCCAATAAAAGAAAAATCAACATAGAAACCTACTAGGAGTTTTCTTGGGTCTAACGTCAGATTTAACCCTAGAAGCAACAGACAAATCTTTAAGAACAGGAGTCTGGAGAGGTACATTAACCTGCACATGAGGAGGAACATTGACAAATGCAGGAGAAGGCATATTGGCCTGTGCATGTGATGGTGATGGAGAAGATGGAGAAAGGTCAGAAGTAACAGGGCATCTAGCAACCCTACGAACATTCCAAACCCTCCCGTCTTGTGTGGCAACACAGTTTTTAAACACCTTGACTACTTTAATAGGAGGAAAGAACTTGGAGAAACCTTTAATTAAGAAACCAGGTTTCTTTACCCTCACCCACTCACCAACAACGAAATCATGAAGTTTAACATTCATTCTGGAATCATATGCAAGTTTCATACTCTGCTGTTTGTCTTCAACACGCTTGGCAACACTTTCGACGTCAACTTTAGGGTCATTCCTATTAAGTTTTTTAACCCACCAGGGGCAAATGGCAGAAGAGGGTTCTCTACCCTTTAAGAGTTTGAAAGGGCTCACACCTGTGACCGAATGTCGCGTGATACGGTAGACCCAAAGTCTTTTCCTGACCATCTCCAACCAGGAATCGTCGGAAGAACCAATACCAGAGATACAATCTTTGAGGACACGATTAAAACGTTCCACCAGACCATTTTCTCTAGGCTCGTACAAGGACACAGTATGATGTTTAATACCACAGCAGTCAAGAAACTGTTTAACTTCAGATGAAACAAGCTGTGTACCGTTATCTGTAACAAAAGTTTCTGGAAAACCTTCTCTGGCAAAAGTCTCTTTCAAGAAAAACAAAATAACCTGAGAGGAAACACTATTTACAAATTTAACTTCAGGCCATTTAGAATGGTAATCAACCAACACAAGTGCAAAACGGGCATTAGAAGGTAACTGTTTAAAAGTGCCTGAGATGTCAAAAGCCACTTTTTGCCATGGAAATTTGGGCCAAGTCACAGGTTTAAGAGGAGCGGAAGACAAATGGAGCATTTTGTCACTGCTAATGCACTGAGAACATTCCCTTACCATTCTGTCAATCATTTTGTCAAGGCCAGGCCACCAAAAGTTTTCCCTAACAAGGCGCTTCATGGATGACATGCCAATGTGGCCTTGGTGAGCTAACAACAAAATCTTCTCTTGTAAAGAAGCAGGGGGAATTAACTTGCCAGATTTAAACAGAAATCCCCCAAATTCTTCAATCTCTGAAGCAACTTGGGAAAAGGAAGCTAAGTCAGAAGGAATGGATCTATTATTAGGCCATCCATCCTTCACAAAGCCAAAAATTTGTTGACAAATGGAATCCTTTGCCATTTCACTAAACCACTCCTCCTCAGACAATGTTAAAAACTCCCTCGAAATACAATCCTCAATGGAAGCAATAACATCAACATCCTGGTCAATGGTGGAAACCTTATCAATACTGCACGGTAGTCTGGATAAAAAATCTGCCGTTACATTGCTTTTTCCAGGAACATACATGATTTCGAAATCATATTCCTGGAGACGTGAGGACAAACGAGCAATCCTGGCAGTCGATTTCCAACCACCACCCGGGGAAAGAATACCTACTAATGGTTTGTGGTCCGTTCTCAAAACAAACCTGTTCCCCCAGACATAGTTTCTAAAGTGTTCTACAGCCCAAATGCAAGCAAGTAGCTCCTTTTCAATAACAGAGTATCTCCTTTCAGTGGGGGATAAAGTTCTGGAAGCGAAGGCTACACACCACTCATCCTTACCCGCAGTTTGACTCAACACAGCACCAATGCCATACAAACTGGCATCAACAGTGATGACACACTTCTTACTAATACAGAAAGATTTGAGTGTAGGAGCATTAACAATCTCACTCTTAATTTGCTTGAAGGCAATATCTTGCCTATCAGTCCAGACAAATTTGGCTGAGCTTCTAGTCAACTCCCTTAAAGGTTCCATCTTGTTGGCGAAATTTTGAATGAATTTACTGTAATATTCGCACAACCCCGCAAAAGAGAGTAACTTCTCTTTACTATCAGGGGCCGGTGCATTCATAATTGCGTCAACAAGGTTCTTCTTTGGTACCACCCCATCACCAGAGAGGGTGTGACCCAAATATTCTACTGACTTACAGAAAAATTTACATTTGCTGGCTTTAATGGTCAAACCAAACTGCTCTAACTTAGAACAGACTTCTTTAAGGTGAGTATGATGTTCACTGTTATCTTTTGAAAAAACCAGAATATCGTCCTGGAAACATTTGACGAATGACGGGTCCTTAAAAATATGGTACATGGCTCTCTGAAACACTGAAGCAGCCGAAGCTAGGCCAAATGGCATTCTCTTGAACTGAAATAACCCATGAGGGGTAATGAAAGCAGTAAATTGTTTGGAGTCTTCAGTGAGTTCGATCTGGTGATACGCAGATCTCAGGTCTAAAGTAGAAAACACACTAGCCCCATCTAACATGCAAAGCATTTCGTTAATATTAGGGAGTGGATGACAGTCTGTGACTAAACTCTTGTTAAGTGCCCTTAAATCAATGCATAGCCTAATACTTTTATCAGGTTTAATGGCTAAAACAATGGGGGAAACCCATTCGGACGATTCCACTTCCTCAATTATACCATCTTTTACCATGGTGTCAAGCATATCTCTAAGTTCGTCCCTAATACTAATAGGCACTCCCCTTAACTTCTGTTTAACAGGGATAGAGTTAGGTTTGACTTTAATCTTATGGCTAAACCCATTCAATTTACCTAACTTGTCAGAAAACACTTTAGGAAAAGCACGAGAAATCTCAGTGTATTCAGATGATTCAGTGGAATCTCCGTCGGATATAGCTAAAACTAACACAGGATCTTTAAGTCTAGGATTTAAAGAAACACCAAGTCTCGCTTGGTCCCTCCACCCCAAGACATTCACACCCTTCCATGCAATGTAAAGTTTCACATTAGCAGAACTATTTTTGATAGTAAGCACAACTTCCTTAAAGCCAATAATATTGATCTTGGAGCCATCAAAATTGTAGCCACGTATGCCAGGCTTAGATAAGGCATTAATATCAACTAAATCACCAAAAGACTTAATACAATACTCATGTGTGATTATAGTCCAAGGAGAACAGGAGTCCACCATAAGTTCTAGCACTTTGCCTAAAATGGTAACAGGACTTTTAGGAGAGGAAAGGGTATCTGCTTGAGATAAATCAAATGACTCCTGTATAGCAATTACAATACCAAATTCCTTAATATCTGGATCATTGCATGCATCATCATTGACATATGATATTTTACCAGAAGAACGTTTAGATGAAGTAACAGAAGATCTTCTAGTGTCCTGGAAGGACCTTGTGGAAGTTTTACACATATTAGAAAAATGACCAGAGCGTCCACACTTATTACATTGTCTAGAGATAGCTGGACATTGAGGAAAGGAAGCAATGTGGTCAGGGTTTCCACATCTAAAACAATAGAATTGTCTACCTTTTCCATCATTCTTGTTGGAAGGCACGACATTTCTTTGTTCTTGGGGTTTTACAACACTAACTTCACTAGAAGAAGTGGAACTAGTCGAGGAGGTGGAAGCAGTAGATGCTTTATGTAATGTTTTTATCCATTTATCGGACTGTTCAAGAGCTTTAGCAGTACTGATCGCTATTTCCAAACTAGGATCACCTAAAATCCACAACTGCTCTTGAACTTTCTTATTTTTTACATGTACAATGATCTGATCTCTGATCATTTCGTCTGTCATAAGACCAAAATTACAATGTAACGATAATGCACGTAGAGCT
This sequence comes from Lissotriton vulgaris, assembly GCF_964263255.1. NCBI lineage: Eukaryota > Metazoa > Chordata > Amphibia > Caudata > Salamandridae > Lissotriton > Lissotriton vulgaris. The sequence continues at coordinate 1,602,576,526 of NC_141693.1, read as the reverse complement.
GTAAGGAAATCATCAAAGCATTCTTTTTCATCTTGAATTCTGGTATAGAACTTAAACCTATTCAGAGCGACACTAGTAACAGGTTTGAACCTCCCTTCAATTCTAGCAACTGCCTCATCATACACACTAGTGTCACCTCCAGATCTTACAGGTGGTAAAGTTCTAAAAACTAATTGCCCTTCAGAGCCAAGACAGTGTAGAAATATGTTCTTCTTTCTCTCCGCAGACATGCGTTCTCCATCCATGGCCTTGAGATATGTAAAAAATTCCTCCTTCCATCTTGTCCATGGAATGGGTGGATCACCCTTAGACTGTAAAAATTTTGACGGTGGATCAAATTGCACCTCCTGGAAAGAAAATGGCGACGCCATTACAAGAAGGAAGATAGGGAAAACTATAAGAATGTTAGGAGGAATTACCACACCTCCATCAAGTTGGCGAAAACAAACTATTACACCAACTTGATAGAAGCGACCAACAACAACCAAAAAGAGATATTCTAAATAGTCAATGGCTTCAGAAAACCCAAAATACTATCGCAGGAAATTCCACCGTCCCAGGCCCTCTGCGACAAAATAGCGGAATATTTCGAACAGAAAATCACAAACTTCACAAAAGAGTTTCCACAGATCAGTCAACAAGCATTAAACACAGCAGACCCTACCATTCAAAAAGATTCACCTTGTACCACTACATGGGACAGTTTTACTTTGATTAACCCAACCGAGTCCGCTCAAGCTATCTCAAAATTGAACTCAGGCTCTCCTCTTGATCCCTGCCCACCTCTACTACTCAAGGCTATAAAAGATGAGGTCAACCCAATCATTAATTCAATCCTGAACTCCTCCCTACAAACAGGAGACATCCCCACATGCTGGAAGGTCGCGGTAGTCAAACCCCTTCAGAAAAAAGTTATTCAGGACCCTACGACATTGTCAAATCTCCGACCCATATCACTTCTCCCAGCACTATGTAAACTCACAGAGACATGTGTAAACAAACAGCTCACTGCATATTTAGAGAACAACAACTTGCTACATCCTAATCAAGCAGGTTTTCGCTCTCACCACTCAACTGAATCTGCCCTTATTTTCTCAACGGAAACCATCAGGGCCGCTCTGGATCAGGGCAAAAGAGCCGTCCTGATCCTACTGGATCTATCTGCGGTGTTCGACACGGTGTCCCACGATATTCTACTTCATCGCCTTAGTAGTGCAGGCATAGGGGGCACCGTGTTGAAATGGTTCACCAACTTCCTCAGACAAAGAAAACAGACTATCCTCCTAGGCCCATACCACTCTGAGGCAAGAGAAGTTCAATCTGGGGTACCTCAGGGCTCTAGCTTAAGCCCCATATTGTTTAACCTATACATGGTCCCTTTAATGAAACTTATCTCCTCTTTTGCCATCAGCTCAATAGCCTATGCCGATGACACTCAACTAGTTGTAATCCTAGATGAGGACGCGGCACCTGCGGAACGTTCCCTTAGAGATTGTCTGAAGGCCACTTTTGAGTGGATGAACATAAACCATCTGAGATGCAACACTGCAAAGACGGAAATTCTACCCTTTGGGAAAAATAATTTGTTTTCTCCCCAAACCTGCTGGCCACTTAATGCTGAAGCCCCGCCGAGCACTATAAAGAGTGCCCGAAATCTAGGAATTAAAATTGACGAGGCACTATCCTTCAAGCAACAGACCAGTGAAGTGGCTGGCTCCTGTTTTAATATCATCAAAAGTCTTCGGAAATTCTTCGACTTCCTCCCCCTATCAGCTAGGAAAACGGTAGCGGTGGCATTGATCACATCTAGGTTAGACTATTGCAACGGACTATATGTAGGTGCCAATAACGCCTTCCTACATAAGCTGCAAATGGTACAAAATACTGCAGCAAGGCTGGTGCTAAAAATGCCAAGAAAGTCCTCAGCAACCGCAGCACTCGACACCCTCCACTGGCTCCCTATCCAAAAGAGAATCCTATTCAAATTACTGATCATTTCCTTCAGAGCATTTCATAAAAGAGGCCCTACTTACCTGATCAACAAATTTAATCGCTACCACCCCGGACGTCATCTAAGATCTGCTACTGCCAACCTAATGACTATTCCAAAGTTTCGATTGGCCACTAGAGGGGGAAAGTCCCTGGCGGTCAAAGGCTCTAGAGCGTGGAACACACTCCCACCTCAAATTCGTGAAATCTCCTGTGAGAGCAAATTTAGGAAAGCCATCAAAACCTGGATCTACAACCAAACTGCCTCCACCTGCAAAACCTTGGTCTAAAATCATCTCTAGGGGCTATTACATCTCCCCTCTGCCTATGAACTACACAAACTACACCCAGCGCCAAGATGCTCCTTGGAGCGATAGAGAGCTATATAAAATCCCCCAATCAAATCAAATCAAATCAAATCAAAATGTTAAAATTAAATGTCAAAGTAACTGTCTGTAAATAACACTAAAAGAAGTGAAGAGAAAAAAAAAATACCAAAAGTATCCAGTAGATGGCAGTCTAATAAAGGAGTACAAACTTCCACTGAAGATTCCACAAAAAAAAAATCAGGATAACTTGGAATATAGAAACAGTTTGAAGCCAAGTAGTAACAATTAAGCCACTGAAATAATCATCCCAAAATAGTATTGACGATGAAAGTGTCTAGTTTATGTCAATAAAAGTTATTCCTAAAATAAATAATAATAGGAACACATGATTTGCTGGAAAACCAGAAGGAAACACTCCGCTTCTCTCCTGAAGCAGATGGGACGACCTTGAGATAAATAACGTGGATTCTTTACATTTCTGCTCCTGTGCTTCGAAAGGATGTGGCAGAAAAATAGATGAGATTCCTTCGTCGCCAGTGTAAAAAAGTAAGAGGCTCCTTTGTATAAAAATAGTAATTTATTTAAAGTTGGATGGAAAGAAGCACAGCACATCCAATAAGTAAAAGGTACAGGGAGATAATACAGTTGGGAAAGAATCTGGAACCAAGGATGTAAGATGCAGGCACGCATCATACATTCCAGGTTCCAGCACAATGAGGTAAGGCAGTGTAAATAAACAAGCAGAGGAAAAGCAAGGATGCAACAACAACACGTTGCCGATTCTCCCACACGCAGCGATGAGGATGTGGGAGATGATTACAGTCATATGGGATTTATTTATCATGCTGACGCAGATCAAGGGGAATCTCAACACTGGACTGACCCTGTTGACCCTGATGATCCACACACTACGCCTGACACTCAGTCCTATAATGTCAAGACCTCGCCTACTGAAGACACAGCGACGTTTAACGCTTTAATTGAAAGGGCGGCCATTAACCATGATGTTGAAATGCACTCTGCTCCTGTGGAGGAGGACTTTCTATTCAATACTTTCTCCACCTCAGAAAGATCGGTCAAAACATTGCCTATGCTGAAGGGTGTCCTCAAACATGCTACTGACATTTTCAAGGAACCCACAAGGGCAAGGGTTGTAAACCCAAGGATTGAAAGAAAATATAGGCCTGCGCCTGTGGACCCTACGTACATCAAGGGCCAGCTCCCATTGGACTCCCTAGTAGCCGCTAATGCTCACAAGAGAGCAAACTCTCAAACAAGTGGTGTGCTCCTCCTCCGGACAAAGAATCCAAAATCTTGGAAGCTTTTGGCAAACGGGTAGCAGCTCAAGCGGATAATATTTGGAGGATCTCCAATACACAGGCCCTATTAGCCAGATATGATAGGGCTCACTACGACACGTTAGAACAGCTGATGCAACACCTGCATGACGCTTATAAAGAGGGAGCAGAAATGCTAATACAGGAAGGAAAGTTCATTTCAAATGCATCCATCAAGTGTGCACTCGATGCAGCAGTCACAGCAGCTAGAGCCGTCAACACTAGTGTAATGCTGAGACGTCATGCCTGGCTCCGCATCTCTGGTTTCAAACCAGAAATCCAAACAACTTTGCTCAATCAGCCAGTTAACCCTGAATTTCTATTTGGCCCTGATGTAGACACTACCCTTGAAAAAATTAAAAAAGACACTGAGACAGCAAAATCAATGGGGGCTCTGCAGTCACAGCAGTTCAGGGGCAGTTCCTTTCGTCGCTCCGGTAACAGGGGAGCTTCTAGAGGTCAGGCATTACAGCAAGCCCAATACAACAAGGGGAGCACGCAGACAACCTACAACAAGAATAACAGGGGTGGTGTAAAAAGGGGCTCGAGTGGGGGTGCGGCAGTAATAGGCAACAACTTAGTTTTGGTTACTTGTGGGTTTATTTTAGACAGTAGATGGTCAGTACAACTCCTTCTACTTGAGGGGGGCCTCCGAGGCGATCTGCTACGGCTCCTCCTTCGTCTAGGGGCTTTCTTCTTCTTTCTCTGTCCTTCCAAGGGTCTTGGGGGAGGCTCTTCGTCGGAGTCCGTCGCGGCTGGCACTGGCCCCTCCCAGATGGTAGAGAGGGAAAGAAACAGGAATCGAGTATAAGTACTGTGTACTCTAGTGCATCATCAAAGGGGGGTAGGGAGTGAGGGAGAATAACACCGGTGCTCAACTATCTACAGAGTACTACGTGGGTGGAGTGGTAGTGCTCAGGATTGGATATACCGTGGCTTGGGTCTCCCCTGCTTTAGTACCTAATGTACCTTTACCGCCAACCCAGCCCCGCAAGCGGTCACGCACCTGTACAAGCCACGCACCTCCCCTGGGTGAGTGGCTGGGCGGCTCACAGGAACGGTGGCCTCCTGGCTTGCTCCCGTCCTCAGCTGTCGCCGACTCAGCTTCCCTCTGGGTTTTCTCCGCTGGTATACTCTCCGCTGATACTCCCCCGGCCTCTGATGGTGTCCGCCGTCCTCCTTCCGCTCCTCTCCGTCTACCGCGTCCTCCTTCCTCCGTCTCGCTCTCCAAACTCTCTCGCTGACTGTTCCACTCGTTCCGCTCCTCCGACCTCCTCTCCTCCGTCCTCCAGGTGTACAAGCACACCTGTGGTTCCGGGTCTCGACCTTTTGTCGGAAACGCGTAGTCGGTAGACTCCTCCCCACCTTGCAGTGTCCAGGAATTAAAGGGCCAGTCCTCCTCTGCCGTCACAGATGCAGCCCAGTCCATGTCCTGCGAGGTGGAGAGAGAGACAGAAGGCGGTAAAGGCAACACATCACCAACCCCTCCCATGCTATTTGCGGTGTCCCGAGGGGGTGTGGGAGCCGCAGGCTGTGCAGAGCGGTCACGTGCAGGGTCCCTCCTATGCACCCCATTACAGGTGGATATCGTGGGAACAGCACCAAAGGCAGAGGACGTGGAAATAACAATGCCAGATCCTCCGCCACCAATAAACAGTGACGCCTTGTCACTGCCCCCGACCATATAACACCGGGCGGGGGAAGACTCCAGCAGTTCCTGCCAGTCTGGGAAGGCATTACCACAGACAGGTCGGTGAGACAACTTATCCAATACGGCTATTGTCTGGAACTAACCTCCACTCCTCCCAACATACCCCCAAGGCACCGTCCTATGTCCGCAGAGCACATGCACTTATTGCAGCAAGAAGTAATCTGCATGCTGCAAAAAGGAGCCATAGAACTCGTGCCTTTAGAACAGCAAGGTACAGGGGTGTACTCACTGTACTTCTTAATCCCAAAAAAGGACGGTTCCCTGCGGCCCATTCTAGACCTCAGACCCCTGAACCAGTACATCTTGTCAGAACACTTTCATATGTTAACTTTACAGCAAGTTCTACCATTGCTCAGGCAAGGGGACTTCCTGGCAACACTAGACCTGAAGGATGCCTATTTTCACATTCCCATTCACCCAGGTCACAGGAAGTATCTCAAGTTCACAGTCAACAACCAGCATTACCAGTTCAAGGTCCTGCCTTTCGGGGTCACTACAGCCCCCAGGGTGTTCACCAAGTGCTTGGCGACAGTGGCTGCACACCTTCGGAGACACCACATCCATGTCTATCCTTACCTGGACGACTGGCTTGTTCAAGCAAAGTCAGCCCAGCAATGTGCCAGCCACAAGTCCCGCACAATTCACCTCCTACACAGTCTAGGATTTTCACTAAATTACCCAAAATCACACCTTCAGCCCCCACATGTACAACAGTACCTAGGGGCAACAATAAACACTACGACCGCAACAGCGCAGCCAAACTCAGCCAGAGTCAACAGCGTGCAATTGCTAATTCAGAAATTCAGACCCCAACACTTGCTCCCAGCGCAGGTGTTCATGCAACTGATAGGTATGATGGCCTCCTGCATCTTCATAGTCCCACACGCAAGGCTGCACATGCGTCCCCTCCAGGAGTGCTTAGCACGACAATGGAACCAGGCTCGTGGACATCTAAAAGACCTAGTGTTGGTGACCGGTCGTGCTTACAACTCTCTGCATTGGTGGAACACACAAAACCTTTGCAGGGGACGACCGTTCCAAGAGCCTGTACCACAAGTAGTGCTTACGACGGACGCGTCTCTCCAGGGCTGGGGAGCGCATGTCCTCCATTATACCGTGCAGGGACTATGGATGACACAGCAGCAGAAGATGCACATCAACCTGCTGGAGCTGTTGGCAATCTTCATGGCGATGAAGGCGTTCAAATTACACTTGTGCAACAAAGTCGTGCTGATCCGGACGGACAACATGACTGCCATGTATTACATCCAGAAGCAGGGAGGCACACACTCTCCACAATTGTCTCATCTAGCCAGAGCATGTGGAAGTGGGCCATTCAGAGAAACATGTTCCTCATGGCGGAACATATCCCAGGCAAAGACAACCAGATGGCGGACCTGCTCAGCAGGCACAGCCATCAGATGCACGAGTGGGAGATACACCCCTCGGTGCTCCAACCATATTTCCAGCAGTGGGGTCATCCAGAGATCGACCTATTCGCCACACAAGAAAACGCAAAATGCCAAACCTTCGCCGCCAGGTTCCCACACCCGCAGTCTCCGGGCAATGCGATATGGATGAACTGGTCAGGCAGATTTGCGTACGCTTTTCCTCCAGCACCACTCATACCGCTAGTGGCACGCAAACTGCTACAACACTCCATGACGCTCATCCTGGTTGCTCCAACGTGGGCACGGCAGGCCTAAAACACCACGTTCCTAGAACTTTCAGTGTTGCCCCACGAAAGGCTGCGCCTCACGCCCAGTCTCCTCACTCAGAGCCATGGAGCCATTCAGCACCCAGATCCACAACAGTTGAGCCTTGCGATATGGCTCCTGAGGTCATAGAGTTTGGCTACCTCAACCTACCCCCTGACTGTATGAACATCATCAAGGAGGCAAGGCGACCTACAACTAGAGCATGCTATGCGGCCAAATGGAAACGGTTTGTCATTTACTGTTACAATAATGACATTAATCTGCTGGATGCGTCCACGCAGAACATCATCTGTTATTTGTTGCATTTCTACAGATGCAATCTGGCATATAGTTCCATCAGGATACACCTGGCCGCCATTGCAGCATATCTTCAAAACAGGTAGCATCTTTCCCTTTTCAGGGTGCCTGCCATTAAAGCCTTTATGGAAGGACTCAAAAGAGTGATCCCTCCCAGGCACCCTCCTTCACCTGTCTGGAATCTAAATGTGGTTCTCACCAGACTAATGGGACCGACCTTTGAACCTCTTCACTCTTGTGAAATACAGTTTCTTACATGGAAAGTGGCTTTTCTGGTAGCCATCACATCGCTAAGAAGAGTTAGTGAGCTTCAAGCCCTAACTAATCAAGAGCCTTTCATACAGATTCATGCTAATAGGGTAGTGCTACGTACCAACCCTAAATTCATGCCTAAAGTGGTGTCGCAGTTCCACATTACCCAAAACCTAGAACTGCCCCTTTTCTCCCCCAATCCAGATTCTGTGGCAGAGCGAGCACTGCACACCTTAGATGTTAAAAGAGCTCTCCTGTATTACATCGACAGGACAAAAGATTTCAGAAAGACTAAACAACTGTTTGTTGCCTTCTCTCCACAACACAAAGGCAACCCCATTTCCAAATCAGGTATAGCCAGATGGATTGTTAAGTGCATACAAATCTGTTATCAAAAAGCTAAACGCACATTAACAGTTCCCCCAAGAGCGCATTCCACACGCAAGTTCGGCGCATCCATAGCTTTCCTAGGTAACATTCCCCTCGAGGATATATGTAGAGCAGCCACATGGACCACCATACATATATTTACCAAACACTACTGCGTAGATGTACACTCTGAACAGCAAGCTGCTGTAGGACAGGCTGTTCTCAAAACCCTTTTTCAGACTGCTGCAGCTGGCACAGGCAACCACCGCTAAGGAGGTAACTGCTATTTATTCTATGCACAGATATGAATTCAGCAGCCCACATGCCTCGAACGGAATATGCTACTTACCAGTATGCATCTGTTCTTGGCATGTAGGGCTGCTGACATTCATATCGCCCGCCCTCCTCCCCGGTGCCTGTTGCAGCTGTAGCACTCAGAATCATTCTCAGGCATGGTCATCACTTACTGTATTATACTCCATCTCTGCCACAATGGCGAAAAACAATCTGAGGATGGAGAGGATGCCCATGCGCACTGTAGTCCAGGGGAGGAGCCACCTATCTCGTGATACTTCGAAGACTCTTCCAGGACAACAATGTGCAATCATCCGGACCCAACACTAGGCTGCGATCTATGCACAGATATGAATGTCAGCAGCCCTACATGCCAAGAACAGATGCATACTGGTAAGTAGCATATTCCTTTCTAATGAAGGGAAATGTTAAAGTATTCATTAATAATGCATAGAATCCATATAACTATATCTTTAAGAAGGGCTAGCCACTCCATTATTTGCAATCATACAAAAATTTGAAGATAGATATTTTTCTTCAGTATTCTGTCAAATGTAATAACAGTTTGTTATTTTCATAACCTGGATGAAAAATAATCAATAGTATTATATGTGAAGAAAGTTGGTAATATTTTTCCAGTGCAGAGAAATTTGCTGTCACATGATTACAATAAATCTATATAATATCCCTTCATTGCTATGCTGTCAAGAAAATATTTTGCAACGTACCGTGAGTACCGAACACCCCTTAACCCAAACTCCAACCCAGCCGAAACAAAAGGCTTCGGTCCCACCCCGCCTTCGTGCCATGGTCGGCACTGACAAGATGTTTCTGACGCTCTGCCCTCCGGATCGCACCAAAACACTTCTCTAAGCTCGAGATAGAGTCGGATGAAATCTGGCACTGAGCCAAAACCTTCAGGCCCTGAAGCCGAAAACCGATTCAAAGCTGAAATCGTTGACACTAAAATCAAAGCCTCCTTCGGCACATAAACCTTGAGTGCCGAAAATTTATTCTACCACAGCACTGAAATCCTTGGCGCCGAAACCTAAAACTGTTCCTTCGAAGCTGCAAGATCCGATTTTCGACGCCCAGCACTCAAATCAGACCCAAAACAAACAGAAATTTATATAAATCCAGATACAGGACGTGTTCTTACCAAGTCACCTCAGAAACGCAAAGCTGAGTCAGGGGACACACCTTTCTTTATTCCTTTCAAGAGGAAGAATGTGGGTACTAACCCTTCCACTCCTCCTCTTTTACCACGTTTCCCTACACTAACATCTCCACCTTTGCGTCATTTACTGATCATACCAATTAACTGTCCTTCACTACCACCTGATGATGATGATGATGATGATGATGATGGAGATGGGGGGAACAATATTTTACCAATAGACCCCTGGAAGGATTATCACACAGATTCACCTACAGATAACGACCCAAATCTTTACCCCGCAAAGCCTTCCCCTCCTGAAGACCATGTAGGATATCTAGAATTACTTGCTAGAGCTGCAGAATATCATGGGGTACAGTTATACAAGGAATCTTTACAGGAAGATTTCCTATTTGAAACCCTCAGTACCACACAAAGGGCTAGTCACACCCTACCTATGCCTAAAGGCATGATGAGCCATGCCGACAACATCTTTAAAGATCCAGTGCAGGCTCACATTCTCAACCCAAGGATTGATAAAAAATACAAATCTGCTCCCTCAGATCCAGTTTTTATTAAAGGACAGTTACTACTAAACTCTTTGGTGGTCTCTAATGCCCATAAACAGGCCAATTCACAGACTACAGGTATTGCTCCCTCTCCAGACAAGAAGTCAAAACTATTAGATGCCTCAGGTAAACGAGTAGTTGCCCAAGCAGAAAATTATTGGCTCATTGCCAACACCTAGGCCCTTCTAGCCATATATGATAGGGGTTACTGGGATGAAATGGAGCAGTTGCTACAACACCTCTCAGATGAGCACAGAGCAAAAGCCCAGGATTTAGTCCAGGATGGGAAGCTCATATCCAATTCCTTAATAAGATGCGCTTTAGATGCTGCAGACACCGCTGCTAGAGAGATCAACACTAGTGTGTAACTAAGAAGACATGCATGGTTGATGATTTCTGGTTTTAAACAAGAAGTACAACAGTCTATTTTAAATACTTCTTTTGACAAGGAACATCTCTGTGGGCCCGAAGTATTTAAGTCATTATAAAAAATGAAAAAAGACAAAGAGGTATCCAAAACTATGGGAGCTTTGCATTCTCCCTCTAATCGGGGCTCCTTTCGTCACTCTTTCTACCGTAGAGGGTTGAAAACCATGTCCTCAGACAATACTGCCACCTCTTATAAAGGCAACAGTCAATCTTCCTCTACAAGGGGTTTCTTTAGAGGAGGATATCAAGATTCACAACAACAGAGGTCGAGGCAAGAGTTCTGCACCGCCTAATTCTCCCTCCCCTAACAAGCAGGGGACGTCTTCTACAATTCCTCCCCATTTGGCAATCTATCACCACAGACAAATGGGTGTTAGGAAATATCCTACATGGTTACTGCCTGGTGCTTACCAACAATCCTCCAAGCATACCACCCCATTCTCACAAAATGCCACTAGAAAATGTACATCTACTTCATCAAGAAGTCCAGTCTCTCCTACCCAAAGGAGCCATAGAACCTGTGCTGTTTCAACATCAGGGGGCAGGCATGTACTCCCTGTACTTTCTCATTCCCAAAAAGGACAGCTCTTTGAGACCTATTCTAGATCTCAGAGAACTAAACCGCTGTACTGTCAGATCATTTCTGCATGGTAACAGTTCAACAAGTGCTCCCACTTCTACGGCAGGGCAATTTTTGTCTATTCTAGACTTAAAAGATGCCTATTTCCACAATCCAATTTAACCCTCATCGCAAATACCTCAGATTCATCATAGCAGGTCATCATTACCAATTGAAAGTACAACTGTTTGCTGTCACCACTGCTTCCAGGGAATTTACCATATGTCTGACAATAGTCGCAACACATCTGAGAAGACAACAGATCCATGTCTTCCCATACCGGGACGACTGGCTCACAAAGCCAGTACTTACCAAATGTGTCTCCAACACACTCAAACCAATATTCACTTACTTCACCAACTACAGTTTACAGTGAATTTTTTTTGAAGTCTCATCTACAGCCTTCCAACACACAAACTTATCTGGGAGCCACAATAGACACTCACAAAGTGCTAGCCTTTCCCAGTACAGCCATGATTCACAGTACTCAGTCCCTTCTCACTCAATTTCAGCCCAACCAAGCCAGCAAGAGTCTTCATGAAACTGCTAGGCATGATGGCATCTTGCATTATAATTGTTCCCCACACAAACCTTCATATGCGTCCCCTTCAAGAATGCTCAGCAAGTGAGTGGAACCAGTCGCAGGGTCAGTTAACCAATCTAGTGTTGGTGGATGGCCAGACCCATCACTCTCTGCAGTGGTGGATTCAACAAAATGTATCCAAAGGGTGGCTCTTTCTCGACCCTGCTCCACAGACAGTGCTAACAGCAGACGCATCGCTCACTGGTTGGGGCGCTCAACTACAGAGTCACACAATCCAAAGATTATGGACTCTAAAGTACAGGAGCCTACATATCAATCACCTAGAGCTACTAGCAGTGTTTCTAGGGCTCAAAGCCTTTCAAACTCACCTTATAGGCAAAACTGTTTTAGTCCGCACAGACAACATGACAGCTACGTACTACTTACGAAAACGGGTGGAAACACTCTCTGCAACTGTCACGCCTATCACAAGACTTTTGGAAATGGGCTATACATCACAAAATGTATCTCCTAGCAGAACACCTTCAGGAGTAAACAATCAAATTGCAGACATTCTCAGCAGACAAAGACAGCAAATCGACGACTGGGAACTTTATCCCCAAATTCTTCTTCCCTACTTTCAGTAATGGGGATTTCCTCACATACACCTGTTTTCCACAGCTCAAAATTCAAAATGCCCAAACTTCGCCTCCAAGTCCCTACTCACGCTCTCCAAAGGCAATGCCCTATAGATGAACTGTATACACAAGGAGGTTTTGGGTCCTACAACTGACCAGCCTGGACCTCAACAGTTGCAAAACAGAACAAAGTGGCTAGCCAGGATACTTTAAGGGGAAGTTAGAACCCACACAGCCCATGTATGCTGCGTGACCCAGCAATTTGTTTAGCAAAACATTTATTTTCATTTATAATCAAGCTTCAAGAATTCATAAAAACATGTCTTCAAAGGAAACAATTGTCAAAAACAGTCAAGTCAAAAGCAAAAACAAACAATTATGTGCACAATAAATACAAAATATGCAGACATTGATAATGAATACTCAAAAATTACGACACCAAAATACGACTTGATACACAGTACATACATTCCAAATCAATTGCGATCAAAAAACATTACACAAGAAATAAAGGGAAAAGCCAGTCCTTTAACTAAAATACCAATGGACAGGCGGAACTAGAGATGGAATGAGACTGCCTGCCTGTCTCACAAAACCTGTGACATAGTATTTAATATGATTGCAAGCAAGGGCCCACAACAGTGGAATTAGTTGATCCCTAGCTGCACCCTTCTTTCTTGTCACGGGCTGGGGGTCAACGCGTTTCGAACCAAAAGAATTACAGGTTCTCCTCCGGACAGGGACTGGGTATAGACTTCACTGTGAAAAAATTAGAAAGGGTAGTGTCAAACTGGTAGTGTCACAATTTAAGGAACCTCTCTGTCTATCCACAAGAACATAAAGGCAAGTTACCTGCACAGCGAGTAAAGGGATTGCAGGAGTGGAGGAAGACTGTGAATCAGGGGAAACTATCTGTAGAAATAAAATGAGTGGCAATCAGGGCAAATTAATGTGCTGCTTAGGCGCACACACCAAGGGCACATAGAGAGCGTTCGTGCTTCTAAACGGTGAAATACCTGTATAAAGTTGTGGAGATGTCAAGGCACAGGGCGCCCGCGAAGCGGTGCGCTGTTGGATCGTGACTTGGCTCACATTCTTTAGATCAACTGAAAGGAAAAAATATATATATATATATACAGCCACATAATGGGTTCCCGCGGATTGGTACATTAATTCAAAGCGCGTCTCCTACCTGCACGCCGTATGGCAAGTTGAACGGCTGTATTTTGGACGGAGCCGGGTAGTCTTTAGTTAATTAGTTTTTTTGTTTTGTCTCATGCGGGTATTATTTAGCCGCACCGAGCCACTGGAAGACAAGGAAAAGAGAGGCGTGTTCGATATTACCTACAGCAGCGAGTGATTAGTCTACAAAGTCGGCTGGGGGCCTCGGGGAAAGAACTTACTTGTGCACTACAGATTCAATCCTTTCAGATGCCGAGGACGTTAAGGAAGTCCATGACGCGGGCTGGTTTGGGTGCTTCTAAATGCTAGCTCGGTTGATAGATGGAAAGCGAAGGAGGACACGAGGAAGGTCCTAAGGATGCTGGTACTCGTAGTCCCACCGGGCGGAGTAGTGGGTCAAAAAACACAGTTTACCAATGTCAAAAAATGTTTTTATGAATTCTTGAAGCTTGATTATAAATGAAAATAAATGTTTTGCTAAACAAATTGCTGGGTCACGCAGCATACATGGGCTGTGTGGGTTCTAACTTCCCCTTAAAGTATCCTGGCTAGCCACTATAGATGAACTGGTCAGGGATATTTGCCTATGCTTTTCCACCTCTCCCACTCATTCAGCTGCTAGTTCGGAAGCTCAGACAAACATCCCTCACACTGATTCTCATAGCTCCCACATGGGCACGTCAGCCCTGGTTCACCACCCTGCTGGAACTTTCAGTAATTTCACACCGTAAGCTGCATCTCAACTCCAGTCTCCTCACTCAGAGCCAGAGAGCAATCAGGCATCCAAATCCTGGAATTCAACTTGGCGATTTGGCATCCCGAAGTCATAGATTTTGGTTATTTACAATTACCACCCAACTGTATGAATATCCAAAAGGATGCTAGGAGACGTACTACTACTGCATGTTATGTAGCAAAGTGGAAATGTTTTGTTATGTATTGTAACAATAATATCAATCCCCTTGATGCTTCAGTACAAAACATCAAACATCATACAGCAATCTGGATTAGCTTATACATCCATTCGATTGCATTTGGCAGCAGTAGTTGCATACTTACAAAACAGACAACACTTATCTCTATTGAGAGTACCAGTGATTAAAGCCTTTATGGAAGGACGAAAAAGAATAAACCCACCAAGAGCTCTACCTGCACCAGTATGGAACTTGAACATAGTCCTTACAAGGCTAATCGGACCACCTTTTGAACGGATGCACAAGTGTCAACTACAATTTCTCTCATGAAAGGTTGCTTTTCTTATTGCAATCACTTTCTTAAGGCGAGTTGGTGAACCTCCAGGCACTAATTATACAAGAGCCTTTCTTTCAACTTCACAAAGACAAGGTGGTTCTTCGAAGCAATCCCGAACTTCTTCCAAAAGTGGTTTCTGCTTTTCACATCAATCAATCGGTTAAGTTACCTGTGTTCTTCCCTCAACCTGATTCTGTAGCAGAACGAGCTCTGCACGCACTGGATGTTAGAAAAGTTCTACTATATTATGTAGAAAGAACAAAAGAGTTTCAAAAGACAAAGCAGCTCTCTGTTGCTTTTTCTCTACCACACAAAGGCAATTCCATTTCTAAATCAGGTATTGCAAGATGAAATATTAAATATATCCAAACATGTTAAACAAAAGGAAAAAGAACATTGCCAGTACACCCAAGAGAGCATTCCAACCTCAAACTTGGGGCTACTATGGCCTTATTAGGGAATATTCCCTTAGCCAACATCAGTAAGGCAGTAACATGGTCTACACCGCACACATTCACCAAACACCATTGTGTAGATGTTAGTGAGGCAACAAGCTAATGTAGGCCAGGCAGTACTTAAAACACTTTTTCAAACAATTGCAACAGCTACAGGTTAGCCACCGCTTTGGTAGAATACAGCTGTATAGTCAATGCAAAGCATGTGATCTCCAGCTCACATGCCTCGAACATAAAATGTTACTTACCCAAGAAGCATCTGTTCTTGGCATGTAGAGCTATAGATTCACTTGCGCCCACCAGCCTCCCCAGGTACCTATACCTGTTGCAGTTCTTTCTTATCTTACATACATACATACGCATGGACATCTCTATTCTACCGTTACTAACTCCGAGGATTCACCTACCTTGAGACTAGAAAGACTTCTTCGAAGAAAAACAACTTTTAAACATCCGGACCCAACACTAGATGGCAGGTGTATGCAAAGCACGTACATCTAAAGCTCTACATGCCAAGAACAGATGCTTAATGGGTATGCAACATTTTCCTTCCATATCCACCAGATTTTCAGGGCAGACTGAGGCTCAAAGAACAGCAGAACCTGATTAGTTCGAAACGACGAGTGGAGGAAATCACCGTAGAATTGCTGGAACTAAGAGTTGAACTACACACAAAATAGACAACAGGTGGTAGCCTAGCAGAAGTGTTCAAAAGTCTCTTTTCTACCTGGTTTTACTGAATGACAACAAAAATAGCATCTGCCTGTGTCAAAAAAGATTGCACAATTAAAGACATGCTAGCGGGGACAGCCACTTGGGACCTGGGCGCCCCCTTGGAACAGCTGCAACCCCAAGACGAAGCTACATCTTATGAGCCACTGACGCGGTCCTTCATGGAATGTTTGTTCTCCTCCCTTAAAGATGATCTGCCAGGGCTTCAGTAAGAACTTTTGCAAGATCTGAGAAACGTCCAAAAAGACGTCGACGCACTAGGGTACCGTGTCGCAACATTAGAAGAATGGGGAGACAGGCATGAGGAAGAAACGAATATGCTCCCGCAGAAGCTCATTCGACTTAAAATGCAAAACCTCAAGTTGCAAGAACACACTCAAGAACAGGTCTAGACGTAACAACATAAAAAATAGGAGGAATTGCTTCAAAGTCTGATGGAGACGATATGTTTGCTTTTGTAGGAGACCCCTTCCGTCATATTTTAGGATCCCTACCTGAAACCATAATTAAAATGGAACGTGCTCACAGGGTCGAGAGGCCACAACCGAAGGAGGCGCCTCCAGCAGATGTACTGGTCTGCCTACACCATTTTCCCATAAAGGAGAATATACTCTATACAGCCCATGAGAAACAACCACTTAGCTTCCGTCGACAGTCACCAGTGTTGTTCCAAGACGTATCAGCCATCGCCCTACAAAAACTGCGTGAATTCCGGCCTGTCGCATAGCACCTGCGGGACAAAGGAATGGCTTACTCCTGGGGCCACCCCTTTCCGTTTTATCTTTCGCCTAGAGTGCCGGCTCCATCAGTTGCGCTCTCTGTCTGAGACCTGCCAGATTCTTGGAATAGACACAGAGAAAGGAAAACAAACTTCGGACTCCTCCTGGGCACAATCTAAAGACTGCAAAAATCGAGGGAGGTATCGAGGAGGGAAGAAGAGTCCGAATGTCCCGGACTCAGCCGAGATAGCTGAGGGGCAACAGGCGCCCCTTAAATCCATCTCGGAGGTTTGGGCCAAAACAGATGACTCACATGGTTCCGGTTGAGCCTAGCATCAAAGAAACAAGCGGTTTGGTTAGGGTTTGGAGGGAGGGACAGGACTATTGGTCACCATACAGGACTTGATTGTGTGCTTTCCGCACCACACTTCCCATAATGCACAGTCTCATCGGAGCCTCCCATCGGCGGGTGTGTCATATGGGGCAGATCCATTACGGAGCGGTATCTACAAGCGGATCCCCGTCCTCACTTACACATAAATCAAGCTGCTGCTCGTGTGCTACTCAAGAGGTGGACAACCTGGAGCGACAATTTACACGCGGCAGTCCAGCCGCGGAGTATGCACCACCCCATTATCCTTGGGGGTCACGGAAGTGAAACAGCAGCCGTACATGGGATCGAGGACGGGCCCACTTGTGAGGTCCATACAGGACTTGATTGTGTGCTTTCCGCACCACACTTCCCATAATGCACAGTCTCATCGGATTGAGGAAATATAAATTTTATGGTCAAGTTGTGTTCCCTAGCGTGTACCCCACCGTCTCCATGTACCAGCTTAAAGTGCATGTAACTTCCCTCCTGTGCCAGCTATGAAGACGCAAATACATTTGCGTCCAACGTTAACATGTCCTCTTTCAGACCCACCCTGAATGGGTTGAATAGTCCGTTCCTAAATATGCTATGCCAACGTCTTTTTGTGGTGTACTTTACACGTTTTTCAGCTCTGGCAAAGTAGGCCCTGAATTCTGCCATCGAGCCTTTTTCTGCTGCCTTCTGACTCTGAAAGCCTCAGCCCAGGCTGTCTCTGTACCCGTGACCTCTGCCTTACTTTCTGTGCGGCTCCCGGCGCTTAGCACAGCCTGCTGCCTGCCAAGACTGACTTCAACCTTCGAATTATCTGTTCCGCTCCTCGAAAATACATTCCTGCCTACTAGTTTAAGTAAACATCCCCCCAGCTGCAGAGCAAAGGGCCCGGCCTCACTGTCTCCGTGCAAGTAATTCATAGCCCCTGTTACCATGGAAGGCCCATGCCCCTCGCATTCTCATGTAGACACTTAGGCGCTTATACACACACTCACAGTCAGTATAGAATAGCTTCTGCCCCAGAGACCTTTTCCGTTTAGATAATATGGTTCCCAAACATCAGATATCAGATATGATAGAAGTACGAGTTGATCTGACATGCCAGACTTCTGTCTCTTTCCGCCAGTGTAAATGTCAAGTCCCCCTGCACCCTCTGGTTTCACGTCAATCACACGTCATGCAGCTGCGCACGCATCCAAGCCTCAGATTTCTGCTGACATTGCAACATTCTGCTTTGTGCCACCCACTTGTGACACCTATCTGTGACGTTTCTAGCACACACCTCTATGTTCACGCCTAGTTCACGCCTTCTAATTACGTATCACTACCACGTGGATGCTGTTATCTTGTTTCTCTCAGCTGTTACGCCTACTGTATTGGTTTCTACTGTATGATTTAAGTATATAAGCTATGTATTGTCAATAAAATATTGCTCTATCCCTTCCTGAACCCCTGTGGTTGCAGGAACATGATATCCAGTTCTAGAACCATTCCTTTTTAAGGAATAAAACCCCAAAGAACTCTAACACCACAGACTCTGCCTCTTTCTTTCCGATTGAGTTATTATTGATTAAGTACTTACCTGCATAGAAATTAGGACGGTAAATCAAATATTTACCACATTATTCTGGCGCCCGAATAGGGACCCCTCCCCCACCCCACGCGCCGGTTGGTGCGTTGCAAGCTCTGTCCCCTGCCATCAGTTAGACGGAAACTACGCGTACTGGCAGGATTTCCTGTATCTCCCTCTGGCCCACGGAGGTGACGAAGACTGCGATCAGCACCCAGACGAGGCGGTGAGGAGTGCGGAGGATCCCGACCAGAGCCTAGCCGAAAGAAGCAAGGTCCGAGGTGTCAAGAGGCCCACCAGTTTCCGAAGTATCCACGTGTCGAGTCGAGTCGAGTCCGGTCCAGTCCAGTCGAGTTTTCCGAGGCCTTCTGTTTCCGTGCTTCCCGGTGAGTACCATTGCTGGGACGTATCTAGACGAGTTTGGGTACACAAATTCGGTCTGCACTGTTTTAGACAGTGTATCTGTGCTGTTTAGCAGTACATCAGTGATTCAAGTTCTTGCATTGTCTCAGACAGTGTATCTGTGCTGTTTAGCAGTACATCCGGTATAGGGGGTAGTCATACATGTGTCAAATGTCTTTCATGTGATTAATGTCGTGGTATGAGTGTGACTGTTTTTAAATGTGCATTATTGTGTTTTTGTGTAACTAGTCGTGTTCAGAATTAAGTAGCAAGGATTGAGCATTCAGTACTAAGTAAACAAGATGCCGTTTTTCAATAAGTTAAAGCAGATAGGAACTAGGAAAGGGATACTAGAGGAAGAAATTCCTATCCCCCCTAGGGACACTCCTGGAAATTTTATGTACCACAAGCATGGCTTAGATGCCATATTGTATCTAGATTTATGGGCCGATTATACTAAGCATCTAGACGAGAGACACAGATGGCCTGTTACCGGAACATGGGATGCCGAGTGCATCATGAAGGTAGAAGAAGCACTATGGAAAAAGAAAGCCAGACAATCTCAGAAAGACAGCGTTAATCAAGTGAAAAAATGGACACTTGTAACAGATCCAGACCATTGGTTGGAAAAACTATGGTACCCTCAAAAAACCCAATGTGAATAGGTGTACCGGTATATATCGTTCCTCCGCCCCTACATTGTGGTTAGTTGGCAGTTATCATTGGGTACCATAGGTAGTGTAGGTGCCTGCCTCAACCAGAGGCTCCTCTGGTCTGGATTGCAGTGGCCAGAGAGAAAAAATATTGTGCAAAAGGAAAATCAAAAAGGATAAAAATAAGATCAGCACTTTAGGAAATTTAATGAAATAGTGTGGATCTTATGTTAAAACCAATGGGTACTTGTCCTGGATCGAATTATGGGATCCAGAAGTAATCAATTTACAAGAGTGTCGACATGTTTCAGCCCCCTCTGGCTCAAAGGAGTCTACGGGGCTTTCGTCAGGACAAAAATGACAAACAAACACAAAAGTTCTACTCACACTTAAAATGTGGAGTTCAAAGGAAAACGGCGAGGGTCAAATTAAACCACTCGAGTTTTGAGAGCCTGTAAAAGACAATATAAACAGACATGTTGTGCAAAGCAATGAAACATTCGTATCATGTAGCTTAAATGAGAGCGGCACACTAGTAAGCATTAGTCTTAACTAGCAACACAGAGCTTAATCTAAGCTGAGCGAGTCAAATATCATTTCTAAACATCAGGAGCATTCCCTGGTAGAGTAGAGGAAAGAGGGGAGAGTGGAGAGCGGTTCTATATGCTGTAAAGATGTATATTACAGCGCCAATCAATGCTATGTTGTGTCGAGGTCTGTGTGATGGAATATACCCATCGTGCGTATTTAAGAGTCTATCACCACTTAAAACTCAAAGGGGACACATTCAACGAGAAAGTTAGCATAGTTGAAAAGAGACGCTCTGTTTGAGAAAGCGGTGTTTGCTGACTCTGATGCGATAAAGTAGCGCGCTCAAGCAAGCGTTCTTGGAGAGGCACTTACCCCCTAATGTGGAGATTCTAGCTTGCATCGGGAAGGTTCAGAGCTGTAGGGAACAGGTAAGAATGTTTCAGAGATCTCTTACCTACTCGGAGGAGGAATTGAGAATACCGAGCGAGGTGCGCGTGGCGCCATTACCAGCGTGTCTGCTTTCCTAAGCTGCTTGTGCTGGCTCTGCCCCCGGACGTCAGAACAGCGTCCGGGGGAGGGATTAAGACTCCGTTTTTTTCAACAAACTTTATTGAGTAGTTGTGAAAAAAGTCTGTTTGATAGGGTCTGACATGTGGGTGTACACTAACGTAATATGCAGACCTCTAATCTGAGGAAGGTAAAGCAAATACTCAATACGAGGTCTTGTTAATGAACTGCAAATTGGTGCCAAGGGACATTATCATTCATCCCGGTGATGTTGGTCTTCAACCGGTCCACCCACCGTTGCTCTTTTTCATACAGGATTCTTTCTGTGTTGTGGGTTTTTTCAGATAACATTTCGATGACAGTCCATCTTATGTCGTCACATGAATGTCCTTTCTCTAGAAAGTGGGCACACAGTTTTGTGGTGTTTTTCTTCAGGCGAATATTACTGCGGTGTTCCCCTATTCTGATTTTGATTTTACGGCACGTCATGCCTATGTAAAGTTTTTTGCATGGACACATAACCAAGTAGATGACACAAGAAGAGTTGCAGTTAGTATGTTGTTTTTGAGTCCAGTTTATTGTTTCTGATAATTGAAGCTGTTTTGTATGTGTGGTAAATTGACAGACTGTACAGCTACCGCATGGATAGTGCCCACTCACCGGGGCCATAGCGGCGTTCCTGATGGGATCTTGACTGCGTGTTACACGTGGTCGTGTATGGACCAACGTGTCTCGTAAATTTTTGGCTCTTCTGTTGGCGAAACGTGGTTTTGGCCAGTCAAATTTCCCAGTGTTGAGGATTTTCCAGTTCTTGTTGACTAATTTTTGGACCTCGTAAGTGGATGGACAAAAGGTAGTTACACATGTCGTGAGGTCTGGGATGGGGTCTTTTGGGTAAATTTTTAAAAGGCATTCCCTCGGTTGATGGTTAGCACGTTTCATGCATTTCTGGATGGTCCTCTGTGTGTAGTCTCTCTTTTTTAATTTGATACACAAATCTTTTGCTTGAGTTTTATAGTCATTGTTCTCTGTACAGTTTCTTTTTAAACGGAGAAATTGGCTATAGGGTAAATTGTCCCGCAGTGGTTTTGGGTGGTAGCTCTTATAGGAAAGCAGACTGTTTTTGGCAGTGGGTTTAGTGAATGTTTTGGTTTTGAGTTTGTTGCCTTCTGCGAAGATTGTGAGGTCGAGGAAGTCAATGGATACATTGTCGGCCATATGTGTGAATTTCAGCCAAGGATCTTTTTTGTTCAGCCAACTCAGGAAAGCATCCAGATCCAGTTTGACGTCCCAGATGAGGAGGATGTCGTCAATATATCTCTTCCAGTATAGAATACTGGAAGAGTATGGATTTACCTCGTTGAGGACGAATTGTTGTTCAAAATTGCTGACGTACAATCCTGCCACCGAAGGGGCAAAGGCACTGCCCATCGATGTACCATGTTTTTGTAGATACAACGTGCCGTTGTATTCAAAGAAATTCTCTTTAAGTGCAAGTTGGCAGCACTGTAAGATAAAATGTCTAGGGGTGTGATATTCCCAGTTTTCACTGTAAAGTACATCCTCCAGCATTTGTAGGGTGTCATCTTGGGGCAAGCTGGTGTATAATGACTCCACGTCAAGACCTACCAAGAACATCGTGTTTTGATCAAATGGTATATCTTTGATTTGTACCAATAAGTCACGTGTGTCTTTGAGGTAGGTGGGTGTCTTTTGCACTATTGGTTTAAGAAACTCATCCGTTGTTGTTGTCCCTGTTGGCCTGGATGTTGTTCGTTACCTTGTTGAGGCATCTGATGCATTCCGTAATTGTATGGTGTCATCCATCCTCCGTATGGTGGCATGTAAGGTTGGAAATGGGGCATATTCATGTTTGGGTAGAAGGGTCTTTGCCATCGGTTACCCCTCCTGAATCTTTGTGGTCGATTGTTAAAACCACCTCTTCTTGTCGGGTGGTCCTCAGAGCTACTCACCGAGTTGTTTGAGGAGGCTCTGCCTAAGGATTCATTGTCAGAGCTCTGGTCATTGGAGTTATAGTCCTCTTTAGTGTAAAGATTCAGGAGGGGTAACCGATGGCAAAGACCCTTCTACAACAACAGCCGCCTTTTTTAGGCAGGGGCCAAAACCAATTCAGAGGAAGAAAGAAAAATATCGTATGGCAAGATCAACAGAGGAGTGTCCAGACGAGGAGCATGTCGTCTGCCCAACCGAGCACGAGCAAAACCAACACTCGCTAATAGTCAATATTGCCAATATCGAGCTAACAGAAGACCAAAGGGATGTTCTGGAAAAAGGGCTTGGATTTGTCCCTACTCCACCTACTGATAATTTCAAGCTAAAATGTGAACTAGCTGAGTTTTGTCGAACTTTAAAACTTAAAGCGTTCTTCTCAGACAAACCTTACCAGCCTTCAGAAGGGGATACCAATCTAAGAAAGAGATCGACCTTCAACCCTCCAGCAGGAAGTATACCACCTGAAGTCCACACCTTCGAACAGGCTATACTAAAAGGTATAGACAAAATGACTACTAGAAAGAAACCACCCTTCCAAAATTTGACTACTAGGGAACGACAGGCTCTAAAAGCACTTGAATCCAATACAGACATTGTCTTGAAACCAGCAGACAAGGGGGGAGGGATCGTGATCCTAAGTAAAGAGGGTTATGATCTACAATGCCTCTCCCTCCTATCAGACAGTAAATACTATGAGAAAATTGAGGAGGATCCCACAGTAAGGCTCCAGAACATAATCAGCATAATGGTCAATGAAGCTGAAACCAAAAGATGGATCACAGGGAAGGAAGCAGATTACCTTTGTACGAAAGAACCTAAAATCCCCTTCTTTTATTCCTTACCCAAAATCCATAAAAATCGCTCACCTCCACCAGGACGCCCTATTGTGGCTGGCATAGGATCACTGCTCGAACCCCTATCAAAATTCGCGGATGAGTTTCTTAAACCAATAGTGCAAAAGACACCCACCTACCTCAAAGACACACGTGACTTATTGGTACAAATCAAAGATATACCATTTGATCAAAACACGATGTTCTTGGTAGGTCTTGACGTGGAGTCATTATACACCAGCTTGCCCCAAGATGACACCCTACAAATGCTGGAGGATGTACTTTACAGTGAAAACTGGGAATATCACACCCCTAGACATTTTATCTTACAGTGCTGCCAACTTGCACTTAAAGAGAATTTCTTTGAATACAACGGCACGTTGTATCTACAAAAACATGGTACATCGATGGGCAGTGCCTTTGCCCCTTCGGTGGCAGGATTGTACGTCAGCAATTTTGAACAACAATTCGTCCTCAACGAGGTAAATCCATACTCTTCCAGTATTCTATACTGGAAGAGATATATTGACGACATCCTCCTCATCTGGGACGTCAAACTGGATCTGGATGCTTTCCTGAGTTGGCTGAACAAAAAAGATCCTTGGCTGAAATTCACACATATGGCCGACAATGTATCCATTGACTTCCTCGACCTCACAATCTTCGCAGAAGGCAACAAACTCAAAACCAAAACATTCACTAAACCCACTGCCAAAAACAGTCTGCTTTCCTATAAGAGCTACCACCCAAAACCACTGCGGGACAATTTACCCTATAGCCAATTTCTCCGTTTAAAAAGAAACTGTACAGAGAACAATGACTATAAAACTCAAGCAAAAGATTTGTGTATCAAATTAAAAAAGAGAGACTACACACAGAGGACCATCCAGAAATGCATGAAACGTGCTAACCATCAACCGAGGGAATGCCTTTTAAAAATTTACCCAAAAGACCCCATCCCAGACCTCACGACATGTGTAACTACCTTTTGTCCATCCACTTACGAGGTCCAAAAATTAGTCAACAAGAACTGGAAAATCCTCAACACTGGGAAATTTGACTGGCCAAAACCACGTTTCGCCAACAGAAGAGCCAAAAATTTACGAGACACGTTGGTCCATACACGACCACGTGTAACACGCAGTCAAGATCCCATCAGGAACGCCGCTATGGCCCCGGTGAGTGGGCACTATCCATGCGGTAGCTGTACAGTCTGTCAATTTACCACACATACAAAACAGCTTCAATTATCAGAAACAATAAACTGGACTCAAAAACAACATACTAACTGCAACTCTTCTTGTGTCATCTACTTGGTTATGTGTCCATGCAAAAAACTTTACATAGGCATGACGTGCCGTAAAATCAAAATCAGAATAGGGGAACACCGCAGTAATATTCGCCTGAAGAAAAACACCACAAAACTGTGTGCCCACTTTCTAGAGAAAGGACATTCATGTGACGACATAAGATGGACTGTCATCGAAATGTTATCTGAAAAAACCCACAACACAGAAAGAATCCTGTATGAAAAAGAGCAACGGTGGGTGGACCGGTTGAAGACCAACATCACCGGGATGAATGATAATGTCCCTTAGCACCAATTTGCAGTTCATTAACAAGACCTCGTATTGAGTATTTGCTTTACCTTCCTCAGATTAGAGGTCTGCATATTACGTTAGTGTACACCCACATGTCAGACCCTATCAAACAGACTTTTTTCACAACTACTCAATAAAGTTTGTTGAAAAAAACGGAGTCTTAATCCCTCCCCCGGACGCTGTTCTGACGTCCGGGGGCAGAGCCAGCACAAGCAGCTTAGGAAAGCAGACACGCTGGTAATGGCGCCACGCGCACCTCGCTCGGTATTCTCAATTCCTCCTCCGAGTAGGTAAGAGATCTCTGAAACATTCTTACCTGTTCCCTACAGCTCTGAACCTTCCCGATGCAAGCTAGAATCTCCACATTAGGGGGTAAGTGCCTCTCCAAGAACGCTTGCTTGAGCGCGCTACTTTATCGCATCAGAGTCAGCAAACACCGCTTTCTCAAACAGAGCGTCTCTTTTCAACTACGCTAACTTTCTCGTTGAATGTGTCCCCTTTGAGTTTTAAGTGGTGATAGACTCTTAAATACGCACGATGGGTATATTCCATCACACAGACCTCGACACAACATAGCATTGATTGGCGCTGTAATATACATCTTTACAGCATATAGAACCGCTCTCCACTCTCCCCTCTTTCCTCTACTCTACCAGGGAATGCTCCTGATGTTTAGAAATGATATTTGACTCGCTCAGCTTAGATTAAGCTCTGTGTTGCTAGTTAAGACTAATGCTTACTAGTGTGCCGCTCTCATTTAAGCTACATGATACGAATGTTTCATTGCTTTGCACAACATGTCTGTTTATATTGTCTTTTACAGGCTCTCAAAACTCGAGTGGTTTAATTTGACCCTCGCCGTTTTCCTTTGAACTCCACATATTAAGTGTGAGTAGAACTTTTGTGTTTGTTTGTCATTTTTGTCCTGACGAAAGCCCCGTAGACTCCTTTGAGCCAGAGGGGGCTGAAACATGTCGACACTCTTGTAAATTGATTACTTCTGGATCCCATAATTCGATCCAGGACAAGTACCCATTGGTTTTAACATAAGATCCACACTATTTCATTAAATTTCCTAAAGTGCTGATCTTATTTTTATCCTTTTTGATTTTCCTTTTGCACAATATTTTTTCTCTCTGGCCACTGCAATCCAGACCAGAGGAGCCTCTGGTTGAGGCAGGCACCTACACTACCTATGGTACCCAATGATAACTGCCAACTAACCACAATGTAGGGGCGGAGGAACGATATATACCGCTACACCTATTCACATTGGGTTTTTTGAGGGTACCATAGTTTTTCCAACCAATGGTCTGGATCTGTTACAAGTGTCAATTTTTTCACTTGATTAACGCTGATATTGTTTGGGGAAATAAAATGGACACGTTTTCCTCGTCCCTCCTCTGATTATCCTAATCTCAGAAAGACGCCATAGAATTTTGGCGTAAGGAATCACATAAGCGTGCTGAAAAAGCACTCCGTAGAGAAGACAGACTTAAAGAATCAGATAAAGCCCGAGAAAACGAATTAGTTACTGAAGGTATCCGAGTAAAATCAGAACAAGTAGACCGCGCACGAAACAATCTCGTAAATGGCATGTATCTTGTGGCCGAGGGTTCGCCTGAAGCCACTTCAGAAATACCGAAAGATCTGCCGCCACCATTGGTTCCAACTAAAGTAAATCACAGGACTACTAAAGACATATTTCTGAATTCCTATCTAGAGGATGTAGCACCCGCTTACACTAATCTGCCTGTCCGCGTCCCGCCTACTGACGGTGACGGAGGTGGCAACCCGCCTCCAGACCATATCCCACCGTTACTGCAACCAGGTTTTCCCTCCGACAGCCTGTCGTTCCCCCACCTCCACCACTTCCCACACTTAAAATTGATGTACCAAAACCGCTTCTACCTGATCCTACTAAAAGACAAGTTCAAGTACAGATACAGACTCCACAGAGAGATAATGTCCAAGCTTCCGCCTCAGGAGGTGCGACCGGGGGTTACCGGACCCCGCCACCAACACACAGATTACACCTTAGGGATATGCAGAACCCTTTTACACTCCAATCACCCCGTCTCGACATACTCAAAGAACCGCTTCAAGTTTGCAGATACGATCCGGTACCCGGTAAAGACGATAGGATGTTTTTAGCATCACTACGCTTACGACATGCTACAGATTATCTACTGTTTTTCTCTGGAATGAAAGAGCACCTAGATAGAATATATCATTTTGTCCAGACTGGGGAAGACCCTGACAGTATTAAGGAGGCCATGGCACATCAGAAAGTTGACACTCAAGCATACATACTACGCTTTTTTATAAATTGCCTAATAAGAGAACGAGACAGGCCTGAGACAGAACAGGATGAATTAGATGGACTCAACAAGTGGGGTCAAAATATATCCGAAGGAAAACATGATAAAGGAGGTTGCATAGCCAGTATGTACAAGAGAATAAGAAAAGCAGTGATAGAAATACACGAAAAAGAGAAAGAAAAAGCTTCCTCCGAGGAGGAGGAAGAACCTGAAGAACAAGAAAAGACTACAGATACGATAGCGTATGTAGGTTAGGGAACTTACCTTAGGAAAGGCATTCGTCCGGAAAGCAAGAGAGTTTTTCTCTCTGGCATAACAAAAACGAATTCTCCTGAACATCAGTTCCAAGAGACTGATAAAAGGCTTCGAGAACGAATGGGGTACCATGTACTAAATTCTATGGATGAACAAGAACTAGCCCGGTCAGCAGTACTATGGGCTGACAATCCGAACATATACAATGATGACACAGTAGCGCAGACATTTCTGAACCTTTCCCCAGACGAGCAGAAATTAGCAGGTGTATACATGATTCAGCACCTCCTCACGTTATACAGAAACCAACATTCTGATCCAGGTCCCTTACACGATACATTAGAAGCACTACTCATGGATAGATGGAAAGGCCTAAGTACCAAGTTAATACAAATAATTCTAGAACAACGACATAGATATAACACCTTCGTAAGCTCCGAATATGTTCCCGCTCCGCCCCCAGAAAGAAAAATGTATCATATGGAGCGTCTGCATGGTATTGAAAGTCAGAACCCCTTACGAGAAGTACATCCAGTTATGGGTACCGATAATAACTTGAAACGTGTGTATGTACACACGCCTCTGACCAAGTTGGAACTGTTAGAAATGAAGAAACTAGTACCCTGTCATGATAAAGACCCTGCAGGTTTTCACAGAGAACTTAAAGACATGTTACTGATGGGGGATTACACATATGAAGATATCATGAAAATGTTAAAGGTACTGCTGCCCACGGGCATCTACGAGAAACTCAAGGAAAAAGAATGGGAGGTGGAAGACAAAAAGATTGTATGGGCAGAAATAGAAGACGAGGAGGAAAAACGTACCCCAGGGCTAGGCCTTGGGGAGAAAACTAAAGCATTACCAGGTTTGATAGTACAGGTTCTGCCAAGATTACTGACAACTAGAAAGGAAGATTGGGACGCAATTTCGGCCTGTAAACAGAAACCAGATGAAGATACTAGTGACTTCTATTCAAGATTCGAGAAATGTTTCATTATTAATAGTGGTCTTAAACCAAGTAGCGAGTCGTACCCGCATCTTTTTGTATCAAAGTTAGTCGAGAATTCCCTGTTAGCAGTTAAAAACCGTGTATACAAGGTTGAGAGTACATGGCAAGCAAATACGCCATCACAGATGTTACAGATGTTACAATACCATCAGAACAGAATTAGAGAAGAACAGGATCATGAACAGAAACGTATGAAAGACACAAAAATGAAAATGTTAGTGGCCCAATCAGTTCCAGTCGACAGCCAGAGAAAGGGTACGACCCAGACAGGTCACGCCGCAGCTCCCGTTAAAGGGACATGCAACTATTGCAAGCAGCCAGGTCACTACGTACATGAATGTCTAGTTCTGAAACATAATATAGCAACAGGTAAAACTAAGGAAAGACCGCATCCGCCAAGACAAGACCAGGCCCAGCAACAGACTTCACAGAATGTACAGCCCATGCAGAATACACAGCCTATGCATGCTTCATCACATGCAGCACAGACAGTAGCGGTATCACAGCCACAGCCCATTGCCGCGACTCAACAAGTTTCACAACAGATGTACCAGTATGCCCAGTCCGCTTACCCCGATTATCCACGATACACATGAAACAGCCTAGAGAGGGAATTTGGCTTGCCTCTTATTGAAATTCCCGTAGATCAAGAGGGTCCTTATGTACACAGTCAAGTATTGGGAAAAGACAGAAAGTTTTTAATTGACACAGGGGCAAGTCGCACAACAATCAGCCATAATGAAGTCCCAGGGGCACCCCTCTCAGGCTCACAGAATGTTTCCCTTGGTTTTTCAGGACAGCCTATTGTAAATGAGGTATCAGAACCAGTCCCCCTGGCTGTGGGTCCATTATCACGTGTTACAGACCTGTTACTTACGAAATCATGTCCAGAAAATCTGTTAGGAATAAAGACACTGAAGGCTCTAGGAGCAGTGATATGCTGTTCTCCGGAAGGAGTTAGACTCTTTCTGCGAGATTTCAAGGGTCACTATGTATTACGAAAGTTTGATGTCAGATTGAAAAATGTACCAGATCACTTGTGGGCACAAGGCCCAACTGATGTAGGCTGTATGCATATCACACCATACCGTGTTACACTCAAGCCAGGAGTTGTTTTACCCCGAATCAGACAATACAAGTTACCACCCGATGCTGTAGTGGCTTTACTGGAAATCATTGAAGAGCTCATTGCCCAGGGAGTGGTCGTAGAGACCGACTCCAATATCTGTAATTCCCCTATCATTCCGATTCTTAAACGTACTGATCCCAATGCACCGCCAGTATATCGGCTGGTGATTGATTTACGAGAACTGAATAAATGCATCATACCACAGTACCCTGTGGTTCCCGACATCTCTTCCCTATTGACTGCTATTGATTCAGAAGCAACGTTCTTTACTGTAATTGACCTCAAGAACGCCTTCTTTAGTGTACCTATTGATCCAGAGAGCCAATATCTCTTCGGATTCAGTTTAAATGGACGAAGTTTCAAATTTTCACGCGCACCTCAAGGATTCACAGAAAGCCCCAGCATCTATAGTCAAGCACTGAAAAGACAACTCGATTGTATTCAAATTCCAGTTAACACCGCTTTATTGCAATACGTCGATGATCTGCTGATCACCGCACGAAGTGAGCCCGAATGTGAACAAGCATCACTGACAGTTCTACATTTTCTGGCCGACAAGGGACACAAGGTGTCTCCTTCGAAGCTACAATTCTGTGTTCAGCAAGTTGTGTACTTGGGTCACTTGCTGTCCAAAGTGGGGAGACAGCTCACTCCTGATCGCATTCAGTTAATTGTAAATATGCCACAACCCCAGACACAAAAGGAAGTTCGGGCCTTTATAGGCCTCACCTCGTACTGCAGACAATGGATTCCTCAGTATGCATTTCTAGCTAAACCACTCATTCAGTTGACAACACAGGAGGCAGCGATTTCGACTGTCCTCCCTTGGACTCAGGAACATACACAAGCCTTTGAAGAATTAAAGAAAGCTTTATGCCAAGCACCAGTTTTAGCGACACCATGTTACAGCAAACCTTTTACACTTTTTGTTACAGAACGTGATGGTACAGCGTTGTCTGTCCTCACCCAAGATCAAGCAGATTCACATAAGCCTTGCGCTTATTTTTCAAGTACATTGGATTCAGTAGCCCAGGCACTCCCTGCGTGCTTGAAGTCCGTAGCAGCGACAGCTTTAGCAATCAGACAGAGCGACTCAATTGTTTTAGGACATCAATTAACAGTACAAGTTCCACATTCTGTAGAGGTTCTTTTAAACAGAACCCAGACTCAACACTTGACTATAGCACGACTGACAGGTTATGAATTGACACTATTCCAGCCACACATAGAAATCAGACGCTGCAGCAGTCTAAATCCCGCAACATTGTTACCTTCCATTATGACAGATCCAGCCCCGCATGATTGTATAGAGATCATTAATGCAGTAACAAAGCCCCGACGAGACTTAACAGATGTTCCATTGACAAATGCAGACCTGACACTTTATGTGGATGGTTCATGTATGAGAACAAGTACAGGAGAATTAGTGGCCGCGTATGCAGTGACCACTGAAACTGAAGTAAAAGAAACATATCGTATTGACACACTGTCCGCTCAAGCGGCAGAGCTTATTGCTCTGACCCGAGCCTGTATACTAGCCAAGAACAGAAATGTCAACATATACACTGATTCCCGTTATGCCTTCGGAGTTGTACACGACTTCGGAATGTTATGGCAAGAACGAGGTTTCTTGACCTCTCATGGTGCCAAGATTCAACATGGTCCCCTCATTCAAGCACTGTTAGAAGCAATACATCTGCCTTCAGGCATTTCCGTCATGAAGTGTAAAGCACATACTAAAGTTACAGATTCCATTTCCCAGGGTAACGACCTGGCAGACCAGACAGCAAAACATACAGCACTGACTCACACCCAGACAACTGACGTGACAAAGACAATAGTACCGACACATTGTATGACAGTCAGGGATCCCACACTAGATGTAATCGATATTCAGACACATGCTACTACAGATGAAATAAAGAAATGGACCGAACTAGGAGGGATCCAGACAGATCAAGGTTGGATGACGAAGGGAAAATCTACATGGTTTCTCCCCGACTCTAAGGTTCAAGTCATAATCAATACAGTACATAGTCCTGCACATCTAGGAGAGAAAGCGATGTTAGACAGTTTACAGAATCTCTGGTACAACAAACACTTACGAGCAGCAGCAAAACAGAAAGTGCGTACCTGCATGATCTGTTGTCAGTTCAATCCAGGAAAAAGTGTCCCCGTAGAGCAAGGTGGATTTCATCCTCCCGATCACCCTTTTGAAGTCCTCCAGATGGATTATATCCAGATGGACCGTTGTCGAGGATTCAAATATGTCCTCGTAATTGTTTGTGCACTTTCCCGTTGGACCGAAGCATATCCAGTCCCAGATTACACTGCTCCGACCACTGCCAGGCAGCTGGTTCGAGAATTCTTCCCACGGTACGGCTTGCCTCGTGTCGTGTACTCAGATAACGGACAGCCATTCTCATCCGAACTTATGAGACAGGTTTCCTTACTGCTAGGATATCAGTGGAAATTCCATTGTGTCCGACATCCCGAAGCCGCTGGCCTTGTAGAAAGGCATAACCAGACACTAAAGACCCGCCTTGGTAAAATATGTAAAGAGAAAGGGGTCGATTGGATAGTCGCCCTGCCAGTTGCATTGTTCTACATGAGAATGGTTGCCCACTCGAGATCAGGACTATCCCCGTATGAAGTGGTCTTTGGCAGACCACCGAATATGTGGGGGACGCCCATTCCTAAGAAAATTACCGATGTTGATTGTAATATGCTGACAGATTACCTTGCCTCCTTGATGTCTGCACTCCAATCATGTCGTTCACAGGTTGCCGCAGCTTTCCCCGACAACACTGATGTAAAGCCGCATGATGTCCGTCCAGGAGATCTGGTCCTGATTAGGAACTTCGACAGGAAAAGTCCGCTGGAGCCCCGCTGGAAAGAGCCGAAGACCGTCCTTCTTACAACGAGGACCGCCATCAAAGTGGAAGGCAGAAAGGGGTGGATCCATACAAGCCATATAAAAAAGTGTAACGAACTGATGCCAGAAAAAGACTCGTCCACCCCCTCCAAAGACTGTATCGAACCTAGTGACTTTAAAGTTCCGAAACAAGAGAAAACTCCCCAAGAAAAGTACCGCATGAAACTCCGATCTAGCAAGTCAGACAGTTTAATTGTTTAAGTCCTCCCCTAGGTGAATCGGTTAAATAGTTTCTGACATGTATCCCCTAGATCGAGATAGAGAGAGAGAGAGACAACTCAAGAAACGTACATATTGTAAATCACTCCGCAGTCACTGTATAGTGACATTATTGATTATGTTTTTTCTAAGTCTTCTGATTATTGTTGCAAGTATATTGCTTCCTATATACTACCCTATTTTCAAGCGTGAACAATCTGCTTACAATGTCACTTCTGAACATTCTTTTAGTGAATTACCTCCACACGAACTTTCTTACAGACTTGCGCTGCGCAACAACACATTCATTAGTATGTTACATCACTCCCATCAGACTAACAATGCTACAAACTGTTGGATATGTGGCCGACTCCCTCCCTACCAGAAATACAAGGGAGTTCTGCCCCTCTTTCCGTACCCGTTCACTCACAATGGCTCCTGTGGTGCATGGTTTAGAATAATTAATTCCGTAGATCCTGATATTGCTGTTTTCAAAGGGAGCTGGGTTTGGGGAAACTTGAACTTAGTTCTGCTTAATGCCTGTTACCCTGACAAGAAGGGGCTTCCCATTAGAATAGGAACTGATCTAGAAAATGAAGTATATGGATTAGGTAATTACACAATTAACCTTATGATTCTTACTGTTGAATCCGAAGCTGCACCAGTTCTCCCTGCTATGTCAGTATTACCAGTTACTGGTGATTTATGTGTCAGTAAGAAAGGTTCAGTACACTTAGGGCATAGTAAATGTACTACTGTGGTCGAATTCAGTGATCAAGGTAAATCGTCCTTTAAAGCTACCCGTCATTCCTACTTTGTTTGTGGTCATACCGCATACGTACGCTTACCTCCAGATTGGGATGGTACCTGTTACATTGCATTCCTTCTGCCACCTGTTTTCCTAGCCCCTCCTGATTATCACAGAAATACAAATCTAGTAAAGAATAGGCTCCGAAGAGATCTCCCGATTGTCGACTACACTGAAACGGCATGGGAGCAGTACACAGATTTCAATAAAGGATTCTTTTTCTTCACAGGCCCCGTCCAAAATAGTAAATTAATACGCAGATTAACTAGAACACTTGAAGCAGTAGTAAATGAAACTGCCTCCGCCCTAGGTAACTTAACAGAGGAGCAGTCCGCCATGCGGGTTGTTGTTCTTCAGAATCGTCTTGTTATTGACGTCATCTTGGCAGATAGAGGCGGAGCTTGTAAGGTCATCGGGTCAAGTTGCTGTGTTTTTATCCCGGAAAACGCGCCAACGGTATACCAAGCTATTACACGTCTTCATAAAATTGCAAATCTGATACATCAGAATCCAGGCACCTGGACTTGGTCCGGTTGGTTCTGGACAACGTTAACCGCTTGGGGATGGAAGATCCTATCCTTCCTAGGCATTGGCCTAGTCATAGTATTCAGTTGCTGCCTGTGCCTACAGTGTGGGCCAGCGATTTGTGGACTGTGTGCCACATCATGCATTGAACATTCCAGTTTTCTCTCAAAACGTGAGAGGAAGAAAGAAGAGCAAATGATGTTACAAGAACAGACTGATCGATTCATGAGGATCGATATATCATGAAGGGTCCGTAGGGAACAAGGAGGGAATGAGGAAATATAAATTTTATGGTCAAGTTGTGTTCCCTAGCGTGTACCCCACCGTCTCCATGTACCAGCTTAAAGTGCATGTAACTTCCCTCCTGTGCCAGCTATGAAGACGCAAATACATTTGCGTCCAACGTTAACATGTCCTCTTTCAGACCCACCCTGAATGGGTTGAATAGTCCGTTCCTAAGTATGCTATGCCAACGTCTTTTTGTGGTGTACTTTACACGTTTTTCAGCTCTGGCAAAGTAGGCCCTGAATTCTGCCATCGAGCCTTTTTCTGCTGCCTTCTGACTCTGAAAGCCTCAGCCCAGGCTGTCTCTGTACCCGTGACCTCTGCCTTACTTTCTGTGCGGCTCCCGGCGCTTAGCACAGCCTGCTGCCTGCCAAGACTGACTTCAACCTTCGAATTATCTGTTCCGCTCCTCGAAAATACATTCCTGCCTACTAGTTTAAGTAAACATCCCCCCAGCTGCAGAGCAAAGGGCCCGGCCTCACTGTCTCCGTGCAAGTAATTCATAGCCCCTGTTACCATGGAAGGCCCATGCCCCTCGCATTCTCATGTAGACACTTAGGCGCTTATACACGCACTCACAGTCAGTATAGAATAGCTTCTGCCCCAGAGACCTTTTCCGTTTAGATAATATGGTTCCCAAACATCAGATATCAGATATGATAGAAGTACGAGTTGATCTGACATGCCAGACTTCTGTCTCTTTCCGCCAGTGTAAATGTCAAGTCCCCCTGCACCCTCTGGTTTCACGTCAATCACACGTCATGCAGCTGCGCACGCATCCAAGCCTCAGATTTCTGCTGACATTGCAACATTCTGCTTTGTGCCACCCACTTGTGACACCTATCTGTGACGTTTCTAGCACACACCTCTATGTTCACGCCTAGTTCACGCCTTCTAATTACGTATCACTACCACGTGGATGCTGTTATCTTGTTTCTCTCAGCTGTTACGCCTACTGTATTGGTTTCTACTGTAATTATTTAAGTATATAAGCTATGTATTGTCAATAAAATATTGCTCTATCCCTTCCTGAACCCCTGTGGTTGCAGGAACATGATATCCAGTTCTAGAACCATTCCTTTTTAAGGAATAAAACCCCAAAGAACTCTAACACCACGGACTCTGCCTCTTTCTTTCCGATTGAGTTATTATTGATTAAGTACTTACCTGCATAGAAATTAGGACGGTAAATCAAATATTTACCACAGGATCCTCCCATCGGCGGGTGTGTCATATGGGGCAGATCCATTACGGAGCGGCATCTACAAGCGGATCCCCGTCCTCACTTACACATAAATCAAGCTGCTGCTCGTGTGCTACTCAAGAGGTGGACAACCTGGAGCGACAATATATATATATATATATATATATATATATATATATATATATATATCAGCATAAAGACGTCTCGCTGCAATGCAGCAGCAGAAAAGACGAGGCAAACCCGGATATCGTGAATAGTGATTTCATTGCTCACCATCATACCACCATGACGCGTTTCGGTGCAAACAGCACCTTGATCACATGACTATATATATATATATATATATATATATATATATATTTCTTTATTTATTTATTTATTTATTTATTTTATTTGACAAGTTATACTTCTGTAGTTGAGCAAAACAAAGCCACTCATCAATATCATAGAGTGTACATACCCAACAACAAAAATTTCTCTGCGCCCAACTTTTCTAAATAGTTTTACTTTTAATTATTATTTATTTTTGTACCAAACACGTGAAGCTTTAAGTGGTTTTTGGACAAAATATCGAGTTGTAAATAGCAGGAGACATAAATATTAGGAAAAATATATATATTGTGAAACAAAAATATCACAATGCATAAATATCTTTGTCGAGAATATCATTTTTTCAGGTACATAATATCGTTGTTAAGAATATCATTGTAAATATAGTTTTCAATATTATAGTTGTATAGAATATAATTTTTTAATTCATTTGATGTGTTTTAGTTTATATATTACGTTTATGTGTTAGTATTGTTTGTATTATTGTTATTAGTATTTTTAAATATAGTTTGTCATTTTAGGTGATTTAGAATTTTTTATTTAATAGGTAATAGTAAGTTATAGTGTTGAAGCACGTTGTTTGTACGGGATATGGTGGGAAGTTAAGTAATAATAATGAATTAATAATTTTTAAGTGAGTGATTAATATTCATTATGTATATTATGTAATATTTATTGTGCTTATATTTTAAGTATGGCTTCTGTTTTTAGGGGAATAGGGTGAGAAGTTAATTATTTTTGGACTAATAATTATTTAATTTGTGTAATATTCATATATTTTGGATAATGTTTTTTAAAATATATATATAATGGTAAGTAATGTTTATATTTTGAGTTTTATATTTTTTCTAAATGAATAGGGTTATTTAAATATGTAATGTGTTTGAAGTGTAGTAGTTTACCTACTTTTGCTTAGACTTGGGCGGGAATAGTAAATTTTACCTCTCCAAAGTCCAGCGCTTTCCCTACTGATGCACACGCTAGAGTGAGAATAGAAAATTTTACCTCTCCAAAGTCCAACGCTTTCCCTATTGTTACAGGGACTGGAGTGGTAACAGTAAATCTTAGCCCTCCAAAGTTGAACTTTTTCCCTACTGTTGCACAGATTGGAGTGGAAATAGTAAATGTAACCTATCTGAGGTCCTACACTTTCCAAACTGTTGCACAGACTGGAATGGGAATAATAAATGTAACCCCTCTGATTTCCAACACTTTTCCTACTAATGCACAAACTGGAGTGAGAACAAGAAATGTAATCCCTCCGAAATTCAAAACTTCCCCACTGTTGCATAGACTGAAGTGGGAATAGTAAATGTAACCCCTCTGAAATCCAATGTTTTTCCTACTGTTGCACAAACTAGAGTGGGCATAATAAATGCAACCCCTCCAGAGTCCAACACTTTGACTATTGTTACACAGACTGGAATGGGAATAGTAAATCGTACTCCTCCAAAGTCCTATGCTATCCCTACTTTTGCACAGAGTTGCGTGGAAATAGTAAATGTAATCCCTACGAAGTCTGACCCTTTTGCTACTGTTGTGATGTCGGAGTGGTAATGATATACTTAACCCCTCCAAAGTCCTACAATTTTGCATAAACTGGTGTGGGAATAGATTACCTAATATTTACAGATTCCAATACAGTTCCTAATATTGGTTAGATATAATTTTCATTAATGTTTGTTTATAATGTTATAGTATTGGTTTATATCTTTATTTGTGTTTACAATCTTGTAATATTTTTTGAAACTTTTTTATTTTGTTTTTTATTTTTTGTATTTTATTTGTTTGGTAATTAAAACAAAGGATAAAGGGATGCTATAGTTAGGTTCAGACTTTAAACACACAAAACCATACCAATTCAGCAGCTATAGTTATCTCACGTAACTTTAACTCATGCCCTAAGGTAACTGTAATGCATTGCCCTGCCATGCACAGTTTTCTCATCAATAATTTCAGTGCAAATGTTGCTGTGCATATCATCAATGATTTCATAGATGATGTCATGAGTGATATAATATGTGGGGTAATTAGCAGTGCATGGCGAGGGCCCTAGTTATAGTTACTTTGGGCCATATGTAGGTGGCCAAACACCAGTGGGTAAAGCTGAAATTCTGTAAATTTCGGCTTTACCGACCAGTATTTGGCCCTGTGCGATGTACGTGTTACCGAAACGCCATCGGTAATAACGAATCGGTAAATATCGATTCCTTATTTACCGATCAGTGAACATCGAAACAGACAATACCAAATCGGTAAATAACCAATCGGTAAAAATCCCAAAATGCGATGTAGCAAAAATCGGTAATGACCAAATTCGGTTTTAACGATTAATTATTTACCACTGATCCAGAGCAGGTGGTAATCAGGTGCAGCGCTTAAAAACAGCCCCAAAATGCAACAGTGTGAACACAATGGCGGGCCTCTACCTCATAGCGAGGCGGCTACGTTTGAGAGCAGCACGAGTGAGGATTTGGAGACAGGAAGAGCGGGTGTACAGACTGCGCGTCACATTGTTCCAATTGACTGAACCAGAAATCCGTGAGAGGTACAGGCTGCACCCACACACCATCCTTGACCTCATACGGGACCTGAAACCATATCTTGAGCATCAGACACCAAGGGCGCACTCAATACCCACCCATGTACAGGTGCTCTGTTGCCTGCACCTCCTGGCCTCAGGAAGTTACCAGGGTGTGATAGCCGCAGTAGGTGGTGTGTCACAGAGCTGCCTATTCAGATTTTTCAACACCTTCCTGGACGCCATGATGGACCGAATGCATCATTACATAACCTTCCCCAATACACGGGCGGAGCTGCAGAAGACGAAGCTGGATTTCTACCAAATAGCACAGTTCCCACACGTCATTGGCTGCGTCGATGGGACCCACATACCAATCTGCCCACCTGCAGCAACAGAATACATTTATCGCAACCGCAAATCCACTCACTCCATAAATGTGCAGGTGATATGTGATGCAAAATTCATCATAACTGACATTGTGGCAAAATTCCCAGGGAGTACCCACGACTCGTACATATTCAGGAACAGTGGTATCCATACACGTCTGGCTGCTGGTGAATTCGGAGAAGGATACCTATTAGGTAAATCAATGTCACACACCCTGATGTATACCTTGGCTCAACCTACTGGTTATACAAATTACTGGCACTTTCATTTGCATTTAGGTGACAGTGCATATGCCCTCCGGTCCTACCTACTCACACCATACCTCAACTCAACCACACCAAGGGAGAGGAGATACAATGTGGCACATAAGAGCACACGCAACGTGGTGGAGCACACCTTTGGACTGTTTAAAAGCAGATTCCGTTGCCTCCACAAAAGTGGATGTGCACGTCAGTACTGCCCCATCAAATGCTGCAAAATGATTGCAACATGTGCAATGCTCCATAATCTAGCCACCAAAAAAGGAACAGCAGTGGAACTAACTGACTCTGAGGACGAGGGCGAGGACAATCCCCAGCCAGAGCCCTGCGCAGCTGGTGTTGCAGTAGAACAGGATGGGAAACACAGACGGGCAGAGATTATGTCCAACTATTTCTGAGTGAGTAACGACACAGAGCCAGTAACAGTTTTTGTGCAATGGTGTTTAATCAGCACACCACCAGGATTGGAAGCAGTGTCCATAAAGACATGGGTTACATCACCCATCTAATGATAG
The DNA here is from genome assembly GCF_964263255.1 of Lissotriton vulgaris. NCBI lineage: Eukaryota > Metazoa > Chordata > Amphibia > Caudata > Salamandridae > Lissotriton > Lissotriton vulgaris. The sequence continues at coordinate 1,602,536,795 of NC_141693.1, read as the reverse complement.
CCAAATAGCAGTTGGACCTATTTTCTGCGCCCACGTGCTGAATGTGCACGTTCCCTTGCCACACTGTCTGTAATGTCAGATTGTTCCTGAGCAGCGCTGTGCCTCCTGCCCTCGGTGGGAGAGGGCGTAATGCTACCACGGCTGGTAGCCTCCTCACTGTCCCCCGCCTTCCATTGTGGCCGCCTTCACGTTCTGCAGCAGTTCTAATGCAGAGATCATCAAGACCATGCCCCTGGCCACGTCCCTGCTACAATGCGCCATCTCCTCCTGCATGGCGATAGACCTGCGACACATGAGGGAGGTAGCAGTGGCCAGCCGGTTCACTGCCTTGGTATAAGCCTGGAGTCTCTGTCTCTCCCTGCGCCTACAATGACGGTCCTGCTCCAACTGGATGCATAGGTTGTCTACAGAGGTTGCAATTCCCATTATTCCCTGACACATGTTGTCGCCCATTAAACTAATGCCCTTTTCAATCCTGCACATGTGTTTGTTCATGTGGGCCACCTCTCTGTTCAATGTTCGCATCTCCCTCCATTGCAGGCGCTGGACCTTGAGCATGTTGCCTTCCAGTCCAGCGAAGACACTTTCTTCCTGTTCGGAGTTTGAGGACTGGCTGGCCTTGCCCTGCGGCGTCTTGATGAAGTGTGGGCGCCCTCAGATGGAGTACCAGCCCTCACTATGTTGCCCTTTTCATGGACTGGAGACTGTTGGCCCCCTGTGCCCTCCTCCTCCGACTCCTCCATCTGCTGGAGGGTGGCCACGGCATGCCTCCTGCCTGACAGCGGTGGTGGTGGTGGTGATTGTTGCAGTGGTGATTGCGTATGAGGAGATGGCGGCGTTCCCTGGCGCTGTGGTGATGTCGGTGAAGGAGTAGTTGTTGGTGGTGGTGGTTGTGCGGAGCTTGTGTGCCCTGCAGGCAATCTCTCTTCATCATGTTGCCTCCCCTCTGGCCTGGCTGTCTTTGTTCTACTCCCCTCTGCAGCACTGCGAGATGTCTCGCCTGTAATGACAGAATGTAGATGTTCGAGGCATGTGGGCTGCTGAATTCATATCTGTGCACAGATCGCCGCCTAGTGTTGGGTCCGGATGATTGCACATTGTTGTCCTGGAAGAGTCTTCGAAGTATCACGAGATAGGTGGCTCCTCCCCTGGACTACAGTGCGCATGGGCATCGACTCCATCCCCAGATTGTTTTTTCCCGCCATTGGGTTCGGATGTCTTTCGGTTCCCTCTGTCGGAATCGATAGTTGTTTAACTTTCTTTACTTGAGACCAAAAGGTCTTTAGGACTCGCGTCGGTATTGTCTATCGTTCGGGTTGGTTATTCCTCGGCTCCGAACAACTGCTGCCCTTCCGCGTGCTGTCGGCGCGGACGGGCCTACACGACGCTCCGGACTACTTCATCATGGAACGAAGTCCATTTAAGAGGTGCCCAGTGTGTGCCTCAAAATATCCGCACATCGACGTGCACCCAGTGTGCAACAAGTGCTTGTCGCCGGACCATGACGAGGCCAAGTGTATGGCCTGCTCCAAGTTCCGGTCGAAGAAGACTCTCAAGCTACGCCGGGCCGCTAGACTGCAGGCCCAGAGCTCGGCACCCCCTCCGGCGAACATCTTCGAGGAGGATGTTCAAGACGACACCATCCAGAATGTCTCGGACTATGACCCGGCGTCAGAGATCGAAGAAAGCTACGACGCGGAAGATGAGGAGTTCGAGGAAGTCGTCGAGGAGGTAGGGGACGACGACGGGGCCATTGCCACCGTAGAGGATAGCTCGGAGGAGGAGCTTCCTCACACTGACTCCGGGGCCAGCCACCATTATGAGGCCCAGGTCGAGGGATCGCCTTCGGGCCTTACCCAAGACCTCGATACCCGTCCCACGGCTCTGTCTTCCGGCCCAGTCACGGACATTGGTGCGGCACCACTCCCGGTGCAAAAACTGAAAGTGAAACCATCAGTGTCGACACCACCAGTATCGAAACCGAAAGTGCAAGTCGCACTGGTTGGATCTAAGACTTCGGAGGCCTCGGCGCCGAAGAAATCCAAGATGGCCGTCGAGCTCAAGAGCCATGCCAAAATGGCCGACCCGAAGACTACTGTGTCGAAGCCGAAGGCGAAGACGCCCGACGCGGCTGCGTCAGCGCCGAAGTTGGTCGACGCTCTGAAGAGTCGAGTCGACGCCAAAAAGGTCGATGACCATAAGAAGGCCCCGAAGAAGCGCCAGGACGACCCCAAGGCTCTGGCTGCACCGCTTGACCCCAAGGCTCTGGCGGCACCGCTCCCATCTGACAAGGCGAAGGGGGGAGCTGCGTCGGCTCCGAAGACTGCGGCCTTGGTCGCCGACCCGAATCCGGCTTCGGAGGACTCTCTTGAGCCGATCCGTCCCTCTGCCTCGTTTACCAAGAAGGTCACAGACTCCCTTCAGCGTATTCGGGAGGGGGCCGCGGCGGTCGACCCGAAGGACACTGTGTCGCCCAAGCCTCTGCAGAAACCGGCGAAGGTGCAGACGCCAATTCTTTTCACGCTGCCGCCAAGGACGGCGCCGAAGCCATTCGCAGCGAAACCTGGGGCCGGAGTGCCCTTGAAGTTGGCTTCGACTCCAAAGGCATCGTCGGTGGTTCCAAACCCACGACACCAACCACTGGCGGAGGAGGAGCGTCGAGAGGTGGTCATCGACGCCAACACAGGCAAGCTATCTCTCCTTAAACGGAAAATCACCCCGGAGCCGGCGTTGGAGCATTTCCACATCCCACTTAAGAAGAAGTTGGACTCTGCGGGTACATCTGCCCCTATGGAGCCTGCATCTCCGCAAGGTCAGGATCTCTCACCCACTCATTCCAATGCTGGGGAGGGTGATGGAGAAGACGAGGATGAGTATGCTTATCCAGTTTACTCAGACCCCGAGGATGTCACGGAGCCATGGTCTGCTGGGGGCGACCCTGGGGACCCTCATTCGGGACACGAGCCACAGCTTTTTGCTGCCAAAACTTCCCCAACGGAAGACTCTGCGGCCTTCAATGCTTTAATTGAAAGGGCTGCCGCCAATCATGACGTCGACCTCCATGCAGACCCAGTTGATGTCGATTTTCTTTTTGACACTTTCTCGGTGGCAGAAAAGACTGTCAAGACACTGCCAATGCTCAAAGGAGTGTTAAAACATGCGCCAGAAGTTTTCAAGGAGCCCACCCGGGCAAGAGTCATTAATCCTCGTATTGACAAGAAGTACAAGGCAGCGCCCACTGATCCAACGTACATCAAAGGACAGTTGCCGCTAGACTCTCTGGTTGTCTCCAACGCACGTAAACGAGCCAACTCACAGACCACGGGTGATGCTCCTCCCCCAGACAAGGAATCAAAAGTGTTTGAGGCTTCAGGGAAACGTATTGCTGCGCAGGCAGCCAATATGTGGCGCATATCCAACACGCAGGCCCTACTTGCACGCTACGACAGGGCACACTATGACACTCTAGAGACCCTTCTACAGCACTTACCAGATCAGTATAAGGAGGGTGCGGAAATGTTGGTTCAGGAGGGAAAACTTATCACTAATGCCTCAATTAAGTGTGCTCTAGATGTGGCTGATACCGCCTCGCGAGCTATCAACACTAGCGTTCTGCTGCGCCGACATGCATGGCTCAGAATCTCAGGCTTCAAACCGGACATTCAGACTACCATCCTAAACCAAACTGTCAATCCTGACCACCTGTTTGGGCCAGATGTGGATGCCACCCTAGAGAAAATGAAAAAAGACACTGACACGGCTAAATCTATGGGTGCCCTGCAGTCCCAGCAGTTTCGGGGTGGTTCCTTTCGCCGCTCCAACACCAGAGGCACCTCAAGGGGTCAGGCGTCACAATCCACGCAATTTTATAAAAGTAACACCCAATCCTCATATACCAACAAGGGTCGGGGTGGATACCGTGGCAACAACGTCAAAGGCAGAGGACGTGGAAATAACAGCTCCAGGTCCTCCACCGCCAGCAAACAGTGACGCCTTGTCACTGCCCCCCGACCACGCAACACTGGTCGGGGGGAGACTCCAGCAGTTCCTGCCCGTGTGGAAGTCCATCACCACGGACAGGTGGGTCATATCTCTTATCCAACACGGTTATTGTCTGGAGCTCACATCCACTCCACCCAACATACCTCCAAAAAGCCGTCCTATGTCCGGCGAGCACTTGCACTTGTTGCAGCAAGAAGTCAACGTCATGCTGCAAAAAGGGGCAATAGAGCTCGTTCCACTGCAGGAAAGGGGTACAGGGGTTTACTCCCTGTACTTTCTCATTCCAAAGAAAGACGGATCCCTCAGGCCCATCCTAGACCTCAGACCTCTCAACTTGTACATTCTGTCAGAACATTTCCATATGCTCACTCTGCAGCAGGTTCTCCCACTGCTTCAGCAGGGGGACTTCCTGGCAACTCTGGATCTCAAGGATGCATACTTTCACATTCCCCTGCATCCTTCACACAGAAAATATCTGCGGTTCACCATTCAAAACCAGCACTACCAGTTCAAGGTTCTGCCTTTTGGGGTCACCACGGCGCCCAGGGTCTTCACGAAGTGCCTAGCAACGGTGGCGGCGCATCTAAGACGTCAAAACATCCACGTCTACCCCTATCTGGACGACTGGCTCATTCAGGCAAAGTCGAACCAGCAGTGCGCCGACCACGTGTCCCACACTATTCACCTTCTGCACGATCTGGGATTCTCACTGAATTACCCAAAATCCCATCTCCAGCCCGCCCACATACGGCAGTATCTGGGGGCGACCATAAACACTCTGGCGGCCACTGCGCAGCCGAATTCAGTGAGAATCGCCAGCATTCAGTCGCTGATCCAAAGATTCAGACCTCAGCACTCGCTTCCAGCAAGAGTGTTCATGCAGTTGATAGGCATGATGGCCTCCTGCATCTCCATTGTCCCGCACGCAAGACTACATATGCGCCCGCTTCAGGAGTGCTTAGCACGTCAGTGGACTCAGGCTCACGGGCAATTGAAAGACCTAGTGTTGGTGAGCGGTCGGGCATACAACTCTCTGCATTGGTGGAATCCACAAAACCTTTGCAAGGGCCGACCGTTCCAGGAGCCTGTGCCACAGATTATCCTGACGACGGACGCTTCTCTCCAGGGTTTGCGGAGCGCATGTACTCCATTACACAGTGCAGGGACTATGGACTCTACAGCAGAAGAAGATGCACATCAATGTGTTGGAACTGATGGCGATCTTCATGGCCTTAAAGGCGTTCAAAGTACATCTGTGCAACAAGGTCGTGTTGATCCGGACGGACAACATGACCGCCATGTACTACATTCAGAAACAGGGAGGAACACACTCTGCGCAGCTGTCTCATCTGGCTCAGAGCATGTGGAAGTGGGCCATTCAGAGGAACAACTTCCTCATGGCAGAACACCTCCCAGGCAAAGACAATCAGATGGCGGACCTGCTCAGCAGGCACAGCCACCAGATGCACGAGTGGGAGTTACATCCATCAGTACTCCAGCCGTACTTTCAAAGATGGGGTCATCCAGAGATAGACCTGTTCGCCACAAGGGAGAACGCAAAATGCCAAAGCTTCGCCGCCAGGTTCCCACACCCGCAATCGCAGGGCAATGCGATATGGATGAACTGGTCAGGCAAATTTGCGTACGCTTTTCCCCCAGCACCCCTGATACCGCTGGTGGCACGCAAGCTCAGGCAACACTTGATGACTCTCATCCTAGTTGCTCCAACGTGGGCTCGTTTCTGGAACTGTCCGTGGTACTGCATCAAAGGCTTCATCTCACACCCAGCCTTCTGACGCAGAGCCATGGCGACATTCAGCACCCAGATCCGCGACAGCTCAACCTGGCGATCTGGCTCCTGAAGTCCTAGAGTTTGGCTACCTCAACCTTCCTCCCAATTGTATGGACATCATTCGGGAGGCAAGGAAGCCCACTACTAGAGCCTGTTATGCGGCCAAATGGAAGCGGTTTGTCATTTATTGCGCAAACCACAACATTAATCCACTCGATGCTTCCATTCAGAACATCATCTGTTACCTGTTCCATCTGTACCAGTGTAATTTGGCATATACTTCCATCCGCATTCATCTATCTGCGATGGCCGCATACCTCCAAAATAGACAGCACCTTTCACTTTTCAAAGTGCCTGCTATCAAAGCTTTTCTGGAAGGACTCAAACGGGTCATTCCACCACGGACCCCACCAGCTCCAGAATGGAACCTCAATGTGGTTCTTACAAGACTGATGGGTCCTCCCTTCGAGCCACTACACTCCTGCGAACTTCAGTTCTTGACTTGGAAAGTGGCCTTCTTAGTAGCAATTACATCGCTATGTAGGGTTAGTGAGCTGCAAGCCCTCACAATCCAGGAGCCGTTCTTCCAGGTTCATGCTAACAGGGTAGTACTCCGCACTAACCCTAAATTTCTACCCAAGGTTGTGTCTCAGTTCCACATAAACCAAACAATTGAGTTGCCGGTGTTTTTTCAAAATCCTGAGTCACTGGCGGAGCGGATGCTCCACACCCTTGACGTCAAAAGGGCTCTGATGTATTACGTTGACAGGACCAAGGATTTTAGAAAAACTAAGCAGCTTTTCGTTGCCTTTGCGTCACACCACAAAGGTAACGCTATTTCCAAGGCTGGTATTGCTAGGTGGATCGTGAAATGTATTCAGATCTGTTATGCAAAAGCTAAACGCACTCTTACTATTCCACCAAGAGCCCACTCCACCAGAAAGTTGGGGGACTCTATGGCCTTCCTTGGAAACATTCCCTTAGAGGACATATGTAGAGCAGCCACATGGTCTACCACACATACCTTTACTAAACATTACTGTGTAGACGTGCACTCCAAGCAGCAGGCAGCTGTAGGGCAGGCTGTTCTCAAGACACTTTTCCAAACTGCTGCAGCTGGCACGGGCGGCCGCCGCTAATGGAGGGACTGCTATGTATTCTATGCACAGATATGAATTCAGCAGCCCACATGCCTCGAACTGCAAATGCTACTTACCAGTATGCATCTGTTCTTGGCATGTAGGGCTGCTGACATTCATATCGCCCGCCCTCCTCCCCGGCGCCTGTAGCAGCTGCAGTATTTACATACATTTCATAGCATGGTCATCACTCACAAAGTTCACTCCATCTCGGCCACAATGGCTAATAACAATCTGGGGATGGAGTCGATGCCCATGCGCACTGTAGTCCAGGGGAGGAGCCACCTATCTCGTGATACTTCGAAGACTCTTCCAGGACAACAATGTGCAATCATCCGGACCCAACACTAGGCGGCGATCTATGCACAGATATGAATGTCAGCAGCCCTACATGCCAAGAACAGATGCATACTGGTAAGTAGCATTTGCAGTACTCACTTATCTGGCTGCATTTGCATTGCATTAAATAGCATGCCTAAAGATCTCAGTGACGGTCTTGAGCTTGCCAGTTACTTTCACATGCTATTGTTTTTGCTAGGCTGACTGTCCTATACATCAGTTGCCTAGGACTACATCCCCCACAATGCATAGCAGGTAATGAGTAAGACATGAAGTGGAGTGGGAGCCCCTATGCCACTATGGGGATTGGGGTTGGGGAGGGAGTAGCAACGCATACTGGGCAGGCATCTTACCTTGTTTCCTTGCAGCTCTGGCAGAGATGTCTGCATCTCCCACGCCACTCACACTCTCCGGCTGGAGGGTGGACTCTACCATCAGTTCCAGTGGTCTTGGTGCAGGTGCTTTGTTCTTCCCTCCGCCAGTTTTGCCAGCCTGCCTCTGCCTCTCAGCCATCCTTGCCTTCCCCATCTTCCTGAGGTCGTACCACCTCTTCTTGATGTCCTCAATGGAACGCTGGGTGACACTAATTGCATTGATCTTGCTCTGTATCCCACTCCAGATCTGTCTCTTCTGAGACTCGGGCACATGGAGGGACTGCTTCCCAAACAGCTTGCCGTGGTCCTGACTCACATTCCGAATTAGCACCTCCAGCTCCTTCTCGCTGAACTTCATTTTCCTTTTCCTTTCAGTTGCCTCCGTCTCTCCCTCCTGGCTTGCCATTTCAAAAGTTTTTTTTGTTTTTTTCTGTAGCTGTGAGGATATGTAGCTCCTGGCTCCTCGGCTCACGTGCCTGCCTCACAGTCAGCTCCAGGTTCAGTGCAGCTGCCTGGGTGTGGCCACTTCCTGTTTGGGAGGTAATTGGATGACACAGGATTGGCTGATAAATCATATTACGAATTTTTGAATTTCCGAATCGGTATTGCTGTTTCGTTTTTTTTTTTTACCGATTTCTTCTGATTCTGTATTTTTTACCGATTTTTAGTGTATCGGTAAATTTTACCGATTTTTTTTACGTACATCTCATTTTCCGATTCCTTAATACCGAATCGGTAATATTCGGTATTGAGGAATCGGTATTCATAGTTTACCTACATTTGTGGCATAATATTGTGTTTTGGGCCAGAGAGAGTGCTAGAAAGAGTGGCATTGAAAGGGACCTAGATTTACCTAATGTGAACATTACTTGGGTTGGCCAAAGAAGGTTAAAGTGGCATCAATTGCAGCCTTTGGTTGAAAGCATTCAGATTGCCAGCATCCAGACATCATGATTGTGCACTGTAGTGACCATTGACCTAGGCACAATTACTGGGGGTCAGACTGAAAATCCTAATGATGGATACCTTTGGTAAATTAATGTCACTTTTCCGACATACTGCGTTGGTGTTCTCCAAAATTTGCCTAAGACAGAATTGACAATAGTCAACCCAATGCTGTCCACAGTTGTAGAAATCCAGGAAACCGGTTAAGAAAACTGTTTCTGCATTCTTCTGAGACAACACCTGTTGTATGTATGATTATCATCTACACATAATAAACACAAAGGCTCTTTTTGGAGCCAACACTTTTCCCAAATACTGTTTGGTTTTGTTTTCAATTTTTTTTTATTTCTCACTCAGATCAGTGGATCCCCAACCAAATGCTCATATTCAATACAGCAAAGCAACACATTTTGGTTCAGTGACAGATCTGAGGATTTGGTCCCAACCACAAGCATTCATTCAGAAGTACAACAGAACTACAACAGATTTATTACACTGAGCATGTGAGCGGCAGCATGGTAATGAGAGAGAATGTGCGAGTGTCTATGTGGGTTGTGTGAGTGGTTGTGTGGGTCTGTTAGTGGATGTATGAGTGGCTTTACGGGTCTGTGAATGGGTGTGTAAATGGGTAAGTGAATGTGTGAATGGGTATGTGAGGTGTCACTGACTGTGATGGGTGTGTGAGTGGATTTGTAGTTCTGTGAGTGGGTGTATGAGTCTGTGAGTAGGTATGTGAGTGGGTGTATAAGTGGGTATGTGGGCCTGTGAGTGGATGTGTGAGTGGATGTATGGGTGTCAGAGTGGCTGAATTAGTGTGTGAATGGGTGTGTGAGTGAGTGGCTGTGGGATCTGTGAGTGGTTTTCTGGGTTTGTGAGTGGGTATATGATTGGTGGTGTGGGTCTGTGATTGAATGTATGAGTAGTTTTGTTGGTCTGTGAGTGGGTGCGTCAGTGGCTGGAAGGGTGTGTGAGAGCCGGGATGGGTGCATGGGTGTCAATGCTTGTGTGGATGGGTAAGTGGGTGTGTGTTGATGTGTGGGTCTGTGAGTTGGTGAGAGTAGCATTGTGGGTGTGTGAGTGGCTGTAAGGGTTTGTGAGTGGGTGTGTGAGTGGTTGTTTCGGGTGTGAGAGAGTATGTGAGTTGGTGCATTTTTTTTAAATTGGGGCTGGTTTTGCAGATCCGTCACAGATTCACACCGGGAAGCGGTGCTGAGCGCCACAGTGGGTCCAAGGATCCTCAGGCTCCCCCAAAAAACATTTTGTTCCCATGAGTAGTCCCTCACAGACCCCATCATGGGACATCTGGGGTCAGGATGCCTCTAACCTCACCCCTTATATCCCATTTATAGTTTATTCCCCCCCGCTCCGGAACCGAGTCCAATAAAAAAAATGACAACTTTGCTCTCAGCTTGCGGCCAGCCTATCACAACATTGCTGTTGGTGCATGGATCTGCGTATACGTCTCTAGATGTACTTGAATTTTGTTTTCTTTAATAACTCCAAAACTACTGAACAGATTTACACCACATTACAAAAAGAGATCTTTCTAGACCAAGATCTGCCAAATTTGGTGTTATTCCACAGCTGTGTCTAAATTCCCTATGGGAAAATGAATTTTGGGACCCCCCCCTCCCCATTCCCGAATCCCCCCCCCCCCACCCTTTTTTCATAAGCCCTGATTTACGAATCACCCAAAAACTTTTCAGACAGCAAAAAGATGACTGGCTTACTAGTTTTTATAATTTTATGAAGATTTTTCAAACAGCGACAAAGGTATTAGCGAAACAAAAAACGCTTTGTCTATTGAAACTAGGTCCTTACTATGGTGTTCATTAGGATGGCGGATGGACTTTCGTCCATCCGCCATCCAACGTATTTGGGACCGCCTGCCTACAAGGTGGTGGTCCCACAGGGCAAATTAGCCCATGTTTTTTATTGCGGCTGGTGCTGCGCTCTGCAGCAGCCTCTGCAAGACAAAACAGACACCCCATAGAAATCCCTGCACTACATGGCAGGCACCATGCAGAGCCTACCACATGGTGTAGGGATATGTAGGGGGCACCATAGGTGCCACCATGGCCTTTGTCCCTGGCTTAGGCTGTTAGGGTCGTCCGCCATCGGTCCCCAAATCTGTTTACGCCTGCCGTTTTGCTGCTGTTTGACCGCCGCAGAACGACCCGCAGAAAGGGATATTGTAATCCCTATGGCTGGGACCTGACAGGCACTGCCACCATTCTAGGACTACAGGGAGGTCAGACAGGCGGTCAGATAAAGCTGCCTGTTAGGACCGACCACCCTCGGACCGCCACCCGTCCAGAAGCCATTGTGATATGGCGGACGGAGATCCCTGTTAGCATGGTTTAGGGACTATATATATATATATCCATCACAGGCTTCCATTCAATAGAACAGACGTCTCCGACACTCGAGAGTTGCAGTGCACGTAATTATTTTAATCAGCAGGAAAACAACGCGTTTCCCAATGTTGCTTGATCACGTTTACAGATTCCAATCAAACATGTGTCATTTTACTCTCTCCCAAAAGACGTAAACATCAAAAGTGGACTTTCACCCAGGTGCATTGGTACTGGTTTTGGCAGACATTTTGAACTGGTCAAACACTATAGATATCGTATCCAACACTCGTAATTTGTTACGGTGATGACAATTTGCCCTCTACATCATATCTATTAGAGACAATTTGTAATCGGTTCATATTCACAGAAAAATTCATTATTGACATTGCGACATTTGTTATTTGAATGTTTATTCATGTGATCTTCAGTTATAACAAAAAGAATTTAGCCCAAGTGGGCATTCAATTTCATCTTACGAACTATGGCTCGGTGTGAATATCAATATAATATTAATATTCCAACTGCAGGAGTTCAGGCCCAAGTGGGCACAAGCTACTTCGAACCTTATATTTTCCTTTCATACTCCGCCCAAGTGGGCAATGGATATCGGTCTAAATCAATTACGATCCATTCTTATCATGTTATATCACAATTTCAAAAGAACGAAAGAAAACAAATTGCACGTTACAGTCCAAGCACATACTTCTCAAGTTTGCCGAACCCAAAAGTTCTGTGGATAGATCACAATGTCAGAATTGACTATATGTGGTTTGGCAACCAAATACTCTTTCAGCATTCACATGTGTTTGACTTCATATTCATGGTCACAGAAATTCGTCACAGTACCAATAAAATAAAATAGACGTTTTAAAAGAAAGACCATTAAGGGTCCTACAGCAGATACTTAATATAATTACATTATACTTAGATTTTTCATTATGCCAGATGTATTGCTAGCTCCTCATTAATGTTTAACCCATTCGGATTCATACATTCGAAATCGATTATGTATCTTGACTCCATCTGGCGTAGTGCTAGTTTCTTATTTCCTCCTCGAATACCTAGATTGACCTTGTCTATGACAACCATTCTCAACAGATTTTCGTTCTGAAAATGATGGTCAAAGAAATGGCGAGCCACTGGATATTGTTCATTGTGGTTTTTTATGGCCCTACGGTGCTGTAAAACTCTTTCTTTAGCTTTTAAAGTAGTGCTTCCAACGTACCACATTTCACACGGACAGATCAGTATGTATACACAGTACATTGTGTGACAGGAGAGTGATTTTTTGATTTTAAACACCCTTCCTGTAGTTGGAACAGTGAGTTCTTTACAGTTTATGCTGTGCCGGCAGGCTTTGCATGAGCCACAGCATTTAAAACCTGGATTAGCTTTGGGTTCTACTTTACTCATTACAGCATTAAGGCTTAGATCATCTTTGAGTGATCTACACTTTCTGAAGGTAATCTGGGGATTAGGGTTCAGATGGGGTTTCAGATGATTGTTGGTCAAGAGAACAGTGTTTTTGGAAAATCCTTCTAATCTCATATGACTGACCTGAAAAGGTTGTAATGAACCTGACCTTATTCTCCTCTTCTCTTATTTTGTTGGGGTTAAGTAACTCATTTCTAGATGTGGTATCCACCTTTTTGCATGTTTCTGCAATGGTTTTGTTCTTATAACCCCTTTCTCTGAAACAATCACTAATGACTATCTTTTCTGCCTCATACGCCTCATTTGTACTGCAGTTCCTTCTAGCTCGTAACAGTTCCCCATAGGGTATACTGTTCACGAGGTTTCTAGGATGTGCACTTTTTGCATTAAGAAGGCTGTTTCCTGAAGTTTTCTTACGAAACAGGCTCGTAGTCATGGCAGTTCCTTGTATTTTTACCTGGATGTCTAGGAACTCAATTTCAGTTTTGTGTATATGTTCAGAGAATGTCAGGTTAACATTATTTTTGTTAAGTGAGCCCACAAAAGCTCTTGCACTGTCAGTACATCCATCCCAAATCATAAAAATGTCATCGATGTACCTAAGCCACAGGACAACATTGGTGTTAAATTCGGCTAATTGATTGGACACCTGCTCCTCCCACCAACCCATGAAAAGGTTGGCATAACTAGGGGCGAAGCAGGTGCCCATAGCCGTGCCCTGTAGCTGTCTGTACATCTTGTCGTTAAACACAAATGTTTGTCAAGCAGAATTCAATTAGCTTGAGCAGCATTTTAGAATGGTCCAAATATGAGACTGATCTGGATTTTAAGAAATGTTCTATGGCCACTAGACCTAGGTCATGACGTATGCTGGTATATAAACTGCTCATGTCTAGTGTGACCAATGTGAAAGAAGATTCCCAGATGATGCCTTCAATAGCTTTCAAAAAATGAGTAGTATCTTTTTGATATGATGGAAGGGAGGTTACAAACGGTCTTAGATAGTGATCAATGTATTGGGATGTATTCTCTAATAGAGAGTCTATAGACGACACAATCGGCCTTCCCGGTGGATCTACAGCATCCTTATGTAATTTCGGAAGGAGATACAAAATAGGTGTTTTCGGATAATCACATCGCAAAAATTTGTACTCATCCCATTCCAATAATCCTCTCTCCCTATAGTCTTGTAACAAATCATCAAAGATACTCTTCACATTCTTTATATCCGACTGGGTGCACATTTGATAACATATTGTGTCACTTAATTGTCTCATGCCCTCAGCCAAATATTTTTCTTTCTCTAGCACAACAACATTGCCCCCTTTGTCCGCATTGCGGATGACAATCTGATTGTCCTCCTTCAGATCTTGGGTAGCTTGAATTTGTTCAAGGGTCAAATTTTTCATGTTGTAGCCTAGTCGCGTTTTTCTCAGTTTTTTTATGTCCTTGAGTACACCCTTTTCAAATACATCTACCGCTTCACAAGAACCGTGGGGAATAAATCGTGATTTGGATTTAAAATCACTTCCAGGATTCACATTGGTGACCTTATCTAGCAATAAATCATCACTTTCAATTTCTCCTGATATTAGCTCCAAAAGTTCCACATCGTTCGAATTCAAATTCCTAGGATTGGCCACTGCGCCATCTACAGATGATCTAGACCCATGATTTTCAAACCACTTTTTAAGTTTCAATTTTCGTGAGAAATAAAATAAATCAATCCTGGTCTGCGCGTAATTAAAGCTGGTAGACGGACAAAAAGATAACCCCAATGACAATACATCGTAATTATGTACAGTTAGAGGTCTGGTAGAAAGGTTAATTACCGTCATACTTTGGCCTTGTTGCCCCGTGTTATTACTCCCATGGTTGATTTTTCTGCGCTTCTGTCTTGCTTTGGCTTGTTTGTTCCTCTTGGCCTTCCCCGGTTTCCTCTGCCTCTTCCCCTCTGGGCTCCTTGGTCTTGTTGTGGATCCGTTCGTCCCTGATAAGAATGGATCGTAATTGATTTAGACCGATATCCATTGCCCACTTGGGCAGAGTTTGAAAGGAAAATATAAGGTTCGAAGTAGCTTGTGCCCACTTGGGCCTGAACTCCTGCAGTTGGAATATTAATATTATATTGATATTCACACCGAGCCATAGTTCGTAAGATGAAATTGAATGCCCACTTGGGCTAAATTCTTTTTGTTATAACTGAAGATCACATGAATGAACATTCAAATAACAAAGGTCGCAATGTCAATAATGAATTTTTCTGTGAATATGAACCGATTACAAATTGTCTCTAATAGATATGATGTAGAAGGCAAATTGTCATCACCGTAACAAATTACGAGTGTTGGATACGACATCTATAGTGTTTGACCAGTTCAAAATGTCTGCCAAAACCAGTACCAATGCACTTGGGTGAAAGTCCACTTTTGATGTTTACGTCTTTTGGGAAAGAGTAAAAGGACACATGTTTGGTTGGAATCTGTAAACGTGATCAAGCTACATTGCGAAACGCGTTGTTTTCCTGCTGATTAAAATAATTCCGTGCACTGCAACTCTCGAGTGTCGGAGACGTCTGTTCTATTGAATGGAAGCCTGTGATGGAAATAGTGGGTGACCGGGAGCCCTACTCCGACCTACTCGTGAGCGGGACTGGTAATATACCGGAATCTTGGGTTGATATATACACACACACACCCATGTATATATGTATGTGTGTTTACAGAAGTATATATCTATATATTGTATTAAATATTAGTGAGATTCATTTAACATTCATTTAATAATTTTTATTAAAGATATATATATATATATATATATATATATATATATATATATATATATGTATATTTCAAACAGAAGACCACGCCGTGTGAGATTTAAAATGGCTTTTTTAATGTGCCGCTGCCAAACGTGTTTCGACTGCACAACAGTCTTGATCACTGGTCATCGTTACACAAGCGCGCGGCCATTTAAAAAAGAAACTTTACGCAACGTCATTAAAACTACCTGTCAATAGACAGGGAAGACAGAACCGTAGTTTTTACTTAAAGTGGATCACATTTCATTGTTAGCAATCATAGTCTAAATTCATATTGCACTTTGTGCTCGCATACACAGCAAAAATTCGTAATTTATAACACAACGATACCAGTTAAAAAACATTCCGTCTTTTAAAGCATCTTGTTTGTCAATATCAATCAACTTTATCGACAATCTCGCGTGTGCACTCTCGCGCTGCTTGGAATTTGCTGTAGCCACTGTAGCGCGCCAACTAATATAGTCCGCTTCCCTCTAGTACTGCTCAAGTGAGCATGTAACCTCAAACGGCATATTAATATCTCTATGTGCAAGCACTAGCAATGAAATCAATTTTAGCAAGAATTATAACCATAAGCCCCCAGTGGGGATCCAAACCAAATGTTCCTCAATGTTCAAACCGTTTCCAAACAACCTAACGGTTTGAACATTGAGGAAGATTTGCACACACATTTATGAGGATAAATGTCTTTGAATATGAGTAGCCGCCTGCAATAATATTTATATGTACTGTGATCAGGTATATTTTTTGGACAGACTTTGCACTAAAAATTTGGTGTGGACCCCCACTGGGGGCTTATGGTTATAATTTTCAATACGTAAATTAACAGCGAATTTCTACACAAATTTACGTATTGAAAATTAAATTCTGTCCGGCTGGACAAAGAATATAGAAACTATCTAGTCTATATTTACTCTGCAACTTATCCCGAACTGTCTAGGGACCACTGTCTTTAGAAAGGATATAAGTACCCAAAGTCCCTGACCAATTGCTAAATTAGGTTTCCCTTGTTTTTTTTGGAACACCATCTTCTACCTAATCAATAACTGGTAGTCATTTCCTCATAGTGATAAATAAAATGCATATTCATTCAAGATGAAATTGATACAAATCTTCACAGCTTTTGTAAATATATCTATCTATATTTATCTATATATATATATTGATATATATATATATATATATATATAGATCACCTCCACAGCGGTTCCTTCTCGGGAGTTGATGCAGCGCTCTCGCATGTGCGGTATCCTGCGGCAGAACCAAACCGCTAATTATCCCAACAACTTTTTCCCGAAGGGGAAAACAACGGGTCGCACAACCAGCTTAGATTTAAACAGCAATCCTTTTTATTTTTCAACTCAAAGGGCAACAAGCGAATTGATCTACGCGTTTCGGTGTCACTCCACCTTGCTCACGATCACCGGGTTTGCCCCACCCTCAAACATTTAAACACATTTTTTTCTCAAAATTAGGTATTTCCTGTCACATGTTCTACTAAGGATTCTGGTCCTTGTAGTTTTATCGACGACTTGTTGATAATCTGGGATGGAACTGGAGCAGAATTCCAGGAATACTTTCAAATAATGAACAACAGTGTGAAAAATCTAAAATTCACTTACAATATGAGCAAGGAAAGAATCATATTCCTGGACACAGAAATTTATATTAAGGACCAGCAGATACACACAACTCTCCACCGAAAGTCAACGTCAACCAATGCTACACTTGAAGCCACCAGCTTCCACCAGAAAACACTACTCAACAGTATAACGTACGGTGAATTCTTGAGAGTCCGTCGGATATGCAGTGAAGAAGAAGAGTGGAACAAGAACAGTAGAAAGACAATGGAAAGATTCATAAAAAGGAAATACCCAGAGCAAACAGTCAGAAACAGCCTCATAAAAACCAACACAAAGACAAGAGAGGAATGTCTGAAGAGGAAAAACAAAGAGGATGACACGGAAACGGATAAAATCCGCTTGATAATGGACTTCTCCCAAGAAAGTGACAAAATATCCAAAATCCTCCGAAAAAACTGGAAACTTCTACAATCGAAATTTGCCTAGCTTACGTAACGGTAAGTTTCAATTCTATTAAGGACACGGAGGCGAGGATTATGCTATATCTTCCTTCGCTTTATTAACATAAAGAAACCACAGCAGCTCAGGAAAAGATATAATAAGAACAAAGATGCTTTAAACATAAAGCATTGACGTAATGTTCAACAAAAAAACCAACAACAACTCCCAAGAGTCTCTTTGCTTATAATAATAGTCCATAGTCCTTTGTCTCTGTCCATCATCACTATATAACCGGACTTCCCATCATCTTCCTCCTCTTTCTTCGCGCAGATCACGCTTAAGCCTCATTGGTCCTGTTTAGCACCGTCGTTGCCTGCCAAAAAGGAACAGCATCAGCGAGGTGGCCCAGGAAATGCGACAACAAGGCGAGGAGCATTCAGTGAACAACACAGTACCGACAACGTGAAGGAAAATGCTTTACTTACTGCCATATGGGTGGGTAGAGACACCACTGTAGTCCGGGTGGGATAATCCTCGCCTCCGTGTCCTTAATAGAATTGAAACTTACCGTTACGTAAGCTAGGCAAATTTCGATTCTATGTCAGGACCGGAGGCTTCAGATTATGCTAGTTTAAAGCTTACTTACCACCAACTGAGCCAAATCCACCACCGGCTTGAAGTAAAACCTCTTGAAGGTGGAATCCGAGGACCAGCCTGCTGCTCGCATAAGGTCCTCCAGACGAGCACCCACCGAGAATGCCTTAGAGGCCATGGCCCCCCTGGCGGAGTGTGCTCCAAAGAGAGAAGTATTGATGCCCGCTTCCTGCATGACCCAACGCACCCACCGAGCAATAGTGGGGGAGGAGACAGCTTTGTGTGGCTTCCGCAGGGCAATCAACAACTGACGCTCGCCCGGAGGGCGCAGATCCAAAGTCAGGTCCTCATATGCTTTGAGGCATTGCACGACACACAACTTAGGAGTGTCAGTAAAGGCTGGATAAGAGATGGAACGCGACGACGTCTTAGTGCGTCGGCCCACCGTAAAAGTAACCCCATCCGGGGAAAAAATGCGTGCAGAAACATCCAGCGCGCGCACGTCCGAGACGCGCCTACAAGAGACCAGACATAACAACATGGCTAATTTCGCTGAGAGCTCCTTAAGAGACAGATAAGAATTCGCTGGCCACGACAGGAACAGATTCAGAACCAAATTGATGTCCCAAAGGACGGAGTACCTGGGTTCCGGCGGCAGTGCGAGGCGAACCGCTCGCAGAAGCCGGCACACAAAAGGGTGTTCCCCTACCGGATGGCCATCGATGTTATCATGGCCCGCAGATATCGCCGACCGGATAGCATTGATCGTCCTATACGCTAAACCCTTGTCGGCCAAATGAGCCAGGAAATTCAGCACGGGAACAAGGCCGGCGACCATGGGATCCAAATCCCTTCGTAAACACCAACGCATCCACTTAAGCCAAGCGGATCTGTAACGCTTCGTCGTACTATCGGCCCATGCTTTGGAGAGCAAGTGCGCAGCTGACCCCGAAAGGCCCGGGAGCGTCCAGCGTCTCCTGAGAGCCACCACGCCAAGAGGCGGAGAGTGTTCTGCATGACGAGAGGGTGAGGTTCCTGATCCGGGCTCGTCAGGAGCAGAGGAAACAGGGGGAGTAGGATTGGAAAATCCCAAGAAAGTTCCAGAAGAACCGGAAACCATACTTGAGACCTCCACAGCGGTGTAACCAACACCAGTTCCGCACCCTGGCGGCGTATTTGAGCCGCCGTTCGCATGATCATGGAGAACGGGGGAAACGCAAACGGCTGTTCCCGACTCCAATCCTGCAGGAACGCGTCCGTGGCCGCCGCCAGAGGGTCCGGCCTCCAGCTGTAGAACCGCGGCAGCTGGTGGTCGAGACGGGACGCGAAGAGGTCCACCGAGAAGGGGCCCCAAAGGGAGTGTAGCCACCGGAAGACTCCCGGATCCAGTTTCCACTGGCTGGCATCCCTGAGATGTCGAGAGTGCCAATCCGCCACCTGATTGCGCTGGCCTGGCAGATACTCCGCCGTCACCGCAATGTGACGAGACAGGCAATAATCCCAGAAGTCCTTCGCTAAGTCCGCCAAGGCGCGGGACCGAGGACCTCCTAGGTGGTTCACATACCGGACCGCCGAAATATTGTCCATCCGCAGCAGGACACAGGCCTTGACCGAATCCTTGGTCCAACAGCGAACAGCGAAGGAGCCCGCTAGGAGCTCCAAACAATTGATATGCAATTGTTGTTCTTCTGACGACCAGGCGCCGCCGGTGGAAAAATCCCCGCACCGGGCTCCCCAGCCCGACCTGCTGGCGTCGGACTCTATGATCAAGTCCGGAGCCGACCCGAAGATCGCTCGCCCATTCCATGCCTCCATGTGAGACAGCCACCATGACATCTCCTCCTTCACTTCGTCCGTGAGGGGGACCCACTGATTGTAACACATCCCACGGCGCAAATACTGCGCCTTCAGGCGCTGAAGAGCCCTGTAGTGCAGCGGGCCTGGGAAAATCGCCTGGATGGAGGACGATAGAAGACCCACCACCTTGGCGACATGGCGCAGTGACGTACGGTCCCTCGCGATCGTCTGCCGAAGCAGGTGACGTATCTTTGCGACCTTCCGACCCGGAAGGCTCAAGACCGCCTGTACCGAGTCCACCACGTAACCTAAAAAGGTGATCTGCTGAGTGGGAACCAAAACCGACTTGGAGCCGTTGATGACGAACCCCAGTCTCTGAAGCAGGCCGACAGCTTGGCGCAGCTGTCCTGCCAGCACCTCTGGGCACTGCCCCATGAGGAGGATGTCGTCTAAGTATACCAGCATACGGACCCCCTGACTTCTGAGAAACTCCACTACCGGGTGGAGGACCTTCGTGAAGCACCACGGGGCCGAAGAAAGACCGAACGGCAGGGCGGTGAATTCGAACACCTTGCCGTCCCACAGGAATTGTAGGAAACGACGATGAGGGGGGTGGATGGGAACGACCAAGTAGGCATCCTTGAGATCCAGTCGCACCATCCAATCCCGAGGGAGGAGCACGTCCCGAAGGAGGTGGATCCCCTCCATCTTGAAGTGACGGTAGACCAACCACCCATTGAACTCCTTGAGATTGATCACAGGCCTCTTGCCGCCATCTGTCTTGTCTATCAAGAAGACGTTGCTGAGGAACCCATGTGGGTGGCGCGTTGATAGACGGATGGCTCCCTTGTGCAGCAAGTCTGAGACCTCCTCGTCTATCAATCGCGCGTCGGAGTCTGAAAAAACCATCGGGCGCGGGGGCCTCGCCTGAGTTGGTTGGTCGTAAAACTCTATATGGAAACCTCTCACAGTTTGCAAAACCCAAGCGTCGGCAGTGAGCAATTCCCACTCCCCGTAAAAGCTTGCCAGCCGCCCCCCAATCGGAACATGATCCAAGCAAAGTACACTTACCGGGGGCATTTCCTTGTCCGGAGTTCTTCTTGAACCCTCTGCCACCATAGCGCTGTCCCCTTGTGGGGTAGAAGTTGGTGTAGTTGGCCGAGGTCTGGTACTGACCTCTTCCGGAGCCTTGTCCACGGTTGTTGGTCTGCTGACCACGGCCGATCGCGCGGCCCCTGCCGCGACCGGCCCCTCCAGAAAAACGCTGGTGGAACACCCTCTTGATGCTGGACTGGGCCTTGTCCAGCGACGTGAACGTATTCACGAACTTTCCCAGCTCGCGGATGAAAGGCTCACCGAAAAGGCCACCCTGGGCCACGGCACCTGCCTCCGACGAGGCCAGGTCCCCCAGCTTCGGATCCAGCTTGATAAGGAGCGAACGCCGCCTCTCCGTGGATAGGGCACAGTTGGCGTTGCCCAAAAAGACGATCACCCTCTGGGCCCAGTTGGAGAGCACCTCCGGTGAAATGGCGGTGCCATTCGCTCGGGCCTCCTCCGCCATATCAAGGATCTTCGTGGCGGGCCCGACCGCATCCAACAGCTTGTCCTGGCAGGCCCGCCAGGACCGGTCGATCCCCTTCCTGGGGTCCTTCATGAATTTCGCCAGGAAGGTGGCCATCTTGGGGTCCAATTCTGGTGTCATGGCCACTTTCCCTTCCAGAGTAGGCCGAGGGCATTACCCGCGCAGGCAACCCCTCGCCTCCTTCTCCAGGGGCTTGCGCAGCCTGCCCGCGACAAACTTCGCCACCGTCTCCCCCGGGGCCCAGGCCGCGGATCGGGGGTGGACGATCTCGTCCGGGTCCAGCATGCCGACTCGTCACGGGGCATCTCCTTCGCTGAAGGTGTCGGGAGCCAAGAGCGGGTCGACTCCCCGTCGTCATCCGTGTCCGGGGAGTCGTAGATCGGGGAGGCGGGTGCCGTAGACACGTCGCCCGAAGTGCCAGGGTCCACCAAGGGCGCCGGAGGCACCGCCGTCGCCTTGGCCAGGAAGGCGTCACGAAGTCGCTCGAAAGCGCCCTTGTCCACGCCTTGGGCCTCCGATGAAGGTCCCTCACCACGGGGTCTCTTCGGAGCGGGTGGCAACCCGCCGGACGTCCCCGGGAGTTCGGGGGACGGAGGCACCTGCGCCGCTGCCAGCTTCGCACACTCCTCCACGATGCGGGCAGAAAGGCGGTCCTCCATGGGCCCTACCACCTCCGTCACGCAACGATAGATGGAGTTGTCCACCGCCTGATAAAACTCATCATCCTGCAGATAGGGGCAGGCCTCCTCATCGTACTCCCCTTCCATCTCGGAACCAAGGGGCAAATGCGGGGCACCCAAGAGGGCGGCAACCGAGAAAGTTCTCGAATGTGGGCAGGCCCAGCGGCTGCGATCACGTTTTTGGGCCAGCTGACGTGGCAGGTGGGCTGCACCAACCCCCAAGCGCGCAGACCCTCCTCGCCGGGACCTGGTCTACGTACCCCTCAAGCGCGCTAGGCCACACACGGAAAAGAGGTGCACAGATCTCGCCCGAGGGCGATTCACGCGGTCAGAACCGCTATACAGACCCCAGAGGGCGTCAAAATTGGTAAAGTACAGACCCGGATCACCAGGTGTCAGAGGGGTACGCGAGGGTCGGCCCCTGCGCAAGCAGACCCCACGGCGTGGCTCCTCGCACTGCGGAGGCGCGCCGGAAGGTCGGCGAGACGACAGGCCGCCCCCTTGCGGTCTATGTACACACCGCACACAAGTGGGAATAAAGTCGCGTAGGAACGATAGAACGTTCCCGCAACCGGGGACTCTGAAAGGGAATAAACCATGCAAGGAGTCCCCAAAGACCGCACACAAGACAATCAATCACAATAAAAAGAAGTCGAAACAGAAAAGCACTTATCTGGCTGCGGGAGCAGCGAAGAAAGAGGAGGAAGATGATGGGAAGTCCGGTTATATAGTGATGACGGACAGAGACAAAGGACTATGGACTATTATTATAAGCAAAGAGACTCTTGGGAGTTGTTGTTGGTTTTTTTGTTGAACATTACGTCAATGCTTTATGTTTAAAGCATCTTTGTTCTTATTATATCTTTTCCTGAGCTGCTGTGGTTTCTTTATGTTAATAAAGCGAAGGAAGATATAGCATAATCTGAAGCCTCCGGTCCTGACATAGAATTGGATAACACCGTAAAAGAGTTCATGGGAACGCTCCCTAAAATAACATATAGGCGTGCAAAAAACCTGAAGGATCACTTAATACACAGCCACTTCCAGAGGAAACGACAGGATGACTGGCTAAAAACCAAGGGATTCGTGAAATGTCATGGCTGCAAAATGTGCCAGATAGCGAAACAAACTAAAGAGATCACGTTGGCTAATAAAAAGAAATGGCAAATTAGACAATGTATAACGTGTAAAACACCATTCACTGTATACGTAGTGGAATGCCCGTGCCCTATGCAATATGTGGGGAGCACAACTGTGGAACTAAAAAATCGCATTTTGCAGCATATGCGGGCAACAATTCATAAGGACCGCTCAAATGCCATAGCCCAACACATGGAACAATCACACCAGGGTGATTGGCAAAAACTGAGATTTTATGGCATACAAACAATAACCAAAGGTGAGCGGGGAGGTGACCGAGCGAAAAAATTAAGGCAAGCGGAATCAAGATTTATCATTAACCTGAGGACCCTGCACCCGAATGGGTTGAATCAATCGGAGGAATTGTATGTGCACCTATGAAAAGACATTGCAATGAGAACCCAATGTACATTGTATAGTAAAAGTTGCAAGCCTATTGGGAGGCAGGATAATGACAGAGACATCAGCCTATTGGAAGGCGCATGAGTTCATGCACTGAATAGTTACCAATAGATCTAAATTTGATGACTGATCTGCACATTGAATAGTATTATTTTGTTTAAACAACCGGTAAAACTACAAGGACCAGAATCCTTAGTAGAACATGTGACAGGAAATACCTAATTTTGAGAAAAAAATGTGTTTAAATGTTTGAGGGTGGGGCAAACCCGGTGATCGTGAGCAAGGTGGAGATACACCGAAACGCGTAGATCAATGCGCTTGTTGCCCTTTGAGTTGAAAAATAAAAAGGATTGCTGTTTAGATCCGAGCTGGTTGTGCGACCCGTTGTTTTCCCCTTCGGGAAAAAGTTGTTGGGATATATATATAGATAGATATCGCTCTCTCTCTATATATATATATATATATATATATATATATATATATATATATATATCCTAATCAGTGCTAAGGGTAAACCTCTCCCAACAGATAATTAAGATACACTAAAATTCACTCCATGAATATATCATAATCTGTATAAAACTAAAGGGGCTGGAGGTTCTCCCTAGGAAATACATACTATCTGGCTACAAAATATTAGTAATATAAATTCATCATATCAAACTATTAATTTCATCAATAAATACATCAATAATATCAAACGAGAGGTGCCACCGACAAGGTAATTACAAAATGAGGACAGTTTACATCTCCTAATCCATCTACTCCATAAGGTAACTATAGACTACTCCAAGATGGCGTATGCAGGTGGCATCATTAAATTATCAGTATTCTCCCCAAATGCACTTCTAGCTCTTCATCCTTATTGAGACTGGCTGGGAATTTTGTATGTAGGTCCAAGATAAACGTCTCAAATTGTTCACCCTATTCCTCCCTCTTATATTTGGGACAACTCTTTCTACTGCAAAGTAGTTCAGTAATCCTAGGTCACTGTCATGCTTATCATAAAAATGTCTAGCCACCGAATAGGTAAAATCTATATATATTTTTTTATCACTCATCTTGTCAATGGAAATAAAAGATTGATACAGATTTGTATATTTTTTAAACTGGGCAAAGGTAAAGAAAGAAGTTTTTGTGAAATATGAAAAAAATCAGAGAAAGAAAACGTGGTAATGAAGGCTCTCTCCAACCAGATTAGAGAATCCTAAAAAGACGAGTCCTGTAACCAAAATCAGAGTTTTGTGGGGGAATAAAAAGTAAGGAAAATATCTATATAAATTGGAATAAAAAGTAGGAAGGTATCTGCAATATCCCTGTGAGAGCCATCATAACACATCCAGTGTTCCATCAGTAATAAAGTCACAATAGATCTCTTTTTTGTAACCTTTAGATATTCGGCGAGTAAGTTCCCAATCTTATTTATACCTCCATAACTCTAAATAAAGTATCACATAATTACTTGGGAGAGGACATATTGAAATCTCTTCTGGTTTTAATAAAAATTGTTAGGATATCCTTATATTATAAGATTGGTATATGTGTTCAGAACTTTTAATATGCCTTAAAATGTATTTGTCTTGTTTGCTGCTGCCTTTTTTTTGCGGATAATGAAAAATCGTCTTGAAGCAGCTTTAAAAGCATCCTATGATTATGAACAGAAGTATTAGAATATTTACTGATTTAAAAAAAAATCATTAGTTAAATGTTTAAATTATGTATTAAACACAATTTTTGTAATAATGATTATTTAAACCGTCATATAATATTACTGTTTTCCCCAATAAGGCATCAAAATCTGAAAGACCTGGGACATAATCCGAGATCAAGATATATCCAATTTCAGAATGCAACAGATTAGTAGTTATGTGTCTACTAGAGATTAATATATTCTAATTTAGACTGAGACTGATGTTCCGTGAGTAAAATGTAAACTCTAATATAATAGGATTACAAATTCTCCAATATTCTGAGAGCGTTCTTTCCATAAAAAGTTTTGGCATTTTATTGATAATAAATGCGCTATCCGATTTTCTTTCTGAAATGAGGCCAGAGGACAAAATATAATCCCCTGCTGCAATTAAATTATCATCATCAAAGTGTGACAACTTCTCAATGATCAAAATACTTAATAAGCAATATAAGATGTGAGAAGGTGGTCTGATATGCAGTGTTCACTATTCTAGTGAACACTATGTATCAGTCCAGCAACCCTTATTGATGATTGGTTGTAAGTCAACCTTATAGACCAGCTATCCTAGTAGCGTGGATACGAGCAGTCTAAGGCTAAAGACTCGAGAGGGCGTGTTAAGCCAGCTGTTTACCACACATATACCCCTTGAATACCAAGTGAAAGGACACCACACAAGTGTTAAGAAAATAAACAGTTATTTATTTAAAGATCACAACAGCCCTGTACTCTTTATGAGGACAGGGTACTAAGCACAAACCAAAACTCTTACAAAAATACTTAAGTTAGCACAGTATATACAAATGCCCGAGGGGCACGGAAAACCATATACTCTGAAAGTGGAATGCGAAATTCCTAGCAGGTAAGTACAGTACTAATAGCTTTTGGAATCGCTAGGACTTGACTAGGGAATCGTTAGATTACTTCTAGGAGGCCTAGGGGACTCGGGTGCAGTGTGTGCACTCTCACGCGAGATGCGGACAAAAGTCTATGGTAGCTAGGAATTAGAAAGTTAGTGTTCTCGGGCGAACCCGACCTGGTAGGGAGAAAACAAAAGTAGATTCTGACCCTTGGATAGTGAGGCTATGCTGGGGCACCGAAATGCCGAAGTTACCTAGCCCAGGGGCTGCAGCTGCATAGGTCTGAAAAGACGTCGGGAATCCTCGTAGACGGACCAGGAGCCGGAAGAAAAGATGCTGGCCGGTGACCAGTGAAGAAAGTTCAGTTGGATCCAAGCCTGGATCTCGAAGATAGATGACACCTGAAAGCAGAGGGGACCAAGTTCGAGACTACTAGCCAGTAGTCAGTGGGCACCAGGAGGGCACCGGATGGTAGCCACCTCGACAAGGTGAGTGGGTGACGCTGTAGCTCGAAGATCTCGCGGACCAGGAGGCGTTGTCGGCGACCAGGATGGAGGATCGAGCTGTCCCACGAAGTTGGAAGCTGTCGGCGTCGCTGGACCCAGGATTGGGCAACAAAGCCTTGGCAAATTCAAGCCCACGCGGTGGACCTAAAATGGCGTCTGGAGTGGACCAGGAGGGTCCGGGGTGCCTCTCTTGAACAAGGAAGCAAGGGCCAGCCTGGAGCAACCAGACCAGCAGTCGTGAAGTCGTTGGGCGTCGTTCAGGAGGCCACAAGCCAGCCGGCTAGTAGCCAAACAACGCGGTGCACAGCAAACAGCAGAAGGGCCCCACGCAGATCGTGGAGATGCAGGGAGGCTGATCTTGGGTGCTGGAGCTGCGCAGGGTCGGGGCTTCTCGGACCCCAAAGCACTCACCAGTGGAGGACACGGTGGGCTTGCAGTAAAGATGTCGTGCAGTCTTGGCGATCGTCGGTCCCTCGAGGTCTCGTCGCACTCACGGTTCTCAGCTTGGCTGTAGAGGTGAGTAGAGGTCAGAGGTGCCAGGGAAGCCGGGTCTCGTCGAGCTGGGTCGTCGGATTCGTGATGAAGGACTTGCAGCAGACCGCAGTGTTCTTTAGGATGGTGCCCGCTTGATGCAGGGTGACTACTCCTTAGCCACAAGGGAGAATCTTGAAGAAGAAATCGTGAAGTCCTTTCGAAGAAAGTGGTATCTTGATTCCAAAGATGATCTAGTTTTAACAGGGGGCCCGCTCCCATCTTTATACTAAAAAAAGGGGCTGACCCGGTGACTAGGTCCTGCCTATGGGTGGGACTAGGTGGGGGGTGGTTACACTGTTAAAAAGGGTTCCAAAGACAACCGGTAACCAAAGACCCTTTTATGTTGCCCGGCGGTATCGCCTCTATGACCCACCGATATTAATTAATGAAGAAGCAGGCGCTGGAGACTGGAAGGCGGGAAACGAGGATTTTATTCTCTCCGGAGGAGAACACATCAATTCAGACAGCAAGTATCGTCACGAGGTGCTCTGAACACATCTCTGAGGCCGGGCCTCTTATACTAGAGTTTACAACCTTTATTGCACATAACACATTCTCGTAATATTTTAATACTTGAAAGAACATCCTCGGAATCTCCCCTTCAGACCCGTTCCCACATACATTTACAGTTGGATTCCCCACCCCGGTCACAATAGGTGATGGTTGTCGCACAGCAGGGCATTCCGCCGATTCACGGAATGCATGGGGTTGATCGGATCTCATGGGGTGGGGGCTTTGATCGGTTCGGGGGTCTTTTGATGGGGAGGGGAAGCTTCCTACTGTACGGGGTAATAAACAGTATCCGCAGGGTCAGGTGGCAGCCTGGGAACGAGGAAGACAAACGGGGACACAGGAAAAGGGGGTTTGCATCAAAAGGGATTGAGGCCATGAAAGGAAAGAGGGGAGGTGTCGCGCTGGGAACAGGATGGGATTCAGTGGTGGAGCTGCGCTGAAGAGGGGTTTATGACCCAAGGCATGAGAGAGCGGGGGTTTGTCAGTGTGCGGGGGATGCTTGCGAGGTTAAAGGGAGAGAGAGACGCGCTGGCTATCAGCAAGGGGCAGGGAGGCCATGGCATTCAAAATGGCTGCCGCTTACGCGCATGAATGGGCCTGGAAAGGGGCAAGATGGCGCAGATAATGTTCACCAAGTTTGTATTTATTTTCTACAGTCCTCCCTTTAACATTTCCAAGACATCTTGCTGGCCTATTTCCTATCTACATCTATATGCAGCGATCATAAGTAAGGGAGAGGGGACTTAGGCGAAAGAATTGTACATAAACATCACATTATAAACATCACATTGAAAAATCTCATCATTTAGTAGGCGGGTTCATTGTTAAGTTGGTTGCAGGAAAAAGTCATCGTAATGCAATATCAGACTAGAATTATGTAGCGAGGGCGTTGGGTACAGATCATAGAATAAGAACTGGTAAGTTATCATATAAGTAAGTCCTTTTTGTATACGGCGGGTGCATAGTCAGTCCAATGGTGATTGGGAGAGAAAGGAGAGATAGAAAAAAATATCAGAGTTCTCGTTGTCTTTTGTCGTCTTCTGTTGGCACTGTTAAGCACCTGGATTACAATTCGGTCTGTCAACAGGAATGTTCATGTGGATTGAGTCGTTGGAGGTCTGCGGGCAGGGGCTTGTTTCGCCAGGCCTCATAGGAGCAATGCGTTACTGTTTTGGAGCAGATGCATCTTCTTCCGTAATGCAGAGCATAGATTTGCAATAAAAATGCGATTGTTCCTGAATTGTGAGATCTGTTTGTTTCTTGAGTCTCTGTGGTGGGCATTTCCTGTCGCTTCCATCATCTTCGAGGCGTTCAGCAGCGGGTAGAACCACATACTTCGTTCATCTTTTCTTTGGAGGCGACCCTTGGTGGAGTTCTAGGTCACCGTTCTAAGATTAACATAGTTCGTGATCTACTTAGTCGGAGCTCCCTCCCTTCTGACATAGGGAGTACTCTTCTCTGGGGAGCTCAGTAGGATTTGGAGGAACTTGGGAGTTCGGATGGAAAGGTGCGGGTGTGAACAGTCCTTATGGTAGGTCGGAGGAAGAGGGGATGGAGCAAGGCCAAGTCGGGAACAGATCAGGGGGAGGCGGAGAGTTTTGCGTCAGGCGAGTCCGAGACCATGTTCAGAGAGCGGGGGCTTTTTGGCACACGTTGATCATAGAGCAGGGGCTTCAGGTCAGCCCTTTCCTTAGCTTTGTCTGAAACAATGCCCCGTCCGGCGTCTCCTTACTGCTGGGGTCTCGCCTCGGCCTCCGTCGCTGATGTTCCACAATCCGCAGTCAGGCCACGTGCTCCCACATCCGGTCTCTTTCTCCTCCGACAGTGGTACCCTTAAATGAGTTTGAAAAGACAGTCTTTAGAGATTTTGCAGAAGAAGGTAATTACATAAATCTATTTCTCTCCCAACACCAAGCAGCAGGGGTAAGCACTCGCTACATTTGAGATTTTTGCGGCTTACGTATAAACAATTGATGATGGGTTTGCTGGATTCCTTGCAATTTCCTTTTGTTGGCTAATTCTTTGACGCTTTGATGATTATTACGTTCATTTGTCATATGTCTATTATAGTAGATGTCAGTTCTTCTGGCAGAGACCCATTTCCCTAGTACGAGTCTTGCAAGGCTAGGCTAGTCTTCAGGGCCTTGTATTTTACAAAAAGTGCAACGTGCTATTCACCATAGTCTGATAAGCATCCTTCTGAGGGATGAACATAGGCTAAACAAGTCTGCATTACATAAAAACATCTTATTTTCAACCATGCCTACTGCAACAAGTTCTTTCGTTTTTCAATCTAATTTTCAACTTTGCACACATCCTTCTAACTGTCTATATAAATCCTCGCAACCTGGTTACTACAAAAACTCGGGAGGGGTGGTTTGCAATAATTATTAAACTTATCCTCGGGGAAGGTGGGATCTTATGAAAAACGATCAGGAACGTAGTGAATCGGAGCAATGTGCGTTTTTCAAGTTCTCGTTCAGGGCGGCTGATACCAAACTGGGGGCATTTTGGGTAGATGGGGGTGTCTCGATCATTTCTTACAGCTTGGGGTACGGAGACAATTTGCAATGGGGATGGTCGTATTACTACAGACATATTTTATCATAGAAGCCACTGACAAATAGTTCCCTCAGAGCGGGTCAAATTTAGGGAACTTTAGTCGTCTTACCTGTCCCTTTCCTATTGGCCAATTTAAATTTCGTCCATATTTTAGTAGAAAAGGAGAGGTAGTAACGTGGTATCGATACAATTTTATTTAGGACAAATTTGTGCAAATACTTGTGGTATTTGGGGCCAATCAGGAGGTGCACCAGGTTCGCCAATTAGGTGCCAGTTGTTTTAGGAAGAGGGAAAGCGTGGAGGGGTGGAAGAGTGAGTGAGAGAGAGAGAGAGAGAGAGAGAGAGAGAGAGAGAGAGAGAGAGAGAGAGACAATAGGCCGAACAGTACACGTGTGACATAGAGAATGACCGTGTATTGTTTGGGCTATTCAGTGCGTTACCCAACGTTAGACGTTTCGGGTCTGTGTTAGGAGGTGGGAAGCATGCGGTTTTGGGACAGAAAAGCGTTAGATTTGGTAAAAAGGTCGTGAGAGCGTCCTTATTGTGCCATTTTGTAGCGCTAGTCCGTCTTCATGCATCGGGCGTGACGTGGTTCCAGATCCCTTATGATACTCTAATCGGGATTCTAATGTAACCTGCAGAAAAAAAGGGGGAGAAAAAGGGGAGGTAGGGGGACAACATTCGAACACATCAAATGTAAGGGCACGAAAATCCTTTACTTACCACATAATCGTACTTGTCTCTTCGGGATATAATCCCTTAGGGTTCTGGTTTCTTAAAGTCATGGGGGCAGGCAATGTGATAGGTGGTTCATGGGGAGGTTCGAGGATGGCGTTAAGGATCGTGTGTAGTGAAAAACGCTAAAAAGAGGAATCAGAGGTGCCTAGCGCGAGGTACCCGGTTTCGTAGATGTATCCGGTCATCGGGGTCCCAAAATCATTCCCAAAGCTGTGATGTTCTTAAGGCATACCAGTTCTTTGTTCAACCCTGTACCTTAGTACCTTCGACCACCATATCCTTATAGCAATTTATCAATCACACCATTTTACTTTACCCATTCTCTGAAGTCGAGGTCCTTCTTCATAAGCAGCGTATCATACCTTCGTTTTGACCATCAACCCAGGGCCGAACAACCATTTCTCGGATAACCTTAAAAAGAGAGCAGAACAGTTGCGCACAGAAAAACCCTCCCACCGATACCCGTATTTACAAAAGTACGCGGAGCCTATCCATAGCTTCTAGGACTTTTATTTGTAGAGTTATTCAGTACGTAAAAGGTGAGAGCGCAATTCATATTTTGGCCTGACATGTCGTCGATGGAAGCACATACAGTAGGGGGTTATTTTGTAGTACAAGAACATGTAAAAAGGTCTAATTAATTATTTGTAAGTAACCAAAAACATTTCATTACGTGACGAAGGAATCAGGGGCATTTCAGTTCATAGATGGAAACACAGTCAAGCTCATCGTAATCACATTTCCTAAATGCAAACCGCGGGCGTGCATCATGAGCGACGTTATGTATCAGTTACAACAAATATCAAAAATAAATTGTTCATTGGAATCAACATTTTATGGAACCCTTCTTAAATGTTCGCCAAGTGAACCCTCCTCCCTTTAACATCGAGTGCGCAATGGTTCATATATATACATATATATCTTAGTACATCAAGTTTCATTAGCTAAGGAACACCATGTGGCACCCGTAAGTTCCATTGATACCAGCGCCATTTTGGGCGAGGCCGGTTTAGTCCGGAAGTAGCATCAGGGGCAAAAATATTCCCGGCAATTGGCGGTTGGACCAGAGTCCCTTTCGGCAGTTCAAAAGAAAACTGTGCTAACAGAGGGGCTGGTGGTGCGGACCATCAATCAAGAGAGGGAGGGGGTAAAGTCTCTCTTACCGGGTCATGTTGATGTTCAGCCGGAACTTGTTCAAGTTCGTTAGCCCATAATGTTCCTGGGTGGTTCAGACGGAAGCTGATGCAGACACGAGAGCACCGCCATCTTGTTGCTGTGCCGTGGTTATTTCATTTGAGATCAATGCAGCTGTTCCTCACCGGAAGCCTGAAGGGGCCGAGGGCTCTTGGGACTTTGGTAGAATCTTCAAAGTCGAGGGGATGTTTTGTCGATGGTGGGGGCTTGCGCCCAGGTGGGCAAGCGCCCGAATTGCAATTTCGGACAAAGTTACTCCAGCGGCCTAGACCCGCCTTTCGAGGGCCCAGACGCCATTTTGAGGCCCTGCAGCAACCTTTGCCGTATCCATCAGGAGCGGAGGAAAACTTCTTGTGATGGCGAAAAACAGAGCATCATGCGGTTGGAGCAGGACATTTTGGTTCGGGGCGCCAGGGTGCAGCAGTGGAGCCTTCATCTGGGGAGGTGAGGGAGGCTCACCGTGCCGTCTTCCTCTCCCGGTGCATCCTACGCCGTCTCTTGGAATCAGGGGCGCACATGATGACCACCCTACACCCCTGATTCCGACTCTTGGGGGACCACTGTACATCCGGTACTCCGGAAGTATGCCCATCGGACATTGTGTGTCCTGTACCACGCAAGTATACCAGCCGGGTCTTGTATATCCTGTACTGAGAAAGTATACCAGTCGGGCATTATATGTCCTGTGTTACGGAAATATACCAGCCGGACATTATATTTCCTGTGCAGCGTAGGTATATGGCCGTCGCCCGGCTGGAGGACATCGGCGTCGGGCCAGGGCAGGGAAGCCTCCTACCTGTGGAGGTGGAAGAGGCTCGTCCGCGTCGCCTCTTCCTCCCTGCCCACCCTGCATCCGTTCGATGGAGGAATTCGTGATGGCCGGACCAGGAGATATGAGGGAGGGGGTCATTTTCATCCGCCCCCCTCCCTACTCGCGGCCCGGGGGACGCCATCCCTGGAAGGGCAATATGGGAAGACCATTTCATTGCCCGCTGTGTGGAGTCTCCAGTACCTTCTCGCCAGCGATCTCTTTTTGGCCCATGGTTGCTGGCAGGCCCCGCCCCACACGTGCTATGTGTTTCGGATGGGCGGGACCATCGAACTGTTACATTTCGAGGACTTCCGGAGTGAGCATAACATGTTTTGTATTTTTCCTATTAGTCAAGTTTGCTTTTTAGAGAGTTCTACTAGTTATTCTATTTACTGTTGGTTGTGTGTTTTACCGTAATTAAATCCTAAGTTATATAATAGACGTTTGGCTTTCTTGAATCTTTTCTCTAACGGGGGGTTGTTTACACTGACCTGCAGTTGTGTTTGTTTTTCAGAGTGGGGGAGCAACAGAGAGCAATCAGTCCCAGAACTCCAACATGTCGTTAAAATTTGTCTGACGAAATCTGTGCCACCGAGCATAATCGAACGGGGTGGTCCTGTCTGTCCTGTCTGCACTAGTCTGATTGGTTTTTATCTCACGTCTTTTTCCTTTCTGTCGGTCCGTCCTTTCTGTCACCCCTTCATTCTTACCTATGCTTTGCAGAGTCGGGCATTGGGCTTTCCAGTGTCCAAGACATTTACAGAAAGCACATTGGTTTTGTTTTAAATCTGTCCGTCCTGTGCGTAATGTCGGGGGATTACCTTCAGGTCGTTGTGTTCCGGGGTTGGCTTGTCGGCACATCCCTTTACACCATTCGCTTTTCATGTCTACTTCTCGGGACTGTGCCATCGCTGGCCCTTCCCTTT
Organism: Lissotriton vulgaris; assembly: GCF_964263255.1. Lineage (NCBI taxonomy): Eukaryota > Metazoa > Chordata > Amphibia > Caudata > Salamandridae > Lissotriton > Lissotriton vulgaris. Next base: position 1,602,503,039 of record NC_141693.1, on the reverse strand, counting down.
GCCTACTAGACGTTTGGGGGGTTGTCCGTCGTGTCCCTTCACCTTCTCCGAATTCGTCGCCTTCCCTTCGTCGTGCGGCTTCTTTGCGCCACATGCCGAGACTATCGAGCATAATAGGTGTTGTTTCATTCCTACGAAGGGCTATTTCTACTGTTTCTATTTTGTCGAGATCAAAGGATCCTCTCAGTGGCCACTGTCTTTCTCGATCCCTTTTCGTATATTTATGCCACAGCTCACTATAGGCTATAGCAATTAATCCATGCTTCATGAACATGTCCTTATTAGGGGTGCCTTCCAGCGGAGCCGGATGGTTCATCTCTAATAAGCGGTCCGGGTTAAACAGGCTACTGACCAGTGGGGAGAAGACAGGCATGACGGATCACAATGGGATAATAATCAGCACTACCTATCTTATCACTGCGCGCAAAGACTAGACAGAATATTTCTATTCTACGTTGTTTGCACGTAGTGAATACCTCATGAACCAATTCTGAGCAATCGATCAACGTTAGGTCAAAAATAAAAAATCAATATGGTCAATGGGGAGAATAAGTAGGCTCGCAAAGGTTCGCGTCACCTACCCTTTCACTATCTGCAAAGAGGGGACCTAATCTTCCCTGTTTTCAGACAGAGAATCTCCAGAAAACAATCTATAACAGTTAATCAATGTTAGGTCAAAAATAAAAAATCAATATGGTCAATGGGGAGAATAAGTAGGCTCGCAAAGGTTCGCGTCACCTACCCTTTCACTATCTGCAAAGAGGGGACCTAATCTTCCCTGTTTGTAGACAGAGAATCTCCAGAAAACAATCTATAACAATTAATCAATGGGGGGAAGGGGGGCAATTGTTCAATGGGGAGGGGGAAAATAGGTCCGACGGGTGCGTACCTATCCTTCGCTGTTTATAAAGGGAGAGCCTGTTGTTTCTCCGTTTGCAGACAGCGAATCTCCAATAAATTAACAAAGAGTAATACTAGTATTTTCACAACAATTATCAATTATTTCCAATTATCTATCACTATCGCAATTTCGTCGTGTTTACACGACCTTACCCGGACCGCATGGACAGTTTCTCGTCTTCCGAATCCAGCGCCCGATCGTCCTCTTCTCTTCGTACTTCTCGTGGCACTCCTGATGGTTCCCAGTCAGGACCGCAGATCACTCGAGAGAGGTCTGTTCGGAACCAGTGAAGTTCGGATGATCGGCTGTCAGACAAGGGTCTATCGGACAGGGTACCTTCCGATCGTTGCAGTCGTTCACTCTGTCGTCAGGACCTCTCCCACTGGATCCACGAGTCGCTGATGGGCCCCACGTTTGGGACGCCAATTGTTAAAAAGGGTTCCAAAGACAACCGGTAACCAAAGACCCTTTTATGTTGCCCGGCGGTATCGCCTCTATGACCCACCGATATTAATTAATGAAGAAGCAGGCGCTGGAGACTGGAAGGCGGGAAACGAGGATTTTATTCTCTCCGGAGGAGAACACATCAATTCAGACAGCAAGTATCGTCACGAGGTGCTCTGAACACATCTCTGAGGCCGGGCCTCTTATACTAGAGTTTACAACCTTTATTGCACATAACACATTCTCGTAATATTTTAATACTTGAAAGAACATCCTCGGAATCTCCCCTTCAGACCCGTTCCCACATACATTTACAGTTGGATTCCCCACCCCGGTCACAATAGGTGATGGTTGTCGCACAGCAGGGCATTCCGCCGATTCACGGAATGCATGGGGTTGATCGGATCTCATGGGGTGGGGGCTTTGATCGGTTCGGGGGTCTTTTGATGGGGAGGGGAAGCTTCCTACTGTACGGGGTAATAAACAGTATCCGCAGGGTCAGGTGGCAGCCTGGGAACGAGGAAGACAAACGGGGACACAGGAAAAGGGGGTTTGCATCAAAAGGGATTGAGGCCATGAAAGGAAAGAGGGGAGGTGTCGCGCTGGGAACAGGATGGGATTCAGTGGTGGAGCTGCGCTGAAGAGGGGTTTATGACCCAAGGCATGAGAGAGCGGGGGTTTGTCAGTGTGCGGGGGATGCTTGCGAGGTTAAAGGGAGAGAGAGACGCGCTGGCTATCAGCAAGGGGCAGGGAGGCCATGGCATTCAAAATGGCTGCCGCTTACGCGCATGAATGGGCCTGGAAAGGGGCAAGATGGCGCAGATAATGTTCACCAAGTTTGTATTTATTTTCTACAACACCCCTCAGCCATGCCGGACTTCCCCAGGCCAGGGGCTGGTGTGCCCCTGGAACTGGTTCAGACCGGCCTATGTGTAGTGAGCACCGGGGTGCCACTCAGCAGTCACCTTCCTGTAAAGCCCTGCCTACCCAGGATACACAAAACCATGTCTGGGACGGTGCTAGCACCGCCCCTGACAGGAAACCCTTTGTCCAGGCTCCCCTCGCTGGAAGGACTCCCAGCTGCAGGGGGTCAGACTCGTGTCTGTGGTGGCAGCATCCATTTTGTGGAGCTGAGGCTTCAGTTAACTTTAACCGGGGTTCACAGTTACATACATGTCGTGTCCCTCTAGAAGGGTGGAATGCTAACCCCGTCGCCAGAATTGGCGAGGGGTTAGTATTCCAATTCGTATGACACCTTACTCGACATGTTTTGATAAAGCAATACCAAAGATAGCATTTAACCGCGAGGATTATAATGCACTTAAGAGTATATGGTATGCGATATCATGGAACAGCTATTAGGACTTGATTCCGCAAGCTGCAGACAGGCTCAGCTCATGCCAGAGCACCATCTCACCTGATTCCAAGCACTCTGCCTTCAGGATTGTCAAGGCCTGCCATAGGAGTGACTGATAGGAATCTGTGTGTCCATTTTAGGGTTAGGTATAGGTATACTACACCTACAGCAAAGGGTGATTACACGACTTTGCCCCAGCTGTCAGGCAGCCAGTTGTGTCAGATTTAGGAGGCCAGCCAGGGGTGGCATAATACATGCTGCAGCCCCTGGCAGCCCTGGGTACACCCATGCCCTGAGTTACAGGGTCTGATAGGGTGGCCCAGTACCAATTGGAAATGTACCTAGGGTACATGGAATCCATTTTAAAGAGAGAGCAGTAGGCCTGGGGTCCTGATTGGCAGGGTCCCAGGTCGACTATGTCCAAAACCAGCTAAAACACAGGGCAAAAAGTTGGGGGCAACCATAGTCAGGATGTACCTTCCTACACAACCCCCCCCAAACGAAAGGAGATAAGGCTATCCTTGTCCAGGTAAGCCTCTATTACCTAAGTGGCCATATAAGGAAGTACCAGCTCTGGCTTGGTTTCCCCCTGTGTCATGGTCCACTAGGCAACCCCTCACCCTAAGGGTATCTGAGGGTCTCCACCATAGGGAATCTCTGTCTCTGGTGTGTCTTGGGAAAGAAGAAGGCTGATGCTGGGATGGAGTGCTGAAGTGAGGCTCCTCTACCTTTGGGCTCAACTTCCTCCAATAACCATTCATCATGTGTGCCTTTCTTTCTTTAGCTGAGATGCACTGAGCTCTCAGGGTCAGCCTCTGGCTACCTAAAGCTGGAGGTTGAGTCCCTCTGTTTGGCTCACTGGAGGGACAGGTCAGGTCTGGGGTTTTTAGGCCCCATGTTTGGCTGTGCCCAACAGTGTCCAGCTGTGGGAGTTCCCTAACTACTTTTAAGGGGGATCCCTCAGGAGTCTGTTCTATTTTCACTTGGCTAGGTTTACCAGCTTCAGTGATCCTAATCTGCTGATTAGGGGGTTCTTTTGGACAGGGGGCCCTTTGGGGTCCACCACTGGCCTCCCTGGTCTCTGCAGCCCTGGGCTGACTGAGGCAGGGTAGAGAGGTGCAGGTTACCTGCTCCAGACTGGGTCCCACCTGGGAAGGGTCCACTGACATCAGGGGCTCTGCCAGGCTAGGCCTGACTACCTCTGGGGCAGTTCCTTCAACAGGGGTAGAGTCAGTTCCCTGAGGAGGCTGGCTCTCACCTAGTGTCTGGGAGGGGGAAGACTCTTCTTCCTCCTCAATGCTCTCTGTTTGAGTGGAGTGATCCATTGTTTCAGGCTTCACAACCTCACTATCTGTCTGAGTAGAGGCTGAGACCATTTCAACCTTGCCAACCTTTTCAGGAGGGCACTCAGTTTGTGTTTGGGCTGTGACTGTCACAGCCCTCCTATCCTGTTCTGGAAAGTCTGTCTGAGCCTGGGCAGTGGCTACCACTGCCCTTCCAACCTTTTCAGGGAGGACTGGTGCTTGGACTGGGGCTGTAGCTATTACTGCCCCACTAACCTGTCTGGATAGGCCTATCATTCTGGAATGAGTTTCTTGTTCCACCTCAGCCCATGCTGAGAGTTCCAGGTCATTCCCCAGTAAGCAATCTACAGGTAGGTTATCTGTCACTGCCACTCTCATGGGCCCTGTGACATTACCCCAGCTGAGCTTGACTACTGCCATGGGATGCCTTCTCTTCATTCCATGAATGTCTGTCACCTGATAAGTAAAACCAGGGGCCAGTTGAGCAGAGGGGACCAGATGGTCACTCACCATGGTGAGGCTGGCCCCTGTGTCTCTGAATGCCTCAACTTTCTGACCATTCACTAAAACTTCTTGTCTATACTTGCCCAAAATGTGGGGTCCAGTAGTGAAGTTGGCAAACCCCATGCCAGTCTCACAGACAAGAGTGTGGTCAGGGAACCTGGCTAAGCCATAGTCCTCCTGATTGCCCAAAGTAATGCCCACCACATTCTTGGGGGCACTCCCACCACCTGGGGGATTACCACTAGTGGTAACAGGAGGTTTAGGAGTATTACCTGGGGTTACATTTCCCTTATTGCCATTTTTAGGGCAACTGGCATCACTTTTGTAATGGCCCACCTGTTTACAGGTATGACAATAAGGTTTCTTTTGCTCTGAAGGAGTGTTCTGGGACCCACCACCCTTGTTGGAGTTTTGGGGCCCTTGGGAAGTCTTCTCTGTGGATTTATCCCCACCCTTCTCTTGAGGCTTGGTTGATTCCTTTTTCTGGTCACCACCCTGGTTTTTAGGCCTAACCCTGGTTCTGACCCATTTGTCTGCCCTCTTACCCAATTCCTGTGGAGAGGTCAACTCAGAGTCTACCAGGTGCTGATGTAATAGCTGGTTCTGACAATTACTTAAGATTTGCTCCCTCATAATTAGATTATACAATCCTTTAAAATCAGTAACCTTACTACCCAGTAGCCAGCCTTCAAAAGCCTTAGTGGCACAATCAACAAAGTCAGTCCAATCTTGAGACTGAGTTTTCTGGGTGTCTCTGAACAGCATCCTGTATTGTTCAGTGGTTAAACCAAACCCATCAACCAGTACATTCTTCAAGACTTGGTAATTGTTAGCATCCTCCACCCTTGTGGTGAGGAGCTTATCTCTACCTTTACCATCAAAGGAGAGCCACAAGATAGCTGCCCACTGACTTTGGGGAACACCCTGCACAGTGCAGGCTCTCTCCAAAGCAGTAATCCATTTGTGGATGTCATCCCCTTCCCTAAAGGGGGGCACTATCTTATTCAGGTGCTTTTTATCAAAACTCCTTTCCCTATTGCTAGGTTTATTGCTGCCACCAGTGGGAACTAGCCCACATAATTCTTGCTCTCTAGCAAAGGCAAGCCTTTCTTTGGCTAGGGCAAGTTCTTCCCTCTCAATCCTCAGATTGGCTGCCTTTTCCTTGGCTTCATACATTCTCCTCTGGGGAGATGTCATTCCCTTTTGAGAGGAACGTTGAGAGCCATTGGTATGAAGGGATCTGTTAGAGCCTCTTGATAGAGACCTAACTCGTCCATTCCCAATGTTAAGCTGACCTGAGAGTGGCCCTAGGGGTCCCCTAGTGCCCATCTCATGTCTGCTTAAGTTGGACCTGGTTAGTCTGCTGACTTCTACCTGTCCCTGGTCTGCCTCACCCCCAGACTCCAAGTCATCATCCTCATCATCAGCATCATCTGCTTCCTGAAGGGGACGGTCCTGGTTATCAAAGGGTCCCTGTAGGGAGGGCATATTGCCTTCTGAAGTAGAAGGGTCTGGGTTACCAGCCCTCCTTGCATCATGAGTCTCTAAGAGACCAATCAGAAAAGCAGTTGTGGGGTTAGACCCCTGCTTAATCTTCCTAGAGGTACATACTTGTCGTAACTCATGGAAGCTAAGCGCAGTATATCTTGAAGGGATGACCTGTGGAGGGTCAACTGACACAAGGGGAGACTCAGTGTTTCCTCCTGTGACCGACATACTGCTTCTAGTGTGGTGTAAGTGATGCACCTACCTACACTATGTGTTACCTACTGGTCCCTTGCTAGAGTTGTAGCCAAGGTGTGCTAAGCCTTGAGGAGCTACAACAGCTGGTTCAGTAGAACTCAGAGTATTCTAAGCTTGATTATATGTACTAACAGTACTTATGTGATCTTTCAACAAGATATTCTTAGGATACGTGTGGTAAAACAACAGCAAGCTCAAATCCCAACCGCTGCCCACCAATGTGAGAAGGTGGTCTGATATGCAGTGTTCACTATTCTAGTGAACACTATGTATCAGTCCAGCAACCCTTATTGATGATTGGTTGTAAGTCAACCTTATAGACCAGCTATCCTAGTAGCGTGGATACGAGCAGTCTAAGGCTAAAGACTCGAGAGGGCGTGTTAAGCCAGCTGTTTACCACACATATACCCCTTGAATACCAAGTGAAAGGACACCACACAAGTGTTAAGAAAATAAACAGTTATTTATTTAAAGATCACAACAGCCCTGTACTCTTTATGAGGACAGGGTACTAAGCACAAACCAAAACTCTTACAAAAATACTTAAGTTAGCACAGTATATACAAATGCCCGAGGGGCACGGAAAACCATATACTCTGAAAGTGGAATGCGAAATTCCTAGCAAGTAAGTACAGTACTAATAGCTTTTGGAATCGCTAGGACTTGACTAGGGAATCGTTAGATTACTTCTAGGAGGCCTAGGGGACTCGGGTGCAGTGTGTGCACTCTCACGCGAGATGCGGACAAAAGTCTATGGTAGCTAGGAATTAGAAAGTTAGTGTTCTCGGGCGAACCCGACCTGGTAGGGAGAAAACGAAAGTAGATTCTGACCCTTGGATAGTGAGGCTATGCTGGGGCACCGAAATGCCGAAGTTACCTAGCCCAGGGGCTGCAGCTGCATAGGTCTGAAAAGACGTCGGGAATCCTCGTAGACGGACCAGGAGCCGGAAGAAAAGATGCTGGCCGGTGACCAGTGAAGAAAGTTCAGTTGGATCCAAGCCTGGATCTCGAAGATAGATGACACCTGAAAGCAGAGGGGACCAAGTTCGAGACTACTAGCCAGTAGTCAGTGGGCACCAGGAGGGCACCGGATGGTAGCCACCTCGACAAGGTGAGTGGGTGACGCTGTAGCTCGAAGATCTCGCGGACCAGGAGGCGTTGTCGGCGACCAGGATGGAGGATCGAGCTGTCCCACGAAGTTGGAAGCTGTCGGCGTCGCTGGACCCAGGATTGGGCAACAAAGCCTTGGCAAATTCAAGCCCACGCGGTGGACCTAAAATGGCGTCTGGAGTGGACCAGGAGGGTCCGGGGTGCCTCTCTTGAACAAGGAAGCAAGGGCCAGCCTGGAGCAACCAGACCAGCAGTCGTGAAGTCGTTGGGCGTCGTTCAGGAGGCCACAAGCCAGCCGGCTAGTAGCCAAACAACGCGGTGCACAGCAAACAGCAGAAGGGCCCCACGCAGATCGTGGAGATGCAGGGAGGCTGATCTTGGGTGCTGGAGCTGCGCAGGGTCGGGGCTTCTCGGACCCCAAAGCACTCACCAGTGGAGGACACGGTGGGCTTGCAGTAAAGATGTCGTGCAGTCTTGGCGATCGTCGGTCCCTCGAGGTCTCGTCGCACTCACGGTTCTCAGCTTGGCTGTAGAGGTGAGTAGAGGTCAGAGGTGCCAGGGAAGCCGGGTCTCGTCGAGCTGGGTCGTCGGATTCGTGATGAAGGACTTGCAGCAGACCGCAGTGTTCTTTAGGATGGTGCCCGCTTGATGCAGGGTGACTACTCCTTAGCCACAAGGGAGAATCTTGAAGAAGAAATCGTGAAGTCCTTTCGAAGAAAGTGGTATCTTGATTCCAAAGATGATCTAGTTTTAACAGGGGGCCCGCTCCCATCTTTATACTAAAAAAAGGGGCTGACCCGGTGACTAGGTCCTGCCTATGGGTGGGACTAGGTGGGGGGTGGTTACACCCCTCAGCCATGCCGGACTTCCCCAGGCCAGGGGCTGGTGTGCCCCTGGAACTGGTTCAGACCGGCCTATGCGTAGTGAGCACCGGGGTGCCACTCAGCAGTCACCTTCCTGTAAAGCCCTGCCTACCCAGGATACACAAAACCATGTCTGGGACGGTGCTAGCACCGCCCCTGACAGGAAACCCTTTGTCCAGGCTCCCCTCGCTGGAAGGACTCCCAGCTGCAGGGGGTCAGACTCGTGTCTGTGGTGGCAGCATCCATTTTGTGGAGCTGAGGCTTCAGTTAACTTTAACCGGGGTTCACAGTTACATACATGTCGTGTCCCTCTAGAAGGGTGGAATGCTAACCCCGTCGCCAGAATTGGCGAGGGGTTAGTATTCCAATTCGTATGACACCTTACTCGACATGTTTTGATAAAGCAATACCAAAGATAGCATTTAACCGCGAGGATTATAATGCACTTAAGAGTATATGGTATGCGATATCATGGAACAGCTATTAGGACTTGATTCCGCAAGCTGCAGACAGGCTCAGCTCATGCCAGAGCACCATCTCACCTGATTCCAAGCACTCTGCCTTCAGGATTGTCAAGGCCTGCCATAGGAGTGACTGATAGGAATCTGTGTGTCCATTTTAGGGTTAGGTATAGGTATACTACACCTACAGCAAAGGGTGATTACACGACTTTGCCCCAGCTGTCAGGCAGCCAGTTGTGTCAGATTTAGGAGGCCAGCCAGGGGTGGCATAATACATGCTGCAGCCCCTGGCAGCCCTGGGTACACCCATGCCCTGAGTTACAGGGTCTGATAGGGTGGCCCAGTACCAATTGGAAATGTACCTAGGGTACATGGAATCCATTTTAAAGAGAGAGCAGTAGGCCTGGGGTCCTGATTGGCAGGGTCCCAGGTCGACTATGTCCAAAACCAGCTAAAACACAGGGCAAAAAGTTGGGGGCAACCATAGTCAGGATGTACCTTCCTACACAACCCCCCCCCAAACGAAAGGAGATAAGGCTATCCTTGTCCAGGTAAGCCTCTATTACCTAAGTGGCCATATAAGGAAGTACCAGCTCTGGCTTGGTTTCCCCCTGTGTCATGGTCCACTAGGCAACCCCTCACCCTAAGGGTATCTGAGGGTCTCCACCATAGGGAATCTCTGTCTCTGGTGTGTCTTGGGAAAGAAGAAGGCTGATGCTGGGATGGAGTGCTGAAGTGAGGCTCCTCTACCTTTGGGCTCAACTTCCTCCAATAACCATTCATCATGTGTGCCTTTCTTTCTTTAGCTGAGATGCACTGAGCTCTCAGGGTCAGCCTCTGGCTACCTAAAGCTGGAGGTTGAGTCCCTCTGTTTGGCTCACTGGAGGGACAGGTCAGGTCTGGGGTTTTTAGGCCCCATGTTTGGCTGTGCCCAACAGTGTCCAGCTGTGGGAGTTCCCTAACTACTTTTAAGGGGGATCCCTCAGGAGTCTGTTCTATTTTCACTTGGCTAGGTTTACCAGCTTCAGTGATCCTAATCTGCTGATTAGGGGGTTCTTTTGGACAGGGGGCCCTTTGGGGTCCACCACTGGCCTCCCTGGTCTCTGCAGCCCTGGGCTGACTGAGGCAGGGTAGAGAGGTGCAGGTTACCTGCTCCAGACTGGGTCCCACCTGGGAAGGGTCCACTGACATCAGGGGCTCTGCCAGGCTAGGCCTGACTACCTCTGGGGCAGTTCCTTCAACAGGGGTAGAGTCAGTTCCCTGAGGAGGCTGGCTCTCACCTAGTGTCTGGGAGGGGGAAGACTCTTCTTCCTCCTCAATGCTCTCTGTTTGAGTGGAGTGATCCATTGTTTCAGGCTTCACAACCTCACTATCTGTCTGAGTAGAGGCTGAGACCATTTCAACCTTGCCAACCTTTTCAGGAGGGCACTCAGTTTGTGTTTGGGCTGTGACTGTCACAGCCCTCCTATCCTGTTCTGGAAAGTCTGTCTGAGCCTGGGCAGTGGCTACCACTGCCCTTCCAACCTTTTCAGGGAGGACTGGTGCTTGGACTGGGGCTGTAGCTATTACTGCCCCACTAACCTGTCTGGATAGGCCTATCATTCTGGAATGAGTTTCTTGTTCCACCTCAGCCCATGCTGAGAGTTCCAGGTCATTCCCCAGTAAGCAATCTACAGGTAGGTTATCTGTCACTGCCACTCTCATGGGCCCTGTGACATTACCCCAGCTGAGCTTGACTACTGCCATGGGATGCCTTCTCTTCATTCCATGAATGTCTGTCACCTGATAAGTAAAACCAGGGGCCAGTTGAGCAGAGGGGACCAGATGGTCACTCACCATGGTGAGGCTGGCCCCTGTGTCTCTGAATGCCTCAACTTTCTGACCATTCACTAAAACTTCTTGTCTATACTTGCCCAAAATGTGGGGTCCAGTAGTGAAGTTGGCAAACCCCATGCCAGTCTCACAGACAAGAGTGTGGTCAGGGAACCTGGCTAAGCCATAGTCCTCCTGATTGCCCAAAGTAATGCCCACCACATTCTTGGGGGCACTCCCACCACCTGGGGGATTACCACTAGTGGTAACAGGAGGTTTAGGAGTATTACCTGGGGTTACATTTCCCTTATTGCCATTTTTAGGGCAACTGGCATCACTTTTGTAATGGCCCACCTGTTTACAGGTATGACAATAAGGTTTCTTTTGCTCTGAAGGAGTGTTCTGGGACCCACCACCCTTGTTGGAGTTTTGGGGCCCTTGGGAAGTCTTCTCTGTGGATTTATCCCCACCCTTCTCTTGAGGCTTGGTTGATTCCTTTTTCTGGTCACCACCCTGGTTTTTAGGCCTAACCCTGGTTCTGACCCATTTGTCTGCCCTCTTACCCAATTCCTGTGGAGAGGTCAACTCAGAGTCTACCAGGTGCTGATGTAATAGCTGGTTCTGACAATTACTTAAGATTTGCTCCCTCATAATTAGATTATACAATCCTTTAAAATCAGTAACCTTACTACCCAGTAGCCAGCCTTCAAAAGCCTTAGTGGCACAATCAACAAAGTCAGTCCAATCTTGAGACTGAGTTTTCTGGGTGTCTCTGAACAGCATCCTGTATTGTTCAGTGGTTAAACCAAACCCATCAACCAGTACATTCTTCAAGACTTGGTAATTGTTAGCATCCTCCACCCTTGTGGTGAGGAGCTTATCTCTACCTTTACCATCAAAGGAGAGCCACAAGATAGCTGCCCACTGACTTTGGGGAACACCCTGCACAGTGCAGGCTCTCTCCAAAGCAGTAATCCATTTGTGGATGTCATCCCCTTCCCTAAAGGGGGGCACTATCTTATTCAGGTGCTTTTTATCAAAACTCCTTTCCCTATTGCTAGGTTTATTGCTGCCACCAGTGGGAACTAGCCCACATAATTCTTGCTCTCTAGCAAAGGCAAGCCTTTCTTTGGCTAGGGCAAGTTCTTCCCTCTCAATCCTCAGATTGGCTGCCTTTTCCTTGGCTTCATACATTCTCCTCTGGGGAGATGTCATTCCCTTTTGAGAGGAACGTTGAGAGCCATTGGTATGAAGGGATCTGTTAGAGCCTCTTGATAGAGACCTAACTCGTCCATTCCCAATGTTAAGCTGACCTGAGAGTGGCCCTAGGGGTCCCCTAGTGCCCATCTCATGTCTGCTTAAGTTGGACCTGGTTAGTCTGCTGACTTCTACCTGTCCCTGGTCTGCCTCACCCCCAGACTCCAAGTCATCATCCTCATCATCAGCATCATCTGCTTCCTGAAGGGGACGGTCCTGGTTATCAAAGGGTCCCTGTAGGGAGGGCATATTGCCTTCTGAAGTAGAAGGGTCTGGGTTACCAGCCCTCCTTGCATCATGAGTCTCTAAGAGACCAATCAGAAAAGCAGTTGTGGGGTTAGACCCCTGCTTAATCTTCCTAGAGGTACATACTTGTCGTAACTCATGGAAGCTAAGCGCAGTATATCTTGAAGGGATGACCTGTGGAGGGTCAACTGACACAAGGGGAGACTCAGTGTTTCCTCCTGTGACCGACATACTGCTTCTAGTGTGGTGTAAGTGATGCACCTACCTACACTATGTGTTACCTACTGGTCCCTTGCTAGAGTTGTAGCCAAGGTGTGCTAAGCCTTGAGGAGCTACAACAGCTGGTTCAGTAGAACTCAGAGTATTCTAAGCTTGATTATATGTACTAACAGTACTTATGTGATCTTTCAACAAGATATTCTTAGGATACGTGTGGTAAAACAACAGCAAGCTCAAATCCCAACCGCTGCCCACCAATGTGAGAAGGTGGTCTGATATGCAGTGTTCACTATTCTAGTGAACACTATGTATCAGTCCAGCAACCCTTATTGATGATTGGTTGTAAGTCAACCTTATAGACCAGCTATCCTAGTAGCGTGGATACGAGCAGTCTAAGGCTAAAGACTCGAGAGGGCGTGTTAAGCCAGCTGTTTACCACACATATACCCCTTGAATACCAAGTGAAAGGACACCACACAAGTGTTAAGAAAATAAACAGTTATTTATTTAAAGATCACAACAGCCCTGTACTCTTTATGAGGACAGGGTACTAAGCACAAACCAAAACTCTTACAAAAATACTTAAGTTAGCACAGTATATACAAATGCCCGAGGGGCACGGAAAACCATATACTCTGAAAGTGGAATGCGAAATTCCTAGCAGGTAAGTACAGTACTAATAGCTTTTGGAATCGCTAGGACTTGACTAGGGAATCGTTAGATTACTTCTAGGAGGCCTAGGGGACTCGGGTGCAGTGTGTGCACTCTCACGCGAGATGCGGACAAAAGTCTATGGTAGCTAGGAATTAGAAAGTTAGTGTTCTCGGGCGAACCCGACCTGGTAGGGAGAAAACGAAAGTAGATTCTGACCCTTGGATAGTGAGGCTATGCTGGGGCACCGAAATGCCGAAGTTACCTAGCCCAGGGGCTGCAGCTGCATAGGTCTGAAAAGACGTCGGGAATCCTCGTAGACGGACCAGGAGCCGGAAGAAAAGATGCTGGCCGGTGACCAGTGAAGAAAGTTCAGTTGGATCCAAGCCTGGATCTCGAAGATAGATGACACCTGAAAGCAGAGGGGACCAAGTTCGAGACTACTAGCCAGTAGTCAGTGGGCACCAGGAGGGCACCGGATGGTAGCCACCTCGACAAGGTGAGTGGGTGACGCTGTAGCTCGAAGATCTCGCGGACCAGGAGGCGTTGTCGGCGACCAGGATGGAGGATCGAGCTGTCCCACGAAGTTGGAAGCTGTCGGCGTCGCTGGACCCAGGATTGGGCAACAAAGCCTTGGCAAATTCAAGCCCACGCGGTGGACCTAAAATGGCGTCTGGAGTGGACCAGGAGGGTCCGGGGTGCCTCTCTTGAACAAGGAAGCAAGGGCCAGCCTGGAGCAACCAGACCAGCAGTCGTGAAGTCGTTGGGCGTCGTTCAGGAGGCCACAAGCCAGCCGGCTAGTAGCCAAACAACGCGGTGCACAGCAAACAGCAGAAGGGCCCCACGCAGATCGTGGAGATGCAGGGAGGCTGATCTTGGGTGCTGGAGCTGCGCAGGGTCGGGGCTTCTCGGACCCCAAAGCACTCACCAGTGGAGGACACGGTGGGCTTGCAGTAAAGATGTCGTGCAGTCTTGGCGATCGTCGGTCCCTCGAGGTCTCGTCGCACTCACGGTTCTCAGCTTGGCTGTAGAGGTGAGTAGAGGTCAGAGGTGCCAGGGAAGCCGGGTCTCGTCGAGCTGGGTCGTCGGATTCGTGATGAAGGACTTGCAGCAGACCGCAGTGTTCTTTAGGATGGTGCCCGCTTGATGCAGGGTGACTACTCCTTAGCCACAAGGGAGAATCTTGAAGAAGAAATCGTGAAGTCCTTTCGAAGAAAGTGGTATCTTGATTCCAAAGATGATCTAGTTTTAACAGGGGGCCCGCTCCCATCTTTATACTAAAAAAAGGGGCTGACCCGGTGACTAGGTCCTGCCTATGGGTGGGACTAGGTGGGGGGTGGTTACACCCCTCAGCCATGCCGGACTTCCCCAGGCCAGGGGCTGGTGTGCCCCTGGAACTGGTTCAGACCGGCCTATGCGTAGTGAGCACCGGGGTGCCACTCAGCAGTCACCTTCCTGTAAAGCCCTGCCTACCCAGGATACACAAAACCATGTCTGGGACGGTGCTAGCACCGCCCCTGACAGGAAACCCTTTGTCCAGGCTCCCCTCGCTGGAAGGACTCCCAGCTGCAGGGGGTCAGACTCGTGTCTGTGGTGGCAGCATCCATTTTGTGGAGCTGAGGCTTCAGTTAACTTTAACCGGGGTTCACAGTTACATACATGTCGTGTCCCTCTAGAAGGGTGGAATGCTAACCCCGTCGCCAGAATTGGCGAGGGGTTAGTATTCCAATTCGTATGACACCTTACTCGACATGTTTTGATAAAGCAATACCAAAGATAGCATTTAACCGCGAGGATTATAATGCACTTAAGAGTATATGGTATGCGATATCATGGAACAGCTATTAGGACTTGATTCCGCAAGCTGCAGACAGGCTCAGCTCATGCCAGAGCACCATCTCACCTGATTCCAAGCACTCTGCCTTCAGGATTGTCAAGGCCTGCCATAGGAGTGACTGATAGGAATCTGTGTGTCCATTTTAGGGTAAGGTATAGGTATACTACACCTACAGCAAAGGGTGATTACACGACTTTGCCCCAGCTGTCAGGCAGCCAGTTGTGTCAGATTTAGGAGGCCAGCCAGGGGTGGCATAATACATGCTGCAGCCCCTGGCAGCCCTGGGTACACCCATGCCCTGAGTTACAGGGTCTGATAGGGTGGCCCAGTACCAATTGGAAATGTACCTAGGGTACATGGAATCCATTTTAAAGAGAGAGCAGTAGGCCTGGGGTCCTGATTGGCAGGGTCCCAGGTCGACTATGTCCAAAACCAGCTAAAACACAGGGCAAAAAGTTGGGGGCAACCATAGTCAGGATGTACCTTCCTACATAAGAATCATTTGTTTAATAATGATAATGAGGCACCTTTAGCTGTACAATAAGTAAAACTCCCTCTTGCTCCTAGCTTGCTTTCTTGAGAAATCACAACCTTCTGGAGAGATGTATGGAATACTATTGCTCTCCCATTCTTTATACCTAAGACTGTAGACCAAACAATATTACCCACCAATGTTCACTTCAGTGTTTAGAATTGAACATCATTCAAATTAGTATTTTGTAATAATGCAATATCTGCATTTAATCTGGAAATATGAGCTAAGTCTCTTTGTTATTTAATTTGATTGTGAAGATCTTTGCTATTCCAAGAGATTATGCGTACCATCTCACATCATTAATAAAAGAATGTAGAACAACACTACATTGTTTCAAATAAAGTATAGTATTGTGATTATACTCTTAGACGTTGAGTACAAGAATACTGCAGCACACTAATATCGTGGACAAAATATTGAAAGGTACGTGTACAGAAAGAAGTATAGATTTACAAGGCACCTTTATGCATAGTTATTTATAGAAAATCTAAATCTACTTACATTTCTACATTTTGGTCACAATATTAGTATCTCGTTATATTCTATACTCGATATTTAGGAGTCATTGCTAGAACTGTAAAATGAAAGTCTCCATATAAACACAAAAGGAGGGAGGAAGTTACAAATAAACCATATAGAATAGGAGAAATTCAAATATGCGAAGATAAAGACAACAAAAAATAACACTGACAACAAATGCAATTACTATAGGGCATGGCGAAGTCAACAGGGTGAGACAAATCTTAAAGAAAATAAAAATCATAAAAACATTACGTAATAGTTCATGAGTGAAACTGAACATTTAAAATGCAAGAAGAAACAAACATATTGGGGTCGATTCTGATTCGGGAAACTAATCCGTACAACGATTCGAATTAATAGCTGTTTCCGTACAAATCCGTCCGAATCGCGTAGTATGATCCGTAGGAAAAAAATACGTCCGAATCGTTGTGAACCGTACAAAAAGCAAGGGAAAATCCGTACGATACGGACCCTGAAAGTGAACCGTACGAATCGTAAACATGCCGTATGACCCGACAAGTACGATCCGGACCGGGGACCGAGAACGCGATTCGTACGGAAAACGTTGTATGAGCAATTGGTACGAAGAGCCACACATTCACATACGCACCGTACCCCTTCAATCATGGGGGTACGCACTGTACCCCTATGTCCTGTACCCCAGCTCACTGTACCCCTATGCTCTGTACCTTTACGCACCGTACCCCTATGCTTTGTACCCCTACGCACCGTACCCCTGCAATCATGGGGTGTATTCGCGTACCCGGGGCGTCCGTTTTGCACGCGATTGGAGTCTAAATCTGCTTTTACGGACGTTTTATACTTCCGTAGAAGAAGAGTCGTACGGAGTGCTGTCGTAACGAATCGTACTTGCTGGGTCGGAAAAAGCTGCTTCGATCCGCACGGACGTCGCGTACTGCGTGTTTCGAATGCGATTTGTACATAAGTCGTATGGTCTTTCGTACGATTCGTACAGAGATCTGCTTTGGGTTCGGATCGTACTTCATCGTACATACGGGGACCTTAAAGGTGTACGTTTCGTATGGGAAAAATGCTCCGTAGGCTATTCGTAGGGAATTTTACCGAATCGGAATCGACCCCATTATGTTATTACAACAGAAATATGAATAAATATACAGAATACAATTTAAACGGTTAACTGTTCAGAAAGACCCATTTCATTTTCCCTTACATCTTAAGATGTTTTATTTAAGTTTCATGTGATCAGAATACGTAAATGTTTTATTGTTATGCGTGACCTTGAAAAAAAGCCACGTGTAGTATTGAGTTTTATTAAAGCAGATCTCAAATTCAGTAATTCTTTGCATCTCACAGTTGTAGCTCTTGCAACATTTAAAAAATGTAAAATGGTGTGACCATTTCAAATTAAGTTCCTTACTGCTGCAGCTTGAACAACTTTTGAAAGGTCAGTCTATACCAGAAAATAAATGATGATGCATCTGGGATTAAATTACTTACTGTTAGTAAAGTTCTTCCCCACTCTATGAGCTTTCTGAATATTAACCTTCAACAACTCTGGATGCCCTATAACTATGTAAAAGGAAAAACAGGAATGTACGTAAATTAACTTCTTCTGACACCATAAACCCTTACTTAATTCGTTGCAATTTCTGTTTTCAAAATCTTTAAGTTTAAGTAAAGCGATTTCTTTCCCCATTTCGACCAGTTTAAGAATTTCATCTTCCACATTGCTAATTTGTTGCTCTATTTCTGATTTGATTTTCTACAACAGAGCATTTGTTATCTATCTTTTGTAGCACCTTGTTAGTCTTGTCCATAAATGACCGAAGCACTCTAATCTCCTCTAATAAAACTTCCAAGGATAGGTTATCAGGCGTTTTACCCAGAAAAGGTCCTGTATTCATTGTAACGGCATTGTCAGATAAATCTTTCTTGTTTTAACTGGAACTCAAAGAAGATTTTTTCAGGTGCCTTGATAGAGCATTAAACTATTTGGTCACTTAAGATCAAAAAGGACTCATAGGATCAGATAAATTAAAGGCAGCATTTTTAAGGCTAAAGGGGTAGTTTAATTTGAAATTAAAGAAAGCTGCTTGCTATTTCCCACATGATTATATGAGGCACTAAAATGACAGCATTATAATTAGTATGGCCTTATACTGCATCTCATACACATCAAAATAATTAGAAATGGTCATAAGTGCAGTTGAAGCTAGCAAAATGGTATTAGATTATGGGCTTATAAAAAGTTATGTGTCGGTAAAAACACACCATCAGAATATCCACACACATGCCACTGCATCAAAATATACATTCTAAG
The DNA here is from genome assembly GCF_964263255.1 of Lissotriton vulgaris. Classification (NCBI taxonomy): domain Eukaryota; kingdom Metazoa; phylum Chordata; class Amphibia; order Caudata; family Salamandridae; genus Lissotriton; species Lissotriton vulgaris. The sequence goes on along the minus strand of NC_141693.1, from coordinate 1,602,484,971 downwards.
AAGCATTTCAATAATATTTGTTTTAACTATATTCAGTTCACTGTTTTGCATTCAATAAAATGTGCTGCAAACAATTAAATCAGGCTTCACATTCATAAATAAACAAGCATGCTCCCATGAACGTTTTCTTTTACTTTAGCGTTAAAATTGTTGTGCTCTTCGTGCTGGGAAACATTTATTTCAAGCTCTACTGAGCACCACAGAACAACAAAGGTAAAGAGGTGACAGGCTCCTAAATCCCCTCATCCACAGCCAAAAAGGACTCTTAACAGTTGTAAATGTATGCCAGCTCAGTGCTGGAGTATGTTCAGCATCACACACGCCCAACCACTGGTACTGCAACACCTTACCCTTGAAAATAGTGGAGCTAGGTACTTAAATTAAAACCCTGTAGTAACTAATGCTAAAATAAATTAAGTTAATGTTAACGAAATTAGTTTATAAATAAAACATAATTAATATTTTATTTTAAAAAAGCGTATTAAAGTTATTTTTAATTAAAAAAATGATTGTAACATTAATATTTATTTTACCAATATTAAATTACTTTATTTAACTTAGTACATTAACTTTATTACGCTTTAATACATATTTTAAAAAAAATGTTTTACTTTAGGTGGGACTTTTTTTAATTTAAACTTTAGAAAAAGAATTTAATTTAATTTTATATATTTTAAATAATGACATATTGTATTTAAAATTGAGTTATTAATGTTGTAACATTTAAAATACATACATACAGTTAATATTTTTCTATTATTTTTCAAAGGTTTAATAAATTTTTCTTTCCATATACCTTACCATTGGGAGCTCTCTGCCCGACTGCAGAAGTCTCCACCAAGTGTGTGTGGAATGTCAAATACAGTTATAAAGCCACTGCTTTACAGTCGTATTTGATGGTATTACAGATTCCACCCCCTATTTCAGGTAATGAAGACACATACGTCTACAGTGTGAGCTGTTACAACACACTGTGCCCATACTGCTCACTTCGATACCACTTGACGAAAAAGAAGGGCATAAGATGGATTACTCTGAAGTAAAAAATGTTCAGATCCAAGCAAATAATTTCAGGTGTTTTGCATGGTAATGATGTCACATTATGTATCCTAATGGTTTGGTCCATTCCTTTTATGCGCCAGCCCCCAGTTGAATTGCCATATAAGAGGAGGAAGAACACAATAGAACTGCTCGACAACCCCACTTATGGTGAGTGTGTCAACTATGTATATAGGGGTGCAAATCCTTTTTCTTCTTTTTCAAACCAACTTAACTACAATTGCACTTAAGGAACATGTTTGCTATGCATATCCTTATACAGCTGACATGGTTTGTTACAGTAACAGCAAGATATGATGCAGTGTGGTGTCAACAAACATGAGTATCTTGGGCTCGCATTAACTGTTTGGTTTTTAGATACTATCTTAAATATTGTGAAGAAATAAAGGAGAAAACTTCTGAACAATAATCATTGCAGGTAGAGGATTTAGTCAGCAAAGCAATCCAATGATGGCCTTGGGGAAGCTGTAGCAGGAGTAGCTAAAATCTATAGGTGCATCATTAGGACTTTGATAGTATTGATCAATGACATATAGGGCAATTCAATCAAATAAAATTAATTGAATGGAATTATTAAAGCCTTCTATTTCATTATGTAGTTCAGTTTAGTTTAGTCCTTCCCTTGGGCCTTTCCTGTACTGTGTTCATCAGTCAGTTCCTTGGGCATTATAGGCTGGAAGTTATCGTTTCTCATCAGTTTTTTAAAAGTAAGGAGCAAGTCATCCCAACTGCCAGTCACTGGACTTTTTCTAAGGCTCTCACCTCTTCTCAAGGAAATGCAGCACTCTCATCCTTTGCCTAGCATTGCTTGTTCCCACATGTTTGCTTCGGGGATGATATACTCGCCTTCCATTTAAGTGTTAAAGTTTACTTTGCTTACAATTGAGCTAGATTCAAAAAGCGAAAGGCCAGGTTGTTTTTCTTTGTCAGCTTAAAGAGACCAATAGTGCAAATCTCAAAGCTTCCAAGGCCAGGAATACTAGTTGTGGCTGAACGTTTGTCAGATACCTTGTGCCAATAATGTACTAGGGCAATAGAACTCCACAGCATATAGTGGACATCTGCTACAGGGGCATTATATCAGGGGCATATAAGATTGGGGAACAATGTGTTGCTCTTAGCAAGGGGAAACCTAGGTCCTATGCAGCGTAATAAACTGAATATATTTAAACGTCTTGAGACTATTGCGGATATGTGTTACATCTAAAGTTTATTTTTTGCCTTTTCCCCGTGTTCCCTTAGCCTACCTATTTGGATTTGGTTCTGTCTTCTCCTCTCTCCCCCTACACCTCCTTTGGTTCTTCCCTCTTCCTGGAGCTGACATTAGAATGTTGTTGTTGCGAGGATTCTATTTCTTCTGTGGCGGAGAGTGGAGGCTGGAAGTAAAACTCCAGAACTGAACTTGCTGTGTGAGGGAGATTTCTTTAATACGCAAGGACCCTCTCCCATTCCTTATCATGTAATGCCCTTCACACTCATACCTCCACACTTGCAAAGCTCATGTAAAGAGATTTGTGCATAATCCCTTGCGACTACTGCTAATTGTGAATAAGTACTGTAAGGGGACTTGTGTTTGTGGTTCCTCTGCTAATGTATCCTAGCTAGTCTGGCATATGTGAATAATGGCTCTGTATGTCATAAAATGGCCTCTGTGGATGGTATACTGATCTATGACAGATTCCAAGGCTATTAGCTGCCCATCCTAAAACAGATCACCTAATGTTGGTATACTAGCTGCTTTTCAGTGTCTCAATCTATCGTAGAGAGGAAGTCTGATGTTTTGGTAAACTCAAAAGAAGGATGGAAGGTGCATAGGGCACACTACCCTTAGTAATTTGCAACTTGTACGGAAATCTGTTTGAGATCTGCTCTATAGACTCGACACATCTTGCTAATCAATGGACCTTACCCTGACCAGGTGTCTTCCATTAATCATCCTGGGAGCCACTGGCTTACCCATTGCAACTGCGCAACCAAATACTAGTGCACAAAGTTGGGTTCCTTCCCATATCTGTTGGAAGGCAAAGCTTAGCTATTGCTACCCTACACTGGCAATTTTGCCATCCAAGGTACCCTAATAACAATTCTACCTCCCAGAAGGGGACGTTAGCAAAATAATGCAAATGGGGGCAAGTATTAATATCTTGGATAAGGCGATGCAGCACATGACCGCAAGTGGAGAAGTGCTCCAAAACCGGACCAGAGCCTTCACAGTCTTAATAGATTTTCTATCTAGCAAGTCTTGTTTGGCATGATAGATCATAATCTATAGGTATCTCAAGTATGTTCCCTTTCTTTTAAGTGCCTTTGCCTATAGGTCTCCCCTTCCCTGACCCCACAATCCACTGGAATCTCTGTCATATTCAGGTGTAAAGGAAACAAACAAGATTTGGCCCCGTGAGCACAGTCTCAAAACTAATCTGACGTTCTGTGGAGTGTGTGCGATACCTTTATTCTCTGCATGACCAACCCAGATACAGACTAGAAGGTACTCTGCAAATAAAGATACTGCATGAACACTGTCATATAAAGGGACCCCTCTCTGCACATCCTGACAGCGAAAGGCCCCATAGCAAGAGCAGATAGCAAGGGGGAGAGCTGCAGCCCTGTCATGTTCCTCTGTGTACCGCAAATGGGGAAGACATCAGCTTCCCAACTTTGACCCCAGCCACTGGGTCTATGTACAGTAAATGTATTAGCTTTACTGCTCGCTTACCAAAGCTGAACTTGATCAGGGACGCTTAACAGGCATCGTCAGCCTGGCATGTCAAATGCTTTCTCCAAATCAAGGATCAAGCATCCTGAGTAAGGCTAGTTCACGAGGGCCTCCTTGATAAGCCTATAAAGTTTGTAGATGTTGAAACAAGTATTTCTCCTAGGAACAAAACCATTTTAATCCAAAATAATTAAATCCAGAAGAACTGGTAGTATTCTGTTTGCAATAATTTTACTAAGTATTATATCCAGTGTCTTAAGTATCTTTTGCTAGTGGTCTGTAAGAATAGAGGTTATGGGAGTCGCGGCCCAGCTTGGGTATTGAGACAGTCAGGGCTTCTGTAAGCAAAGGAGGCAGCCTGTGTTCTGCCACTTTTGTCTCATTTAAAATGGCTAGTTTTGGTGGGAGTGTGTCCAGAAATGATCTATAGAGTTTTATTGGGAACACATCACTACCAGGAGTTTCCCTAGAAGCCAGCTCTCTAATCTCTTCAGTCCAGCTCAGCTTTAAGGGTGGGGAATGAGTGGTAATGGTATGCTGGCTAGGAATTCCTCTACCACACAATCTGAACTACAACCTGCATCACTGTATAGCTCTTGATTGATTCTATGGGAAGGTTTATGCATTTTACGTTGGGCATAAATCATAGTGCCTCCTGATATCTGAAGAGCAAGTATCGGGCATGTTTATGCTCTTGAACAAGAACTCATGCCAAGGATCTGCCCTCTCTGTTCCCCTTCGAGGGTGTTCTGGCTACATGCACAATATAGTCAAATCGGCAGAACGACCCAAGCGGCGCGGCATGTGGAGTACGTGCCGATTAAAGTGCGCTTTCATTGATGGAGTCTACTGCTCCTTCTTGGTCTAGCCCGTGGGCAGGTTTCTTCCCCTATGCAGAATTCCCTACCTAAAGTTTTACGTGCTCCTGCTAAATTTTGTATACAGAGTTCCCTACTTCCCACTCGAAAGTCAAAGAGGCGGCTGTACCCAAATTGTCATCAAGTTTGTTTATGAATTTCCTCGCCCAACGGAGCTCAAAATGCTGGGTCTTCTTAGGTAGATCTGCAAACAACAAGCCGGATTGGGGTCCTGCACATTAACCCAGTTACATCCAGCCAACAGGGGTTATGATCAGAGATAGCTCTACCATAATAATAAGAGTACGCAACCAGGAAGCAGAGTAAGTCAGAGCAGATGATTCTTTCTAGGCAAAAATAGAAGATGTGGTGGTAAGTAAAATGAAAAAATTATGATCCTTGTTGTAATCAGGAGGAAAGCTCTTTTGCGCTGTGTGTACTAGGGGCTTGAGGGAGAGAGGGGATAAGATCTATCCAGGCAGTATCTCAAACACAGATGAAGTCTCTCCCTAGGATCCAGGGTATACCTACCCAACTACTAAGATGCGCCAACAACTTAAATAGGAAAGCAGGCTGGTCATCATTCATACCTTAAATACTTTATAGCAGTATCCACTCTCTCTTGGCAGTTCGGGCTGGACTGTTCCCATGAGGCACAGGGTCAGACTGATTTGCATATGGCCATGTCTGAACTAGGGTGGCAGAGTGGGCTAAAGAACAGTGATGGATCAAACCCAGATCTGTTGACTGGGTGTGAGTGTTTGATTGGTTCAGATGCCTGTCTATCACCACCCCCTTTTGTATCGCTTTGTTCGCCATAAGTTGGCAGGGTATGCTCAGACGTGAGTCTCTTGCTCACTTTTCAACTGGATTCAAGCAAGCCTGGCTGAAGATGGCTGGAATGCCAGAAACCGGTCCTAGGAATCTTGTTTCCGGTCCAGGGAAGGCATGGCTTGGCAGTTCGGGCTGGACTGTTCCCATGAGGCACAGGGTCAGACTGATTTGCATATGGCCATGCCTGATCTGGGGTGGCAGAGTGGGCTAAAGAACGGTGATGTCGAAGAGCCAGGTTTTGAGGTTTCTTGAGAAGATGGGGAGCGATGTTGTCTGTCTGAGGTGGAGCGGAAGGGCGTTCCATGCTTTGGCCGCGAGGAAGGAGAAGGAGCGGCCTCCCGATCTGGTCTTTCTGGTGCGGGGGACCACGGCGTAGGAAAGCTGGGCTGATCGTAGGGTCTTTTGGGGTGCGTGGAATTTGAGTCGGCTGTTCAGGTATGCTAGTCCAGTGCCGTGGAGGGCCTTGTGTGCATGGGTGAGCATCTTAAAGGTGATTCTCGCCTCGACGGGGAGCCAGTGGAGTGTGCGCAGGTGCTGGGAGATGTGGCAGTGTTTTGGCAGGTTGAGGACCAGTCTTGCTGTGGCTTTATGGATGTTCTGTAGCTTGCGGATGAGGTTTTTGTTTATTCCGGCGTAGAGTGCGTTGCCGTAGTCGAGTCTGCTGGTGACCAGGGCGTGAGTGACTGTCTTTCGGTGTTCGAGGGGGATCCATTTGAAGGTCTTACAAAGGAGGCGTAGGGTGTGGAAGCAGGAAGATGAGACAGAGTTGATCTGGCGGTCCATTTTGAGCTCGGAGTCCAGGATGATTCCCAGGTTGCGTGCGTGGTCTGTGGGGGTTGGCGGGTTTCCGAGGGCGGTGGGCCACCAGGTGTCGCTCCAGGCGTCGGGGTTTGGGCCCATGATGAGTACTTCTGTTTTGTTGGTGTTTAGTTGAAGGCAGCTGTTTTTCATCCATTTGGCGATGGCTTCCATGCCTTCTCGAAAGTTGCGTCTGGCGGTGTTGGGCTTGTTGGATAGGGAGAGGATGAGCTGGGTGTCGTCTGCATATGACACGATGTTGAGTCCGTAGGTTCTGACGATGGGGGCAAGTGGAGCCATGTAGACGTTAAAGAGCGTCGGGCTGAGGGAGGAGCCCTGGGGGACTCCGCAGGTGATCGGTGTGGGGTTCGAGAGGAAAGGGGGGAGTCTGACCCACTGCGTTCTGCCGGAGAGGAAAGAGCAGATCCAGTCGAGGGCCTTGTCCTGGATTCCTGCATCGTAGAGTCTGCTTATTAGGGTGCGGTGGGAGACTGTGTCGAACGCCGCTGATAGGTCGAGGAGGATGAGGGCTACTGTTTCTCCTTTGTCCAGTAAGGTGCGGATGTCGTCTGTTGCGGCGAGGAGGGCGGTTTCCGTACTGTGGTTTTTTCTGAAGCCGGATTGGGAGGAGTCGAGGATGTTGTGTTCTTCAATGAATGTGGCGAGTTGGCTGTTGATGGCTTTCTCGATGACTTTCGCTGGGAACGGGAGCAGGGAGATGGGTCTGTAGTTTTTGAGGTCGGTGGGGTCTGCTGAGGGTTTCTTTAGGAGAGGGTTGCCCTCGGCGTGTTTCCAGTCGTCGGGGAACGAGGCGGTCGCCAGGGAGAGGTTGATGGTTTGGCGGAGCATGGGTGCGATGGTGTTGGCGGCTCTGTTGAAGATGTGGTGGGGGCAGGGGTCCGTGGGGGCCCCTGAGTGGATTGATTTCATTGTCTTCAGTGTGTCTTCGGTGGTGAGGGCTGTCCAGTCATCAATCGCTGGTTTCCGGGTGTCGGGGGTGGTTGGTGTGGGTTCAGTGTGTTGGTTGTCTTCGTCGAAGTTGTCGTAGATGCTCTTGATTTTGTGGTGGAAAAAGATGCTGAGTTTGTCGCAGAGGTCTTGTGAGGGAGGGATGTCGGTAGACTCGCTGGTGGGTTGGGCGAACTCCTTGATGATGCTGAAGAGTTCCTTGCTGTTGTGTGCGTGGGTGGAGATTCTGTCTTCCAGCGCTTATATCCTCGTTTCTCTGATGAGTTGATGGTGGGCGTTGGTGGCGGCTCTGAAGTTGTTGTGGGCTTCTGTGCATTTGGTGTTTCTCCAGGCCTTTTCAAGGCGACGACATGTGCGCCTGGACTCTCGAAGTTCGGTGGTAAACCATCTGGCTTTCTTGGCACGGGTATTGTTTTTCTTGAGGGGGGCTATGGTGTTGGTGCTGTCCGAGATCCATCTATGCAGGGTTCGGGCTGTGGTGTTGGGGTCGTCGTTTTCCGCGATGCTTGGGGTGGAGTTGTTAAGTGAGGAGGTGAGCTGGTCATCGGTGATTTTGGTCCAGTTTCTTTGTGGAAGCAGGTGCTGGTGTCTGTGGATGGTGGGTGTTCTGAAGGTGAAGTGGACGCAAGGATGGTCGGTCCATGGGAGTTTCCTGTAGTGAAGAGGGGTTCGAGGGTGTGTCCTGCTGAGTGCGTGGGCTCGGTCACGATCTGGCGGAGTCCTATGTTGTGGAGGTTGTCCAGGAGGGATGTGGTGTTGGGGTCCAGTTGATTGTCGAAGTGGAGGTTGAGGTCTCCCAGCAGGGTGTAGTTGGTGGATGCGATGGCCTGCGGGGAGATAATGTCCGTGATTGAGTTAGCGAAGGGTCCGCGGGGTCCAGGGGGTCGGTAGATGAGGGTTCCTCGGAGGGCGGCGGTGGGGCTGGCCAGTATCTTGAAGTGAAGGCAGGGTATGCTCAGACGTGAGTCTCTTGCTCACTTTTCCACTGGATTCAAACAAGCCTGGCTGAAGATGGCTGGAATGCCAGAAACCGGTCCTAGGAAGCTTGTTTCCGGTCCAGGAAAGGCATGGCTTGGCAGTTCGGGCTGGACTGTTCCCATGAGGCACAGGGTCAGACTGATTTGCATATGGCCATGCCTGAACTGGGGTGGCAGAGTGGGCTAAAGAACGGTGATGGATCAACCCCAGATCTGTTGACTGGGTGTGAGTGTTTTATTGGTTCAGATGCTCCGTCCATCATCACCCCTTTTGTACCGCTCAGTTCAGAAGTGCAGCACATCATATGAGGTGAGAAGTCAATAGCCGCAGAGAACTGAGGTTAAGGTTCTTGGTGCATGTTGACATCGTGTGCAGGGGTCCCTTCGAGATGCACACCATTACTCTGAAAGCACCATTGGAGGATGCAGAATACGCATATCACAGCCAGTTCATGCTCAGTTACAGCCAATGAGAGGGTTTGCAGTGGCCAGTCATTACAGGGCCTCTAGGCCCTCAGCGCTATTCAGGGGAAACTCTGGCCGGTGTAGGGAAGCCTTAATCCTCTCAAGCTGGTGATAGATACTGGACCCGGGGCTGGGGGAGTCCCAGGACCTTCTCTTTTCCCACGCAGTTCTTGGCCAAATGGTTATAAAGAAGATGGTACAACGCTAAGCCAAAGGAAGGTGTACAGGGCACAGAACTAACCCCATGCACCCTATTTGGAGAACCCGACCTGCATAGCGGAAATGTCTGTGCTGGGAATGGTGACATCTTTGCCGAGACTCTCTACACAGAATGATATCGGGATCCCTTATGCTGATTTCTATAGACATGGGTGAACTCACATTAATGCACCATGACATGGGCTTGCTCCACGGATTGCAATCTTTTTTTGGACAGTGAGAGGCTCCCAAAGCTTTACTGTCATAGTGGAGAAAATCTACTGCCTTTGCAAGGATTTGAGTAGCACACGCACGGTGGTGGCAGCGACCTCACTGAACTCTATAACAACACCATGCAATCTGCCTTGCCCCACTTCAACTAAAAAGAATTCCCATAAAAGACTCCAAACCGTGGTTCAATGACAGTCTAAATCAGAGGTCTTCAAACTTTTTGATGCCGAGACCCCCTTGTAAAACCTTTTTAGGGGTAAGGACCCCCTTCCGACAAAAGTTTCTAGAAACTGGTACTCCTCATCATCATCTTTCGACAACCATAAATGCGCCTGTTAGACCTCATCACATCCATCCATCATTCATCCACCCACACTTTCACACAGCCATCCATCCTTTCATCCTTCCATCCTTCCATCCATCCTTCCTTCATCCATCTACCCTTTCATCTTTCCATCCATACATCCATCCTTTACCCATCCACCCTTCCATCCATCCACCCATCATTCATCCACCCACCTTTTCACACATCCATCCATCATTCATCCATGCAACCTTTTATCCATCCACACATCCATCCACCCTTTCATCCTCCCATCCATACATCTATCCATCATCCATCCACTCTTTCATCCATCCTTCCACCCACCCACCCTTTCATCCATCCATCCATCTACCCTTTCATCCTTTCATCCATCCACCCACCCTTTCATCCTTTCATCCATCCACCCATCATTCATCCACCTTTTCACACATCCATCATTCATCCATACATCCATCCACCCTTCCTTCCATCCATCCATCCTTCATCAGTCCACCCTTTCATCCTTCCTTCCATCCATCCAGCCTTTCATCCATCCATCCTTCATCCGTCCATCCTTTCATCCTTACATCCATACATCTATCCTTCATCCATCTATCCTTCATCCATCTATCCTTCACCCATCCACCCTTTCATCCTTCCATCCATACATCCATCCTTCATCCATCCACCCTTTCATCCATCCATTCACTCATCATTCATCCACCCATCTTTTCACACATCCATCCATTCATCATTCATCCATGCAACCTTTTATCCATCCATACATCCTTCATCCATCTACCCTTTCATCCATCTATCCACCCTTTCATCCATCTATCCACCCTTTCATCCATCTATCCACCCTTTCATCCATCCACCTTTTCACACATCCATCCATCTTTCATCCTTACATCCACCCATCGTTCATCCACCCACCTTTTCTGTGCCTCTCTCATGGGGGGGCTGTCAGTATCTCTCTGCGTCTTCTTCCTTCTTTCCCGATCATGGGAGGGCATCTCTGTGCCGCCCTACTGAGGGCGGGAGACGTGGCACAGGACCCACAGCTCCAGGCGCGCAATATCCATTCACCTCAAAGGGCTACACTACAGCCTGCTCCCCCAGTCCCCCTCCGCCCCTCCGCCCCCCGCCTCCACTTCCCCTCCTCCCCCAGCTCGAAACGGCTTTAGGGACACACACATACAGCCACACCCGAGTACTTGACAGGTCTTTAAAAGACCTTTTACTTGTTAATGAGGCTTTGATGTTTTTCACACCTCAGTGTGAATTAGGCCTCCACCGTTAGCACCCTCGATCAGGCCAAGCCAGGAACTACACTCTGACAGAATCTGCGACCCCCTTCCAAGGACTCCACGGCCCCCCTGGGGGTCGCGCCCCACAGATTGAAGACCACTGGTCTAAATGCTGACAGACGCAGTCTTAGACTAGCTGAACATAAGTGGAGATCCTCTCCCTCCATGGATCTTCTAAAAACTGTACGACTCAAAATAAGTACATACAACAAACAGATTAAAACGGCGAAAAACAACTTTTTCAAATGCCAACTTGACGAAGCCAAAAATCGCCCGAAACTACTTTTTGAGCTCATTAAATCTCAATCCACTAACACCTCTACCCTATCTATAGCACCCGGCACCCCCGCAACCAAACTGCGATGCAGCTGCTAAATTCTTACTCAAAAACACTGAAAAAATCGAATCACACCTAAGGACTGCTGCACTCATTCTCTCGCCGTCTCCACACCTCTGCCCCCAACTCTTGAACTCTCATTCAAAAAACAAGGCTTTATGGAGTTAATTACTCCCCTCAATTACATTACCATCCTCAATACTTTCTCGTCCCTTAAACCATCAAATCACTTCAATGACCCCTTTCCCCCCAACTTCTTTAACCCCTTCGATGCTGATGACGAGCTCAGCTCGTCATCACCCACGGGTGTCGTGTGCTGATGATGAGCTGAGCTCGTCATGGTGCCACTAAAATGGCAATTTCCAGCACAGGGGGGGGGGGGAAACGCCTAGCAGCCAAGTGGTTAAAGTAAAGTAAAGTAAAGTATGAAGTCTTATATAGCGCGCGATTACCCTGGGGCATCTCGGCGCTTGCATAGGGAACCCGTCCTGGTATTCCCCTGTGAGATAGCCCTGGAAGGGTATCCACAAGGTGAAAGCCAGGCATCCCGCCGCGAGGGGCCGTTGTGGAGATTAAGCAAGCTATTGCCCAGAGTCGCAGAGTGTGAACCCGTGAGCTGAGAAGGCACCGGAGCGAGAATTAACGAGTCCGCGGAATTTTTGAGCCCAAGACCCGCCGAGGCGGGGAATTGAACCCTGGTCCCGGACCGAACTCAAGCTCCAGGTCTGCCGCCTCTAACCCCTGAGCCACACTTCTCCACTTAAAGAAATGATGGACTCACTAGCTCCACTCTGGTCGAAGATCATCAATGCCTCACTTCTGCAAGGTGAGATCCCGGACTGCTTGAAGGCGGGCCTAGTTCTCCCTATTCTCAAAAAAACCCTTGGCTGACCCTGTTGACCTGAACAACTACCTTCCAATCACAAACATACCCACCCTGGCAAAACTTCTGGAGAAATGTGTTCATGATCAACTACGCAAACACATTGAGCAATTCCAGCATCTCAACATATTCCAAACAGTCTTCCGCACGGCAATCCCTTACATTGTGAATGACACTCTCACTTTTCTCGACCAAAATGAAGCCTGCCTCTTAATTCTGCTCTAATTCTCATCGGCTTTTGACACTGTCAAACATGACAATCTACTCAACCATCTTGAACGCAGAATCGGGCTCTCAGGCACAGTCCTTAAATGTTTTTCCTCTTTCCTCAGCAACAGAACACAAAGAGTCAAATCCAACCAGTCTCTCTCCTACCCGAGCCCATGCACAGTGGGTGTTCCCCAAGGATCCTCACTCTCCCCCACACTCTTCAACCTTTTCCTTGAACCACTGACTTTAATTCTTAAAGCCTTCTACATCCAATATCACATGTATGCGAATGATACCCAACTCTACATGAAAATATCCTCCCCCGAAGACATCAACTCCCTCAATGGAACCCTTCTCAAAACCCTCAACTGGCTCACCTCCAACCATTTCAAATTAAACGCCTTCAAGACTGAATTCCTCATCATTGCACCCGCTAGGCAAAACCCCACGGTGGTGAAATTTCTCTGTAACCTCATAGCCCTCAAATGCACACCTCACATCGTGGACTCCACTAAATCACTGGGAGTTGTGCTTGACAAAAACCTAAACATGCAAGACCACATCAGATGATCGACAAAAGGAGCGAACTTCCAACTCTGCATCCTAAGAAAACTCAAACCCTTGCTTCCCCATGATGACTTTAAATTGGGAGTGCAAGCACTTCATCTCCAGACTAGAATACGGCAATGCGACTCTTTGCGGTCTGCCGAAACTCAGTATAGCACCTATCAGAGCAGCTCTAAAAGCTGCTACCAGACTCATCACAGGTTCTAAGAAGAACAACCACATTACTCTGGACCTGAAATCACTCAATTGGCTCCCCTTTGAAGGAAGGATACAACTAAAGATCGCTTGTATGACCCATAGGGCACTACACTTCAACACCCCACTATACCTGTCAAACAAGCTGGAACTCTCTGGTGGCGCCTTATCCACAAGGAGCACCGGAACACTGCTGCTCAAGCCCAAGAAATGTAATAAGCTTAAAACATAAAATCGTACATTATCTGGCATCGCCACGAGAATCTGGAAGTCCCTCCCAGTGGAAACAAGACTGATTCCCTCTACACTTGCCTTCAAAAGGGAAGTCAAAAATCTACTAATGAACAATGCGCTGAACTAGATACTGTGCTCCTCTTGTCGCTACGTTACTATACATTGTCTCCTTTGTTTCTGTTGTTTATTGCCCGACATGCTCTCCTCTTGCCGCAGAGTTGAGTATACTGTCTCACTTGTTCCGGTTATTGTTCATTGCCCTACATGTCGGTATCTCCCAGCCTGCTTCCTTTGTCCACCTCAATTTCTTCTTGCACCGGCAGTATTTTATCCCAGTGTCCACCTGATTTCTCTCCCCTAGCTATTTCCTTTGTCTACTTAAACCGTATGTAAAGCGCTCTGATACCCTTCTGGGTCATGTTCGCGCTATACAAAACTTTAAATAAATAAATATTGTGTTGTGAATAGTCGGTGTGAACAGGTCCTTTTTACCTGTGTCACTAGAGTGAGGCTTATAGACTCACTTATTTAAAAACCTTCTGCTGTGTGCTTAATTCACCCTTGTCTTACATCGATTTGGTTTGCAGTGCTGCGCAGAGCGTTTGTGTTTTGCATGTGCTTGGATGTATGTGTGCCTGCGAATGGTTCAATACAAGGATAATGCAGCGCTGTGCAGTGCAGTGCATGTATATGATATGCATGTGTGCCTGTGAATGGTGAATACATGGAAGACTTCGGGCTCCATTTTCGGAGACCCAGGCTGACTGGAGGAACATGAGGAGGGAGAGGGATCCCCCACCCTCTTCCAAGACAGATTTGTGGATTGCTGCATTCCTGTGAGTTGACTGGGACACACTGGAAACAAGCATTGGCATAGCCAATAGGTCTCGCCTTTGGGACCTTATGTGTTTATCCATAACTTTGGCTATGTTGTAAAGCATTGTGGCTGCTGTGCATTATGTTAAAAAGATATAATTAAAAGTGTTAAGCATTTTTGTTACCTTTATACAAACGAAGACAACATTCTATACGACTGAAAAACCTGATTAAAAAAAGATTTACACATAAAAAATGTCTCCTAGTTTTTTGTACTTGCACTGCTGTAAATTCTTCCTTCCTGTTCTCATGCTTGTTTGCTATACATTACTTTGTTACGGGGGAGCGGGACATAAATTACAGGGCAGTGGAGGTCGGAAACAGTAATTTAATTAGAACACGAGCAGCAGACAGACACTAAGGGAGAATCAACAGATGCCAGATTCCAAGGGCAGACATCTAGGGGTGTCTGGAGCCGCCCTCACTTGGCTGCAATCCTTCGTGGAGGGCAGGTCATTCCAGGTATTTGAGGGTGAGGCCACCTCGAAACCTTTGCCCCTCCAATGTGGGGTCCCTCAGGGTTCCTCCCTGAGCCCCACTCTTTTTAACGTTTACATGGCCCCTCTCGCGGATGTAGTTCTCTCCTTTGGGGTGAATATTGTAACCTATGCTGACGACACTCTGATGATTGTTGCACTGAATCACTTAGATAGAGCCTCTATCTGCCTCAGTCTCTGCTTGGAAGAGGTAAATAAATAGATGGAACTCTCATGCCTGAAATTGAATAGCCATAAGACAGATCTTATGCTTCTCTGCAACCCCTCTCTATTCAAGGCACACACTATGTGGCCAGTGTGCATGGGCTGCACACCCTCTCCCAAGCAGGAGATAAAGAGTCTTGTTTTTTTGGTTGATTCAGATCTTGGCTTTAAAACACAAGCCAGGAAGGTTGTGGCGTCTTGCTTTGCCATTATAAGAATGCTTCACAAAGTGCTTCCTTTGCTCCCCTTCCAAGCTAGAAAGCTCATGGTCCAGGCGCTTATTCTATCACGCCTGGACTATGGAAATGCCCTCTGTCTTGGGGCACCAAGCTTGGTCCTCGCCGAACCTCAAACTGTGCAGA
This sequence comes from Lissotriton vulgaris, assembly GCF_964263255.1. NCBI lineage: Eukaryota > Metazoa > Chordata > Amphibia > Caudata > Salamandridae > Lissotriton > Lissotriton vulgaris. Next base: position 1,602,469,888 of record NC_141693.1, on the reverse strand, counting down.
TTTGTGCTGCAAGGATTCTCTTGGGGATTCCAAGTAGGCAATCTGCAAAACCTGCCATTACATTTCTGTGACTAGCAGCCAAGAGAGGTGGACGCAGCTTCAGCCCCGTGGGGCGCACAGGGATGCCCTTGCTGCCCGCTGCGGAAGCCTCAGCTTGCCGTCCCGCATGTTCAGGACCAAACGATCGGTGCTGGTCTGGTGGTTTCCCGTGACCATCCGGCTGTGGGGAGGGCGCCGGAGGCCGAGGCCCGGGACAAGCTCCCCGGCGGCACCAGCACTGGGGGCTGCTGCATGGGCAAGGCGGCCAAGATCGCCTGGGCCGCACCGGGCCCCCCGGAGGCGGAACTGAAGGCACTGGGCCACTCTGCGCTGAAGAGGCTGAAGGAGCAGCAGCTGGAGGCGCTGCTGCAGGCAGTGGAGGCCTGCGGGGGCATCTGGACCGCCTGTCTCCTGCTGCCTGCCGAGGCCCGGCCGCAAGTCCTGCTGCACCTGATCTGCCTCCTCTTCTGATGGCCCGACCTCAGGCATTCCTGCGAGCTGAAGCGGCTCAGTGGCTGCGAGATCCACGGCAAGGCTGAGCCCGAGCTGGTGTGCTGCAACCTACACCACCTCAGCCGGCTCTGTGAGCTAGAGTCCCCTCCTCCTCCCTACTCCAGATACCCCATGGACTTTTTAAAACCAAACTGGTGAGTGCACTTTATTTTAATTTTTATTCGGTTTGACTTACCTTTTCATTCATGTTTGCCTTAGTTCGTAAGTCCCTGCTGGAAGAAATGAATGTGGCTGTGCTAACTTTTTTCTGTACAGTTTTTATTGTTCAAACTTGGCTGCGGTTTTGTGCCGATTGATGCCCCTTCGATGATACCAATAATGCATGCGGCGATGGTCGTTTATGTTTTAGCTCTGTTTAGCAGTATATTATAGCCATCTGTTGCCTCCAAGCAGAAGGGCATTCCAGGGCCCAAGTCTCAGACCTCCGCCTTCCGCCAGCCGGGGGGGTTAGCAGGCACAGTCAGCTAGGGCTCCTCTGTCTCCCAACAGGAGGAGGTTGCACTCAGTGCAGTGGCCAGAAGAAGGGGACACGGCCATGGGCTCCTCTGCCTCCTTTCGGGGTGAGGGTGCACTCAGTGAGATGGCTGGACGAAAGAGACAGCCAAGGGCCAGACGAAAGAGACAACCAAGAGCAGAACGGCTCCACGAGCACCCTTACGTGTTTATGCGATTGCTCTACATGCGAAGAACTTGATGCTCGTTCGATTTCCTATCATGGCTGTCCTTCGATACCCAAAACACGCAGCCACCATTTTCTTGTTTCTTGTCCTCTCCCTCGGTCTGTTGGACTTCATCCTGCCAACCCTCAGACATTGCTCCTCGGCTGGACTACCTTATCGCTTTCTCCCCCCTAGGGCCCTGTCTCTCCTATCACCTATCGCATCTTCCTCCCCTCCCTCTATCTACCCCCTTGGATGTCTTATTTCTCTGTTCACTCTGTAGATAAGTAATATACAATTGTTTTTAGCCTAATCGTTGTGAAAATGGAACCCTGAGTGAATGTACTATTTGCATAGTTACAACTCTAACCACTAGTATATGTAGTAGTTCTTTGTACTTAATATCACTATTTTGTGATTCTGAGCTTTCCTGTTTGCATCTCTCCCCTAAGTGACTCTACAACGTATACATTTCCTTTTCTGCTATCTGTATCTCTTCCTTGTGGGGATCTTCAACTCGCTGACTCCCTCCCTTTGTCCTCCCTGACCCTTGCCTTTCGTGGATCCTGTCTTTTTCTGGATCGCTAATTTTCCCTGGTATTGAATGTGTTATCTTTCTCTAATTAATGTGATTTTTTCTTTTGCCATTTGTTCCCCCTCTGTTGACCTGCCAGTTCCGACTAGCCTCCTAGCTCCCTGTGCCTTGTTGCCCTTTGACTAAGCACTCCTTCTCCCCTTGTTGGAAAAAGATCCAATATTCATACTCTGGAGTCTCAGTGACCCCTCAGAGAGAGTCCAGAGTGTCAAGGGAGCCACGCACAGTTGAGGTATGGTATGGCGCCCCTTACCAAAACACTCCTTCTCCCCTTGTTGGGGAAGGATCCAGTAGGTAGGTCTTGGAGTCTCAGAGACCCCTCAGAGAGAGTCAACTGCGTAAAGGGAACCACACGCAGCGGAGATGTGGGAATGATACCACTTTCCCTGGGAGCACAGCTTACTGGACCTGAAGAATATCGAAATGAGTAAGTGCCTTATGTGAATACCAAAATGGTAGTAAGTTTAGCATTTTGTCTTAAGTTAGTTCTGTGAATCGGGCCCATTGAGTACAGTATAATTATGTAGCATAGAATTATGTGGCACTGAGTGGAATTGTATGGAGTGTTTGTTGCATTCAGTAGAGTGTAATTATGTGGCCTGTAATTATGTTGCACTGAGTGGTATTATTTGGAATCAAAATATCACAACCTAAGGTGGCAAAAGTGCCTTGCACCATTCCGCCTACTGAATCTTAGGCCATGATGTCTGAAAAATGGCCGCCTGAACCTCAACAAACGTAACATTTTAGATCTGCAGTGTTGGTGGTAATGCCATGTCGTTGGATGCTGATTATAGTAATCAGGCTTTATATTTAATTTGAATAGACAAACATGTGCAACGCAGCCAACAACTTTGCGCATGTACACTAGGTCAGTGCTCCCAGCAACCACTTCCTGTACTTGGCTACATCTGTTCTCCATTTTCATATCTGTTGGCATTTACAGAAAAATTGGAGCTCCAATTTCTGAAGTGCTTGTCCCCTCCCATGTGACCATCACAATCACGTAGGCAGCCGTTCCCAGCAAAAGAGCAAACTGTCTCCGCATTTTAACAGAGCTCTGTGGCATTTACACTTAGCGCAGCAATTTTCTTTCAATTTCAGATGTAGAAGTTTCAGTCGTGATTTTTTTGCCATCACGGAGGAATATGCAGAGAGCCAACCACAAGGCATTTACTCCAACCAAAACGGCTTAGAGGCGGCCTTAAAATGCTGGGTGTGGGTGAAGGGTAGACAGGCCTCAGACATTGAACTGTGCCAGTGATGGCAGCAGAGGGGTGGGAACATTCCCGACGACTCAACATAGAGCTCCCATTCAATCAGACATATTTATTTTATTTTAGGAATCTGATATAGCAAGGGTTGAGCTCCAAAGATCACATGGAGCTACTTTTCATTGTAGCGGGAGAATCTTAAACGTGAGTTGTGGTCCACAGAACACTATGGGGGCTGGTTGAGAACCACTCCTGAACGCAGAACATGAAAGAGAGGGCAGAAGCTTCATATCATGGAAGAAAGACTAGAAAGAATGCTGCATCCCCCCCACCCCCACATAACTCATATTTACATTTGGACCCCTATATGACTGAAGGCACCGACAGATGAAGTCATTTTTCTGGAGTCACACAACGCTCGATGGTGAAATACCGCAACCAGGATTAGAGCCCGGGTCTGGCGAATCCAAACCTAGCTGTTTAGCCCTACACTGTACTAAAGAAGGCAGGATGAACATGCCTTTAATTACAATGTATCACAAGTACTGAATGTAGAATCTGCAGAATTGCACACCCTTGTATTTAGCTGAGATATATATCTCAATCCTTTCAAAGAGGGGGAAAAGGGGGTCGTTTGTACTTTTTAAAGTTTTGTTCAGCATGTCATTTTGCAGGTGTGACTAATGTGAAAGGCATCCGATGGATAGCACTTCTCGGACATCACCAATTTCCCAATTCTGAAGGGCTTGTTTGCATAAAAAAATATCCATTCCATATAACACGTGTTCCACGTGATTGCAGTACAGAATGGTTAGGATCAGAGTTGGAAAGATGTGGTCGAAATTTGGAGAAAAAAAAACATACATGCATGTCCTTGCTAGATAAAATGTTCGCTTAATTTTATGACATGTATCTGATTTGCTAAAAGTATAGCGGACAATGTTGAAAATCATATTATTTTATGCAAAAGTCCCAATTCACTTGAACATTAAATAGTCCACAAATCTAGAAGTAGAAAAAGGAGTAGTACTGCTGGAAGCAACTCATAAATAACTCTGTAGGAGACTAGATAGACCACACATCCAGGTCTTGTAAATCCCGTGCACTGAGGCGTGAACTCTGCTGGAACAGTGAGAAACATTGAGTGGCTGCCATCCTCTGGGTAGAGAAAGCAGGGTGACCTCGGCGAAGTGGGGCTGTGTGTCCGTTTCCTGTTCCGAGGGAGGAAGTGGAAAGCCAGCTTAGAATGTGAGAAGGGCTCGTGCTGCTTCGAGTAAAGCAGCTGTGATCTGACTTCTGTGTATCAGCGTGTGCAGTGAAAACTCATTAGACAAACCCGGGAGTGCCCGCTGTAAGGAATGCAGCTGCCAGAACAGATGGCACCCTGTGCACTCCCGAGACCCCTAGACCATGGGAGGGAACATTTAGAGATAAAGCGGGACATACCCAAGCCTTTGGCCATTTGTTTGCTTTATTTTGTGAAAGCCTTACGCAAATGGCCAATCAAATGCGGGCCGGAAAAAAAAAACACGAGGAAAAGATGTGTAAGATGGAAGTCCCTACTACAGGGGTGTGGAATTTTATGAAATATGTACTTGTCCATGGGACAAGTAGCTTTATAAATCTACATGTCCTGTAACAAAATGCACTTGTCCCTTTGGTGCCATGTAATGCGCCATCAAACAATGGCTGCAATCTCTTTATAGAAGAGCTCTGATAATAGCCTCTCTGGTTATGTCAGGCTAATACTATAGAAGGATTTGAATTTTGGAGTTTTTCACCAGCTCTTCTCTAATCTTTTCCCATATTAAGAAAGGTCGGCAATATACCCCTGACAATGGCAGAAGTAAAGTTTCTTCCAGGGCTGGGAAAAATATGGTTGGAGAAAAAGTGAACTTGTAAACACTCAACAGATTTCCACTGGGGGCATATTCATATTTGCTCATGCTAAGATGCAATTCACAAATATTTCCTAGGACTACGGTTTCCTGGCCTACTTAAGGATATTCATGTGAATTCATGAAAAACGTAAATCTGCATTAATACAAGGACATATATCATGGGTGCACTTTTGTGACTTTAACATTTGAGCCCCTAATTAAATATGAGTTAACCAAGACCTTTTGTTTTTAATAAAATGCTATCTCTTCCTATCTGTGAGCTTACTTCATTGTGTGTCACAGCATTCTGCTCTTTTACAAAGTAGTTTTGTTCAGTGCCAGGAATTTCTATGGCAATGTGGCCTTTATGAGACCAAATACTAGCGGTCTGGCATGCAGCACCACGCCTACCTGATAATCCCAAGGTAAAGAAAGGAGCATAGTGTAGGCCAAGTGAGTAACTAGAAAATTAAAATACCCCCCACGTTGATCCAAAGTTCTTATGACACCAAGCAAGCGAAAAAAGTTTTTGGAATCCTCGACAGAATAGCTCTCTTGTCTTTTCCCTCTAAGCATCTATCCATTCATCCTTTCACCCACTGATATCTAGCCTTTCACCTTTACATTGGCACCCATTCATTCTTTTATCCATTAGCCTTTCACCAATCTGTTCGTCCATCTGTTCATCCGTCAGTCCATCCTCTCATCCATAGCCAAACCTACCCATTCATCTCCAAACCTATCCATTTCAACCATCCATCCTTTCGCTCATCCATACACCCTCCATTTCACTCATCTATCCACCCTCCCCTTCACTCATCCTTCCACCCACCCTTCGACCCATCCATCAATCCATCCTTCCACTCATCCATCCATTTATCCTTTACACTCATCCATCCTTTCGCTCTCTAATCCTTACACCCTGTAACCCATCCACTCATTCACCCTTTTCTTCATTATAACAACTGTCCATCCACCATCCCTGTCACTCAACCATCCCGGTCACTCATCCATCCATCCATCCATCCATCCATCCATCTAGCCAGCCACACTTCCACTCACTCATCCTTTCACCCACACATCCGTTCATCCTTTCACATTAATTATGAATCTTTGTCTGCCGAGCTGCAGACACAAGGGGCCCATCAAGGGCTCCACCTCTACTGTAGCTGCTAAAGCGGGGCGTTCACGAAGCCCCTGTTCAAACCTACCCTGCCATCTCCAAATCTATCAATCCAACTGATCCATCCAGCCTTCCTTTCACTCATCCATCCTTTTGCTCATCCATCTATCCTTTCACCCCACACATCCTCCCTTTCACTCCTTTTCATCCACCCTTTCACTCATACCTCCATCCATCCTTTCACTCATCCATCCATCCACCCTATCCATCCTCCTTTTCACGCATCTATCCACCGACCCTTTCCCTTCCTCCATTTATGCTTTCGCTCGTCCATCCACCCTTTCACCCGTCCATCTTCCGTTTCGCTCATATATCCATCCACCCTTTCACTAATCCCTCCATCCACCTTTACAGGAAACTGTCCACCCATCAACCCTTCCACCCAGCCACCCACCCACCCACCCATCCATCCATCCATCCATCCCCACCCACTCAGACATCTATTCATCTACTCTCTCACCCATTAATCCACACTTTCAATAAGCCGTCCATCCTTTCACTCATCAATCCACTTTCAACCTATCCATCCACTCACCCAGCCCTTCTTTCACCCTTGCACTTATCCTATCATTCTTTCACACATCCATCCACTCATGCATCCATGCATCTGTTTCACTCCACTCATTCAATATATCTATCCAGCCAGCCTTTCACTCATTCATCCATGCATCTATCCATTCACCCTTTCACTCATTAATGTATGCATCTATCATCCACTATTGCATGTATTCATCCATGCATCTATACATCCAACCTTTCACTTATTCATACATGCATCTATACATCCACTCATTCATCCATGCATCTATCCATCCACCCTTTCACTCATTCATGCATCTAAACATCCGCCCTTTCACTCCACTCGTTCATCCAAATATCCATCCAGCCTTTCGCTCATTCATCCATGCATCTATCCATTCACCCTTTCATTCATTAATTTATGCATCTATCATCCACTCTTGCATGTATTGATCCATGCATTTATACATCCGCCCTTTCACTTATTCATACATGCATCTATCCATTCACCCTTTCACTATTCATCCATGCATCTATTCATCCACCCTTTCACTCACTCTCCCGCCCACCCTTTCTGTGGACTTGCAGACTGAAGAGGCCCATCAAAAACTCTACAGCTGCTGTAGTTGCTACAGTGGTGTGTCCACAATGCCCCTGGTGCAGGCACAAAGTGATATGAGAGGCCTAGTGCAAGGACAGAATTGGGGGTGGCCAGGCCTGCATGAAAGCCCATGGGGAAACTAATGAGCTTTAATGTAAACCCTTGATGACGTAAGATATGAGAGGCCAAGGGGAGCAGGTCAGAGAGGGCGGCGGAGGGTGGGGTGGAGTTAGCATGTTCAGGCACCGGGTGTAACATAAGGTGTAAAGGGAAACGCAAAGTGTCAAGGAGGGGGTTCATGAGAAGGGAAATCAAAGTGAGTTGAAGATGAGCAGGGATATTGGAGCCCTATGAGGCCCAGGAGTGGAGGAGAGAATACAAGGCAGGGGTCATACAGTTCAAGTCAGAGCAAGGGGCCAAGAGGCACAAAAAGCAGCCTCTTACATGCCATTGCTGCAAGTGTACTGGAGCTGTAAAAGCTCGATGTGTGTCTCATGCTTGAAGAAAATAAAAAGACCAGGGGAGGGCCTGGAAGCCACACGAGCTTATCGAGCTGGCTCCAACTTTGAGCTCTGCTTTATCATTTTGTTGTTCTGCTCTGAGGAAAGTAAAGTGCAGGCCCCAGCTTTTGCATTGACCCTTTCACTGCCAATAAACTTCTCAGAGCAACTTATTTACTGGCTGTGACCTACAGGGTTATACAGCTGTGTATCATAGTACCATAAAACTGTCTACTTGTCCTTTGGACAAAATGCAGATTAAAACCTCTTGCCCTCCTAAGAAATCTAGATGTCTCGGGCGTCGGGAGATAGGAATTCCCCACCCCTAGCTGTGCAACGCATGCGCTGGCTCAGGCAAGACCTGAAAAGGAGAGCCAGACTCTTTAGTACACTTCACAAGGTGCTCTTTGAGTCAGAGAACAGAGTTGGGGGCAGAGTAGCAATTGCCTTTTCTAGTAAATTTAACGTCTTGATTTTTGATATACCTCTCGCCAATCAGCTAGAGATGAGTGTGTTTGGGCTTGATTTACCTTCTCACAAGTCATGGAAAGGAGTTCTAGTCTACCGTCCTCCTGGCCCAAGGAAACATTTTAGTTTTAGGTTGGTAGATTTGCTCACTTCGCACATTTTAGAGGAAGAAACTTTTCTGTTACTGGGAGATTTTAATTATCATGGAGAAGACATATTAGATAAAAAGGTTGATTACATTGATGATGGACTTGGGGTAGTTGGCCTGAAGCAAATGGTGGTAGGCCTGACGCATATTGTGGGCCACACAACTAGATTTCATAATTAGTAATTCTATCCACCTGAAAGTCAATCAGCCCAATCCATTATTTTGAACCCATCACCATCCTACTTGTGTGAATTACCTTTGGCTAGTAACTGTTGGCATCAATCAATCAATCAGGATTTAGATAGTGCTGCTGATCACCCAATAGAGTATCCAGGCTCTAGCAAGTCTCGGAAGGCTTATTCGAATAGCCAGGTCTTGAGGGCCCTTTGGAATTCCGGAAGTGAGGTCATGCTCCTGAGCTGCATGAGGAGGCTGTTCCAGGTCTTTGCTGCGATGTAGGAGAAGGATGTCCTCAACTTCTGCTTCGATGGATGCGGGCATGTGGGCGAGTGATGAGGAAGCTGAGCGTAGTTTTCTCGACAGTTGGTGGAAGTTGAGGTGGTGGTTAATGTAGGCAGGTCCTTCAAATGTGTAGAGCTTTGTGTGCACTGGTTAGCAGTTAGTTGCTGGAACTGTTCTGTTCTGTACTGTCTTCCCCACTATCTGGAAAAAGGTATCCATAGTGCTTTTATTGAAAAAAACCTAACCTTGACCCCACACAGCCCAATTATTATAGGCCAATTTCTCATCTTCCTCTACCTGGCAAAGTAGTGGAGAAAGTCATGAACGAACAGATCTACTAAAATATAACTATTTAGATAAAACACAGTTCAGTTTCTGAACAGAACACAGCACAGAAGCAACTTCTATTAAAGCCACAGACGAAATCAGAGTAACCTTGGACTTGGGGAGTGGCCGTCCTGGTTCTACTCGACCTATCGGCAGCGTTTGACACTGTTGACCATGATCTTCTGCTAAGTCATCTAATTTCCATCTGCCTTTCTGACAAAACACTTACACTGTTTTCATCCTTTTTGTTTGGCAGAATACAATCAGTAGCCTTGGGGAGCTGCGAGTCTCTGCCTTTCGTCCTCCAGGGTGGAGTTCTGCATGGTTCATCTTTAAGCCCCACACTATTTAACATTTTTGTATCAGAACTGCCTAAACTGATAAGGTCTTTCGGTCTAGCGTTGACATCCTACTCAGATGATACACAAATTGTATTATCTTTATCAAAGAAATCTGCATTACCAATGCAACATTTTGAGGATTGCATGTTGCCAGTCAGCTCCTGGATGAATTTCCCAATGTCTGAGATTAAACTCAGACAAAACGGAGGTAATCACTTTTTGCAACTTTTTGCCTAACTGGTCCCAGAGCTGGTCGCCGGACGAACTGGGATCGGCCCCTATTCCAGTCACCAAGGCAAAGAACCTTGGTGTGATCATTGATGACAAATTGAATTTTAAACCACAGATGATTGCTGTCGTCTCATCGAACATCTTCTTGCTGAAAACCATGAAAAAAATACTACCTTTCATCCCCACTGACAGCAGAAAAACAGTGATTTCTTCTTTGATCCTGGAAAAACTTGACTATTGTAATGGTCTCTATATTGGCCTTCCTGGAAAACAACTCAATAAGCTGCAAATGATCCGAAATGTGGCTGTGCGTCTTTTGCTAGGTATCCTACACACTCACAGTTCAAAATCATCCGTATAAGCTGCACTGGCTCCCAGTTAGGAATCGCATTATTTTCAAAGCCTTATGAATTACCTATAGAGCACTTCAGAATACTGGTCCCATGTTTCTGAGACGCCTACTTTAACTGTATGTTCCAAAATTGCGTTTGCGCTCCGAAGGAGCTAAACTGCTAGAACTCCGAGAGTCTTTAAGGCCAGATGGGGTGATAGTAGCTTTAGGGAAGCTGCCCCCAAACTCTGGGATGCACTCCCTCTCTCTATCAGAACCCTCTTAACTATACTTGCCTTTAGAAAGGCCTTGAAAACCTGGCTATTTGAGAAATAGACACTTTCGTCTTACAGATACTGGCATAATCCACTGCTCAGCGCCAAGACACCCTCGGGTATTCGCAAGCTAAACAAATTTATTAACTTAACATCTCTACCAAGATTGTGGACACCCATGGTGTGGGTCCCTTGGCTTTCTTTATAATATCTGCCTTTTCCAGCATCCTAGGCTCCTGCTGTACTTTTGGGCGGAGATGAAATGGAAATCTTCCGTGGCAGAGGGTGACCGGTTTGATCGTCTAGTCTATGTGGAGGCCTACTATTTGTCCTTCTAGGCACCCGATGCCTTGAAATAGGGGAACACATTCACCACTATGGACTTCACTCCAGCTGTGTGTGTGTTGAGTTCAAACTAGAGGAGTTGGAGTTCCTCTGACGTGTGGCAGCTGAGGAGAAAACCATTTCTTTCTTTTGTGACATAGACTCTGGTCTGGGCCATGTGGTCTTGGTAGCAGATGTCCGTGGTGAAGGTTCCTGACAACGGAAAGGGTGCATGACTTCTGAAATCATAGATGTGAACCTTTCTTATTTTTTATTTCATGGGTACAGTTCTTGTAAGATAAGGTTTGTGGATGCCCTGGTATCATGCAGGCTGGCAGTGGCTGTTCTTGTACATGGACCTGACATTTGGGGGATGACCGGGTGCTTTGCCTCCGCAGTTCAACGGTATGGATGATGAATGCATTCCTGTTCATCATCATTCATATGCTGTTTTCTGGGGCTGTCTGTGGGACGTCAACGATGTTCACTCCTTTCTATGAAGGCTTCTTTGGTGTAGGGGTGGACAGGCACACTTTTGTGAAGTGGTTGAGTTTTCCACACATGGAGCACTGTTGCTGAATGCCGGGCACTCTCTGGTGTGAGGGAATTCATTCTCACAGCTTCCCTGACGAGCAGCCATGGAATGTATGAACTTTGCCCTGATTTAATCTTCCTTGTCAGGGGTGGGGGAGGGGTACATAATTTGCTTATGCGGGCGTAGAATGCTTCTACTGATTCATCTAGGGTCAAGCATGCTTGTCTCAGAATGAACCTCTCGTAGTCGGGATTGAGAAGTGACTCTAAATGGGCTGAGAGGACAGCTTTGAGGGTGTTATAGGTGAAAGATGACCGGGCTTCTGTGACTGTTCTGGGTAGCTTGTAGACTTCTACCCTTCCAGGTGAAGCAGAATCAGTCGATTGCAGCAGTCTTCAATGGCCAAAGCCGCAAAATGTTTTCCATCATGCAATGTCTGTGAGTGGGTGCTCTGAGAGGTCAAAAGGCTCATTGGGCGGGATGAAGGCCATGTCACAGGCTCTAAAAGGCATAGCAGGGTCACTGGTAGCTCTAGTACAGCTATGTGAGAATGGTCCCCTTTCATTAGCATGCAGGGTGGAATCGGCGAGCAATGTAGCTTGAAAAACACGTTGAGCGTCAGGGTTGTGCAAGGGGATTGTGCTGTAGGTGTCTGACTCTGCTGTAGCAGAAGCACAATCCCCATGAGCCGGGGAGGGGCTGAGGCACTGCAGCCAGCAGTCAGCTGTCTCCAGTTAGTCCTGTGGGCTGCCTGCTGGAATGAAGGCACCGAGAGGCGCGTGAGCAGCACCTCAGTGATGTTCTGGTTGGGCGGATGGCTGGCAGAATGCCCGCCTGGATGCCAATTTGGGCCAGGGTTCCAGCAACCTATGAAAAGCGGAGCAGCATGAGAACATAGCTGCCCACTGTCAATAAACCATCAGGGGCCTCTAGAGCTGTCCCGTCGGCAGCAGGGATTACCACGGTGTCCCATACACCCTGGCGGGGTTCTGGAGAAACACCTGCCTCGTCTACATTGTAGGGTATTTGGTAGGCAAAACACACGTATATAAAACAGGCCAAGTATAGTGACCTGAGGTCAGGGGCACTAGGACCCTGCACTCGGATGGCTGGAGGGAGGGGACTGAGACCGGACACCACTTCCGGTCAGGGAGTGGGGAGGCAACTTCCAGGGACCAGAGCAAGAGATAGGACGTGCACGTGGGCAGAGGGCCCGGGGAAAGAAATAAAGAATAAAGCGATCATCTACCTGTCTCTGAGCAATAATTGGTAGAACACGACAACTGGCGACAAGCAGGTAAGATCAGGAGCCACCATTGAAGCGTGTTTGCCCATCCATCACAGCGACGCGGAGCCAGGAGCCCAACCCGGTTAGCGGAGTAAGGGAAACGACTTTGGGAGTACGCCCAACGAAGAAAAGACTAAACCAGGAGCCCACCCTGGTCCACCGGGCCCCAAAAGGAAAAAATGCCAAATCGGGAGCACACACCGATCGGAAACGGAGCCAGGAGGACGACCTGGTCTGTGTGAAGCATGTACTGCGGCATCCGGCGCCCACCCCGGCCGCATCCAGGAAAGCGAGGTGAGGAAATTGCAGTACAGGCACCCAATCGTGGTGAAAGCTGCCTGCTGACCAAAAGAGAGCCCAAGTCTCCCTCGTTAAGATTTGACTCGAAATCTTGCAAGACCCGGCGGCCATCTTAAAGTCAGGCGGGACAGCTAATGAACAGCTGAGAAAGGCCCGACGGCCATTTTGAAGTCAAGCAAATCCAATACATTAAAAATCTCACCCACTGAAGTCCCGGCGGTCATCTTTGGGTCAGGGGGACAGCAAATAAGAAGCTGGAGAAGGTCAGGAGGCCATTTTTGACTCAGGCATCAACCAAACACAATAGGAAAAAGGCAAAATAGATTTAAAGGGATTTTACAATGGAAAAAAAGCAAATAAGAGCAGAGAATAACAAAGAAAGACAGAAAGGAACAAAGATACAAGGAAGATGAGCATCGAAAGTGACAAAAGCGGCACAAAGGCAATATTTTGCAGAGCACTACCATTTAGCCTGTCGGAACCACAGACAGGCATGAGATGGGAACGCTGGATTCAGAAATTCTAGCGATACGTGCGCGCCACAGACGTCGTAGAATCGAAACACGTTGACCTCTTCTTAAATCTCGTAGGCGATGAAGTGGAGGATCTGTCCTCCACATTCCGCAGCAAAAAAACTGCGACGATACAGTGCCTCACGGAGAAGTTCGACCCGTAAAGAAACACCGACTTTGAGAGGTACACTTTTAACACCGCATGTCAACGAACAGTGGAGTCCCTTGATGATTTCCAAACAAGATTGCGCAAGCTAGCAACGTATTGCGAGTTCGAGAAGTTCGACAATGAACAAGCAATACAACTGCGCATCATTGAAGGCTGTCAGTCCGTGGAGTTCTGCGCGCGCATCCTAAAGGAACCAACAACGCTGGAGAAGATACTGGCACTGGCCCAAGCAGAAGCAAAAGCAATGGCACATGCCAAAGAGATGGAGCTGGGAAAAGTTAGAAGGGCAGAGCAAGCTAACTGCGTAATGGGAAGCAACAAAAAGAAAGACAGCACACCGCCACCACCAACGAAAAGGCAGGAAAAAACATGCTACTGGTGCCGCCTTAACGTTCGAGGCATGTGGGCTGCTGAATTCATATCTGTGCATAGATCGCCGCCTAGTGTTGGGTCCGGATGATCGCACATTGTTGTCCTGGAAGAGTCTTCGAAGTATCACTTGATAGGTGGCTCCTCCCCTGGACTACAGTGCGCATGGGCATCGACTCCATCCTCAGATAGTTTTTTTCTGCCATTGGGTTCGGATGTATATTGGTTCACTCTAGTCGGAATCGATATAAACTTTCTTAAGGCCTTTAGTTTTTTCGTCGGTATAGTCTTGCGTTCGGTGCCTGATTCTTCCAGCTCGGTTCCGAGCCGGATTCCAGAGAACCGCGTGCTTTCGACGCGGAAGGCCCAGTCGACGCCACAGACCCTATCTACTGATCATCATGGAACGGAGCCCGTTCAAGAGATGTCCTGTGTGCAACTCCCCCACATCGACGTCCATCCGGTGTGCAACAAGTGTCTGTCGCCGGATCATGATGAAGCCAGTTGCATGGCTTGTTCCCGTTTTCGATCCAAGAAGACGCTTAAGCATCGACGCGCTGCGCGCCAGGAGGCCCAGCAGACAGCACCGGCGCCTGTGGACATCTTCGATGCCGGGGATGATGAGGGAGCTGACCGGGAAGTTAGTGAAAACCTATCGAATCCCGCATCGGAGGTCGTCTATAACTACGACGCGGCGTTGAAATGTTCGAAGCAGAAGAAATCGTCGACGAGGTAGGGGACGACTATGGGGCCTTTGGGGCCATGGAGGATAGCTCGAGCGAAGAGCTAACTCAGACTGACATTGGGGCTGAAACGCTTCAAAAGGCTCAGGTCGAGGGATCGCCACTAGGCCTTACCCAAGATCTTACAATGGGTTCTATGGCCCCGCCTCCGGGCTCGGCTACTGACATTACTGCAAAATCGAAACCGAAAGTTAAACCAACGGTCTCGACGCAAGCGAAAGCACTGGTGCCCCCCTCGAAACGGAAAGTGCGCGTTACTTTGGTCGGATCGAAGGCCTCGGAGCCGTCGGCACCGATGAAGCAGAATGGTGTTGTCGATCCGAAGACACAGGTCAAGGGCGTCGAGACGAACTCTGCCATGCCGAAGACAAAGGTCAAGGTGGTCGAACCGAGTAAATCGGCGCCGAAGGTGGTCGACACAAACAAGGGACTCGGTGATCCGAAGGTTCTCGAGACTCCGCATCAACATGACAAGGCCAAAAGCGGCACACCCCGCGAGTCCACGTCTAGTGGTGCCTCGAAGGATCCCGTCGACTCAGCGCGGCCGTCCGCCGCTTTCTCCAAGCAGGTGGCGGACTCCCTAAAGCGCATCAAGGAGAAGGCCTCGACTGTCGGCCCGAAAGATCCTCCTACTTCGAAGCCTGTCGAGAAACCTCAAAAAGCGTTGACGCCCATTCACTTCACGTTGCCGCCGAAAGTGGCGCCGAAGGCTTTCACCCCTAGGATGGGCGCCAGCGTGCCCGAGAAGGTGCCCTCGGTGCCGAAGTCGACGACAGTGGTTCCTACCTTAAAGCATCGACAATCTTCGTTACAAGAACACTTTATCGATGCCGAAACAGGCAGACTTTCCCTCCATAAACGGAAAATTGCCCCGGAACAGCCAATGGAGTCCTATAAAATTCCTTTAAAGAAAAAGAAGGAATCGACTCCAACTCCTGTTCTTGTGGAACCACTTTCTCCACATGGCCATGATGTCTCACCCACTTACTCTGACGTGGATGCTGGGGAAGGTGATGTTGATGATGATGATGAGTACAGCTATCCTGTCTACACCGACCCTGAGGATACCAATGAACCCTGGGCAGCTGGTGCTGACCCAGGTGATCCTCACTCTACCCCAGACACTCAACTCTATGCTGTAAAAACGTCGCCTACAGAGGATTCAGCGGCGTTTAATGCCCTCATTGAAAGAGCGGCTAAAAATCATGACGTCCAGCTCCATGCTGACCCCATTGAAGTGGACTTTCTTTTTGACACTTTTCCGTCTCAGAGAGAACTGTCAAGACTCTGCCTATGTTGAAGGGTGTCTTAAAACATGCTGGGGAGATCTTTAAAGAGCCTACCAGAGCCAGGGTGATAAACCCTAGAATTGAGAAGAAGTATTAACCAGCGCCTACTGACCCTACTTACATCAAGAGACAGTTGCCTTTGGACTCTCTTGTTGTTTCAAATGCCAGGAAGAGGGCTAATTCTCAAACAACGGGTGATGCTCCTCTCCCAGATAAAGAATATAAGGTGTTTGAGGCATCAGGGAAAAGGATGGCAGCTCAAGCGGCCAATATCTGGCGCATTTCGAATACACAAGCACTTCTAGCGAGGTATGACAGGGCACACTATGACACACTGGAGACCCTGTTGCAGCACCTGCCAGACCAATACAAAGAGGCAGTTGAGATCCATATCCAAGAGGGGAAGCTAATATCCAATGCTTCTATTAAATGTGCACTGGACGCGGCTGATACTGCAGCCAGAGCTGTCAACACTAGCGTCATACTGAGACGACATGACTGGTTCAGAATCTCGGGATTTAAGCCAGAGATACAGACCACCATTCTTAATCAGACATTAAACCCTGATCATCTGTTTGGCCCAGAGGTGGACACCACCTTAGAAAAGATCAAAAAGGACACTGAAACTGCTAAGTCCATGGGGGCCCTGCAGTCCCAGCAATTCAGGGGTGGTTCTTTTCGTCGCTCAAGCACTAGAGTTGTTTCCAGAGGCCAGCTCTCCCAAACCACGCAGTACTATAAAGGCAACACACAGACCACATACAGCAAACAAAGTCGAGGTGGATATCGTGGAAACAGCGCCAAGGGCAGGGGTCGTGGAAACAACAACTCCAGATCCTCTGCCACTAACAAACAGTGACGCCTTGTCACTGCCCCCCGACCACGCAACACAGGTCGGGGGGAGACTTCAACAGTTCCTTCCAGTCTGGAAATCCATCACCACAGACAGGTGGGTCACACAGCTTATACAGTACGGTTATTGTCTGGAGTTAACATCCACTCCACCCAACATACCCCCAAGACAACGTCCTATGTCCGCCGAGCATTTGCACTTATTGCAGCAGGAAGTCCTCGTCATGCTGCAAAAAGGGGCAATCGAGCTCGTGCCTGTGGAAGAAGAGGCACAGGAGTTTACTCACTGTACTTCTTAATACCAAAAAAGGATGGGTCCCTCAGGCCCATACTGGACCTCAGGCCCCTCAATCAGTACATTCCCTCAGAGCACTTTCACATGCTGACCCTGCAGCAAGTGCTCCCGTTGCTCAGTCAGGGGGATTTTCTCGCAACTTTAGATCTAAAGGATGCGTATTTTCACATTCCGCTGCACCCGTCACACAAAAAATACCTCCGGTTCACCATCCAAAACCAACATTACCAGTTCAAGGTTTTGCCTTTCGGGGTCACCACGGCACCCAGGGTGTTTACAAAGAGCCTGGCGACGGTGGCGGCGCACCTAAGGAGACAAAGCATTCACGTCTACCCTTATCTGGACGACTGGCTCATCCAGGCAAAGTCAGCCCAGCAGTGTGCCGCCCACATGTCCCACACCATTCACCTTCTGCACGATCTGGGATTCTCACTGAATTACCCAAAGTCCCACCTGCAACCCGCCCACACTGCAGTATCTGGGTGCGACGATAAACACTCTGGCAGCCACAGCACAGCCAAATTCAGTGATGGTCAACAGCATTCAATCGCTGATACAGAGATTCAGACCTCAACACTCGCTTCCAGCGCAAGTGTTCATGCAGTTGATAGGCATGATGGCCTCCTGCATCTCCATAGTCCCGCACGCGAGACTACATATGCGTCCGCTTCAGGAGTGCTTGGCACGTCAGTGAACTCAGGCTCGCGGACAGTTGAAAGACCTAGTGTTGGTGAGAGGTCGGGCATACAACTCTCTGCATTGGTGGAATCCACAAAACCTTTGCAAGGCACGACCGTTCCAAGAGCCTGTGCCACAGATCATCCTGACGACGGACGCTTCTCTCCAGGGATGGGGATCTCATGTACTCCATTACACTGTGCAGGGACTATGGACACCACAGCAAAGGAAGATGCACATCAATGTTCTAGAACTGATGGCGATCTTCATGGCACTAAAAGCCTTCAAAGTACATCTATGCAACAAGGTCGTGTTGATCCGGACGGACAACATGACGGCCATGTACTACATTCAGAAGCAGGGAGGAACACACTCTCCAAAGTTGTCTCATCTGGCTCAGAGCATGTGGAAGTGGGCCATTCAGAGAAACATCTTCCTCATGGCAGAACTCCTCCCAGGCAAAGACAATCAGATGGCGTACCTGCTCAGCAGGTACAGCAACCAAATGCACGAGTGGGAGATACATCCATCGGTACTCCACCCGTACTTCCAAAGGTGGTGTCATCCAGAGATAGACCTGTTCGCCACAAGGGAGAACGCAAAATGCTGAAGCTTTGCCGCCAGGTTTCCACACCCACAGTCGCAAGGCAATGCGATATGGATGAACTGGTCAGGCAAATTTGCGTACGCTTTTCCCCCAGCACCTCTAATACCGCTGGTGGCACGCAAGCTGAAGCAGCACTCGATGACTCTCATCCTGGTTGCTCCGACGTGGGCTCGCCAACAATGGTACACCATGTTTCTGGAACTGTCCTTGGTACTGCATCAAAGGCTGCGCCTCACACCCAGGCTTTTGACGCAGAGCCATGGCGACATTCAGCATCCAGATTCAGCAACCTGGCGATCTGGCTCCTGAGGTCTTAGAGTTTGGCTACCTCAACTTACCTCCTGACTGTATGGACATCATCCGGGAGGCAAGGAAGCCCACCACCAGAGCATGCTATGCGGCGAAGTGGAAGCGGTTTGTCATTTATTGTGCAGGCCACAACATTAACCCGCTGGATGCATCTATTCAGAACATCATTTGTTATCTCTTACATCTGTACAAATGTAATCTGGCTTATGCTTCCATTCGCATACATTTATCCGCAATGGCTGCTTATCTCCAAAACAGACAGCACCTCTCACTTTTCAGGGTGCCTGCCATTAAGGCCTTTCTGGAAGGACTCAAACGAGTCATTCCTCCGCGGACGCCACCAGCTCCAGAGTGGAACCTCAATGTGGTCCTCACCAGGCTGATGGGTCCCCCTTTTGAACCACTGCATTCCTGCGAGATTCAATTCTTGACATGGAAAGTGGCTTTCCTTATAGCGATTACATCGCTACGACGAGTTAGTGAACTCCAGGCACTAACTATCCAAGAGCCATTTATCCAAATTCATTCTAACAGGGTGGTGCTTCGCACTAACCCTAAATTCCTTCCTAAGGTAGTGTCTCAGTTCCATATCAACCAGACTATAGAACTACCTGTGTTCTTCCAAAATCCAGAGTCACTGGCGGAGAGAATGCTCCACACACTTGACGTCAAAAGGGCCCTAATGTATTACATTGATATGACCAAGGATTTTAGGAAAACTAAACAACTCTTTGTTGCCTTTGCGCCACAACACAAAGGTAACCCCATTTCCAAGGCTGGTATAGCCAGGTGGATCGTTAAATGTATTCGGATCTGCTATTAGAAAGCCAAGCACACTCTCACCATTCCACTGCGGGCCCACTCCACCCGAAAGTTGGGGGCCGCCATGGCTTTCCTTGGAAATATTCCTTTGGAAGACATATGTAGAGCAGCCACATGGTCTACCACACACACATTTACAAAACATTACTGTGTTGATGTGCACTCCAAACAGCAGGCAGCTGCAGGGCAGGCTGTTCTAAAAACACTTTTCCAAACTGCTGCAGCTGGCACGGGCGGCCACCGTTAATGGAGGGACTGCTATGTATTCTATGCACAGATATGAATTCAGCAGCCCACATGCCTCGAACCGAATATGCTACTTACCAGTATGCATCTGTTCTTGGCATGTAGGGCTGCTGACATTCATATCGCCCGCCCTTCTCCCCGGCGCCTGTAGCGGCTGCAGCATTCACACATACTTCTAGCATGGTCATCATTCACTTAGTTCCACTCCATCTAGGCCACAATGGCTAAAAACAATCTGAGGATGGAGTCGATGCCCATGCCCACTGTAGTCCAGGGGAGGAGCCTCCTATCTTGTGATACTTCGAAGACTCTTCCAAGACAACAATGTGCGATCATCCGGACCCAACACTAGGCGGCGATCTATGCACAGATATGAATGTCAGCAGCCCTACATGCCAAGAACAGATGCATACTGGTAAGTAGCATATTCGTTCCCACACGTCGGGGCACGCCCTGCAATGGGCCAGACGAGCAGGAAGTGCAACAGGGACAATCATTTTGTGAGCGCTTGCATGAGCTGACAGTTAAGAAATGAGCGAGGCAGACCGGCATGAACATGCGTAGCAACAACAAGGTATGCCAGGCACATGGAGACAGCAAATCGCAGCTCATCAGATGAATCTGATGGAACAGTAACATCAGAAAAAACAGAACAACGGAATCTGATGTCAGATGCACCCACGTAAGAGCAAAGGGCAGAGCACATTAACAGTGTAGAGAAGCATCAGATCAGAAAAACAGCGACAGTGTAGATTTGGTAGGCGGCATAACACACAGTTCATGCTTGACAGTGGGGCAACGTGCAACATCATGTACACGGCGGAGTACGAAAAGATGAAGACAAAACCGCCACTGTCACCATCCACCGTTGACGTTTTCACCTGGGGCTCAAAAAAGCCGGTGGAAAACATGGGGAAATTTACGGAAACACTGACGTACATGGACAGGTCTTGCAGAAAAGAGATACATGTGCTATGGCGAGACATCCCAGTACCATGCCTGCTAAGCAATGTCACGGTGCAGATAATGGGCCTACTGGCAATGACATACCACATGTCAGAGAAACGGAACATTCTAGAAGGCATTCAGCAATACTAGAAGGCATAGGGAAACTAAAAGGGAAACAGATAACATTGCACATTAACGAGGGAGTCAGACCGGTGGTGCAGCATCACCAACGAGTGCTTATACATCTGCAGCCTCAGGTCGAACAAGAGATATAGAGTCTATTAGCACAAGAAATCCGTGAGCCCGCGGACGGACCGACACCCTGGGTGTCTCCAATAGTGGCATTTCCAAAAAAGAACACGTCAAAGATCCGCATTTGTGTGGACATGCGGATACCGAGCAGAGCTATTAAGAGAGAACAACACCCTTGGCCACACCTGAATGACATGATAAGCTGTCTCACTGGTGCATGCTGATTTTCGAAGTTGGACCTGTGCAAAGGGTACCACCAACTGGAGCTCGACGAGCAGCCAAGGTACATTACCACGTTCTCCACGCACATGGGCCTCTTCCGCTACAAGTGTTTGAGTTTCAGCATCTCATCTGCTGCTGAGATATTTCACGAAATGATAAGGCAAGTGATAAGGCCCGTAAAAAACAGTCTAAATTACAGCGATGACATCCTGGTATTATGTCGGTCTGATGAAACACATGACAGTGCCCTACATGAGGTATGCCGACAGCTGGAGCAAGCAGGTCTAACACTGAACGCATACAAATGCGAGCTAGGAAGGAGTGAACTTGTGTTCTTTAGACACATCTTTTCCAAGAAAGGAATGAGGCCGGACCCCAGCAAGGTCGAGACACTGCAGAAGGCAAATCCTCCACTAGATATGGCAGAAGTGAGTTCGTTCCTAGGTTTTGACAGCTACTGCGCCCACTGCATAAAGGGCTTTGCCACGGTGAGCACCCCTCTGCGGAGCTAACAAAACAGGGCCAGAAGTTTATCTGGTCACAAGAGTGCAGCTGGGCATTTGAAGCCATAAGACAAGCAGTAACGGCTGTAGATTACCTTGCATACTTTAATCCATTGCTATGCACCGAGTTAACAGTAGACGCCAGCCCGGTTGGACTAGGGGCAATCATAGCACAGCACCTGCCAGGCAAAGACTCCCCAAGAAACATTGTCGCGTACGCAAGCAAAAGTCTGTCTGAAGTTGAAAGAGCATACTCTCAACCTGAAATGGAGAGTTTAGCGGTAGTATGGCCTTGCAAGCACTATCACATGTTCATTTATGGAAAACCATTCACCATCGTAACTGACCATCAGGCCCTGGTGACAATATATGGCAATCCAAATGCAAAGATGCCACCCCACATTAAACGCTAGGGCATAAGACTGATGAACTACGACTTCAAAATAGTGCACAAGCCGGGAAAAGAGCACAACCCGGCTGACTACATGTCTCTGCACCCATTACCACTGGTACCAGAAAAGACCTCAATGGCAGAAGAATACCTGAACTTCGTACTAAAGCAGAACGCACCAACACTAATAACACTGGCGGAACTAGCGCAGGAGACAACAAAGGACAACACAATGCTAGCGGCAAAAATAACAAGACAGCAGAGATGGAGACACATCAACAACAACTGAACAATGGGAGACGGAGTCAACAAGGAGGAAATGTTAGTGTTCAAAAAGATACACGATGAACTATCAGAGACTGAGAATGGCATACTGATGAGAGGAACACGGATAGTGATACCAAAGGGGCTGTGTCGATGGACTGCCAGTCTAGGACACGAATCACAGAGAGGCATGGTTGCAACAAAGAAGATGGTGAGGGAAAAGATGTGGTTTCCTGGCCGAGACCGAATGGTGGAAGACACCATCATGAGCTGCCACATCTCTCAAACAACAGGCAAACCAGCAAGACCAGAACCACTACAAATGAACTTCCAAATGCAGTATTGACAACGTTAGCGGCAGACTTCTATGGGCCGCTAGACACAGGCGACTATCTACTAGTCATCATAGATGAATACTCAAGGTTTCCCATCGTACGCCACATCTCCTCCACATCAGCAACCGCAACGCTACCATATTGGACGACGTATTTGCAGCCTGGGATCACCAGAGACACTAAAGACAGACAACGGTCCTCCGTTTTCAGGGGAGGAGTTCAAAAAGTTCATGGCGCATCTAGGCATCCATCACAGGAAGATAACGCCTCTGTGGCCACAGGCTAACGGGATGGTAGAACGATTCATGGGTAACGTAAAGAAGGCAGTACAACGAGCAAAGATAAGGACAGGCACTCTGTCAAGTGCTACGGGATTACAGAAACAGCCCCCACAGCTCCACAGGACGATGCCCTGCTGAATTAGTGCTGGAAGGTCAAGCAGAACAAGGCTACCTCAGCTAGAAGCAAAGAAGTCACCAGAACACAGCAGCATCGCCATCAAGGACCATGAGGCTAAGGAGAAGATGAAAGCAAATGCGGACGCCAGGCGACATGCCACTCCCGGCCACCTGAAGCAAGGAGACCAAGTAGTGGTGTGTCAGCGGCAAAGGAGAAAATCTGACAGCCCATTTTCAAAGGAACAAATGACAATAACAGAAGTCAAGGGACCAATGATCACGGCGAAAGCGGGTCCCTATCAAATAAGTAGGAACAGCTCTCACTTCAAAGAAGTAAAGACAAATGATGAAAAAGGAGAAGAGACTGCGGCAGAGTACATCGGTGCCCATGAGAAAAGCAAACCAGTAGAAAATGAAGGAAAAAGCACGGACAGCTGCGAAGGACAAGACGAGGAGTTACAAGAAGGGAAAAGAGTGAGAAAAAGGGCAAAAAGACTGAAGAAATGCCATGATGAGGAGGGCATGCCTTTCACCTTTTCCATTATTTATCTCTCTCTCTCTCTCTCTCTCTCTCTCTCTATCTCGTTTTCTCTCCCTCTATCACTAGTTCTTTCTGGAAATACAATGGGATCTATCACCACCTCCCTGCATTCCTTTTTGCGACAAAAGGGGAGATGTAGTGACCTGGGATCAGGGGCACTAGTACCCTGCACTCGGGTGGCTGAAGGGAGGGGACAGAGACTGGACACCACTTCCGGTCAGGGACTGGGGCGGGCACATCCAGGGATGAGGGCAAGGAGATAGGACGTGCAAGTGGGCACGGGGACCGAGGAAAGAAATAAAGAATAAAGCGATCATCTACCTGTCTATGCGTAGTAATTGGTAATACTCAACACCAAGCAACTGTGCTATTTATTCCGCTTGCTGCCTGCCCAGCCAACAAGCCTTTATTTTATTTTTTTACGTCACTCAGGACTAAACCATAACATACCGTATGGCTCGTGCTAGTATACTTGTCCTCCTCAACTGCACCCTGTGATCTGTTCATAAGGTAAATAAACATTATAGCAGTAGGCTAGCGCACACCTGAAAAGACTGAGTGTGTGTAATGCACTTTCAGGATGCATATGTTCAAATTACAATTTTCAAGATCATAAAAAATGTGCTTGTTGTTAAGCATTAAGGTAGGAGGCATTTGAAGATTTTGAAGTCACTTCCAAATGCATAATCTAGAGCTTTGTAGTGTTTTTCCACTGTGATGCAGAGGATTCAGCATATGGGGCCTTTTGTATATAACACACTAGCTTACCCGTCGCGCGTTGCTGCAATCTCCAAAGGAAATTCACGGAAACTCATATGATAACATTCAATTTACATTGTGTCGTTTTTATTTAAACTTATTCATTTTATTATGGAAAACATTTCAAAGTGTTGTTTATGAGGGCCCTGGGGGGCCGATATTTAAAAAAAAATGTATGCCAGAAACCTTTGTGGGAGTGTACTCAACAACTTCCCAAGTTTCCTGACGATCGGATGAATGCTGTTTTGATTCTATTTATTCATTTGAGTGCTTTTGTTTTTCCGTCTTGTGCGTACATCAGTATTCGAAAGATTAGGAGGGTCCTGGGGGGCTGATATTTAAAATAATATAATGCCAGAAACCTTCGCGGGAGTGTACTCAACAACTTCCCAAAGTTTCCTGGCGATCGGATGAATGCTGTTTTAATTCTATTTATTTATTCGAGTGCTTGTGGATACACGATTTTTTTTTCCGTCTTGTGCGTACATCAGTATTCGAAAGATTATAAGGGCCCTGGTGGGCTGATATTTTAAAAAAATGTATGCCAGAAACCTTCGCGGGAGTGTACTCTACAACTTCCCAAAGTTTCATGGCGATCGGATGATTGGTGTTTTAATTCTATTTATTTATTCGAGTGCTTGTGGATACACGATTTGCTGTTTTTCTGTCTGGTGCGTACATCAGTATTTGAAAGATTATGAGGCAGGGCGGGCTGATATTTTTTAAAAAATTATGCCAGAAACCTTCGCGGGAGTGTACTCAACAACTTACCAAAGTTTCATGGCGATCGGATGAATGGTGTAGTAATGCATAAAGGACAAACAGACAGACAGACCGACAGACATACTTTCATTTTTATATATATAGATTTTGTTATGATTTTCAAAGGCATAATGATATATGCCATTGTACAGTGTGTTTCTTTCGGGGACTGTACTAGGCCACTCGGGTACACATTCAAACTGCACTTGTTTATCAACTGTAAAAGAAGAAATAGAAAAATAGAACACCCCATCCCCCCAAAAAAACTCCTTCATTCCTTCTCCGCTCACACAACACTCAGGCAATGCGTTTTCAAGACCAGCAGCCACTAGGGATCGGTCCCTTGGCTTTTTCAGGGGTCCTCGTTTTTGTCTACGCCAGACTAGGTCCTAACTGGGTCCTATTCCCATTGTTTAGGCGTGCCATGTGGGGACTTTTTTGCAACAGAAGTTGCCAGAGGATCTCTGACGGTCAGACCATAAATGTTTATCTGTAGGGTTTATTTTTACTGAAAGGTTTTCGTTCTTCTGCTAGCCAGACTCCATCCATTTCAATTGAAACCCTAAGCACAACTGCACCTTGGTTTCAGGAATGCCTCAAACCAGTGGTGTAAGTGGTCAGGAAGCTGGGAAGACAGGTTAATTGTTCTCTCTTTTGCTCTTTAGTCCCTTCCATCTGGCTGAAGAAAATAGTAAAATAAGTTATTTTTCACAATCAGCTTGCTATCCACATTCTGCGCTGAAACAGTCAGGTAAACAACACTGTTAAAGGAATTGCTATCTCAAAAAGAATAATAAAATATTAGCAGCGTGTTTGAACTGAGAGCCATTCCTCTTAGCCTGACGTCATTCCCTACTCCCTTCTAAAAGAGCCATACTACACACACGATACAGTAACCATGTATGATCTCCCAAAAAAAGATGAATGTAAACCATGACCCTCTCAAAGTAATCTCACAATGTTTGCCATTGGCTAATTTATATTTAAAGCAACCAAGCTGAACAGAGGTCCTGAAACCCAACTAAAGTCATCAATGGCTTTCTTACTAAAACCTTAGTTCAGACGGGGGATCCCACAGCTATGTCTTTTCACCCTAGCAGAATATTCAACATATCAAGACTTTGCTTCAGGGTGTGCAGAGCTTAACTCCAAGGACAGTGCCTTGGTGATAATATCATCAGATGCTTTCTCTATACTTTCCTCACTTTGTGCTATTTCAGCAAATATGTCCCTTAGTGGGTAGATAAGGGTGATTGTTATCTGTCCGGATTGGCCATGTCTGTGTATTCCAACCTGCTTTTCCTGTCTTTTAAACCACAGGGGAGATTGTAGTGCAAACCTTATCTCTTGTACATGGCTGATGACAACATTTCCATCTCAAGCCTGCAACACTGAACTTGAGGAAAACATCCATTATTAGTTCATTCATATGGGTTCAAATGAAAGGGGCTCTGCATCCGATGCCTAGAAACATAAATTGAACCAAGGACATGCCTTTTCTTCTTTATTTAGTTAAATGGAGGTGACAGGTTTAGTCCATAGAAACTTACCTAGCAACTATTACATTCTCTGAAAATGCTCCAGTCGGGCTTTTATTTGCTCCTGTGTGAGTTATGAGTTAACTACGTTTACTCACACCCATAAAGTATACATAAACCCGCAGTTAGACTCCTAGCCCCACAAAGTGAAAAAGAAGGGTAGTAAAATGTATAATGAGAATACATTGTTGAAAAAAGTTTATAGAATAATTTGAACTGAGGTTGTGCTATAAGAGGAGGAGATTACTAAATGGTGGATGCTGGAATGAACAATGTCTGCCACCTATCCTACGCCTTTAATAAGAATACGAATAGCAGATAGTTTTCCAGGTGTCTCACATGACCTAATAGAATAGAGCTGCTAGGAAAGGAGGTTCAAATATGTAAAACAACCTTTATGTTGTACTTATAGCCTTGAACAGACCTCTGATGTCTGATGTCAACCAGCGATGGGCACTCAGCAAAGGAAGCATGGTAAAATAAAAACCAATCCATGGCTTCAGCATCCTGCAAGCCCTGTGACTATCCAGCATGTGTTTCACCAAAGCGTCATACAGCTGCAAGATAGTGCTTAAACTGTGAAAATTATGGTGACTAAAAAAAGAACTCCTAGTATCTTCTTAACTTTAGAAGGATCAAAGCAGTGGCCAATGTGTACAATCAGATAGATGCTTGCTGTGTGAGCCTTGAAACTGGAGAATCTCTCTTTTTGAAAGGTTATGTTTTCAAACAAATGTGTCCATCCAGTAAACATTTTATAAAGTTGCTGAGGTTTCTGGCTGATGCCTGATTTAGGCTTTGGACAGTGTGGTATTCCTATGGTGAATATTCTTCTATAGAATGTTATTATTCTTTTCTGGTCATTCATTCTATTGATGGGAGTTGGGCACTGAAGGGTTGAAATTCAACAAGCGTGGACGTTTAAGCTGTCTTGCAAGAATAAACGAAGTTTACTTATGAACCTGCGTTTTCCATTTACTACATAATTTAGCGACAATCTGGATTTTCAACAGACAGCGTTCACTTTTCAACAAAACAGGTACTATGTTTATCCTAATTTTGTGTCTTGATTGTACCAGCAGGCGTTTTACGACTATTGTGCCCTGATAGCACTAGCCGCTGTTAATTGGATAAACGTTCCTGTATAGTGTGGATTTTGTTTGGATAGGGCTGTCTCTTCTCGTAAATTTGAATATTGATTTCATCCTTGGTATTTCCAGAAAAGAGCTTATTTAATCAGCTGATGTTTCCGTTTGCAATTTGACTACAAGGAGAGTATTTATTTTACAAAGTTGAAGTTCTACGGACAAGAAACCTAATTTCACTTGTAATCTCTTTAAAGCACTTTCTGCTGTTCACTGGATATTCATGTCAAGTGTGTGCTAGTGACTATTGAACTGTGAGTTTTTCAGCGATTTTTTATTTCTCTCTCATTCACCAAGATCTCTGCCTGCAACTTGTGTAGGAATTGTGCTTTACCTTTAGTTTCTTATTTCTTCATTTGCACGGCTCTATTCAACGGTGTTTCCGGGCCGCATTGTTTGAGCGGCGGTGCCATTCCATGAGCGAGTTGATCTTCTTACGCACGCCTCACGTCAATGTTTTGACTGCGTATTACGTTCCAAGATCTGATTTGTTTCCACAGAGATTTACGCGTGACAATATACGTTCCATATCATCAAATCGACGTCACGTGATGTTAAATCTCAATTTTGTTCTGGGAACCAACTCGTTAATGCAGCAACGAGTTATCATTATATTTTCTTTTTACTCATGACTATTTTAAGGAATTCAAGGTACTTTGTTTAATTAACTTTGAAACTGTCATTTTCATCGGTGATGTGCACTCCGCATACTACGATGAGCCCCATTCCTACACAATAATTTTATGCTGTGGTGTGCCAACTATAATTTTTCTTTCACACAACAAGTTGTTCCAACTTTAAGGATTGTAATTTCATCTAGAAACAGTCAGACTTCGGTGACTACATTTAATATTTTAGTTTCATATCATTTCTGAATCAGAATGGTAGAATGCTATGTGTGCGGACAGCACATTATCTAATGCTATAAAATTCCCGCAAGTTGGTTGGCCTGAGGAAAGGAAATTAACTGGTGATCTTTTGTCTTTTTGCAAAATCAAAGACAAATTAATGTTTTCTCATGGTTTTGTAACTAGAGGGGATAAGATTGTTCCTCCTTTTAAGATGAGAGAAAAAATTCTGCTCATGGTTCATGAAGGTCATACGGGCATGCCCAGCACCAAAAGACGTATTAGAGAATTTTATTGGTGGCCTGATGTTGATGGCATGGTTGATAAGTGGGTCAGATTGTATCTGCCGTGCTCTAAAAGTGACAAATCAGTTAAACCTTTGTCAGCAGGTGTTACTCCTATTGAGTAAGTTTCAAGTCCTTGACAGAAACCTGGTATTGACATTATTGGTCCTCTTGGATTGTCTCCTAACAAGGATGTGTATGCATTCGTTTTCATAGATTACTTCTCTAAATGGCCAGAATTGAAAATTGTAGACAAAATTGGTCCAACTCAAATAATTGAATTCTTAGATGAAGTTTTTTGCCGTGAAGGGCTACCTGCTGAAATTGTCTCCGATAATGGCCCCCAGTTTGTTAGCAAGGAGTTTGATTTGTTTCTTCAAAGGTGTGGTATTTTACATAAAACACTATCCAATTATAACCCACAAGCCAATGGTCAAGTGGAGCGCTTCAATAGAGTAGTCAAAGAATCTGTCCAACTAGCTATAGAAAGTGGGCTTGAGTGGAAAAAAGCTTTACGTGCCACTTTGTTGTCATATTATACTTCTCCAAATTCTGTTACAGGTTTATCTCCATTTGAGATGTTACATGGGAGAAAACCTGGTTCTAAACGTTTACCTTGGTGGATGAAAGTTAAAACTTCTAATGTTTCTACTCTTGATACTCTTGATTTATCACAGGTCAGGGAGCAAGAGAAAATGAATAATTTTTTCCAGCATTGCATCCATAGCACTAAAATCAAAGTGGGAGATTTTGTTTGTGTCAAGTTTGGTAGTTTTCCTGGTAGGAAGTGGGCCAAATGGTCTCATCCCTGCAAAGTACTGGAAGTTTTCAGTAAAGCCGTAAGAGTAGATGGGGGGGGGGGGGGAGATTTTGATTTTTTTTTGTGTAAATCTGGAAATTCACAATAATTTTCTCAACCCATTACTTTCGAAACCTCTGACAAAAATGATAATGCTGCCGTTATGTTGGATACTTATGAGAATGACATATCTACTTCAAATGTCTTGGAGTCACGTTCTACTAGTATAGACATTATTCTGAATCCAGCTTCTCCTATGTTTAATGATAACAATGCTGAGTCATGTAATGACATGCTTGAAACCCGAAAGTAATGTGATTGAGTTAAGGAAAAGTTCTCGTATTAAGCATACTTCTGTCAAACTGAAAGACTTTATTCAATATTAACATTTACATTTTCTAATACTAGTATAGTTTTTTTTGTTGCTTTTTTTGTTTGTTTGTATTTATAAAGGGGAAAGGTGTATGGTATTCCTATGGTCAATATTCTTCTATAGAGTGTTATTATTCTTTTCTGGTCGTACATTCTGAGTTGAGCACTGAAGGGTTGAATTTCAACAAGCGTGGATGTTTAAGCTGTCTTGCAAGAATAAACTGTTTACTTATGAACCTACGTTTTCCATTTACTACAGACAGTATGGGTATTATTGGCAAAATTGAAGAATGATTGACCAAAGAATATAGTCATTTTGTCTTGGGGCGAAGCTATGTACAGAAAAAGTTAGAGGCATACTATGGCCCTGTGATGCTACAAAAGATGAATTAGTACAGCTGAGTTTTTTCTAACCTAAGAAAAATCCAAACAGCATCTGCCTTCTCTTTAACCACATGGCTGCTGGGCGTTTTCCCCGCCCTGTGCTGGAAAATGCCATTTTAGTGGCACCATGACGAGCTGAGCTTGTCATCAGCACACGACACCCGTGGGTGAGGACGAGCTGAGCTCATCATCAGCATCAAAAGGGTTAAGGAACAGACACGTGTCTGTGAGCATACTTTGGAAAATTGTTTATTTTGATGGTTTTATTCCATTCTCCTTCTCACCCTTGTGCATGTGAGATGAACTTCTCTCTTTATTCACTGTGCACGAATATTAATGACCATTCAATGAACAAAAAGGTAAAGTTATGTATTTATAGTCCTAGCTCGTTATCTTGGGTGTGGTCAATAGCTTCACAAGCAACCACCATGCCTCTCCATTAAAGTCAGACAAACATTTGGGTATAGTGATTAAGATCCATGTTGAATGATCCGCCAAAATGAACTGTCCTTAACTGACCCTGCATTCCACTCTAGAAGCCTGGGTTGGTCTTGACCTATAAGGTTCGGTGTCAAATTTCATTCTGAAGCAGTAGTTACCATGGTTGATTCCCCAAAGTTCTTTCCTCTAAAATAAATAATTAAAACATAACCTCTCATGGCTAATGCTTCTTTATACTAAATTCCAAATGAAACATAGATGGTGCTGACGTTTTGATTGTCAGATTGGCATCTGTCTGAATGTTTTTTTACAAACGGAAATTTCTCTTGAAATGTGCCCTAGCTTCCTGCCCTTAGCTATCGATATTCACAGGCACATGCATCAACCACTTTTGCAAGCGCAAATGGTGCGAGTCGCAAAAATAGTCCGTTTGCACCCGCAAAAAGGGCAATTGCGGTGCATCAAGGTTCAAGGCACTCACATTTATTTATTTATTTATTTCCAAGGTTTTATATAGCGCTACTGGACCCAAAGGTATCAAGGCAGGGAAGGGGTCGAGAGAAGGCGAGTGCCAGGGAGCAAGGAGTGAAGAGTCAGGCTTCAGTGAGATTACGTTGCCCAATATTTGTTGAGAAGGAGTATTTTGAGTCTTTTTTTGAAGAGAGGATAGAAGGGGTTGCATCGAAGATCTTTGGGGAGATAGTTCCAGATCGTGGGGGCGTTCCCAGAAAAAGCACAAGATTGGGCTTTTTTGTGTTTGAGTCTAGAAGGGATTAGGGCAAGAGAGTTGGTGCTTCTCAGGGACCTGGAGCACCCAGCTTTTTTCAATTTCTCTGCCAGGTAAGAGGGGTGGTTTGGTGAAGGGCTTTGTGCGTGATACATGCAATCTTGTTGGTGGATCTTCCTTCTATTGGGAGCCAATTGAGGTTTTTTAGGACCAGAGAAATGTGTCGAATTTTTTACAATCGGAGATAAGTCTGGCGGCAAGGTTGAGAACAGATTTGAACGGAGCTGGGTGTGCTTTAGGGGTGCCAGCGAGTGTGGCGTTACCATAGTCAATACGGGAAAGGACAAGCGATTGGACAACGGTTTTTAAGTCATCTGCTGGTATGAAAGGTTTGAGTTTTTTGAGGTGGTGGAGGGTGAAGAGGTCACCCCTGGCAGCATTTTTGATGTGTGCGATGAGATTCATGTTAAGATCAATGGTGATGCCTAAGGATTTGACAGTATTCAAGGAGGAGAGGGAGCATTTGAGAGCTGTTATATCCTTATATCCAGAGGTGAATGGGGAGGGAATTGTTTTTAGGAGTGAAAAGGATGATTTCAGTTTTTTTCGGGTTACGTTTGAGATGATTAAGATGGAACCAAGCTTGTATTTTAATCAGGGCCTCGTTGAGGTGAAGGATGTAATTGTGAGATTAAATCCTGTAGTATAGCTGGGTGTCGTCTGCATAGAGGTGGTAGGATATTTTAGCTTGTTTTAGGACGTGGGTGAGAGGTTCCATGAATAGGTTAAATAAGGTAGGGGAGAGGATTGAGCCTTGCAGAACAGCAAGTGAGACAGGTTGAGGCTTGGAGAGGCAGAGGTTGAGCTTAATTTGTTGGGATCTATTTTGAAGGAATGAGGAGAACCATTTGAGTATGGTGCCCTCTAGACCGAAGCGGACTTCGAGGGTGTTAAGAAGGGTGGGTTGGTGGACAGTATCAAAGGCAGCCGAGAGGTCAAGGAGGATTAGTAGAGAGGATTCACCTTTGTCTAAGGAGCGATGGATGTCATCAGTAATATTGAACATGGCAGTTTCAGTACTGCATTCTTTTCTGAAACCAGATTGGAATATGTCTAGGAGATTGAATGAGGCGATATGGTTATCTAGTTTCGTCAGGACACATTTTTCCAGGGCTTTTGAGAGGAAAGGCAGGTTAGAGATGGGGCGTAGGTTGTTAAGGTCGTTAGGGCCAGCAGAGGTGTTTTTGAGGATGGGGGAGATTTGGCCTAGCTGAAGGGAGGCGGGAACACAGCCCGTGGAAAGAGAGGAATTGATTATGTTGGTCCAAACTGGAGCAATGACATGTTTGAGTTCTTGTACCAGGTGTGCGGGAAGAGGATCTTTAGTGTGAGAGGAGGGTTTGAGTTTAGAGATGGTATTGGTGACAGCGGTTTCGGAGACAGAGGAGAATTCGCTCCAGGAGGCATAATTTTTTGCATGGTGGTTTGTGACAGTGGAGACAAGTTGAGGGCGAACAGTGAGGGATTTAGAGGGAATTTGAGGTGGAGTGGAAGAGGATGTACTAGTGTTAGGGATGTTATGGAGGGGTAGTTGATTGAGGGGAGGTTTGGGTGGGAGAAGGGTGGAGGCGAAGGAGAGTTCAATCGAGTTGGCTTTATTCGAAAAGAAGCTGGCGATTTCTTCGCATCGTTCAACAGACGCTAGCATTTTGGGCGGGGGGGGGGGGGCGGCCGGAGGATGTTTGTTTTTTAACAATGTTAAATAGTTCTCTGGGGTGGTTTCTGGCCTGATCTAGTTGGGACCGGGGATAGGAGGCTTTTTCATTGAAAATGTGTTTTTTGTATAGGGCTCTGGCCTTTCTGAGGAGGGTCAGATTGCCAGCGGAGGGATGGTTCCTCCAGGTCCGTTCTGATTGTCTGAGGGCCCGTCTTTCATTATTGAGGTCACAATTGAACCAGGATTTGGGCGGAAAGTTTTTTTGTTGTTTGATTTTGATTTGGGCAATTTGGTCAAGGGCTTCAGTAATAGAATTATTGTAATGGTCGGTTAGGTATTTAGTACTGTGGGAGAGAGGGGCGAGGAGTAAGTGAGTTTTAATAGTGGATTTCAATTTGCCTGGCGGAATAAGGTGAAGTTTACGAGTAGGTTTCAGAGGAAGACTGCCAATGGGGGTGGGGTGCGTAATGGAGCAATTCAGGGTGAAGAGGATTAGGTGGTGGTCGGACCAGTCAACAGGAAGGATGTTAGAGAGGGAGGCCAGATCCTTGCAGGTCAGAATCACATCAAGGGTGGCACCTTTGGCATGAGTTGGTGATTGGCAGAGTTGAGTCAGCTCAGTGATACCCATGATGCCGTTAAATAGGGAGACTGCAGGGTCATCATTTTTATTCCAGTGGATGTTTTAGTCCCCAAGAAAGAGATTTTTAGAGGGGGAAAGCGATGCTTGGGTAATAAGACCAGACATCTCTTCAGTAAAGGCGATAGAATTACCAGGAGGGTGTTAGATAGTGTGAAGCCTAATGGAGGGGGAGCCAGGAATGTTGATGTCAGCGCATAGGTACTCAAATGTGGAAAGGTCTTGCACCTGGACTGTTGAAAGATTAAGATCTTCTTTAAAGATTAGGGCAAGGCCACCTCCTATTTGCTCACTTTTAGATTTCTTGATGATGGAATAACCAGGGGGGATCAGCAGGTCGAGGATAGGGGTGTAGTGAGGGCTGAGCCAGGTTTCAGTAAGGAATGCTATGTCAATGTTATCGCAGAGAATGGTTTCCGCAATCTCAGTCGCGTGGCAGGAGGCGGATCAGCAGTTAATCAGCATGCACGAGAGGGGGGTGGGGTTGGGCAGTTTGGAAGGGGGACAGGTCTGAGTTGTCGGGGGGTCTAGGTGACGCCGGAAGTAGAGGGAGTCTGCTTGTACCAACGAGAACTGGGATAGTGGATTGATGGTTAAGGGGAGTGGAGGGAAAGGATGGTGATGGAGAGACGAGAGCGCTAGTATGAGAGTTAACTTCTAGGGCTGTCGTGCAGGTGTCAGGCTGTGGGGGAGGCGTGTTGGCATAGAAGGGGGGGATGATTTTGGTAGTTTCAGTGGGTTCGGATAGGGTAGAGCCGTTTAGGGGGAGGGGTGGGCAGGGGGAATGTTGGAGTTGGTAGCAGCTCCAGGTGGAGTGTGGGTGTTGGCAACAATGTCATGTGGGCAGTTTGTAGGGGGGTTGAGGGGAGGGGTGTTGGAGTGTATAGAAGAGGGGATGGTGTAATGTGAAGGGATCGATGTGGGGGCATGAACCAAGGAGTGGGCTTTGGTGAGGAGTGAGACATCAGTTCTAAGGGAGGTGAGTTCAATGGCAAGGGATGATAGGAGAAGTTCAACATTAAGGAGTGATTGGGTAAGAAGTGAGGAATGAAGTGGCTCAATAGTGTTAATGAAGTTAGAGGGGTTAGAGTGGTCTGAGGGTCGGAGATAGAAGGAGGGACGGGGGGGATAGCCTGGGGGAGGGAGGACACCAGAGTTGTGATGAGGGGGAGGATCGTCATTGGGGAGAGCGGGGGAACAGGAGATAGATGGGGTGGGGCGTTCAAATTGGGTGGAAGGATTGGAAAAAGGGACAGGGAGATAGAGTGGGGTGGCGTTTCTGGTGTCTTTTGGGTTGCATGAGAAAACGAGGGAGTGTGGGAGGGAGGAATCAAAGGGAGGGACGTGGGAAGTAATAAGGGGCTAAAGGGGGACGTTAAGCGAGGAGGGCGAGGGAGAAGTGCATCAGAGGGTGGGGTGAGGTGGAATTCAGAGGGAGATGAGGGTGTAAAAGAAACTGCGTTATTAGTATGAGGGGAGAGTCGGTTGGGCTCAAGAGTGGGCGAGTTTGTGAGGGGGGAAGGGGGGCTGGGGGGATTGGGCATTTGGGGGAGTTGGGGACACTAGTGGACAGAAGAGGTTGGGAATCGATAACACAGATGGGGCGTGGGCTGTAAGACCGGAAGTAGAGAAGGGGGGGGGGGGGGGAGAAACAATGGATAGTGATGGACCCGGTAATTTGAGAATTCGCAAATAATTGCGAATTCTCAAATTGTGTTTGCAGTTAAGGAATCGCAAATTGCGATTCCTTAAATGCAATGCAAGAAACACTTTCAAATAGCAATTTCGCTATTAGGGGGCGCAAATTACCATGAAGTTGAACTTGATGGTAATTTTCAAGAACTTTGAAAAATGTACAAAAGTGCTTTTTTCAAAGTTGTAGGTTACACACACACATGCCCTTGGGGCATGTGTGTGCGCAACATCTGTGCGCAAATTGCGATTCCTTAAATGCAATGCAAGAACCACTTTAAAATAGCAATTTCGCTATTGGGGGTGCAAATTACCATGAAGTTGAACTTGATGGTAATTTTCAAGAACTTTGAAAAATGTACAAAAGTGCATTTTTCAAAGTTGTAGGTTACACACACACATGCCCTTGGGACATGTGTGTGTGCGCAACATGTGTGCACAGAACAATTTCAGGGGTGCAACAGGGTGCCCTTGGACACCCTTGCCCCCTTGAAATTGCAAGCGCATTTTGCGAGTACCTATTGGTACTCGCAAATTGCTCATGCAATCTCCCATTCAGTCCATAATTGCGGCTCGCAATTTGCGAGTCGCAATTAAGGAATGTTTAGGAATCGCTATTTTAATAGCGATTCCTACATGCATAGGCTTTTGAGAGACCTTAATTGCGATTCCTTAATAATCGCAATTAAGGACTCGCTAAAGCTTTTCTTGATGCATGTGCCTGTCAGTGTTTGTTTATTAATTTAATGACGATGTCCTGAAGGAGAAATTTGATTACAAACAAGGTTCCATTCTTTATACAAGTTTCTATCTATTGACTCTGTCCTTCGACCTTTCCATCTTCCTTTCACTATTGACGACTGTTTTTCTCTTCTGTCTCTTGACTCAGTTGTTATTTGCCTTATCATAGTCTTCTTTTTTATGTTGTTTTGTGCCTAGTCTACAAATTTTCTTTCATCCGTTAATCTGTCCATGCGCCTTCTCTTCTCATTTCTCTCTGTACTTCTCTCTTTTTGTCCTTCACCCCTCTCAGTCTGTTTAGCTGTGCCTTCTTTATCTCTTCTATGGTTGGTGTTGTTTGTCTCTGGTAATCTCCACATTGCGTAGGGTACTCCACACAGTGCTCATTTTTGCAGATCGCTGGATTCCCCCTGAGCTCCGCCACCTCTGGTCTCGCTGTGCTCGGATAGAGGCTGTAGACTATGACAGGCTGCAGGCCGAGGAGGAAAGGAAGGAAGCTGAGGAAAGGAAGGAAAGAGAGCAAGAGAAGGAAGCAGAGCAAGAGAAGGAAGCAGAAGAAGAGAGGAAGAGACAGCAGGAGAGTGTCAGTGAGCTTGAGGTACGCAGCTAACTGTTGGACAGCTGTCGACAATATAGTACAGGAATATCATTGTCAGAATAACCCCAGATATAAATATTTTGTCCTAAATACCATTTACTAAATTAAAGCCCTATTGGAGTTAATAATAGAATGACTATAGCCAACAGGGACATATGTAGGTCCACGGTATTCTAACGTAAATTACACCTATTTAATGAGATCATTTTGTTACAGAGCATGTTTTAGACAGTAATAGTATCGCTGTGGCGCCACTGGACCCATTTACTATTGAACATAATATCTCCTGGCACTACACCTCAGAGTCATTTACATGGTCCTCTGATGGGACTTGAACCGTGCCGAGAGGGGTCGGATGTAGGGGATCCAATCCAGTTATCCATTGAGAACCAGGAATTGGGTCACTGACCTACAGGCTGGTAATTAGATTCATGTATATAACTCTCAAAACTATGCTATACAAATACAGAATTTGTACGGCTAGATCAACTCTCCTGTAGAAATTCAGTCAGACTAGAACTATACAAGCCAACAATTCAGTTAAAGCAAGGCAAAATAGTAACATTACAATATGTTGACAAGATACCTCTCAATTAGAATTCTCATCCCACATCGATACTATCATTCGAATACACAATCAATTATTGGAGACAAAATCATAGAGAGACGGAAACAGGATATAAAATAGTTAGATGTTTATCTTTAAGTTAGGATAGGTAAATCAAGGAGTACAGAATAATCAAATGAATCTCTTTCAGGCCATCAATTACCAAGGCTCAAAAGGAAGAGTTCAGAAAGGGACATGAACCTTATTAGCTCTCTCCTAAGGGGGAGAACAGTCTGGGAGTATTGCACACAGCCTATGCGTCAGAGCAGGGAAAGCCAGAAGAGCCTGCAAGAACGAAAATTGTCTCACAGTCCGCAAGGAAGCAATCCTCAGTGGAAAGGTGGCAAATTGTGTCACACGAGTGGCATCCTTATCATCCATCCAACATGTAATATCATTCCCCACCTTCCTGGGTGACACCTCCTGGGTCACGTCACCCGGTCAGACCACTCAGTCTACTGGTCATTTTGTTTAGAGAGATTGTCATGTAGCATAAAGAAGACACATATTATGGGAGACAGGTGGAGATCATTACGTAAGCTATCGAACCATTAAAAAAAATTAGGTGTCTGAACAATCGTCTTTTAGCAAGGCACATGAGTGAGTTGAAATGGCCAGTTGCTCACGACTAATGCTCCCAAAGTAACAAAATAGTTGTGAATAGTACTGGTATGTGCATGGGAACTCTTTTTATGGAACATAGTTTTATCCCACATTACAAATGTATGAGACCTTCTCATTGGAACACAATTGAGCAAAAGTAAGAAAATGCAAGCCTAAATCAAATTTAAGTTCATAAAATATACAATATAAGTCAATGGAAACACATATTCCATTCTAAAGGTTCTTAACCCTTATATTCTTTCCTCACTTTTAGTTACTTGTAAAGCATTTCAATTTCATTCCCAATAGCACATGTAACTAAGGCACATTACTACATTTCGAAAGTACCAACGTATAAAATTATTTCAAAATGTGAAGTAACTTAATCGTTACAATTAATTCTCATTAATACATGAATGAAGATCATTTTCTGAAAGTTTCAGTGATATTGGAATTAGCATAAATGTGCAACACCATTTCATTTTGTTTGGTTGGTGAACAATTTAACATGAGCAAAGATAGCTTTAGAGCAAACCTCTTCAATAAAAGTTCATAGGGTTATCTAGTTTACATTTAGTTCCATTAATTCCTCACATACATCATTATTCAAAAGAGAATTGATTAATGAAACTTATAACATGGGTCATCACTTTCACAATTCTGTTCCACGTTAAAAAAATGCACCATGGAAATGTAATAAACACAAACCTATGTTATTCAAACGAGCATTTTCATCTAGTCTACTCTCTTCTGCATGCTTTTACGATGCAATAACTACGTTCTTTATGATCTATTTCTCATAAGTCTTCAATGTATAATGTACACAAGGGGTGCACGCTTGTCATTTTTCTCTCAAAAGATGTCAAGATCAGTTTTATGTGTCAATTAGAGAATCCACAGTTTATCTGCTTCATCTGTATACCGTAATAGCCGTGCTGCATCAGAAACTTTGAAGACACGTGCATCTTCTAAGGGAAACTTGTGTTACAGAGCCCTCAGAGCACACAAGCTTCTCTTCATTTGGAGAAGGTCTATAATGGGTGGATGGTGGTATTGACATATCTCAGACACTGGTGGATGTGGTAACCCAGACGGTTTGAGAATGATATAGTGTGGCCAACAGCTTAATAGATATGGCTTAACTGACTGATGGTTGAAGCTTTCCTACTGCAGACAAGTAGGATGTCTACACTAAATTAGAAAGATGTCGGAATACTTTCATTGAAAGAAGAATGTTAAGATTATCTTCTTTTTTCTTCAGTTATTGAGAGAAGAAGAACGGACAGCCCCCCACCTGTTGTCCTCAGGTAATCCTGGGAGTAAAGTGTGCCTTGATGTAAGGGTAGAAATAAGGTGTGTTGTTTACGTTCCTAATGTTGACTGATTGGTTTCTGACCTCTTCCTACTGACAGAAATTACTCTGGAAACTTCAGAGGAGGAGCGTTCACGAGTTATGATGATGACACCTGAAGAACGAAGGTGAGGTTGGTGCAGCGTCAGTATGGTGTGAAACATGGCCTAGTTGCCATGAGTTTCTAGAGTGTGTTATATGGTTATTTTGGCATCTGTATCTAGTGGAATATGAAGGGACATCAAAAGGCAGCAAAATGAGAGACTGCAGTTTTACAGGTTGTTACCAGGTGGTGTTCAGCAGCCTGGTATTGCCACTCTATAACACGTAGAATACCTGTACTCTACAATAGTTGCATAGCTATGAGTTTTAAAGCCTGACAAACATCACCTTGTAGCTAACTGCTTGTGACACTGAAATCTCTCACTACGCCTCTTCCTGCACTCCTTTTTTATTAGACAGGTCATGAAATGCAACTATTGTGTTGTGTTGGTATTAGTTCAGGGCTTTCCATAGCCCTAACGAGGCCTAAGGCACTTTTCTGGGAGCTCTGGTTGCATAATTTATATAGCTCCTCATACCCCTAGTAAGATCATGAAGTGCTCTGATATTCTTTGGATTCCTAGGTGCCCATCAGGGTGCATGATTCGAACTATGTTGTTAATTTGTTTGCCTATATGGGATTACCTTGAGGAGTATATAGCTAAAGAGCACTTAACCGGCTTTGATCACAAGTCAGGTAAAGTTGGAAGTGGAGCACAAGTAGAACTGATTTAGGAGGAGGCGTTAAACTTATTTTTTGAAAGCCGGTAAGAAGGTAGTAGTGCAGATTGCTGGGTATGGAATTCTACTCTTTGGGTGTGACAACTAGGAACATTGGTTGGAGTAACACTTCTTTTTAAAAGTAGTGATTTAGAGTAATAGCGAGTCAGAGCTGTAGAGTTGGTGTGAACCACCAAAGATCTTCAGTTTCTTTGCCAGGTAGTATTAGTGGCCAAAGAGGGCGAGATTATGACCTAGACAGACAGCCTGTAAGTGGATCTACCACTAAAGAGCCTAAACGGAGGTGGCAATTGAAGTAGTCAACCCCTGACCTCGAGGGTGCTACTGCATTCAGAGAGGCTTTAGGATGAAACAGATTCTGCGAATGCTGAATAGAATAGCATACCCATATTTAAGTCTTGGTGAGAATATATAAAAAAATAACTTGGTTTTGGAGATGGTGTGGGCTGGCAAGGATAGAAGGTACCGTTCCATCCTGGAGGGGTGATATGGTCATCTTCAGGTCCTTGATGAGGTTTGCTGTTAGGTGTA
Source organism: Lissotriton vulgaris (assembly GCF_964263255.1). Lineage (NCBI taxonomy): Eukaryota > Metazoa > Chordata > Amphibia > Caudata > Salamandridae > Lissotriton > Lissotriton vulgaris. Next base: position 1,602,429,088 of record NC_141693.1, on the reverse strand, counting down.
AGATTACCTTAATGTGGGTCACTGAGACATCTGGGAGGCTGTGGAGCAGGGAATTGCCAGCACCAAGATGCAAGTGTACCAGCTAGGGTTTGAACAACAGTTCTGAAAACTCTTTATTGAAGGGGTGGTATCATTTACTTTAGTTGAGTGAGTTTGTGCCAGGTCATCTTTGTTTTCTTGGCAATGTGTTCCTTGAAGATGAGATCTATGTCCAGGGTGAATCTTGCATTGGGGGAAAGTTGTAGTATGAATCTGTCAAGGTTCATGAATTTGAGCTAAGTTAGGACTAGTTGGTGCTTGTTGTTCTTGGCATATAACAGGGATTCTGTTTTGGGGAGATTTGGGCATCAGCTAGATTTTCAACATCCAGCTCTGAATGAGGTGTAAGCAGTGATTGAGGCATTGGTTATCTAGGTAAATTATGCAGCCTACGTCCCTGGTGTAGTGACATTCTGTCACTGATCAGAACTGCTTAGTGAATTACCAAGGAGTGTATGACAGACCAAACGGCAACAGTAGGTTCTCTTCCAGGGGAGACTCGTCAATAGTCATAAGCTCTGAATAATCCCCGCCCACGTGCAGGATCCCGGAGCATATAACAAAAAATACATATATATGTGTATGTTTAGACAAACAAGCACAGAGTACTTCTAAAAACATACATACATATATTATGCATAAATATGAAGCCTAAGGCACTTCCAATACGCTAATGTGCCAAAATTACATGGATTGTTTAGAATAGATAATAATCTCTAACATAAACACTATAACAGAATACATATACTGCACTTGTGGATGTTTTAGAAAAGAAAATAATCTCGAATATAAACACTATAACAGAATACATGTACTGCACTAGTATACCAAACACAGCCCTTTATTTTCAGTAAAGGCAAGTAATAGTAGGCAATTAGCCCATAGGCTGCATAACAGAGAAAAAAATCACAGTAATAGAAACCATTGGCACTTTGCATTTAAGGATTCCAAAAGCATGGACACTGTGCCTTTTTAGACCCCCAGGAGCCCCCTGCTCCCATGATGACCACAGGTGACAGTTAGGTTAGTTTTTTTTCTGGCTCCTTCTATTAGGATCCTAGAGCTTGAGCTAGTCTCTTTTGTAGTCAGAATTTGTTTTTTTCTTCCTAAATTCGACATTTTTGATTGCTGGTAGCTATTCTTAGTGATTTTCTGACTAATTTACATCTTTTTTTCCGGTCAGAAATGGCATCTTTATTCAATAAATGGCCTTCCTATGGGAAGACGATGGCAAAATCGGATCCACACTCGGTGTGCATTGTGTGTCTACCAACTTCACACAAGCTGAGATATGCTAATACTGCCAGAATTTCTCTAAAAGGACTCTCCGTGATAGAGAGAGGATAAAGCTTCATGCCATACTGAAGAGAGGAAAGAGTCCCTCTAAAAATGGCCTTGGAAGTACCCAAAGAGCCCTCCTCTCATGAAGAACGCAGAAAAAGGCGTAGATCTGCATCTCCAGCATCTAAAAAGAAGCAGGTTCCTATCTGTTTAGTTTATAGAGCGCTTACATCACCCTGGGGCATCGCAGCGCTATCCAGATAGACGTACAACCTAGAGGTAGAGAGATGAAGGAGGTAGACTACCCAAAAATCAAAACAGATACGCTTTCAACTTTTTTCTAAAAACATTATAACTTGTCGTTTTCCGTAATTCAAGCAGGAGTTGGTTCCAGTACTTTGGTGCCAAGAAAGAAAATGCTTTGCCTCCCGTCCGGACCAGCCGAATTCGAGGAATCAGGAGCAAGTCCTGGGCCCTAGATCTAAGGTTCCTGCTAGGAATATATTTACGTAATTTATTCCGTAAGTACACAGGGCCAATGTCGTTAACTGCCTTATTCGTTAAGCAGCAGATCTTAAAGAATGATCTTTTTTTTACTGTCATCCAATGCAGCTTCTACAAGAGCGGGGCAGAGGGTGAACCTGCCGGTTGATTAAGGATCATTCTAGCGGTAGTATTCTGCACCACCTGCAGTTTGGCCAGCAGAGTCTCTCCAACTTCCGCCAGTAGGGCATTACCATAATCCAAGGGAGGAATGTCCATTGTTTGTACTAGGGTTCTCCGATGGGTGACGGGGATATAGGGTAATATTTTCCTCACAAGTCGAAGGGCATAGTAGCGTGAGCTTGTCATCGAGGAGACTTGGGCTTTCATGTTTAGGGCTTGATCAAGCTTTAACCCCAGACTTTTTACTGATCCTTTGGGGGATGGTGCTGATCTTAACTCCTGTGGCCACCAATCCTCTGACCAGACATCTGTTGCTTTCCCCAACAGCATCAGCTCAGTCTTGTCCGGGTTCAACTGGAGACAGTTTACTGTCATCCAGTTCACGATGGTAAGCATACCTTCCGCAAAACGAGCTTTATCAAGAGTGGAGTTCGATCCGATGTTAAAGATCAGCTGTGTATCGTCTGCATAAGAGACAATTACAAAGCCTAATTGCTCCACTATCCTGGCCAATGGGGCCATATACATATTAAAAAGTGTAGAGCTCAAACAGGAGCCCTGCGGGACGCCTCTGCCCAAATACCTTTTTTGGGATGTATAATGACCCAACATCACTGTTTGGAATCTCCATGACAGGAGGTCATTAAGCCACTTAAGTGCCACCCCATTTATACCTGAGGCCACGAATATCTCCGCCAGCCTAGAGTGCGAGATGGTATCGAAGGCTGCGGAGAGATCAGGTAAGATTAGTATTGCTGAGCCCCCTGCATCAACGGTTAATCTGAGCGAGTCTGTCACTTCCAGAATCGCAATCTCAGTACTAAACCCTGGCCTGAATCCAGATTGCGAAGGATCCAGGAGCTGATTTTCTTCGAGGTAAGTACTGAGTTGTTGATTTGTAATCCCTTCCAGGATTTTACTCAATTTCCGAGTATGGAGGGGTCCGCCGCAGGCTTTTTCAAAATAGGGTGCACAAAGGCCTCCTTCCATATTGATGAATAGAACCTGTGAGTATTGATCGAGTCTGTTTGCCGTTGGCGTCGAGAAAGCAGGCAAGACATTCGTCGAGGGACAGATCATCATGAAGAAGACAAGAGCCTCCGTCGCCGAGAAGTAGGTCGGCGTCGAGGAAGGCTACTTCAGGATCGAAGTATGCTAGTCAGGAGACACGTAAGTCTCAATCCACGGCGAAACACCCGTCGACGTGGAGACATCTGTTGTTGCCTAAATCTCCGCCTCCTTCTCGAGGGTCGGCGTCGAGAAGTTCGACAGCTAAGCCTCTGCTCCAGGCTTATAGGTTGATAGAGTCTCAGTCTTCATCGCTGTCGAGGCGTTCGACCTCAAAGATGGCGGTGAAGAAAGACCAAGGGCGATCGACGTCAAAGACACATTCCCGGTCCCGAGGAAGATCGATGTTGAGGACTCATTCCTGGTCCCAGGGTCCGACGTCGACGATTTCGCGGAGGCTAGAGTCCTCAAGCACGTCGCCAGAGAGGCGTTCGACATCAAAGGCGGCACAATCGGTGTTATCGTCGAGGCATCGCTCGACGTTGAGAGAAAAAGAGCCGGCGGTGGCTACAGAAGATGTGCCTGAAAGATCCAGATCAGAGTAGAGGATACGGTCGACGTCAAGAGAAGTCTCATCCTCTCCTGGTATCACTATCATCCAGGTTAAGCCAGAGGGATCTCCGATTAAAGCTGAGAAGTCTCCTCAGGTCAATCTTTCTGCCAAAGTGGTTAGAAAGTATTCTACACTGGAAGGTGCTAGCGGCCACTACTAGTTGTAGAAGTCCGGGCTCGGATTTCTCCAGGACATATTCTCCTTCCAGACTGTCTGGTGATCCTCTTCCAACTGCATCCACTCGAAGTAGGACTCCAAAAAGGGCTAGGTCACCTTCTGCCCGGCGCTCACGACCTCAAGAACATTCACAATCTCATCGTTCTCCTACGCCGAAAAGGAAGAGAAGAAGGTCTCCATCCTGGTCTACTTGCACAAGGTCGTCTATCAGAGACTATTCTCTGACTCTGTCTGCAAAACCTCCATCCAGGGTCTCCCCTATTGATGATGTGTGAACTTTTAATGATGTTCTTTGTAGAGGCGCCTCCAGGTTGAACATTAGTTTGTCGACTCTGACAGTCTCTACATCTGTCATCTTGAAACCTTACATCATAGGTCATCAGTGAGACCTTTTTTGCCACTGGTGCCAGGTCTTTTGGAACCGGCAATGCAGGCCTTTCTTATCCCTGCAACAGTGAGGTCAGTACCCTCTTGTATTTCTAAAAAGTACAAAGCGCCTGACCAGGACCCACTCTTCCTGCGCTCAGATCCTCCCCCGGATTCTGTCATTGTGGATGCTGCCTGGAAGGCGCATTTTAATACGACTTCCTCTTCAGTTCCCCCAGAAAAGGACTCTAAGAACATGGATTCTCTGGGTAAGAGAATGTACAACACTTCTGCTGCTGTTATGAAAGTAGCTAGCGCTTCCGCTCTCTTAGGAAGATATGATTCACCGAGAAGCTTCCAAAGGAAGATCAACAAGACTTCCAGGAGATTCTACAGGAAGGTGGTTTAGTAGCCAATCAGGTGATTAGTGCGGCGGCGGACTCATCTGATCTAGCTGCACATGGTTATGCCCAAGGCATCTTTTCAAGGTGCTCAGCGTGGATGCGCCTCACAGGTCTCAAACCGGACTCACAACGGAGGATTGTGAATCTCCTTTTAATGGTTCCTCGTTGTTTGGTTCTCATGCACACTACGAAATGTCCAAAATGAAAACAGAACTTGACACAGTTAAGGCTGTGGGGTTGGAAAAGTGTAAGGAATGTCAAAGAAGGTTCCGTCCTTATGATCAACCTTCTTTTCAGCAGAGGGTTCAAACCCCTCAGTGGTCTTCGCAGCAACAACACCAGTCAAGGTCCAACTACCATCAGAGAAGACCTGGTAGAGGAAGAGGATCCACAAGACATCCAGCGTCCTCTTCGAAACAGCCAGCTAAACAATGAACAATGGCTTCCTCCATGCCCGTTAACCACTCCGGTGGGAGGAAGCATCTCTTTTCACCTGGCAGAGTGGAAAGCAATCACAAACGACAGGTGGGTTCTGAATATTGTGCAGAATTGCTATTTGCTCAAATTCAGATCCCCTCCACCGTCAGTTCCTCCACCAGGCATGTTCCTTCGAAATCGCTTGTTGTTGCAGGAGGAGGTCAACAGTCTTCTGCAAAAAAATGCCGTAGAAACTGTTCCGGTTCAACAAAAGGGACAAGGTGTTTATTCCCGTTATTTTCTGGTGCAAAAAAGAGGTCCCACCAGAGAATACAGACCAATACTCGACCTGAACAAATTCATCCACAAGGAGAAATTCCTGATGTTAGCTATGCACCAGATCTTCCCGCATCTACATCAGGGAGACTGGATGTGTGCTATGGACTTGCAGGACGCCTACTTCCATGTTTCAGAGTCCATAAAACATCGAAAGTTTCTTTGATTCCAAGTGGCCCATCAACATTTCCAGTTCACGGTTCTCCCGTTCGAGCTCAAATCATTCCCCCGAACTTTTTCGAAATGTATGGCTTGGCAGCTTTTCTGCGCAAATGAATAATCTTCATTTACCCTTACCTGGACAACTGGCGTTTGAAGAGCTTGTCACCCGCTCTGCTTCAGAGTCATCTAACATACTGTCTCCAGCTCCTGGGCAAGTTGGAGCTACAGGTCAACTTAAAGAAGTCAATCTTCAATCCCACTCAGCAGATTCTCCACCTGGGTGCTTTTTTAGATACTGTAAAAGAAAGTGGGTGTCCTTTGAAGGACAGACTATCCTCAATCAGGGAGAAATGTCGCAATCTTCTCATCTCTCAACATCCTACAGCCAGACAAGTTTCATCGCTTCTGGGTTCATTGGCTTCGTGCATCTTCATTGTTCCGAACGCCAGATTGAACCTGCAACCTCTGCAGCAAGCGCTGGAGGACCAGTGGATGCAGATATCGGATTGCTGGGAAGACCATGTGTTTCTCCGTCAGTCAGTCATGGATTCCATCAAATGGTGGATGAAACGTTCTCACCTAGTCAAAGGAGTTCCTTTTCATCAGGACCCTCCTGTCCAGACACTTGTTACGGATGCGTTTCTGCAGGGTTGGGGCGTTCATATGGGTTCCTCTTCAAGTACAAGGACTTTGGTCAGATGTAGAGCAAGGATATCACATCAACCTGTTAGAGCTGAGAGCGGTACACCTAGCTCTCAAATCACTGCTCCCCTCTCTTCAGTCCAGCTCCCTGTTGTTTCAAACAGACAACACCACAAAGATGTATTATTTGAACAAGCAGGGGGGCACCAGGTCGAGGACTCTCTCTCTCTCGAAGCACAGGCCATCTGGAAATGGCTTATCGCAAGAAATCTAAGTATTGTAGCCATTCACCTTCCAGGAAATCTCAACGTCCAAGTAGATGCCCTAAGCCGGGACTTCGTTGAGGCTCACGACTGGGTTCTCAACTACGAGGTCCCGTAGGAAATATTCCGACAATGGGGAGAGCCAGACATAGACCTGTTTGCACATGTGGCAAACTACAAATGCCCCATCTTCGCATCCAGGTTCCATCAACCAGGCTCACGGGGCAATGCCCTTTTGATAAAACGGTCTCAGACATTGCTGTACGCTTTTCCACCAATTCCGTTGATTCCTGCAGTGATCAACAAATTCTACAGGTCCAACACCAGAATGATTCTGATAGCTCCGGAGTGGACTCGTCAGTGGTGGTACCCAGACCTTCTTCAGCTGTCAGAAGTTCCTCACAGGAGGTTACCATGTCGCCCAGACTAGTTTACCAAGAACAGCGGGAAAATCGCAATCTATCATCCCTGAGATTGACGGCATGGCTATAAACTGAAGTCCTTCAGTTTGGACATTTAAACTTACCCTTGAATGTATGGACATTCTCAAGGAAGCCAAGAGACGTTCCACCAGGAAATACTATGCTTTCAAGTGGAAGCGTTTTTACTTGTGGTGCAGAAACAATGGGCATGATCCAATGCAGGGCCAAAAACAGGTGATCTTGCCCTATTTACTACATTTGGCTAATTCTGGTCTGTGATTCTCTTCCATAAAAGTTCACTTAGCAGCGATCACTGCTTACAGTAAATCTCCTACAAAGGTGTCCTTTTTCCAGATTCCAGTAGTTTAAGATTTTCTTGAAGGTATAAAGAAGATTTATCCACTGATAAGCTCTCCAGTGCCACCTTGGGAGCTTAACGTAGTTCTGGCTAAATTGATGGGTGCTTGTTTTGAGCTTATTCATAAGGCTTCTCTGCAGCACTTGTAATGGAAACCTGCTTTCCTAGTCGCCATCACCTCCACACGCAGGGTCAGCGAGATCCAGGTATTGTGTTGTAAAGAACCTAATACTGTTTTTCATGCAAACAGAGTGGTGTTAAGAACCCATCCAAGTTTTCTGCTTAAGGTGGTGTTGGATTTCCATATTAACCATGTCATCACCCTGCCCACCTTTATGCCCAACCCCTCCACTCCTCCTGAGAGATCACTTCACTCTTTTGACCTTAAGAGGCTGATAAAGTTCTATCTGGACAAAACTAAGGACTTGAGAAAATCAGACGGTTATTTGTTAACTATGTTTCTATAAAAACTGGGTCTGCAGCTTCTAAAAGGTCTATTTCTAGATGGATTGTCTTTTGTATATGCTCCTGCTACCAACTAGTCAGTAAGACCCTTCCGGGCAAACCTAAGGCCTATTCTACCAAAGGGAAGGCCTCTACCACTTCTCTCCTCAGGAATATACCTGTTGCAGAAATCTGTAAAGCAGCCACGTGGCGATCTGTACACACTCTCACTCGCCACTACTGTTTGGATTCTGATACTCCGGCGGATGCCCAGTTTGGGCAAGCCACTTTAAGAAATTTGTTTGGGTGATTTCTATCTGTGAAATGTTGAAATATTAGTATACTTACACTGCTCCTCATCCGTAGGGAAGTGGGTATGGGCTTGCTACTCTGTTCAGTGCTTATGACTATTGATGCGTATCCCTTGGAAGAGAAGGATAAGTTACTTACCTGTAATCCTGGTTCTCTTCCAGGGGTATACTCATCAAAGTCATAGCCAACCCTCCCGCCTCCCCGGACGAGTATTGATAGTAGGGTATTATTGTCTATGTTCCTACCATGATTCCTCTATTGTTGTACACAGTAAAAAAGAACTGACCTAACTGTTACCTGTGGTGCATCATGGGAGCAAGGGGGCTCCTGGAGGTCTTAAAGGCACGATGCCCATGCTCTTGGAATCCTTTAAGGCAAAGTGCCAATGGTTTCTATTACTGTGATTTTTTTCTCTTTTATGCAGCCTATGGGCTAGTTGCCTGCTTTTACTTGCCTTTTTTTCTGAAAATAAAGGGCTGTGTTTGGTGCATTTAGTGCATTTTGTTATAGTGTTTATATTAGAGATTATTTCTTTTCTAAAACATCCATCTAATTTTGGCATATTAGTCTTATGGAAGTGCCTTAGGTGCATATTTATGTATAATACATGTATATATGTATGTTTTTAGACATACTCTGTACTTGTTTGTCTAAACATATACATATATATGTATTTTTGTATATGCTCCAGGATCCCGCAAGTGGGCGGGGATTATTCAGTGCTTATGACTTTGATGAGTATACCACTTGAAGTGAACCAGGATTACAGGTAAGTAACTTATCCAACTTGAAGATCTGCCCCTGCCGCTCAATCTGAAGAAATCTCTGGTGGGGCTCGCAAATTGGTATTTCCAGATAGGTGCCCATCAGGTCCAAACGCACCTTCCATTCCCTTAGCATTTAAGAGGTCACTTATGGGGTGAATGCCCTCCATCTTGGAATGCAAGTAGCCCTACCGAGATTTGAATTCCCTCAAGTTAACGACCGGCCTGAAACCTTTGTGGTTTTTTTCTCCATGAGAAATATATTGATGAGGGACTCTTGGGGATTCTCTATGGTTCTCCAGATGGTGCCAGTTTGCTGCAACTGTTCCACATTCCCCAAGATGAACAGCTGCTGATCCTTGTAAAAACAAATCTACTTTGGCTAAACCTGTTGAATTGGAGTGCCATAAAAGCTAGCTATAGGTCCTGCACTGTCTGCAAGATCCATGCATCCACAATCATCTCCTTCCATTTGTGAAGGAACAGTAAACTGCTCCTTAGAGCAACTTGTAGAAAATGTATACAGCTAACCTGCGCCTCGTTGTTATAGGAATCCTCCAAATTGTCTGTGATCTTAATACTAGCGCTGTGGGGCAGTGATGCGTGGGTATGACTGGTCAAGTGCCCCCACTGTTACCAGCCCTTCCAAATCCACTAGGCCTACAGAACTTCTTGATGGCGATGTGTGCAGTGTCCAGGGTGTTGAATTTGATGACAAAGTTCAACAACTCTTTGAAAAACAAGTCACCAAACAGCTAACCTAGTTCCTCTGGCTCCACCCCAACCATGCCAGCTCAGTAAATTTCAGGTTAATGGGTAGCAGCAGAGAATGCCTTCTTGCACAGTTTGCATTTCCTACTATGTTGTAGTGTTAATCAGGCAACTGTGCGCTTGCTCCAATTCCTTTGCATGTCGCTCCTCTGGGTACCTTCCTTCTCTGAGGCTCCAGGTCTCAGTTTGAGCCCTACTATCTCTAGTTCATAGAACCTTTCTGGTTCTCCAACCTTTTCAGCTAACTACTCTTGCCATCTCCCGACTGGCCACAGCCATAGAGATTGTCACTCTCATTGTGTGGATCATGATCTTCAACTAGCCTACAGTGGTGAATACATATACATTATTGTGTATCATACCATTGTTTATAATATCTAAAAGGATTCCAGTTGATATACCTGACAGAAATCACGGTGACTCTGTATACCTAAATGTTAGATTTGCCTGAAGGGTATTGAAGTACATGAAGAACTTGCAACAGGACCAGTGTTTATCCCATTCCTACAACTTCTTTCCTGTTTTCCCTGGTTGTTTTACTTAGGGTTTGCGTATTATTTAAGCATCCATATACTCTGCTCTTGGGAGGCTCGGGTCTTGGCTGCAGGCATCCATCTTATGGTTATTTGTGAAAGGTCCTGACAGTTGCCACATCATGTAGGGGTGTTCGAGGCATGTGGGCTGCTGAATTCATATCTGTGCATAGTCCGCCACCTAGTGTTGGGTCCGGATGATTGCACATTGTTGTCCTGGAAGAGTCTTCGAAGTATCACGAGATAGGTGGCTCCTCCCCTGGACTACAGTGCGCATGGGCATCGCCTCCATCCCCAGATTGTTTTTTTCCGCCATTGGGTTCGGATGTGTTTCGGTTCCCTCTGTCGGAACCGTTGGTTGTTCAACTTATACTCGAGACCAAAAGGTCTTTAGGCTGGGCGTCGGTATAGTTGCGTTCGGGTTTCTTTCTGACTCTCAGCTCTGATCTCCTACTGCCCTTCCACGTGCTTTGGCGCGGACGGGCCTACACTACACCCTTTGCTATGGAGCGGACTCCATTCAAGAAGTGTCCGCTGTGTCATTCTAAATATTCACACCTCGATGTGCACCCCGTGTGCAATACCTGCTTGTCACCCGATCACCGCGAAGACACCTGCATGGCGTGTTCGAAGTTCCGAAGTAAGAAGACTCTGAAGATTCGCCGGGCAAATCGGCTACAGGCTCAATTGTCGGCTTCGGCACCCCCACCAGACGACATTTTCCAAGAATCTGTCGAGGGAGAAGACGACGAGCAAGGTTCGGACTCGAATCCCGCGTCCGAGGGTGAGACCTACGACGCGGGTGAGGAGAACTTTGACGAAGTCACCGACGAGGTAGGGGACGACGATCAGGTTTTTGCCACGATGGGAGATAGCTCGGAGGAAGAGCATCCCCAATCAGACTCAGGGGTTATTCCCCTTCATACGGGCCAGGTCGAGGGCCTTACCCGAGATCTAACTATAAGTCCTACGTCCCCGCCTTCGGGCCCGGTCACGGACATTTCTAAACCATCACTTATCGTCAAGAAAACGAAAGTGAAGCCAATTGGTCTCACACCCTCGGATGCGAAACCGAAACTGAAAGTGGCGTTGGTGAAGAAGGTTCTGGAGGCGTCGACTTCCACAAAAACCAAAATGGCCGACTTGAAGAGCCACGCCAAAATGGCCGACTTGAAGAGCCACGCCAAGATGGCCGACCCGAAGCCCTCTGGGTCGGCGCCAAAGGTGAAGGCCTCCGACGCGGCTGCGTCGGCGCCGAAAGGGGTCGTGGACCCGAAGACGGCTCCGAAAAGGCGTCAAGACGACGGCGCGCATAGCCATGGGGCGTCGGCACCGAAAAAGAAGCCTACCGGAGATCAGGCTCTCGGAGAAGAGGGGTCGCTCGGGCCGGTTCAGCCCTCGGCATCCTTTTCAAAGAAGGTGGGGGAATCCCTCCAGCGGATCCGACAGTCCACTGTGGTTCCCGATCAGGACACTGTAGTGCCTCAACCCACGCCTAAGACTGCTAAACAGCAAACGCCCATTCGTTTTACCCTTCCACCCAAGTCGGCGCCGAAGGCCTTCGCGCCTAAACAGGGCGGACACTCAAAGGAGGTATTGACGCCGAAAGCTGCCTTGGTGGTGTCGAAGCTTCGGCTCCAGCCGCTTGCGGAGGAAGAACGTCGTGAAGTACTCATCGACGCGAACACTGGGAAACTGTCGCTCCTCAAACGTAAGATTACGTCGGAGCCGGCGTTGGAACCTTTTAAGATCCCACTCAAGAACAAGAAGAACTCTGAGGACTCTCCGGTTCTGGTGGAGCCCGTGTCCCCACAGGCCTTGGAACACTCGCCGACGCACTCCCCCGTGGTTGATGCGGACGAGGAAGATGCCGAGTACGACTACCCTGCGTACTCGGATCCGGAGGAGGAGCATTAGCCTTGGGCCGCAGGAGGTGACACAGATGACCCGCAGTCGGGTCAGGACACTCAACTTTTCGCCGCCAAGACGTCCCTGACGGAGGACTCGGCGGCCTTCAATGCCTTAATAGAGAGAGCTGCGGCGAACCATGACGTCGAGCTGCACTCGGACCCCGTGGATGCGGACTTCTTATTCGACACCTTCTCGGTAGCCGAAAAGCAAGTCAAAACGCTACCGATGCTTAAAGGGGTGCTGAAACATGCGCCGGAGGTTTTCAAAGAGCCCACCCGGGCACGGGTGGTCAACCCTCGCATCGACAGAAAATATAAAGCGGCGCCCACGGATCCCACTTATATCAAGGGACACTTGCCATTGGACTCCTTGGTTGTTTCCAACGCTCGGAAAAGGGCGAATTCGCAGACTACTGGTGACGCTCCTCCCCCAGACAAAGAGTCGAAGATCTTTGAGGCCTCGGGCAAACGCATTGCTGCGCAGGCAGCAAACATCTGGAGAATATCTAACACCCAAGCCCTGCTTGCACGTTATGATAGGGCACATTATGACACATTAGAGGCCATTCTGCAACACTTGCCTGACCAATACAAGGAGGCGGGTGAGATGCTCATTCAGGAGGGTAAACTCATTACAAATTCATCCATCAAATGTGCCCTGGATGTGGCAGACACAGCCTCAAGAGCTATCAATACCAGTGTGTTACTTAGACGCCATGCCTGGCTCAGAATTTCGGGGTTTAAACCCGACATCCAAACCACGTTATTGGCTCAAACAGTGAATCCTGACCATTTGTTTGGCCCTGAGGTGGATGCCTCCCTGGAAAAAATGAAAAAGGATACCGAAACTGCCAAGTCAATGGGGGCATTACAAAGTCAGCAGTTTCGGGGTGGTTCCTTTCGCCGCTCAAATTCAAAAGGCACCACGAGGGGACAGGCATCCCAGTCCACACAATACTACAAGGGTAACACCCAACCCTCATATAACAACAAGGGTAGAGGGGGTTACAGAGGCAATAATATCAAAGGCAGAGGACGTGGAAACAATGGCTCCAGGTCCACCACCACCAACAAACAGTGACGTCTTGTCACTGCCCCCGACCACACAACACCGGTCGGGGGGAGACTCCAGCAGTTCCTGCCAGCGTGGAAAGCCATCACCACGGACAGGTGGGTGAGGTCCCTTATCCAGTACGGGTACTGTCTAGAGCTTACATCCATTCCACCGGACATACCACCAAAAAGCCGTCCTATGTCCGGCGAGCACTTGACCTTGTTGCAGCAAGAAGTTCTCGTTATGCTGCAAAAAGGGGCGATAGAGCTCGTTCCATTGCAAGAGCGGGGAACAGGGGTTTACTCCCTGTACGTTTTGATCCCCAAAAAGGACGGATCACTCAGACCGATCCTGGACCTCAGGCCCCTGAACTGGTACATCCTCTCGGAGCACTTCCATATGCTCACGTTGCAGCAGGTGCTTCCCCTGCTTCAGCAGGGGGATTTTCTGGCTACGCTGGATCTGAAGGATGCTTATTTTCATATTCCCCTGCATCCTTCCCACAGGAAGTATCTCAGATTCACAATCTTAGACCAGCATTACCAGTTCAGGGTCCTGCCGTTCGGGGTCACCACAGCACCAAGGGTATTTACAAAATGCCTGGCGACTGTGGCGGCGCATCTACGTCGCCAGCACGTCCACGTCTTTCCATACCTGGACGACTGGCTCATTCAAGCAAAAACAGAGCAGCAGTGCGTCGACCACGTGTCACGCACCATTCATCTCCTGCACGATCTGGGATTCTCTCTGAACTACCCAAAGTCCCATCTCCAGCCCGCCCACGTGCGACAGTATCTGGGCGCGACAATCAACACTCTGGCAGCCACTGCGCAGCCGAATTCAGTGAGAATCGCCATTATCCAGGCGCTGATCCAACGATTCAGACCCCAACACTCGCTTCCCGCGAAGGTGTTCATGCAGTTGATAGGCATGATGGCCTCCTGCATCTCCATTGTCCCGCACGCGAGACTACATATGCGCCCGCTTCAGGAGTGCCTTGCACGTCAGTGGACTCAGGCTCGTGGGCAACTGACAGACCTAGTGTTGGTGAGCGGTCGGGCATACAACTCTCTGCATTGGTGGAATCCACAAAACCTTTGCAAGGGCCGACCATTCCAAGAGCCTGTCCCACAGATTATCCTGACAACGGACGCCTCTCTCCAGGGATGGGGAGCGCATGTACTCCATTACACTGTGCAGGGACTGTGGACACTACAGCAAAGGAAGATGCACATCAATGTGTTGGAACTGATGGCAATCTTCATGGCCTTAAAGGCGTTCAAAGTACATCTGTGCAACAAGGTCGTGTTGATCCGGACGGACAACATGACGGCCATGTACTACATTCAGAAGCAGGGAGGCACACACTCTCCGCAGCTGTCTCATCTGGCTCAGAGCATGTGGAAGTGGGCCATTCAGAGGAACATCTTCCTCATGGCGGAGCATCTCCCGGGCAAGGACAATCAAATGGCAGATCTGCTCAGCAGGCACAGCCATCAGATGCACGAGTGGGAGATACATCCATCAGTACTCCAACCGTACTTCCAAAGGTGGGGTCATCCAGAGATAGACCTGTTCGCCACAAAGGAGAACGCAAAATGCCTAAGCTTCGCCGTCAGGTTCCCACACCCCCAATCACAGGGCAATGCGATTTGGATGAACTGGTCAGGCAGATTTGCGTACGCTTTTCCCCCAGCACCTCTGATACCGCTGGTGGCACGCAAGCTCAGGCAGCACTCGATGACTCTCATCCTGGTTGCTCCGACGTGGGCTCGCCAACCATGGTACACCACGTTTCTGGAACTCTCCGTGGTACCGCATCAAAGGCTTCATCTCACTCCCAGCCTTCTGACGCAGAGCCATGGCGACATTCAGCACCCAGATCCGCGACAGCTCAACCTGGCGATCTGGCTCCTGAAGTCCTAGAGTTTGGCTACCTTAATCTTCCTTCTGACTGCATGGACATCATTCGGGAGGCAAGGAAGCCCACTACTAGAGCTTGTTATGCGGCTAAATGGAAGAGGTTTGTCATCTACTGTGCTGACCACAACATTGACCCGCTAGACGCTTCCATTCAAAACATCATCTGCTACCTTTTTCACCTGTATAGATGTAATCTAGCGTACTCTTCCATCCGCATTCACCTGTCTGCTATGGCAGCATACCTTCAGAATAGGCAGCACCTGTCACTCTTTAAGGTCCCTGCTATCAAGGCCTTTCTGGAAGGACTCAAAAGGGTCATTCCACCAAGGACCCCACCAGCTCCGGAATGGAACCTCAATGTGGTTCTTACAAGGCTAATGGGTCCTCCCTTTGAGCCACTGCACTCCTGTGAGCTCCAGTTTCTAACTTGGAAGGTTGCGTTCTTAGTAGCTATTACATCGCTACGGAGGGTTAGCGAACTGCAGGCGCTCACCATCCAAGAACCTTTCTTCCAAGTACATGCTAACAGGGTGGTGCTCCGCACTAACCCTAAATTCTTACCCAAAGTGGTTTCACAATTCCACATAAACCAGACAATTGAATAGCCGGTGTTTTTCCAAAACCCAGAGACGCTGGCGGAGCGCATGCTCCATACCCTTGATGTGAAAAGGGCCTTGATGTACTATGTAGACAGGACAAAAGATTTCCGCAAAACCAAACAGCTTTTTGTTGCTTTTGCCACGCACCACAAGGGAAACGCTATCTCCAAAGCGGGGATTGCTAGGTGGATAGTTAAGTGCATCCAGATCTGTTACGCTAAAGCTAAGCGCACTCTCACTATCCCACCAAGGGCCCACTCCACCAGGAAGTTGGGGGCCTCTATGGCTTTTCTAGGTAACATTCCCATAGAAGATATCTGTAGAGCAGCCACATGGTCTACCACACACACTTTCACTAAGCACTACTGTGTAGACGTGCATTCCAAACAGCAGGCAGCTGTTGGTCAGGCTGTTCTAAAAACGCTTTTTCAGACTGCTGCAGCTGGCACGGGCGGCCGCAGATAATGGAGGGACTGCTATGTATTCTATGCACAGATATGAATTCAGCAGCCCACATGCCTCGAACTGCAAATGCTACTTACCAGTATGCATCTGTTCTTGGCATGTAGGGCTGCTGACATTCATATCGCCCACCCTCCTCCCCGGCGCCTGTAGCAGCTGCAGTATTTATTCATTAATACACATATGCTCATAGCATGGTCATCACTCACATTCTTCACTCCATCTCTGCCAATGGCTAAAAACAATCTGGGGATGGAGGCGATGCCCATGCGCACTGTAGTCCAGGGGAGGAGCCACCTATCTCGTGATGCTTCGAAGACTCTTCCAGGACAACAATGTGCAATCATCCGGACCCAACACTAGGTGGCGGACTATGCACAGATATGAATGTCAGCAGCCCTACATGCCAAGAACAGATGCATACTGGTAAGTAGCATTTGCATTCACAACCAATCCCACAGCCTCTCTGCTACAAGCCATTAAAAATATGCAAACGGGGGGGGCGTGGCTAGCAGCCGATGATGGCGGCAGCAAACTAGAGAGGCTCCCGTAGCGTGGCGGCTTCCCGCATCAATCCGCATGCCTATCCGCTCAACGACGAACCCAGAAGGGGTGCCCCGGGTCCGGTGACCGAACGACAACTGCAGGAGAAGTTTGGGTGCGTTTACGCCCCCGGGAACGGGAGGAAAGAGCTACCTCAACTGACCTCAGAGTGCGGCCTGGCGGCACGAGTGCAGCCGCGGTGGCTGAGTTGAGTCCTGTCCGGGCGGAAGTGGACCATCGCCGGCACGGCCAAGCGGAAGTGCCCGTGGCGGACACAGACCAATGCCAGCGGGGCTTGAAACTTGCGGATCCTTCTCGGTCACTCAAATGCTGGCTTTATCACTCCGACGTCAAGGCAGTACAGTGAACAACAGCGGCGATAATTGTAACTGAAGTTCGAAAGTAACTGCGTAGTAGCCGCCATCTTGCATCTCGTCCGCCAGTGCTGGTACGGACTCACTGCCGAAGGGACTAGACGCCATCAGTGACTCGCACTCTACGACTGGCGTGTCTGCCTGCTAAGACGACTGGGCACCGCTGAAACAAGGGCGGCCTGACCGCCCATCCACCGGGAGTGCTCCGACGGCGTGCCACAATGGCGGGGAAGGGACTCTGACAAACCACCACTCAGGCTAAGCTCGATAAATTCGCCTACGAGAAACAGACACTCTCCCAACCGGAGCAGCGCAAATCTGTGGGCAAAGGCACGGAAGGTGAAGGGGCGAAGAAGGCTACCCTGGACGATGTCTTGCACGCCCTGGCGCAGGTACAAGCAACGGTGGGTGCGACTGCTACCGAAGTGACCCTGATACGAGCGGACCTCCAGAAGATGAGTGAAAGAGTGAAGCAGGTGGAGGTGGTAGCTAAATCGTTGGTGGAGGATGTCTCAGATCTACAGGTCGCAATGGAGAAGCTGCAGGCCGATAATAAACTGCTCAAAGACAAACTGGACAATCATGAAGGACGCTCCCGGCGGAACAACGTCTGCAGTTTGGGGGTCCCGGAATCTGAAACCAAAGGGGCCATGGACTTGTATGTGGAGGACTTGATAAAAAATCAGCTGGCCCCCAAGGGGCTCTCTAACTTCTTCACGGCTGAACGAGCTCATAGGGTACCTGGAGGAACACCTAAGCCAGGTGCTCTCCCGCGTCCGATCCTAGCGAGACTTTTTAACTTCAGAGATCGTGACACGATCCTCCAGGTGGCCAGAGTGGCACCAGCCATCCAGATCCAAAACTCGCGGATTTCCTTTTTTCCGGACTATACTGCGGAGGTTACGAGACGGAGGAGAACTTTTCTGGAAGTGAAGAAGACACTACGCGAACAGGAATTGCCGTACTCTATGCTATACCCGGCCCGGCTCCGGGTGGTTGCCGACAAGAAGGTTTGGTTTTTTGACTCCCCCGAGGCAGCAAGAGACTGGCTGGAGGGTTGGCGCACAGTGGATCGCACGTCTGGCCGACAGCGCAACAGACACCAAAACGACAGCCGGCCCGGCTCACAGACTTCAGCTGGAAGGAGTGCGAGTGCATCGCCGATGCAGGACCTGTCCGGGGCTGCCGGGGGCAAATGAGGTCAGCAGGCCGTGAAATGTTTGGACTTGGACTTCCTCCCACATTGGTTGCTCATATATGTCGTTAGTGGGTGCTGCCCTGGGCATCCCGAGGGCAGCAAGTGAGCCGCCTGCTTTGGGAGACACTCTCCCCCGACGTGCAAGTACTCTGTTTGTGGGATGGGTTAAGCGCTCTGCTAAGTTGGGGTGGCGGGCAGTTGTAGGTCCGTTAAACAGGGAGGCAGGGAGGGAAGGGATGGGGGGGGGTTTGTTTCTTTTTCATTGGAAATTCACTAAGTCGGTCAAGAACGGAAGTGTGTGGTGCTACTAGAATGGTGTTTTTGCAGGTACGATTGATTCTTTCTGGACGATTTGTGTGTGGTAGTGTGATTAAAAATGGCGGATGAACAACTCAATGCCGCGGGGCAAGATAGGGCGCGGTCCAATGGCTCCGCCCTTAGAATACTTTCCTGGAACGTAAGGGGCCTAGGGGACAGGGTGAAACGCGGCCTAGTACTAACTGAGCTGAAACGGCATAAACCCCAACTAGCACTCTTGCAGGAAACACACTTGGTGGGAGGGACTACTAAGGCCTTAGATAGGAGGGGATACAGGATGATTGTGCATTCGGAATTTTCATCGGGTTCTCGAGGTACGGGTGTCCTGATCAAAAAATCCTCACACTTTATTCCACTGAGCACGAAAACCGATAGTCAGGGATGCTTTGCGGCGGTGGTGGGGCAGTGGGACGGTCGTCCCTTGACAGTGGTTTCTGTATATATTCCACCGTCCCTCCATTCAGCAATGCTTCCAGCCCTTGGTGGTTTTTTGTTATCTCTCCCCGAAAGTGATGTAATTTTGGGTGGAGATTTTAACGCAACTGCGGATCTACAGCTCGATAGGTTTCCGGTGACTGCTTCGCCGGGGGGACCCTCCCGGTTTCAGCGGTTCCTAGAGGCACTGGGATTGGTAGATATCTGGCGTCATGTTCATCCTCAGGTCAGACAGTACACGTTCCACTCCACAGTCCATAACAGTCTTTCCCGCATTGATTACTTTCTGGCTTTGGGGGAAGGGATACAGCGAGTCGACACTGTTGACATACACCCGAGGCATTTCAGATCACTCTCCGATAACTCTCACCATTTCCACCCAGACAAAATCGCGCCACCGCATATACCCCATTCAGGCATCTTATCTTAAAGTCCCAAAACTCAAGAGGGCTCTTCAGAGGGCCACGGAGCATTACTTTGTTGAGAATGTGTCAACTGTGGCATCCGCCGAGGTCCTCTGGGAGGCCTACAAAACAGTGCTTTGGGGGCAGGCTATAAGCTCAATCGCGGCTCATAAGAAGGAGCAGGCAGCTGAACAGTCAAAAAGAGTGTTGTTCTACATTGTTCGTACCAGAGAGTTCAAGGTGGACTATTAACTCTTCATTAGGTACATTGGGGTTAAGAAAGGAAAGGCTGTGAAGAAACAGGGCATCTCACAATGGATTGTGCTCTGCAATGACATCTGCTATGCACTGGCCAAGAAGCAACCCCCTGAGGACTTGCACACTCATTCTACCAGAGCCAAGTCTGCAACCATTGCAATGGATCGGGGAGTCCCTGTCATAGACATCTGTCAGGCTACAACGTGGGCGTCTCAGCACGTGTTTACCAAGCACTACTGCCTGGACAGTGAGGTCTGCCGTGACAGGCACTTAGCTGCTCAGTCCACAAGGACTTCTTTGTCTAATTTGTTTGCAGACCCAGCTCCGGGAAGATATTGTTTGGGTAAGGAATCTGCGGCTAGAAGACTCATTCAGATGAACAAGTTACTTGCCTTTGATAATGCCTGACCCTCCCATGCTCCAGCTCTGCAAATGAATTTCTCATTATACGGTAACCCCTTATGAGGTCCTTAGTGCCTGCACCCTGGTATATCAGCAGACTTCATCAGAGCTACATGCTTCTGATATGGAAAAGTTGCAGAAAGTAACTGATGTCAGCGCCTCTATATTGTTACAAAACACAAGGGAACCCAATATGCAATTGGTCAGGGACCTTGGATGTGTTACTATTTCTAAAGACAATGATCCCTAGACAGTCAGATAGAGTGTAAATTAATATAGACCCAATCAGTGCTATATTCTCTGTCTTGCCGGACAGGTTTTTAATATACAATATACTTATAACACAAAGTAAACGAAAAATTAAAGTGGGACACAACCTGTGTCCTACTAACTTAGACATACAAACAACATTGAGGGAGCGGTTCAGGCAAGGAAAACGTGTCTGCATTTACGTTAGATATAAATAGTCAGCGCCTATATAGCCACCACACATGTCATTTCCTGCTTGGAGCCGAACGACACCACCTACCTGTGTGTGCAGAGGTACTGCTCAAAATGTTTCCGGATCCCGTCTGACACCTGGGGAATATTCTATGATAAGGAATCCGCAGCTACATAGAGTCTCTACTGGATAAGGTGTTACCGAAGGTAAGTAACTTGTTCAACTGCAAAGTGTATGTCAGCAGCCAACACTCTGGCTTCCCAAAAGTTGAGTATACCGATGCTCGAAGGATAAGGAAGAACAAAATAACTTACCCATAGGGAAATAGAAAGAAGGGGTAGGAAAGGAAGAAACAATGGTCTTGACAAGAAGTCTTCAGGCATTTCAGTACCACTTGGGCAATACCATCATCTGAGTATACAAAGTCACAGTGGTTTTTGTCAGCGAATTGCCACACTTGTAGAAGTTAAAAACAATGGTGTAGCAAACAGTGATATAGAGTCACCACTGTAGGCTAGTTAAACAACAAGACCCACAGGATGAGATTGACAGTCTCCATAATAATAGCTACCCAGAAGATGGAAAGAGTAGTCAGCTGAAAAAGCTGGAGGACTAGGAAGGATCTGCAGACAGGAGGCAGAGGGACTCTGAGGCCAGGAGAGTCCGAGAAGGAAAGTACCTGAAGGAGCAACAACCCAAACAATGATGCACACGGAGAGAGGCCAAAGGCAAGGATACTTAAACAAGCACACAGTTACTTGGCATTGCAGCTCATGTTGCGCCGCCTCCTATACCAGCACTGTCAGTCTTGACCTGGAAATTCCTGAAAGATCACTGATATTTTAAAAAGGAGAAGTAATCATTCATGCTTATTGCCAACACTGCCCTCTTGGATTGAAAAAACACAGAAGTGGTTATCAAAGACTTTAGGCTTCGAATGCTGTATGGAAACTGAGGTTCCAATATTTCCATTGATGTAGTGGTGGCTGTAAATGCCATCCGCTGTGGTCAAGCCATGTCAGGGAGTGCCAACGTTCAAGTAGGTGGCACAGCTGTCTTGTTCTTAAGTGAGAAGAATGTGGTACTCCAGTTGACTAGTGGGTATTTGCATAACTCCTGTCACCAAAGATTATTCGGAAACTTCCCTTTCTGCGAAGCATTCTTCAACTAATTCACAGCTGCCTTTGTGTAAAGCTGTTGTTTCTTTTTTGTATCACCCCCTTTTCAGTTGGAATGACCCCCTTTTCAGTTGCAATGATCCTTTTGAAGTTTCAGATGCTGAACATTTTTGAAAGCCTTTTTGATTATCTTCTTTGAGGATCTCTAATCTCCTCAACCCTATGAAGAGTACCTGCATCTATAATCAGAGTGATATTTTCAGGGGGCTTTATTTCTCTTATACTTCTAAAATTATACTCTTTCTGAATGCCATCATATTTATATAACCTTGTCTTTCCTTTGTAGGATTTGCCTATAAACATAGATGTATCTTTTCAAAAGACTTCATATCCCATTTCTTAGATTTAGCATCACCTTCAGCATCTTCAGATTTTAGTTGAAGTTTAGAAGCCTGGCACCTTGGGGGATCTAAACCCAAAGCAGCATATACTTCAGACGTGATTTTAGAAAGTTCATCTTCTCTGTTTTCAAAAGTAACATCTGTATATTTCTGTCTGACAGCTAGAATTGCTTCCTCTCCTTTGACGTTGCTTAGAACCATCTCTGCCACAGTTTCAATGTTTCCAAGGAGTTTCATCCCAACATCTTCTACAGAGAAAGCACTTTGCTCTTACTGTATTTTCTTCAGCATATCAGAAATCACTGCACATGGAGGGATGCTATGTGTCGCTGTGTAGGGTAGAAAACCTAATTCTCCATGTTCTGCTCTGTTTTCCCTTTTGCTCTAGAGTTAGAGGTAAACAGAAAACCATAATTCTGTGTTAATCTACAGTGGTCCTACTGGGATTCATTTCATCTGTCTTGTGCGCCACCAAGAAAGGAATTTCTTAGCAATCTGTTACCCATTTTCCTATAGTAGATTTTATAGTTTGTGGGTAAATGCCTCCATCAGTGGACATACGTACAGCAGGCAAGATTGAAGTACTTCTAATCTTCAGAATATACTGTTTTAGTTGTATGTATATGTTGTTTTTTGCAGTCAACACAAGTCAAATGTCTGGCCCTTTGAGGATAATGACCCTTTTTGAATTGCTGCTTTGGGATGCCCAATTCTACCATTAAGACATGCTTGATGCTCAGCATACGTGGCTGTACACAAATGTTTCAAATTTGCAACACTTTATCTAGCTGGAGACACCACTTTCAGATGTGCATTTTCATGTTATGTAAAATATGTAGGCCCCTTCCCTTGAACTAAAGTTTGATTATAACTAAAAATCATAAATATTTTAGGAAATGGTAAATATAGAGGCGAAACCACAGTCTGAATTTCCTTCATCGTCCATGTAGGATGCTAGAGAAAATTCATTCTATTCCGTATTTAGCATTTCCTAAAGAAATTGGAGAATTTTCAGTTACCACAAGTCAGTGCCTTAATGTCTGAAATTTTTCATCGTAACATACTACTAATGGATACATGGATTTAAAATCACTCTACTGTCCTACTCCTTTACGTTTTACACCCATCTAAAAAAAGACTTCTTAGATGTGACAGAACATTACAGTGGACATTTCAAGTATGGCAATGTTCATTTTGAGTATTTAAAATATAACAGTAAAATACTTCTTCTGACCCTCTTATCCATTTGTGTGTGGGTGCTTTTTAGCATCTTGCAAAGTCAGCCGGAGGCTCCCGTATTTCATGCAAACAACGCGCGCATGCGCAGGGCTGAAACAGTTGTTGCCGACGTCCGGATCAGCGTGAAGGAAGACATGCAAGGCCACAACGTGACAGGCAGGGACCAAAGGGCTCAATTACCTACATCAAGGACCGCGCGAGCAACGTGGTGCCCAGCGGCAAGATCGGTTCCCCAGACAGGCTTAAGCAAACAAGCATTGGTAAAGGCAACAACAGCTTGTGAAGAAAAGAGACAATAAACAGAACCACCACTCGCCACACCCAGCGCCTGGACGACTCCTCCACGGAAGAAGACGAATAATGCTACCTTGTATCGTTTGCAGGTGATTTTTTTTTTAAACGACGACCGCAACCCTAGTGCAACATTGAGATCCATGGGTCCCCAGTAACTGGCCTGATTGACACAGGAGCGACCGTTAACGTAATGGGGTTGCAACACTACAAAAAGCTGAACCCGAAACCAACACTTACCCCATCGAAAATCAGGATTCTCACGTATGGAAGCCAAAAACCGCTTCCTTTGAAAGGAAAGATGACAGTCCAAGTGAAGTCCGAGACCCAGGAAGTAACAACAACATTCCATGTTGTTGATAGAGAAGCAGATATACTAGTTGGGAGTCACACCGCCGAAGACCTCAATTTGATTGTGTTTGCAAACGCAGTGAAACTTCTCCAAACCGACGACGTTCTGGATTTATTCCCACAATTGTTTAAAGGATTAGGGAATATTAGGAGACCACCAGTAAAACTGCATATAGATCAGGCAGTACAACCTGTTGCGCTAAGACACCGACAAATCCCTTTCCACCTCCGGCCACTAGTAGAGCAAGAACTCCTGAAGCTGGAACAATAAGGGGTGATCGAAAAAGTAACAGGGCCAACTCCTTGGATATCCCCCATGGTAATCGCTGAAAAACTAAAGCAGCCAGGGAAAATTCGAATCTGCATCGATATGAGAATGCCCAATCAAGCCATAAAACGAGACAGACACCTAACACCAACAGTTGACGACATTTTGGCCGACTTTAATGGTTCACAATGGTTCTCAAAGTTAGACCTAAATGCTGGCTATCAACAGCTGACACTAGTAGAGGAAAGCAGGTACAGTACCACATTTTCAACCCACCTTGGGCTTGGTCGGTACAAGAGACTGAACTTTGGGATATCTTTAGCAGCGGAGATATTTCAGAACGCTGTGAGAGAGATTCTGTCAGGCCTCCAAGGCGTCCTTAACGTAAGCGACGATATTCTCATTCACTCCAAAACTCTTAAAGACCACCACCGACGACTCCGAGCCATGCTCCAGCGACTGGCAGAACATGGCGTGACCCTTCACAAGGAAAAATGCCAGTTCTTCCGCAAAACAATTGCTTTCTTCGGTTACGTATTTAGCTCGGAGGGTGTCAAAGTAGACCCCAGGAAGTCCCAAGCAATTCAACTCGCTCCTGCTCCAACCAACGCTTCTGAAGTAAGAAGTTTTCTAGGGATGCCAACATACTGCGGATGATTTTTCCCAAACCTGGCAACAATTCCAGAACCATTGCAGAATCTCCGAAAGAAAGAAACACCCTGGAAGTGGCCCTCAGAGGAAGACAGAACCTTCAAGCAAGTAAAGTCAGCTCTACTAGATAGCACAACCATGGCCTACTTTGACACCACTCGCACCACAGAGTTGCTGGTGGATGCCAGCCCGGTAGGCCTTGGAGCTCTGCTCACCCAAGAGACTGAACCAGGAACCTGGGTCCCATTAGCTTTTGTAAGTAAAGCACTCATAGCAACAGAAGCCCAGTACTCACAAATAGAGCGAGAAGCACTGGCCATCAAATGGGCATGCAACCACTTTCATTTATATGTGAGCGGCCACCCGTTTCGAGTGATAACAAACTATCAACCTCTTGTTCCTTTGTTCAAAGGAACAGCGCCTCATCCATCTCCCAGGATCGAAAGGTGGGCCATCCAATTGCAACATTACCAGATGGAACTAATGTACCGACCAGGCGCAAAGAACCCCGCTGACTTCTTGTCTCGCCACCCAGTGCTAACAGCCGAAACAGGCGGTGATCAAGAGACAAGGACAGAAGAGTTCGTCAACATGGTCGCCCAGTGGTCGTGTCCACGAGCTCACTCGATAGAAGAAGTAAAGACGCATATGGACAAAGACACGATCCTCCAGCGAGTAGCTGACGCTCTGAAGGACGGCTCTTGGGAAGGATTCCTTAAAAACATCCAAGGGTGGAGTGAGCCTGACAGGTCCCGCCTGGGAACATTTTGGAAAGTTCGAAACAAACTCAGTTCTGCGGAGAACGGAATCATACTAAGGGGCAGACGCATCGTCATACCGCAAAACCTGCAGGAACGAGCACTGATACTCGCACACGAGGGTCATCAAGGCATCGGGAGGATGAAGTCAAGGATGAGGGAAAAGGTGTGGTTCCCAGGTCTAGAAGACAGCGTAGACACCGTCGTGCGCAACTGCAGAGCTTGTCAACTCACAAGCAAAGTTGAAGCTTCAGCATCCGTGATCACCGAACATCCAGCCCCATCGCCATGGTCGTGGGTGAGCCTTGATTTCGGAAGCTTCCCTGACAGGAGAGTCACAGCTGTTCTCATCCACAGTTACACCAAATATCCAATCGTCGAAGTCTTGCCGTCCACAGCATTTGCCAATCTGCAACCCGTTTTGGAAAAGCTGTTCGCCCTATTTGGCCTGCCATACGTCATCAAGACCGACAATGGGCCCCCATTCCAAGGCAGTGAGTTCAAAGACTTTTTGGCACGAATAGGAGTTAGGCATCACCGAATCACCCCTCAGTGGCCACAAGCCAATGGTGAGGTCGAACGGTTTATGCGCACTACCAACAAAATATTACGCATAGCGATGGCCGAAAACACAGATCCAGAAGTTGCTCTACAACAGTTCCTGAGAGAATACCGCAGCACACCTCACTGTACAACACAACGGTCTCCATGGTCACTCATGCTGACAGGACCTCGACGAGACATGTTACCCATGGCCGACAACTGGAGGCAAGAGCCCTACGACCCAGCGGGTGCCCAAGCAAAAAGACAGAAAACCAACGTCCTCGACGAAGAGCGAGGGTCTGTGTAGTGACGCCTGGGTGCCACGTGTTGCTACGGAATCGGTGGAGCGGAGGGAAGTTCCGAGCTCCCTATGAGCCCGGGGTGTGGACCGTCAAGTCAACCAAGGGAACGGCGATCACTGTAGAGCGAGATGGCGAAATAATAACGAGGAACATTTCATGGTTCAAGAAAGTTCCGCCCCCAGTCAGAACATGCGAGGGGCAGATCAGTCCAGAACTGCCGAGCTGCAACCTGATGAGGCTGAATGCAACTCTGATGAGGCTCCACCTCAAAGTCCAACGGGGTCACCACCTTCTGAAGCTCTCGGTCTTAGGGACACCGCTAACGATCAAGGACCGATAAGTCCCTGGCAAGAGCAAGAGAGCCGCCAACACCCGTACAATCTCAGGCGGAATTCCCGGTCTAACAAGAGACTAGCTGACTTTGTATGTTCACATCTGTCTTCTATTATTTGTTTGAAAAACCAATTTGGGATGGGATGTAGCGATCTAGTTGCTCATCCTATGGGGGGTGAATCCCCGGAAGCAACTTCACACTATGAATCACTCTCTGGCCAGGCGTAGCCAGAGAGCATAAATAAAGGGGCCGGGGTCGCTCGTGACTGCCGGCTCAGACGACCATCACTGAGTGTCTGTCGTCCTTACTTGCATACGCTACATATAGGTGTATGTTTCCCTTTGGTTTAGTCTGTCGCATATGTGCAGGACCCCCACACTGGCGACGAGGGTGGGATATCATATGCCCAACACCCGCACTGGAGGAGCGACGCCTACCTGAATTTGAAGGCGGCACCGACAGGCACGAGCCCAGCGGCAATGAGGCTCGTAGGAGAGAGCGCCGTCGTAAGCAGATCCAGAGGTGAGCGGCGCACGACCCAGCTAACGCTCCCGAAATCCTCAGTATCGGAAGGCGCTACGCGCATCGACCGACGGCATCACAGCGCAGCCGGCGGCTCCCGTATTCCATGCAAACAACGCCCGCATGCGCAGAGGCTGAGACAATTGTTGCCGACGGCCGGATCAGCGTGAAGGAAGACACGCAAGGCCACAACGTGACAGGCAGGGACCAAAGGGCTCAATTACCGACATCGAGCACCGCGCGAGCAGTGTGGTGCCCAGCGGCAAGATCGGTTTCCCCAGACAGGCTCAAGCAAACAAGCATTGGTAAAGGCAACACCAGCTTGTGAAGAAAAGAGACAATAAACAGTGACAAAGGCAACTCACCTGGGGCACAAAATCGCACGGCGGCAAGGACGACATCCCCAAGAAAAAAAACAAAGACAACAAGCACGAGCAAAAACAACACAACCCGACACAAAGGTGCATAGAGACACAGACACGTGGCAATACACTTGTGTTGCAGACAAGTGAGTGTACACCATGTCGAACCCTGCGGCGCAAGCAGCTCAACAGCAAGTGGCCCCACCTGTGCCACCACATCCAGTACACACCCAGATTACCGCACTTCCACCATTCAGTGAACTAATTGACCCTGCTATCGCGTCACCAAGATGAAAGGTGTGGGTTGGCCGCCTCGACAATTACTTCATGGCAATGAGCGAGACAGACAGAGCCATCAAAAGATCACTGCTTTTACATTTCGCTGGAGACGAAATATACAAAGTGCGCATCTCCTGAACACCGGCGCAGCCACCAACTATGATGCTGCGGTCAGAGCCTTGAACGCACATTTTGACCCCCAGCTTAACCCTCACTATGAGCGGTTGAAACTCCGACAGGCCAGGCAAAGAGAGGGAGAGTCAATGGACACTTTTCATGCACGCCTCAGAGAACTAGCAAGCACCTGCACTGAGGACGATCAGACAAAAAAGGTGACGGCACAACTCATCCAAGGCTGCCGCAACAAGACACTGCGGACACTCATACTTCGACAACCCCGCAACTCTCTAGAAGACATTTTGATCCTCGCTCGCTCACACGAATTATCAGACATCTGAGCAACTGCTATGGAAACCGCGCTCAACCATTAAACTGAGCAACCAGTTAGCGCATGCCTAGTGTAATGCAGGAGCCTGAAGTTAGGATCCTGCTCGGGTGGTGACGTACAGTCGGCCCATGCCCTGTCAAATGGCAGGAAACCTCCGAGTAGCCGGCCCCAGTCAGAGACGTGATGCGTCGCGGGACCGGCTGAGGAGGTGCCTCATCCTGATCCTGGTAAGTTTGTTTTCGAGGCATGAGGGCTGCTGAATTCATATCTGTGCATAGATCGCCGCCTAGTGTTGGGTCCGGATGATTGCATATTGTTGTCCTGGAAGAGTCTTCGAAGTATCACGAGATAGGTGGCTCCTCCCCTGGACTACAGTGCGCATGGGCATCCTCTCCATCCCCAGATTGTTTTTTTCCGCCATTGGGAAGATACCTTGCCAAGAAAATTAAGCTATCGGGAAGCAACAGACCAACGAGAAGCGCTAAAGAACTGCTACTGAGGCCAGCCTTTTTCCGTAAGAAAAAGACCTACAACCGAGCGTTCTCAGGAGCCGCCCCCAGAGTCTGGAATTCTTTACCTCCGAACATCAGGAAGATTAAAAACTTGATATCATTCAAACGCGAACTGAAGAACCACTTGATGAGCAAACACCTCTCTTAGGAAAGAGTATTGAGTACTGATGAGAATATCCTCACCTAAGAGAGACGGCCTCGACTGGAACTTCTTGAAGATCAATTATCTGTTAACTGATTGATTTCATGTTTATACATTGGCCACACACGTTACTACTACCTTAAATCAAGGGGATCCGATATCTGTAACTCTCAGACAATACGATATACCCTCTACCTCACTTTGTTTAATTGCCTAGGATACCGGTTACATGGCAACACTTTTTACTCCTTAATGCTATTTATACACGATATTTGCACTGTTATGCTATACAACCCTACCTCATTCACCTCCTAATACTAATTGGATAGGCTGAAGAACTATTACCTATAATCCCCCTTACAGCTTATCGCCTTAGACCTTACACTCATGTATGTCTGTTGATACAATTGCCTCCATAATGTCTGTAACTTATCCTACATGTGAAGCGCTCTGATACCCACGGGTCTTGTCCGCGCTATACAAAACTCTATAAATAAATAAATAAATAAAATTGGGTTCGGATGTCTAATCTCTTACTCCAGTTACTTAACTTGTACTCTTTCTGTTCCTAAGGCCAAAAGGCCTTCTTAGCGTCGGTATTGTATCGTTCGGTGCCTGGCCCTTTCGGTTCTTCGATCGGCGTCGAAAAAAGATTCTCTCGACGACTCAGGCCCAGACTACATCGACGATGGAACGGACCCCGTTTAAGCGGTGTCCTGTGTGTAATTCAAAATATTCGAACTTAGATGTGCACCCAGTGTGCAACACCTGTTTGTCCCCCGACCACGACGAGTCAAAATGTTTCGCCTGCTCGAGGTTCCGATCAAAGAAAACTTTTAAACTTCGCCGCGCGTCGAGGCAGTCGGCCCAACAGTCGGCTCCAGCACCTGCAAACATCTTGGATGCCGGGGACGAGGACATCTTCCAAGATGAGGATGAGGCGGAAGATGACGTTCCCGAAGAAATGTCGGAACCGGCATCGGAGCAAGACTCCAATTTCGAAGTGGACGAGCCAGACGAGGAGTTCGGCCACGACCAGGATGTCGTCGAGGTAGGGGACGACGATCAGGCCCTTGCGACCGTTGATGACGACTCCGGTGGTGAACCGAGTCCACCCGCATTTCCAGGGCCTATCATTGACACTCAGCCCGCTCCGGCTCCGGTCGAGGCATCGCCGAAAGGCCTTAGCCAAGATCCATCCTTTCGGTCTACAGCCCCGCGACATGGCCAGGCTAAGAGCCTTTCAAAGGAGCCAACGGTCGATTCCGTGAAATCGAAACCGAAACAGACGGAGACGAAATCGAAACTACTCAAAATGGTGGTCGGTTCGACGTCGACGCCCGCCTCGAAGGTTGTCATCGACCCTTCGGCGCCGAAGATGCCCGTCGGCGCTAAGACTGGGACTCCGAAGCAGGGCTCTTCCACCAAGAGCGTCGCCTTGAAGGCCTCGGCGCAGGTGCCTGCGTCCACTACCAAACATAGCGAGAAGGGCAAGGGACTTCCGTTCGGGAAAGGTGTCCAGCCACCCCTCTCGGGACTCAAGGCTGGGCTAGCGAAGAGGGTCGAAGCCACGGCCAAGGACGCCCCGAAATTATCGTCGACGCCCAAAGACGGAGGTGCACCGCGCAAGGAGGTCGATTCGACGCGCTCAAGCGAGCGGCCTACTCAGGCGTCGAAGAAACACGAAGCCGGCGCTTCCGGTTCGAAGCAGGCTGAATCGACGCCACTTAAGTTTGGCCTTCCGCCCACTGCACGTCCAAAGACTCAAGAGGCCTCCAAGGTGGCGATGGTGTCCTCACATGCACAGGTCGTCTATCATGAGCCTTCTTACGACAACCAAACAAAACTGTTTATTGACTCGGAGTCGGGCAGGCTTACTGCCCACAAGAGGAAAATCACGCCTGAACATCCTTTGGAGGGTTACAAAATTCCCCTCAAAAAGAAGATGGCCTCCGGCACCTCTCCGGTTCTTGTTGAACCTCTTCAGGACTACTCGAACCATACTGTTCATTCTCCAACACAAAGTGAGGAAGACTTAACTGCGGACTATAGCCACATGGGCTTCTCTTACAATACTGACACTGATCAGGATGTCTCAAATCAATGGTCAGGGGCAGCGGATCAAGACGATGACCCTGATGACCCCCATACCGCCCCAGACTCTCAGTCCTACAATGTCAAACAATGTCCAACTGAGGACACTGCAGCGTTCAATGCATTGATAGAGCGCGCAGCCCTCAATCATGACGTTGAAATGCATGCTGAGCCAGTGGATGAAGACTTCTTATACGACACCTTCTCCACATCTGAACGCTCCACCAAGACTCTGCCCATGCTTAAGGGGGTCCTCAAACATGCCACAGCCATTTTCAAGGAGCCAACGAAAGCCAGGGTTATCAATCCACGGATCGACAAGAAATACAGGCCTGCTCCAGTGGACCCCACCTACATCAAAGGACAGCTCCCCTTGGACTCCCTTGTGGTGGCTAACGCGCGCAAAAGGGCTAACTCTCAATCAACGGGAGACGCTCCCCCTCGGACAAAGAGTCCAAAATCTTTGAGGCGTCTGGGAAGCGGGTGGCAGCGCAGGCCGCTAACACTTGGAGAATAGCCAATACACAGGCCCTGTTGGCTAGGTACGACAGGGCGCACTACGACACCCTAGAACAATTAATGCAGCACATGCCTGATATGTACAGAGAGGCTGCGGAAATGGTTATACAAGAGGGTAAACTTATCTCCAATGCGTCCATCAAGTGCGCACTGGACGCAGCGGACACTGCAGCAAGGGCAATCAATACTAGCGTGATGCTGCGACGCCACGCATGGCTGCGCATCTCTGGGTTTAAACCCGAGATCCAAACTACTCTTCTCAATCAGCCGGTTAATCCGGACTTCCTGTTTGGACCCGATGTTGACACAACACTCGAAAAAATGAAAAAAGACACTGAGACGGCAAAGTCCATGGGGGCTCTCCAATCACAGCAGTATCGGAGCGGTTCCTTTCGTCGCTCCGGTAACAGGGGAGCAACAAGAGGACAAGCTCTACAGCACTCCCAGTACGCCAAGGGCAACACGCAGTCTGCATACACTAAGAACACCAGAGGTGGATACCGTGGGAACAGCGCCAAAGGGAGAGGCCGCGGCAGTAACAACGCCAGGTCCTCCACTCCCAACAAACAGTGACTTCTTGTCACTGCCCCCCGACCATCTAACACCTGTCGGGGGGAGACTTCAGTAGTTCCTGCCACTCTGGGAAAACATCACAACAGACAGGTGGGTGAGACAACTTATCCGTTACGGCTATTGTCTAGAACTGACCTCCACCCCCCCAACATACCCCCAAGAAACCGTCCTATGTCCGCAGAGCACTCGCACTTATTGCAGCAAGAAGTTCTCTCCATGCTGCAAAAAGGAGCCATAGAACTGGTGCCTGCCGAAGAACGGGGTGCAGGGGTGTGCTCTCTGTACTTCTTGATTCCAAAAAAGGACGGGTCCCTAAGGCCCATTCTAGACCTCAGACCCCTCAACCAATACATCCTCTCGGAGCACTTTCACATGCTAACTTTACAACAAGTTCTGCCGCTGCTCCGTCAGGGCGACTTCCTAGCCACCCTGGACCTCAAGGATGCGTATTTCCACATTCCCATTCACCCGAGTCACAAAAAGTATCTCAGGTTCACAGTCAACGGTCAGCATTACCAATTCAAAGTCCTGCCATTCGGGGTCACTACTGCTCCAAGGGTTTTCACCAAGTGCTTGGCAACTGTGGCAGCGCACTTACGCAGGGAAGGTATTCACGTGTATCCCTACCTGGACGACTGGCTCGTCCAGGCAAGGTCTGCCATACAGTGCGGCCACGACATGTCGCGGACCATTCACCTCCTTCACAGTCTAGGGTTCTCTCTCAACTACGCAAAGTCTCATCTGCAGCCAGCCCATGTGCAACAGTACCTGGGGGCGTCAATAAACACACAGTCGGCCACGGCGCAGCCGGCCGCAGCCAGGGTCAACAGCATGCAAGCGCTCATCCGGAGGTTCCGACCTCAGCAATCCCTCCCAGCACAGGTTTTCATGCAACTGATCGGCATGATGGCATCCTGCATATTCATAGTCCCGCACGCGAGGCTGCACATGCGACCCCTCCAAGAATGCTTAGCCCGTCGGTGGAACCAGGCTTATGGGCATCTAAAAGACCTAGTGTTGGTGACCGGTCGTGCTTACAACTCTCTGCATTGGTGGAACCCACAAAACCTTTGCAGGGGACGACCGTTCCAGGAGCCTGTCCCATGAATAGTGCTAACGACGGACGCATCTCTCCAGGGTTGGGGAGCGCATGTCCTCCACTACACGGTGCAGGGACGATGGACTGCACAACAGCAGAGGATGCATATCAATGTGTTAGAACTCATGGCGATCTTCATGGCACTGAGAGCATTCAAGTTGCCCCTGTGCAACAAGGTCGTGTTAGTCCGGACGGACAACATGACCGCCATGTATTACATCCAGAAGCAGGGGGGCACGCACTCCCCGCAGCTGTCTCACCTAGCCCAGAGCATATGGAAGTGGGCCATTCAGAGGAACATCTTCCTCATGGCGGAGCATCTCCCAGGTGTCAACAACCAGATGGCGGACCTGCTCAGCAGGCACAGTCATCAGATGCACGAGTGGGAAATTCACCCGTCGGTTCTCCATCCGTACTTCCAGCAGTGGGGTCATCCAGACATCGACCTGTTCGCCACAAGCGAGAACGCAAAATGCCCAAACTTCGCCGCCAGGTTCCCACACCTGCAGTCTCAAGGCAATGCGATATGGATGAACTGGTCAGGCAGATTTGCGTACGCTTTTCCGCCAGCCCCCCTCATACCTCTGGTGGCGCGCAAACTGCGACAGCACTCCACGACACTCATCCAGGTTGCTCCAACGTGGGCACGGCAAGCTTGGTACACCACGTTCCTGGAACTTTCAGTGGTGCCTCACCAGCGGCTGCACCTCACTCCCAGCCTCCTCACGCAGAGCCATGGCGACATTCAGCACCCAGATCCACAACAGCTGAACCTTGCGATTTGGCTCCTGAGGTCATAGAGTTTGGATACCTGAACTTGCCTCCTGAGTGTATGGACATCATCAAGGAGGCAAGGCGACCAACTACCAGGGCCTGCTATGCGGCCAAATGGAAGCGGTTTGTTATTTACTGCTCCAACAATAACGTTAACCCGTTGGACGCATCTACGCAAAACATCATATGTTACTTGTTGCATCTGTACCGATGCAACCTGGCGTACAGTTCCATCAGGATCCATCTGGCGGCCATAGCCGCTTACCTTCAAAACAGGCATCACCTTTCCGTTTTTAGGGTACCTGCCATTAAAGCCTTTTTGGAAGGCCTTAAAAGAGTGATCCCTCCCAGACACCCCCCTTCACCAGTCTGGAACTTAAATATCGTTCTCACCAGACTCATGGGGCCACCCTTTGAGCCACTCCATTCCTGTGACATACAGTTCCTCACCTGGAAGGTGGCCTTCCTGATAGCTATTACATCCCTGCGGAGGGTCAGTGAGCTGCAAGCCCTCACGATTCAGGAACCCTACCTGCAAATCCATGCGAATAGAGTGGTGCTTCGCACCAACCCTAAATTCATGCCAAAAGTGGTTTCGCAGTTCCACATCAATCAAAATATAGAACTGCCCGTTTTCTTTCCTAACCCAGATTCGGTGGCAGACAGAGCACTGCACACCTTAGATGTTAAAAGAGCTCTCCTGTATTACATCGACAGGACAAAAGACTTTCGAAAGACTAAACAGCTATTCGTTGCATTCTCTCCACAACATAAAGGCAACCCTATCTCCAAATCAGGTATAGCCAGGTGGATTGTTAAATGTATCCAGATCTGTTATCAGAAAGCTAAACGCACACTAACAGTTCCCCCTAGAGCGCATTCCACACGCAAATTGGGGGCCTCCATGGCTTTCCTGGGTAATATTCCTCTAGAGGACATATGTAGAGCAGCCACATGGACCACTATACATACATTTACCAAACACTACTGCGTAGATGTACACTCCAAACAGCAAGCTGCTGTAGGTCAGGCTGTTCTCAGGACTCTTTCAGACTGCTGCAGCTGGCACGGGCACCCGCAAGTAAGGAGGAAACTGCTATTCATTCTATGCACAGATATGAATTCAGCAGCCCTCATGCCTCGAACGGAATATGCTACTTACCAGTATGCATCTGTTCTTGGCATGAAGGGCTGCTGACATTCATATCGCCCGCCCTCCTCCCCGGTGCTTGTCGCAGCTGCAGCTCTCAGAAGCATTTTCAGGCATGGTCACTTTCAGTATTACACTCCATCTCTGCCACAATGGCGAAAAACAATCTGGGGATGGAGAGGATGCCCATGCGCACTGTAGTCCAGGGGAGGAGCCACCTATCTCGTGATACTTCGAAGACTCTTCCAGGACAACAATATGCAATCATCCGGACCCAACACTAGGCGGCGATCTATGCACAGATATGAATGTCAGCAGCCCTTCATGCCAAGAACAGATGCATACTGGTAAGTAGCATATTCCTTTATTTAATTAACCACCCCCGCGCCCACCCCAGAGTCATGCCTTATCCTTGCAAGTTTATTTGACCCCCCCACGCGTACCCCCGAGTCATGCCTTATCCTTGTAAGTTTATTTCCCTCCCCAACCCCCTCCCGCGCGTACCCCCAAGTCATGCTGGCCGCGAGGTTCCATCCAGAGTGACACCCTCCTTAGCTTTTCAAATGGCTAAACCTCGATGGCTGCTTCTGGGGTTATCTGAGACACACCGCCCTATTGACCAGGAATCAGATTCATCCTTGCTCATAAAACGATTTAGAAACACAGTATGTTATCTATTTTAGCAGCAAATGTTTCGTTTAGAAATGTAAATGGACACAGCTTTATTTTTCGCTGCACAGCATCGTACAAGCTCTGAGTGTAAAGCTGCACTTTTCTGCATCATGGTACCCCACTTATCACTGTCAAAGAACTCAATTAAAACGATGGCCTATTTCGCTGGCACTGACTAACCTTCGCTTCTTCCAAACTATGCATTTGGTGAAACAAAAGGGGAGGGCAGCCAGCTTACATTTCTTGGTATTTATGTAGCGTGCCCCTCGCACTGGAGCTGAATTTGCAGATTTTGAGGTTTTTTTTTCATGGCTGGAGCATCGATTCTCTAGTCTAACTGTGATCCGCTGATAATAGGTTTACGTTGCACACCATGGTGGATATTTTTGCCTAAAGACAGTTTGGCATCCTGTATGGTACTTAGGACGTTGACAAATCTGCTGGTGTGCACGTCCAGAGTGGACTCCATGTGGCTAAGCAGCACGTCCTATTGTTGAAGTGATTCCCACCCTTCCATGTGCAGCTCTCCGTGCTGGGGCTTGTTTTGCTTGGTCTTGTCTATAGCTTGAAATGCCACTTTGACCAAGGATTAGAAAGTAAGGCACAGCTCTCATATCTGATGCGGTTGCTGTCCTTCTGCAATGAGGAATGCGCAGAATACGGCAAGTTACAGCCTGGGTCCTCAATGGCATTAAGCGCTGTTTGTGCAATGGTCACCTTTGGTGATTTTTGTTGAGTTATGCTTTGTCCTGCCTTTATTGTCAGAATGCGCATGGGGTGCCCCCGGGGTGGTCCAGGTTGCATGTTGGGAGGACGCACTCATTGCTTCTCAACTGAATCCATTGATGCAGGGGCACGTCCCCTGTGGAGTGCAAGGGTGCTCTGGTGTAGGGGCCAGGTCTCATCACAGGTGTCTCCTTCACCTAAGGCAAGTAGGGCCTGCCACCTCCTGAGAGAAGGTATTGGCTTGCTCCTTTTTCGTTCTTCAAAGGGGCAAATCTGGTATTCAGGCTCCCATAGCATTCTACTGCTCTCTGGTTGGCCTGTCCAATGAGTCCCTGATCCCCCCCGCGGCCCTCGCTTACTGGTTACCAGCACCCACGCTCGCTACGGTGCACCATGACAATAATTTTACGCCTTACCACTTTCAAATGTCACCAGCCGCCACTGCATCTAGCGCCAGAAGAACCCACAACTTTGCAATCAACTAGAACCACCACTCGCCACACCCAGCACCTGGACGACTCCTCCACGGAAGAAGACGAAGAATGCTATTTGTATCGTTTGCAGGTGACCTCAAAAAGAGACGACGACCACAACCCAAGTGCAACATTGAGATTGATGGGTCCCCAGTAACAGGCCTGATTGACACAGGAGCGACCGTTAACGTAATGGGGTTGCAACACCACAAAAAGCTGAACCCGAAATCAACACTTACCCCATCCAAAATCAGGATTCTCATGTATAGAAGCCAAAAACCGCTTCCTTTGAAAGGAAAGATGACAGTCCAAGTGAAGTCCGAGACCCAGGAAGTAACAACAACATTCCATGTTGTTGATAGAGAAGCAGATATACTAGTTGGGAGTCACACCGCCGAAGACCTCAATTTGATTGTGTTTGCAAACGCAGTGAAACTTCTCCAAACCGACGACATTCTGGATTTATTCCCACAATTGTTTAAAGGATTAGGGAATATTAGGAGACCACCAGTAAAACTGCATATAGATCAGGCAGTACAACCTGTTGCGCTAAGACACCGACAAATCCCTTTCCACCTCCGGCCACTAGTAGAGCAAGAACTCCTGAAGCTGGAACAACAATGGGTGATCGAAAAAGTAACAAGGCCAACTCCTTGGGTATCCCCCATGGTAATCGCTGAAAAACCAAAGCAGCCAGGGAAGATTTGAATCTGCATCGATATGACAAAGCCCAATCAAGCCATAAAACGAGAGAGAGACCTAACACCAACAGTTGACGACATTCTGGCCGACTTCAATTCTCGAAGTTAGACCTAAATGCTGGCTATCAACAGCTGACACTAGCAGAGGAAAGCAGGTACATTACCACATTTTCGACCCACCTTGGGCTTGGTCGGTACAATAGACTGAACATTGGGATATCTTCGGCAGCGGAGATATTTCAGAGCGTTGTGAGAGAGATTCTGTCAGGCCTCCAAGGCGTCCTTAACGTAAGCGACGATATTCTCATTCACTCCAAAACTCTTGAAGACCACCACCGACGACTCCGAGCCACGCTCCAGCGACTGGCAGAACATGGTGTGACCCTTCAGAAGGAAAAATGCCAGTTATTCCGCAAAACAATTGATTTCTTTGGTTACGTATTTAGCTCGGAGGGTGTCAAAGTAGACCCCAGGAAGTCCCAAGCAATTCAACTGTCTCCTGCTCCATCCAACGCTTCTGAAGTAAGAAGTTTTCTAGGGATGGCAACATACTGCGGACGATTTTTCCCAAACCTGGCAACAATTCCAGAACCATTGCGGAATCTCACAAAGAAAGAAACACCCTGGAAGTGGACCCCAGAGGAAGACAAAGCCTTCAAGCAAGTAAAGTCAGCTCTACTAGATAGCACAACCATGGCCTACTTTGACACCACTCGCATCACAGAGTTGCTGGTGGATGCCAGCCTGGTAGGCCTTGGAGCTCTGCTCACCCAAGAGACTGAAGCAGGGACCTGGGTCTCGTTAGCTTTTGCAAGTAAAGCACTCATGGCAACAGAAGCCCGGTACTCACAAATAGAGCGAGTAGCACTGGCCATCAAATGGACATGCAATCACTTTCATTTATACGTGAGTGGCCACCCGTTTCGAGTGATAACAGACCATCAACCTCTTGTTCCTTTGTTCAAAGGAACAGCACCTCATCCACCTCCAGGGATCGAAAGGTGAGCAATCAAATTGCAACATTACCAGATGGAACTAATGTGCCGACCAGGCGCAAAGAACCCGCTGACTTCTTGTCTCGCCACCCAGCGCTAACAGCCGAAGCAGACGGTGATCAAGAGACAAGGACAGAAGAGTTCGTCAACATGGTCGCCCAATGGTCGTGTCCGCGAGCTCACTCGATAGAAGAAGTAAAGACGCATATGTACAAAGACACGATCCTCCAGCGAGTAGCTGGCGCTCTGAAGGACGGCTCTTGGGAAGGATTCCTTAAAAACATCCAAGGGTGGAGTGAACCTGACAGGACCCGCCTGGGAACATTTTTGAAAGTTCGAAACAAACTCAGTTCCGCGGAGAACGGAATCATACTAAGGGGCAGACGCATCGTCATACCGTAAAACCTGCAAGAACGAGCAACGATACTCGCACACGAGGGTCATCAAGGCATCGGGAGGATGAAGTCAAGGATGAGGGAAAAGGTATTGTTCCCTGGTCTAGAAGACAGCGTAGACACCGTTGTGCGCAATTGCAGAGCTTGTCAACTCACAAGCAACGTTGAAGCTTCAGCACCCGTGATCACCGAAGATCCAACCCCATCGCCATGGTCGTGGGTGAGCCTTGATTTCGGAAGCTTCCCTGATGGGAGAGTCACAGCTGTTCACATCGACAGTTACACCAAATATCCAATCGTCGAAGTCTTGCCGTCCACAGCATTTGCCAATCTGCAACCCGTTTTGGAAAAGTCGTTCGCCCTATTTGGCCTGCCATACGTCATCAAGACCGACAATGGGCCCCCATTCCAAGGCAGTGAGTTCAAAGACTTTTTGGCACGTATAGGAGTCAAGCATCACCGAATCATCCTTCAGTGTCCACAAGCCAATGGTGAGGTCGAACGGTTTATGCACACTACCAACAAAATATTACGCATAGCGAAGGCCGAAAACACAGATCCAGAAGTTGCTCTACAACAGTTCCTGAGAGAATACCGCAGCACACCTCACTGTACAACACAACGGTCTCCATGGTCACTCATGCTGACAGGACCTCGACGAGACATGTTACCCATGGCCGACAACTGGAGGCAAGAGCCCTACGACCCAGCGGGTGCCCAAGCAAAAAGACTGAAAACCAACGACAAAGCAAGTCATTGACGAAGAGCGAGGGTCCGTGTAGTGACGCCTGGCTGCCACGTGTTGCTACGGAATCGGTGGAGCGGAGGGAAGTTTCGAGCTCCCTATGAGCCCCGGGGTGTGGACCGTCAAGTCAACCAAGGGAACGGCGGTCACTGTAGAGCGAGATGGCGAAATAATAACTAGAAACATTTCATGGTTCAAGAAAGTTCCGCCCCCAGTCGGAACATCCTGAGGGGCAGATCAGTCAAGAACCGCCGAGCTGCAACCTGATGAGGCTGAATGCAACTCTGATGAGGCTCCACCTCGTAGTCCAACGGGGTCACCACCTTCTGAAGCTCTCGGTCTTGGGGACACAGCTAACGATCAAGGACCGATGAGTCCCTGGCAAAAGCAAGAGAGCCGCCAGCACCCGTACAATCTCAGGCGGAAATCCCGGCCTAACAAGAGACTAGCTCACTTTGTATGTTCACATCTGTCTTCTATTATTTGTTTGAAAAACCAATTTGGGATGGGATGTAGCGGTCTAGTTGCTCATCCTATGGGGGATGAATCCCCGGAAGCACCTTCACACTATGAATCACTCTGGCCAGGCGTGGCCAGAGAGCATAAATAAAGGGGCCGGGGTCGCTCGTGGCGGCCGGCTCAGACGACCTTCACTGAGTGTCTGTCGTCCTTACTTGCATACGCTACATATAGGTGTATGTTTCCCCTTGGTTTAGCCTGTCGCATATGTGCAGGGCCCCCACACTGAGGACGAGACCGACGCGGCAAAGGCAGATGAGAAGGGTGCAACGCAGCTGCCTGGTACTGGATATTGGACCCTATGTGAGCGGCCACAAAGATGATGAAGGGTTTGTGGGGTGAAAGCCAGGTCAAACACTTATCCCCAACCCCGCAAAAGAGATGAGCTCTTGGGCTAGAGGGTCTTGACACACAGTAACGGCAGGCAGAGATTAGTGGTGTACAAACTCCCCACGGGAGATAGGTGGGCTGACCGAATCAAAGTGCCTGGCCTCCAAGGCAGTTACTGCCTATAAGTCTAGAAAGAAGGTATATATTGCTGGAAGGGTCTGCAGGGGGAGATGGAAGGTGCACTGCCGCTGAAGCACTCTAAATTTAGAAGACCGGCAAAGTGACACCCGGCGAGCAGCCATTTTGAGAAGGATCGCTGTGAAAGGTGATTGAGCACCCAGATCTCAGGGACTGGATAAAGGCTTAAAAAGACAATCACAAGCCCTTAGGAGTAGACGTGACACACCCTGGGTGAGATAAAGTGCTGGGGTTTACTATATGATCCAAAAAGCGAGCACTGCAGCAATCAAAGCTCAGGCGAGAGAGGTGTTGTGTGGCATCTGTGAGTCCTGGCAAGATGTTGACGCAGAAGGGGCAAACATCAATGCACCAAACAAAATTGGACAAATCTACACATTCCAAAACAGAAACAGCCTCAGAAAACAGTGAAATGCACGACACTAAGCACCAAGTGGAGGACGGCGCCCCAACTCTACAAGATATTATGGAGGCCATACAGGTAGTACGCTCAATACTAGAGATTAAAATAGACACAGTTACAGCCAAAGTAACACTAATGCATGCAGACCTGAAAAATGTAGGGGATCGAGTGAAATCTAACGAAGACTCGGTCTCCGCAATGCAGAGATCTACAAAAACATTGGGAATAAGTGTTAAAAAATCTTCAAACAACGATGGTGGATTTGGAGGTGAAGCTCGAAGACTATGAAGGGCAGGCATGTAGAAATAACGTGTGAATTTTTGAAGTGCTGAAGAAGGCAGAGGGCCAGGCTGCGGACTTGCTTATGGAAGACCTCGTAGAGAATCATTTACAAGCCAGCACTCTCTCCCAGTACTTCTGAGAGGAACGTGCCCACGGGGTGCCAGGAGACCCACAGAAACCGGGTGCGCCCCCACACCCTATCCTCGCGAGGATCTTTAATTATAGGGACATTGATATCATTTTGCAGCCAGCCCGCACAGCCCCCTCACTAAAGTTTGAGAACTCTACAATAGCCTTTTTCCCAGATTTTACATAAAGGTGCAGAGGATGCTACAATCCTTCTTGGAGGTGCTCCGGGAAAAAGACATAAAATATGCAATGTTCTTCTCGGCCAGGCTGCGGGTAGTGGCGGAGGGGAAGTCATTTTTTTTGTGAACCTCGAGGAGGCCTGGGAGTGGCTGGAGGGGTGGAGAACCCCTGAAGCCCAAAGACCTAACACTTGGAGACGCACACTGGGGCAAGAGAGTAGTCAAGATAATCGTGGACACAATGAAGGACTGGAAAAGGAAGTAGGTCAGAACGGTAAAGCTAAGCAACTGCTAGATTCTCAGGACAGTCATTGAAGTAAGACCCGTGCAAGTGGGCACTGATGGCCTCTTCCGATTTGTAATGAATATACTGCAGACTGTTAAATATGTCAACATTTTGCTGTAGGATTTAGTAGTAAGATGCTAGACAAGTCAGTTCAGTACCACCAAAGTAGGGCAAGTCACTTGAAATCTGTTATATGATATATCTGGTTCAAATTGCCCTAAATATAAAATGTAACAAAAGGGCTTAATTGAGGGGAATAATGATGATTGGCTAGGAATAAGTGAAACCGCGTTGCCCTACGCTGTGTTCAATGGTTAAGGGGATGCAGGCCCTCTGCACAGTTGGGGGGGGGGGGGCAGTTTTAAGTCCATGCTGCAGGGAGGGTGGTTGGGTTGGGTAGGGTACTTACACTAGGGTATATTACAGAGTTGTTGAATGTTTAAAGTGAAACGTGGAAGAAAACGTTTTGCAGTGCATGTGCTGAACAGAAACGATGGATAGGACGAACGATATCACTAAAGGTCAGATGGTCAGTTGCGACGACATCAGTCATTCAATGGCGTGTTGAGTCCCGGAGAGGTATTCACAATCTCATGTATCGGCAGAGGGCACCCTCAGAAACGGTGGGATGCATATTGACTCGATGGTAGCTCCGCCATCCTGCAATTATAAGATACTTTCATGGAACGTAAATGGGTTGGGGATAGAATTAAACAAGGGGTAGTATTGCAAGACCTGAAGCGACAAGCACCTTGATGTGGTATTTTTGCAAGAGACCTACATACGGGGACCTCCTATTGTGCGTTAAATAGATGGCGATATAAACTGGTTGCCCAAGCAAGGTACACCAGAGGATCAAGAGGGGTAGGTATTCTACTGTGTAAATCGTTCCCCTTTAAAATACAAACTGTTAAATACAGTGCATTGGGTGGGTTTGTGAGGGCAGGTTAGTGAACATTACATCTCTCTAAGTAGCACCCAGCATCCTGTGCCCTGGCTGATTTGGGATTGCCTATACTTTATCTTCTCAAGGAAGATTTATTAATAGGAAGGGACTGTAATGCAGCCATTAGCGGTGACTTGGATAGAAATCCAACCAAACTAAGGGAGGCCTCCGGGAAGTCACTAGAAGAATTTCTGAGCGCAATGGGCATAAAAGATGTCTGGAGAGCTCACAATCCCACAACTCCCCAATATACTTTCCACTCTAGGGCCCATGGGAGTCTGTCACGCATAGAATATATTTTTGGAAAAGCTGAGCAGCTCCCAATGTTCAACGAGGTGGACCACTCCCCAGAGATCACAGGTTATGGGGGCAGACATTTTTCCAAAAGGCATGGGATGTTACTAAATCCCTGGTATCTACAGGTACCGAATATAAGGGACGGTCTGACTGAGGCGATCACAAACTACTTCAAAGAAATTGAAGGATCAGTGGACTCAGCCTAAACAATGTGGGAAGCGTACTAGACAGTAGCTAAAGCACAATACCGAGCGACCCAACATAGAATATACGAGGTGGGAGATTAGGCGGGTAAATTATTGGCACGGTTGGAAAAGAGGAAAAGGCCACTAGATGGGTGTTTGAGATTACGTCAGGTGAAGGGACTCAGTTTATAAATAGACCAGAAATAGCAGAAGCTTTCGCAGAATATTTTAAACAGATCTATACACCAACGGGTGCACAAGAGTAGTTGGCTGCACTCGATCTTCCCTTCCTGGAGAGTATAGATAGAGAAAGTTTAGAGTCTGACGACCAAAAAAGAAGTGACACAAGCAATTAAAGCACTGCAGGCCGGCAAAGCAATAGACCCGAATGAACTACCAATCGAACTATATGGACTATATGCATCCACAATTGCCCCATATTTGTTGAAAATATACGCAGAGTGCAGCGAGAGGTATCCTGCCTGAAAGTCAGAACGGCTAATATCGTAGTAACACCCAAAAGTGGGGAACCTCACGAAAAATGTGGCTCTTATCAACCTATGTCCCTGTTGAATCCAGAGGTTAAAATTCTGGCTACTCGTTTGTAACCCCTACTACACAAATTGGTCCACCCTGATCAAACCGGATTCATGCCGGTTAGAAATACTGCACACAACTTGCGGCGCCTCAGTGGAGTTCTGGGTAGGGCAGAGACTATTAGAGAAGAGGCAGTGATACTGTCACTGGATGCAAAAATGGCATTTGATATAATCAAATGTCCCTTTCTGTTTGTGGCTC
Source organism: Lissotriton vulgaris (assembly GCF_964263255.1). Classification (NCBI taxonomy): domain Eukaryota; kingdom Metazoa; phylum Chordata; class Amphibia; order Caudata; family Salamandridae; genus Lissotriton; species Lissotriton vulgaris. The sequence goes on along the minus strand of NC_141693.1, from coordinate 1,602,384,799 downwards.
TTGAAAGATTTGTATTTGGGGAAAGGTTTTTGTCATGGATTCGGCTTCTCTACTCAGAGCCCCTAGCACAAGTTACAGTGAATGGAGGAAGATCATAGGTTTTAAAATTGCAGAGATGGACGCGACAAGGCTTCCCACTCTCCCCACTAATATTCGCACTTGGCAGTCTGGATCAGAGGTGATCCACTCATCAGGGGACTTAAATGGACAGAGGAATGGGAAGACAGAATTTCCCTATATGCTAATGATATTTTCCTTTACTTAGCCAAACCATATTTCTCAATACACAGAGTGCTACACATATTTACCTTTTTTTAAAAATTCTCAGGGTATACTATTAATTGGGATAAGTCGGACATATATGTTCTTTGCAGGACGAGCGGTAACCTTGACAAGGTCTGTGCTGCGAGAAGAGTAGCTGAAGGGTTTAGATAGTTGGGGATGTATGTCACCACAAGCCCAACAGTTTTTTATGACAAAAACTTGCACCGCGCCCCCCCCCCCCCCCCCCCCCCCCCTCCCACTACGTCATCTACAAGAAAACATGCAATACTGGAAGACCCTGCCCCTCTCGCTACTTGGTAAAGCTTCCCTTAACAAAACAATGGCACTCCCCGGTTTGTTTATATCTTGCAGAATACTCCATACCTTGTACCAACAAGGTATTTTCAGGCAATAGAATCAGAAATACGCACACTTCTGTGAAATAATGGTATCCCTCGTATAGAACTGACTAAACTCATGAAAAGCTTGTACGATGGATCATAGCCCTCCCAGCAATCCAAAATTACTATTGGGCATCTCAGTTGGTTGTCACAAATCATTGGGCGCACTGGCTGCAAACAGAGCCAGCCTATAGGATGGACAGACATAACATGTCCACTGGAAATTATTTAAGAGCAATTTACGGTTGGAGGAAGAATGGTTCAAGACATACACCAACCTCAACTACTGTCACTATGGCTCACGGCATCAGCCGTGCTGGGGTGGAAAAACACGATAACAAGGGCCACTCCACCCTTGAACCAGGGGCCCGGGCAGATTATTTGGCGATGTTTGCTGCATATAAAAAGGCAATTCTGACAAGCAAATCAGAATTCTACGAAGCGAAGATTGCTGCAGCTGATAACCCACACAAGGAGACCTTCTGGATCCCAAAAGAGCTAAGACAGGAAAAGGAACAGAAGCCTTCCTTTCGTCAGGAAGACTGCAACAAATTCCAATCTTTCTTTATAAAGAAAGTTGAGGATTTCCTGATGGAAATTCAGCGCACCCCCACATTCCCCTGCTCTGCAGTGCCAACAGTCCCGCCCTCTACGTTCGATAATCCACTGATCACCTTCCCTCTGCTCACCAAGCATTCTCTATCGCTCCTAATAGGACAGGGGGAAATCCGGATCTCCGGCAGACCCCTGTCCGCCAAGGATCTTCAAGGTGGCTCTCCCCGGGATTGATAGTGAACTTCTTAATCTGTCCCTGGAAGCAGGGCATGTCCCTGCTAACTTTAAGGAGGCCTGTGTCATTCGGCTGCTAAAAAATCTGGGGCAGACACGAAGAATGTTAAAAAACTTCAGGCCCATCTCCCAACTGCCTTTCCTCGCTAAAGTATTAGAACAGAACGTCCTATGCTCTCTGTCACACCATCTAGAGGATAACCACCTCCTGCAATTTAATCAGGCAGGGTTCAGAGTTCCCCATAGCACGAAACTGGTCATGCTGTCGGTACTGGACGAACTAAGACTGAGGGCTAACAAGAAAAAGCCCTGTCTTGCTGGACCTATCTGCGGCATTTGATCCGGTCAATCATTACCTATTATTGTCGCGGATCTCAGAGATGGGAATCCAGGGCACGGCCCTGGCGTGGCCCACATCCTTTCTTAAAGGTCGCTCCCAGAGAGATCAGCTTTCTGACTATGTGTCCGACCCAGGGACATTTTTGTGCGGGGTGCCACAGGGTTCAGCTTTGTCACTCCTCCTTTTTAACGCCTACCTTCAGCCCCTGATAGCTGCACAAAACCATATGGAGTGCCGGATCTATAACTATGCTGATGACACTCAGATTATCATCCAGATAGACAACTCTCCGACTGCCCACTTAAGGATTCATAACATTCAAAAATGTACTGTCAACTGGATGACGGCCAACTCCCTCAAAATTAATCCAAAAAAGCCTGAGGTACTGGCCGTCACTACAGACTCTAACCCACGGAGTGAGCTCTTTTGGCCACAAGAGCTAGACACTTATCCAGAGCCGGCCTTGACCATGAAAGGTTTAGGCATCAAAATTGATGCCAAGCTCTCCATGATACAACAGGTGTCGGCAGTAGTGGGCACATGTGTCGGTTTGCTGAGACAGTTGGCGGAAACTGGCCCCTCTTTTCACTTTCGACGCACTCAGACTGTCTGTATGAGCAATGATACTGTCACATCTGGAATATGGCAATGCCCTATATATCGGCCTCCCGCGACAACTGTTGGCCAGACTGCAGGTTGTCCTAAATAATGCCGCCAGACTAATCTTCAGAGTGCCAAGAGGAGCACATGCCACCCCGTTGCTACGCCAGCTGCACTGGCTTCCGGTCAGGCAGAGAACTATGTTTTAAGGCCTCTGCATTGCACACAAAGCCATTTATGGCCAAGCCCTGAGATATATCTAGGACCGCTTAGCCAACTACACCCCCAGCAGGGTGCTCCCGTCTGCGGAGGCCAGCCTATTGGTCTACCCCCCTCTTCAGCCTGTCTTCCCTGGGAGGAAGAACATTCTCAATATCTATTCCCCAAATCTGGAATAACCTGCCGGAGAACGTACGCAAGGAACAGGCCATCCTCCCTTTTAGGAAGAAGTTGAAGACAGTCCGTTTCTCAGAGGCCTGGGGCGTTAACTAACAGCTGAATTCTCCCCACTATCATGGTTAGGTGCTCTCTCTTACAGCGCTTAGAGACCTGCAGGTGATAATGCGCTCTATAAATAACAATTACAAATACTTGGAGTCGGTCCATCTGAGGCTGCGAGCAATGTATCCGGGGTTGGATAAATGGGACCTGATTGGCCATACTAAGGTTGGAGATTTAGGGGCAAGAGAGAAGATTGTCCCCTTCAGTGACCTTCAAAGAGACTATGAACGAGATGAGGGGGGAACTTTTCAACACATTCAGGTTCGCAGCGTATTACAAAAGGCTTTCTCCAAAGGTACTGAGCTCTCGGCCTCCTCACCTTTAGAAGCTTGGACGACTATATGAAGGAAAAGGTGATATAATTGACATACAGGAAGATATTGAAAAATACACCTGTAAATTGGAGAAATGGGTGGATGATGTAGGGGACATGAGTGACGAAGAGTGGCAAGAGGCCTTGGCATCCCCCCGGGAGGAGGCGATACGTTCACAATTTAAATCAATACAACTAAAGATTTTACGTAGAGGGTAATAAACCAGTATGGAACTAGTTAAAATAGATACATTAAGCTCACCATTGTGTCTTAGGAGCTGTGGTCAGGTGGGAACGTTTATACACCAATGGTGGGAATGTCCAATTATTAAGATATACTGGGATAAAATAACATCGAGAATGCTGACATTGTGTGGAGGGGAGGCAAAGGTCTCACCTCGATGGTGCCTCCTTAACATATGGGACGTAATGAAACTTACTGCGAAAGAAATAACCTGGGTCTCCTTGGGATGCATAGTTGCCAAGTGCAACATTACGAGGACATGGAGGGGAATAACCGGGCCTAGATTCCAAGACTGAAAGACAGACATAGATTGGTGCATGCAGGCGGAAAGAGTAGTTTATGAGGGAAGAGTGTGCCCACAAAAATGGTCCAAGATTTGGGGGGAATGGAACAAAAGTAGAGGGATGATATGTATGTCGATCGATGGCACTTCCTTCCAAGGGGAGAAATGAAGGAGGAGAATATTTGCAATGCGGCTGAGAATAAAGGCGATGCTACAATTGATATTGAGCCTATGCAATGATACATTCAAAACTATAAACATGCACTCTATCAGATTGATGTCAAATGTTCATGTACTCCGATTACTTTTCAATAAAAAGAATAAAAAGGGAAAAAAAGAATGCGAAGGACAAACCCAATACCACGAACAGCAATGAAAAATAATCTAAAACCCCTGCAAACATTAATCTAGGTATCTTGATACAGGCTTTTCTCATACTTTCATTCAAACCTACGACAGTTAAAACACTAACAGTGGATACATGATAAAGAGATCCCTTACATAAGAACAGAAAATATCCTCCAAAGCACAGACTAACGAATAACTCCTTTAAAAAATTGAATAACGAATCAGCTAATTGGAAGTCTGGTTGGTCATATTCTTTACATAAGCAAGCCCTCCTTGGTGCTGACAATTCCTATAAAAAGATCATCTGGTTTTCTATGAGCTTTCTAGCCTTCTCACAACAACTGAGCAATAACAGCAGTGGCTTTCCTTTTGAATAAAGGTGAAGCAGTGCACTTTAATATACTTTTCTCTACCACTTCCACGCAGGACAATTTTTGTATTGAGCTTTCTGACAGTCATTTCTGGTGCGTTTGTTTATCTCTAGGAGTTGAAAGTCGCCAAGTTCATCATGCGACAAATTTGATCTATTCACAAATTATCATTAACAACGACAAGACACATCTTGGCATCTTGACCTAGTTCCTTTCACGTTGCTAGTTTCAAAAGGCACTTTATTCAATTTAACACAGTAAATCATAAAAATACACAGTTCAGTAAAAACACCTAAAAACAATACATCAGATCTCATAAGGAGGCATGAAACACCTCTGCTAGAAACCACAATACACAGAAACAGACATAACTATTAAAGAACTGAAGATACACTAAGGCAGATTCATTGATAAGAGAAGGGGACATATGCACTTATGACGTAAATTAGCAAATTTAAAGCAAATAAAAACAATATGTAAAGTGTCCAGTGCAACAGCCATTTCACAAGTGCTCATTGGAGACTCTAATAGTTTAGGCCAGCCTGCTATAAGCGGGTGAAACAAATTTAGGTGAAAATAGGACAGAAGTCATCTTTGCAAAATTGTCAAATACAATTCTATTTTACACAACGATTCCACCATGGCATAATGAATACACCCATTTTTAGACAATGCTGGTTCAACTCTTTTTCATGCATATTGGCGCAAAATGCATACTTCACTCATAACAAGTCTAATTTGGTCATTTGCTCTGGTTCAGAAAATAGTTTGGGCCTACCAAGATTACACAAAATACCTTTGTCATATTACAGCCAGGAGATACGATGGCTATAATCCAGGCCCAGGCAATCTTTCTGTATTTCCAGATAATTTTCTTAACCAGACCAAAAACCCCAATAACAAGGGGTGGATTTGTATATTATTAGAAATGAACCCTGCACCCAATTCTTCATGCACAATCTCTGAGGATACACCATGCGGTATCCTCAGGATCCTCCTGAAGAATTTATTTTCAGCAACTTGAATAGGGTGTCAATGCTCATAGCCCCAAATCTCAGTGCCAAATGATTCTGTTCGGACACATTTCGCTTTGTGAAGGGCCATTATAGATTTGACATGGGTACGACGAAGGCTCTTCAAAAAGGCATCAATACTATGGGCTACCCTACCGAAGGACTGTACGTGGGCACTCAAAGGAGGATGTATGACGTTAAAACGCATACTTTTACATCGCATACCATTACAACGCGATTTTTACAACGCAGGATCTTTTACAACGCATGCCTTTACAACACATGTCAATACATAGCAGATGCTATTACAACGCATGCCATTACAACGTAAGTATAGGTAAGTATATCTTTTTTTAAAAATTGGAATTAATAAATATTTAATTAATTTAATTTAATGTAATTAATTTATTTTATTTTAAGTAGTTTTTTTAATAACTACCCCATAACCCTAACCTAGCTCTGAACCCTAAAAATACCCCTGTACCCCATAACCCAAACCTAGCCCTGAACCCTAAAAATACCCCTGTACCCCATAACCCAAACCTAGCCCTGAACCCTAGAAATACCCCTGTACCCCATAACCCAAACCTAGCCCTGAACCCTAAAAATACCCCTGTACCCCATAACCCAAACCTAGCCCTGAACCCTAAAAATACCCCTGTACCCCATAACCCAAACCTAGCCCTGAACCCTAAAAATACCCCTGTACCCCATAACCCAAACCTAGCCCTGAACCCTAAAAATACCCCTGTACCCCATAATCCAAACCTAGCCCTGAACCCTAAAAATACCCCTGTACCCCAAAACCCAAACCTAGCCCTGAACCCTAAAAATACCCCTGTACCCCATAACCCAAACCTAGCCCTAAACCCTAAAGATACCCCTGTACCCCATAACCCAAACCTAGCCCTGAACCCTAAAAATACCCCTGTACCCCAAAACCCAAACCTAGCCCTGAACGCTAAAAATACCCCTGTACCCCAAAACCCAAACCTAGCCCTGAACCCTTAAAATACCCCTGTACCCCAAAACCCAAACTTAGCCCTGAACCCTAAAAATACCCCTGTACCCCAAAACCCAAACCTAGCCTTGAACACTAAAAATACCCCTGTACCCCAAAACCCAAACCTAGCCCCGAACCCTAAAAATACCCCTGTACCCCATAACCCAAACCTAGCCCTGAACCCTAGAAATACCCCTGTACCCCATAACCCAAACCTAGCCCTGAACCTTAAAAATACCCCTGTACCCCATAACCCAAACCTAGCCCTGAACCCTAAAAATACCCCTGTACCCCATAACCCAAACCTAGCCCTGAACCCTAAAAATACCCCTGTACCCCATAATCCAAACCTAGCCCTGAACCCTAAAAATACCCCTGTACCCCAAAACCCAAACCTAGCCCTGAACCCTAAAAATACCCCTGTACCCCATAACCCAAACCTAGCCCTGAACCCTAAAAATACCCCTGTACCCCAAAACCCAAACCTAGCCCTGAACCCTAAAAATACCCCTGTACCCCAAAACCCAAACCTAGCCCTGAACCCTTAAAATACCCCTGTACCCCAAAACCCAAACTTAGCCCTGAATGCTAAAAATACCCCTGTACCCCATAACCCAAATTAAATAAATGTTTTAAAAAAGATAAACTTACCTATACTTACATTGTAATGGCATGCGTTGTAATAGCATCTGCTATGTAATGCCATGCGTTGTAAAGGCATGCGTTGTAAAGGATCCTGCGTTGTAGTAGTTGCGTTGTAACAGTAGTCCGTTGTAACTGTTGTTTCCCCTCAAAGGATCCTACTTCATGCTACTATCTAGCCAATCTGTATTGCCGATATGTCCATTGCTGTGTATGTTTTAGTTTTGGCATTTTCAGGACATAGCACCAGAGTATATGATTCTGTAAAATTAGATCTCAAACCCATGCTATCACTAAATTCATAAACAAGAGCTGCAGGCCATTAGCTGTATATGCAATGAGGACAGTATCATCTGCATATAGCAATGCAATACAGCAATGCCGGAACATGCCTATTCCCTACCTTTGGGACATCCCGGCATGGAACCACTAAAAATCTGTCAAGCTGATAAAAAGCAGAGGGGCTAAAATACAATCTTGGTGGACTCCTCCCCAACTGAAAATGAGTTGTGCATTCCCTATCGGGATCGAATCTTACTGAAACTTCGAGTCCAATGTGCAAATCATGCAGGAAAGTTACAAGGGCACTGTCTACTCCATTTCCCACAGTACAGCCCATAACTTCGATCTATCCACTGTATCGAAGTCTATACTGAGGTCCATGAAGGCCAAATGGACAGACTCCTTTTTTACTATTGAATACTTGTTGATCAGCAAATAGAGATTCAAATATTGTTCAATCGTTCCTCGACCTGATCTAAAGCCATACTGAATATCTGACATGATGTTCCCTTTCTCTGCCCATTCTCCTAGCCGGTTCCATAATTCTCTGCCAATAATTTTAACCTCAGCGTCTACTAAAGAAATGGGCCGAAAACAGGCTGGGTCGGCTCGGTTCCCTTTTTTGAATATCTAAACATTTACAGACTTTTGCCAGAAAGGGGATATATGCCCTTGTACAGCTGCATTTAGGTATTGAGTGACTACAAGAGCCCAGAGATCAACACAGAACTTTAAAAGATCGCCTGGCCCTCCATCCGGGCTGTGCGCTTTCCTAGATGAAAGGACCAATATGGCTTCTGATACTTTGGCCACCTCGAAAGTAACTCTCTCCCTCTGTTAAAGGAAGTATTAATGTCAGAAGGCAAATAGTGATCAACAGAATAAATGGATTCAAAGTGAGTGACCTAATCCTGCGCTGAGATACTTTGGACCAAATCTGGGAAAACTGCTTCTTTAAAATTGGGCTGGTTTCCAAAAGGCTAAACTATCTCTAAACTCACATGCAGTCACTAACTGATCCCACTCTTCCTTTTTGAGAGCTTTCTTCTGATTCCGGCCGGCCATTCTCTATTGAGTTCTGGCCTCATTTACTGCCTCTTTGGATCTCGGTTTTTGTTGCAGGACTGTTATCTGATCTTCATGGGTCTTTCTGCAGCTTTAATAAAACCACTTCGGTCCAGGTATATCCACCCTTCTCCTGTCCCTCGTGAGAGTGATCTTCACTCCTTTACAGATATTTGGAAATAAATCCAGAATTACTTTATCGGCTGTATCTAATTGTAGACATGCTTCAAAGTCATTATTGCATGGTTCTATCAGCTTCCTTAGGAAATCCTCTGGAATGATCTTCCCCCAACCAATTCTACAGCCTTGCTCCTTGGGTACAAGAGGTTCCTTATATCAAGAAGCCCCCCCCACCCCCACCCGTCCTCCCCAAAGTGTACCATTTGAACTCTGCAAAAAGAGGATTATGATCGCTAACGCTATTGCTTTCAGTTTTAAACTTAATAAGAAAAGTTATAAAACAGGTCAACACATGAATAAAATCATTAGTAGATCTAAAACTTCTTCCCTCGAACGTGGGTACTAAATCGGGAGAGCTACACTCAGATTTATTAATGAGAAGGATAAGATTAAGCTCTATCAGCATACAATTTAAAATGTCTCCTTCCCAAGAGTGAATAAAATGAGCCTGCATGACTCAGCAGGGGGTATCTGTCTCTGTAATGGGACCACAATGTGAGCAAGGTGTAGTAAATAGCTGGAGACCACAGGTGTACCAGAAGAGGTTTATTGCAGGAGAAAGGTAAAGAGCAACCTCAACACAAGCTGGCCAGGCACAAACTGTCACCACCTAGAACACTAGGAGGAGGCAGAGCCATCTACATTCTGGAATGAGTGACACAGGTAAGAACTATGGTAGAGCATGGAAATAGAGGAAAGATAAATATACAACACATCTCCTCTCGTAGAATAAAACAAAAGATAAAAGGAAACTTAACACAAAAAGGAGGAAAAGTCAAGGAAAGAAAACTTAACTCAAGACTAAAGAGGATTAGCACAAATGATGATAAAGCTGCAAACAACAGTTGAGGTGAATAAAATTAGGCATTGCAAACATAAGTTGAGATAAATAAAATTAGGCATTGAAAGGGACACACGTCACCCCTCTAAAAGCTTAATCGCAACAGAAATCATTCAAATAAGAAGGGGGTCTATGGCACCTCTGAGGTCTGGAGACAGGTAGAGAGGAACCAGAATCAGCAATTGGGTTGGGTACAGCAACAACAGGGTCAGGAGCATCCCCTCCACCATCGCCCCTCACCAAGGCATTTACAGGGGCAGGCACAGCAAGGGCCGGATCCGGATCCTGAGAGGGAATAAACATGAACCCTGAAGAGGAGAGATCCCGGGCAGGGACGGACGGAGAAGAAGAAGGGCCAGGACAGACACCAGCTTTCTGATAGAGGGCAACCCTCCTTAAATTCCATTTTTCCCCATTTGAGAGGACAACATAGTGAGGGTAAACCATTTTTACAAGGAAAGGACCACGGAATTTGGACAAACCACCTGAAACACGACCAGACTTTACCTTGACCAGGTCACCTTTTGCGAGTTTGCAGGAAACAACTTTAGCAGAAGACTTACCACCAACAGCAGATTTGCATGAAAGGCCCTTAGAGGACAGACTCACAGAACTCTTACTAGAGACACTCTTAGCAGGTAAGGCCACAGGACTCTTACAGGGAGACTTAGGGACCACTCTGGACACATCACCCAAGAGGGACTGACAGACCAAGTCCTTGAGCCAAGAGGGAATGAGTTTGGTGCTGGGAACCCTACCCCTCATCATCTCAAAAGGGGATTTGAGGTGAGAGCCGTGAAGGGTGGTACAATACGCATAGACCATTTCACTAACGAGGGAAGAGACAGACGAACCACTGGAGATGGCCATTTGAACGGTACCCTTCACCAACCTATTAAGGCGTTCACAAAGACCATTCCCCTGGGGGTTGTAGAGGGAAGTCCTATGGTGAGAAATACCACAATCAGACAAAAAGGCTTGCATCTCATGCGAGACCAACTGCGTACCGTTGTCAGTTATAAGAACGCTAGGAAAACCTTCCCTAAAAAACACAGAACTAAGATGTTTAATAGTAGTGACCGTAGTGATGTCTTTAAGAAACTCCACAGACAAACATTTGGAATGGCAATCCACAATTACAACAGCAAACCGCTGGGAAAGAGGTAGCTCAGCCATGGGACCTATGAAATCCAGACAGATGGTGTGCCACGGAATTTCAGTGAACTGCAGCACACCCATCTCAGATCCCGCAGAAACCTTAAGTCTCTTCTCACCCACCTTGCAAGTATAACAGTCCTCAACCCAAGAAGAAACCATGGAGTCCATACCGGGCCACCAGAAGTTCAACTTGAGACGCTGTTGCGTCAGGGTTTGGCCAAGATGCGAGAAAAGGAGCCCTCAGTTAGCAGGAGAACATCATCAATCCAGGCAACATTCTCATCAAGGCCCTCTAGACTAAATCCAACATCAGGACCAGAAGGAACGGCCAACCTAGATAGGCAGTCAGCCTGGAAATTTCTCCACCCAGAGATGTGGGAAATGTCAAAATGGTATTCCTGGAGTTTGGAGGCCAACCTTGCCAACCTTGGAGAACCAAATGCCCCACCCCCGGGAGAAAGAATGCGTATAAGGGGTTTGTGGTCAGTCTTAAGGTTGAAACGAATGCCCCATAGATAGGGTCGAAAGTGATGAGCACCCCACGCAGCAGCCAAAGCCTCCTTCTCGATAACAGAATAATTCTGTTCACATTTGGAAAGGGTACGTGAGGCAAAAGCAACCGGCCTGTCGCCGTCCTTGTGAGACTGAAGCAAAACTGCACCAAGACCATGAGCACTGGCATCTACCAAGAGAGTTGAGGGTTTTGCAGTATCAAAGGGGGCCAGTACCTTAGCATTGCAGATGGCTTCCTTGATACCATTGAAACATGCTTCTAGATCAGGGCCCCAGGAAAATTTGCAACCCTTCTTCAACAAGGCCCTCAGAGGCAAGGTCTTCTCTGAGAATTTCTCCACAAACTTGGAGTAGTATTCGATTAAGCCCATGAATGACCGCAACTGGTCCTTGTCAGACGGGCAAGGAGCTAGGCGTATTGCATCAAGAAGATTCTTCTTTGGTCTGACTCCATTGACAGAGATTTCATGTCCCAAGTACTCAATGTTCTCCACAAGAAAAGAACACTTTTCCTTACGTAATGTAAGGCCAGTGTCCCAGATTCTGTGTAAGACATTCCTAAGCACGAGGTTGTGATCTGCCACGGAGTCACCAAAGACCAAGATATCATCTTGAAAAAACACCACGTTTTTGAGCCCCTTGAAGATTTCGCTGACCAACCTTTGGAAGACACTCGCCGCCGAAATCAACCCAAAGGGGAGACGAGTAAATTGGAAAATCCCTTCCAGGGTGATTAAGGCCGTAAGATGCTTCGAGGATTCATGGAGCTTAACCTGATGGTAGGCACTCTTCAGGTCAAGTTTGGAAAAGTATCTTGCCCCCTGAAAAGTGGAGACCATCTCCGTAATATTGGGTAAGGGAAAGTGTCAGCAACGACACACTTGTTTAGGGACCTGAGGTCCACACAGAATCTCAATTTTCCGTCTGATTTTTTAGAAATCACGACGGGCGAAACCCATGCTGATGCTTCTGTGGGTTCAATTACCCCAGACTGGAGCATCTCTTCAATTAGGAGTTTCACCTCATTGCGGATAGAAATGGGAATCCTCCTTACACGATGTTGCACAGGCAAACTATCTTTCTTCAGTTTTATAAGATGGGCATACCCCCGAAGCTCACCCAACTCCTCCCTGAAGACAGACCCAAATTCAGAAAGGATAAACTCAATAGAGTCATCATCTACCACCATTATTTGATTCTTTGCCCTAGGATTAATAACAATGTGGAGGTCATATTGATGTACCCACCCTAAGATGGGAGGGCCATCAATAGAAACATAAACCTTCCCAAAGATAGACCTCTTCTCAAAGGTAATCTCAGATTCAAAGAAACCAAGGATTTCTATTTTCTGGCCGTTGAAACCTTTAGGGGAAATATCACTGGGATGTAAATTCACCCCTTCCCAAAAGGCATCAAAGGTAGACTTAGGTATAATGGTATGACGAGAACCAGTGTCAACCATCAACAACACCTCGTGGGAGTCAATCTTAAAAATGGCTTTGGGTCTGGTTTGTCTTGGATCATCACAGATGACATCCACATCATCAATGACCAGGAGTCTATCGGGCTCAACGCCAGAATCATCAACATAGTCATCAACAATATTCACTCTCTGTCTGGCTTTGGCCTTGCACATTTTGGAGAAGTGTCCAACTTTCCCGCACTTCAAACACTCTTTGTTTGAGGCAAAGCAAAACCTTGCGTCGGAAGAGTGACTACTACTGCCACACCTGTTGCAGACTTTGCTCACTGAGGTTTTCTTGGCAGAAGGTCTGGGTCTGTTTTTCACTACAGCAACATTGTCACCAGAGCAGTGTTCACACTCCGCAACACCACCTTTGTCAGAAACCACAGAGACTTCTTGATGAGGAGAAGGTTTGTGTGAATCCAGGACCTTCATGCATTTACTAGACTCCTCAATCACTTTGGCCAGATCGATAGCATCTTTCAAAGTCGGGTTCTTAGCAGCCCATAGCCTCTCTTGGATTTTTTTTACTTGAGCACTGGACTACTAATTGGTCTCTTATGAGCTCATCGTTCATAGAACCGAACTTGCACTTTATAGACAGCTCCCTAAGTCTGGCCACGAAATCATCTATTGTTTCTGAGTCTTTTTGACGTTGTGTATAGAATTTATAGCGGTTCATAATCAGATTCTCCTCCTTTGCGAATCTGATCTCCAAACGATCAACCGCTTCTTTAAACTCATCAATGTCTTGTCCACTAGCTCCAAGTGTGTTCGGTAGGAATCTAAAAACTCTCTGCCCTTCCTTGCCCAGAGTACTCAAAAGGATAGCCTTTTTCCTTTTGGCTGAAAATTCCTGTCCATCCAGCGCTTCTAGGTAATTGTCAAACATTATGTACCAGTCTTCCCAAGGTATGTCTGGAACCCCAGGCTCAGGTAAGAACTGAGGAGGTAAAGTAAATATAAATTGTTGTGCCATATTTACCAGGTTGGCAGAGTCAAAGGTGAAATAAACGAAAATTTAGCACAACAGGTTAAGTTTTAAATTATAATAGTAACATACCTCTTTTCATTCAAAGAAATGTCCAAGATGATGTCTGAGCGCTGTGACAGGAATAGGCAAGAGTTTGACTTTGTAACGAGGAAAATCACGTTAAATCCGCGTTAGGGTGGCTTAAGATGGCCGCCGATCGAAGTCGAGGCTTGGAAAGCAAACACTTGAGGTTAGAGATGGCCGCCGCTGAAAACGAGGCTGGAATTGCACCCAAACGAGGCTTGGAACGCACAAGGAAGTGCGCGTCGGCGAAACAAAGCAAGGAGGCGTCTCCCAGGTAACGGTGGACAACAGCGTTGTCAGAGCGAGGTAGAGACGTCTCCTAGGCAACAATGCCGCTCGCGCTTCACTCACCGATCAGCTGACGATGACGTCAGCGCTGGTTGCGCTCGAGCTCCGCTCCACGATGTACTCCCAAAAATGCTCACAATTTCCCCAGAAGGGCGTCTTCCTTTGAAATTGAAGCGGACCAAGGGGAAATTGATGAAACCAGCACGCCGCAGGTTCGTTTCTTGTCGAGGGTGCTCCGCTGTGACTCACTTTCTGGTACAGAATCTTGAAGAGGAATCAGGCATCAAGATGAGGTCTTCACAGGTACTGGCTAGCAAACATCGTCGCCAAAATTGTAGTAAATAGCTGGAGACCACAGGTGTACCAGAAGAGGTTTATTGCAGGAGAAAGGTAAAGAGCAACCTCAACACAAGCTGGCCAGGCACAAACTGTCACCACCTAGAACACTAGGAGGAGGCAGAGCCATCTACATTCTGGAATTCACAGCATCGAGTTCGGAGATAGGCGTGAGGAAAGACACGGGATAGAAATCTACCTAACTTCATTCAAATACACTCGGTTGCGTTGTGCCTGTTACAAAATGGCTGCCTGAGCACGTCGTGACATTTCACGTAGGGCAATGACACGCTCTGTGAATGTTGCTGTGGCAACGCTGTGCTCCTTAGTGACAATGAAATGCTTTCACGAGACGCTGCCTCCTAGCAACACACAGCGCAAGTATGGCGCATGCGAGATGAACTAGAAATCTTGAAACTGACTCACAGTAATGGCGAGTGACGTCAGATCTGCCTCAGACGATTTTCTTGATTTTTTCAATCTTGCCCCAACAAAATTTGCATCACAGGTTGACAACTGCGGGAAACACAAACGTGAGCTACTCTTCTCATTTTTCTCATATTTAAAGTTTCTTGTAGCAAAGAATTTATGGGCGATGCCAGCAGTTGTTTTCTTTGATACTCGGCCAGAGATCAGCAATTAACTCACTTAGAACCAGTACTTGCTCCTTCTTTCGTTACTTCAAAATGTAATATCAGTTTACAGTCTTTTACAAGATTTCTTACTTCTTGTCACCACGTTGTAGATGGGCTGCCTTAGATTCTTAGTGCTGCTGCCAGGGATGAGAAATGGACTCACAGTTTTTTTTTGCTTGCTTTAGTCTATCAACTGGATGACCTCCTGTAAGACGTTGTCCCTAGACATAGCTTCGACCCACTCAGAGCGAGAAAAGGAGCCCTCAGTTAGCAGGAGAACATCATCAATCCAGGCAACATTCTCATCAAGGCCCTCTAGACTAAATCCAACATCAGGACCAGAAGGAACGGCCAACCTAGATAGGCAGTCAGCCTGGAAATTTCTCCACCCAGAGATGTGGGAAATGTCAAAATGGTATTCCTGGAGTTTGGAGGCCAACCTTGCCAACCTTGGAGAACCAAATGTCCCACCCTCGTCGCCAAAATTGTAGTAAATAGCTGAAGACCACAGGTGTACCAGAAGAGGTTTAGTGCAGGAGAAAGGTAAAGAGCAACCTCAACACAAGCTGGCCAGGCACAAACTGTCACCACCTAGAACACTAGGAGGAGGCAGAGCCATCTACATTCTGGAATGAGTGACACAGGTAAGAACTATGGTAGAGCATGGAAATAGAGGAAAGATAAATATACAACACAAGGATGTATATTAAAATCCTCTAAAAGCAGAATCAATGGTGAGATTGTCCGAAACAGGAAGAAACCTTCCAAAAACATTTTGAGATCTATCTCCAAAAGTTCTACTGAAGAAAATGAGTTGTAGACATAAATTATTAGGACACTTGTCTATTGAAGCATGGTTAGAAGGACACCTAGTACATTTACCAAATTAAAAGGGACTCACCATGTCATGGCCTAATTTTAGGTTCACAAATGTCACCAACTCCCCCTTTGCTCTTCCATGTGGCAAAGGTATAGCATGGACATGAAAAACAGCATAACCATCAAGGAAAGAAGTCCCCCAGGTGTCCCAAGTCTCTTGGAGACCAATAATCTCAAAAGATTTTAACAGGCTAATGCCACGATGATCAGCTATTAAAGATCTGACCCCTGCCTCATTCTGGCATAATATACCTAGTGTATTAAACGTCCCCAATGACACCCTTTTGGTGGAGATGGCGTATGCAGGGTCAGGTACCTCGGGCAGGCATAAATCCACATTGGTCTGGGTGGACCAATTCGTGTAGGAGGGGGCAGAGGCATTGGGCCAAGGCAGTGGCAAAAATATTCACCCCGGTATTGATGAGGGAATTTGGGCGGTAATCCGCACAGGAGAGGGATGGTGCCTGTGTCTTATCGATAACCATGATAGTGGCCACGTCAGTCTCCGGAGGGAAGGACCCCTTCTCCACCACGTGACGGAAGAGATCGTCTAAATGAGGAACCAGCAAGTTGCGGCAGGCCGTGTAGTATTCCTGAGGGTAGCCGTCAGGCCCTGGCGTCTTGCCGGAATGCAAGAGGGAAATGTCCCCATATATCTCCTCCGGGGTAAGGGGGAGGTCCAGATCTTCCAAGACAGTCTGGGCAAGGCAGGGTAGTTGAACCTCGGCCCCCTCCAACAGGTCAGCTAGGGATGCCTTGGGAGGCCGGATCACGTAAAGCTGGGCATAATAGCCCGCGAAGGCCTGGGCAATAGCATGCGAGGTAAAATGGTGGGTGCTGGCTGCGTCGCCAACCTCAGGGATTATGCTGTTGGCTTTGGGCTAGGAGACCAAATTGTGGAGCAGTTTTCCGTTCTTGTCCCCCCAGCCATATACACGTGCCACTGAGGAACGCCATAACATTTTAGCTGATTCTAGGGAGATCTGACAGTTCTTTTCACAGAGCAACGTCAGCTGTCTCTTAGAACGAGCACCCTTTGCGGTGGCAAGAGTCGATTTCAACTGAGCGGCCTGAGCCTCAAACTGCAGCAGGCGGGCGGTCTGGGCCACTCGTTTTGCGTGGACCATTGTATTGTAGCCTTGCCATATCCACCCACAACTCGCCGATCTTGTTCTCCACCGAGGCTTGAGAGGCGCCAATTGCCTGGAGAATAGTGGAGAGGTCCCTCCCGGCAGGTAGTGGGGGGGGTGGGCGAAGCCACAGGTCAAAATCCCAGCCCCACGTGGGGTCCAGCATTGGGAGGGGGCCACCACGAGACAGGGGTGTCCACACATGCCCAGCCCGTGCCCACAGGTTGACACATGCAAAGAGGCGCCCCCAGGCAGGATTCGTAGCGTAGGGGAAGGTAAGGTAGATCAGTGAGGGGAGGGGGGCAGGAACTCCAACATTGTCCCTCTGCACCGCCACCCGACATGGCAGCCCATCCCCAACTCCAACTCCACTCACCAAGGGCCCGCAGATGGAGGCCTCACGCGGCCTGTGTTGTCCTGGGAGGTCGGTTAGGCCCAAGAGCCGGGGTGAGGCCTCAGCACTGTCACGGCCTACGAAGAGTAGGGGCCCAGGCAGGGCCGAGCTCACTGTCCTCGTGTGAGTAGTATGGCGCCAGCAGATCCTAACAGGGAAGGGACCTAGAGTGGCGTGAAAGGCCGCTCCGAGGGCCGAGTCCACCGCCCCAGTACAATGGAAGGCGGTAAGCAGTGTCCAAAGGGGCCAAAGCAAATCCACGGGCCTCCGCAACCCACCTCCAGCCGTAGGGGAAGGGTCGCCTCAGAGATGGGTCGGCAGCACAAGGGTAAAAGTCACTAATTCAGTGAGGGGGAAGGGGGGCGGGTGGGCCGGTGCCTGACTCCCGGCGCCGCTACCCGACAATGGTAGCCGGACCTGGCTCAGCCCCACTCACCGGGTAGTTGTTCCGCCATCTTGACACCTCAGGCTACGCCCTGAGTAAATCGAATTTAGTGTCACTGCTCGGCATAGTGCAGCCATAGAAGTTGCCACTTTAGTTGTCCAAGGTTTCCGGTGCCCATTTACGATTGCACACAAATCGTCCAAGGTTTCCGGTGCCCATTTACGATTGCACACAAAGACTGTCCTCAGACAGCCTTCTGCCCTCCTGGGGAGAAGTGAACGACTCCCAGGAAAGGATACAATTGAAGCCTGCATGGGTAAGAAGTGTTACCTTTCCCTGGCAGGAAGCCACACGGGTGTTAGCCCAATAGGCAAGCTTCAAAGGAGAAGATGCCTTTGAAGGGACAAAGGGAAACACTTGGTAGAGGGGCTGCCCTGTAGTTTAGGCAGACAGGCTGGCACTATGGACATAGAGGAGAAGTGAGTTGTCACACCGGTTTTCTTGGGGCGTATAGACTCCCTGGTAGCAACACCTCTGGGTTGGGCCAGGGAGCTCTAGACGCAGAGAAAATGTTTGTCATCTTAAAAGTGGGCAGGATGGAAAATGCGGACATAGACAGATGCCACACTTCACAGGAAGTGGTCATCAGGAGGGAGGGAACATAGTAGCCCATTGGCTACTGACTGCGTCCACCCTGAGGACATATTCTGGGCATAAAAAGGGCACCCCGGCACTCACTACTCAGATTGCGAAGGACTGGAAGAGAGGACAGCAGAAAGACTGCCCTGCTGCTCCAAGGAACCGGCAAAGAGAGGCTGCACTGGCATGAACTGCACCGGGGGGACTGTGCCTGCTGTGTCCTGCTAGTGGAGAAGTTGTCTATCGAGCC
This sequence comes from Lissotriton vulgaris, assembly GCF_964263255.1. Taxonomy (NCBI): domain Eukaryota; kingdom Metazoa; phylum Chordata; class Amphibia; order Caudata; family Salamandridae; genus Lissotriton; species Lissotriton vulgaris. Next base: position 1,602,366,190 of record NC_141693.1, on the reverse strand, counting down.
CAGCTGAAGCAAGAGACTCCCGGGGGTCTTTGTCTGATCTACTGTTCGCAGCACAATAGTGGAAGAAGACTGGTGAGGCGAGTCTGTAGCACATGTCTTTAAGCCGACACTCCTCATCGCCGTGGAACACCATAGACCAGAACCCGATGCTCAAAGTTGCTCCTGTGTCTGCTGAACCTGGGGGAGTCATTGAAGTACAGCTTATTCACCAAGAAGATGTTATCATCCAAGAAAGGATTTTGCTGTATACGGGATACCGAGTGACTGGTAATCCAGTAGCGACTGGACTGCTCGATTTTAGGCACTTCGTGGGACATTAACCCCTGTGGCCAAAACCACCCTGTCATGTTTGTGGACTGAGGAGTAGCCTCAGGATGACCCCCGTCGACCGCCTTACATATACAGCATCCTTGAGCATCTTCAGCATCCAGTATCCCTTGCATTAGGACCACTTCAATAGGAACCTATAGCAAAAGGATGAAAGTGCTCCCTGTCTTAGTTGATGGCTTAAAGTAACTGGAAGTAACATTGATACTTACCCAGATTTTTCCTAAAAAAGTTTATAAGTCCACAGTTAAGAAAAATTACATATTTACTGTATACAAACTCATTTTACCACAAGCCTGTTTTTTACGATATTGCATGTTGCTGCCACGGTCGTTATCCAAATCAAGTTTAAACTTGTATTTTGATGTGGGAATCACCGTTTTAATTTAGTCCAACCTTCTCAGGATCATTTTTATCATGATAGTGTTTGTTGTACTATGGGACCAAATAAATCTTGCTTTTAAATGACTCCTTTAATATATGAACCTTTTCCCACCTAAGTTCTTTTGCTGGTTCTCTATTGTATGATCCTGAAATTTCTTGAATAACTGTGCACATGCACTTCGAGAATGTAGTTGTGGAAGTTATACATGCTTTGCTACTTCTTATTGTCACCATGATCCTGAAATTGCACATGCACTCCCACAACTACATGTCTCACACAACTACAGTAGTTGTGGGAGACATAAATGTTAGCTTAATTCCATAGAGGAGTCCTGCAGCGTTGGGCTTGCACTCATCACAACAATCCTCCGATTCACTTTCTTTATTTTAATTGTGGAAATGATATATGTCAGCTAAATCTGCAAAGGAGTCTGCCAAATGGGGACTTCTACTTATCATAATAATCTTCTAATGCACTTTCTCCATTTTCAGTTATTCCGTTTGTTTGTCCCCATTGATAATTGATTTTAATAATTTGTAAGGATGAGTTTTATGATCTCGCTGCTTATTGAAAGATTATTTAACAAATAAAAAAAAGTATACTTTTATTCTGTACATTGTATATTCTGTATCTCCGTAACTCTCAAGTGGATTTTTTTCATTTTGGTGTCTAGAAAGGCATAAAACTAAATCTATTTTTAGAAATCGGTGTCATTTTTCCTGAGTGTCTTGTGTATTCCTTTTTTCAATTATATTAGTGTTTAAATGCTTAACACTTGTTCCTTTGTGTAAGCCTGACTGCTCAGAGCCATAGCTACGGTTTTCTCAAGCGAAACCTTCTGGTCCTTAAGGGATTGGCATGTATATTACATGCTGAGGTCACACAACCACAACATATATACACCCAATTTCCTTACAAAGCCCTATTAAACATGTATTTTACCCTTGAGTTGTACTCACCACACTGCTTCTTCTCACAGGGCCACAATGGAAGTGGAGGAACCTACCCTGCCGATAGTGTTTGAACAACCAGAGCCCGTGGTATCAGAGCCACATGTGGATAGGGAGCAGATCACCCCTGAATTTGTGCACAGGTGAGTAGTGTTTCTTCACTTCTATGCATATATGAAATAGATAGCAAAAGTTGTTGTATTCCTTTTTAGCAGAACAAAATGAAATGCTGTAATTGGGAGATTCAGCTGTCCTTTGCCTATATTCTTAGCTCAGTCAAAGTATAGAGAAGGGACATAGTGGAAAAGATGTTAGTAGCTTTATTGCTCAAATGCTGATGGGTGATATCAAGCTATGTTCATCTTGGGCCCTGGAGCTTTTACAATAATAATCTTGGGTGTACCCTTTCACCGAGTGGATATGAAACTGCTTTGATAGCCGTTAATTAAGAGCTTTCTGCTCTTTGTTCCATTAATCTTTTTAGAGCAGGAACCTCCATTAAACATACCTATTCCTTTCCATCTGAAAACACTTATCAGGGATAGATTGGTCCCACCATGTCTGATAGATACTTGTGCCTGCAGATTTCTCACCTTTTAAATGTCCCCATGCACCAAACTAGATCATGAACCAATTACATATAGAATCTGCATGCCTCCATTGTTACTCTATCCTTTCTCCGGAAGTGACGACTCATAGCTGAATATATACACTCCATGCTGAAGCCAGTACTTCATTTTTCACACCCATCAATGCAGATTTGGAGCAATGTCCCTACCAAGTTCAGTTTTGACTGATTTTTTTTGTTGCAAACCAAATCTTTTGGAAATGTGCAGGAATCTCGCCCCCAAAGATGATAGACCTCTGATCGATACTTCTAATAGCAGCCCAAGTGTCAGACTGGATCCAGAGGTTTTTCTCAGCAATTGCCTTGCGGGCAGATAGGTGGCTTTGTGCGGCTCAACATCTGATCCGTCCCGCCCTGGAAGTGATCTCATTGGAGTCCGCGAAAATGCTTTGGCGCTCTTCGGTTGCGCGCGTGTACGGCTGGGGCAATAAGAATAGCAAACTCCTCCAGAACCTGGTCTCACACCCCAGAGCCTTATCGCATTATTCCCTAGATTCGAGATGGAACTGGAACCCACCACACTACCTCCCACGACATTGCCCAGACGTTCGCGGACTACTACTCAACCCTCTACGCAGCCCACCCTCCCCGGACCTCCTTGGCAGGTTTGATGTCCGAGACTGGGACTCAGTTGCCCTGTCTTTCCCAGACTGACTACGAGTTCTTGGACCGACCCCTCTCCCCAGAAGAGATACACGGGGCTATCTCTTTGTTGCGCTCTGACAAAACGCCCAGGCCCGACTGTTATCCCCAGGAATACTATGCGGCTTACTGAGACACGTTGGCCCCGCACATACAAGACCTGTTTGAGCACGTAATCGAAGTGGGGGCCTTCCCACCAGAGACTGATGTGGCCGCTATTGTAGTCATTCTGAAGACACAGCCACCTTCCCTAGTGTGTTCAGACTACTGCCCCATTTCGCTTATTAACATGGAAATTAAACTCTTTGCCACCGTGGTGGACCAACGGCTACGTCCCCACTTACATGAACTGGTGCACCCCGATCAATGCGGCTTCATGCCTGCCCGAGGCACCCGGCACTGCATACGCCATCTCCATCTCGCCCTTGCGCACCGCCACCTCCTCACCCCGTATCTTGCACTGCTTTTCATAGACTTTGAGAAAGCATTTGATACGGTGTATTGGGGCTACCTGGAGGATGTGTTGGAGAGGATGGACTTCGGCCTCCCTTTCGATGCCTCATCCGGGTCCTTTACTCCGCCCCAAGGCTAGGGTCCTTATCAATGGCTTGGCTTTGGAGGCGTTCCCCATCCGGAGGGACACACGCCAGGGTGTCTCTCCGGATGGGGAACTTCTATTCGTACTTGCAATGGAACCTTTAGCTTCTCTCATCCATCAGGACCCCCTCATCCACAGCTGGGCCTGGGATTCGCACCAGATTGACAAGATTTCCCTGTAAGCTGATGGCGTCCTTCTATTCCTGGCGGACACAGAGAGCTCTGGCCCGAGATGCCTGGACGCCCTTTTGGCTTTTGAGCGGGTATCTGGCCTCAAACCCAATTCTGCGAAGTTCACCCTAGTTCTCTTGCATTCCTCCAGGGCATGCTTCGATTGGCAGACGACCATCCCCCTGCGGAGGCAATCCTTCAAGTACCTGGGGGTGTGGGTGGCCCTCATCCGAGAGCTTGAATGGGCCCTGAACATCACACCCCTAGTCTCCAAGGCCAAAGCGGACCTCAGAAGATGGCAGACCCTTCCCCTTAATCGCCATGGTAGGAGTGCTATCTTCAAAATGATGGTCCTCCCCCGCTTCCTATACATTCTACAAAACGTGACCACTCATCTCCCCAGCGGCTGGTTTCAAGAGTTGGACGGCATCCTCGCCCGATTTTGGGGAGGAGGCAGGCCGAGCATGTCCCTAGCGCATTGACGCATACCTCCTTATGATGGGCGAATGGGGGTAACTAATCTCCACCTCTACTATTTGGCCACGAGGCTGATTGTGATCCATGACTGAATTGCGGGCAGCTGGTCCGACCCGGCGTACAGAGTGGAGCTCCGGTCGATGGACTTTGCGCAAATCCAGGCCTACCTGTACGGGACCCCAGTAACGCTGGCTCTCTCCCCCCCTCCCCCCACCTCTAGAACGGTGCTCATGGCATGGCGCACCGCCCTAGGGTACGTTGGATGGGACCGGAAACTCACCAGACAGACGCCTCTATGGAGGGGGCCTGGCTGGAGGAGGTCTCGTCCCTTCAGAACTTCCGTAAATGGGACCACATCGGGATCTCGCTACTTGGGGATGTTTGAGTGGGAGACCATGTTAGATCATTTGCAGACCTACAGCACCGCCACTCCCTTCACTCTTCCCAATTCTACAAATACTTGCAGTTGAGGCACGCCCTCGGAGCCCATATTCTGTCCCCTACCTCCCTCCCCGAATTTAAGCTCTTGGAGGCCCAAGCGATGATGGGGAACCTGGGCAGAGCGGGGGTCTCGCGGATTTACCGCTCCTTGGTGAACAACAGCCCCGCGTCCTTAGACACGCTCCGAGCTCGGTGGGAGGGGTGGCTGGGTCCCCTGGAAGACGCGGACTGGAGGGATGCTCTTATGGCACCCAAGACTCTGACGACTTCCTCCAAGTTGCGTCTAGTTCAACTCTACTACCTCCACACTGCATACCTCACCCCGGCCCGCGTGTCTGCGCTGCAGCCACGCCCCAGCCATACTTTTTAATTGGTGTGGCAATGCCCTGCCTTGCGCCATTCTGGGCGGGAGTGGAACGTGAACTCACGCAAGCCCTAGGGTGGGAGGTCCCTCACGGCCCGGTATGCCTGATCCTGGGAGTGTTCGATGTCCTTGATGGATCACAGGCAGACAAGCGCTTTCTGGGCACAGCAATAGCGGTGGCAAAGCGGGACATCACTGCACTTTTGTCCCAGGCCAGGCCGCCCACCTTGAGGAACTGGAGGCGGGGGTGGACTGGTGCTGTACCCAAGAGGAGCCACTCTTTGAGGCCCGAGGTTGTCCAGAACTCTTTAAGAAAATATGGGGCAAGTGGTTTAATTTATTGCCAGTGTGAAGGGTCCAAACGGATGCGTAAGTGATGAGCAGCGGGCGGGGCAGGGCCCCCCCCCAAGTATCGAGTGAGTCTAAACCTTACCCTATTTAATATGATGTACCTTTATAACATGTCTGATTGCTACCGATGTTTTTGATCTGCAAAAATGTTAATAAACTTGATTATCAAAAAAAAAAGTCCTGCAAGAATGACTACAAACATATATCATTACCGGACACTCATAAGGTCTGTCTCTAGGGTGTGGACTCCTGGCATGACACAAAGTCAGTGCAGCAAATGCTTTCAGGGGAGGCTGTTAAAACTGGGGGTCTCTAGTTGGCAGAGGTAGGTACCACTGTCCAAATAGGGACCCTTGATTCTAGTCAGGGTAAGGAGGAAACCCTCTGAGATAACCCCTGCTCACCCTCTAGGTAGCTTCGCACGAGCAGTCAAGGCTTTTCAGGAGGCAATGTGTAAAGTATTTGTACCAACACTCACAGTAACACAGTGAAAACACCACAAACTGACTCCACAACAGTTTAGAAAAATAAAGGTATTTAATCTAAACTACACAAGACCAAAACGACAAAAATCCAACATACACAGTTCAAGAATATGGTTTCAAAAAGAGTTCTTAAGGTTGTAATGTAAGTTCTTTAGGTTGCGATAAAATAATCCACGGATGCGTGAAAAGTTCACAGTTGCGTCACGTTTACTCACAGTACCTTTTAGTTGCGACAAAGTTCCAAAAGCAGAAGCTGGTGCGGTGGAAAACAAGCGATGTGTTGCTCCTGAGACCCTGGGGAGGCGATGCGACAGCCCCGCTGCAGCAGCGGGCGTGTTGCGACGAATCCGGCCTGGAGAAAGGCCACTTGTATGGATTCTGGTGCGTAGGTTCTGTAGGAAGTTTATTCTCGCAAAGGCACGATGCGACGATCTTTGGAGGTGCGACAATCTCCCGGGCGACGATGCGCTGACCAGCGGTGATCTTCTCTCTCGCAGCTCCTCGACGCGATTGTTTCTGCGACGACACTCGCAGCGACGTGATGCGATCCGCAAGCAAGCAGTGCGGCGATCTCGCCCAGCGACGAAAGGCTCTGCGAGGACACTCGCAGCGATGTTAGGCTTCCCGCACCAATCGGGTGCGTCCCGCTAACGAAGAATGCGACGGCTCTGACAGCGGCAACAGGCGCTGCAACGATCTCGACCTTCGTAGCGGCGGGAAACTTCTCGCACTGTCGGGGATGCGCTCCGCAGCGAGTGATGCGATAACTTTTCAATTGCAAAAAAGTCTCTCAAGCTTAGTTTCAAGCTTCCCAGCACAGGTACAACTTCCAGAGGAACCACAATTGGATCAAGCACTCTAGGAAGGACAGACCTCTCTCAGCAGAGTTCAGGGAAGTTGGGGGTGAAGTCCTTTTGTTCCTGGGACTTCAGAACAGGGAGCCAGCTCTTCTCAGGCCCTTGGGGATTCCTTCAAGACAGGGGACACAGCACAACAGCAAAGTCCTACCCCTCTCCTTGGCAGCAAAGCAACAGGTCAGTCCAGCAGAGCAACAACAGGATAGTCTTCCTTCTTCAGATTCAGCTTTCTCCTTGGCAGAGGTTCCTTCTTGATTCCAGGATGATCTAATTTTCTGTTTTCAGGGGTCCTGTACTTATACCCCTAAAAGTCTTTGTTCTCTTTGTGCATGTGGGCCCTGAGCCCGGTCTGAACCAGTTCTGGGTGTTTCTTGAGTACTTTGTTTTCCTGGCTTCTCCTTTCCTTTCAGAGTGAGGGGCAGGGTCGTCGGCCGCCCAGCAGGAGATGGAGCCAGCATTGTGGCAGGCAGGCACAGCCCTATTCAGGCCCAGGTGCTAACTCCTTCCACCACTCAGGTTGCAAATGCAGTCATTCAGCCTAGGGTTGACCCAGCCAGCCTCCTGGGGAATCCCCAGCCCCTGTCACTCTCAAACCAGACAGTCAATACACAAACAGGCCAAGGCACACAGAAGGGTCAGACAAGAGTACAGCATCTTTCTAAAAGTGCTGTTCCCAAACACAGGATTTTAAAACAACCTTTCCTAAAAGATGTGTTATTAAATTCTGAGTTCAGGGATGCTAGATACTCTTGTCCTATCTTGTTCCTATGGGAAGAAATGCTGGAAGCCACTGTCGCCAGCATCCCCCATGTTAATCTATGGAGCAAGATAGCCTTACAGTAGTGAAAAACGAAAATGGCTGTAATTCACTACCAGAGCATGTCACCTGCACTAGTACATGCTCTACCTTTTACATACACTGCACCCTGCCCAGGGGGGTACTTTAGGCCTTCCATAGGGGTGACTAATGTGCACAAAAAGGAAAGGGTTAGGCCTGGTCAGTGGGGACACTGACCAGGAGGACACAGCAGTTCCTAGACTGCACACAGGCACTGCAGTGGCAGGCCAGAGACACCATTTTAGGGCAACTCATGTGGGTGGCACAATCAGTGCTGCAGGCCCACTAGTAGCATTTGTCATCACCAGCCCTGGCACACCCAGTGCATTTTACTAGGGAATTCGGGGTGATACAAATATGCCAATCATGTATATCCAATCATGATAACAATTTACATAGGGAGCACCTACCCTCTGGCACTGATCAGCAGTGGCAGAGTGCCCAAAGCATCTAAACCAGCAAAAACGAAATCCAGCACAGCATCAAAAATACAGGAGGCAGAGGCAAAAAGATAGGGGAAAACCACGCCAAAGATGCCAGGTCTAACAGAGGCCATTTGTGACCGTGAGGACAAGCTCTGTTTCACCGACCACAGCTGGAAGGCTCTGAAGGCCCACTCAAAGTTCCAGAGTGGTCATCATCCCAAACCAAATCCTCAGGAATGTCCAAGAAGAAAAAACACAATAAGTTGAAACATGTCTCCCTTTCTGTCCACTACTCTCATCAGGAGAAATCGCACAGGTGTTTGGGTACCTCCAGATCTCAGCCCCAGTCAGCCACCATGGAACTGATCCCCTTGTTAGTCACGATCCAGCAAGAGTTACTATGGTCATTGGCGGCACCTTAGCAGATACACGTCTTCAAGGAGGCTGAGCTACAGTTTTTCAGGACCCTTCCAGAGCCCTTCGGAGCCTTCTGCCTTCTTGGATCTGAGGAGGCATCTAATCGGGTTACCGACGGCGGATAAGTCCCCGACATAGACTGTGCCTCTTACTTACCCTGTTCCGGCATTGAAAAATGCACCAGTTTACATTCTAACTCTGCAAGCTTCCACTACCACAGAGATTTTCACCCCGGCCAAACAACAGCGATGATGAATTATAAATGTGATGAAAATATTTTCCTTGACCTCAAGCAGACCAGTAGGCTTGGCACTTCACCTGACACCGGCCTCAACTCTCTTCCTGACCCCTCTATGGAGGAATTACCTCATTCGCAATGGTCTTAAGAAGGGCGGCAAAAGTTCTTGATCTCCAGCTACCCTCAACCGAGGTTAATTTAAACGCAGAGGTCCTTCAACCAGGGCACACCTCTTTGGAATCACTCCTACTGTTTAATGACACTCCTATTTGGGCACCTTGGCGAAGCCAGGCTATAGCCCTCCTGGCGACAGACAGATGGCCAGATACTACTGGCCAGCTCCAGAGTGCCTTGCTTGCCACTGTCAGCACTAAACACATGAGAGTCTAGTGGTTCAAGCCTCCACAAGTAAACTTAACCCAAATGCACTTCTGACCACCCCACCAGACTGAGAGTTAAAATGTATGAATGTGTTCTGGGAGCAAATGTTCTCCTCTTCCAGCCTTGCCCTCAGGTCAGGAAATTTGAGTTGACTTCTGGGACTCATGGGGAGCAATATCTTGTCTGCTGTTCCAGATGATAGCCGCGCCAACTTCCTACAGATAATTTAAGATGTCCAGAACCTGTTGAAGTATTTTTTCTTTTTTACAGTTGTATATAGCGCAAACTAGACCAGAGACATCGGGTATCAAAGTGTTTTACATGAGCACAAGTTTCGTTACAGATGGGCACATACATTTTTTTTTGTTAGGCACGGGGAGATTAAGTGATTTGCCCAGAATCAGAGGGTTCGAGGCATGTGGGCTGCTGAATTCATATCTGTGCATAGATCGCCGCCTAGTGTTGGGTCCGGATGATTGCACATTGTTGTCCTGGAAGAGTCTTCGAAGTATCACGAGATAGGTGGCTCCTCCCCTGGACTGCAGTGCGCATGGGCATCGCCTCCATCCCCAGATTGTTTTTTTCCGCCATTGGGTTTGGATGTGTTTCGGTTCCCTCTGTCGGAATCGATAGTTGTAATACTTTTCTAACTCGAGACCAAAAGGTCTTTAGGCTGGGCGTCGGTATCGTTTCGTTCGGGTTTTTGTCTGTTCTCAGCTCCGAACTCTTGCTACCCATCCGCGTGCTCTCGGCGCGGACGGGCCTACTCGACGCTCCGGACATGGAACGAACTCCGTTCAAAAGGTGCCCGGTGTGCACCTCCAAGTATTCACACCTCGATGTGCACCCGGTGTGCAACAAATGTTTATCACCGGACCATGATGAGGCCAGGTGTATGGCCTGCTCGAAGTTCCGGTGTAAGAAGACTCTCAAGATTCGTCGGGCCGCTAGACTCCAGACCCAGTTATCGGCAACCCCGGCGCCCCCGCCGGACGACATCTTCGAGGAATCTGTTGAAGACGACGATGTCATGCAGGTTTCGGACTCTAGCCCCGCGTCTGAAGGGGATGCCTACGACGCGGGAGACGAAGACTTTGACGAAGCCGGCGACGAGGTAGGGGACGACGATGGGGCCATTGCCACCGTGGGGGATAGCTCAGAGGAGGAGCGTCCCCAGACTGACTCAGGGGTCAACCCCCTTCAAGCAGCCCAGGTCGAGGGATCGCCTTCGGGCCTTACCCAAGACCTCGTGATTAGTCCAGCAGCCCCGCCTCCGGGCCCGGTCACAGACATTTCTGGTGCGCCACTCCCGTTATCAAAAACGAAAGTGAAGCCATTGAAATCCACTCCTCCGGTTTCGAAACCGAAAGTGAAAGCTGCACTGGTGCAGAAGGCTCTGGAGGCATCGACTTCCAAGAAATTCAAAATGGCCGACCTGAAGAGCCGTGCCAAGATGGCCGACCCGAGGGCCTCGGGGTCGACGCCGAAGGCGAAGGCGACCGACGCGGCCGCATCGGCGCCGAAGATGGTCGAGGTCGATGACCCGAAGAAAGCTTCGAAGAAGCGTCAAGGCGATTCCACGGCTCCGCCCGTCGGGGACAAGGAACGTGAAGTGTCGGCTCCAAAAACGGTGCCTCTCGCCGACCCGACTCCCGACTCGGGGAGATCGCTCGAGCCGGTCAAGCCCTCCCCAGCCTTGAAGAAGAAGGTCGCGGAGTCCCTGCAGCGGATTCGGAAAGAAGCTGTGGTTCCCGAATCAGGGGTTGTGGTGCCGAAGCACACACCAAAGCCCACAAAGGCGCAGACGCCTATCCGCTTTACCCTGCCGCCGAAGTCGACGCCGAAGGCTTTCGCTCCGAAGCATGGGGCAGGCGTGCCCTCGAAGGAGGTGTCGCCGCCCAAAGCGGCACTGGTGGTGTCGAAGCCTCGGCTCCAGCCACTTGCAGAGGAGGAGCGTCGAGAGGTCATCATCGACGCCAATACCGGGAAACTGTCTCTCCTCAAGAGGAAAATCACCACGGAGCCGGTGTTGGAACATTTTCGTATTCCTCTAAAAAACAAGATGGATTCTGCGGGTACTTCGGCCCCGATAGAGCCTGCATCTCCACAGACTTTAGTACATTTTCCAACGCGTTCCAACGCAGGGGATGGTGACGATGAGGAGGTCGAGTACAACTATCCGGCGTACTCGGATCCGGAGGAGGAACATGAGCCTTGGTCTGGCGGAGGCGACCCTGAGGACCCGCAATCAGGTCAGGAACCGCAGCTCTTTGCGGCAAAGATCTCACCGACGGAGGACTCGGCAGCCTTCAACGCTTTGATTGAGCGAGCTGCAGCTAACCATGATGTCGAGCTGCATTCGGATCCTGTGGATGTGGACTTTTTGTTTGACACTTTCTCAGTGGCTGAAAAGTCAGTCAAGACATTGCCAATGCTCAAGGGAGTGCTAAAGCACGCGACTGAGGTCTTCAAAGAGCCCACTCGGGCGCGTGTCATCAATCCTCGCATTGACAAAAAATATAAGGCAGCGCCCTCGGATCCAACATATATCAAGGGACACTTGCCACTGGACTCGTTGGTTGTATCCAACGCACGCAAGAGGGCGAACTCGCAGACCACTGGTGACGCTCCTCCCCCAGACAAACAGTCTAAAATATTTGAGGCCTCAGGGAAACGGATTGCTGCGCAGGCAGCTAATATTTGGCGAATCTCGAACACACAGGCCCTACTTGCACGCTACGATAGGGCTCACTATGACACCCTAGAAACACTGCTGCAACACTTGCCTGACCAGTACAAGGAGGCAGGGGAAATGTTAATTCAGGAAGGAAAGCTCATTACAAACGCTTCCATCAAATGTGCGCTGGACGTGGCTGATACAGCCTCCAGGGCAGTCAACACTAGTGTGTTGCTGAGAAGACATGCATGGCTTAGGATATCAGGTTTCAAACCCGATATACAGACAACCATCCTGAACCAAACAGTTAATCCTGACCACCTGTTCGGCCCTGAGGTGGATGCGACACTGGAAAAAATGAAGAAAGACACAGACACTGCTAAGTCCATGGGGGGCCCTCCAGTCTCAGCAGTTTCGGGGTGGTTCCTTTCGCCGCTCCAATACCAGAGGCACCTCAAGCGGTCAGGCATCGCAGTCCACACAGTATTATAAAAGTAATACCCAAACCTCATACACCAACAAGGGTAGAGGTGGCTACAGAGGCAACAACATCAAAGGCAGGGGACGTGGAAACAACAGCTCCAGGTCCACCACCGCCACCAAGCAGTGACGTCTTGTCACTGCCCCCCGACCACACAACACCGGTCGGGGGGAGACTCCAGCAGTTCCTGCCCGCGTGGAAATCCATCACCACGGACAGGTGGGTCAAGTCTCTTATCCAGTACGGTTACTGTCTGGAACTTACTTCCACTCCACCAAACATACCCCCAAGAAGCCGTCCTATGTCCGGCGAGCACTTGCACTTGTTGCAGCAGGAAGTTCAGGTCATGCTGCAAAAAGGGGCAATAGAGCTCGTCCCACTACAAGAAAGGGGAACAGGGGTTTACTCTCTGTATTTTCTAATCCCCAAAAAGGACGGATCCCTCAGGCCCATCCTGGACCTCAGGCCCCTCAACTGGTACATTCTCTCGGAACACTTCCATATGCTCACGTTACAGCAGGTACTCCCTCTGCTTCAACAGGGGGACTTCCTGGCTACGTTGGATCTAAAAGATGCATACTTTCATATCCCCCTACATCCTTCCCACAGGAAGTATCTCAGATTCACAATTCAAGACCAGCACTACCAGTTCAGGGTTCTGCCGTTCGGGGTCACCACAGCGCCATGGGTCTTTACGAAGTGCCTGGCGACTGTGGCGGCGCATCTCCGATGCCAGAACGTCCACGTGTACCCTTATCTGGACGACTGGCTCATTCAGGCAAAAACAGAACAGCAGTGCGCCGACCACGTGTCCCGCACCATTCATCTCCTGCACGATCTGGGATTCTCTCTGAACTACCCGAAATCCCATCTCCAGCCCGCCCATGTACGACAGTATCTGGGCGCAACGATAAACACTGTGGCAGCCACTGCGCAGCCAAATTCAGTGAGAATCGCCAGTATCCAAACTCTGATCCAACGATTCAGGCCTCAACACTCGCTTCCAGCGAAAGTGTTCATGCAGTTGATAGGCATGATGGCCTCCTGCATCTCCATTGTCCCGCACGCGAGACTACATATGCGTCCGCTTCAGGAGTGCCTAGCACGTCAGTGGACTCAGGCTCATGGGCAACTGACAGACCTAGTGTTGGTGAGCGGTCGGGCATACAACTCTCTGCATTGGTGGAATCCACAAAACCTTTGCAAGGGCCGACCATTCCAAGAGCCTGTGCCACAGATTATCCTGACAACGGACGCTTTTCTCCAGGGATGGGGAGCGCATGTACTCCACTACACGGTGCAGGGACTATGGACACTACAGCAAAGGAAGATGCACATCAATGTGTTGGAACTGATGGCAATCTTCATGGCCTTGAAGGCGTTCAAAGTACATCTGTGCAACAAGGTCGTGTTGATCCGGACGGACAACATGACAGCCATGTACTACATTCAGAAGCAGGGAGGCACACACTCTCCGCAGCTGTCTCATCTGGCTCAGAGCATGTGGAAGTGGGCCATTCAGAGGAACATCTTCCTCATGGCAGAGCATCTCCCGGGCAAGGACAACCAGATGGCGGACCTGCTCAGCAGGCACAGCCATCAAATGCACGAGTGGGAGATACATCCATCAGTACTCCAACCGTACTTCCAAAGGTGGGGTCATCCAGAGATAGACCTGTTCGCCACAAAGGAGAGCGCAAAATGCCAAAGCTTCGCCGCCAGGTTCCCACACCCGCAATCACAGGGCAATGCGATGTGGATGAACTGGTCAGGCAGATTTGCGTACGCTTTTCCCCCAGCACCTCTGATACCGCTGGTGGCACGCAAGCTCAGGCAGCACTCGATGACTCTCATCCTGGTTGCTCCAACGTGGGCTTGCCAACCATGGTACACCACGTTTCTGGAACTCTCCGTGGTACCGCATCAAAGGCTTCATCTCACTCCCAGCCTTCTGACGCAGAGCCATGGCGACATTCAGCACCCAGATCCGCAACAGCTCAACCTGGCGATCTGGCTCCTGAAGTCCTAGAGTTCGGCTACCTCAATCTTCCCCCCGATTGCATGGACATCATTCGGGAGGCAAGGAAGCCCACTACTAGAGCTTGTTATGCGGCTAAATGGAAGCGTTTCGTTGTTTACTGTGTAAACCACGATATTGACCCGCTAGATGCTTCCATTCAGAATATCATTTGTTACCTGTTCCACCTGTACCAATGTAACTTGGCGTATTCCTCTATACGCATTCACTTGTCTGCAATGGCAGCATACCTCCAGAATAGGCAACACCTATCACTTTTTAAGGTCCCTGCTATTAAGGCTTTTCTGGTAGGACTCAAGAGGGTCATTCCACCACGGACTCCACCAGCTCCGGAATGGAACCTCAACGTGGTTCTTACTAGGCTGATGGGTCCTCCCTTTGAGCCACTGCACTCTTGTGAGCTTCAGTTTCTGACTTGGAAGGTGGCTTTCTTAGTAGCAATCACATCGCTACGGAGGGTTAGCGAGTTGCAGGCGCTCACCATCCAAGAACCTTTCTTCCAAGTACACGCTAACAGGGTGGTGCTCCGCACTAACCCCAAATTCTTACCCAAGGTTGTGTCTCAATTCCATATGAATCAAACAATTGAGTTGCCAGTGTTCTTTCAGAACCCAGAGTCGCTGGCGGAGCGGATGCTCCACACCCTTGACGTTAAAAGAGCCTTAATGTACTACGTTGACAGGACCAAAGATTTTCGTAAGACCAAGCAACTTTTTGTTGCTTTTGCCTCGCACCACAAGGGAAACGCTATCTCCAAAGTTGGGATCGCTAGGTGGATTGTAAAATGCATTCAGATCTGTTACGCTAAGGCCAAGCGCACTCTCACAATTCCACCAAGAGCCCACTCCACCAGGAAGCTGGGGGCCTCTATGGCTTTCTTAGGTAATATTCCCTTAGAAGATATCTGTAGAGCAGCCACATGGTCTACCACACATACTTTCACTAAACATTACTGTGTAGACGTGCATTCCAAACAGCAAGCAGCTGTTGGTCAGGCTGTTCTCAAGACACTTTTTCAGACTGCTGCAGCTGGCACGGGCGGCCGCCAATGATGGGAGGACTGCTATGTATTCTATGCACAGATATGAATTCAGCAGCCCACATGCCTCGAACTGCAAATGCTACCAGTATGCATCTGTTCTTGGCATGTAGGGCTGCTGACATGCATATCGCCCACCCTCCTCCCCGGCGCCTGTAGCAGCTGTAGTCTTCATACATATGTATATGTTCATATATCTGCTCGCAGCATACGCATCATTCACATACTTCACTCCATCTTTGCCAATGGCTAAAAACAATCTGGGGATGGAGGCGATGCCCATGCGCACTGTAGTCCAGGGGAGGAGCCACCTATCTCGTGATACTTCGAAGACTCTTCCAGGACAACAATGTGCAATCATCCGGACCCAACACTAGGCGGCGATCTATGCACAGATATGAATGTCAGCAGCCCTACATGCCAAGAACATATGCATACTGGTAAGTAGCATTTGCAATTATGAGCGTCATTTCCGAGACTCGAACCCAGTTTCCCAGCTTTGAGGTCGACTGCTGTAGCCATAAGGTGACATCCTATTTGATACGACCTAGGCCTGGACACTATGATCGTCAGTAGAGGGTAGTCTGTACCATCATGGTGTTTTGGTACCAAGCATAGTTATGATGTACAAGCTTCTCAAGTGATGTGCAAGCATCACTGATGGACATCCATTTGACGGCACCCAGCACTTCAGAGTTAAGTTTCAACACTAGAGCGCATCAAAGTAGGCAAAGCAACAGTGCACGCTCTTGACACAGTCTGATATTGGACCTCTGTCTTTGACTACACAGCAAATGTGACGAGATAAATATAAAATATAAATGCACCTATACTGCTCATTCACCTTCTGAACTCCTGCATGGCTATATTGTGGGTGCTGTAGCACCTACCTCACCCTGAACAGTTACTCCCTGGCCAGCCAGATGAGGGACACTTTGCCTGGTCAATCATGCAGGATTTTCAGATCTGACAAGGGGGTGTGACAACTTTGGTATTTATTCTAAAGGTTAAGATTCTGTGGTTAGAAGTATCCATCAGAAGTTACTTTCCTTTTGTAACCCTCTTTCTGATGGATACTCTTATCTAACTGCAGGTTCCTCACCAACCTAACCTCTTTCCTGTTTCTGTGAAATGGAGTCCGTTGGTCCAAAATATTTCAAATTATAGATATGCGCTCTGGCACAATCTGATTACTGAGAAATGTATTTTTTAACTCGCGGACAGATATCAGAAATTACCTGTTGTCGACGCACAGAGGTTGAGGGTATATTATATCCCTGAAGTCACTTACTGGGTGGGAAAGACCTGACGAGGAGCAGCACAATACCACCTTCCGGATGAGAGGGAATTGCTGAGAAAACTCTCTGGATCCAGTTTCTAATCTGGGGTATTCACAAGAGGTAACTTGTTCTTAAAACCATGTTGTAAGTGCCAAAAACAGATGTCTGTCTGGACCCACACAGCCTTTTTCCGTTGTGTCTCAGTATCAAGCACGACTTCAAGTCCTGAGTAAAATGCTCCTTTTAGGCATATGATGGTCTTCAAGAAGCAGAAAGCCAAACTATCAGTCAATAATTACAAGAAACTAGGTGGTTCCAATCCAGTTTGCCCTTTTAAGTTTCCTGGGTCATTGTTGAGTCTGCAGCAGATTTCGGTCTGCATGGAGGCCATGCTGTAAATGTTCAACTTTGGCATGCCTCCATAAGGAGCATCTTTAGTCCCCACTGACCTGTTGGATGCCATTTACACTTCCGCATGCGGGTCCTCCCCAGCGCCAACTAACTCTGTCCAGAGCGAACCTACTCTGCCTTCGGCAACAGGCCATGCCTGAACTTCTCTGCCAGAAGCCTTCTGGTTCTGGCTTCACTAGTGCAGCTACAGATGATATAAAAGTTGGGTACAATCCGCTGGCACCAGCTCCTGATCAGTCTTTTGCAAGATTTTGTCCCATGTCACACAGCGCTATCACTGTATTGCACGTTCTGTGCAAGAGGGCTCCCCAACAGTGCATCTTTCTCAGGAACAGGTTTTTTGATTGATAGAAAATAATTTTGGATGTGATTCAGATGTTCTCCAAGGTCTTGAACCGGTACAACATAATAATGGTTATGAGGCAGATCAAGTGCTATATTACCCTGATGCTGGCTTGTACAGTGATTCACAAAATGCCAGCCATTTGATATTTAGCCTAAATCTGCTCTGGGATGTGGCTCGCCTACAGAGGAAAGTGTTTCCTTTGTGGTGGGTGGTAGGAGGATAGCTGAAGTTTTGCGAACTGCCCCTCCTGGCAGAAGAAACCAAAGCTGGTTTACTAAATGAGATACTCAAACAGGGATCCTTCACTAGCGAACCTCTGTTGCCATTCAGTGAGGCTTTTGATGATCCCAGTATGGCTGCTTGATCTATGCCTCTCTGGTCCAGGCCACCCCGTTGTTCAGTGCCATATACCCAGCTCTTGGATTTCCCAACTTTTTGAGTTTAACACTGTTTTTAAAATACACTCTGTCTTTTAGTCCATTACACCCACACTATTTTGGACATACATAGTATGCATTATTTTACCCTCAGTCCCTGAAGATATGAGTGCATCTTTCGAATAAATGGCTCAGGATGGACAGGATGCCGCCAACAGATTTTATACTCTGGTCTTAGTGTTAAGGGTAGCTATGCCATGGGTACTATTGTGATTATTATATAAACTACCCGGATGTGCTTTGCTGGATTTTCCTGAGAAGTCAAGGCTTCCTGGATGGACATGCCCTTTGATGGGGTAAGGCTGTCCGGTGAGAAAACCAACTCAGACTTGGAGATATTTACAAACACTATGAAAAGTTTGAAGGTTGTTCCAGAGGACTTTACACCAACATCAGCCTTCCTAGACACTTAACAGTCCACACAGACTTTTTGTAGCTCTAGGTGCAGAAGCGGTACCAAGGGAAGAACACAGCCACAGCTGTATTAATCCTCCCCCTTTCCTGTTAGTGCCTCCAAACTACTTCAGATTGCCCTTGAGTGAGCACCTGAACCTAGTGGGGGGCGGAATTCAGCATTGTCTGTCCTACTAGTGTGCAATAACTTTTGATCAGTGGGCCCTTCAGATTGTTCAGATTAGCATGCTCTACTGTTCGTGGCATATGAGCTGTAGATCATATGCTGTACATAGATCGCCATCTAGTGTTGGGTCCGGATGTTTGCACTTAGTTTTTGTTCGAAGAAGTCTTTCCAGTCACAAGGTAGGTGACTCCTCCTTTCGGTGATAGTGCGCATGGGCATCGACTCCATCCGTAGATTGTTTTTTCTGCCACCGTGTTCGGATGTGTATTGCTGCGCCCCAGTTTGGTACCGTTTTTGGACCACTTCGACGCGCAATCCACTTCCCTCGACTGTATTGTTATCGATCGCGGTTCACCATTTGATGCACGTCGTCTCACCTTGGAAAACCTTTGTTCGGGAAACTTGTGGCAGGCCGTTGGGCCTACCTGCGCCGACCGCGCTAGCAGTCGATGTAACGGACTACCTTCAATTACTGTTCCAGGTGTCGTGCTAAGTTTCCAGGCACCAAAATGCACAAAGTGTGCAACCTCTGCTTGTCCCCGGAACACGACGAGAACGACTGTGTCGCGTGTTGATCGTTTCGATCGAAAAAGACACTTCATGACCGTCTGGCTCGACGCCACCAGATGCAACACCAGAGCGGGTCTGCACAGGACATATTCGGCGAAGATTCCGACACTGAACATCAGGCTCAAGGAGCCGAAGAAGAAGAAGAAGAACAGATCACCGTGTCCAAGGCCGACTCCGACATGGAAGAAGAGGAACAGGTTACTCCGGGTCAGCGTACTGTGAGTAAAGATACCCCTTGGCCCCTCAACATAAAACAAAGGCTCCGGTCCATCCTCTGCCCTCGGACCAGGTCGGCACTGATAAAAAGTTTCCTACGTCCCGCCCTCGGGCCAAGCTCCGAAACAGAAAGAGAAGCCTTCCGGCTCGGGCTCGAGCCGGCCCCACTCTGGCGCCAAACCAACACCTTTGGCGCCGAAACACAAGTGCGAGCATGAATTGGTCACAGTACCACAGTTGCAGAAGATTCCACCTTCAACACCGAAAGGGTTGGAGCCGAAAACTTCAACGCCCAAAGGCTCGTAGCCAAAACCTTCAACGCCGAAACTGGCACATAAAGAGAAAGACACTCCCTCTAAAGAGCCTCGACCCGATACCCCGCCTTCGGATCCGATACAGAAATAACTGCAAAATCATGCCACTCTTCCAAAAAATTGAAGATTGACCTATCTGAGGACTACTACATTCCTCTCAAAAGAAATGTGATAGTTCCACCTCCTTCTCCGACTGATCCCAACTTGCTCATCACGCCATCAAATTCACCACCACCACCCCTTTCACCTGACCCACAGGATGAAGGGGATGGGGATGAGGATCAGGATAGGCTACACAAAACTGACCCTTGGGAGGATTATCATAAAGACCCAAACATAGACAATGACCCTAATTTGTATCCCTCTAGACCAGGGGTCTTCAAACTGTGGGGCGCGACCCCCAGGGGGACCGTGGAGCGATGTAAAGTGGGTCGCGCCTTCCGAGTCACATTTCTGCTTAGGCCAAGGGCTTTAGCCCCCCTCTTCCCCTGTCCTGTGTCTCAGCCCGGGCTGCTGCAGTGCAACTCAAGCTGCTGGGGGCTCAGCTTGGCAGTACCTGGAGTCTTATCTCCGGCACGGCCGTCAGAGTTTTTCACAGGTCTTTAAAGACCATTTGCATATTTACATGCCTTTGTAAACTGCTTACAGAGGCTTAGTTTTTTTCCTGGTTCCAGTACCCCTGTCCCCCACTCTGCCTATTCCTTACGTTTGTATTTTACATTTTCTGCAGTAGTGTCAAAAAGTATTTTTCATAAAAAGGAATATAAAGTAGGGTTGTCAAAAGACAAATGCCTGCCGTGTTCTGTTTAAAGAGCCTGCAAAGATCTCCTCTTGACACTAAATAGACTTATAAATAAAAAAGTATGTATTCATTCATTATGTAACTTTTCTGTCTTTGTTCTCTTTAATTATGAGTCATGGATCATTGAGGCAGCCCTAGAACACAATTAAAAGGGCTTTCTATTTATATTTGCTGTTCGAAGTATGCTCAGATAAGTGCTGAAAATACAGCTTTAATTGACTGCTTATTTTTGTACTGACTGGGCCATCAAAATAATCTGCTGGCAACCCTAATCATAAGACTGGAAGTTTGTTGCAGGATCAGCACATTATTTATTTCCTTCACCCTTGATCCCAGATTAATGCCGCAATAGTTTAACCTAGATCCAACTCTACTCCGCCGTCAATAACATGCAGAGTTACTTCATGTGTCTGAGAATGCACCCTATATTCAGACAACTCGTTCCTCATTCTCGCCCTTCACTTTCATGCTCACCTTGCACTCACAGCAATCACAATGCATTCATACTGATCACCATGCACTCACACCATACACCCTCTCACCCTACACTCACAGTGATCACTCTGCACCCGCAATGCACTTGCGCTGTTCACCCTATACCTCACCCTGCAGTCACACGAGTACACTACTCATCCTGCACTCATGTGACACTTGACTCACCTGTCACCTCTCACTAATCAAAATGCAATTCACTCAAACAAGCCCATCAGTAATCATACATTCATTCATCCCATTCTGAACTTGCATCCGCACCCAAATTCATACGCCACCTCACTCACCCTGCAGTCACTCCTCTTACCCTACTCTCACACTGTTGCATCGCTCACTGTGCACTCACATGGGCACTCTTGTCACCCACACAGTGCAGAGGGTTAATGTGCCTGCTACAAAGAATATGTACCATGCAGATCACAGAAATGAGTGTGAGTAAACTATGAGTAGCGCTATAAAAAAATGTAATGTTTGTCAGGAAGGTCCTCCTGGGGCCCTGTTGCAGTCTGGGCAATGCAGTCCCACCAAGATGCTGCCCAGCCAATCTCCACTAATATCGTAGACAGTATACTGAGGGACAGAATATCGAAAGGAAAGTATTTATAGATTTTCTGTACCTAACTCTACGTGCATGTTCCTGTGTTTATCTTCAAAGTACATAGATGTGAAGTAAAGAATAGTAAATCTATACTTCCCTATGTGCACTTACCTTTCAATATTTTGTCCACGTTGTTAGTGCGCCACTGTATTCTTGTATTCGATATTCCAGAGTGCAGTCTGCACGCTCTAAAGTGCTGCAAAGACTGGAAAACTGTAGAACGTTAATCTGGGCAATTAGATAGTAGAGGTGATGGCCTGAATCACTCAAGACACTGTGATTGTGGCCACTATCATTGATGTGAAAGGCCAGAGAAAATCCTGTGAGCATCCCAGCTGTGGTACTGACTGCAGACTGTCTCTTTTTTTAGAATGCTACATCACCAAATTGAGCAGTTTGGAGAGACCGATTTTGAGACCTTGGTTCCCTACACCTCTTCGCGACGGATCGCTGGAAAAATCTTCTTCTGTTGCTTAGGTAAGAAACAGTCAAGGATAATCAGCGTGAAAGAAATGGACATCAAGAGAGATGGAGAGAGAGAAATAGAGATAGGGAGAGTTGGAGCAAGAATGGTAGAGAGATGCATACATAGAGAGTTAGAGCAAGAGTGATAGAGAGATGCATACATAGAGAGTTAGAGCAAGAGTGATAGATACATACATAGAGAGTTAGAGCAAGAGTGATAGAGAGATACATACATAGAGAGTTAGAGCAAGAGTGATAGAGAGATGCATACATAGAGAGTTAGAGCAAGAGTGATAGAGAGATACATACATAGAGAGTTAGAGCAAGAGTGATAGAGAGATGCATACATAGAGAGTTAAAGCAAGAGTGATAGAGAGATGCATACATAGAGAGTTAGAGCAAGAGTGATAGAGAGATACATACATAGAGAGTTAGAGCAAGAGTGTTAGAGAGATGCATACATAGAGAGTTAGAGCAAGAGTGATAGAGAGATGCATGCATAGAGAGTTAAAGCAAGAGTGATAGAGAGATGCATACATAGAGAGTTAGAGCAAGAGTGATAGAGAGATACATACATAGAGAGTTAGAGCAAGAGTGATAGAGAGATGCATACATAGAGAGTTAGAGCAAGAGTGATAGAGAGATACATACATAGAGAGTTAAAGCAAGAGTGATAGAGAGATGCATACATAGAGAGTTAGAGCAAGAGTGATAGAGAGATAAATACATAGAGAGTTAGAGCAAGAGTGATAGAGAGATACATACATAGAGATTTAGAGCAAGAGTGATAGAGAGATGCATACATAGAGAGTTAGAGCAAGAGTGATAGAGAGATACATACATAGAGAGTTAGAGCAAGAGTGATAGAGAGATACATACATAGAGAGTTAGAGCAAGAGTGATAGAGAGATACATACATAGAGAGTTAAAGCAAGAGTGATAGAGAGATACATACATAGAGAGTTAGAGCAAGAGTGATAGAGAGATGCATACATAGAGAGTTAGTGCAAGAGTGATAGAGAGATACATACATAGAGAGTTAAAGCAAGAGTGATAGAGAGATGCATACATAGAGAGTTAGAGCAAGAGTGATAGAGAGATACATACATAGAGAGTTAGAGCAAGAGTGATAGAGAGATACATACATAGAGAGTTAGAGCAAGAGTGATAGAGAGATACATACATAGAGATTTAGAGCAAGAGTGATAGAGAGATGCATACATAGAGAGTTAGAGCAAGAGTGATAGAGAGATACATACATAGAGAGTTAGAGCAAGAGTGATAGAGAGATGCATACATAGAGAGTTAGAGCAAGAGTGATAGAGAGATGCATACATAGAGAGTTAGAGCAAGAGTGATAGAGAAATACATACATAGAGAGTTAGAGCAAGAGTGATAGAGAGATGCATGCATAGAGATAGTGGCAGAGAGATCTAGAGAAATAGCTAGAGATATATATAGGGCTCTAATATGATTTCGTTGAGGATTTTGAATTTTCTATGTGGCCCAACATTATAACAAATGCATGAGTTAAATGCACAAACTATAAATAACATTAATTTAATTTGGAAAATATGCAAGCTGTGAAAATGATAAAAGAATTAACGTTTTGCGCTATCTGTGAACAAAATTAACAAACTACATGTCCCAGAATGCCTGTATAACCTACAGGAAGTGATGTAATCCCAAATGGTTTCCCCCCCTTCTTTTCTTCTTTATTTAAAAAGCAAAATGTTGTCAAATACACTAACCTGTGAGCAAGGTCTCCGTAGAGACCGAAACGCGTTAGGTTTTGCTGGATGCTGAAATAAAGAAACTGTAATTCGACTTAAAACCCGGTGTGGTTTTTGAATTTTTCACACGGGAGTGCATGAGGAAAAAACTTCCCTACGGGAAAAGCTGAATTTTTGTAACCGCAGCGGGTCCTGCTGCGCCTCGCGTGCACCGCCCCAGAGCACCGGGAGCCTCCGAACTTGGGCCAGACTGAATTTTATATATATATATATATATATATATATATATATATATATATATATATATATATAGAGAGAGAGAGAGAGAGAGAGAGAGAGAGAGAGAGAGAGAGAGAGAGAGAGAGAGAGAGAGAGAGAGAGAGAGAGAGAAGTAGAGACAGGGAGTTAGAGCGAGAGAGATCGAGAGAGTGAGAAAGACAGTGTGAGAGAGAGAGAGCCCAAGCCTGATTTCCTCTCCTCTCAATCAACAGGTTTCTCAGGTGGGCCTTTTTAGCTCGCAAAAAGAAAAGGCAACAAAAACATCAGGGGACTAGAGTTATTGTTTTTGTGAGCTTCCTTTTCAGTAGTGCCACTCAGTCTTGGATCTGCTACCTCCACCTGGTTCACCCCGATTGCCATCCCTGGTCAGACCTAAGAACCCTCTGCAAGACAACTGTCAAGCTCACAGTTGCTGGAGATTGGTCAGAATGACCCTTTGGATCTAAATCCACTAGATTTCGGGAGGGCAAACCTGCTGAATTTTACCATGTGAAAAAAGCTAGGCAAATAATACAAACTCTACGATAAGCACCACATTTCACATGTTCTGCTGAAACTCGTTAATACCATCATTTATTGAAGCCAATAAATAACAATCCCCGGGCTATCGCTAGTTATCAAATGCAATAAACAAAGCAGCAGTTATGCCGGACTCATAATAAAGGCCTTGTACTTGCACATGTTCCTGAGCAGTTGAAGAAGTCTAACCATTAATGAGGCATTCTCTAGAGTCCACAAGTGCTTAGCCTAAAGGAAAAATCAATGAGATTGTCACCAAGTTAGAACACCTAATTAGGATTCTGGGTCGGTAACATTGTTAGTATAATTTAATATTTTGTTTCTGCTCAGCTGGCAGACCCCCGGGCACTGGCCTCAGGAGTCAGTTCATACCAGCTTTCTCCCCTGTGTGCTAAGGTTGTGAGACCTAAAATGCAGAGCAGTAGTATTGATCGCCAATAGTCCAGCCCATGCTCCTGTTCCCATTCCAAATGGCAGGTGTTAGTAGGCAAAGTTATAAGTCCAGAATTTGAAATCTGGCCCCATTTTGCCTCATTTCATCGGAAGGAGCCAGTGGCCACCTCAGCAGGTGCCCTGCTGTCGAGGTCCGACCCGGTTTATTGTCGGGCCATGTGAGCAGCATTTCTGCCTATCCCTAGTATGAGCATATATTCTATTGAGGGTGGTCGATTTTAACAGCCCTGCTAGCCAGTTCCACTAAAGCTGATCTTATCTGAATTTCCAACGTTAGGCACATTTATGAAGATTATGACACCTGATTTGAGAACCTATTTTAGGGACTTCAACTAATATGTCCAAAACCAGGTATGTTTGAACAGGGATGTCCCCTGGATGGCGTGCAGGCGTTTGTCCCTGCTCTGACGGCTTGACTATATGAACCTGGTATCCTGGCTTTAGATTCTTGGCCCTGGCGTCACAGTGATCTATTGTATGGACAGTGACCTAGGCCTGTCCCTGACATGAGGGGTCCTGGACTTGACCTGTTAACTGGTGAAGTGCATAAAGCGTGCCCTCATTTACTGACATTGACTACCATCCCTGTCATGGGTTTAGTACATAGAGTGGTGGTGTGTTTTTAGAATCCTTAGTTGTATCAGATCTTTTTATCTGAGTCACTAGACTGGAGGGCTACTAGCCCACCCATGTAAAGTTCTTCTTCTGTGCACTTTCCCAGTTCATAGCGCTAACATCTTGAATGCATGTAATGCAAGTTGATGGGTTTTGTAGTTCCTACAGAAAGTATACAGGATCTGCGCGTTTAGACAACATACAATGTAGGATTTGTGCCAGACAAACTCTGACCACCCCCACCGGGTATGTTGGCCTTTGTACCAACTAGCTCACTGTGCCACTAGAATCTCCTCTTACCAAGGAGAGAATAGTTCCTGGCCACCATTGAACATGACAACCCTGATACCGCTGGACCGTGGAAACAATATACTACCTTTCAATCAGTCACTCGTGCTTACTTAGTCTGTCTCAGAGAATTACACAAAATAAACAGGCTGGGTGTTTTCAAAAAGCATTTATTGAACAGTTGTTATTCTGGTGTAAAATAAATGAGCTGCAGCACCCATTAGCCAGTATAGGATATACATGATTGGCAGTACTATAAAGGTAAATGGATGGTATAGCTCTACCATCTTACAATAATCATAAATACATCCGAGTATATAAAACACATGATAAAAAGATGCGTACTCCTATAATGCTTCCCTAACTAGATGTACCTAAGTGTACCTAGCATGGTGATATGTGTTAAGCCAAGAATCCCTCTAGGATTTAGTTGACCCCATTACCTGAAGTGAGAGACTGGGGGACCCCGTCCTGGTCTCAAGTTGGACACCCCGCAAGGGATGTTTTAGGACCACTGCAAGCTGGAGTGTCTGCATGCAGGAACCTCAGTGTCTCTGGTCAGTATGTCGGCCGGCAAGTCTTGGTCTCCTCTGTCTTATCTTAGCAAGATGTGATGCATATATACCCATAGGTCTCCCCAGGGGTCCTACCCTGCTGTGTTACTGTGTTGGACTAAGGATGACGTTGGGCATGAACTTTGTACATAGATTTTATACCGGAGATGATAGTCCTGCTGTGCTTTCAAGAATCGTCATGCATAATGTATGAGATTTCGAACTAGGGAAAAGCTGCTTCTGAAGGCAGTGTAGTATCTAGGAAAATGGTCAGTCCCTGCAAACCGTGACAAGTGTAATGTAGTAAGAATATAGGTGAAAGGTAATGAAGTTACTGAGGCCTATATTATGGTACCTATATGGAATACAACCAATTTGTGTAGCCTCCATGGTACTTGCATGCTGTTTGTGAATGAGCTAGAGTAATAAAGGTCTGCGGTATCCATTTTGCATACTCCTGGGCTGTATTTGCACAAGGTGGTGTTACGGAAAAAAAATATGAAATGGCTCAATTGACAATAATGCACAGAATTTAATAAGCGTGGAATGTCTGTCAGCTCTGGGGAACTGGAACTTCAAATTTCAATACAGAGGATAGTTGCTTTTATACTTTTTTAAAGTGAATATGTCATATACAAATAAATTTGCATATTTACTGATAGGTTGTTCAAGCATAGCATCATTATCAAAAAAAAGCAATACTGTTCTACTAAAATAACTGATGAAATGGCTGAAGGATGCTGCCTATCTACTCAAGTGGTTTGCTACAATTCTACACTGCCACTTGTACTTCCTGTGTCTGGCTTGTCTGGCTTCAAAGCATATCAGTGCCCTACTCCTACATGTCTAATGTTCTGTGACTTCTAATATCTCATCTGTCCACCACCTCTATTCTGCTTTTTCAGCTTATTTTCTTATTTTCCTAAAAGCTCGTTCCCTCAACGGGAACCTGTGGCCTTCTCTTCTACAGTAGTGTATAAATATATTTCCCTATTCTACCAGAGCTTGCATCTATTTCCCTCCCTCCAAATCTTAACCATATTTGTGCTGCTTTTTTATTCTGCCTTTGAAGTAAACCTGGGCCTGTATCTTTCCTTTTACACGTACACCTGCACGCGTTCTCTTGCTGATGTTTGCATTTACGTGTATAGACATCCTTAATTTTTGACAACAGTGGAAATGAGGTTTGTGTTCACAGCCAGTGGAAGTGTATTACTAAAGTTGCTTAGAGAGAAGGCCTCAACACTGAGGTGAGGGGATAGAGAAATAGGTCCCGTAGATATTTATTTTGGGCTTTTGCTTAGCAAGGAGCTGCTGATTATTCTTCCTGAACACTGTCATTTGGTGGACGGCAAGTGTGAGGGGTGGGGCTGAAGACTCTGTGCAAGGTAAGGAACCCTTTAGCGGAGGCCTGCCCTTTTGTCTTTCTCAGATTACTTTTTCAGTGGGTAAAGGCAGCCAGGTGCAGAAGAAACCCCATTCCTTTTTGTGCCTCTGTTGTGCCCTCCTGTGGTAGGCTTCACACTACTCTAATGTTCTATCTAGAGAAGAGCCTAGAAAGGACATTTGAAAAGAGAAAAACCTTAAGCCAGATTTACAGTTTCAGACAGCGGCGGCTGGCAGAAGTAAACGCAGTGGGGCGGTTGCGGGGTGGGGCAAAGTCGACAGACAACAGAATAGGTATAATTTAATAAATAATACCTATTGCACTGTCTGTAGTCTTCCCCTGCCGCGCCCTGCCCCATCTCACGGCACTTACCTGTGCCGGCCGCCGCTGGTTTCAGACAGTGGATACACATCTGCTGTTTGCTATTTGTGTATGAAACTGGGGCCCTACTACCCAACTACTGCACTTTTTGTCCCAGTTCCAAACTGTGATGGCCAAAGAAGGAAGTGCTCAGCAGAATAGTCATACGACTGCTGCGCAGCCAAGATTGTTGTCTGCCCGATAGCCAGTTTCCCAAAGGTAACATGATGTCACCTGAGGTCTGGGTCTCTTGCTGTGTTGTAACAGCTGCATTATTGTCCAGAAGTTGCTAGAGGCCTGCCTGTCTGCTGATAGAAGGGAAGGATCCTGCCTACCTTACAGGACGTGGGTCCTGAAAGGTGCAAAGAGCAGTGCGACCCCAGTGTCGGCTGAGAGTGATCTGTTTGGCCTGAACAATAACGGGCCGACAGACTCTTTTGCCACTTCATGGCAGGGACTGCAATTACTGTGGCACAGTGAAGGCAGCGATTGCTTGTTGTGACCGGCCTGTGTGTTGCCACAGCTGCCAAGTCGAAGATCTGCATGTGCACGGATGTGCCTGCTCAAGTTATGATCTGCCTCTGTGTGGGCGGAACTACCCCAGTGTTGATAGGCCTGTACATGTCTACAACTGCGAAGGTGATCAGTCGAAGTCATGATCAGCCCAGATCACACCGACCAGTCCACTCGTGAATCCAGGGACCTCACTACTCCGAGCCCTGAATTAATTGGCAGCATATTACCCTGCTAACATTCTCAATATATACTGAGACAAGGATAAGTGGAGCATAATTGGAGGAATAGTGCTCTTTGACTACATACTACCTTATCTAGAGGTTACTCTAAAATTGTTTTGCAACATACTTAAGAATACCAGAATTTTTTACCTCCCACACTGTCATATCCTAACAGGAGGTCTGGCCTCGGGACCAATACAAAGACCAGCCCTGATGAAGTCATAGGGACATTTCCCGGATACGACGAAATATGTATTGGCTAAGGCTAAAAGAAGATCATCTGAAGAAGATGAAATAAAACAAAACACCAGAAAACCAGACAACCGATATTTAGCATATTTATTAATTCTGATTATTGTACAAAACAGTAACTGATTTAAATGGCGTGTGCTTCAAACCCCTAATTATTATTTGCTGAAAAACCTTTAAACTCGTGTTCTTATGCAACCAAACTAAGGGGCTCATTAGGATTGCGGTTAATCCTCATCCTCCTGGACGGCGGAAGCCACCGCCGGCCCGGAGGATGCGGATTAACCGCTGCGGACTGAAAAAAGACCCCACGCCAGATTAGGATGGCTGGGGGATCTTTTTTCCGTCCGCCGCGGTCACCTTCCGACCGCGGCGGAAAACCTCTAACATGGCTGGCAGTGTCTATCAGACACCGCCAGCCATATTAGGATGTCAGCGGTGCTATGCATTTACACGGCGGCATTTCCGCTGTGGAAAGGCATACAGACTTTTCTTTGGGGCCCATTGCGGGCCCCCAGGGGTGAAGAGGGGTGGGGGGTGCACATGGGGGGTACCTATGGTACCCCCCTGCCTTTGCGTGCACGAAGCGGCAGGCACCACGTGGTGCCTGCAGCTTCATGCACGCAAAGGAAAACTTGGTGTCTACAAAAGAAATGATTATAAACAAAATGTTAAATGGCTGTGTACATCATACATTTTCTCTTTATCTTTTTAAGGCAATTAAAATGAAAGGAAGCAAGAGTAAAAACAATTCTGACGGAGACTTCTTTTTGATTTCAGAGTAATTAATAAAATGTTATACATACATTTATCATCGCTTTACCATTATAGGGTAACTGCCCTAACTAGCTGTTCCTTTCAATGACACTTCTAACCAAAGATTCCTCACCATGTGAGTGTTCCCAAGTGCCATGCTGGATCTTGAAAACTCAAACAGCAGTGCTCCTGCATGCTGGTAGGTGGTGTCATGCGACTTCGTGATGATGCTGTTCTGCTCCGGAAGTGACAAACAAAGATGCATCTACGCACCAAAAGTGCTCGCTGATGTCAGTTCATTCTGTGCCTTCAAACACAGATCCGGAGCTCCACTCTTTCTTCTCTCTGCGATGAGATTTTCTTGCAAATTTCCACTGTGCAATGAACATGTCACCCCTTAAAATGACAGGGTTTCATCCTTGTAGGTACTGTCACTAACAGATGTCTATGACTGTGACATATCCCCACGAGATGTGCCTGTGGTATTTGGGTTCAAGTCACAACCCCAAGACCTGCGATGACTGCTCCCAGAGGATTACAAAAGCCATCCAAGAATGTGAAGCGAAGCTTCATGTGCCGAAGCACTGGAAGCCTCATCACCGGCCCCTCTCCAGGCTGAAGTCGAGAGCACACACTCATTTCCAAAGTCCTTCCTATAGCTGATTTTCTTCGTGGTCGAGGAGCTGATTACTTTTTTGGTCCAGATACATCCCGAGTCCCAGGGTCCGTTAGTGATGTCATAGCAAGTCAATGCCTTTTGAGAGTATCTTTTGCACACTCCCGACGTCCTCTTCCGTGCCTTCAGGCCCCATATATTCACATAAGCCTCCAGTCGGGTTACTGCCTGTGGGCTTGCCACCAGAGCCATCTGTGTGTAGTGTAGAGTCGGGTAGTCTTGAAATCCTTTATTGGCATATTAATAAAGATCATATGTACAACAGGTGAGTGCCAGGAAGCAGCATACACTCTTTAAGCTACTGGACAACTGACCCATAGAACCAGAATGGCAAATCGCCATACTTTCTATGGCTCTGGCATCACGAGCATTTAAAGTAACATAACACAAGGAATTTGTAAATAAACAATATAACCCCCCCCCCCCCCCTTTATAACAAAAAAAAGAAAATATACAAAGAGAAAATAAAACAAAATGAATTATATAACATATTACTAAATCCATGAATTATATAACATATCCTTTAAGCCAGCCCGGTAACACTCTTGTTCTTTTCCCAAGTACAGACTCAACAACCTTAGAAATACCATCTCCAACCCTTTCCCTCCTTACAGGAAGAGGATGCATTTTCCAAAGAAAGGTCCTTTGGCTGTTCATATGTATTTCCCACATCACCAGCTAATTGAGATTGCAGACAACTATTCTCAAAGTGATCCTCAAGCCATTCAACATCATTTTGATTGTTCAACTCCTGAGAACCCATAATCCCACTTTGTTCTGGATTAATAGCAATCTTTTTAAGATTCCACACTCTACCATCACATAGTCTCATTGAGTTCCTCAAGATTTCTATTACTTGTCTAGGTGGTTCATAACGGCTTTCACCTTTAGGTACCTTAAAAGGTTTTTTAACCCGTACCCAATCACCTACCTTAACTTCAACATCTTTGGTACTATGATGTTTGTCATAGAATTCTTTGTTTTTGGCACGAACAAAATCCAAATCATTCTTTACTTCCACAGGAGACCATAGTGTAACTTTTCCATCCAATAGCCAACCAGGGTTGAACTTGCAACTGGGTGACCTACCTCTCATCATGACAATTGGAGATGATCCAGTGCTAGTCTGAGATGTTATCCTGTACGACCCCACAGCTTTTTGCACTTGAACTTTCCACTCCAACCTCTTGCTAACAGACGCCTGAATGATCCCTGTAATTACCCTGTTAAACCTCTCCACTGTGCCGTTGCCGCTTGGGTTATATAAAGCTTTAGTTTTATGTTTAACACCGCATTTCTCAAAATAATCTTTTGCCATCTTAGACATAAATTGTACTCCATTGTCTGTTAAAATACAGACAGGCAAGCCTTCCATAATGAAAATTTTATCAAGAAACTTGAGAACAGTATTTGTGTCTATTTTGTCAACAAACCTGACAATGTGCCACTTAGTGAAAAGATCAACAGCTACTAATCCAAATTCCTTCAGTTGGCCAATAGGTCCAATAATATCCACTGCAACAGTATCCCATGGGAGATCTGGGATCTAACCATCACTCATTGTAGGATTCAACGTTCTAAGTGTTTTATCAGCAGAATTACAAACCTCAAATTCCCTCACAAAACTTTCAACATCCTTATCAATTCCTGGCCACCAAAACATGCCTTTAACTATCAGTTTGTTCCTTACAGTCCCAAAATGGCCCTCATGGCACAATTGCAGAATGTTCCTTCTCAATGAAACAGGGGGAACAATTCTATCACCGCTCAACAGTATATCTTTCTCAAGAGACAATTCCATATAAACTTCCCAAAAGGCATTTAAACTTCCTTTTATAAAGTTTTTCCTAGGCCAACCCTTACAAATGTAATCCATAACATCTTGCAAAACCATATCCTTCCCTTGTTTTTCCATCCATTGATCTTTGCTGATAGATGGTGCACCAGAATCATGAACCAAAGCCACAGTAATATTGCCTCAAGGATCATCAACACACGCTTCAAGTGGAGACGGCAATCTAGATAAACAATCCGCTATAAGATTTTCTCTTCCAGGTAAGTAAACCATTTTATAAATGTACTCTTTCATGCGCATGGATAATCTAGCTAGTCTCGCCGAAGCTCCTGAAATACCTTCACAAGACAAGATGCGAATTAAAGGTCGATGGTCAGTACAAATAATGACCGGTTTACCCTACACAAAAGCCCAAAAATGTTCTAAGGCCCATGCATACGCCAAGGCTTCTCTCTCTATAATCGGATATCTTCCCTCAGCATGAGAGAGTGCTCTTGAAGCAAACAAAATTATCCTTTCCTTGCCATCCAATCCTTTCTGTGATAATACAGCTCCGAGACCCTTATCACTAGCATCTGTAGTCAATAAACACTCTACGTTAGGATCAAAACTAGCTAACGCATTCACATTTTTTAAGTAAACCTTGATCATTGCAAATTCATCCTGACAAGCCTTAGTCCACTCAAACTTTGTATTTTTCTTGAGCAAACTACGAATGTTATATACCTTCGATGCAAAATTATTGATAAACTTCGCACAGTACTCTGCCATGCCAAGAAACGCTCTCACTTCTTCTTTAGTAGTAGGTGCAGATGACGTTACAATATTTTCTACCAGTAAAGGTTTAGGCCTGACTCCCTATTCACTAATAATATGGCCCAAATAAGACACACTTCTTTAACCAAATTTACATTTAGACATTTCTACTCAAATCCAGCTGACTGCAACGTATTTAGAACCTGTTTTAACCTTGAATCATGTTCAGTTTTATTTGCCGCTGCCACCAAAATGTCATCCTGGAAGAATGAAACCATGTCCATATCTCTCAAAAATCTATGCATGAAACGCTGGAAGACAGCCGCAGCTGACGTCAGCCCAAACGGCATGCACCTGAATTGGTAGCAACCGAAAGGCGTGATAAATGCCGTAAGCTTCCTAGTTTTAGATTCTAATTCCACCTGATGGTAAGCGAGCGAAAGATCAATTGTTAAAAACCATGTGGCACCTCTTAATGAAGACACCATTTCGTTAATCTTAGGAAGCAGAAACTTCTCAATCCCAATATCATTGTTCAGGTGGCGCACATCAATGCATAAACAAATTTTCCCATTGGGTTTTTAGGCAACCACAATGGGAGAAATCCATTCAGATGTTTCCACCTCCTCGATTACTCCCTTGGACAACACGCCTTGTAACTCTTTCCTAATTTCGTCCCTGATCAACAAGGGAATAGGTCTTGCTTTGTGCACTTTAGGTTCAGCATTTGCTTTCAACACAATTCTTAGTTCAAAACCCTTCAATGCTCCTAGTTCTTCACCAAACACTTCAGGAAAACTTTTATACATTACATCACCCAACTTGCTGCACTCATCCATGATCAAAACTTTCTCTTTGCTATTGGGGTCTAAAATTATGTTTAAGTTCTTTTGATCAAACCACCCAAGCACTGATGGTCCAACCTTTGCCACATACAACTTCCCCCTAGTGGAGCCACCCTTGAACAAAAAGGTAAGCCATTTAAAGCCCAACATCTCAATGTTCTCCCCAGTATAACTAACAGGGCAAATGTCCAATACATTCAATTGGTCCCCAATTTTTCCAATACATTTTTTCCTCCAATTTTCCTCGTTAACAATGGTGTAGGGAGATCCCGAATCTGCATATACATTTACTATGACACCTCCCAAGGATATCTCGCACACAGGTTTACCCTCTAAGGAATTTTCTGTGATGTTTATAACATAATTCCCTCTTACATTTTTAAAACATTCATAATCCAATACTTCATCTTCCATTTCACCACCTTCCACATCCCAAATATATTTCACATTAGCGCGTTTACGGCACATTTTACTAAAATGGTCCATAAGTCCACAAATCCCACATTTCTTCTTTAAAGCAGGTCAATATTTACTAAAGGCTAAATGTTCTTTACTGTCACAATGATAGCATCTTCTTTCTTCTATCTTCCTATCTTTACTTTGATACTTGGCAGGTTGACTCATCCATTTCCCCTGCGATTGCTGATGAAAACTCTTAATCGGTGTCTGAATTTTACATATAGCTCCTGATGTTTTGACTGGACCTTTATCTGTCTCCTTAACAATTGTTGCACATCTGCCTGACATTTCTGATTTTCTCATTATAGCAACTACGTCGTCTAGTGATGAATCACCATTAACCCACAGACGGTCCTGCAAGGTAGAATTGTTATTGTGCATGACTAATTGATCACGTAATAGATCATCGTGCAGTCCTCCGAATTTGCAAACAATAACCAGTTTTTTTTAAATCATCGATCCATTCTTCAACTGTCTCCTCCTTTTTTGCTTCCTCTGAAAGAATTTATGTCTTATAAATCCAATACTGACTTTTGGAGCAAAGTATTTATCCATATCTCTAAGAGTGTTTTCAAATACATCTAAATCTGGATCCACATATTTACTCATTCGTGAGTGAGTTTTCAATCCTATAGGCCCTAATGAATGCAACAAAATTCTCTTTTTCTGTTCAGCTTTCATCTTTTTAGCCTCATCAATAGCTTCAATATAATTAATGAAATATTCCTTCCATTCAATCCATTTGATAGTAGGTTGTGTACCTGTTGCCCAGAATGGTTATGGGGAACTAATTGAAAAATTCTGCTGTGTCATGTCTTTATTCCTATTTGCAGAACAATCTCCTTCTTCCATACACAGTGTAACTTGTTAAAAAAAAGAAAGTATTTTCCTCTCAACTTAGAACGACTTAAACAAAACAAAATAGCTGTTCATACAACAAAATAACTTTTCCCCAACTTTCTCACCTGTTGTTACTTAAATTGTGCCAATTTTCAAACAGGAACTCCTTAAATACTCCGCGTGTTGCTTTACACAATTTCCATAATCGTATGTAATTCGTTAAATTATCCGATCCTTAGATGTCCTTACATCGGTGGCTTTATCATAACCGATGTGCTCAAAATGACCTCTGGGCAAGGTCACGTCACTCGGTTTTCAGATGTCTTCAATCCTGCGCATGCCCGGTGACGTAAGGAGAAGAACACTCACTGCGTCACTGGCAACGCGCACAGCCCGTGCCGAATCCCGCCGCTGCTCGAAAAATGCAGCCGGAGGCAGTGGATTCAACGGTCACCGTGCAGGCCCAAAAAAAAAAAAGTAAATCTTACTGCAGTAATTTGACTTGATGGCCGGTCGATCATTGAGACTCCCAAGGCTGAGGTTTCCACGAAGCCCTTTTTTCTTTTTTTTTCTTTTCTGTAAACACCGCCCAAAATGACTTCTTGTTTCCGTTCCAATAAAAAAAAGAAAAAAAATGAACACCATAAAAGATGTTATTTCAGGAAAGTCCAGTTTCCCTAGTAGCCAATTTGTAGTGTACAGTTAGGTAGTCTTGAAATCCTTTATTGGCATATTAATATAGATCATAGGTACAACAGGTGAGTGCCAGGGAAAGCAGCATACACTCTTGAAGCGACTGGACAACTGACCCATAGAACCAGAATGGCATATGGCCATACATTCTATGGCTCTGGCATCACGAGCATTTAAAGTAACCTAACACAAGGAATTTGTAAATAAACAACATAACACTGTGCCTCTTGAACCCACTTTGGGTTCCAGATCAGCATCTGTGCGGGCTTGATGCACGTTGCTGAAATCCTTGATGACGCTGCAAACATCGACACCAGCTC
The DNA here is from genome assembly GCF_964263255.1 of Lissotriton vulgaris. Taxonomy (NCBI): domain Eukaryota; kingdom Metazoa; phylum Chordata; class Amphibia; order Caudata; family Salamandridae; genus Lissotriton; species Lissotriton vulgaris. The sequence continues at coordinate 1,602,330,156 of NC_141693.1, read as the reverse complement.
CCACGCTACCTGCACCAGAGGAGGAGTCACAATCCATTGTGTTATACGATCCAAGCTGTCTTCCTGTAGACCTTGACTGATGCCCCGTCCAAATCTTGATGTGGCATACTCAATAGTGAACCCATCAAACTGTGACATAGTACCGGCAGCCACTAGTAGAGTAAACACTAATGCCTTGAGCAGCAGACACACTTAGGGACATTGTCGTTAAAGTCACACCATTTATGATAGTCAGGAAGCAGCCAAATTTGTCATCCATTCAGGCCTAGACACCAGAGATTGTCTGGGCAGGACTAGGGAAATGAGCATGGTACTCTGCCTCCACACATGGATGAGGTCGACCATTTTCTCCAGGGGTCTCCATGTTTACTTAGTGGACATGCCTTTCAACAGCTGTCTGGTGAAATGTTAGACTCGCCCCTAGAACTTTTTAAGGAAAGCAGAGCCATGGCTCAATTTTTGGGCCTTTCAGCTTCATCCCTTTTTAGGGATATGCCAGTGACTTGGCATATCAACAGCGTCAAGGCCCACTACACCCACAACAGGCCTCACAGCCCTTTTGCAGTTGGGCAGTGGGCCCAAGAGACTACACCCTAATAATCAGAAGGAACACACATCTTAAACCTCCACTCCTCTGGCAATAACATCAAATTCCCTTTAGTTTGACCGTAGCAGCACACAGCTATCCGGTAGGAGGCAGGATCAGCCACAACATGCAGAGGTGACAACACTTTACATCTGAAAAATGAATCCTGCAGATTTTCCAACAGGGCTACACCTTGCCATTCGATTTCACTTACATGACCACTTCTCTGAAAACCATCTGTTCTTTTTATAGCAGGAAGGGCAGGCTCTTTTGGCCAAAGAATTCATAGAGGTTGTACCAGCTTTGGAAGTTGAAACTCGGTGCTGTTTCCACTCCTCCTTGTGCTGAAAAAGGAAGGAGGCCTCCACTTTATCCTAGATCTTTGCCCACTCAACACCTCCCTGTGCAAGGACAAATTAAAAAGAGAACCCTAGCCCAGGTTCTATCTGCCCTGCATACTGGAGATAAGATACTGGTGCTGGATATGCAGAAGGCTTATTTTCACTTCTCCCACAGGCACAACCTGTAATTCAAGGTGAGCGATGAGCAGTGCCTCTTAGGTGTACACAAAGGTGATGATGGTAGTTGCTGACCATCTGCGGAGGTGAGGGGAACTAGTATTCTCCTCCCTTGACAACTGGCTGTTCAGAGCTTGCTTACTACAGTCAGTCACCGACCCCCTCCAGGTGTCGTAAACCTCTTGACATCATTGGGGTTCTCAATCAATCTTTCAAAGTCAAATTTGACTCCTTCAAAAATGCTTCCCTTCATTGGAGCTATTCTATACTTGGTGCAGTCCCATGCCTTCCCCCATAATGGAAAGTCCAGGACATTCAGGCTATGATCCCAATATTTCGGCCTCTGTCCTGGATATCCATGAAGATAACTAAGACTGTTGGTGCTCCTGACCTCCTGCTTCCTGGTGGTAAAGCATGCTGTGGTATATGCAAGCTTTATAATGGGGTCTGAAGTCCCAGTGGGCATAGCATCAGGGTATCTGTCTGACATTGTCCTGCTTTTGGTGGAGGCTACAAAAGACATGCAGAGATTGCTGGTGGACCATGATTGGTTCAGTAGCAGATCCTTCATCCTGTGCCACTCACAGCTAATAGTGGTGACCCATGCATAGATTCTTGGTTAGGGCGGCCATTTGGGAGAGGTGAAGATCAGAATCACTTGGTCTCCGTAGGAGGCCCGTCTCCACATCAATCTCCAGAGGTTGCAGGCTATCCATTTGACATTGGAAGCCTTTCTACCACACATCAGAGAAAAGCTAGTGCAGGTGCTCACATACAACACCACTGCCATGTGGTACTAGAACAATCAGGGATGAATAGGATTGTGGACCCTGTGTCATTAGGCGCTATGCATCTGTAAGTGGCATGAAGATCAGGACATTTTCCTGGTGGCACACCACCTGGTTGGTGAACGCCAGGGCGGGCAAACTCTACCACTGACACCTAGCAGATCATTAATGGCAGCTGCACCCTGAGGCAAGGATAGGTCTCTTTCTCAAATGGGGGAAATCTTGGCTCTCTCTTCACAGCTGAAAATGCTTAATGTTAGCTTGTTTGCGCTTTGGAGTCCCCAAGACGTCTCTCTCTCGGTGATGCATTCCACCTAGAGTGTAGTGTGGGACTCCTGCATGTCTATCTTAACCTACCTCTCCTGCCCAGTGTTATGAAGTTCATGAATGACCAGACCCATGTCGTCCTGGTGTAACTGAATCAGGCCATGAAAATAAGGTACACGAACTCCTGGGCAAGAGCATATGTCCTCTGATCAGCCTGCTGCGTCTGGAGGATCTTCTATGACAGATCCTGCAACAAGGCCTTAGGAATCTTCATCTCCACGCTTTGAGATTGTGTGGTGGCAGTTGGGTTCATTCGCTCTTCCTCCCAAAGTAATTGATGTCATTCTCGCAGCCAGGTGTTCTTCAACAAAATAGTACATGCCTGCTATTGGAACAAGTTTGTGGTTTGGTGCAGTACTCTGCAGATTGGCCCACTTCAAGCTGAACTATTGCTTTTTGTGTTGGGCTTAGTCCAGTGTGCACTTGCTTTGGGCACAGTTAAAGGTTATTTGTTGGATCTTTCAGCCTTTTTGCAGTTGCTAGACAAGCCCTCTTTACTTAAATCACCTGTTGTGATGCGTTTTATGAAAGGACTGCAACATTTATTTCTGCCGACACCCTTCCTCATGTCCAGTGGGACCTGAATCTAATTCTCACATTCCTTTCTACCAGTGTGCAGCTGTCCATTGTGGTTCTTACTCTAAAGACAGTTTTTCTCATTGCCCTAACATCGGTGAGGCCTGTGAGTGAACTGCAAGCCTCTGTCAACACACCATACACAACATCTTTTCCAGACACGCTGGTGTTTAGAATCCCTGCCTCCTTTCTCCTAAAGGTAGTAACTCCTTTTGATGGCAAAGAGAAGAGACTCCATGGGTTGGGTCCCAAGAGAGTTCTCAGCTTCCACATTGATAGCATGAGGGAACAATATGTGAACAATCAGCACCTTGGTGGGTTCGCTGGAGCGAAGAACAGCAGAGCCCTGCAGAAAGGGACTATTTCTTGCTGGATTGTTCTCTGCATCAAAATCTGCATGCTCTGGTTAAGAAGCAGCCTCCAGAAGGCTTCCAGAAGGCTTCTGGGGTCATTCCATTAGAGCCAAGGCTGCTACGTGGAGAAGTGTGGCTCAATGATTAGAGCGGCAGACCCTGATGCAGAGGTCTAGCCCGGGACCAGGGTTCAATTCCCCGCCTCCGCGGGTCTTGGGCTCAAAATTCCACGGACCTGATAATTCTCACCTTGGTGCCTATTCCAATCATGGAGTCCCACTCTGCAACTCTGGGCAATAGCTTGCTTAATCTCCACAACGGCCCCCACAACGCTAAGGATGCCTGGCCTCCACCTTGGGGGTGCCCAGGAGTGAACGCCTCACAGGGAAAGCCAGGATGGGTTTCACAGCAGTATTCGTACAAGCGCCTTGAGACCCTTGCAGGTGAGTAGTGCGCTATACAAGTATCAATTTACAAGTATCAATTTACCAGTGCACTGGATAACTGAGTGCGTGTTCTTAACATTGGCCAACCTGATACGTAGGCATCGCACCACTCGTACATGAAGCACCACTGTCTGGATAGCCAGGTCCGTCGAGAAGGGCACGTTTCCCACATGGTCCTGCAGGACTTATAACCAGTTCACAGACCCACCTCCTGGGAGGTACTGCTTTGGTATTCAAAAAATGAGTGTAGGAAAATGCCTCTTTTTGCATAATCACCCCAAAGTTTTTGGACTGATGCTTCTAGCTAACCAAACCTCAGTTCCAATGCTCTGATCCCTAAATGTACATGGTTTATTGCCTTTGACCCAATTGGCATAGGTTAACTTACTTGTAAGATAGATCACTAGTCTATGGTAGCAGGGGTACCAGGGCCTGTAAGTAAAGATGTTCCTGACGGACTGCAGCACGTATTGTGCCACTCTGAGAATGACAAAGTTAAACATGGCTCCCAGCCTGACACTGCAGACTGGAAGAGCAGTTTTAAACTGCTAAATCAACTTTGCCATTTAAACCAATGACAAAGTCTACACTTCCTTTTTTAACATTGATAAGACACCCCTGAGTTAGGGCTATTGAGTCCTAATGCCGGGTGCTGTATGTGATTAAGTAGGATATGTATTTTCACATGCCATAGTTTATTACAAGCCTCAAATTGTCGTTTTGACTGAGGAAAGGCTGTAGCCCCATTTGTGAGTACAGAGTTACACCCTAACAACTCACCTGTGCTAACTTCTGAAGAGGACTACTAAAGTTAGTACTTCAAAATATCAAAATAATTGTCACACTAAACCCAACTTGATGCCCAAGTCATATTTAATGTAACTTTTGAGTATATGCAACTTTTAGATACTTGCCACTCTGTTGCCCAATTATTCCAGTGGCCATTCACAGATGCTGGCTTAACGCAGTCTTCTTCCTACAAGATGTGTAAACAACTACCAGGAACTGTAACAGTGGTGGATGCCTGCCATTGGAAGAGGTGTGACCTATCCCTGGCAGGAAGTTAGACAGGGTGTGAGCCCAAAAAGCGAGCTTCAAATTTGAACGCACCTTTGAAGGGCCACTGGTGAATACATATGAGAGGGGCTACTCTTTTGTTCAGGTAGTGCTGGCGTTAGGAACAGAGAAGGGAAAACAGTTGCCCAACCGTGTTTCCCATGGGCGTGGAGCTCTCGCGAACACACCTCTAGAGTGGGCTACAAGCCCAAGAGAAGGGGTCCTGCCTTCTTGGCAGTGGGCAGAGTAGTGCACTTTCGGATAGCTAGTTGCCACACATTGAAGGAAGTCATCATTAGGCGGGAGGCGACCTAGTAGTCCATTGGCTAGTGACTGTCACAACCCCGAGCACACTTTCTGGGAATAAAGGTGGCAGCACTGGCACCCAGACCTTAGATCACATCTGGACTGGAGAGTGGGCTGATGAAGGCCTGCGCTGCTGTTCCCTAGACCTAGCAAGAAAAGCACCACCAAAGACTGGACTGCACCTGCTGCTCCTTGGTTCAGCACAAAGAGGACTGTGCCTGTAGTGCCTGATTCATGGAAAAGTTCTCCTGAGCCCCAGTCAGAAGAGGGGAACTCAAAGAGTCAGTTGGCTGTTTTCCTATTACAGCTTCAGGGCCACAAACGCTAAGGAAGCCCATTATGGCAAGTCATTTGACAAAATCACTTGACCACCACTGCCTGCTGATGTGCAACCTGGGAGACTAAAATCCGACACTCAAAGTTGCATCTCAGTCTGCTGGACCTGGGAGAGTTGCGACGTGCAGTTTGGTTGCTCAAGACAGACACCTGCCTTCACCAAAGGAAACCGCTAGTTTTGCCGTGACTGGAGACTAGTAGTCCAGTGGCAACTGGACTTTTGCTGCACCCACTAGGACTTCGAGGGAAATCAAAGCCTGTGGCCAAAGTCACCCCGCCAGAACCATGTTCTGAGGAGTAGCTCCAGGAAGCCCTCCATCGACTGCACAGCACCCTTCAGAATTCTGTATCCTTTGTATCAGGACCACTCGATTGAAGTCTATGGCGGTTCTCCAATAGAGGTTGGAACTGAACTTGAGACTGCTTTGATGACGAAGTAATTGTTCTACAAGTCCTTACTGGTCCCCTTAACCTCTTCCCTACCAGAAATGGGTGCCAAAGGGGGCTCGATTAGCCAAACACAACTTAACAAAAGCTTTACAAAGTTTCCAAAGCTTCTGCTAACCCCTCCATTTGCCTATACTTGTTGGTGATTTGAGTGAAAAGCAGTGATTTACGTGTTATTTAAAAATCAAACTCCCGAGAGCCTTCAGGTGGATTTTCTTAACTTTTGTGTATTAAAATGAATACAAAAAAAATGTATTTTTATTATTTAGTGTAGGATTTCTTTTGTGTCTTCTGGCTTTCTTATTTCGTTGTTTTGGTGCATCTAAATGCTTTATACTTTTTCCTTTGTTTTAGGCCGAATGCCCAAAGCTACAGCTTCGCAGGCTTGAGCTAAAGAATTTACATACGGTCCTGACTAAACCCAAGTCGGTATTGTGAGTTTATTACAAGTTGAGTGAGGTTTTACACCCACACCTCTTTCCTCACAATGAGGAATCTGCGTTTAGAAGTAGCCATCAGAAGATGTAGTTACTTCTCTTCGGGAATGCTCTGTTTGAGGCATGTGTGCTGTAGATGCACATGCTTTGCATACTCCTTCAATCTATTTTTGGGTACGGATGTTAGCAAGTTGTCTTTCTTCGAAGAAGCCTTTCTAGTCACGAGGTATCGCGTCTCTTCCTTTAGGTGATAGTGCACATGGGCATCGACTCCATTGTTAGATCGTTTTTTTCCGCCATCGGGTTCGGAAGTGTGTTGCTGCGCTCCAGTTCAAACTGTTCTTCTGATTCCCCTCGGTGCGCAATCAACTATACCCTCAACGGTATTGTTCTCTAACGCATTTGCCTGTTCTCCGGTTATCGAAACGATTGTTAAACATCGGGGCGGCCCTCGAGGCTAGCAGCGTCGGTCCACCCTTCCGGCGATGGAACGAATCCATTCCAATTCAGTCCTCGGTACCCTTGCACTGACCGACATCAAGTTTGTAACTTGTGCCTATCACCGGAGCACATGGAGGAAGACTGTGATGCCTGTAAGTCGTTTCGGTCGAAGAAAACTCTACGTGATCGTCGGGCTTGACGACGTCAAATGCAACACCAAAGCATTCAACACACTCCGGACATCTTCTGCAAAGATTCTGAGTATGAAGAGGTCGAAGCATCTGCGGCAGAAGAAGAAGAGGCCTCCTCATCCCAGAGCCGGATTCTGAACTCGAGATCGACTTGTGTACGAAGACGTGCCACCTGGACGGGGTGCTGTGTGTACCCAAGACCCCTTGCCCTCCAAAACCTTTTCCAAAAAACATAAGGCTATCGCACCTCCTCTGCCTTCTGTCATCTGCACCAAGATAATGTTTCTGATGCCCCACCTTCTGGCTTGGCACCAAAACAAATTGTCAAGCATCCGGCTCGGGACCGAGCCCGCTGAAATCATCTTCGGATGAAAAAAATTCTCTGGTTTAAAAGGAAGATCTGGGTTGGAGCTTAAACACTCCGGTTCCTAGGACAAATCTGGTTCTGAGCCGAAACCCTCAGCACCGAAACAAAAACATGCTTGCGAGCCATAAACTTCTGCTCCCAAAAGCAAATCTATTTCGGTGCCAAAATCAAAGGACAGCTTCTCCGAGCCTCCCAAACCAATTTTAGATGTTCTCAAGGCTAAATTGGACCCAAAATTATATCAATCCTGATACAGGACATATTTCTGCCAAATGCAAACTTCATTCAGAGGACCCTGCAGATAAAATCCCTCTGAAGAAGAAAAGAGACATGGCAACCAGCCCTGATTATCCTGCACCACAATCCCCTCCACTGCCACCATTTTCTCCACATTTACCAATTCAAGAACCTTTACACAAAACGCCTCAGGGATCTCCACATACAAAGCCTGAAGGAGATGATAATGATGAATAAGTCACTAATTTGCCTGTAGACCCATGGAATGATTACACCATTGACCCTCCATTAGATACTGACCCAGACCTTTACTGTGCAAAGCCATCACCATCAGACGCTAATGTGGCTTATCAGGAACTTATTGCTAGATCAGCAGAGTACCAAGGGGTGGCTTTAGACAAAGAGTCCTTGGAGGAAGACTTTTTATTTGAAACTCTTGGGTCCACACACAGGTCAAGCCAAACACTCCCTATGCTAAAGGGCATGATGAGGCATTAGGATATTTTCAAAGACCCTGTGCGAGCATGCATTTTAACTCCCAGAGTCAAAAAATATATAAACCTTGTCCATCTGATCCTGTGTTCTTCAAAGGACAATTGCCTCTTAATTCCCTAGTGGAGTCCAGTGTTCGTAAAAGGGCTAATTCGCAAACATCAGGGGATCCACCTCCCCTAGACAAGGAATCTAAACTTATAGATGCCTCGGGGAAACAAGTTGCTGCTCAAGCTGCTAACCACTAGCACGTTGCAAACACACAGGGCCTACTCGCTAGTTACGACAGGTCACACTAGGATGAAATGGAGCAACTGCTCCAATAGCTCCCAAATGAACACAAAAGTAAGGCACAAGAGTTAGTTCAAGAGGGCAAACTCATTTCTAACTCCTCTATCAGATGTGCTCTAGATGCCGCTGACACTGTGGCTAGGGAGATAAATACCAGCATTCTCCTCAGAATGCATGCATGCCTTAGGAGGTCATGGTTTAAATCTGAGGTTTAGCATTCCATTTTAAACACTCCTTTTGACAAGCAACACCTGGTTCGAGGCATGTGGGCTGCTGAATTCATATCTGTGCATAGATCGCCACCTAGTGTTGGGTCCGGATGATTGCACATTGTTGTCCTGGAAGAGTCTTCGAAGTATCACGAGATAGGTGGCTCCTCCCCTGGACTACAGTGCGCATGGGCATCGCCTCCATCCCCAGATTGTTTTTTTCCGCCATTGGGTTCGGATGTGTTTCGGTTCCCTCTGTCGGAACCGATAGTTGTTCAACTTCTACTCGAGACCAAAAGGTCTTTAGGCTGGGCGTCGGTATAGTTGCGTACGGGTTTCTTTCTGACTCTCAGCTCCGATCTCTTGCTGCCCTTCCACGTGCTTTCGGCGCGGACGGGCCTACACTACACTCTTGCTATGGAGCGAACTCCGTTTAAGAAGTGCCCGGTGTGTAACTCTAAATATTCACACCTCGACGTGCACCCTGTGTGCAATACCTGCTTGTCGCCGGATCACCGCGAAGACACCTGCATGGCGTGTTCGAAGTTCCGGAGCAAGAAGACTTTAAAGATTCGTCGGGCCAATAGGCTCCAGGCTCAGTTATCGGCTACGGCGCCCCCACCAGACGACATTTTCCAGGAATCTGTCGAGGGAGAAGACGACGTGCAAGGTTCGGACTCTAATCCCGCATCCGAAGGTGAAACCTATGACGAAGGTGCGGAGAACTTTGACGAAGTCACCGACGAGGTAGGGGACGACGAACAGGCTTTTGCCACTATGGGTGATAGCTCAGAGGAGGAGCATCCCCAACCAGACTCTGGGGTTATTACCCCTCCTACGGCCCAGGTCGAGGGATCGCCTTCGGGCCTTACCCAAGATCTAACTATGAGTCCTACGTCCCCGCCTCCGGGCCCGGTCACGGACACTTATGAACCATCACTTACGTCGAAGAAAACGAAAGTGAAGCCAACTGGTCACCCACCCTCGGATTTTAAACCGAAAGTGAAAGTTGCGCTGGTGAAGAAGGTTCTGGAGGCGTCAACTTCCAAGGAAACCAAAATGGCCGACTCGAAGAGCCACGCCAAGATGGCCGACCCGAAGTCCTCGGGGTCGGTGCCGAAGGCGAAATCGTCCGACGCGGCAGCGTCGGCTCCGAAAGGGGTCGTGAACCCGAAGTCGGCTCCGAAAGGGGTCGTGGACCCGAAGTCGGCTCCGAAGAAGCGTCTGGGCGACGACGCGCATGGCCAGGGGGCCTCGGCCCCGAAGAAAGCGCATGTCGAGCCGGTCAAGCCCTCTCCGGCCTTGACGAAGAAGGTGGCGGAATCCTTGCAGCGGATTCGAAAGGACACTGTGGCGCCGAAGCTCACGCCTAAGCCTGCGAAGGAGCAGACGCCTATCCGTTTCACCTTTCCTCCCAAATCGGCGCCGAAGGCCTTCGCGCCGAAACAGAGTGGACCCTCGAAGGAGGTATTGGCACCTAAAGCGGCCTTGGTGGTGTCGAAGCTTCGACTCCAACCCCTTGCTGAAGAGGAACGTCGTGAGGTAACCATCGACGCCAACACCGGAAAACTGTCGCTCCTCAAAAGGAAGATCACGACGGAGCCGGCGTTGGAACATTTTAAGATCCCTCTCAAGAACAAACGGGACTCCGAGGGCTCTTCGGCTTTGGTGGAACCTGTGTCCCCACAAACCCTGGGGTACTCGCTGACGCATTCCGTCGCGGCCGGTGCGGACGAGGAGGATGCCAAGTACGACTATCCGGCGTACTCGGATCCGGAGGAGGAGCACGTTCCGTGGTCCGCCGGAGGCGACCCGGAGGACCCACAGGGGGGTCAGGACGCTCAACTTTTCGCGGCCAAGACGTCCCCGACCGAGGATTCGGCGGCCTTCAATGCCCTGATAGAGAGAGCTGCTGCTAACCACGACGTCGAGCTGCACTCGGACCCCGTGGATGTGGACTTCTTGTTCGACACCTTCTCGGTAGCCGAAAAGTCAGTCAAAACGCTACCGATGCTGAAGGGGGTGCTTAAACATGCAACGGAGGTTTTCAAGGAGCCCACCCGAGCGCGTGTGGTCAACCCTCGCATCGACAGGAAATATAAGGCAGCGCCCACGGATCCGACATATATCAAGGGACACTTGCCATTGGACTCCCTGGTCGTTTCCAATGCTCGGAAGAGGGCGAACTCTCAAACTACTGGTGACGCTCCTCCCCCAGACAAAGAGTCCAAGATCTTCGAGGCCTCAGGCAAACGGATTGCTGCACAGGCAGCTAATATTTGGAGAATATCTAACACCCAAGCCTTGCTTGCACGTTATGATAGGGCCCATTATGACACATTAGAGGCCATACTGCAACACTTGCCTGACCAATACAAGGAGGCGGGGGAGATGCTGATTCAGGAGGGTAAACTCATTACAAATGCATCCATTAAATGTGCGTTGGATGTGGCAGACACAGCCTCCAGGGCTATCAATACTAGTGTGCTGCTTAGACGCCATGCCTGGCTTAGAATCTCGGGGTTCAAACCCGACATCCAAACCACTATACTGAATCAGACAGTGAATCCTGACCATCTGTTTGGCCCAGAGGTGGATGCCACACTGGAAAAAATGAAAAAAGATACGGAAACTGCCAAGTCCATGGGGGCTTTACAAAGTCAGCAGTTTCGGAGTGGTTCCTTTCGCCGCTCAAACTCCAGAGGCACCTCAAGGGGACAAGCATCACAGTCCACACAATATTTCAAGACTAACACCCAAGCCTCGTATAACAACAAAAATAGAGGTGGTTACATAGGCAATAATGTCAAGGGCAGGGGACGTGGCAACAATAGCTCCAGGTCCACCGCCAACAACAAACAGTGACGTCTTGTCACTGCCCCCCGGCCATGCAACACCGGTCGGGGGGAGGCTCCAGCAGTTCCTGCCGGCATGGAAGTCCATCACCACGGACAGGTGGGTGAGGTCTATTATCCAGTACTGTCTAGAGCTTACGTCCATTCCACCGGACATACCCCCAAGAAGCCGTCCTATGTCAGGCGAGCACTTGACCTTGTTGCAGCAAGAAGTTCTAGTCATGCTGCAAAAAGGGGCGATAGAGCTCGTTCCATTGCAAGAGCGGGGAACAGGGGTTTACTCCCTGTATTTTCTGATTCCCAAGAAGGACGGATCCCTCAGGCCGATCCTGGACCTCAGGCCCCTGAACTGGTACATCCTCTCGGAGCACTTCCATATGCTCACGTTGCAGCAGGTGCTTCCCCTGCTTCAACAGGGGGACTTCCTGGCTACGCTGGATCTGAAAGATGCCTATTTTCATATTCCCCTGCATCCTTCCCACAGGAAGTACCTCAGATTCACGATCTTAGACCAGCATTACCAGTTCAAGGTTCTGACGTTCGGGGTCACCACGGCACCAAGAGTGTTTACCAAGTGCCTAGCGACTGTGGCGGCGCATCTCCGTCGCCAGCACGTCCACGTCTTTCCCTACCTGGACGACTGGCTCATTCAGGCAAGGACAGAACAGCAGTGCGTAGACCACGTGTCGCGCACCATTCATCTCCTGCACGATCTGGGATTCTCTCTGAACTACCCGAAGTCCCATCTCCAGCCCGCCCACGTGCGACAGTACCTGGGCGCGACAATCGACACTCTGGCAGCCACCGCGCAGCCGAATTCAGTGAGAATCGCCAGTATCCAGGCGCTGATCCAACGATTCAGACCCCAACACTCGCTTCCAGCGAGGGTGTTCATGCAGTTGATAGGCATGATGGCCTCCTGCATCTCCATTGTCCCGCACGCGAGACTACATATGCGTCCGCTTCAGGAGTGCCTTGCACGTCAGTGGACTCAGGCTCATGGGCAACTGACAGACCTAGTGTTGGTGAGCGGTCGGGCATACAACTCTCTGCATTGGTGGAATCCACACAACCTTTGCAAGGGCCGACCATTCCAAGAGCCTGTCCCACAGATTATCCTGACGACGGACGCCTCTCTCCAGGGATGGGGAGCGCATGTACTCCATTACACTGTGCAGGGACTATGGACACTACAGCAAAGGAAGATGCACATCAATGTGTTGGAACTGATGGCAATCTTCATGGCCTTGAAGGCGTTCAAAGTACATCTGTGCAACAAAGTCGTGTTGATCCGGACGGACAACATGACGGCCATGTACTACATCCAGAAGCAGGGAGGCACACACTCTCCACAGCTGTCTCATCTGGCTCAGAGCATGTGGAAGTGGGCCATTCAGAGGAACATCTTCCTCATGGCAGAGCATCTCCCGGGCAAGGACAATCAAATGGCGGATCTGCTCAGCAGGCACAGCCATCAGATGCACGAGTGGGAGATACATCCATCAGTACTCCAACCGTACTTCCAAAGGTGGGGTCATCCAGAGATAGACCTGTTCGCCACAAAGGAGAACGCAAAATGCCAAAGCTTCGCCGCCAGATTCCCACACCCCCAATCACAGGGCAATGCGATGTGGATGAACTGGTCAGGCAGATTTGCGTACGCTTTTCCCCCAGCACCTCTGATACCGCTGGTGGCACGCAAGCTCAGGCAGCACTCGATGACTCTCATCCTGGTTGCTCCAACGTGGGCTCGCCAACCATGGTACACCACGTTTCTCGAACTGTCCGTGGTACCGCATCAAAGGCTTCATCTCACTCCCAGCCTTCTGACGCAGAGCCATGGCGACATTCAGCACCCAGATCCGCAACAGCTCAACCTGGCGATCTGGCTCCTGAAGTCCTAGAGTTTGGCTACCTCAATCTTCCTCCCGATTGCATGAACATCATTCGGGAGGCAAGGAAGCCCACTACCAGAGCTTGTTATGCGGCTAAATGGAAGAGGTTTGTCATCTACTGTGCTAACCACAATATTGACCCGCTAGATGCTTCCATTCAAAACATCATTTGCTATCTCTTCCACCTGTATCAATGCAATCTGGCATACTCTTCCATCCGCATTCACCTGTCTGCTATGGCAGCATACCTCCAGAATAGACAACACCTGTCACTCTTCAGGGTCCCTGCTATCAAGGCCTTTCTGGAAGGACTCAAAAGGGTCATTCCACCAAGGACCCCACCAGCTCCAGAATGGAACCTCAATGTGGTTCTTACGAGGCTGATGGGTCCTCCCTTTGAGCCACTGCACTCTTGTGAGCTTCAGTTTCTGACTTGGAAGGTTGCGTTCTTAGTAGCGATTACTTTGCTACGGAGGGTTAGCGAGCTGCAGGCGCTCACCATCCAAGAACCTTTTTTCCAGGTACATGCTAACAGGGTGGTGCTCCGCACTAACCCTAAATTCCTACCCAAAGTGGTATCCCAATTCCACATAAACCAGACAATTGAATTGCCGGTGTTTTTCCAAAACCCAGATACGCTGGCAGAGCGCATGCTCCACACCCTTGATGTTAAGAGGGCCTTGATGTATTATGTAGACAGGACAAAAGATTTTCGCAAAACCAAGCAGCTTTTTGTTGCTTTTGCCACTCACCACAAGGGAAACGCTATCTCTAAAGCAGGGATTGCTAGGTGGATAGTGAAGTGCATTCAGATCTGTTACGCTAAAGCTAAGCGCACTCTCACTATCCCACCGAGGGCCCACTCCACCAGGAAGTTGGGGGCCTCTATGGCTTTCCTAGGTAACATTCCCTTAGAGGATATCTGTAGAGCAGCCACATGGTCTACCACACATACTTTCACTAAACACTACTGTGTAGACGTACATTCCAAACAACAGGCAGCTGTTGGTCAGGCTGTTCTAAAAACGCTTTTTCAGACTGCTGCAGCTGGCACGGGCGGCCGCCGTTAATGGAGGGACTGCTATGTATTCTATGCACAGATATGAATTCAGCAGCCCACATGCCTCGAACTGCAAATGCTACTTACCAGTATGCATCTGTTCTTGGCATGTAGGGCTGCTGACATTCATATCGCCCACCCTCCTCCCCGGCGCCTGTAGCAGCTGCAGAATTCATTCATTTACATACATATGCTCATAGCATGGTCATCACTCACATTCTTCACTCCATCTCTGCCAATGGCTAAAAACAATCTGGGGATGGAGGCGATGCCCATGCGCACTGTAGTCCAGGGGAGGAGCCACCTATCTCGTGATACTTCGAAGACTCTTCCAGGACAACAATGTGCAATCATCCGGACCGAACACTAGGTGGCGATCTATGCACAGATATGAATGTCAGCAGCCCTACATGCCAAGAACAGATGCATACTGGTAAGTAGCATTTGCATTTTGTCCTAAAGTCAATCAAGCGTTAGAAAAAATGAAAAAGAACACAGAGGTAGCAAAGTCTATGGGACTGCTCCAGTCTGCTTCAAATAGATGCTCCTTTCACTGCTCCTTTTACAGAGGAGGGTCCAAAACCACATCTTCAGACCCAAATGCTTCCTCGTATAAAGGCAACACTCAATCCTCTCCCTCCTGAGGTTTTTATAGAGGAGGATATTGAGGAAACAATTCCAAAGGTAGGGGTAGAGGTGCCACAGCACGAAACTCCCCTTTTACCAACAAACAGTGACTTCCCAACATTCCCCTCTGAGAGGAAGGCCTCTCCATTTGGCAATCCATAACATCCAACAAATGGGTGATTGATTTTATCCGACATAGTTATTGCCTGGAGCTTACCACCAATCCTTCAAATTGTCATCAGACCACTTACAGTTACTCAAAAAGGAAGCGCAATCTCTCTTAGAAAAGGGATCCAAAGAACCAGTTCCATTACAGTACCCCAGTTCAGGGGTGTACTCTCTCTACTTTTTTAATCCCCAAAAAGGAAGCCTCCTTAAGACCAATTTTGGATCTCAGAGTGTTAAACCTGTAAATACTGCCACAACACTTCCACATGGGAACCCTCCAACAGGTGCTTCCACTTCTACAACAAGGCGATTTTATGTTCACACTAGACCTAAAAGACGCATACTTTCACATTTCGGTCCATCCAGCTCATCACAAATATCTCTGATTTCAGATAGAAGCAAGCACAATCAGTTAAAACGTACTCCCATTCAGAATAACTACTGCTCCTAGAGTGTTTACCAAATGTCTAGCAGTGGCAGCTCATCTCAGAAGACAACATTTTCATGTCATCCTGTACTTAGACGATTGGGTCATCAAAGCTATCACACACCAGAAGTATCTAAAACCTGCTCAGACCACAGTAAATTAACTCCACCGATTGGGCTTCACGGACAACGCACAAAAGTCTCATCTAAAGCTTTTACAAATACAATCTTACCTGGGAACAACTCTCAACACTCACACAGCTCTAGACTCTACCAGTGCAGCCAGAATTCGCAATATTCACAATGTTCAAACTCTGTTACTACAGTTTCAAGCCAATCAAACATTAACAGTCAAATCTTTTATGCAAATGTTAGGACTGATGGCGTCATGCATCGCAATAGTGCCTCATGCAAGACTAAACATGCTTCCTCTACAGGAATGGTTAGCACGTCAGTGGAATCACTCACAAGGTCAATTAACAGATCTAGTGTTGGTAGACAGCCAAAACCCATCGCTCTCTGCAGTGTTGAAACTCTCAAAATTTAACAAAAGGGCGGCACTTGGGGCGTGGCCAAGATGGCGGCGGTGTAGGACGTGCTCTCCCTTCCCTCCTGCGCCGCCTGTGCATTTGCCTTGTGTATCGCCCTATCTGGTGCCCATCCACGCCGCCCCTGGGGATTTTCTGCCTCTGTGTACTGCCCTGAAGCTGCCGGTGTGTTTCTTTCCCCGCTGCGGTGTGCCTGGTCATGGTGCTGGGCATCGCGGCCCCGGCGTCTCAGAGGCTCCGTGGGCCTGGAGGAAGAGAGCTGCTGAGCTTGCTACCTACCGCGTGGGGCCCCGCTTGCCTGGTGTGGCCGCTGCCTTGTTGGTAGGGTGGCTAGGAGCCCGCTGGCCTGGAGACGTGTGAGATGGGGCAGCGGTGGTGGAGGAACGGAGCTGGGACCTGTGGAGTGGCTGCCATATTATGGATCGGCGGCATGCACACGTGGGGCGTGAGGGGCCTAGACAGCGGCTGCTGAGACCGAGACCCCAGTAGGGGGGCCGTGAGCTCCCGCGGCGTGGTGCAGAAGAGTGCCCTTGCTCGGGCCCTGGGGACGGCGCTTGGCAAGGTGAGGAGTGAGGGACTGATAACTCGCAGCCAGGAGGTCGGTCCGCGAATCGGCAGACGGTGGGAGGCCCCCGCGGGTGGATGAGCGGGGGACCTCGTTGCCGGCGCCGGTGTGTGGTGTGGTCGGTGCCCTCTCCCCCTCTGTGACTGACAAACTGTGGCCTGCTGAGTGGAAGCGGGGGCCCTGCGGATGTGCCCTGTGGACTGCGGAGGTCTTCTCCAGTGTGCTGGTGGCAAGAAGCATGCTCTGCGGCGCCAGGGGTGAGGGTCCTGTAAAGGGTGAGAGGCCCTGGCTCGGCCTGCACGTCGGCGGGCGGCACACACACGCTGCTCCTCTGCATTCCTGGACCGTGCTTTAGACCTGCCGTTGTATGAGCGGCGGGAACATCCCGATATCGGGGAGCGAGCTAGGAGGCCTAGGAGAGGCCCGGTGCTGAAGGTGTGCATATATTAGCGGGCTGACCCCTGGATTGCTGTCCCTCCTGGGCGGGCCGGCCCCAACGGAGCGGCGCACTGCTGGGTCCACCAAGGCGGGGCTGACGTGTCGGCCCCCCTGTCTTGTGGGCTGTGTGAGGCTTCAGGGACTACAAGTTAACAGCGCCTCAGTGATCGGTACGGCCCCTTGGGTGACACAGCTGGGGTAGTGTACGAGTGGAGCTGGAGCCTGGGGAGTTGCCGCCATCTTCAAATTATAAGGCCTGCTACGTGAGTGCAGTGTGGAGCCTGGTGTTCGGAGGCTGCAGTGCGGGTGGGCCCTCTGAGTGGCCTGGAATGAGGTCTGTAGCTGTGGCGGTGGAGGAGGAGAGCCTGGCTTATACCTGACTTAGTGTTTGTAGTTGCTGGACTGTGCTACGGCCGCTGCAGGGTGTGAGGGCACTGGGGTTGGCCTGAGTCTCGGAGCGCGGTGCTCCTCTGCCTCAATTACCTGGTTGCCACGGCGAGACACTTCCTGAGTGGTTGGTGGGCCGGGAGGCCTCCTGGTGCTACCCCTCGGCGGTGATGCAGTGGTGAAAGGAGTCGGGGTCAGTGGGAGGTGCATCATTGGCCCGCACGTCGATGGGCAGTGTTTCCCTGCTGTGTTTCGGGCCTGGGCTGCAAAGTGAGGTGTGGGCGCTGCTGTGGCTTGATCGCCCCGCTAGGGACCTGGCTACGTCGCGAAGTCAGCTTCCAGGAGCAAGCGAGATAAACCCCTTAAGGACATGCTGCAGAGGGCGGCGGGGAGGGCCGCCTCGCAGTCGGATGCCCAGTCCTCGCAGCCTGAGGATATTGACTCACCGGCGACAAAGGCGTTTATGTTAGAGCTCTTTGCGGCCATCAATGAGGACATTTTGGAGCTCGGCTCCCAGCTCTCTTCAGATGTGCGGGAGATGCGGCGCGATGTTGATGCCATTGGAGAGCGAGTGGCGACCCTGCAAGAGCATGACCTGGGCACTGCTGATGAGGTTCATCAGCTCCATTAGGATGTTCTCCGTCTTACGGAACAAAACCTGGATCTGCAGGCGCACACCGAAGATTTGGAGAATCGATCGTGGAGAAATAACATCAGAATACGAGCGGTCCTGTGGAAAGGAGAAGGAGACAATCTGCGTGAATATGTCAGTGCGCTGTTTTGACAGATACTTGATGAGCAGGACGAGCGGGGCATTCAGCTGGATCGCTTCCATCGCGTGGGCCTGCCGAGGGGGGCCAAGGCTCCACCATCAGACATCCTGGTGTGTGTGCATGACTTTCAGATTAAAAAACGGATTCTTCGCAAAGCCCGAGATCTCAATCCTGTGCAGTTCAGGGGCCATCAACCCGCACTCTTTCAAGACCTAGCGTCCTCTACACTTGTCAAGCGCAGAAGCTTCAAACCCATCACGGCCTATCTGCGGGAGCAGGGCATCCCCTACTCGTGGGCACACCCATTTCGACTTATTTTTAAATACAAGGGCAAACTCCTGCAGATTCGCTCGCTGGATGCAGCCTTCGAGGTGCTGGGATTGGAGCGGCCCGCACATCGGGCCGAGTCCGCTGGATCACCTCCTCGGCAGCGCAGACGCTCTACCGAATGGCAGCGAGTTGGGAGATCGCCTCTGCCGGTGAAGCCGGACCTCTCTGCGAGCCTCCTGGAGAGGGAATCGGCTGTTTCATCGGTGGCGTTGGTGACTGATAATACTTGAGTTCCTTGAGGTCCGCATGCTTGATTCTGGTTGGGTTCTTCGGCGACGCCGGAGGCGGGACACTTGGGGGAGAGAGGGATTCTTGGATTCTTTTCTTTGCCCTTGTCGATTGGATGCGCCCTGTATCAGGTGGGGTAAGGTTCTAGGATGGCGCCATGTTCCCCCAACGGTTGGTTTTATCAGACGGACTAAAGTCATCTCACAAGACTCTTGGTATTTTCTTTCCTCCCTATGGTTCATTACTTTCTAGTGGGAGTTGGGGTTTGGTTTTGGGATTGGGGTTGTTTTTGGGGCTCCGCATCAGTTCTCCTAGCAGTTAGGCGTAGGTTAGGCCCGCAGGCAGCTTACTGTGATCCCTTTAGCACTACTGTCCTAGTGTACCGCGCTGGCTCTTCCCTTCTTTTCAGGGATTGTGGATAGTGATCTGAAGATTGTAAGGCTGAACGTTAGGGGCCTTAATAATCCTGTCAAGCGTGCAATCATCCTTTCCTTATTGGAGAATGCAGAAGGTGATGTGTGCTTGTTACAGGAGACTCACCTCCTCTCTAGGGATACTAAACGGATAAAGGACAGGCGATTTCCTGTACAACTGTGGTCCTCAGATCCAGCGAAGAAACATGGGGTGGCAATCCTTTTTAGTGCACGCGCGCATTGCAAAATTCTCTCCCAGGTGGTTGACATCAGAGGGCGGTTCTTAGCTGTCCGGGTACAATGGGGAGACACGCAACGTGGGGGTCACTCTATGCTCCAAATGAACTGCAAGAGCCATTCCTGCAGGCGGCCCACTCTGAGGTGTTGGCATCCCCGGATGCATTTGTACTGGTGGGGGGGGGGGCGTCTGAATGTAGTAATGGACCCGGGGCTGGATAGGTCTGAGAGCCGGTCTCACCAGGCGGGGGTTTTGTCGCCACGCTCCCTCACCGATCATGCTCTCATTTCAGTCCTGCTCACCTGTCACAGCAAGCGGCCTCCACCCTCTGGTTGGCGTCTCCGAGACTCCCTCCTTCATTCAGAGTCCCCAGTTACTCGAATCAGAGACACGATCACCCAATACTTTGCCAATAAAGACCAAAATGGCATGTCCCTGACGGTGGTTTGGGAGGCCCTTAAACTGGTGGCTCGGGGGGAGTTTATTGCACTGACCGTGACATATGCGCGGGTCCTCAAAGAGAAGCGTGCAGAATTAGAAAAGGAGGTGAGTGCCCTAGAAGCCATACATAAGAGGACGGGGGCCCCACGAGTTTGGTGGGAGTTGGAAACAAAGCGGCGCATGCTAAAGCCCCTAGACTTAGATAGGGCAGAGCACGCCCTATTGCGCATGCAAAGGGGGGCGGATGTTAGCGCATAGGTTGAGAGCGCGAGTACAGCAGACGGCCATTTAATCCATTCCGGATTCTCAAGCAGTGGAACATACTACCGATTCACTTATTGTGGAATCCTTTCGGCAGTTCTATCAGGACCTGTGTAAGGGGGAGGCGCCGGACTCTGGGCGAGTAGCGGCTTACTTGGCATCCTGTGATATTACGCCTTTCCTTAAGACCTCGGCAGATGCTCTGGATGCCGCGATTCGTGTAGAGAAGGTCATATCCGCGATTGCGCGCCTGAAGGTGGCCAAATCCCCGGGGCCGGATGGTTACTCTGCCATTTTTTCTAAGACGTATTGTGTGGACCCGCCTTTTCAATTCCTTTTTGGTTACGGGAGAGGAGACTCCTTCCATGTCGAAAGTAGCCATTACGGTTATTTCCAAGCCCGGGAAGGATACTAAGGAGTGTGGATCGTACCGGCCGATCTCGCTCCTTATTATTGACATGAAGCTCTTTGCCAGTATCCTGGCAGCGAGACTTAGCCCGTTGATGGATGGAGTCATAGACCCTGACCAGTCCAGCTTTGTTCCAACGCGCCAGTTGGGGGATAAATCTAAGCGGCTTCTTCACCTCACGGATCTGGTTCACCGCTCTCGTGCAAGACCTTTTTCATATCTTTCGACGCATAGAAGGCCTTCGATAGTGTAGATTTGGAATATCTGCTTGCGGTATTGAAGGCCTTCGGTCTGGGCGACGGCTTTGTGTGATGGGTCCGCTGCCTTTATGCGGCTCCTAAGGCGGTGGTGCGGGTGAACGGGTGCAGGTTCGCCCTTTTCTCATCACCAGAGGGACACAGCAGGGGTGTCCCCTATCCCCGCTGCTTTTTGCGCTCTATATGGAGCCTTTTGCCCAGTGTATCCGGTCCAATGGGGGCATATCGGGGATTCGGTTCGGTGCCGATTAGCACAAAATTAGCTTATACGCCGATGATGTGATCCTCTCGCTCACTCAGCCTCATTCCTCCCTGCGGCATTTGTCCAGAGAACTCCTCAAATTCGGCGAGGTTGCGGGCTTTAAAGTTAATTTCTCCAAATCCCAGATCCTTAATAAATCCATTCCTGATGCGGAGGTGCAGGATCTGCAGCAGGACTTTGCCTTCCAGTGGATAAATTCCAATAATCAGTACTTTGGAATTCGTCACACCCCCTCTTTAGCTAAAACGGTCTCTCTCAACTAAAAGATGTTGGTGGACCTGACTGCCAAATCCTTGTCGGATTGTTCCCGTTTTAATTTAGCTTGGTACTGGAGGCTGGCGGCAGTCAAAATGATGGTGCTCCCCCGCATCCTGTACCTCTTTCAGATGCTCTCATTGTGTTATGAGTTGTATTACCGCTCAATAAAAATGATTGACCCTGTTCCACAAATAGTGGTAACAACAGACGCATCGCTCACAGGTTGGGGTGCCAATCTCCACAGTTACACAAATCAGGGTCTCTGGGACAACAAGCACTAACAACTCCACATCAACTATCTAGAGCTTCTAGCAGTATTTCTAGCCCTGAAAGCTTTTCAGTCTCATCTCATAGGCAAACTATGTACAAAAACAAAGGGGAATAGTGTTAAAAAGAATTATACCACCCAGAATACCTCCGGCACCAGTATGGAATCCCAACATTCTACTTACAAGACTCATGAGTCCACTCTTGGAACCATTATACAATTGTCCTTTACAGTTCCTTTCATGGAAGGTTGCCTTCCTGGTTGCAGTCACTTCATTAAGGAGAGCTGGTGAGCTTGAGGCATTAACCTTAGAAGAACCCTTCTTTTAGCTTCATAACAATAGGGTACTTCTTCGCACCAACCCAAAATTAATCCCTAAAGTAGTTTCTACTTTTCATCTTAACCAATCAGTTAAGTTACCTGTGCTCTTCCCTCAACCTGAATTGTAGCAGAATGAGCCCTTCACACACTTGATGTCAGAAGAGTGATATTATATTATATCAAAAGGACAAAAGATTTTTGTAAAACAAAGCAACAGTTTGTCGCATTTGTACAACCTACTAAGGCAATCCTATCTCTAAATCTGGCATTTGAAGGTGGATTGTTAAATGCATTCAAACTTGCTATGCAAAAGCTAAAATAACTTTATCTTTACCCCCTAGAGCGCATTCCGTTCGTAAAATAGGTGCATCTATAGCTTTTTTAGATAACATTCCATTAGCTGCCTCCAGGAGACCCATCTTAAGGGCACAAAATGTGGATTCCTGGCGCGAGGAGCCTATAAGGTCCTAGCCCATGCAGGATATACATCTGGGTCCCGGGGAGTAGCCATTTTGATTAAAAAGTCCCCGCCTTTTACCGTGACTCGTACTTGGACAGATCCACAGGGGACCTATGTGGGGGTAACAGGGACATGGGTGAGGCAGCGGATCACTGTGGTCTCGGTCTATGCTCCCCCGAAACTGCAGACCAGGACACTGACTAGGATGGCAGAAATAGTGCTAGACACGCCAGATTCACTACATATTATAGCAGGCGCCTTTAATGACGTCATGTCCACCCCCCTGGACCGGTCAGGCACATGACTAGATGATTCCCACGCAACACCTCTGACCAGAACTGTGGGCACACTGAGATTGATAGACGCTTGGAGATGGCTACATCCTGACACCAAAACCTACTCTTACTACTCAGGGGCGCACAGTGTGTATTCCCGACTGGACTACGTCTTTCTTCCCCGACACGCCATAGGGCCCGCCCATGTAGCTGACTATTTGGCACGAGGTATCTCGGACCACTCGCCGCTAATGGCCCGACTGGGGAGCAGGCCGAGATCGCACACGGGGAGCTGGAGGTTGGCATCATGAGACCTGCAAAACTCTGCGATACTTCAGGACCTCTGGGCTGACACCAAGGTCTACTTCGCTGAGAATTTGGGCTCAGTGCAGTCGGGGTCACCTTGTGGGAGGCCTACAAGACGGTACTTCGAGATAGTGCGCAGAACAGGGTATCGTGGGAGAAACGGAAAGCCCGCAAGGAGCTGTGCACAGTGGAAACCAAAGTTTTAGACCTGGAGCGTCCACACTTGGCAATTGGAGATACACAAGTGCTTCGGTACCTGCTTGATGCTCAGCAACAATACAGGGATCTGGCCACCAACGAAGCGAAATCACTGGCACTCGCCACCCTGCACATACTGTACGACATGGGGGACAAGTCTGGGAAACTCCTGGCCTGGTTGCTTCGTAGAGAAAGAGACTCACGGTGGGTGGAGGGTGTGATTGATAACCAAGGACAACTGCATAGAGGAGACACCCAGATAGCCCACACGTTCACCTCCTACTTCAGGGACTTTTATGGGGCCCAAGATTTGGGTGATGCAGACGATATTGTGGCCTATTTAGATGAGATACACACCCCAATTCTAACTGAGGAAGACACTGACGCCCTGGATGCCGATATATCAGCTTCGGAACTGAAGGAGGCGATAACTAGGCTTTGGCCGGGGAAGGCTCCAGGTCCCAATGGCCTCCCTGCGAAGTTCTTTAAGAAGGGTGCGGACCTCCTAATTCCCCACCTTCTGGCACTGTATAGAGATGGAACCCAAGAGGGTGAGCTCCCGCCGGACCTTAGAATGGCCACGATAGTCCCGATCCATAAACAGGGCAGACCGTCAGACGTCTGCGAGTCGTATAGACCGATCTCTCTCCTTAATATAGAGGCCAAGTTATTGGCCACAGTTCTGGCCCTTTGATTGCGCCAGATGATTTCCAGGTTGGTTCACCAGGACCAAACAGGATTTCTGCCGGATATGGCGACAAGGCAAAATCTCCGGCGGACCCATAATTGGCTCATGGAAGTGAAATAAAGGGAGGACCCACATATGTTCCTCTCCTTAGATGCAGAGAAGGCGTTCAATGCGGTCCACTGGCCCTTTCTGGAGGCGACGCTGATTAAGTTCGGGGTCGGCCTCAACTTTCGGAGATGGTTGGGCCTACTATATACAGACCCGAGGGCCCGGGTGCTAGTAAACGGTGTGTTGTCACAGGACTTCCCAGTTCGGAGGGGGACCCGACAGGGTTGCCCACTGTCCCCGCTGTTGTTTGCCCTCACGGTTGAAATAGTGGCATGTCATATCCGTCAGGTGGATGGGGTACATGGCTTTCGCATAGCACGGGAGGACCTGCAGGGGGAGAAGATCTCCATATGTTACGCAACCGGAAATTACGATCCCGGCACTGTTTGCGCTCCTGGATAGGTATGGCTCCTTTTCGGGCTACAAGATAAATTGGCACAAATCGATCTTATACAGCCCACGCCCGGATGAAGATTGGCCCCCGCTTCCGGGAGCCCTACAGACTACACAATCTGGTTTTAAATATCTAGGGTTATAGTTGACTACAGACAAACAAATCTCATATCAAAAAAATATACTCCGAGTAATCCAGAACTTTGCAGAAGACGCCCTCCGCTGAAAATCATTGCCTTTAACAGTACTAGGACGAGCAGCGATGTTCAAAATGATCACGCTGCCACGTTTTTTGTATGCCCTGCAG
The DNA here is from genome assembly GCF_964263255.1 of Lissotriton vulgaris. Classification (NCBI taxonomy): domain Eukaryota; kingdom Metazoa; phylum Chordata; class Amphibia; order Caudata; family Salamandridae; genus Lissotriton; species Lissotriton vulgaris. Next base: position 1,602,305,589 of record NC_141693.1, on the reverse strand, counting down.
AACGAATACTTCCCCCTGCCCCGACAGACGTTTTTGACAATTAATGCCGAACTGCGAGCTCTTCTCTGGCTAGGGAAACAACTGAGAATAGCCTTAACTACCCTTCAACGGAATCAATATAACGGGGGGATCTCTTTGCCAGATGTGGAGGCCTATTATTGAGCAGAGCATCTTGCACCAATAAATGACTGGCTGCACGGACCGGTGGACAACCCGACCTACAGACTAGAGAGAGCCACCATGGCACACCGCACTAGCCTGCACTATCTATACGGGGGAATAGGGAGGCGACGGCAGCTGCCCGCCACGCAGCTCACCATAGATGTATTGGACAGGTCGACAAAGATGATGGGGCGGGCACATAAGCTGACTAAACATACACCGATTTGGACCTATACATGGTTAACTGAACTACATAAGCTCGCCGGCTTCCGTGAATGGGACGCCATAGGGAATTCAGCATTGGGTGACTTAGTGAGAGGAGGGAAGCTTGGGACATACGAGTCCCTGAGGGCGGAATTCGGACTAACCCCAGCGCAGTTCTTTAAATACGCACGACTCCGTCATGCCTGGAAGGCCGAGACGGCCCTAGCATCGCAACTACCAGAATATGCCCCCCTGGAGGGTCGCCTGTTACAGGAACAGGTTCCCAATAAATTGATATCCCTGACGTATAAAACTTTGATTAATAATGTACCGGACGGATTAGGGAAACTAAGGGCGGCCTGGGAGCAGAATGTGGGCGACATGGACACCATAGACTGGGAGTCGGCCTTGATGCACCACAGGGAGGTTGCGGTTAAGTCCTGATTACGCCTCATTCAATATAAAATACTACACCGGGTCTATTACGACAGGGTCAGAATGCACCGCATGGGGAGAGCTAGTGATCCATATTGCTTGAGGTGCAGACACCCTCAGGGAACCTTTTTTCATACCCTATGGGAGTGCCCAGCCATAGTCTCCTACTGGACTTATATACTAGATGAACTAAGTAAGGTCGTGGAGGTGACGCTACCGATGGACCCTAAAATTGTGCTACTCGGAATCACAACCGACATATATTTGACCCGCCCACACTTGATCTTTGCCCTGTTAGCATTGGTGGTGGCAAAGAGAGTTGTGGCACGGGAATGGGGAGCTCCACTCCCCCAAAGGTGGGAGAATGGCAGAGAGGTATGGACATGTATATGGCGACAGAGAGAGTGACATATAAAGCTAGGGGCTGCCCCTGTAAGTTTCGCGGGGTATGGGGAAGTGGAGAAAATACAATGGGTTCGACGCAGGGTTGGGGAATGACTGAGAGGCCGCGGAGGACACCGGCCAGGATGTCGCCCTGGGCCAACGGCCTATGGCCCAGGACGTTAGATATACAGTTCTGTAGTAGGGGATCTCTATGTATAGTCATAATCTAGTGAATAGTCCCGCTCATGTGCGGGGACCCTGGAGCAATCAAAAATAATCTCTTAAGCTGTCTATTTGTGCAGTCCTGCATAGACACTTAAGAGAGAATTTAAAGACAAATAATGCAGCCTATACCTATCAGGCTACACTGTCCAGTACTTCAACTAGATATTCCACCAAGATTAAAATTCAGCACAGCCTGCCAAGTTTCTTTCATAGAAAAACTTCCCCTTTTACCAAGAAAGCCTCTGGAATGATAGAGAGGAAGGGGTGGACAGACAAGCCCCATAGGCTGCCATTATGTGGCTCAGAACAAGATACTGTGCCCTCTAAGGAAACTTTCTAGAACTCTCAGTATCCCAGAATGCACAGCAGGTCCCCTCCACTTTCAGTTCTTTTTTCTGGCTCCTGCTAGCAGGACCCTGGGGCATTGAGCTCTCCCGTTTTAGGGTTTATTTCAATTTTTTTGCACTTTAAAGTGTTAGAGTGTGTTCACTCAACGTGTTTTTGTGCCTTCTATAAATACGGGTGTTTTTCTGGTAATTCTGAGCCCTCATTTATCAAATATGCCTGACTTATTTGATAAATGCCCTGAGTGCTCTAGGAAGAACGCCAAGTCCGATCCACACGAGATGTGTATCCTGTGTCTTCCTTCTACACATGTTCCTGAGGAGTGTGAGATCTGCCAGACTTTCTCCACCAGGACCCAGAAGGACAGACAGAAGATCAGGCTCAAAGGGCTGGAGCAAAGAAAACAGCACGGTCAAGGTGGGTCTGGGCATGCTGGACCTGCTTCATCTGCCCGTGCTGAGGCCTCTGGGGGGATCCCCAGTGAGAAGAAGGCCAGAAAACACCACCTGTCTCCGTCAATAGCCTCGACGTCGGCGTGGAGAGGATTGACCACGGTCTGTTCCCCGTCTCCCCAGGGCTCTGGGTCGAAGCGGCGTCGGCATTCGACGTCGAGGGGACTGACGTCGAGACCTCCGTTGAGGTCGACGTCGGGTACAGATTTATTGTCATCGACGTCGAGAGAGGTCAAGGCGACACCGCCGTTCGACGTCGAAGAAGAGATCGTCGACGTCGAGAAGATCATCGACGTTGAGACGAAGAGCTTCGAAGTCGCGGCAATCTTCGACGTTGAGACGTAGATCATCGACGTCGAGGCGACGCTCGTCGGTGTCAAGAAGTCGTTCATCGACGCCGAAGAGGCGCTCGAAGCCTAAGAGGAAGGCATCGGCCTCCAGGAGACGTTCTGATGTCAGAAGCTCCTCCAGATCATCGGGGGCACGGCGGCGATCTCGTTCACTGACAGGGGGCACGGCCTCTCGGTCTCCCCAGTCAGGTCAGGCGAGGAAGAAGAGGAGAGTGGAGAAGTCTCCGGTCTCTGTGTACTCTGTGAATACTCGCCCCCTTATCCGAGGTCGCCTTCACCACTGCCTCCGTTGCCAAAGGATCCGCCCCCTCAGATTCCGATGCCACCTCCTCCTCATCATCCTCCTCCTCAGCCGCTTCATGGGCTGCCACCGACTCCACATTTGCCACCTCATGGGGGGCCGCCTGCTCCACCGAGGTCGGCCTCGTTGCCGCACTTTCCGACTCCGCCTACAGGGCCTCTTCTTCCGAGGCTCCCTGTCAGTCCGCCGCTAAGACCTGCGGAACGACCAAGGCCTAGGAGGTCTAGATCCCGCTCCGGACGGCGCCACAGGAGTGGCAGGTCTAGGTCCCGTACGGTTTCGTCCAGTGCCAGGGACTACTCACCTACCCTGTCGGAATCCCCTCGGACGAGGGTGTCACTTGTGGACAACATTATCTCCTACCAGGATGTGCTGCTGAGAGGGGCGAGCAAGCTGGGCATCACACTTACTGTGCCCACGCCGACGACCTCAGTCATTTTTGAGGCCCTTCATAAGAAGCAATTGTCTCTACCTCTGTTACCGTTAGTGCCGGGATTGGTGGAGCACGCCATGGAGTTGTTCCTCACTCCTGCGACTACGAAATCAGCCCCCTCCAGGCTACAAAAGAAGTACAGGGCTCCTTACTCGGACCCAGCATTTCTCAGGGTGGATCCGGCACTATCTCAAGAGGGCGGTCCCTCGTTTTCATGGGGGCATAGCCATATGCAAATGAGGAAATCTCCTTACCTCTGCGCCCACGCTGTATTATGGAGGCGGGCCCAAAGGCAAACAAGCTGTCAGGAAGTGCACTGAAAGTGCAACACAAAAAGGTGGTGCAATGTTGATACCCCCTGATGGCAGCCCTGTGGAGGGGGGCAATTTGGTCCTATGGACCCCCACTCATCCCCTTGCAAGCGGGTAAAGTTACTCGCGGCTAACTCCTGCAAGTTGTTCTCCAATCCCTCTTAAAAGTGCTGGCGGGTTGCCTCCTGCACAGTGAAACATCGAGTGGCTTTTGAAGTAGCCTTTCCGTATTTCACTTGAATGTGCTGTCCCTAGGTCAGCAAAAGTTTGTAGCTACCCTCAGGGCAGCGCAATTTTCCTAATAGGGCGCACTTTCCCTGTTTGCGCGCTGTTCACCTATTCAAAGATGTGCCATGGCGCAAACATGAAAAATGCCCCTTATCTGTAATAGGGACCCAGGTCATCCCCCAATCTCCTTGGGACTGCAGACATTTCAACACACCGCTGCTTCCCTTCTAGATGGCATTTCACATCAAGGTTATCTGAGGCTACCCACTCAATTTTAATTTCCACTTGACTTTCAAGATATTTTTCATCAGTGAGGACCTCATGGTCCAGCAGAGATTCACCATTAATGCCTCCAGCAACAAATAATCATATCATTCAGTCCAGTACAGTGTCATGTAAGAGAATTAGGACTCTTCCGCCATTTTGGGTGACTGTGGAACCCTCTGCTGAGAAGCTTCTACCCATTTACTCTGCAGGCAATGATTGCAATCTAAGCAGCATCCATAGAAGCCAGCCACTCCATAAGCAGTTCATCCACCTGCTGAGGCGCTCATCATTCTTGCGCCACAAGAGAAGACAAATTTGAATACAAACATAAGTGAGGACCGTTTGGAAGACTCATGTGAGCAACAAATAAAAGAGCACCACACTCAGGATCTCTCAAGGAGACACAAATCAGAATATGACTGACCAAAACATGTCAAGAGCTCTTTTTCAACACAAAAAAATCTAGAAAGGATGTCCTGGGCAGGAAGAATCAGCAGAAAAGCGTCTTCCTTCTCCTTGGTTACACCACAAACAATCGTTTTACCTATGACAGCAGATTTTCAGACTGCAGTACTTGATTTCTTTTTAGGAGGCTACCAACGGAGAGAAGAAACGCTGAACATTAAAACTAATATTCCCGTCTATAAGGTATCAGCTATTCTTGAGACATTGGGTCATAAGCCGAAAGCAAAACCAATCGTGCTGGTTCTGTGCTTTATTCAGCCCACAATGCCTACTTTTCTTAAACCCCTTTCTGTTAAACAGTTAGTAGGAAAGCTGTAAAAGTACAAGCCACTCTGAATCATTTAGTAGTGGCCTTGACTGCCAAAATGTCTCTAATTCCAAAGCTAATCCTAGAAAGAAGAGGGTACGGTATGCTCCTTGGGGAGGAAACTGTCTGACATCAGCTAACAGATGGATAGGAATTTGTAGAAGTACAAGCATGAATATTGAAATATCTTTATTCGGCAAATTAATCACCATAAAAGAATACATATACATTTACATTTCCAAATTACCAGTAAAAAGATTATAAAATACAATAAAAAAGCATGGACACCTCATTCATTAGTTTGCTAACAGTAAATTCATCATCAGCTTGTAGGACCCCCCGGGTGCAGTTTCAGTAAGCGGGAGCGTGTCAACCACGCACTTCCCAGAAATTTAGCCACCCCACAAATCATACTGGCAGATGAAGAATCTGTAGAGAGGACGCGTAGTGCCTGGCTATGGCACCTCAACCCTAATTCCCTACAGACGGGTTTCAACCAGAATTTCCGCGCCCCTTTGTAGGCTGGGCAGGCGAAAAATAAGTGAGCCACCGATTCCTTTGGAGCCGCACAGCCAGGGCATGCACGCAAGAGGGCATCTGAATTCGACCATCTCACCGAAAAGTCATGCACCGGGAGCGTCCCATATCGCAATTTTAGGTACAGCGCTCGATCCAACGGTTTAGTTATCAAATCGAGAAAGGGTTCCAATTTTCTCACACACTTAATTGACAAAAATTGATCAGTAAGTGAGCCCACATTCGTAAGCCTCGTAGCGTTACTCTGTACCCAGTCCCAGTATAGTTTTTTAATAACATCTTTGGGTGGCGGTGATTGCGACTCCCATGCCTCTCTTAGACCCAAATTGAAAGCCAGTTCTTTCAGTTTGTTTAGCCATCCTATTTTTTTACATGTGTCCAGTAAGAGTAGATCGTCCAACCCTTCTGCGTACTTTGCGAGCTCCTCAGTTCTTCTTAGACGGGACCAGAAGAGCAACGGGCGTAGCCTCACCAAGTCCTTTAATGTTCTTCTGCCCAGATTTAATCTTAGTGGGATCATTGGGGTGGAAGCGGGAAGAGCTACCACTTTCCTAAAGAAATTGTTTTCCGCTATCATCAGATCTGAAACCCCTTCAAACCCCCAAAGTTCGGAGCCATAAAGTGCTGCAGGAAGAATCTGTCCCTCATAGATGGCCATAGCTGGGGAGATCGGTTTACTACTTGATTCACGGAGCTCCTTCAGCGTCACCCCGGATACTCTTCGGTGACTGAGTAACATTTTGGAAAGATGGTCCTTCCAGGTCATGCGGCTGTTTATCCGGACACCAAGATAGTCAAAAGATTCGACCAGCTCGAGGGGAGCATTATTGAGCACAAAATTATTTTTAAATCTTTTTGAGGGGGCAAAAGCCATCAATTTGGTTTTCGATGTATTGATGGTTAAGCCTCGGGTGGTACAGAAGGAGCTAAACCGATTCAAGAGTTTTTGTAAGCCCACCGGGGATTTGGAAATTAATAGGGTGTCATCAGCGAAGAGAAGTGTGGGGATTTTCTCCCCCGCCAGGGATGGGGCATCCGTCTCCTCCCCCTTCAGATGGTCCACCACTCCATTTACGAATAGGGAGAAGAGGGTCGGAGCCATGACACAGCCCTGACGTACTCCTCTCCGCACTGGGATCCTATCTGTTAGTTGTCCCTGGGATCCCCATCTAACCCTCGCATAATTCCCCTCGTGCAGCTTTACGATTAGGTTCAGAAGACCGCTGGGAAAACCCATCTCTCCAAGTATTTCCCAAAGTTTTGTACGAGGGACCAGGTCGAATGCAGTTTTGAGATCTATGAAGGCCATATACAAACTGCATTTCTTGATGGTAACCGCCTTCCAATAGATGGCAAAAAAACGAAAGACCTGGTCCATCGTGCCTACCTTCCTTCTGAAGCCTGCTTGTAAGTGGGAGAGGATACTGGCCTCCTCTATCCAATCGCCTACGCTTTATTCAGCCCACAATGCCTACTTTTCTTAAACCCCTTTCTGTTAAACAGTTAGTAGGAAAGCTGTAAAAGTACAAGCCACTCTGAATCATTTAGTAGTGGCCTTGACTGCCAAAATGTCTCTAATTCCAAAGCTCATCCTGAGAAAGAAGAGGGTAAGGTATGCTCCTTGGGGAGGAAACTGTCTGACATCAGCTAACAGATGGATAGGAATTTGTAGAAGTACAAGCCCTATTCACCTCTTCTTTTCCTTCAAGACACTCCTCCGCGCGATTTGGTATTGCTCTCAGCTGCCAGATGGGCTCCACTTTCTAAGCTCATCCTGAGGAAGAGAGGAGTAAAATGGGCTTCATCAGGAGGAAAGTGTACCTGAAATCAGCCTTTCCATGATATAATTATCACCACAGGTTTCTCGAGACACTACAATAATTCCTGATTGGATTTCAAAGAGAGATTTGTCAGGGAGAATTGAGAAGATTTCTTTTACATTTTTAAGTAAAGGCAAATCAACTTGAATAGTCTATGGAATAGGGAACTGAAGCAGAAACAGTTTTAAGATCAATCCTCCTCTATCAGGTCAGTCAGAGCCTTGTTAAATGGCAATAAGGGCTCAGAGGTGGAAGGGTCAGGTTGTAAAATCTGTCAGATTAGCTTCAGTTTCCGATGGTTACTTCCAACCACAGATTCCTCACTTTTAGAATATTCCACAGGCCCCGGACTGGGTCAGGAAAGTTTTCACAGCAGTGCTACTGCCCGAAGCCAGGTGGCGAGCAGAGCCACATATAAGCACCATCCGTGCAGACTAACATAAGTTTGTTTTTTTCTGTGCCTTTGAAGACGAATCTGGAGCTCTGCTCCCTCTTTAATTGGTTTTTAAATCTAACTTAAGTGTGCAAGGGAACAATGTCCTTGTCTAAAGCTGTAGGGTGTAGAACATGCCATGACTGTCGAAAACCGTTGTCAATAACTGACCTGCACTAGGTGTACTTTTGGTGTTATGGCCTGACTCGGGTGAGTTGTGCAATGAGTTTACCCGAAGGTGATCCACGACTGTGAGGTGAAGCTGTACGTCACAGAACATAGGAAGAAGTCAACAGACTTCGAGTAAGTCGCGCTCCAAGTCTGGGGTAAGAACTGCTCCACTCTCAGGGCAATCCTGCAACAGATCTTCGCAGTCAAGGACATCCTAATCAGCAAATTTAGAGCTGTCGGAACCACTGTCATGGCGGTAGTTTGACAAACGATGGTCAGCCATGATGGCTAGCTGTCAAACTATTCACATTTTTTTTGTTTTTTAAAACAAACTCCGAAAATCGATGTGAGTTTGTGAGTAAAAAAATGATGCCCCTACTCGTTTTCTCCCAGGGTGTGGGGGTCATTATTGATTTTTTTCCGGTCCTCTCCCAGGTTTCTTCCCAGTGCCGATAGACTGGAAAAAGAAGCATTTCACCATCCACCCTAAATAGGGTTGACTGTGTGATGTCTTTCCTCTGAAGGACCCTACTCCTTTGGACTGTCAGAGGAAGTATTCTGTTGACGTAACCAACAGTGGCATCGTCAATGGAATACTTAAGTTCTGTACGTCTCTAAATTAGGCGCGTGGACTGAGGTTTTGGTGAACAGGGTACTCCATTGTGTATGTGACAGAGAACCTTGTCTGCCAAACTCTGAATCAGGCCGTTAGTCTCTATCAAAGAAAACATAAAATCTAATTAAATATTTTTTGATCAATGTTATCTATAATCAAACAGCAGAGACCTAGCACTATTCGGCACTCTCATCTATTTTATAAGCATATTGGATTGGTATGAGATGATATTCTTATCTTTTCCAAAACTCAGATGCACTCTGACCTAATCCCCTGTGCCTAATTGATTAATAATTTAAAACAACCAGAAAGGAGAAACCAGTCGTCAGTCAGATCACTCAGCAAACAGCACTCAAAAAATTAAGTGTATGTGTACCATAAAGAAAAAGGTGTGGAGAAATGAGAAAGTATCTCACATGTGCACCACCAGAGGAGCTACTGGCAGGTTCTCACCAGCTTGCGTGTGTACTTATTATTATTATTATTATTATTATGCTGTTTTATTACGCGCTCAATTACTGCCGGAGTATCCTGGTGCGAAGATGAAAAGGAAAAACAGAATAGAAGCAGAACAATAAGACAGAAGGCAGCTAAAAGGCCAACCTGAATAAAATGCGTTTTCAACGCTTTTTTAAAAGAGCCGAAGTTCAGGGTAGCTCGCAGGAATAATGGAAGTTCATTCCAGGCCAAGGCGGCCTTCACCGCCACTGATTGCCCTCCCAGCCGGGCACGCCAGAAACGTGGGACCTGCAGCAGATGTTGAGCGGCAGAGCGCAAGGGTCTATTAGGAGAGTAACGACTGAATCGTTTCATCAAATATGCAGGACCTTGCCCATTAATGGCTTTAATAGCCAGTGTAAGAATGTTAAAGATAATCCGCTGTGGAACTGGCAACCAGTACAAACTCTGCTAGTGATTCTTTACGCTCACCCGCATGGGGATATTACCTAACAGTCGGGCGGTCGCATTTTGAATCACTTGGAGATGCCTCACCAAGTAAGCCGGGGAGCCACTAAGCAAGGCGTTGGCATAGTCAAGCCGCAAGAGGATTAACTGACTCGCTTGCTGAGGAAGGAAGATAAGGAAAAAACTTCTGAAGCGCTTTAAGGGTCCCAAAGCAGCCCCCCGTCAGCTTCTTAATGTGAGCCTCGAACCGGAGGTCCTCTCCGAACCAGACCCCCAAGTTCTTAGCGAGGATATTGACTAAACAGGGCATCGGAAAGCCAACCGGCCAAAGTAATTCTCTAAAACTAGGGGGAAAATGACCATTACACTTCAATTGTGAGGAAGCAAGCCAATTAAAAACTGAGGATAGACAGGACTGAATTTGCCCTGTGTCTAAGACATCGCTGGGCCACGTAAATAGCAGCTGCGTGTCATCCGCCTAGGAAATAATTTTGGCCCCTAGTTGTTCGGCCAATTTTATCAGGGGGGTCAAATAAACATTAAAAAGCAAAGGGCTCAGTGTGGAGCCCTGAGGGACCCCCCTGAGGACTTATCATCATTGATAACTTTCTCATATGAAAAAAGATATGTGTTCAGTGTAGGGAGTGTGTGAAGATTAAATGTAAAGGAAAGGCCCGTGAAAAATGAGACACAAGAAGTCTCTAGTAAATATTGAGCTAAACTCACACACATACTCGCAGCTTTTAATCCAAAACGTGAGTTCGCCGATTATTAAAACACAGCATGTTGTGAACCACTTCAAGGCATGCCAACATGTTTCATTGCCAATTCAAAAGTAGCTGCAAATTCGTCAGGGCATTCAGGGTCAGCAAATTTTTGGAGTGCTGTTTGCTGAGTGATCTCACTGACAACTGGTTTCTCCTTTCTGGTTCTTTTAAATTATTAATCAATCAGGCACAGGGGATTAGGTCAGAGTGCATAAAAAGCATCTGAGTTTGGGAAAATATAAGAATATCGTCCCATACCAATCCAATATACTTATAATATTGATGAGAGTGCCCAATAGTGCTATGTCTTTGCTGTTTGATTACAGGTTGATTGGGGGGTGACCTGGCACATAAATTCCCTCTGCAGCTCCTTGTTGAGAAAACAATATTATCTATAGCCTTACAAAGACATTTGTTAGAGATAGATGACCGTTGAGTAGACAAGTGTGTCCAATATTACCTCTGACAAGTAGAGCGTCTTTCACTTCCAGCCTGAACACCAATGTATAGATTTCATGTCTGAGAGAGCAACTGAAAATAAGTAGCACCCTTTCAGCCCAGCATTACTTAGTCCTCACAATTATTGTACCAGGCATCCTTCTCTGTAGTCAACAAATGCACAGTTGTTGGAGAATGTTGTGTTGACCGTGTCAAAGCATGATCTGATGTCTTGAAAAATATCTTCCACATCTTGACAATCTTTCAGGGATAGCTCCTAGTTCAGTGAAATCCAGATGACGGAGCTACTATGGAACACACAGGTTCCAGCATTATACTTGTAAGCCTCAAGAGGGAAAAAAGAGGATAGGCACCCTCCAGATTTCCTTCTGTAGCCTGCAAGGTCATGGGAGACGTGCATCCATACCATAGCTAGGGAATGCACCAGCTGAACTTTTCTTTTTGTAATGACAGGAAACTGCCCAGCTGTTTAGGTTGCCCATCAGAGACAGACACTGTCAGAATTTAATGGAGAGCACTGAATTCCCATGTAGGCAGTGGGACGGCATGAGGTACTTAGATCAGGTAGCATAGTTCACTTTCTTTGGGTGAGGCTCATTATCATTCAGGTAAGGATTGCAACACAGAAGAAGGACGAGGTGGAAGCAGTGTGTTTAGTGGTGGTGATTCTGAAAGGATAAAAGCAAAGTTTAGCAAAATAATTTTGGTGCCTGTATTAGACGAGAACTGACCTTAGCTAGCTGGAACGCTGCAAGGAAAATACTTTCAATTTAAAACTGTTTTATCACCCTGATTGCTTCATTACTTGTTTACATTAATACAGCTCCCAAAGCGTGTACTACTCCTCAGAAGCAACAAGGTGAGTGTACTACTGTAGCTAGAAATTATTTGGTGCTATCCTTTCCTGTTTACACACCGTCCATGTTTCCTGTTTCACTTGTCCTCGACTTTGCTTCATTTTTTCAACTGTACACTGGGTGTAGGCTTCGAACAGAACCCTCTACATTTCTTGTCCAAAGGACACTGACACTTTTGATAATGTGCACGGTGACACCCAGTGCTTCACTATGCCCTTGAGCCTGCTCCTCTTTGACATCATTGGTTGATATTTGCCATGTGCTGTGTTTTTACAGGTGTGCCTAACTTGTCTCTCCCTGGCTCTTCCTTCTACCCCACCCGTCTCCACCTTTCCTAGTTCTCTCTTCCATGCAGATCCTTGTGCTGGAGCAAGAGGAGCCTTTCGAACGAATTCTGATCAAACCAGGAAGCAGATTTTATCAATAGTGACGCCTATGCGCGCAGGAGTCTCTGACTACAACCAGTGGAAGAGTCTATAACAGATTCCAGCGCAGAGAGCATTACTATTACTAGGGAAGTGGCCATGTACTGATACCGACGCAGATCAAGAAAGTCTACAACCTAAGCTTAAGGGATAAACCTGGCCAATGAATTGTGTTACGGGATGTCACATTCATGCCCTGGGCACACCAGGAGCAGAATGGAAACTGCTGTGTTTCTAAGGTTGGATCCAGAGGGCTGCCAGGCCAGAGCAGAAGCAGCCTAGAGTAGTCTTAGTGAGAGTACCTTAGCCTGCTGCTGCTTGAAGCTGAGTAGCCCTGTTGTGAGTCCCAGAGGATGACAAAGCTCCATGCTTCAATGGTAATTACCTACTGTTCACTCAAGGAATACAACACAGTTCAAGTTTCTGATTATGTTCATGGTTTATTGTTAACGTATGTTTGCAATTATGTAATTAACTTCTGAATGGTCAGTGAGCCCTCATCTGTTTTCTTCTGGTTCGACTGTTCACTCGCTTTTTTAATCATTTCCCCTTTTGTTGTTCCATGTGTAACTGTTGTTGTCTTTATTTATACAAAACTACTTTACTCTTTTTAGACGTAGGTGGGAAGTGGCGGACCCAAGCTACTCAGTTTGGCTGGGGTGGTTTAGATTATTTGTGGGCTTGGATGCCCAAAACAGTCTTCTCTCTACCTGCAGCATGGGACATATGTTGCCCTCTATGTTGCTAAAGGCCCAGCTGTTGGTGCACCCATAGATTAACTTTTACCTGCCACTGGACATTGAGATTTCTCTTGAAAGTTTTAGAAGAAAGTTCATCAGTGGATTTCTTCATTACCAGCCAGCTCTAAATCAGGCACCTTGTTCTAATTTGCAGGTGGTTCCTGTTAATTTACAGAAAAGGTTTTAAAGTTCTTTGATTTATTCATCAGAATTGCTTTGGGAAAGTATATATATATCACCAAAACACTACAGGTCTTGCCTTCCTCTACACTGGATATGAACTTGTGCCGACCTTTAATGTTGGGGTGCTAATAGCTCTTAGCTAATGTGTGTGTCGGTCTGCCACTGAAGAAGGTGAGCTTTTCATGTACCGGCATGTGGATCTGTAGGTTCATATGTTAGTACATGGGGCCCCAACGGCACCAGAATTGGTGTTTTAAAACAAAAGAAGGATTTGATAGGCAGTGCCCATCTCTCATGATGCGCCAGCGTTACTAATTGGGAGTAAGAACTGAGCTTGTTCTAAACCCTGACTAGGACTCAATGTTAGTGTTTTGTACTCAAATCTCAGAAGCTCCTGTGCCGTTGTGTAAATAGGTGGGAGACCAGAGCCTGGTCTTAAATGTTGAGATGACAAAACCTGATCTCTTTGCGCTGTGATCAGTTTCGCATTGTGACCGAATTATCTTAATAGTCACTGTTTTAATTACATTAACTATGTCAGATTTTGCAATAAATTTGTTTTTATTAGAGGTGTGCAAATACTTTATTGATGTTCGTGCATATGAGGGTGTGTGTTTCAGAGTGTATGTATGAGGTGTTTGATCAAGGGTTACGGGCAAATGTATACGGACAAAAAAGCTGATTATATATTTTTAGGTTTGTATGGTTTGCAGTTACTTTTAAGTAATGTAAAGCACTGGGACAGCAGCAGACACTCCCTTTTCAATCCCCTCGCTGCTCTCTTGCTATGAGAACATCACAGGGATTGGCTTGAGCAGGATGGATTGACGCTCTTCTCAGGCAGATGGAGTCTGTGCTGTTTCTCCAACCCGGCTGTTTAATACAGCTGGATTAGAAAAACATAAGTGTGATTGTGTTTGGCTGGCTTAAGGAGGCCGGCCAAACACACATGCGCACTTCGAAGTGACCCAACCGGTCCTCCTCCATCTTTCCCCCTTCCCTCCCTACACACGCTGGCTCAGTCAGAAGGTGAAAAATAAAACGATGATAGAATATCGTTTTATTTTTCAGCTGCTGTCTCTGCGACAGTGGGGCGATGCACCTATGCCATTGCGGAAGAGCCGCACCTGCCTTCACCACTGAGAAACTGGTGTCATACAGACCTTCTCTGGATCACAGCAGCTCTTGGAGTACTTTGTGGAACATTCTCTTTGTCAATGATATCTAGGAACTACAACAAAGTGTGATGATTTTGATCCTATCTGTATGCTCATTTTATAGGCATGGGATGTGGATCCTCTGCGTAAGGTCCTGGAACTGTTTTGAGGTGGTTCCTTTTCAGATGTCCTTTGCTGGTTGTAGTATAGACACAGCCTTTCTGAGAGCTGGCGTCTTTCACTGCTGGTAGTTGTGATACTAGCTTCAAGCTGGAGTACACAAAACATGGGCACAATGAGGTGTGAAGTCTCTGCACTGAACTCTCACCAGCCCTCTTGGATTAGCAATAAAGACAGACAAATAGGAGGGCTCTGCCTAGAAAAGTCCTTACCTTTAACAGTGGAATCTGCTGACTCATCCACTCTCCCCTATTGTCCACAAAATGGCAGTGCATGGGAACGACTAATCAGCTATCCTCGGCTAAAAGGTCCACAAAGGATATCCCTGTCTCCTTCCTCCCTCACTTTATTGCCTGGGTTTTCACTCTCCAGCTTCGGGAGTTCCAGCAGTACACTTCACTGTCTGCGTCTTGTACCATGCTAAACAATTGGCATTACAAACTGGACCCCACAATCATACGATCAGCACTCATAGAATATCGCTATGACATATCACACATCTATCGGGTATACACCCACTCTGAATGTTAGCACCAGGGTCTGGGTGTAATATCTAAGCAGAACCTTACGCAAGTGGGGCAGGTAGGCTACACTACATTTACACAGGCATATGGTCTATTCTAGTAGATACCTTTACCTGCAGATTCATCACCTGTTGAATTATCCTAGGCGTCAGACTGGAACTGGAAAACTTCAAAGCTATTTCGTATGAGTTAAGGGCCCCGGCTCCCTACCGGTGTTGCAAGTGATCTCTGGTGTCGTCACTAAAGACATATATGGCTAACTCTAGTGCAGCGATGCTAGTTCAGATGTCCATCACCAGCCTTCTTTCTGCCTCCAGTGCCTGGGGTCAGACCATGGCTATAAGTCATGTTGATCTTGCAAATGCAATTATGGAAAGGGAGGCAAGACTCATGGTAGGAAAAGATGCAGGTGTCACTCTTGGGCCCACTCGAGGTCACCATCTTCACAATCCTCGAGCAGAAAGAAGAAGCATATGAAATACTCAGCATTTTCTAGAGGTAAGTCACCCGGGCACCTGCTGACAGCCACAGGATGTTAATCCTCGTAGCTGACGGTAGTACATGTTACTCCTTCCAAACTGGCCTCGATGCCCCCTCCCCCTCCTTCTGCATTCCCTCCTCTCAGAGCCTGCCAAACAGCGTCCGGTCAGTGCCCATGCCGCCTTATTCTGACTTCTCGGCCCCAGGGTCAGATCCAACTGTGGTGCTTTATGCGATGTTCAAAGTTTTCTTTAGGGCAGCAGCTCCCTCTGGCGTACCTGGGTCCCCAATGGAGCCATAAGGCATGCCCATGCCTGTAAAGCCAACTCCAGACTCCGACGCTAGCCAGGTCTTTGTCTTTACACTGGTCCAAAGATGGGTCCACCCCCTACATAATCAGAGCTTGTGCATCCCATTGAAGAGCACAGATGCAGACTAGAGGCTCAAATATTGCTGGAGGAGGAGTGATACCGCCACACTAACCATGATCTTTTTGGGTTTCATTCTGATCGTCTTGATCCTTATGGGTCTAGACAGGTGCTCTTGACCCAGTTGTTGATTTTTCTGGCCTCCCTTCGACCAGTTACTTTGATACCTCGCCTGTGATAGAAAAAAAGTTCCGTTCAGGGCCTCCACCTTGTGAGGGTACATCTTTCCACTCCGTTGTGAGGAATGCAGCAGCAGTTCTGGAGTTGCCCCTGCCCTCAATTGAAATTAAAACAAATGTGCTCATTGAAGCTCTTCAGTCCTAGACTCTGAACCACTTCACCTTTTCAATGAGACCATACTAGAGCCGATACAGTCAGCATGGCAGAAGCCCACTTCTGTTATGGCAATAAATAGTGTGGTGACAGGTAGCTATTGCCCTGCCTCTGGGGACAGCCCCCACTGCCCTCTTCTTGTCCACCCCTCTTTTTCTGGAGAACTTAGCAATTCAAGCTTCTTACAGCTCAGGATAGATCTCAGAACTTTCACATCCACTCCATCAGACTGAGAATCAAAACACCTGAAGGCTTATGGCAGGATTATTATTTCTGCCGACAATATGGTGTTGAAAATCATTGAACGCTATGTGCCTTTTGAGCCAATACGTGCATGCCCGTTGACTCAGTGGTACTGGTTGTGGCTATGAGGTCCTTTGCTGTTGTGCATCATCATGCTTGGCTTCGCTTGTCTTGGTATTCTATGGATTTGCAGGTCACTGTCATGGACTTCCATATAAGCAGCTCCCATTTGTGTGGAGACAAAGCTGATTCAACCTTGGATATATTGAAGGGCAGTAAGGCTACTGTCTCTAGGCCTGCAACAATAACAGCCACAAAGAGGTTGTAGGTCGTTTTGGTGCTTTCAGAGCTTTTAGAGAGGCTTCAGCTTTCGTCAGCAGCAGTCCACTAAATCACAATAGTCCAAAAATCCCCTCGTTAGACAATAAGTTGTCTCCTCCTCCTTCCCTGCACCACTAGGGAAGCTACTCTAGTTTTCTTTTACCAGAGCACCAGGAGCTCATAGAAGGCCTCATGTCTTTCTTCCTATGAGCCTGGAAGGCCATCACTTCGGGCCAGTGAGTCCTACAGATATTGTACATGGAATATACTCTACTCTTCCTATAGCCCATCTGCCCCATCCCTCCCTGGCCTTCTTCCCTTTCTGAAGACCACCTCCATCTTGCTGCAGGAGGGGACAGCACTGCTTCTCAAGGGAGCAGTGAAGTTGGTGCCAGAGCAGGAAATTGGGTAAGTATGTCACTTGTGATACCTCCTTGTTCCCTAGAAGGATGACGGTCTGCATCCAATTTTAGATCTCAGGAAACTGAACTTTTTCCTCAGGAAGGAAAAATTTAAGATGTTGACTCTCGCTCTGGTCTTTTTGGCGTTGGAAGCGGATTTGTGTCACTCGATTTACAAGATGAGTACTTTCATGGTCAGATCCTGCTGTTGGTTTGGAAGTACCTGTGTTTTGTGGAGGGATCAACCTTTTTCCAGTTTGCGTTACTTCTGTTCTGCTTGATATCTGAACCTCATGTCTTCACTGCCGTGATGTTCGTGGTTGCAGCACATCTCAGACAGACATTGATCCCAGTTTTCCCATACCTGGAACACTGGCTAATCAAAGGTGAGTAGCCAGAGGTGATGACATGCCATCTGCACTCAACTGCAGTTTTGCTGTTTCACCTGGGCTTTTCCATCAATAGGTCCAAATGTCACCTGGAGCCCTCCAACGTCCCCTGTTCATAGAGGAAGTTCTGGACACTAATGACCGCAAATTTCTCTTCCAGGGGATCCTCATCAATAGTCATAAGCACTGAATATTCCTGCCCATGTGCGGGACCCCGGAAACAATATAAAAATATATATGTAAAAACACATATATCTCGCTCCACTATATGTACGTACATAAATTATTTTTCTCACACCAATGCAGCCCCAAAACTGAGGCTAAAACAATGTAATCACATGTACATGTACTGCAATTAGTAAGGAAACAAAAAACACATTAGGTCAAATATCCCTTGAACTTTGTGTTTTAATGAGTAAAACCACTCATAAATCCTGAAAATTCCTAATAAATAGACATTGTTAGCCCTCAGGCTGCATTGTAAAACAATAGCATAGAAAATGAAAACATTTTCAACAAAAACTGGCACCGTGCCTTTAAGACAGCCATGGCCCCCGGCTTCCCATCATGCCTCAGAGGTGACAGTTAGGTCAGTTGTTCTTTCCGGCTCCTTCAGTCAGGACCCTGGTGAAACAGCTCCCTTTTCTTTTTGACTTTCTGTCAAAAAATATTCTAATTTAACTACAATTTTTGCTTTCACTCGACGTCTTTTGGTTACTGCTACCTTTTTTAGGCTTAAAAAAGGTCATTTTTCTGTCAAAATGCCTTCCCTTTTTGACAAATGCCCTTCATGTGGAAAAAGAAGGCCAAGACTGACACTCATCCAGTGTGTATCTTGTGCCTTCCAGACTCTCATTCTTCAAGTTCCTGCGAACACTGCCAGGTTTTATCGGCCAGAACTCTCAAAGACAGAGAGAGAATTCGTATTTATGGGCTTTCTGAGAGAGGAAGATCTCCCAAGAAGCAGAAAAGTCGCAGGACGCGGTCGTCGTCGAGAGGAATCCCGACGTGTTCACCTTCGGCGTCGGGATCAGCGTCGAAGAAGCTATCGACGGCGATGAAGAAGAAGTCTTCAGCGTTGAGAGACAAGGTACCTCTGCTACAGACAGCGTCGAGGGATAGGTCGCCGTTGGAGCAGATGGGCTCGACGGCGAACCAACCGGCGTTGAAGCAGCATCGTCATGCTGTGACGTCGAGGCCTTCTCCGTCGACGCCTGACTATCGGCGTTCGACGTCGAGACAGCCTCCGTCGACGATTAGTCGTGGTCGTTCGACATTGAGGGAGCCTTCGTCGACGATCAGGCATCGTCGCTCGACGTCAAAGCAGCCCACAATGACGCCCCATCAACGGCGTTCGACGTCGAGGCATACTCCGACGTCGCCAGATCATCGGCGTTGGACGTCGAAGCAGCCTCTGTCGTCATCTGGCAAACAGCCCTCGACGTCGAGGAAATCTCCGTCAAGGGACAGTCATCGTCACTCGAGGTCGAGGGAACATTCGAAGTCGGAGCAGAGGCGCTTGACGTCGGAGCATCCTATGCCGTCTCCCAGAAACCGGAGATCGGTGTTGAGGAGATCACGATCGACGTCGAAAGGGCGCAGGTCATCTACACGACATCGGCGTTCGACGTCGAAGCAACCACCGTCGATGGGTCAGCGGAGATCCAGAGAACAGGGTGGCTCGAATTCCAGGCATGTCTCCCCTGCAAGATCACAGGGAAGGTCACCTTTGCAGCAGGTGGTGCAAGACTTGGATAGTCAATCATTGGATCATCCTCAGGCCCTTACATCTCAGCAGGGTTCCCCAAGATCAGCCTCAGCTGCGGAGGTGGAGCAGTCCTCTGTACAGGATCCTCCCAACAAAAGGAGAAGGGTCTCAGATGAGAGAAGTCGGTCGAGGTCTTCCTCTAGACGATCTCTGGTTAGCCTGTCTTCATCCTCCTCGGCATCTCGCAGTAACAGATCTTCGGATGGGGAAGTCAGCTCCTCGGGCAGTGAGAGGTCCAGGCATTCTCTTCCAAGGTCGCAGCATGGGCAAGCGGTTCAACCTCATCCGGCACGTTCTCCAGTGAGAGATCACACCCAGAAGTCTCCTCCTGTTCGTCTTTCCCCAAGATGGTACAGACCACTTCACCACTGCGCAGCGGACAAGGAGACGGCGGACCGTTTGAGGGGGTATCGAGAACAAGCCTCCCACCCCAAAGAGCGTTCGCGCTCTAGAGTGCTCTCCAGTAAGAGAAGATCTAGGTTCAGGAGCAGAAGGCGGTCTCATAGATCTTCAAGTTCATCGAGGACCCACTCTCACAGGAGTTACTCTCCGACTCTAACAGACAGCCCACCATCAAGAATATCTCCAACTGAGGATATTTTTTCGTTCCAAGACATCTTGGGCAGGGGAGCCCTGAAGCTAGGAGTGCCTATGACTACTCCGCAGGTCAAGACGACGGTCATCTTTGAAACCCTGCAGCACAGATCGGCACCCAAACCTTTGCTGCTGTTGGTCCCGGGAATCATGGATCTGGTGAATGAGGTTTTCCTGACTCCGGCGACGGTGAAGTCTGTCCCAGCGAGGATTCTTAAAAAATATCGCTCGCCTGAAGAGGATCCTCTGTTCCTCAAGTCAGACCCACCACCAGATTCAGTAATCATTGCGGCGGCTAAAAAATCCAATGCGGTGGCCTCCTCATCCACGGTACCGCCGGATAAGGACAGCAGGTTGCAAGACTCATGGGGGAGAAGAGTGTGTAACACCTCAGTCTCTTTCCTCAATGTCGCCAATGCGGAAGCTCTACTGGGCAGATACTATAGATCTCTGTGGGACTCGCTTCAGAGGTTTTCTGGAAAGCTTCCTCTGGAAGATAGAAAGGACTTTGAAAAGATTCTGATGGAGGGCAGTCAAGTCCCCAATCAGGTTATAGGGGCGGCTGCAAATGGAGCTACTCTGGCTGCGCCTGGATATGCGCATGGGATCACAGCAAGGAGATCCTCATGGTTGCGCCTGACAGCCTTAAAACCCGAAGCTCAAGCCAGAATCCTAAACCTTCCTTTTTCGGGCACATCTCTCTTTGGGGCGAGTGCTGATGAAGAGATGCAACGGATGAAAACAGAGTTAGACACCCTTAAAGCCGCTTGAAAAGAAAAAGGAATTCCGGAAGAAGTTCCTCTCTGACAACAAGGGCTCTTTGAAGCAGAGGGTTGAAACCCCTCACTGGCAGAAGGGTCAGAAACCAACAAGGCCAACAAAAATCACAATATAAAGGCAAGCGCAATTCCAAAGTAGGAGGGAATCAGCGCCAAGGCAACAGCTTCAATAAGCCTCAGCAGAAACAATGAGTCTTCACTTCCCCAGCGCCGTTGTCCACTCCAGTGGGGAGAAGCATTGCACATCACAGGGCAGAGTGGCAGGCCATTACAAAAGATCAATGGGTGTTGTCTACGCTGCAGAATGAGTACTGTGTTCGTTTTCGTCTACCTCCATCCGTTCCTCCGATGCCAACGTCAAGCCACCAAGTACAACTGCTAAAGAAAGAAGTAGCGACACTCCTCGAAAAATCAGCCATCGAGAGGGGCCCGTGGCTCAAAGGGGGAATGGAGTCTATTCAAGGTATTTTCTGGTAAGAAAAAAGGGCCAGAAGGCAGAATACAGGCCCATTCTGGACTTGAGGACACTCAATCTACATGTCAGAAAAGAAAAGTTTCGCATGTTAGCGCTTCATCAAATATATCCACATCTCAGGAAGGGGGATTGGATGTGTTCGCTGGATCTTCAAGATGCATACTTTCATGTCCCAATACGGCCCGATCACAGGAGATTCCTTCGGTTCCAGCTGGGGACCTCCCAATACCAGTTCAAAGTCCTACCGTTTGGGTTGAAGTTGGCTCCCAGGGTGTTCACTAAGTGTGTTGCAGTGGTGGCAGCAGCTCTACGCCGCAGGGGGTCTTCGTATACCCATACCTAGACGATTGGCTGTTGAAAGGTCCTTCCCCAGACAACGTAAGGAATCAATTCCAGACCTGCATAGAACTCTGTCAGCGGCTAGGCCTATATGTCAACTACAGCAAATCTGTCTCCCAACCCACTCAGAAGATTCACTTCCTAAGAGCTCTGCTAGACTCCGAAGTGGGAAAAGTGTTTCCTTGGGAGGAGATACAGTTTTCTATAACGCTAAAGTGCCAGCAAGTTCTTCGCAGCAGGACTCAGAAGTGCAGAAAATAGCCTCCCTCCTAGGGTCAATGGCGTCATGCATTTTCTTGGTACCGAATGCCAGACTTCGGATGCGTCCTCTTCAGCAGGATCTGGAGGACAAATGGGACCAGCAATCATCTCGCTGGGAAGATCAGATCAGTTTGTCAGAGGTCGCTCAAGCTCCATCCCGTGGTGGACAAAGAAGCAGAACATGCAGGTGGGAGTACTCTTCCATCAACCTCCTCCTGCGCAAACGATAATCACAGACGCTTCTCTACAAGGCTCGGGAACGCAATGGGGCCTCTCCAAGTGCAGGGTCTGTGGTCTTCCAAAGAGCACCTACCACATCAACTTGCTGGAATTGAGAGCAGTCCACCTGGCCCTCAAAGCGTTCCTTCCCTCGCTTCAGGAGGCAGCGGTTCTAGTACAAACAGACAACACCACCACAATGTACTACTTGAACACGCTCAAGGACGCTATCACTGGAAGCTCAGCGCATCTGGCATTGGCCTCTGGCTCGCAAGTTGTCTGTTCAAGCAGTCCACCTCCCAGGAGAGCAGAATGTGAGGGCGACGCACTAAGTCGGCACTTTGAAGACAGAGAGGACTGGGTTCTCAACGACGAAGTGCTAGAAGGTATTTTCCAGTCTTGTGGTCGCCCTTCCATAGACCTCTTCGCGGACAACGTAAACAGCAAATGCCCAAGCTTTGCCTCAAGGTTCTACTGGCCAGGAACAAGAGGGAATGCTCTTTTGATCGACTGGTCAGGGAAATTTGTGTACGCTTTTCCACCCCTTCCGTTGATTCCGAAGGTGGTGAGCAAGCTGAACCACTCGTGCACATCAATGATCCTGATTGCCCCCAACTGGCCGAGACAATGGTGGTACACAGACCTGCTTCTCCTGTCAGTGGCTCCTCACAAGAGGCTTCCATGCAGGCCGGACCTGGTATCGAAGATGAACAGGAGGATTCACCATCCCAAACTTCCGTCACTGAGCTTGGCAGCATGGCTCCTGAGGTCATTCAATACGGCCATCTAGGACTGCCACAGGACTGCATGTCCATTCTGAAAGAAGCACGACGGCCTTCCACAAGACATTCTTACGCATGCAAGTGGAAACGGTTCTATATGTGGTGTATGCAGAATGGGCATAATCCGGTGATGGGTTAGGAAGAAGCAGTTCTTCCCTACTTGTTGTACCTGGCTAAAGCAGGGTTGAAGTTCAATTCCATTAAGGTGCATTTAGCTGCTATAACAGCTTATAGGCGATCACCTTCACAAACTTCTTTTTTCCAGTTGCCAGCAGTAAAGGATTTCTTGCAGGGTCTAAAAAAGGTGTACCCTCCAATACGTCATCCTTCTCCTCCCTGGGAGCTGAACCTAGTACTATCAAAATTGATGGGCCCTCCTTTTGAGCCCATTCATAAAGCGACTTTACAGCATATTTCCTGGAAAGCCGCTTTTTTGGTTGCGATTACGTCAGCTCGTAGGGTGAGTGAGATTCAGGCTCTCTGTACCAAGGAACCATATACAGTGTTTAATTTAAATAGAGTGGTTCTGAGAACGCACCCTTCTTTCCTGCCGAAAGTGGTGTCAGATTTTAATGTCAATCAGTCAATTTCTCTGCCCACTTTCTTTCCCAATCCCTCTACTCCAGCTGAGAGGGCTTTACACTCTTTGGACCTGAAAAGTGTTTTAAAGTTCTATCTGGACTGGTCCAAGTCAATTCGGCATTCTGATCAGTTATTTGTTAACTATGGATCGATCAGAACTGGTCATGCAGCATCGAAACGTTCCATTTCCAGATGGATCGTTTCGTGTATCAAACTTGCTTACCAATTGGCGCAAACACCTCTGGGGTTTACCCCTAAAGCGCATTCCACTAGAGGTAGAGCGGCCACGGTGGCCTACCTGCATAATGTGCCCATGTCTGAGATTTGTAAAGCGGCGACCTGGATGTCTGTCCATACATTTACCAGACATTACTGTCTAGATTCTGACACGAGAGCAGATACCCAGGTGGGCCAGGCCTCCCTGAGGAATCTGTTTAACAGCTGAGTTATTGACTGTTATGATTTGGTTGGGTCATGTACTTCTCATTTACCTGTAGGTGGTTGATGGGCTTGCTATTCTATTCAGTGCTTATGACTATTGATGAGGATCCCCTGGAAGAGAAAGATAAGTTACTTACCTGTAATCCTAGTTTTCGTCCAGGGGTATCCTCATCAAAGTCATAAGCAACCCACCGCCTCCCCAGGTAAATGAGTTTCGGTACTGTTACAATCTTATGGTTGAGCCCTGTTTTCAGGGTTATGCAAAGAACAACTGACCTAACTGTCACCCCTGAGGCATGATGGGAAGCCGGGGGTCATGGCTGCCTTAAAGGCACAGTGCCAGTTTTTGTTGAAAATGGTTTCATTTTCTATGCTATTGTTTTACAATGCAACCTGAGGGCTAACAATGTCTATTTATTAGCAATTGCAGTACATATACATGTGATTACATTGTTTTAGCCTCAGTTTTGGGGCTGCATTGGTGTAAGAAAAATAATATATATACGTACATATATGTGGAGCGAGATATATGTGTTTTTACATATATATTTTTATATTGTTTCCGGGGTCCCGTACATGGGCGGGAATATTCAGTACTTATGACTTTGATGAGGATACCCCTGGAAGAGAACTAGGATTACAGGTAAGTAACTTATCCTTACATCCCCTCAGAGCAACTGAGACATCCAGTCTATGGTTTGGTCTTGCGTCTGCTAGATCTGCTGGCTTCCTTTATTCTCCTGGTCATGCAACCAAGCACATCGATACATAAGGACTCTGCAGTGCTGCATCCACAAGCAGCGGTTCCAGCATGGGGCAGGTCTGTCGAACACCACTGTGCTCTCCTGGAATGCTGCAGTGCATGTGGTCTGGTGATAGACCAATGAGAACCTTCTTCGAGGAATGTCCTTCTGTCCCCCTCCAGTCATAGCCACGTTAGTGACAGATGCCTCCACTCTCGGTTGGGGAGCCCATCTCGAGGATCTAGAGATGAGGGGCATCTAGTTTCCAGAAAAGCAGGTGCATCACATCAAGTTGCTAGAGCTGTGGGCAATTCGGCGGGTGCTTAAGGAATTCCTCCCCTCCATTTGTATCCAGTCCGTCCAGATCCTAACACACAATATGACAAATATGTAGTACATTGGTGCATGAAGAAGCAAGGGGGAATAGGGTCTCAACGCCTTTGTCAGGAGGCACTGAGGCTTTGGTCTTTGACGCACCATCAAAAGATCTAGGGTCTCTGAATGTCAAAGGCGACAGCCTGAGACAGTGTTATTGTGCCGATCACGGGTAGTGTATTCTACCAGATGCAGTCCTGGACATGTTCTTCTTGTAGGGCACTTTTCAGGTGAACTTTTTTGCCTCCTCTAAAAATGATTAGTGGTAGCAGTTCTGCATCCTCTGGTATCCCTTGAGGGGAGCCTTGGAGGACACGTTACAGTTGATGTGGAACGTATTCCTCGAGTTTTGAGAAACATTCACCAAGGCTGGACTCAATTCACTCTTATCACTGCCGACTGGCTGAGAAGCGTGTGATACACAGACCTTGGCACCTCTTTCTCCCTGTGTCCCATGCTTCAACTGCCACTCAGGGTGGATCGCCTCTCCCAGTTGGGGGATGGTTCTGCACCTCAATCTGAAGAGACATTCCTGCATGGAAATTGAGCTGGGCATGTAAGTGTCTTTCAGCTGCTGACAGGTCGTCAGCATCATTATGTCAGCTCACTGGCCTTCCATGAAATCTGTATTCTGTAAGGAGGAACAGTTTTTGCTCATGGTGCGTGGGCAGCAATGTAAATCTCTTGTGGGCCCAGTTGTCGGAAGTCCTCCAGTTTGCACTCTCTCTGGCTCGGAGATGGTTTGCAGTGGGCGTTGTCAAGGGTTATTTGTAGCATTGACACAGCCAGCACATCCTACCAGCACCTAAGTGCTTTGACGTTGTACAGATCCAGTCTGATCTCTGGGATATTTCAACAGGTGAGGAATCTGTAGCTAGAATTACCACAAGAAAGAATGTTAAAGTAAGTATTTTTTTCAAAAGAACTATTAACTCACAAAAATGTGCAAGCTGCCACAGCCATTCATGTCAGTAACCTAGAACATGGGCAGTATTCTCATGTCGACAATAGATGGTATGCTGGGTGCACCCCTCCAGGCCACCAGACAAATTAAGGACCTTGGCTTTAAGATGGACAGGCCAAGACCTCTGCTCACATGTGAGATTCGTTTGTAGGTGGGCAACTAATGGTTTAACAGTTCACATACTATTAGGTCTCTCAGGGAATATATGAAGTTACAAGGCAAACAATTACAACGCATGCTTTTACAACACTGTGTTTACATCACAACGACCACTACATCGCATGATTTTACAACGCTTGCCATTACAACGCATTTTTAAAAAACTACCATTACAACGAATTCCGTTACAACGCATACCATTACAATGCATGATACTTTTAGGGCAACAGTAGGGCAAGTGTTGGATAGTGTAAGGGTAAAAATTACTATTCTCACACCAGTGAGTGCAACAGTAGGGAACGTGTTGGATAGTGTAGGGGTAAACATTACTATTCCCATCTACCCCAAAACCTATACCCACCCTAAAACAAAAAAATCTCTTTTACTTACCTTATAATGCGTTGTAATGGCATGCATTGTAGTGACATAAGTTGTAATGGCATGCGATGTAAAGGTAGTTGCGTTGTAACAGCTACTTTGTAAAAGCAGTGCCATGTAATCACTGCGTTGTAATGGTTGTTTCCCCTCTCAGGCCAGGGGTACATACCGGTTCATCATGCAAGGGAAATTACCATCCTAATATTCCATTCAGGCTTATTCCAGACTTATATAAGAACCTACGGACCTTTCCAGAAAGAACCCTACCCTTAGAAGGACCTCTTGACCTGAACCCTACCCTTCTATTATCTATCTATTATCGACATGGGAATACTGTCTGTGATGGGTAGTTTACTATCTGCAGCTCCAACTGCGACAAGTGGCATTAGTCTTTTAGCTCTGTAAAATAAATAAACATAGCAGTACAATGTATACTCTCCTGAATAAAGTTAAGAAAGTAAGCACAAAATACGCACTCACAATTTTGCTGATTTTCATTAGTGTGAACACAAGAAATGATGTCTGGAGTAAAAACTTCACATAAGTGCGTTAGTGGATGATAATGCCTTACAAGTGATGCTAATCAAAATGTATTAACGCTAAGGAATAATTTCTATTATTAACATAGTTACATTCAATATATGGCTTACATGAAGAATACAGGTAGACAAAATATTGTTTTTTAAATATTTTGTTTGTCTAATTAAATAATATATTGTAAGCTCGCTGCAAGGAAATGCCTCCTTTTGCATGATCACCCTCAAGGTGTTAGACTGATGGTGCTGCTGGTTTTTCGACTCTAAAGGTCTCTGAGGGCTGCTGGACAGCCCTCCATTCCAATGCAATCTGATAGGTTCACCCATAATTGGCATAAGTTAACTTAATTATAAGTCACTAGACTATGGTACCAGGGGGACCCAGCGATTGTAAGGTAAAGTGTACCTCGAAGACCACAGCATTTAATGTGCCACTACGATTATTGCAAAGCCAAACAAGACTCAAAGTCTTTCATTGGTGGCTGGCAAAGCAGTTTCCGAACTGTTAGCTCGACTTTGCCATTAAATTAATGACAAAGTCCAGACCTTCTTTTTTAATGTATATAGTTAAAACCCTGAAATATCGTGTTCGAGGCATATGAGCTGCAGATCCACACACTGCGCATAGATCGCCATCTGGTGTGGGCCCGGATGTGTGCACTTGTTTTTGTATTGGAAAAGTCTTTGGAAGTCACAACATAGGTGACTCCTCCTTTAGACCATAGTGCGCATGGGCATCGGCTCCATCTTCAGATTGTTTTTTTCCGCCATCGGGCTTGGATGTGTTTCTTGCGCTCCAGTTCGGTGCTGTTCAGATACAACTTTCGCCGCGCAATCCTCACCCTTTCTCCGGTATTGTTTCGATCGCGATCCTTAGTCGTTGCGCATCTCTCCAACTTCGAAATCCTCGATTCCGGTCGTCGACGAAGGCCTTTGGGCCTACCTAGGCCAATAAATCTGGCTCATGGAAAGGACTCCTTTTAAAAAGTGTCCTCAATGTGGATTGAAGTTTCCAAACACAGACTTTCATGAGGTATGTAACCTCTGCCTGTCACCGGAGCACAAGGCCAGAGACTGTCCAGCTTGTGCCTCTTTCCACTCCAAGAAAACCATTCGGGATCGTCAATCTCAAAAAAGAATGGCTTGCTCGTCGATATCCATACCAGACGACATCTTCCAGGAGGGCGTTGATGTACCAGAGCAGGAGCGGGTCGAAGAAGGCCTCATTAGCGCCTCCAAAGCCAATGACTCAGACGTCGAAGACATCACTCCTGGGCAGAGGTTCGTAAGTAGTGACGTTAACCCGACCCCCTGCCCCACCACCGAAAAAGGCTTAGGTAACACTGTCACCTTCGGGCCTAGGTGCCCACCGAGATAAAACCTCTCACGCCCACCTTCGGGCCAGGCAAAGAACTCCACCAATCAGCCTTCAGGCCACTCGGCATCGAGTCAACCTGCTGTCGGTGCTGTATCCTAAACCCCTGCCCCCAAAAAGAAACCGACCACTGCCTCCACATCCAAGCACTCAGCACCAAAACCTACTGGCACCGACCCCTCGACTCCGAAAAAGTAATCGAAACAGAGTTAAAAACCACGTCCGAAGAGTACAGATGCTCAACCTTCGGAGCCCAAAAAACCCTCGGAGCCCAAAAAACATCCGGTTCCGCAGGCTCCTTCAGAGACTAAAAAATCTCACGCTTCCAAGCCAAAAGACTATAAATCCACTTCAGATTCGGTGGCAAGTAAGCCTTCGGAACCGAAAAAAATCGGTGCCAAAAGACCAGCCTCAACCACAGAGGTTTTTACACCGGATCCAACCCAAAAAAAACTCTGCTAAAGGACCCAAAAACAGGTCAACTAACTCTCAGCTCTAAAAAGAGGCCAAAGGACATGCCTCTACCATCTCCATCTCCATCTCCACCAAATAGGAGAGACATTGCAACATCTCCTCTCAAAATCCCTTCTCCACCTCCCCCTCCACACCACTCCCCTACACCATCTCCACTCCCCTCACCATCTACTCCACCAATGGATGATGATGACACCTCTGATGAAGAAGGGGAGAGTGCAGTTGATGAACCACTCTGAAATCCTAGTCCACCTTACACCCCAGATCCATGGGACGATTATAGTACACCAGATTTCCCTTATGTACCACAGGACGACATCTATCCCTCTAGACCTTCCCCTCCAGAGGACACCATAGGTTTCACCCAGCTCGTTCATAGAGCTGCACAATACCACAGGGTAAATTTACATACAGACCCTGTGGAGGAGGATTTCTTAAAGGACACATTTGAAACATTACAAAGTTCCACATCCGTTCTCCCTATGTTAAAAGGGGTAATCAAACATGCACCTGAGGTGTTCAAAGATCCGGTTAGGGCTAGGGTTATTAACCCCAGGATAGAGAAAAAATCCACATCTGCCCCAGCAGACCCTCTTTACATCAAGGGACAAATATAATTGAATTCTTTAGTAGTCTCCAACGGCAGAAAGAGGGCCAACTCACAGACATCAGGGGATGGCCTGCCTCCCGACAAGTAATCAAAATTCTTGGACGCTTCCGGTAAACGTACAGCGTCACAAGCAGCCAACATATGGCCTATCGCCAACACACAAGCTCTCTTGGGAAGGTACGATAGGGCACACTATGATGAGCTAGAGACCCTATTGCAACACCTTCCTGACAAATACAAGACCAAGGCCAGCAACCTCATACAGGAAGGCAAACTCATAACAAACACCTCCATTCCTTGCGCTCTAGATGTGGCAGACATCCCCTCACGAGCCATTAACACAAGTGTTCTCCTACCTCGACATGCATAGCTGCGCATTTCTGGTTTCAAACCAGAAGTACAAACTACAATACTTAACCAGCCATTTGATCAGAAACACCTATTTGGCCCTGCCATGGATTCATCTCTAGAAAAGATTAAAAAAGACACAGACACGGCTCAATCAATGGGAGCATTGTAATCGCAGGCTCCTAGGCGTTCTTTTCGTCGCTCCTCTTACAAAGGCACTTCCCGAGGCTATTCCTCTGACAACTCTTCCACATTATATAAAAATCCCGCCCAAACCTCATTCACCAAAGGTTATCAAAGAGGCGGCTACAGAAGCAATAATAACAAAGGTAGAGGCAAAACCAACAATACTCGCTCCACCTCCACCCCTACCCAATGACTTCCTTCCACTCCCCCCGAACCATTCCACTATGGTCGGGGGAAGATTGCTACTGTTCCTACCTGTATGGAACAACATTACTACAGACAGGTGGGTGACACAAATCGTTCAATCAGGTTATTGTATAGAACTCACATCTACCCCCCCAAACATACAATCCAGACAGCGCCCAATGTCACCAGAACATTTATCGCTGCTAAAGCAAGAGGTAATTTCCCTCCTGCAATAGAACCAGTTCCCCTGCATCAACAAAACACAGGGGTTTACTCCCTGTACTTCCTCATTCCTAAGAAGGACGGCTCTCTGAGACCCATTTTGGACCTCAGACCCCTAAACCTATACATACAATCAGACCATTTTCACATGGTCATATTTCAACAGGTCCTTCCTCTTCTCACACAAGGCGATTTCCTTGCCACTCTAGATCTGAAGGATGCCTACTTCCATAGTTCCATTCACACCTCTCACAGGAAAAACCTTCGGTTTGTAGTGGACGGTCAGCATTACAAATTCCAGGTACTCCCATTTGAAGTCACCAGAGCACCCAGAGTATTCACCAAATGTCTGATGGTGGTTGCAGCTCACCTGAGAAGACAACAAATTCACGTCTTCCCATACCTAGACGACTGGCTCATAAAAGCCAAGTCATACACCCTGTGTGTATATCACACTTACGCTACAATCCAACTACTCCTCAATTTAGGATTTACCATAAACCACCCAAAGTCCTAGCTACAACCCCCACATACAACAATACCTCGGTGCTACAATAAACACCTCAAAAGCACTTGCATATCCCAGTCCACCCAGGATAGCAAGCATACAAAGCCTCATAACAAAATTTCAGCCTCAACACTGTCTTCCGGCTCGAGTGTTCATGCAGTTGATAGGGATGATGGCCTCTTGCATCTTTATAGTGCCTCACGCAAGACTCCAGATGCGCCCCTACAAGAGTGCTTAGCACGTCAGTGGAACCAAGGTCAGCTTACAGATTTGGTGTTGGTGGACGGCCGCACGCATCGTTCTCTGCAATGGTGGAACACCCAAAACTTTTCCAAGGGGCGACCGTTCATCGAGCCCGTTCCACAGATTGTGCTAACAGCGGACGCATCGCTCTGCGGCTGAGGAGCTCATCTATTACATCACACCACGCAGGATGTGGAGTAACAAAGGTTACTCCACATCAATCACCTGGAGTTACTGGCCATATTTCTGGCGTTAAAGTTATTCCAGAAACAAGTATCAGGCAAAGCTGTCCTAGTCCGCACCGACAACATGACAGCAATGTACATGCAGAAGCAAGGCAGGACACACTCCCTACAGCTCTCTCAACTAGCACAAAGCATATGGAGATGGGCTATTTGCCAGAATATTTTTCTCCTAGTCCATCACGTTTCAGGAGTCCAGAACAACATAGCGGATCTGTCGTCAAACACAACAGATTCACAAGTGGTAACTTCATCCGCATGTTCTTCAACCGTTTTTCCATATGTGGGGACAACCACAGATAGATCTCTTCGCCACACTCGAAAACACCAAAGGCACAAGCTTCGCCACCAGATATCCTCACCCACTGTCCAAAGGCAATGCAATATGGATGAATTGGTCAGGCAGATTTGCATACACTTTTCCGCCTCTCCCACTCATTCCATTGATGGTGCGCAAACTGCAACGACACTCAATGACTCTCATTCTTGTTGCTCCAACATGGGCCAGACATCCGTGGTACACCACATTACTGGAACTATTTTTAGTCCCGCACCAAAAACTACACCTCTCCCCACAACTCTTAACCCAGATCTGTGGAGAGATCAGACACCCGGACCCAGCACAGCTCAACCTAGTGATCTGGCTCCTGAGGTCTTAGAGTTTGGTTACCTTAACCTCGGCCCCTGACTGTATGAATGTTATTAGAGAAGCTAGACGCCCCACCACTAAAACCTGCTATGCAGCCAAGTGGAAAGATTTGTCATATACTGTCACAACATCAATCCTTTAGATGTTTCTATACAACAAATCACAACTTATCTACTACATCTCCAAAGGTGTGTTCTAGCATACACATCTATTAGGTTACACCTCGCTGCCATAGCAGCATACCTACAAAATAGACAACCCTTGTCGCTATTCAGGGTACCTGCCATCAAAGCATTTAAGTCGCTTTCCTCATAGCCATTACTTCCCTTAGACGAATCAGTGAGCTACAAGCACTCACTATTCAAGAACTATTTTTACAACTCCATCATAACAAAGTGGTTCTCAAAACCAATCCAAAATTCATCCCTAAGGTTATTTCTCCCTTCCACCTCAATCAGTCTGTAGAGTTGCCAGTATTTTTCTCGCAACCACAAACAGTCGCATAAAGAACTCTTCATATTCTAGATGTAAAAAGAGCACTCCTTTATTACATTGAAAGAACAAAACCTTTTTGCAAAAGAACTTTTCGTGTCCTTCTCTCCACCACATAAAGGCAACCCCAAATCAAAATCTGGAATCGCAAGGTGGATTGTCAAATGTATACAAAGTTGCTATCACAAAGCAAAACGTACATTATCTATTCCCCCTAAAGCCCACTCTACCCGATAGATACGGGCTTCAATGGCATTTTTAGGGAACATTTCCTTATATGACATCTGCAATGCAGCTACATGGTCTACACCGCACACATTCACAAAGCACTATTGTGTAGATGTGCAAACAAAACAACAAGCTAGTGTGGGCCAGGCTGTACGCAAAACACTATTTCAATCTACTGCAACAGATACTGGTGGTCGCCACTAGGAAGGGGTACTGCTATACGATCTATGCACAGTGTGTGATCTGCAGCTCATATGCCTTGAATGGAAAATGCTACTTACCAGTATGCATCTTTTCTTGGCATGTAGAGCTGCAGATCCACACACACCCACCCACCTCCCTGGCTACCTTCATCTGTTCCAGTATTATCTTATTTAGATACAGCATACATAGGCATCTTTTCTGTTTATAACAAAACTCCATCATTTCCCTGCTGGCGAAAAAACAATCTGAAGATGGAGCCGATGCCCATGAGCACTATGGTCCAAATGAGGAGTCACCTATCTCGTGACTGCCAATGACTTTTCCAATACAAAAACAAGTGCAAACATCCGGGCCCAACACCAGATGGCGATCTATGCACAGTGTTTGGATCTGCAGCTCTACATGCCAAGAACAGGTGCATACTGGTAAGTAGCATTTTCCTTTTACTGTAGAAAGGCTAGTAGCCACATTGGCGAGTACATGGTCACACGCTGACTACTCAGCTCTGCTAACTTCTCAATAGACTACTAAAGTTGGTACTCTAAGTTATCAACAGATTTGTTGCACTAAACTCGATTTGATGCCCAGGTCAAATTTAATGTAACTTTTAAGTAAATAGCACTTTTAGAAATTTGCCTCTCTGTTGCCCAAAGGATTCCATTGACCGTTACAGTTGCTGGCCATAATACTGCCTTCTGCCCTCCTGTGGGGAGGTGTGAACGGCCTACCGTTGGAAGAGGTGTTGCGTTGCCCTGACAGCACAGCCAAACAGGGTGTGAGCAGAAAAGGCAAACTTCAAAGGAGCAAATGGTGGACACACATGAGAGGGCTTGCTCTTTTGTTTTTGTTTTGGTAGACAGGTTGACTTTGGGGACAGAGATCGGGCATTTAGCTGTCAGGTAGACACACCTTTATTGTGGGCTACCATGCTCCACTCACAAAAGGGTTTTTACCATTTTGAAAATGGGTAGAATATTGCATTCTGGGATAGACACTTTGCAGGAAATAGTCCTCAAGTGGCTAACTAATTGGCTAGTAGTCACTGCTTCCCCTGAGGGCAAGTTCTTGGCATAAAAGTGGCACCGCTGATACCCAGACCTAAGATCACGTCTGCACTGTAGCGAGGACCGAAGAAGGCTTTCCTGCTGTTCCCTGGAGACTGCCCCGAGGCTGCACCAAAGGCTGGATCCTAGGGATAACAAAAAGAGGACTGTGCCCGTGGTGCTCTGCTCAAAGAAGAGTCTTCCCCTAAGTCCCATACAGAAGATGTGACTCCAAGAGTCAGTTGACTAACTTCCCGTTCCAGCTCTAGGGCCTCAAAAGCTGAAGAAGCCCCCATGGTGAGTTGGTAGCCAAGATTGCCTGATCCCACTGACCACCAAAGCGCAGCCTAGGAGATCGAGTCTCAATGCTCAAGAATTGCACCCATGTCTGCTGGATCTGGGAGTATCGACAGGGTGTACTTTGGTCACCCAAGACGGACACTAGCCTCAGTTTAGAGGAACCGCTGGTCTTGCTGTAACCAGAGACCAGTAGCTTGGTGGTAAATGGTTTTCGGCTGAACTTCAACCGGACATCAAGGGACATTGACTAATGTGCAAAAGTCACCCCACTGTGTTCATGGACTTAGGAGCGGCCACAATAAGACCCTTGTCACCAGATCGGAATCCTTCAGCATCTTGTATCCCTTAAATCAGGACCACTGTATTGATGTCTATGTTGGTTTGCCTGCAGAACCTGGAACTGGACTGGAGACTACTTTGACTGTAAGGTAACTGTCTTGTCAAGCCTCATTGACTCCTGTGACTCTCTCGCAGCCTGAGTTGGTCACCCAGATCTGGCCTGACTAGTCATAGTCACCCTTACAAAAAATGTCAAAGGTTTTCCAGGTGACCGCTAACCGCAGTAGTTGCCATTGCTTGTTCGTGATTTGAATGAAAAAGCTGTATTATTATTTGGTTTAAAATTTAAAACTTCTGAGCCCTCTGGTGGATTTTGTTTGTATTAGTGTCAAAAAATTCTTACATGTATGAGCTATTTTTATCAGTTGGGGTCAGATTTCTTTTGTGTCACGTTTCCTATTTAGCTGTTTTGGTACATCTAAATGCTTGGTACTAATTTCTTTCACAAGGCCTGATTGATCTACGTCACAGCTACCCAGGGTTGAGCTAGGGTTTTACAAACAAGCCTGACTGAATCCAAGATGGTTTGGGTGTTTATTACACAGTGAGGTTGCATAACCACACCATATAATAAACCGCCTTTATCACACTTGCGGTATATAGTAGGGAAATCATTAAATAATGGCAGTTTGATGTGTAGAAAAAGTGGCTTCCCAGAGTTGTTTTATGTTTTTGTGGCACTTTACTCTCCACCAAGGTGAGAAATGTGTAATGTTCTTATTATGTCAGAACCCTATTTAAAATGAAACTCGTATTCAAAATGGAAATGTATTTATGTTACTAACTGTTGTGTTATTATATAACTGCAGCAATGTCAGTTCTTGATGTTATTCTAATGTGATCAGGATTAAGGTCAAGTGACATCAATTCCTGGGAGGATTCAGTGCTAAAGAACATGTGTTGTCACTTCCTCTGATGTCACTGAGTTAAAGGGTGGTTATCTAATGTCACTTATGCTACTGCTAGAATTTTGTTGACCTGAACCCTGTGGTTAGTCCCTACATCAGAGATATTTGTAACTCATCCCTACTCAACAGAATTCTACATTATAACTCTCTAGTTTGAGACCCATAAGAAAATAAACATCCCTATATTCCTGTAACTGCCAATTCCAGGCCCATTTCTATCCAACCTTATCTTTGTGAAGTAGTGTGGCTCACTGGTTAGAGGCGGCAGACCCGAGAGCAGAGGACGGCCCGGGACCAGGGTTCGATTCCCGGCGCGGCAGGTTTCTGGACCAGGGTCAGCGGACTCGATAATTCTCTCGCCTCGGTGCCCACTCTGATCAGCGATCACACTCGGCAACTCTGGGCATTAGCTTGCCTCATCTTCACTAACGGCCCCACCAGACCGCCGGGGATGCCTGGTCTCACCCTGGAGATACCCATTAAGGGACCATCTCTCAGGGAAGCCAGGAAGGGTTTCGCAGCGGTCGAAGCGCCTTGGGACCCTACGGGTAAGTAGTGCGCTATATAAATGCCAATACATTTACATTTACATCTTGCAAAGCTTTAAAGAAGGTGTTCATCTCTCAGCATCAAAGTTTGGTCAGAAGATACATCCCATGCAAGACAGCTTCAGACCAGGACAAAGTACTGAGCTTGTGGTCATTTCTGACACTGATGACCAATAAAAGATGACAGACAAATGGAACAAGGGGATCAGGATTATATTGTACCTCTTTGTTGCATTCAACACCAGTCGATCCTACAACAACTAGAAAGCCTATCGATGAGTGAAACCTATTAAAATAGATTTATTTATTTCTGTCAGAGGGGATTACAATCAGATTCTCTGCAACAGTTCACTTCTCAAACTAAACCTTTACTCCCGGCGGGATCCAACAAGGATCAACATTGTCTGCTCTTCTCTTACATATTTACTTGTGTCCATTCCGGCACATACTACAAAATGTATTCAATTTATTTTGCAACTACCAGTAACTACACCCCAATTTAGAAAGTGAGCCTTAGTGTGTACCACCCAAGAATGGATGATTAAAAACCTCTAGAAATAAAACCTAAACTAAGCAGAGATCATCCTGGTTTCAACAAACTTTCTGAATGGAACAATTTCCTCTGGCCATCTTCCATTAGCAAATGTTCATCCCCAATCAGGACTGTTCATGATCAAGGTAGTATGTATTATTCTCAACTGTCACTAGAGGCTCAAAGTACTACCGTTTTGAAATTCTGCTTCTAGCACTTAAGAATATTGAGGAGAATTCTCCCTTTTTCTAAATGTTTCTCAGAAGACATACAGGCAATTTAATTGGCTCTCCATATCACAGTGAAAGCAATTTAAAGAGTCTTGCATACTTATAACAGTTTCTATCCTCCTTTATTTCCCAGAAATTTGAGATGAAGGTGATCAGTGAACTAACTGTAATTTGAGGTCCCTAAATATAGGCTTGAAAAATGGGAAGGCAGAGGCTTCTCCACTCTAGGACAAAAATGTGGGAATTCTCTTTCACTCCAGCTGCAAGCGGAATCAGATCTTCTAGAATTCAGAAAACAATTAAAAACATGTCTGTTCAGCCAGTAGCTCCTTTGGTACAGTAACAGGACCAGGAATGATATGTATGATGAATGATGTGCACTCTATGAATGCTATCAATAATAGCACTAATGATCTAAATTGTGCCTAAAGTATAGCCTTCAGAACTGTAACCAATATTACAGATATTGGCCCTAATCCTAATTGCAGTGGTCCAATTGTGACACAGAACTGTAAACAAGGTAGTACTTAAGACATTTAACAATTTTTCAGATGAAACAAACTAAGCTAAAACCAACACAACACAATATGAAATATATTGGTAGGTAGTAGCAGTGCTCCACATGTGACTTCAAGCACTTGATAGAGTACTCTAGATGTGGCCTTCAGAACTGGATACAATGTGACCAAAATATGACGTGATCTCAAGAATTGGATACAATTCGCCACAAAAAGCATTTAGAACTGGACATGACTCACCAGATTTTGACACCCATGTCCTGGTACAAAGAAGGACTCCACAACTTAGCCACAGATTCCATATTTTAGAATCCTCCCCAGCGCCAAGGCTGGATACAGAATTTTTTTCCATAGCATGTCTGCTTGCTGACAAAGGGCGTAGCACGACTCTGTCTTCCACCGGATGTGATGTCAACGGAGGACATATACATTCTGTGCCGATACACTGACTTCAGTTCCTTCTTTTCTGCGCTTGCTACGCAGATCTGGAGCGGTTAAGAGGCCATGTTTCAGGCCCATCTCGATGTCTTGTCAAGAGAACAGTGTAGTTTTTCAAAGAATGTCATCCGGGTTTAAACCCCTGTGGATCTTGTGATAGACTAATGTTGATCACGGATCCACATAGTCTATTTGTGGTCCCTCTGAGAAAATCACGACTCCCGAGGACTACGGTTCCTGCCATCATCTTCGACCAAAGGCATTAAAAGAGTGACATATGAAACTCCTGGTGGCACGCTTTTCTGAGAAACAGCAGCATCATCACTCCTCACTGAAGATCAGGGACAGGCGGAAGAGTCGTTCGGGTGAGGGGTCACCTCCGTCGATGTTGAGGAGCAGGTCAGAAGTAGAGGAGACAAATGTATTTCTTGCTAGGATCTGACTATACCAGGCTATACTCTCCATCTTTACCTGGAGTCTTGCCAGCCTCTCCTTCACCACCTTCTCCATTTCCTCCAATTCCGCCACCTTCTCCACTGCCTTAAGCGCTGATACCATCTGCCCCAGCACCTCTTTTGCTATCTCGTCTGAGGCCAATAACTCGTTCCAGGACGCACCATCATTCTCACAGCCACCATAGGTCACAACATTTATCATCAACATGGCCTCGTCATCCTCAGCGGTCACACAGATGCCAAACATGGTCACAATCGCGATCTCACCATCGTTCCAGATAATTGTCCTCCACCTCTACAGGACACTACTTGCCTACCTTAACAGACTCTCCACCAGATAGAATCTCCCTGATAGATTACATTACCACATTTCATGACGTCTTAGTGAGAGGAGCAGAAAAATGAACAATCCAAATGTTGGTGCCTACTCCAATCACATTAGTGATATTTGAGATGCTCCAGCAAGGCACAGTATCCAGACCACTCCATTCTCTAGTGCCAGGCCTCTTGGAACTGGCCATGTAACTCTTCTTGACTCTGGCTTCAGTCAAGTCAGCTCCATCGAGGCAGCTAAAAAAGTACAGTACACCTGAGCAGGATCCACTCTTCCTGCGTTCGAACTCTCCCCCAGACTCTGTAGTAATATTAGCAGCAAAGAAGCACCATGCTACTACTCCTGCTTCCCCCGTTCCACCAGATAAGGAGAGCAAGAAGTTGGATTTGATGGGCCGCAAACCATGTGCTACTGCTTTCACTTCCATGAAAGCAGCAATTGCAGCTGCTCTTCTCTAACGATACGAATGGGCATTGTGGGATTCTGTTCAGAAGTTTGCCGAAGATCTGCCCAGAGACAAGTTGGAGGATTTTCTAGAAATAGTGAACAAGAGTATGATGGTCTCAAACGAGATAAGTGCTGTTGCTGACTCCTCCCTTCTAGCACCTCATTAATATTGCCATGGTGTGGTCCTCTGCAGGCATGCTTGGCTCCACCTCACATCTTAAAACCGTAGGCACAGCAACGTATCATAAATCTGCATTTCTCTTGTTCTACCCAATGTAGCAGCCTCACGGATGATGAAATGGCTCGCATGAAAGTTGAAATAGACACTCCTAAGGTGGTTGGCCTAGAGAGGCCTAAGGAACAAAGTAAATTATTTCGCCCTTACCTGAGGTGATACTACTCTCAGTGGGTTCAGACCCTTGCATGGTATCAGGGGCGACAGCAATGACCCTATACCCAACTGCTAGGGCAGCCTAGAGGAAGAGCCTTGCAGAAGCCAGCACAAGTCAGAAAGCCTATCACAGGCACAAAACATGAATTGTTCATTCCCCCTCTTCCGTTACCCACTGTAGTGAGTGGAAGTATTTCAGATTTCCTGGAAGAGTGGCAACAAATAACAAAAGACGTCTGGGTACTGAATATTGTTCGGCATGGATTCTGTCTTAAGTTCACAAGTCCTCCTCCTACTGTACCACCAAAGTCATCCTATCGCCACCTAATAATGTGAAGAACAGAAGTCAACATCTTGTTTCTAAAACATGCGGTGGAAGCCGTTCCTTGCCAACAACAGTACAGGCATTTATTCCAGATACTTTCTGGTACACAAAAAAAGGCAAGAACTAATTCAGACCCATTCTCAACCTCAAATACACCTACAAATGGATTAGTCTGGAAAAGTTCTGGATGCTGTCCTTACATCAAATCTATCCCCAACTCCACCAAGGGGATTGCTTCTGCTCCATCGACTTCCAGTATGCTTATTTCCGCATCCCACTTACAAAGAAACATCACCACTACCAATACCAACTACTACCATTTGGTCTAAAGTCAGCACCCAGAACATTCTCGAAATACATGGCATTCATAGCTGCCCATCTCAGTAAACACTAGACATATCTAGACGATTGGCTCAGAAAGGTGTCAACTTTTCAGGAAGCAGAGCTTCATTTCAACTTGGCATGCAACCTCCTATTATGCTAGGGGCTTCATGTCAATCACAGCAAATCACAACCAATCCCTGTTCAGACCTTGCATTATCTAGGAGCCTCCATCAACACCGTCCAAGCAAAAGTGTGTCCTTCGGAAGTGAGATGCTTATCAATCCTTCGGAAATGTCTCTCGTTTATAACAGCATCTCATCCCAAGGAGAGGACAGTCTCATCCCTACTCGGTTCTATGGCCTCCTGCATCTTTCTCACTCTGAATGCCCATCTCCACATATGACCTCTCCAAGAAAGCTTAGAGGACCAGTGGGATCAGTTAACGGGCAATTGGGACAATACATTCCCTCAAATGGTGGTGTTCCCCTGCCAATCTGCTTCAAGAAATGCCTTCTCTTTAACAGGTTCCTTGTCAGACCATAGTGACGAATGCATTACGCCAGGGGTGGGGAGCCCACATGGATCATCTACTAATCTGAGGCATGATGTTAAAGGAGATGTCTTATCACATCAACCTTCTCGAACTTTGGGCTGCCCATCATTCAAGTCACAGACACTGCTTATTCAAACGGTCAATACGACCACATGTACTACCTCAACAAGCAGGGGGGATGAGGTCCAAGCCATTGTCACTGAAAGTTCAGTCAATATGGAAGTGATTGATTGCCCAAAGCCCACAAATCACAGCGACTGACCTTCCAGGCATGCAGAATGCACAAGTAGATGTCCTCAGCAGAGTTCTACAAGAAAACCCCAAATGGGTCTTGCACGACAACGTTGTTCAGTAAGTCTTCGGACTGTGGAGCACAGCCACCATAGATTTATTCGCTACCACACAAAACAAAAAATGACATGGCTTTGCCTTGAGGTACTACCAACCAGGGACACTGGGGTATGTCCTATGGATTGACTGGACCGGCAAATTTATTTACGCCTTTCCACCGACTCCTCTGTTCCGGTCGATTCTAATCAAACTAACCCACTCCAAAGCCAAGATGATCCTCATAGCTCCAGAGTAGCCATGTTAGTGGTGGTTCCCGAACCTCCTTCACTGGTCACAGCGTCCACATGCAGACCCGACCTGCTGATTAAATTCAGAGGTCAGATGGTACACCCCAATCTCTCCTTGAATTTGGCTGCATGGCTCCTGAGCTAGTGCAGTATGGTAAACCTGCCACAAGACTGCATGAAGATCCTGAATGGGCCACACAACCATCCACCCGGTCACCATATGCCTTGAAGTGGAAGAGATTTTGCATCCAGTGTTCCTCCAAAAGTGTGGATCCTACAACTTGCTAAGAAGATATTATTCTTCCGTACATCTTGCAAAATCTGGCCAGCAATTCTCTTCCCTAAATGTTCACTCAGCTGCTCTTACTGCATACAAGAAATGTCCTCACAAATCTCTTTTTTCAAAATCCCCATCATCAAGAATTTCCTAGAGGGGAAGGGCCCCCAGTAGGCGCCCTTCCCCTCACTGGGAGCTTAATGTGGTCCTTTCACGCCTTATGCAGGACCCATATGAGCCGATACACAAGGCATCTCTCCAACACCTCTCTTGGAAAACAGCTTCCCTTGTAGCAATAACTTCAGCACGTAGGGTTAGTGAGATCCAAGCATTTATGTTCTGACAAACCATACACAGTCTTCCACTCTTCCAAGGGTTATGAGGACTCACTCAAAATTCCTCCCTAAAATTATTTCAGATTTCCATGTTAACCAAACCATTTCATTACCTATATTCTTTCACAACCACTCTATGCCAGTCGAGAGAACACTTCATTTTGTAGATTGCATAGGGTTTTAAAGTTGTATCTTTATAAAACAAGGGACATCTGCAGATCAGACCAATTATGTGTTAATTATGGCCCAGGCTGCACCAGTCTAGCCACTTCCAAACAGTCCATTTTGAGACAGAGTGTTTCTTGCCTCCTGTTATGTTATCAGAAAGCTAATAAAACACTTGATGCCAGACCTAATGCACATTCCTCTCGGGGTAGAGCTTGCACTTCTGCCTTAATGTGGAATATAACCATTACAGAGAATTACGAGGCAAGGGGGTATCAAAAAATGTTTTTTAAACAAAGTTGCGTAGGCTCTCAGCCTTGTGGGCTTCCCTGAAGTATGTGAAATAGTGTCAAATGAAAATCTGGATTCTGTGGCTAAACGAGTTTGCAAATCAGGCATTGATAAGTCAGTTGGGTAGGTGTGATCTGTATCATCAAGGCGAGTACCAGGCAAAGCACTCAATAAAGGACTTGAAACTGCAGGCATCTTGAGGGCCACCTCCGGTGCACGATCCGAAGCAGTGGCCAAAACAGAATTTCTCACTATCGAAGGACATGAGACTGCCGGTGTCATGCTAAGAAGAATCGGCCACTCTGTGTATTTTGACATTGTCAATGGAGATATACCTGTTCTCTTTACGACCTGGAAGTGGTGGTAAAATGACTGTTCTTGTGCCCTTCACTCCAAGCACGAGAACCGGAGCACGGTATGAGGGACCAAATTCCTTTTTGTTATCGATCTTCTCCCAAACCAGTTCTCCAACTTGGGGTAGCCAGCCAACTACCGGGATCTGCAACGCATCATCCGATGTGGAGAGCAAATGTTCCTTTGCAAGACTGTCTCTGGTCTCTTGTAGAGTTGCAATGTTCATCTATGTCAAAGGAGGCAGCCGAACCGACCGTGTCTAGACGGTCAAGGTCCGGGACATACATCTTGATACCAAAGAGCATTTCGTATAGGGTCCGCCCACCCAGAGACCTTCTAGGGAGATTATTAAGAGCACGCTGCACGCCATTAAGATGGGCCAACCAGTTTCTGCCAGTGCCTATAACTCGAGCTGTCAGTGATTGCTTTAAGTCACGGTTCATTCGTTCCACAACACTATTACCCTCAGGTCGGTATGGAGACGAAAACTTGACATGAACTCCCATCAAAGTCATGGCATCCCTATACGCCTTAGAGGCGAAAGCAGGACCCTGATCCGAATGGAAGGTACCACAGGCAAAAATCCCTACAAAGACACGCAAATCCCTGATGACAGTCCGTGAATCAGCGCTGCGATGAGGCCAGACCCAAACAAAGCGTGTGCATGAAACAACTGCTACTAAGATGTACTTAAATGCAGTATCAGATGAAAAACGACCGCAGTGATCTAAATAAACATAACCAAATGGTTTATTAGAAATGAACAACTGTGTTTGGGGCGGACGCGTAGCAGTTGAAGGCTTAATCTGCTGGCAAATGTCACATTGAAGGACATAGTCACGCATCGGTTTGTACAGTTCCTGCCACCAAAAACGTTGTTGCAACTGAGACAAAGTAGCTGAAACGCCTGCATGCTCAGACGCAACCCCTTCATGGGCTGTTGTGATCAGTGAATGTTTGCGATCTGAGTTGGGAATCAACCTCTCCCCAACCTCAGGTATTTTCACATAAGGAACATTATCGGGACTTAAGTGGTATGTGTACTTCGGAGGGAACCCCGCAGGACATTTATCTTCCTTCTCAGTGGCAGCAACAGCCGCCAAGATATCATTATCAATCTTACTTTTGGACCGTGTGACTGCTGCAACTAAATATGTCGATACCGCTGATTTCGCTGCTTCATCAGCAAGCGAGTTGCCGACAGCGTGGACTCCAACGTGCTGGTGACCGAGAGTATGAATTTCAAACACGAGTGGCAACTGCTCTTTAAGCTCAGCCACTCGGACCCAGATCATTTTATG
The DNA here is from genome assembly GCF_964263255.1 of Lissotriton vulgaris. Taxonomy (NCBI): domain Eukaryota; kingdom Metazoa; phylum Chordata; class Amphibia; order Caudata; family Salamandridae; genus Lissotriton; species Lissotriton vulgaris. The sequence continues at coordinate 1,602,262,002 of NC_141693.1, read as the reverse complement.
TTTTATTGTGCTACCTTTGGAATCACGAAAGTCATTGTGAATCCAAAAGAACAAGTTCTCATTGTAAGACTGGACACAGTAGTAAGAATCACTTACGATAAGTGTTGTCACACTAGGATCAGCGTACTCCAATGCAAGCATCAGAGCACGAAGCTCTGCTAATTGTGCGGTGCAGTCCCCTAGAGTCTGCGTGTGCACGACTCTGGACTTGAACTCATCGTTCACCATGGCACCTACCACAATGGCGCAAGCGGAAACGTAGGCGTGTTTAGAACCATGCGCAACCTGCGCCGAACCATCAGTGTTTATGATGCAATGGAAATCCTCCTAAGGCCGCATAGCTAAAGGAGCAGGATGAACAAACTCATATTGCAAAAACTCCTGCAACCGTAAGGAGGCATCAAAAATGAATGTGACATCCGGAGACGTCAATGATGCAGCCCATTGTATCCACCGAGGGTGCAAAGCTTTAGAATTTGGTACACTGGCTTTCGTAACCGCTTCCAAAGCAGGACACGGGGTAACAACCAACATGCGTTTTCCCTGTGACAGAGCGTGTTCCTTCAGAATCGCCATCTACACTGCCGTCAAAACTTTCTCCACAGTGGAAAATCGCATTTCAGCCGAAGTGTACAAGTGTGACTTTTAAGCAATAGGTACTGTATCTCCTTCGTTAAAAGTAAGGTACGTGAAACCCACCGTCCCAGGGATGATTCTTATCACTAGGTTGGTGTGATTATCACGAGTCAGTAAGTATTTAGAAGCGAGCAGATCAGCCTTCAGGGATTGCAGTATAGCTGAGTGCTCAGGCAGCGAGTTAGATTTTGTAAAATGTGGTTGTATCAAAGCATACAAGGGCTTGATACGCTGGGCATATTTAGGAATGTATGTTCTCCCGAAATGTAAAAATCCCAGCACAGACTGTAATTTTTTCAGAGTTGTCGGAGCGCGCAATTGTGTGCATTTCTCCAAGTGAGGAGCCAATCCTCGACCTTCATTGTTGAGCTCGTAGCCCAGGAACAACACTGTGTACTCTGCAATGTGCGTTTTTGCAAAGTTGAATTTGTAACTGAAGTCCGCAAAGCTACAAATTAACCGGTCAACTCGACATAGATGCTCCCACAATTCATTATCAGTGAGATAAATGTCATCCACATACAAACAAGCATCTGGGTCAGCTCTCTCTAAGAGAGAGATTATGCGGGCAGCAAACACCCCAGGACTAAATTTGAAGCCCATCGGTAAACGTTTGAAATGTTTTTGGACACCGCCGCAAGTAAAGGAGGTCCATTGGGAACTCAGACTATCCGAATGGTGGGCATAAAAACCGTTGGAAATGTCAAGTGTGGTCTTAAACCGCTTACGCACAAGACTATCCACTAAAGCAGAGCCGTGTGTATTCTGTACTGCACAGGTACAGCAATGCGAGTTCAAATGGCGATAATCCAATACCAAACGATACGAACCGTCAGGTTTGGTCATAGTAAAAAGAGGGTTTTTCATTGGTGACACGCAAGTTTCAATAACACCCTGATATTCTAATTGTTCAAGGATTTCCGCAACGGAAGCCTTCGCTTCGCGCTTCAAGGGATATTGAGGTTGATGCTGAGGCAAGGAATCTCGTGGTGAGGGGAAAATGTATCCCATCCACAGTGAGTATGGTACAGAGCCGGCGCAAGGGCCATAGCCCACTCTTCTGCAAAATTCAGCGCATGCTCCTTCGAGACTGTGTGCGCGAACTAGGGAGGATTACCTCCTCCCCTCTCAGAGCTGCGAGCACAAAAGGTGGGGGCCAGTCAGCCTCCGCTAACAAAATGTCATAGGTAGTCGTAAGATTCTCCCAAAATACCCCTTCTATGGTGCGTTGAATGTCACCGTCAATGAATAAGACTATTTCATAGATCCTGTCAGGGGGAGCTACTCTAGTGTCAGCTGTCTCCACAACAACATAACGGTCAGTCTCTGTCACCTTCAGTAGTGGACGCAGGGCCTCTCGCACTATGGTAATCTCCGCTGCGCTGTCCAGCAAGGTCAGAGCCCATGTCTGATTCCGAAGCTGGGTTCTCACTATCCGTGGCATATCTGTGTGCTGTTAAAGCAGCGACTTTCTTTTTCTGAAACTGGGGTGTTTTCTGTGTAGAATCGTCCTGCTTGCCTTTGCCGTCTTTCGGGTGGGGCTAGTCGCGTCCCTGCTGGCCACCCCGACCCCTGCCGCCTCCTCCACCACAGGATGAAAAAGCTGATGACTCCTGAAGAGAACGAGAGCGTTGATCAGAAACCTGAAAACGATCAGGTGATTTTATCATTGCGCGATCGCGCAAGTCATAAACACGTTCTGTGGGTGCAGGCAATGGAGACGCAGGACGAGACTCCTGTTTCTGTTGTTGTTGTTGTTGCTTTCCCGGTTTTTGTTTTTTTAGGCCAATTTTGTTTTTTGGACTTGGGCTGGTCGTCGGTTTGCGACTTCTGCCCTTGGGGTTGTTTTTTCTCTTTAGTAGAAAAAGGCTTGAGACCCCTACTATTGCGGCCCACTGTTTTATAAGCCGCCACGATAATCTTCGCCAACTGCCGGGGTTTATCGGGAATCGCCTGCAAAGCATTGGCAACCTGAAAGTTCCCGGCATCCCCCTTGACATTCGCAAGTATGAGATTGGAAACCACATCAAAGGTGCCACAGAGACGCATACCCAATTCAACCGCAGCCTCTGGTCCGTGTTCATCCTGAACACGTTTAAGGACCGTCGGCAGGACAGTCATAGACGGAGTGCCGTAACACCTCGCATAGACCGCCGCAAACGTCTTTCCCCAGGTCTCACAGTCACCAATTTCGTGGGTCAAGTCCTTTGGTAAGCTAATTGTCAGAATCCTGTGTTTTTCACCAGGAGAAGTGTTAGGAAATATTGCTTCCAATTGGTCAAACTTTTCGGCAAGCCAGAAAGGAAATTCATCCTGTTCTTGGGGACGCTTGCCCATCACAGCGTTGACCATAACGGGACTGAGCTTCATTCCGCCCTGCCCGGCAGGAAGCGCCGCACCACCCGGGGCCCCGCCCGGGAGATTGCTGGTAATGTATTGTACTAACGACCTAATTACGCTATTTGCGACTACATGTAGTCGCCTTAACTCAGCTACATTACATGCTCCATGTAGAGGATGATTCAGAAAAGGGGGTGGTGATGAACAGAGTGTCTGAATTAAGCAGACCACTCTTACCCAGTCCAAAGACCAGGGCTTTATACATCACCGTTTTTTAGCTCACTGCACCATCCCAGCTCAGAACTTGGCTATATGCAAATTAGTCTGACCCTGGCCCAGTGCATCATGGGAACAAGGCACACCAAACTACCAAGCCAATTCTTATACTGGGAAGGAAACAAGCTACCGGGTTCATCACCACCCCCTTTTCTGAATCGTTTTTGGCTACTATAGGTGTGGCAGGGTATACTCCGACATGAGTCCCTTTCTCACTGCACCATCAGGTTTCAAGCAAGCCGGCCGAAGACGGCTGAAATGCCAGAAACCTAGTCCCCGGTAGCTTGTCTCCTTTCTGGTGAAGAATTGGCTTGGTAGTTTAGTCTGCCCTGTTCCCATGATGCACTGGGCCAGGGACAGACTGATTTGCATATAGCCAGGTTCTGAGCTGGGATGGTGCAGTGAGATAAATAACGGTGATGGATCAAGCCCTGATCTTTGGACTGGGTAAGAGTGGTCTGCTTAATTCAGACACTCTGTTCATCACCACCCCCTTTTCTGAATCGTTTTTGGCCACTATAGGTGTGGCAGGGTATACTCAGACATGAGTCCCTTTCTCACTGCACCATCAGGATTCAAGCAAGCCGGGCCGAAGACGGCTGAAATGCCAGAAACCGGTCCCCAGTAGCTTGTCTCCTTTCTGGTGAAGAATTGGCTTGGTAGTTTCGTCTGCCCTGTTCCCATGATGCACTGGGCCAGGGACAGACTGATTTGCATATAGCCAGGTTCTGAGCTGGGATGGTGCAGTGAGATAAATAACGGTGATGGATCAAGCCCTGATCTTTGGACTGGGTAAGAGTGGTCTGCTTAATTCAGACACTCTGTTCATCACCACCCCCTTTTCTGAATCGTTTTTGGCCACTATAGGTGTGGCAGGGTATACTCAGACATGAGTCCCTTTCTCACTGCACCATCAGGATTCAAGCAAGCCGGGCCGAAGACGGCTGAAATGCCAGAAACCGGTCCCCAGTAGCTTGTCTCCTTTCTGGTGAAGAATTGGCTTGGTAGTTTAGTCTGCCCTGTTCCCATGATGCACTGGGCCAGGGACAGACTGATTTGCATATAGCCAGGTTCTGAGCTGGGATGGTGCAGTGAGATAAATAACGGTGATGGATCAAGCCCTGATCTTTGGACTGGGTAAGAGTGGTCTGCTTAATTCAGACACTCTGTTCATCACCACCCCCTTTTCTGAACCATGTAGAGGATGAGGCGTAAATCCAGCCAAAACAGGCCAAGTGTTGCCTGGAATGGACAAAGGACCTAACCTCGGAGCTGTTAAAGTATAGGTTAGGGCGCCATTAAACCAAACTCGATGCTGCTAAGTGTCTATAGGAATCTCCTGTGCCCTATACGGAGCATATTCCTGTGGCACAGCCGTGGGAGTGTACGTGCCGAACACACGCATATCTGCATTCATAGCTGGGAAGGTCACCCATGAGTAAAAAATCTCATACGGGTAAGCCACCTCTGCACTCACTACCATTATCACGGCCAAGCCATCTTCGGGGACATTATAATTCTGTAAATGATTGCGCACCGCAATGCGGCTATGTTGCGCAATGTCCACCCCAACCATAGTGACACAGAAAGAAAAAAGTTACAAAGGAAACTTTGTAGCACAACTGGGGAGTAACTCAATGAAACCGTTTTAGAAAGATTCAAGCTTGAAAGGACCTATACGCATACAGGTAGGTTTGTCCGACACCACTGTTAACCGGAAACAATAGTGAAGGTGTTAAGGACTGAATGATGTACTACTCAAGTATCAAGCTATAAGACCACCAACGATTGGGCGCCATGTCGCAGGGATTCCGGGCTCAGACAGAACTGTGCATAGAGGCTTGGAACCTCAGTGAATTAGGGTGTGCCAAAATTCACCTTAGTACCCAAAAATCCCCTACCAGACTAGCAATCAGTGTCTCATTGGTCATTATAAACTCCCAATGCTTAGACAAACCAGAACATGGACTTAGTACACCTCAGGTAACGTGGAACACATGAACACTCTTTCGTTATACAATCATTTCAATCCAGAACAAGGAGTAAAAAAGGACACGTGCTTATTTGAAATGTTTATTCACTAATACAGTGTTCTCAAACGCAGTATCTTAGCTAATACAAGCAAACATATTATAAGAAACAAAGTAATAAGCATAGTCACTAGTCCATAGAACACAAACGGTGAAAGCAAAGTATTATGCTAAAATGAATAGGGTTTAACAAAATCTAATTCTCACCCTCCCTAGGTAGTATATAATATTATATCTAAGAAGGTCTCTTGTGGGTTTTAGCAGAGCTTCCCCATATCACAATATCCTAGTGGTAAGGGATCACCTCATCAGCAACCAGCTCTTCTGCATGCGAAGCACCATCAAGTGTGTTTGTATGCTCCTGTGCAAAGCAATATAAAACGCGCCTAAAGCCAGAACTTGGCTGCAGCTGCATGTATGTTATGTCTAGGAACGTGCGAAGATCAGTGCTCATAACAACCACTGTGTTGAGATATCCTTGAAGGTTTCAGAACTCACTGTACAAACACAGCTCGTCAAGCAAGGCTGATATCAGTGTAACAACATATTATTCTCGTATGAATCAAAAACATTCTACTAGGCTCTAAGCTAAAGCAACAACTATGTGTTGTGTGCAAAGGCAGCAGAAAGGTAAAATGGCGTTTAAACTCCTAAAAAGATTGTGCTAACTTAACACAGCATACAGGCTATATATCACTACCACGTTCCCATTTTACCCCGTCACAGAAAGTTCCTGCGTTTCAGAGTGGCTGGCAGGGATTTTCAGTTCAAGGTCCTTCCCTTTGGACTACGATCGGCACACAGAGGGCCCGATACACAGAACTAACTTAAGAAAAAATCGTAAACTTACTACTTTTGGTATTCACAGAAGTTAGGATTTTGTCTTAAGACAGACTTAAGACAAAATACTAACTTAAGTCTGTCTTAAGTCTGTCTTAAAACAAACTTAAGACAAAATCCTAACTTCTTTGAAAGCAAAAGTAGTAAGTTTAGGATTTTGTCTTAAGATAGTTCTGTGAATCGGCCCCCTAGTGTTTACGAAGGTCCTAGCTCCAGTGGCAGCGCACCTCCGGCTGGAGGGGATTCAAATATTTCCTTACCTGTACGATTGCCTTATCAAGGCGAATTCTTTCTCAGACACAAACATCCATGCCCAGAGATGTCTGTTTCTTTTCCAATCACTGGGTCTTTCTATAAATCTCGACAAGTCACATCTTGTTCCTTCACAAAGACAAACGTTCTTAGGAGCAACCTTAGGCACACAACTAGTTCAAGCTTTCGTATCGGACGAAAGGCAAAAGAGAATCCAGAACATGGCTCACATGTTACTATCAAAAAGGTCTATTTCAGTCCGACAGTTCAACTCCTTTCTAGGAATGGTCTTTTCTTGCATCCCGTTGATACCAAATTGCCGCCTCAGGATGAGGCCCCTGCAAGAGGAACTCAACCTGCAATGGTTACAAGTCTCAGGTTCATTCGAAGATCTCATTCAAATCACACATCGGATGTGGGAGGCTTTTCTCTGGTGGGACCAAGAAAGAAATCTAAAGAAAGGGTGTGAGTTCCTTCAAGAGACGCCGAATTACACTATCACCACAGACGCATTTCTCGAGGGTTGGGGAGCACATCTTCAAGGGCTGAAGGTCAGCGGAAAATGGAGCCCTCAACAAAGGACATGGCACATCAATCTGTTAGAGCTAGGAGCCATCTTCTTAGCCCTCAAGTCCTTTCGCACTATCATTCTAGGGGCCACAGTATTGGTTCGCACAGACAATACTACAAGTATAAATTACTTAAACGAACAGGGAGGAACGAGGTCAGTTCTTCAGTCTCAGGAAGCCCAAGATATCTGGGCTTGGGCGATACGACACAGGATCAATCTCTTGGCAGTACACGTGCCGGGAGTTTCAACTGTTCTGGCAGACACCCTCAGCAGGTCAACAGTGTCCACCCACGAATGGGAACTGCATCAGCCAATGGTGAAACGAATTTTCCAGCAGTGGGGTCATCCCGATCTGGACCTCTTTGCCACCAAGAATAACAGCAAATGCCTGTTCTTTGCAAGCTGGCTTCCCCACAAAGACTCTTAGGGGAATGCATTTTCGATCAACTGGTCTCAAATATATGCTTACACCTTTCCTCCGATACCGTTGGTTCCCAGGGTTCTCGGGAAGATGAAGAAAGAACCTTGGGGCATATTATCAAGCCTGTGCGCTAAAATTATCGCCGCTTTATCGGCCGAACACGGCCGATAAAGCGGCGATAATGGGCTTGATAATATGCTCTATGGAATTCCAATCGAAGCACATGTTAGATGTGAAGATATCTAACATGGGCTTCGATTGGAATTCCACAGAGCATATTATCAAGCCCATTATCGCCGCTTTATCGGCCGTTTTCGGCCGATAAAGCGGCGATAATTTTAGCGCACAGGCTTGATAATATGCCCCCTTGTCGTTTAATTCTCATCGCTCCCAGATGGCCTCGCCAATTATGGTTCACCGAACTTCTTCTCCTATCAGAGTGTGATCAAATTCAGTTTCGACCAATACCGAATCTCCTGACCATTCAGAACGGTCAAATTTGCCATCCGGATCCTGCTTCTCTAAAATTAGCAGCTTGGCACCTGAGCACCTTGAATTCGCTCATTTAAATATTCCTGCGGATTGTAAGAAGGTACTGGCTAATGCGCGAGCACCTGCTACAATAAAGACATACAGACTTAAATGGAAAAAATTATGCATGTGGTGTCAATCTGCTGGCGTGCGCCCGTTTCACGCAACGTCAGAACAGATATTACCCTTTTTCCTGCATTTAGCGAGACCAGGCCTATCTCATGCAACGTTAAAGGTCTTTTTGGCAGCCATTTCGAGGTACCGACAGGATGGATCCAACTCTTTTTATTCATCAAGAATAATACAACAGTTTTTTAGGGGACTATTCCGAATGTTTCCTCCTGTACGTTGTCCGCCTCCATCATGGCATCTTCATGTAGTATTAGCGCAGCTCATGCGCCACCCATTTGAACCAATTCACAAAGTGGATTTTAAATTTCTAACCTGGAAGGTTTCTCTGTTGCTGGCATTGACTTCCTCCCCCCCCCCCCCCCCCACCCCCCCGCCCTCCTCCCACCGTTAGTTTTGTAATCAGCTTTCAACTTGACCCTGTTCACCAAGGCGCAAGTCGGGGGTACACGAGGGCGGACTGCGGCCACCCACTATTTTCACAGAGTGGAAGCAGTCCACCTTGCGAAGAAGTTGTTAATTAAAAAAAAAACATTTAAAACAGGCTTAGAGGCCTTCTACTACTTACTATTGGTTTGCTTCCACGTAACTCTTGTTTCCTGGCTTCTTACTGGTCACTCCTCCTGCTTCCTCCCAACTGCTCACCTCCTCCTGTATTCTTTCCATAGCTTCTGTCCCTGCAGTGGAGCATGGGTCTATCCTTCCTGTCTGCGGCCAGTATCCTTCCACTGGCCAAATGCTTGTCCATGTATTTTATTATTGTTTTACTTTTTGCTGTGCACTCTGGAAAAGTGAATGACACTGTACAGTCTACTTCCACACCGCCCTCAGCTTGCTCTCCATCATTGGCTTCTCTGTCCCCCCTTATCCCTTCCCCGCAGCTCACTCATTTTGATTCTCTCCCCCAACCCCGTCCTCTTCCCACTGTTGGCTTTTGTAATCGTCTTTCAACCTGAACCTGTTCACCAAGGCATAAGTCAGAGGTACACACGGGTGGACAGCGTCCACCCACAATTTTCATTGGGTGGACACCATCCACCTTGCAAAGAAGTTGGGCTCCACTGAACATGTCCTGGAGTCATTTTCTTTTTTTTCTTTCAAAATAGTTTTTTTATTGTTTTATACAACATATAGGGCCCGATGTAGGTGGCCACTACCGGTCGGAAACGGCCGAATTCGGCCGTTTCCGACCGGTATTTGGCCTTTTGAGATGTAGGGGACCTTTTTTTCTCCGATTCGGTATTTTACTGATTCGGTAAAATTACCGAATCGGAAAAATACCAAATCGGTAAGTTTACCGATTTTAAAAAATCGGGATGTAGGCGGGACTACTTTCAGTCCCACAGGCCCTTCAGATTCGGTATTTTAACACCCAATCCAATTGGGTGTTAAAATACCGAATCCAGGTGTGCATGCACATGTGTGCATGCACACCTATGCCATGTGACAGACAGACATGCCCTTAGGGCATGTCTGTGTGCCACATGGCACACAAGCCAGTATTGGGGGTGCTAGAGGGTGTCAAAGTGACACCCCCTGCACCCTTGCAGAAATCGGTAATTACCGAATCGGTAAATACCGATTCGGTAATGCACATTGATTCCTATGGGCTTCAAGGCCCATAGGAATCAATGGGGGATACCGATTCGGTATTTACAGAATCGGTAAATACCGAATCTTACAGATTCGGTATTTACCGATTCTGAAATACCCACATCTCCCCCCCTCCAATTTACCACTTCTTAAATACCGAATCGGTATGATGAGATCTGAAAGAAACACGTTAGTGTTAGATTCCTTACCTTAGAATATCCCCAGGCGTCAGTCTGGATCCGGAAACTTTTGCGTAGCAGTACCCCTGCGCGTCGGTAGGCGTCGTCTGCAGGCGTCCCCTGCGGCTCCGCGTCCGTCGTCGGCGTCGTGCGCCGTGATGACGTCGCTGGAGTATATAGACGCCGCCTCCGCGCGCTGACGTCAGTTCTTCTTTTTTCCGCGCCAGTGGACGCAGATCTGAAGAGCAGTACTCCGGTCTTTGACCAAGTTTTTCGATTGTCTTTTTCTCTATTGTGCCTGATAGGATGCCTGGATTTAAGAATTGCGATGACTGTGAGCGCACGATGTCGGTCACAGACCATCACCGCCTCTGTCTCCGGTGTCTGGGCCCCGACCACGACGTGGACTCCTGCGTCGACTGCCGGGCCCTTACCAACAAGGCTAGGCGGGAGCGGTCCCGCAAGCTACTGGAGCTCCGGGTGTCGGCCCCACGTCGGGACCGGGAGCGGTCCCGGTCCGGCCAGAGGTCGAGAGAGCGTTCGAGGGAGCGGTCGCGGAGCCGCGCCGGGCGCTCCGGAAGTCGACACCACTCGTCATCCTCGTCAGGTAAGAAGCACAAGAAGTCGGGGCGTCGTCATCGTACCCCCGACTCCCCCCGACGCTCGCGCGATGCGGCCGGGGGCTCGGGTGACCCCAACCCCGCGGCTCCGCGAGAGTCGCCGGCGCGGCCTGCCTCATACCCTCCGGTCCCTGGGCATGGTGCGACGCCTGAGGAGATCGAGGCGTTCCTCATGGCCATGAGGGCGCTCGCTTCTCCGACGGGGCCTACGGCGCCTTCGGGCCCAGTGCTACCGTCTGGGGGCCCTGGCGGTTCGGGTGTCCCTGCCTCGGCGCCGTCGGGTGCTCCGGCCCCGGCGCCGCCGACGGCTCCGACCCCGGCGCCGCAGGGGCCTTCGGGATCGGCGCCGGCTGGTCTTCCGGCCTCCCCGGCGCCGTTGCCATCGGGGTTACCCCCGACGCCGCCCCCGCGCGGCGCCGGTTCTCCGCTGCCGGTTCCGGCCGGCGGTGGGGTTCCGACGCCGGCTCCGGGCGGCGCCGTCCCCTTACCTTCTCCGACGCCGGACGCGGCGCCGGACGGGCGTCGCTCGACGCCGGTCCCGGCGCCGATGGGGCCCATGAACCCCGAGGAGCCGGTCTTCATCATTGACTCCGAATACGGAGAGGATGAGGAGTACGGTGAAGGTTGGGAGGGGTCCGAGGACCCTCTGGCTCGCGAGTGCCAGTATGACCCGGACTGGACAGGTGACTTGGGGGATGCCAGTGGTTTGGACGACTCCCCTAACCCTGGTTTGATCTCTCCTCCTTCCGTGGCATCGGTGGAGGGAGCTGCCTATTCTGTGGTGCTGATGAGGGCTGCCAAGGCCTTAAACCTTGAGCTCCCCGTCGCGGCCGTGAGGCCTAACATCCTCACCGAGGTCTTCAAACCGCAGTCATGCCCACTGGAGCCACTGCTGCCGTTTAATGAAGCCTTGTCTGACGTTCTGTTGGGCACGTGGTCCAGGCCCGCTTCAGGTGCGCCTGTTGATCGGAACGTGGCCAGGCGCCACCGTCCTTGTCCGGACGACCCCAAGTACCTGTCTACCCACCCCACTCCTGAGAGTCTGGTGATCCAGGCCTCGACCTCCCAGTCCGCATTCCCGTCGGCCCCGCCCGACCGGGAATCCAAGAGGTATGACCAGTTTGGCAAAAAGGTCTTCTCGTCCATTAGTTTGGGCCTGCGGTCTTGCAACACCGCCTGCCTCTTGGGCCGCTACACCCACTCTGTGTGGGATACGGTCGCGGAGCTGCTGCCAGAATGCCCCATGGAGGTGCGGGCAAAGCTCGGTCAGGCTGTGGCTGAGGGCCGAGATGCAGCGAAATATTCAATTCGGTGTGGTCTTGATACGACCGACTCGCTGGGCAGAGCTATGTCTACGACGGTGGCGATTCGTCGTCACGCCTGGCTGAGATCCGCCAATTTTTCGGCTGATGTCCAGAATACCCTGATGGACATGCCGTTTGATGGCTGTCACCTGTTCGGTGACAAAGCGGACCACGCGCTGGAACGCTTCAAGGACTCCAGGGTCACGGCCAAGTCCTTGGGTCTCTCGACCCAGCGTCAGCAACCGGGTTCGTTTCGTCCCTTTCGTGGCCAAGGAAGGGGCGCCCCCACACGTGCTGCCAGCCACGCGCCGCAACAATCCTTCCAACGCGGTGGCGGCCGTGGAAACCGCCGTGGTGGCGGTCGGGGACAACGGCGGGGTCAGACCACACCTTCCCCCGCAGCATCTACCCCAAAATCCTCCTAGTCCGTGCTTTCGGCCCCACGTGACACCAGTGGGTGGCAGGGTTCGCCATCACCACGCTCACTGGCGCACGATCACTTCACTTCGGACAGGTGGGTGCTGCAAATTGTCCGAAAGGGCTACTCCCTCCCCTTCGAGACCTCTCCTCCAGCCATGCCACCGCAGAACCACCGTGTGTTGGGGGACCACTTGACACTTCTGCAGGAGGAAGTTACGGCCCTCTTGGCCAAGGGGGCCATCGAGCGCGTTCCTGGGCCAGAAGTAGGGCGTGGTTGTTATTCCCACTACTTTCTGGTGCCCAAGAAGGACAAGGGGGGCCTACGTCCTATCTTGGATCTAAGGAACGTCAACGGCTTCCTCCGGAAGGAGAAGTTCAAGATGTTGACGTTAGCTCAGGTCTTGGCTGCTCTAGACCCGCAAGACTGGATGGTAGCGTTGGACTTGCAGGACGCCTATTTTCACATCCCCGTCCTGCCGGCCCACCGGCGTTACCTGCGGTTCACGGTAGGCCAGGAGCACTTTCAGTTTATCGTGCTCCCCTTCGGCCTTACCAGCGCCCCACGGGTGTTCACAAAGGTGATGGCGGTGGTCGCAGCCCATCTGCGCAGGTTAGGGGTTTCAGTCTTCCCCTACCTAGACGACTGGTTGTTGAAGGCGGGCTCGCCCCAGACAGTCGTCCACCACCTTCAGATGACGGCAGACCTCTTGCACGACCTGGGGTTCTCCATCAACGTGCCGAAATCACACCTGTGTCCCTCTCAAAAGCTCCTTTTCATCGGAGCGGTTCTGGACTCGGCGCAGTTTCGGGTTTATCCTCCGGAACGGCGGGTTCGGGATATTCAGGCTTTGATTCCCATCTTTCAGCCGCTATCCCGAGTCTCGGTCAGGTTGACGCTGCGGCTGCTGGGACTGATGGCTTCCTGCATCCTTCTGGTGCATCACGCCAGGTGGCGGATGCGGGCTCTGCAGTGGGACCTGAAGTTTCAGTGGGCCCAGCATCAGGGCAACTTGTCCGACCACGTCTTGATCTCGGAGGGCACTGCGAGACAACTGCAGTGGTGGCTTACGGACCGCGATTGGGTCAGGGGCAAGTCCCTCTCCCTTCCCCAACCGGAGCACGTTGTCGTGACGGACGCGTCCCTCCAGGGCTGGGGTGGCCACTTGGGAGAGGCAGAGATCAGAGGCATCTGGTCTCCGGCGGAGTCCCGGCTCCATATCAATCTGTTGGAGCTGCGGGCGATTCGTCTGGCACTGAAGGCATTCCTCCCCTTTGTCAACGGGAGTGTAGTGCAAGTGTTCACCGACAACACCACCGCCATGTGGTACTGCAACAAACAGGGCGGAGTGGGGTCGTGGACCCTTTGCCAGGAGGCTCTGCGCCTCTGGCAATGGCTGGAACGTCAGGGCGTGACTCTGACGGTTCAACACCTGGCAGGTTCTCTGAACGCCAGGGCGGACGAACTCAGCCGTCGGTGCTCGATGGATCACGAATGGCGTCTGAACTCGGACGTGGCGCAAGGCATCTTTCTGCAATGGGGAGAGCCTTGGTTAGATCTATTCGCCACAGAAGAGAACGCGCAATGTCATCAGTTCTGCGCGTTGGAGTTTCCAAGACGGCACTCGCACGGCGACGCCTTTCGGCGCGAGTGGAGTTGCGGTCTGTTATACGCCTTTCCGCCTATACCACTTCTGCCCAGAGTGCTGAAGAAGATCAGGCGCGACCGGGCCCAAGTTATCCTTGTGGCTCCGGACTGGGCTCGAAGGTACTGGTATCCCGGGCTACTCAGCATGTCAGTCGATCCCCCGATCCGCCTGCCCCTTCAGGAGGACCTTCTGTCGCAGCAGCAGGGGACGGTCCTCCACCCGAACCTGTCCAGTCTCCACCTCCATGCTTGGAGATTGAGCGGCGGCAGTTGAGGCCATTTGACTTGCCTCCTGAAGTCTGTGATGTTATTCTGGCAGCCAGGCGTCCCTCCACTAAGTCGGTATACGCCTGTCGGTGGAACAGATTTGTGGCATGGTGCACAGCAAAGGCTGTGGACCCTCTTTCTGCCCCTCTTTCGGAGGTTCTTCTGTTTCTTCTTTCTCTTGCCCAGCAGGGCTCTGCTCTGGGCACTATCAAGGGCTACCTTTCTGCCCTTTCAGCCTTTTTGAGGCTTCCTGATCAGCCTTCTTTGTTCAAATCCCCGATTGTAACTCGATTCTTGAAAGGCATCACTCACATGTTTCCACCTGTTCCGTTTGTGATGCCTCAGTGGGATTTGAACCTGGTTCTAACTTTCCTGATGTGTGCTCCCTTTGAGCCCCTTCATTCTTGCCCTCTCCGTCTCCTGACTTTAAAGACGGCTTTCCTGGTTGCCATCACCTCTGCCAGGAGGGTGAGTGAGCTCCAGGCTCTTTCTGTCCAACCTCCTTTCCTGTCCATTCATCCTGACAAGGTGGTTCTGAGGACTAGACCTTCTTTCCTGCCCAAGGTTGTTTCGGCCTTTCACATCGGGCAGTCCATCACCCTCCCTTCCTTCTTCCCGCCTCCGCATCCTTCAAAGGATGAAGAGCGGCTCCATCGTCTGGACCCAAAACGTGCGCTTTCATTTTACATGGATCGCACACGCCAGTTCCGGGTGGATGACCAACTGTTTGTTGGCTACGTGGGTGCGAAGAAGGGGCGGGCGGTTTGTAAACGAACCATCTCTCGATGGGTCGTCCTCTGCATCAAAGCGTGCTACTCTTTGGCTCGGAAGGAGCCTCCTGTTGGGCTGAGGGCCCATTCCACTCGGGCCACGGCGGCTACTACTGCCCTGGGCCGGGGAGTCCCCTTGCAGGACATTTGCCAAGCGGCTACGTGGGCCTCGCTGCACACCTTTGCGAGGCACTACTGCCTGGACAGTCAAGTCCGGAGGGATGGCTTCTTTGGCCGTTCTGTCCTCCAGGACTTTCTGGTGTAGTTTTGTATTGGTTCGCAGACCCACCACCGGGGTTGGTATTGCTGGGGTATGTATTCTAAGGTAAGGAATCTAACACTAACGTGTTTCTTTCAGATGAACAAGTTACTTACCTTCGGTAACGATATATCTGTAAGAAACATTAGTTAGTGTTAGATTCCTTACCGAACCCACCCATCCTCCCCGTTCTGCGAACTGATACCTAGGGTTAAGGTCATCCCTTTCAGGGCCCTAGTTTTTACATGGCACCAGTGTTGGTTCTCTCATGGCTCTGCGTCTCCTGGCGCGGAAAAGCTGTGTGCAAAGAACTGACGTCAGCGCGCGGAGGCGGCGTCTATATACTCCAGCGACGTCATCACGACGCCGACGACGGACGCGGAGCCGCAGGGGACGCCTGCAGACGACGCCTACCGACGCGCAGGGGTACTGCTACGCAAAAGTTTCCGGATCCAGACTGACGCCTGGGGATATTCTAAGGTAAGGAATCTAACACTAACTAATGTTTCTTACAGATATATCGTTACCGAAGGTAAGTAACTTGTTCTTTACCTACATCGGGCCCATAATGTATACTCATCAATGCTTTGTCGTTACAGGGTGGCAACCCACACTGGTTGTGTTAATGGTAGTACAATTGCACCTTATATAAGCTTGGCTGTCCCCCTATCCACTATCTCAGTAAGAGGAGAGGAGTGTGAGGAAAGGGTAAAGGATAGGAATTAAGGTAGAGAGAAAAAGAGATAGCATACTGAAGTTTACTTTCTTCTCGTTAGTGTTTTGATCCTGTGAGGGTGTTCTACAGAGCCAATTGTTTCATTGTGTTAGTACTACTCATTGCGCTTCATCTGGGTCAAACACGAGGATGCATTCAGCAGCGCCCGCACATTGTCTGCTTTTGATCCGAGCAACAATGTGTAGGCGGCTAAGGGCTTTACTATTTCAGACTCCAGCTGGGCCTACAAGAGCCCACGTTAAGAGGCTAACAGGCCTTTTAGTCAAGTATCCTGACTGGGTCCTATCTGGAGCCTCACACCTAGATGAATATGCACAAAGGCACAGAGCTTGTTAGCATTTCACATGTACTTAGGAGAGACACACTTGTTCAGAACCTGTATATAAGAGATATGCATGCACTGTAATAATGTCAGATGTGTTGGTCGCTCCCAGTATTTAGACAAAATAACAATTTAAATACCACCGTTTTTTATTTATTTTATAGCGCTACTCCATCCCAATGCAAGGTGTCAGAGCACCTTACATCAGACTTAAACATTACATTGAAAGTAAATTGTGCAAGTGTGTAAATCAATGTGCGGGATGTGTTACATAAGACAGTGAGGGTTACACTATTTGAGTCACATATCATCCTTGATAGCTCACTGTGCTATATTAGAAGGATTACAATTTGTGAACAGCAATTAACAACAGGATCTCTGTGTTAAAAGCAGGAGCCTACTTACCTATCTACATAAAATAAAAATCTGTCATTCCTCTGGGTGTGGCTTTGGGAGTCAAAATCGCGGTCACACCGCCTTGATCCATGTGGTGTATCACCTCATGTGGATGGCTGCCATTGGACCGGGATCTGCGCGATGCATCAGCTCCTCTGCCTGAGTGTAAAATGATTGTATACAGGCACCATTAGGGTCAAGGCAATTGGACACACCTGGGTCCCAGCGTTGCAGTGCTGGCCAATGGTTGCTGATATGAACTCAGCTGCTAGGTGTGGGCTGAGTTGGGCCATACAATTTGCATGGCTGCGAGAGGAAAGGGGGGGCGCTCGGCCCCCTCGCACGTATGGCGAGCCGTCGGCCTCCCCTTCCCCTGCATCCTCGGTGGTGGGGCATGCCCCTTCGCCGCGTTTTGATAACGCGGCGGGCGCGCCCACCACCGATTGGTGGCGGCTCCTGCGTTTGACCCGGAGGCAACCGGATTGCTTCCGGGTCAAAGGGGAGGAGCCCGGGGGGGCGGGCCAGTGGGAACTGGTCTGCCCCCAGTAAGTTTAAAAGGCCGGGAGACGCCCTCTTGCCCCCGCGCACTCCAGGCCCGCTCCATGCCCCCCACCAAGGGGCTGAATAATTTTATCTTTTGTTTTACAGAATTTTCGGGTTCCTGAGGTTTTTGCAGAGGTTTGATTGCCCGGCAGCGGATTCGTGGGATTTTTTGCGGCGGCTGGACAACGTTCCCGAGGTTTGGTGGAGGTTTCCTCGTGGAGCAGCGGAACATGGCAGCAGGGGAGGCATCATTTACCACTCGCTCGGCTGGTGGCGGTGTCAAAGAGCGGGCATTATCAAGTAAGGCAGCAGAAGCTGGGGGGGAGGCCCGCATTGGTCATTGTGGTTGGCGGCAATAGCGGGGGTAACTACTGTGCGACCGAAGCGGAGCACGGTATCAAGAGCATATGGCTCATTGCTATGTGCAGGTCACATGTTTGAATCACTGCCAGTTCAATCGAGAAACTGGGTAACAGAAGCCCCTATTTGAAACGTTTTGCTGATTTCAAAGGAGCTGGTTGTCGCGCATTGAATAGCGAGGCGGCTGCAAGGGGTTGGCTGTAAACGAGCTGGTTTGTGGCAATTGCGAAGCAGAAGGGGCAATAACAAGGGGTCATTAAAAGCTTTTCTGTTAGTAAAAGCGGAATTAAGTGGATATTGTAACTTTCGCTGGCCTTGTTGTAATTGTTGTATGAAGTAAGGAGGGCTGGGTTTCAGCTACAAGGTTGCAAGTTTCTTTCAGGAGTGACAATACTGTGTGCTAACTTTCCTTTCATCGTAGGCCATCATACGGGGGTACTGTGGACGGAGCTGACGGAGAGTGTCACGGTGGACGGCGCTATCCGAGGACACGGGCAGGCCTGCATTTCACTGCTTCTGTCGGGCCGCCGGGCTAGAGTGCGCTCGCCCAAAAACCCAGGCTATCTGGTGTGTCGCGGTCACAGTTGCGTGGTGCTCACGGCCAGCCTGTGTGCCTCCAACGTTGTACAGGTACAAGGGCACATCGTGCTCATTGGTGTGGCATTAAGTTAGGTCGTTCCCTGTCGCAAAGGAAGGGAGAATGTCTAGTGGGCGTGGTGCTAAGCGTTCCCGCATGGAACTTACGCTTCAGGGCATGATGCGCAGGATGTCAGCCATGGACAGGAGACTGGGGAAAGTGGACCAGTTGGGGTAGAATGTGGCGGAGCTCAGTCAGAGGTTAGAGGATCAGGCAGGGCCTTTGGGGAGACCCAAGCAAGTTATAGTGCCCCCGCAACCCAGGGGGGAACTGGATGCTTTGCCAAAGCGGAGCAGAGCCAAGAGGGGTAATGGTCGGGTCCCCAAGCCACGTGTAGTAGGGGGGTCACCTGGGTTGGTCCCCGACTGAGTGCCCACACCACCAGTAGCACCCATACCTACTCCACCAACCCTGATAAGTTTACTGGTGTCACCAGCTCCGGCCACACCACCGCCAGCCCCAATCATAGCGCCCTTGGTAGTCCCAACAATAATTCCAATGGCACCAGTGGTGAACCCAGCACCTACCCAGGTGCCCGACATGGGATCACCCAACCCAGTTAATGCTCACCCGGGGGTTGGGCAGGTGCCCCTTGAGCTGGCAGCACAGATAGCGGCAGTACTCCCCTGGCTGGGGAATGGGGGGATGTTACCTTCCTCGGAGGATCCCTCCGCAGAGGCACAGAAAATGGTAGCAAAGATCTTGTTGGCCAGGAGTAATGGCGGGGAGCCAAGCGCTCCTATTTCTCCTCAAGCAACAGGTTCGGGCAGCGACGCGGGAACAGACAAGAGTATTGAACCAATGCGAGTTGCTGAAAGTGGTAAGGAGGTGTCACTGCCGCTACTAGGGGCAGGTACTATATCCTCCAAGAGAGAATACCTGGCCCAGCATGTTACACAAGGAGTGAAGGAGTTGATTTGGGCCGGAAAATATGTTAATATATTTTCACTGCTAGTTGATAACAGAGAAATGGAGTATGCTAGGACGCAGAAGGATTGGACGTTCCCTAGCGAATGGCGGGCCCAATTGACAAAATTCAGGGTGGAGGAGACACTGATTAGTTGGATAAGAGCCTTTTCTGTGTTTATGGCAATCACGGCTGAGCGTTCCTCAAATGTGCATGCTGAAATGGCATGTTACCAGAGTAGAATTACAACTTTCAGTGATCAGTATGGAGGGGATAAGTGGAAAGAATATGACATGCCAAAAGAGTTTGACAAGTCATTATCCTGGGTTAGGGTTGATTCTATTTCATGGTATGGCCAGTTTACAGGCGGGCAAACAGTGAGTGGGGGCCCAAGCGGGAACAAGGGCTATCCCTCCAAACCCCAGCAGCCCTTTCGCCCAGCGCAAGGGGGTGATGTAGCCGGTAAGGCCAGAGGCAGTGGGGATCGAAAAGGGGTGTGTTGGGATTTTAACAAAGTTACATGCACCAGGGCAGCGGGCACTTGTAAGTTCAAGCATGCATGTTACATATGTGACCACCCTTCCCACCCAGAAACAACATGCCGCTCAAAAGGTAACGCCTCCGGAAACAGGGGAAGAAGGAAACAGGACTGGGGGGGGAGGCCGGCGGGTCGCTCACTCACCCATTGACGTTATGGCTATGATTCCTTGGCTGAACAGGTACCCAGACCATGCCTCTACGACAATGCTGCAGGAAGGTTTCTCACATGGTTTCAGGATCCCAGCGTTAGGATATACCGGGACGTCAGAATGTAGGAATCAATTGTCAATTAGGCACAACCCAGTAGTAGTGGCATCAAAAATTGAGAAAGAACTGCGCCTGGGTAGGGTAGCGAGTCCCTTTACTAACATACCTGTACCCAATTTTGTCTGCTCACCCCTCGGAGTGGTCCTAAAGAAAGAAA
Organism: Lissotriton vulgaris; assembly: GCF_964263255.1. Taxonomy (NCBI): domain Eukaryota; kingdom Metazoa; phylum Chordata; class Amphibia; order Caudata; family Salamandridae; genus Lissotriton; species Lissotriton vulgaris. Next base: position 1,602,242,054 of record NC_141693.1, on the reverse strand, counting down.
AGGGCGAGAACAGACTCATCCACAACCTCTCAGCGCCTAGGGTTAAATCATTAAATGACGCCATCGACTAGGAAATTTGTAGAGTTAAGTATGCGTCCTTTGACCAGGCAGTGGAGATGTTGAGGACTCTTGGGCCAGGGGCCCTGATGGCTAAATCAGACATTGAATCTGCTTTTCGGCTGCTGCCAGTGCATCCTCTAGATCAGCATCTGTTAGGTTTTTCTTTTCAAGGCAAATTATATATGGATATGTGTATGCCCATGGGTTGTCGGCTGAGGTTGGCCAGGACATGCGTATATGGATGGCATTCCTGGAGGATTTCAACGGCAGAGTAGTGTGGTGCGGTCCCCCCACTACGTTGGCCGAGTTAGGTCTATGGACCGACGCTGCGGGCAGTGTGGGGTTTGGCGCCATACTTGGAAACAATTGGGCGGCACAACAGTGGCCGGCTTGGTGGGAAGAAAGCAGCTTGACAGCGAACATCGGCTTTTTGGAGCTATTTCCAATATGGGTTGCCTTAACAGTTTGGCCTGAATTTTTGTGTAATCAACCTGTGATCTTCTGGTCTGATAACATGACCGTAGTTGAATGTATCAATCAGCAGGCGGCACGGTGTAAGTTTATACTCCGCCTCCTGAAGGAGATTGTGCTCATATGCATGGAGTTGAATGTACCGTTTAGGGCCAAACATGTCCCAGGAGTATTGAATAAGGCAGCTGACTCACTCTCTCGCTTTAAGATGCAGGTATTCAGGGAGCATCTACCAGCTGCAGAGGCAACACCGGCACACTTCCCAACAACACTCTGGCAAATTGGTGCCCCCAGCTACAGAACCTCGTGGCAGCTAGCCTAGCCCCCAGGTCCAGGACGGCTTACGAAGGAGCGTGTATGTCTTATTGCTCCTTTTTGGGTTAGGACTGGGCGGTGAAGTGGGATCAGGAGGGGAACTTTACCCAGTACATGGACACATTACATAATGAAGGGTGCTCAGCAGCGACAGCTAGCAGACACAAGGCGGCCGTTTCTTTCTTTGCGCAGCTAAATGGGGCAAAAGATCCCACAAACAGTTTTATAGTGCGGAAGGCTCTGAGGGGGGCGGCGCCTGTAGACAACTACCACTGATTCCAGGCAACCAATAGGTTTAGAGCGGCTTGCAGCATTATTGAAGACTTTGTCTGACACTTGTAGCTCCTCATGGGAGGTACTATTATTCAGAACCACCTTTTCGTTGGCCTTCTATGGGGCAATACGAACTGGTGGCTAGCAGCAAGCTGGACATGCTAGGGGGTCTCCGGCTCGAACACACAAAGATAGTGGACGATACCCTGGTGATTACCATACTTAAATCGAAAACAGACCAGGAGGCCCGGGGCGATAGTTTGGTACTTCACAGGGCTTGGACCAATCCTTGCTGCCCAGTGTTCCATGTGCAGTCCTTTGTCGAGCGACGAGTGACGCAACAGAGGGAGCACTGTTAATGCATGCAGACGGTACCCCATTGACAAGGTTCCAGTTCCAAAGAGTGTTGGCAATAGCAATTAGCAAGGCTGGTTTAAATCCGAAGGATTTTGGGATGCATTCTTACAGAATAGGGGCGGCCACTGAAGCAACAGCGAGAGGGTTGCATGCCAACAGTGTAAAGAGGAGTGGGAGATGGTCTTCCAACTGTTATAAACGTTATGTGCAGCTGCACATGTTGTAAGGTAACGAATAAGTTATGCTGACACCTCTCGTGTTTGTTTACATTTTCAGTTTCTCGGGCCTGTCACGCAGGACGGAAACTATTAACGGAACATCAACAGCAAGCATCCTCATCACGGCGGACGCAAGAACACAAGAAGGAGACACAAGTGGTATGGGTGGTTGGTCACTCGTTCGTTAAGCGCGCTAAACCTGTTTTCCTTTCAGGCGACTTTAGACAGAGGGCGGAACAGGGAGGTTTCAAGGTTTCCTTTCATGGTAGGGGTGGCTTTGCCTCAGCCAGTTTAGGGCGTTCTTTACAGAATTGCTCGTCAGACACACCCCACCGCCCTCAGTGATTATTTAACACATAGGTGGCAACGATTTGGTTAAACTGGGGAGGAGTGTGCTGATGGAAGAGAGAATCTCAGTAGCGGGCTGGCTAGCAAAAATAAGCCCAGGCTGCACCATAGTGTGGTCTCATTGATTCCTAGGCTACAATTGAGGGGAGGGAATCTGTCAGGGCGTTGAATCACTCGGTAAAGACCATCAACAACAAGATAGAGTAGTTATTTCAATCGCCTCAATTGCAGAATATTCACATGGGTGCATCTGGGGGGAACATTTCTACTTACAGGATGGGGTCCACCTGACTAGGGAAGGCAACAAATTACTGACAAAGAATATTTTTGCATGGCTTGGGGGTTTTCTAGGTAGGCATGACCTTTCAGAGTAGGAGGTTTGGGGGGGGGGGCCAGATAGTCGGTCAACTATGCTGGCCTGTGGCGGTAAGGTCATGATCGGTGAGCAGTCAATTTAAGGTCCTTAAGGGGCGTCACCGTTCTGTCTCTCCTAGAATTCCAGGGGCGGATATCCGCTTGGTTGGATGGGTGCGGGGGAGGGAGTCACGCTTTCTTTGGGCTCATTAGCCACCCCGCACGTACACTATGACGTCAGTAAACGGCGCAGAGTGAAAGGGCCCCCCTTTTGATTAATGGAGTTCATGGAGCTTACGGGGTAACCGGGAGGGGGGAAAGTACTCTCCGGGTAAACAGGCCCTCTGCGCATGCGCACTCAAACGTGGGGGCGTAGCTAGGTAATAAGGATCTAACACCGGTTAGCGACCTTGTGGCGTAAATAACAAGGACCCCCTGTTTAGACAACCGAATTTGTTATACAGGGAAAATAGACAATGTAAGAAAAACACGAAATGTAATCTAGCCAGGGACTCATACTCATGATAAAAGCATTTTAATTCATATTAGACAATATTTGTCCGCCACTGTTTTATGAATTTTTACATATTTGTGTTATAAATATTTTCATTTGTACTTCATTGATTGTCCATTTAAATAATTGGTGTTTACGTTTTTGAATTAAAATGCTTTTATCATGAGTATGTACACTTATAAATAAATATAATTTTGTGTTTTTTAATTGGTTGTTGTGCTTTTCATATGTTTTTCTCTCCCTGGCTAGATTACATTTCGTGTTTTTCTTACATTGACCGGTTAGCGACCTTGCCATAGGCCCAAAAATGTTAGGTATGCAAAATTCATACGTAGGATGTTAGATTCGGTTAGGAAACACGCTGTATTAGACATTTGTTAAAGTTAGCCCTTTGATACCTGTCAACATTAAAAAAAAAAAAATAATTGATACTTGTATAGCGCACTACTCACCCGCAAGGGTCTCAAGGCGCTTGTACGAATACCGCTGTGGAACCCATCCTGGCTTTCCCTGTGAGACGTCCACTCCTGGGCACCCCCAAGGTGGAGGCCAGGCATCCTTAGCGTTGTGGGGGCTGTTGTGGAGATTAAGCAAGCTATTGCCCAGAGTTGCAGAGTGGGACTCCATGATTGGAATAGGCAACGAGGCGAGAATTATCAGGCCTGTGGAATTTTGAGCCCAAGACCCGCCGAGGCGGGGAATTGAACTCTGGTCCCGGGCTAGACCTCTGCATCAGGGTCTGTGTGTAAATATTGTTATTATTTCAACAATTTTTAATTTGTTTTCATGCTTTAATAAATACGGCCGGAGGGTCGTGAGACCCCGTACCTTCCAAAGAAAACTCCTCGCATGTCTAATTGTTTTAAGGGTTGATGATGGTTGTGCACAAGACAGGGAGGGGGTGGTCGGTAGACCCAGACCATATGCTGCTGAGGATCCTGTGCCACCAATGGCGGGCGAGTGCTTCAAGTAGCTGAAATCTGCACTGACCACCTGTTAAGCGCTGAATGCGGCAGGAGAGCGAAGCTGTGGACCAAAAAGGCCTGCTCTGCTCTTGGGAAGCGCCGGATATCTGGACTCAGTGATATTCGTGGCTGGCGAGTGCCCCATGCCGCCTATTGGTAACAGAAGATGAGCTGAGAGACTGGGGAGGGGTTGTGCATATCTGTGCCCCCCCCCCCCAAGACAGTGATATTGCCCCACTGCTGACCCCCTGGTGTGGAGGGGCTCTGTTATGATTAATTATGTGGGCTTTGTCTGTCTCTGTCCTGTCACCCCCTGTGGAGGCATATAACTCACTACAGTAGTGCTGAACCTGAGAGACGTAATCTTTACATGAAGGTGCATCCAGATTTAGACTTGGGGGCCCCTTGCTTCCTCTCTTCTCCTAGATGTGGGACAGTGCCCTCTTGTGATTCATCGCACTGGGGTGACGGTGCTTCACCGACCAAACATCAGCACTACACTGACGATATCTGTCCTCTCCCCTCTCAGTCGATAACACCTTGCAGAGTTAGGTCCTGATGAGTGGGAATCCTAAGGAGAGTCAACAAAGCAGCGAGCTGTGAGAGAACTGAGTATATTCTACATTTGCTACGCTGGGACTTACAGAGGTTTAGACCCTTTTTTGGGGGATGACGACAGCTTTCTCTAGCCAGTTGCCACTTTTCACTTTCTGTCTTCCTGGCAGTCAACCGCATCTTGAATGAAATTCCTCCCATGCCTGGCTACTTGTGCTGCCACTGAATTTGGCAAGCAGGCCAGACCCTTGTCTCATCTGCTCCTTGCAGTGAACATTGAACATGGGGAAAGATAAAATGACAAAGATGCAACCTTCTCCACCACGCTTTGACCAGAATACCACCTTGACTGGTGCGTCAGCAAGGGAGACCTCAGACAAAACCTCTCCTGTGATGGGGATCTTGTCAAAATATTGCATGCTATCCATACCTCGCATGCAGCAGTTAAAACAAAAATTGAGGGGCGTTTCTCTGCCAGGATCTCTGTAACACCACTATCAGTATCACCGAGGCAGAGGGCCTTTCTGTCCGTAGTAGAGGATAAAGTAGCTAACCTTAAAGCCAAGGTGACCCGCCGCCTCACTTGTACAAACAAGCTCCATCATTCAATCAATCAATCAGAGTACTTGTAATGCGCACTACTTACCCGTGAGGCTCTCAAGGCGCTGAGGGGAGGGGGTGCCACTACTGCTAAAGAGAGATGTCTTGGGGAGTCTTCTGAAGACGAGTAGGTCTTGGGTCTCCTGTAGGTGGGTAGGGAGGGTGTTCCAGGTCTTGGCGGCGAGGTAGGAGAAGGATCTGCCGCCGGAGGTTGTTCGTTGGATGCGGGGAACAGCGGCGAGGGCGAGGCTGGCGGAGTGGAGCTGGTGGGTGGGGGTATAGAGCGTGAGTGTGCTGTTCAGGTAGCCTGGTCCGGCGTTGTGGAGTGCTTTGTGTGCGTGGGTGAGGAGCTTAAAGGTGATCCTCTTGTCGACAGGGAGCCAGTGTAGGTTTCTCAGGTGGGGGGTGATGTGGCTGCGGTAGGGGATGTTGACGACCAGTCGGGTGGAGGCGTTTTGGATGCATTGTAGTCGTCGTATGTGTTTGGCTGGGATTCCTGCGTAGAGTGTGTTGTCGTAGTCCAGTCTGCTGCTGACGAGGGCCTGTGTCACTGTTCTTCTTGTTTCGGTCGGGATCCACTTGTAGATTCTGCGGAGCATGCGGAGGGTGTTGTAGCAGGAGGAGGAGACGGCGTTGACCTGTTTGGACATGGAGAGGGAGGAGTCGAGGATGAATCCTAGGTTGCGTGCATGGTTGGTGGGTGTATGTGCTGTTCCCAGTGTGGTCGGCCACCAGGAGTCGTCCCAGGTTGAGGGGGTGGGTCCGAGGATGAGTGCCTCCGTCTTGTCCGTGTTCAGCTTCAGACCGCTGTTCCTCATCCAGTCGGCGACGGCCTTCATTCCCTCGTGGAGGTTGGTTTTGGCAGTGTGGGGGTCCTTGGTGACGGAGAGGATGAGCTGGGTGTTGTCAGCGTAGAAGATGATATTGAGGTTGTGTTGGCGGGCCACTTGTGCGAGGGGGGCCATGTAGACGTTGAACAGCTTCGGGCTGAAGGATGAGCCCTGGGGGACGCCGCAGATGATGTTGGTGGCCTCGGATTGGAAGGGGCGGGAGGCGGACGCTCTGGGTTCTGCCGGAGAGGAAGGACGTGGTCCAGTCAAGGGTCTTCTCTTGGATTCCGGCTTCTAGGAGGCGTGTCTTTAGAGTGCCATGGCCGACTGTGTCGAAGTAGGCTGACAGGTCCAGGAGGATGAGGGCTGATGTTTTGCCGTTGTCTAGTAGGCGCCTGATGTCGTCTATGGCGGCGATGAGGGCTGTCTCGGTGCTGTGGTTTCGTCTGAACCCTGACTGGGACGGGTCCAAGATGTTGTTGTCTTCCAGGTGGTGGGCCAGTTGCATGTTGGCGATTTTCTCGATGACCTTCGCCGGGAACGGGAGCAGGGAGATGGGCCGGAAGTTCTTGAGGTCCTTGGGGTCCGCCTTGGGCTTCTTGAGGAGGGCGTTGATTTCGGCGTGTTTCCAGCTTTCTGGGAATGTCGCTGTTTCGAAGGAGATGTTGATGACCTTCCGTAGTTGGGGTGCGATGGCAGCGTCTGCTTTGTTGAATACATGGTGGGGCAACGGGTCTGACGGAGATTCTGAGTAGATGGAGTTCATGACCTTGCGTGTCTCGTCGTCGTTGACGTTGGACCAGGAGGTCAGGCGGTTGGCACTGGTGGTGTTCACAGGAGAGGTGGGGTCTGTTGTAGTCGGGGCGGTTATGGTGTTGAAGCTGTCATTGATGTCAGAGATCTTGCGGTGGAAGAAGATGGCCAGTGAGTTCCACAGTTCTTGTGAGGGCGATATGTCGTTGGCGTTGGGGTTGGAGAGTTCCTTTATGATGCTGAAAAGCTCTTTGATGTCGTGTGCGTTGTTATCCAGGCGGTCTTTGAAGGAGGATCTCTTGGCTAATCTGATGAGGTGGTGATGTCTGCGCTGAAAATGTGCAGAACTGCTCAAGACGCATTCATTTTTGTTTTATAGGCTTCTTGGAGGATGCTGAAGACACTCAAGTAGCAGAATTCCTAAAGGACTGGGTCACATCTGGGATATCAACTGATACATTGTCGTCCTGGTTTGCTGTGGAACGGTACAGCATATTACTTGCCGGCAGGCCTTCCCAGGTACCTCGTGCCGGCCCATAATTCTGCCATTCTTTAACTTTAAGAGACCTAATCCTATGCGAAGCTCCTGTGCAAACTGATCTCCACTGCCAAAACTCAAGAATCTTGATTTTTCTGGACTATTTGCGGGAGGTCCAGGACAGCCGAACCTCTTACTAATCCATCAGCCAAAAGCTCCGGGACCTCCACCTGTCTTACGCACTCCTCTTTCCAGCATGTCTTAAGGTGATCTATGCAGAGAGGACCCACCTTTTTGACACGTCTGTATGGGAATGGCTGATGGTAGAAAACGGATTTGTCACCCAGCTTCCTCTCCTCTTGCAAGTTGCCGCAGGGGATGTGGCCGCACTGGGTCTCGGCATGGGAGACGCAATGATCTGACTGTGTCCCTTTCGCCTGATTCCTATGCTTCAGCGTCACCTTCACTACTACTTTCAGACCCTTCCTCGGGGTCCCAAGAGGAACAATGCAGTCCGCCTATGCTGAGGTCTGTTTGAGCAATACACCTTCTCCCAACTTAGTGCATGCTTGGGTGATACTTCAATTGCCTTTTCGTAAATTCTATGCAAAGCATGCCATAGACCGGCTCCTACTTGTTGGTAGCTGGATCAGCACACGTGGACCATATCAAGACCTGCAACTTGGTCTTGTTTATGCATGCTTCACCACATGAAACTAATAGCCGTTCCCGTGAATGCGAACAACGTATAGTTTTCTTTTCTTTTTTTTCTGGATGGGTCCACCACTCCACGCCTGTCTATGAAGAAGTGGTTATAAGTTGGGGTTGTTCTTTTGGGGTGACAGATGCTTCTGGGGGGGGGGTGTCGTGGGGTATGGTTGCTTTATCATGATGTTGACACTATGTAATTATGTGTTATGTCTCTTAATTTTGAATGTATGTCATTACATCGCATACTAATACCACGCATACCATTACAACGCGGGTATTACTACACAATGTCAATGACAACGACATGCCATTACATCGCATACTTTTACCACGAGTATGCCTTTACCACGCATGCCATTACAACGCAAAGGCATGGAGTCATCCCCGTTTCCTCTTCGGGCCTTCTCCTGCCGAATTGCATTCTCAGATGCAGCGTTAATTTTGCACTCTGATCTAAGGATGGCAGTTGGAGGCTAAATAAGAGGAGGGCCAGGCAAATGAGGATTAAAAAAAAAGAAAAAAAAACGCAAAGGCATGTGTGGTAAAGCTATACTTGTGGTAAAAGTATGCAAGGTAAGTTACATCCCTATCCCTACGCCTACACAACAGACTACTCCCACCCCTACACTACACCAACCCAAAAACACTACCACACTACTCCCACCCCTACACTACCCTAAACCCTAAAACACTACTACACTACCCACACTACTCCCACTACCCCAAACCAAAAACACTACCACACTACTACACTACCCACACTACTCCCACTCCTACACTACCCTAAATCCTAAAACACTACTACGCTACCCACACTACTCCCACCCCTACACTACCCCAACCCAAAAACACTACCCACACTACTCCCAGCCCTACACTGCCCTAAACCCTAAAACACTACTAAGCTACCCACACTACTCCCACCCCTACACTTCCCCAACCCAAAAACACTACCACACTACTACACTACCCACACTACTCCCACCCCTACACTACCCTAAACCCTAAAACACTACTACTCTACCCACACTACCCACACCCCTACACTACCCTAAACCCTAAAACACTACTACGCTAACCACACTACTACCACCCTTACACTACCCTAAACCCTAAAACACTACTACGCTACCCACACTACTCCCACCCTTACACTACCCTAAACCCTAAAACACTACTATGCTAACCACACTACTCCCACCCCTACACTTCCCTAAACCCTAAAACACTACTACGCTAACCACACTACACCCACCCCTACACTACCCCAACCCAAAAACACTACTACGCTACCCACACTACTCCCACCCCTACACTACCCTAAAACACTACTACGCTACCCACACTTCTCCCTCCCTTACACTACCCTAAACCCTAAAACACTACTACGCTAACCACACTACTCCCACCCCTACACTACCCCAAACCCTAAAACACTACTACGCTAACCACACTACTCCCACCCCTACACTACCCTAAACCCTAAAACACTACTACGCTACCCAGACTACTCCCACCCCTACACTACCCTAAACCCTAAAACACTACTACGCTTCCCACACTACTCCTACCCCTACACTTCCCTAAACCCTAAAACACTACTACGCTACCCACACTACTCCCACCCCTACACTACCCTAAACCCTAAAACACTACTACGCTACCCACACTACTCCCACCCTTACACTACCATAAACACTACTACATTACCCACACTGCTCCCACCCCTACACTACCCCAACCCAAAAATACTACCACACTACTATACTACCCACACTACTCCCACCCCTACACTACCCTAAACCCTAAAACACTACTACGCTACCCACGCTACTCCCACCCCTACACTACCCTTAACCCTAAAACACGAACTACGCTATCCACACTAATCCCACCCCTACACTACCCTAAAACACTACTACGCTACCCACACTACTCCCACCCCTACACTGCCCTAAACGCTAATACACTACAATAAACAAACACTACAGCACTACACTACCCTAAAACCTAAATCACTACACTACATAACCACTACACTCCCCAATACACTACACTAAACAAACACGACAACACGGCGGCCATCTTAGGTGGGGAAAGCGTCCGTCGCACCCCAGTGGCCAGTATAAAAGGGCACCCAGTCAGGTTTCACTTCACTGTGTATTCGAACCCCTCTTGAGGCGGAAAGCCGGGAGGTCGCTGTGATTTTTAACTTTGTTATTTTTATTTGCGATACTTGTGTTTGATTTACTAAACGCTCTTGCGCTGAAATCGCCTCTGTTCTTACCCCCCGTATTTTATCCCTTAATTGCACCACTTAGCTTGAATCGCTAAGCTGTATTTTTATCTTGGGTGCTACGATCCACTTGACTTCCAAAAAGCTATTTTAACTCTCACTGAGACGATCGGCTTGACTCACTAAGCCTCTCACCTCTGTACTTGTGTGCTACGATCCGCTTGACTTAAAAAGCTTCAATCTTAAACTTTCACTGAGACGATCGGCTTGACTCACTAAGCCTATCGCCTCTGACCTGCATACTGCACTTTGTTTTTCCCCCCGCCCCGCCTGTCCCCCCCCCCTGCGTGGCCTCAACTCTGCCCCCCCGTACTCCTTCACTCACCGGGTCCGTCCCAGCTGAACCAGGAGCTGTGGGCATATCGTCATCCCGGGCGAGCTCAGAAACGCGGCGGCCATCTTAGGTGGGGAAAGCGTCAGTCGCACCGCAGTGGCCAGTATAAAAGGGAAGGACATGCCCCCGCGCAGCGGACGCGCCTGGTTCGCGCCGGAGTCGTGCCAGAGTCCTGTCCGTCTGCGCCCGTCCGAGACCAGGACGTGGCCATGGCCGCAGCCGCAGGAAATCCTGCATATCCTGGCCCGCCCCCCTTCCATTCTCACGGTAGGGAGGCGCTCTTGAGTTTTAAACCCAAGACCTGTACCTTGTAAACTTGTAAACTTGAAGATTTATAGAGCGCGAATTGTTGCCCGAAGGCGTCCAAGCGCTGGGATAACCATGACCTTCTGAAAACAGGGCGGGAACAGCAGTTAGTAGGCGGATGAGAATAAGTAAGTCTTTAATTGCTTGCGGAACACAGTGAGGTTCGGGATGGCTCTGAGATGGAGTGGCAGAGTGTTCTAAGTCTTGGACGCGTTGTAAGTAAACGTCCTTCCGCCAGCTCTAGATCTTTTTATTCTTGGAACCACTGCCAAGAGAGTCTGGCTGGAACGAAGACTTCGGTTTGGGGTGTAATGGGTAACCAGGTCACGGGTGATGATGGGTCCCATGTCCTGGAAGGCTTGATGGGCTATGCATAGCGCCTTAAATAAAACTCTCTGCCGAACCGGTAGCCAGTGAAGGCTAGTCAGTCCGGCCCTCACTGAATGTCTACGGGGGATTTTGAGTAGAAGGCGTGCTGCGCAGTTGCCCCAGTATTGGAACTTTCATAGATTCCCATGCTTTGTATCATTCCCCGTCGTCGGACTGGGAGTCTCGGTAATAAAAAATATCATAGTAGTAGGTACAAAAGAGAAAGGGAAGGCCTAGGCCTCATTCCCTTTTGTAACATATCAGCCTCTTTTTGTAAAAGAGACCAAACTCTAGGCGTCAGCCAATCAGAAGAGCCTCACCCTTAGAACCTTCCTGAAGGAACCTCAGAGCCTCAGATTTTCTACCGCACGTTGTGCTAGGGAGTCTCCATTGAGCTCTGCTCTATTTCTACTCTTTAAAACTCATTTCTATAGATATTTCTTCAGATTTTTCTTCAGATTCTTCAGGAAACACCTTTCTTCATCAAAATGGCTGAAGTTAAGAAGAAAAAAGCCCTTTTTAAACCCTGTTCCACCTGTGGTAAGAAGAGGCTATTTGTGGAAGACAAACACAAGGATTGCATTTACTGCCTGTATCCTGATCACAAGGCAGAGGACTGTCGAATTTGCCGCACTCTCTCCACCAAGACCTTGAGAGATCGTGCTGGAAGGCTTCTGACATGGTTGCAGAGGCAGAAGGAGAGGAAACATGGAGTTTCCAGTGATGAGGAGGAATCAGTGTCCTGCGCTTCTTCTAAAAGGTCAGTGAAAAGGGGTAGAGGTTCCCCTTCTTCCTCTACTGGGCGCCCCTCTAAGGCTTCAAGGAAGACCCCCAGTGAGTCTGATGGCCGGGGTTCAGGAGGTTCCCCCCACCACAGTGGGTCGGGCAAGGCAGAACTGGTTTCGCCTCCTAAGGGTGAGAAGACAGACCCAGCCTTCAAGAAACCCTCATCACACTCTTCTGAGAGGAGTTCCAAGTCCTCTACGACGAAGACATCGTCGACGGTGGCTCCGTCGACGACGAAAATGAAGCCCAAGATCCAATTGGTTCCCTCGACGGGCTCGTCGACGGGAGCGTCGACGGCTAAAGCACCGTCGTCGTCGAAGAAGAGCTCGACGACTGCAGCGTCGACGGACAGTATGCCGACGACATCGTCGACGAAGGTGAAGACATCGTCGACGAAGAAGCCGTCGTCGTCGACGGCGGTGGCGACGACGCCGTCGTCGCCACCGCCGTCGACGACGACGGCGATACCGATGACGACGAGCACATCGACGACGACGCCGACGACGATGGTGTCGACGACGGTCATGTCGTCGACGAGTGCTTCACGACGACAACAATTTCGACATCGACGGCCGGCTCGTCGTCGGTGGCGTCGACGACGACTTCCACCATTCCTATCTCGTCGACGAGGATTTCACCGGCATCGACGGAGCAGCCTACAATACTGGCTGCAGAGAGGAGGGTGACGATTTCTCTTACAAGGATCACGCCTGAAATGACGTCCCCAAGGAGAGTGCCATCATTACCTCCCACAATGTTGCTAGACCAGGAGGACTCTGAGGGAGACGGTCAGGATGGCTTTGATTATGCGAATAGCCCTTCGCAGCTTCTCATTAAAAGTCAAGAGACTGACTCGGAGGAGGCATATTAACAAGGTGGCAGTTACTACCCACAAACTGACGACCCAAGGGAATATGAATCACATGACATGGTTTCAGTCCCGACGTTCTTCCTACATGACCTGCACAAGATGTTGCAAGACTATAAATCCAAGGCCGAGCGCCCAGCGCCGAGAAGATCTATTCCATCAACACCAGTTAAGGACCACTCTTCAATTGTCCCACCTGTGCACCCAGTGCAGTCTCCTCCTCAACCTCAGCGGCCAGTGCCCCAGACTCCGTCTGAACCAGCAGATGATCCGGATAGGGATCATGATAATGAAACTGATGTGTCTTCCGATAATCGTCCGGACTCGGATCAGGATGGAGATGAATACAATGATTACGTCCACCCGGATCAGGCTTCGCCACACCAGGACCTTGGCGATTCTCCTCCTGCTGACATTGGTAGTTTTCACCAACTGATGGAACGTGCAGCCGGCCGATTTAAGTTGGTCTTGCCTGCGCAAACAACGGATTGTTTCTTGTATGACTTTAAAGACACACACCGTGAGTCTACGAGGTCCATTCCGATTGTGGACCATATATGGGAGGAGGGGTTAAAGACCATGAAAAACCCAGCCACGGTAGTCCCTGTGCTACCGCGCCTTGACAAAAAGTATAAAGCGCCGGAGGATGGACCGGCTGCCCTGACAGGTCATCCCAGGCCGTACTCTGTAATCTCACAGGCAGCGCAAAGGAAGTCACGGAACCCTTCTGCACCCTTACCGGCCCCTCCCGATAAGGATGGACGTTGGTTGGATAGCACAGGCAAGAGATTTTCATCCATCGCTAGCCTTCTGGTTCGCGCAGCCAATGCTTTGGCAATACTGGGACGATATGATCGCCAGTTGTGGTGCGATATAGCTCCCTATTTGGATCAACTTCCTCCAGAATCAGGACTGGAAGCCAAGAAGACCTTGCAAGAAGGTGAAGCGGTCTCCATGGAGATCATAGACTGTGCCATGGACATTGCCACTACGTTCTTTGGAGCTTTGGCAGGAGCAGCAGTGTTAAGGCGCCAGGGGTGGTTAAAAGCGACGTGGTTTAGACCAGAAATCCAAAATAAGGTCCTGGATCTACCTTTTGACGGCGAGGCACTCTTCGGCAAATTAATCGACGACACACTTCAGGAGATAAAAAAGGACACGGAGACGGCTAGATCGTTGGGAACGCTCCAGTACCGCAAAACTCCTTTTAGGGGCACAAGAGGCAGAGGTGGCACTTACAGGGGCGCATATCAACAACAGCGCTATTCTTCGACCAGCTCTGGATACCAACCAAATCGCCAGTCCTACCAGCAGAGACAGGGCCAGTCCTCTGGTTATTCACGGCCATACAATAAGGGCAAGCAGGCTGCCCGTGGACGGGACTCGTCTAAACGCCAATAGCGGCCTCCTGGCTCTGCCTACTGCTCCCTCCTCCAAGAGATCATCAGTTGGAGGCAGGGTGTCAAAATTCCTTCTGAATTGGTCCCAAATTACATCGGACCGTTGGGTGCTCAACATAATCAAACGAGGACATACTTTAGAGTTTACGGAAGTCCCTCCACCCAGACCCCCATCAGCCATACCATCACGACATCTTCATCTCCTACGGCTAGAGGTTCAACAGATGCTCCGTAAGGGAGCGATAGAACCGGTCCCCTCCAATCAACGGGGCCAAGGTTTCTACTCCAGGTTCTTCCTGGTGAGAAAAACGCAGGAGAAATGGCGTCCCATCCTCGACCTCAGGGAGCTAAATGCCTATCTCATCTCCCTATCCTACAGGATGGTATCCCTGCAGGATGTTTTGAAGATGGTCAACCCGGGGGATTATATGGCCACACTCGACCTGGAGGATGCGTACTTCCATGTCCCAATTCACCCAGCGCACAGAAGGTTCCTACGCTTCACAGTAGCCAAGAGCCATTTTCAATTCAGAGTCTTGCCATTCGGCCTTCGCTCTGCTCCAAGGATTTTTACGAAGGTGCTGGCACCTGTTGCAGCATTCCTGAGAAAACACCACTTCCAGGTCTTCCCTTACCTGGACGATTGGTTACTGACATTAGCGCAGGACGCGGTGCAGGCTTGCACCACTCTGTTCCACAATCTGGGTCTCACCTTGAACAGAGACAAATCCACGCTGCTGCCGTCACGGAGGGCGCGGTTCCTCGGAGCAATGCTGGATTCGCAGCTTTCCAAGGCTTTTCCGACTCAAGAGAGGATTCAGAAACTGCAAACACTAGCAGGAAAC
Source organism: Lissotriton vulgaris (assembly GCF_964263255.1). NCBI lineage: Eukaryota > Metazoa > Chordata > Amphibia > Caudata > Salamandridae > Lissotriton > Lissotriton vulgaris. Next base: position 1,602,227,048 of record NC_141693.1, on the reverse strand, counting down.
CTTCAAAGAAAAAAGTGTCTTTCTGTACGCAGCTACAAGTCGCTGCTGGGGGTAATGTCATCCTGTATCCCCCTGATCCCGCACTGCAGGCTCCGGATGCGCCCCCTGCAGGAGCAACTGGACCTCCAGTGGCAACAAGTGCACGGATCGTTCGACGACAAAGTACTGGTCACTCGAGACATGAAGGAGGCAGTGCGTTGGTGGTCAAATCAGCAAAACTTATGCCGAGGTCTATCCTTCGCAAGCGTTCCATCACCTCACATACTGACGACGGATGCGTCATTGGAGGGATGGGGAGCCGTGATGCAGGACCTGCAGGTCAGCGGCCATTGGTCCCCAAGCGACCAAAAGTTACACATCAACCTGTTGGAGCTGAGAGCAATCAGGCTGGCCCTTCAAGCCTTTCTTCCGCGTCTCCGGGGTTCACAGGTGCTAGTCAGGACAGACAACACCACGGCTATGCATTATGTGAACAAGGAGGGAGGGACCAGGTCACTTCCCTTGTCACGAGAGGCTCAGCAGATTCTGGAATGGACGATTCTTCACGGAATTTCTCTGAGGGCGGAGCACTTACCAGGAGTGCTCAACGAAGGCGCAGACAGACTGAGCAGGCTCACTTCAGTCACTCACGAGTGGGAGCTGAAGCAACAAGTTCTGGATCTAATCTTTCAGGAATGGGGCACACCAGAGGTGGACCTTTTTGCAACTCCAACCAACAGAAAGTGTCCAGCCTACGCCAGCAGGTTCCATCACCAAGACTCTTTGGGCAATGCCCTATCGATAGCCTGGACGGGGAGGTTCCTCTATGCATTTCCACCGATCCCCCTGCTTCCTCGACTCATCAGGAAGATGAAATCGGAACCATGCAAGCTCATCCTAATAGCCCCGGCATGGCCAAGACAATTCTGGTACACCGAACTACATCTGCTAATGCTAGTACCTCCGATAACGCTAGAGGACGTTCCGGATCTCCTGGCAATGTCCGGAGGACAAGTTTGGCATCCAGACCCAAGGTCGTTGCACCTGACCGCATGGCTCCTGACCAGCGAGAATACATGAATGTCCCACTTTCCACTGAGGTCAAAGACATCCTCTCTCAGGCGAGGGCTCCGTCCACGAACAAAACATACAGATTAAAGTGGAAGAGATTCTGTATTTGGTGCAAAAAAGAAAAAATTGATCCTTTCACGTCACAACCTCATCAGCTCCTGCCTTACCTACTCTCGCTAGCTAAGTCTAATCTGTCCCATTCTACTATCAAGGTTCATTTAGCGGCGATTTCGAGATTCAGAAGGTCGGATTCGGGTCCTTCGTTGTGGTCTGCGAGAATTGTCAAGCAATTCCTCAAAGGCCTGTTCAGGGTCTATCCACCAGTGCGATCTCCTCCTCCAACATGGCATCTAAACTTAGTCCTGGCTCAGCTAATGAAAGGACCTTTTGAGCCGATTCACTGCTCAGACCTAAAGTTCTTATCGTGGAAGTTAGCTCTACTCTTGGCCCTCACGTCAGCGAGGCGAGTGGGGGAGATACAGGCCCTAACTATCCAAGAATCATTTTTGCAGTTCAAAAAGAACACTACCATCTTAAGGACGAACCCAAGGTTCATTCCCAAGGTCCCCACTGACTTTCATCTAAATGAACCTGTCATACTTAAAACATTTTTTCCGAACCCAGTCACTCCAGCAGAGAAGACATTGCACACTCTGGATTTGCAACGCTGTCTAAAGTTCTACATAGACCGCACCAAAGACTTTAGAAAATCTTCGCAATTATTCATTGCCTTCGGCGGTCCAAACAAGGGTCTCCCTCTGTCCAAACAGGGGATCTCGAGATGGATTTCAAGTGCCATTCTGCATTGCCACAAGTTAGCAGGGAAAACCTCTGGTGGGCAAGATCCGCGCTCACTCGACGAGGTCCGTGGCTTCTTCTACGGCCCTCTTTGCGGGGGTACATGTCAAGGACATCTGCAGGGCTGCTACCTGGAGCAGCGTGCACACGTTCACTAAGCATTATTGCTTAGAATCCTTGCAGCAGGATGATGCGGCTGTGGGCCAGGCTGTCCTGAGAAACCTCTTCAAGTGATGGATGAGCTTTCCTTTCTATCCCACCTTCCATGGGTGACACATTTTGTACTTTCTTGCTAATGTTATAATGTACTGCTTTACAAAATGTGTTTATGGTGTTTACTGCTTGCTATTCTGATACAAAGCATGGGAATCTATGAAAGTTCCAATACTGGGGCAAGAAAACAAGTTACTTACCTGTAACTTTGGTTCCCCAGTATTGGTAACTTTCATAGATTCCCATGCGCCCACCCACCTCCCCGGGGAAAGCTCAGCCTTCAGCAGGTATGGTGTCTAGCACACTACGGCTACGAAAATCTGAGGCTCTGAGGTTCCTTCAGGAAGGTTCTAAGGGTGAGGCTCTTCTGATTGGCTGACGCCTAGAGTTTGGTCTCTTTTACAAAAAGAGGCTGATATGTTACAAAAGGGAATGAGGCCTAGGCCTTCCCTTTCTCTTTTGTACCTACTACTATGATATTTTTTATTACCGAGACTCCCAGTCCGACGACGGGGAATGATACAAAGCATGGGAATCTATGAAAGTTACCAATACTGGGGAACCAAAGTTACAGGTAAGTAACTTGTTTTCTTCTGTACAATCTGCAGCCTGCGTAGGGTGTATTCTGGGGCGCCAAGATAGAGTACGTTATTAAAATCAAGGCGTGAATGAATGAGACCTTGAATGGCTGCCTGTTTGCCTTCCATGGGAAGGAGGGGAAAAATGTTATTTATCACTCTCACGATGCCAAAGCAGGTAGCTGAAAGTTTTGTGGCTTGGACATTGAAAGATAGGGAACTGTCCAGCCACACTCCGAGGCTTTTGATGTTATTTTTAGGGGTTGGGGGGGGGACCTAGGCATGGGGGCCATAGAGAGGGGGGAAGGGCCGGCTCTGAAGGTCCTAGGAGCATCAGCTCAGTTTTGTCCCCATTCAACTTCAGGGATGATGACGACATCCAGTTCCTCACTTCCTCCAGGCATTCTCTAAGCCCGCCTGGCGCAGTTCGGTTTGCCTCCTGCGCCAGTGAGACTACCAGCTGCGTGTAGTCCGCGTATGAGATGATCTTGACTCCAAATGGGCGGACGATACTGGCCAGCGGTCTCATATATAGATTGAATATTGCAGGGCTTAAAGAGGAACCCTGAGGAACACCACAATTTAAAGGTCTGCTGGAGGATACGGATTCGCCATCAAAAACCCTGAAGGATCTGTTCTCCAAGAAGGATTTAAACCATGCCCAGGCTTTATCCTTAATCCCCGCACAGGACAGGCGGTTCAGTAGGGTGTCATGACTGACCGTCTCAAATGCCGCACTTAGATCAAGGAGGATCACTGCCACTGATCCTCCTTGATCCAGGATTTTTCTCGTCTCCTCCGTGACCATGAGGAGAGCGGTCTCAGTCCCGTGCTTTGGTCCGAAACCCGTCTGAGTAGGATCTTCTAGAAAGTTCACTAACAGTTGGTTGACATATTTCTCAAGAACCTTGCTCAACCAAGGGAGCAGAGAAATGGGGCGAAAGTTAGCCAAGTCAGACGGGTCCAGATTGGGTTTCTTGATCAACGACCTAACCATGGCTTGTTTCCAAGCAGTTGGTACAGTGCCAGAGGTGATGGAAGTGTTTAGTACCTCCCTGATGACGGGCAGGGTGGTCCGGGATGCTGCCATTAGGATATCACGAGGGGCAGGGTCGTCCGGAGAACCTGATTTGACACTGAGAGCTAGTGATACCAGGGTGGAAAGATTCAGTGGGGGAAAGTGGTTTAAGCTGTGTCGGGCGGAGGGGTGTGATGGGCTAGGGGGGATATTAGGTTGATTAGATGAGTTGGTGCTTGGGGAAGTAAACGCTGAGTAGATCTTGTTAATTTTCTGATAAAAGAATTCGGCAATATTATTGCACTGGGTGACAGAATTCTCGACATGCACCGCGGGGGATGGGCTTGTTAATTTTTTAATGATCTGGAAGATCTCTCTAGGTTTAGATTTGGCCTTCAAAATTTTGTCGGCGAAGTACGTGGACTGAGCTGCTTTTATTTGGGTTTTATACTCGTTAATGGTTTCACGGTACCGGGTTTTGTTGTCTGCAGAGTTATCTAGACGCCAGCGTCTTTCTGCCCTTCTACAAAGACGCTTTTTGTCCCTAAGTGACTGCGTATACCATGGGGCAGTTTTGTGGGGCCGCATCAATACAGTCTTGCTTATTGGGAGAGTGGTGTCAAGAGTGTGAGTGATCCAGTTGATATAAGCCTGATTTGCTAGGGCAGGATCCTCCTGTATCTCTGGTTGTGAACTGGCAAGTTTAATGCACCAGTTGTCAACCTTGAGGCGCGACCAGGCTCGCCTGAGCCTAGTGGTGGGGGCAGGTGGTGAGATTTTAAGCGTGGTCCACTTGAAGGGGATCAGAAGGTGATCTGTCCAGGGCAGGGGAATGCCTGGGTCCACTGTGATGTCAGGACAGTTAGTAAAAATTGGGTCCAGTAAGTGGCCTTTTGCATGAGTAGGGGAGGGGACACGTTGGGTGAGTTGTAGAGCTCCTAGATCCTCTAGTAAGATGGCGGCTTTGTGGTCCGAGGGGGAGTCAAAATGGAAGTTCAAGTCACCTAGCACGGTGAAGTTAGAGGAGGTACTGGCTCTATTGGCCACACTAGATGGCAGTGTTTCAAGGAACTGCTTCGGGAGGCCGGGCGGGCGGTAGATAAGGGTGCACGAAAAACAGATGTTGGGTGACAGGTTGATGTTAAAACCGATGCTCTCGCAGTCCGAAATGGTCTCAGAGGAGACTCGGCAGTGATATTGTTCCTTATGGATAATAGCCAGGCCTCCTCCTCTCCCTTTAGGCCGGTCTTGCCGTGTGATTTGGAAGCCAGTAGGGAGGGCCTCTACTATCGCCGGGTCAGAATCAGTAGTGAGCCAGGTTTCCGTAAGGAATAATATGTCTGGGGTATATTCCTCTATCAATAAGGCCATTTTGGCGCTATGCTTGGGCAGCGAGCGGCAGTTTAGTAGGAACATATAGAATTCATGTGTGGGCGTTGAACAAGGGTTAGGTTTGAGAGGTGCGGCGCAAGTAGGGCAGGTTGATGGTAGGTCCATGGCTTGAAGGGTATGCCTAGTGCAAGTGTTGGCAGGGGGCCTTAATTTATGGAGGGTTGCCGGGGTGTAGCATCTGCGCAATGATGGCTGGGATGCAGGGGGGGTGGCCAGGGCCCGGACTCGGCGCGGACGAGCGCAGACGAGCTTGCCTTATGCGCGCCTTCGGCGCGCATTCGTCGCGCCCGCTGCGTTTCCTGTGCATGCACATCTTTATAGGCTGGGAATCCTACAGGGGCGTGGCCTCGGAGTGGGCGTGTCCTGCTCCGGGCAAAGAGAATGGCGTTTTCCAAACTTGCCGATTTTAGCCTTCCCAGCGCTCGTTCGGCCAGGGGGACAGGTGCCTGCACACAGCAGTCGTGTGACAGGTAACAGGGGTGAGTGCGTTTAAAATTCAATTTTTTCAGTTTTAAAAAGCAATCAGGAAATGCATACACAAAGACTCCCGGCTGTGCCTCAGGAGGAAAGCGTTATCAGCGTACTATCGGGTCAGCGCGCTTTAAATACTATCTGCGAAGGGGGCGTGGCCTCGGAGTGGGCGTGTCCTGCTCCGGGCGAGGAGAATGGCGTTTTCCAAACTTGCCGATTTTAGCCTTCCCAGCGCTCGTTTGGCCGGGGGGACAGGTGCCTGCACACAGCAGTCGTGTGACAGGTAACAGGGGTGAGTGCGTTTAAAATTCAATTTTTCAGTTTTAAAAAGCAATCAGGAAATGCATACACAAAGACTCCCGGCTGTGCCTCAGGAGGAAAGCGTTATCACATCAACCCTTCTGTCTGGCCCTCCCCTCACCCCTTTCATACAATGTAGCGAGCGAGATAACGCAGACACTCCCTGTAAATACTGCCCTCCCCCACAGACCCCCCCGTACTTCCCTTATCAACAAAAACATTGCCATCAAAGCGGGCCTGATTAACTGCCGCTCGTTAGTAAAACACTCTCTTGACATAGCGCAATCTCTGGAGGACAACAAGTGGAACCTCCTCTTCCTCACCGAAACGTGGTTGGGAAATGAAACCAACCCTGCTCTCTGCCTCGCTATCCCACCTGGCTATAAAATTCTGTGTGCCAACAGACAGAGAGCCCCCATCCAGGAGGTGGAGTAGCAATAATATACAGATCACACTGGACCATATCCTCCTTTCCCTACACCCAAATCGTATGTATTGCCCTACCCTTCTGTATAAAACTGGAAGCCGATCTCACTTGCTCAGGCTTACTAGCCTACCGCCCTCCGAAATCCAAGCTTACATATCTCCCTACCTTTCTTGATTAAGTCCTCCAGGCAACCGTCCGCTATGCAAATTTCACTCTAATTGGAGATTTTAACCTACACATTGATAACTCCATTGACCCCAGCACGCTTAACTTCCTATCCACCCTAGCGGACGGCGGCCTAAGCCAACTCATCTCCAGCCCCACTCATAAAGCCGGTCACACCTTGGACCTCATCTGCACCAACCTGTTCAACATCACTATTAATGACCCCATCCCCGTGATCTGGTCGGATCACTTTTTTATCCCGTTCTCCTTCTCCTTGCATCACCATGATCGCCCTAAACTCACGGCCAGAACGGTTGGTCGCAATTGGAGCAAAATCTCCCCAGATAATTTAGCGGCCCACCTCCCTTCGGCTGCCCCCCAGGAAGCGTCTGACTTAGACACCAGACTGTCCAACTTCAACAGCTGGATCTGTTCTGCTATCGACTAAATTGCTCCTGTCAGACCAATAAAAACTTTCCGAGCGGCCCCCTCCGCACCGTGGTACTCGGATACCCTCCGCACATGCAAATCAGCATGCAAACTACTAGAGAGACGTTGGCGACAATCCTATTCACCCGATAGCAAACTTAAGTACAAATCTGCCCTAAAGGATTACAGGAAGAGAATTATTGACCACAAAAGAACCCACCTAGAGGAGAAAATTAATAAAGCTCAAGGCTCATCTAGAGAAATTTTTAATACCGTCAGAACCTTCACTAACCCTCAGGCCCTTACACAACAATCCCCAGTGTCGCAGACCCTCTGTGACCGCTTGTCTGACTATTTTGAAGACAAAATTGCAACAATCTACGACTCTTTCCCCAACAAGACATGCTTAGACACCCCCAATACACACAGAGCACATGCTGAGCCCGCCCACACCCTCACGAAATTTGACGCAATTTCCCGGGATCGCTCCCTGGCGGAATTATTAAAGTGTAAATCTGGCTCCCCCACAGACCCCTGGTCAGCCAAACAGTACAAATCCCTGGCGCCCCTGCTCAACCCCGTTCTCAATGACATCTGGAACGACTCCCTGCAGACAGGCATCTATCCCGACTCATGGAAGCACGCTCGATTGGTAGTACCCATCCTTAAAAAACCCAATGCAGACCCTAACGAACCAGCCAACTACAGACCCATCTCTCTGCTCCCCGCACCTGCTAAAGTGCTCGAAAAGCTAGTCCAACAGCAACTGGCCAAATTCATTGAAGCCCATGGTACTTTTCACGACTCGCAGCACGGGTTCAGACCCGGATACAGTACCGAGTCAGCACTCATTGAGATGGCAGACTCAGTGCGGTGGAAAATGGATGTTGGATCAAGGGCGGTGTTGGTGCTGCTCGACTTGTCGGCGGCATTTGACACCGTCTCCCATCCCGTCCTGCTCGAGCGTCTCCACGCAAAAGGAATCCAAGGCAAGGCGTTGGAATGGATTGCGTCCTTCCTCTTAAATCGGACACAGGCCGTGTTCACCCCCCCCCCCCCCGTTCACCTCCAACAGCCGTCCGCTCAGGTGGGGAGTTCCTCAGGGCTCCTCCCTGAGTCCCCTTCTGTTTAATGTTTACTTCTTCCCTCTGGCGGAGATTATTGCCCAGTCAGGAATCAAGACCACGTCGTATGCTGACGACATTCAGCTTCTGTTTTCCTATGACATCGTCTCCCAGACCACCTTCGGTCCCTTAAAAGACTGCCTACGCAACATCGCCCGCTGGATGGACAGCAACTTCCTCCGGCTTAATTCCGGAAAAACCGAAGTCCTCTTCTTTCAGCAGCCCTCGCCACTGGATTCCAACCTTTGGTGGCCCCTGGACCTAAGTGCAGCCCCCATACCCAAGGACTCTGTCAAAAACCTGGGAGTCAGATGGGACTCTAGCCTTACATTTCAGTCCCAAGTCCAGACGGTGTCCGCAGCATGCTTCTCCAAAATCAGGATGGTGAAAAAATGTATCAATTTTCTTCCCAGCCATACGAGGAAAACAATTGTTCAAGCTTTAATCACGTCCCATCTAGACTACGCCAACGGCCTGTACATAGGTCTGTCTTCTGGCCTACTCCATCGTCTCCCGACAGTCCAGAATGCCGCAGTCCGCCTGGTCTGTGGCGTCTCCCTACAAGAGCATATCTCTACCCACCGGCAAAAACTACATTGGCTGCCAATCCAAAAAAGAGCAGAATTCAAAGCCCTCACACTTGCCCATAGGGCAGTAAAAGGAAAGGGCTCTGCATATCTTGTTTCCTGCCTCCGCCCCTACAGCAATGCTCGCCTTCTCCGCTCTAGCTCTAAACATCTCCTCGCCACGCCAAGATTCAAAAAAACACGTTCTGGAGGGAAAACCTTCCAAGTCTCCGCTTCCTCTTACTGGAACAGACTCCCCATCTCCATTCGGATGATACAGGAAGAACTCCCCTTCCGTAGAGCGCTCAAAACCTTCCTTTTTTTCTAAAAACTTCTACCCAGTTTCTGATCCAGCTTAGTATACCCAGAAGCGCCGGGACACCCCGTTGGGGTAGCTGTGCGCTATATAAAATTCACAAATAATAAATAATAATAATAACACCACAACACACACTAAAACGTTTTTTAAAAAACACACACAACACAAACACTACCACAATACTTTTAAACTACCCTAAACTCTACAAAATTACCCCCAACCCTTGCACAAACCCCCTTACCTCTCTCCTCTCCAGCGTCGCCGTCGGATCCTGCTTCCTCCTTCCTGCTTGCTTCACATCGTTGTGAGGAAACAGCCTAAGTTTCCTCACAACGATGTGGATAGCCGCCGCCATAACACATTACTTCGCATGCGTTGTAAAAGCGCATGCGATGTAATGGTATGCGTGGTTTTACCGCGCGTTGTAACATCGCATGCGTTGTAATGCATGCGATGTAAAAGCAACGCGTGGTAAAACCAGCGTTGTAATGGCTGTTCCCCCTTAATTTTTCTTCCTTTTTCTAGGTTGTCACACAGTCCTAACACAGCCCAGCTCATTCTGGCCAAACTGTGCCCAAATACGCATACCTTGTACTTGCGCTTAGATTCCTGGCAAACAGCTGCAGCATCCTTAGGCCCGATGCATAATATATCTCTAACCACCTATGGCCCAGTCTATGATTCTGTCATGGAACGTGAATGGCCTTGGACCGAATTAAGCGCTCAGTGGTTCTAAGATATGCACAACTCCTTCTCCCATCTATATTGCTGTTGCAGGTGACACACCTCTTTGGGACCAACTGACCGTTTTTGGCCTGAACTGGATTCAATAGATAATCATGCGGTCCTTGTGCGTCCTTGGGTCTAGCGGAGTGGCAATCCTGCTGCGTCGCACGTTACCCTTGGTGGTCACCCAGAGGTGGGCAGATATTTCCTTGGCGGGTGCGCTGGAAAGTTTCCCGATGAATATTCTATGTCTCTATGACCCCCTCCCAACACTGGACTCGTTTTGTAACATAATTCTGGGGATTATTGCTCTGCTCCCATTAGGTGTCACAGTTTTAGGGGAAGACTTTAATGTGGTCCCAGAACCCCCTCAATGGACTCAACTGGGTCCCCCTCCGATGTTCGGTGTCAGAGAGAGACATCCCTGAATACATTGGTGGGCTCCTTGGGCTTGTGTGAGATCTGGAGGATTTGAATCCTAGACAAAGGTAGTACACTCAACTCCGCTGCACATCTCACACACACACACACACAAGTATAGATAAAGGGTCCAATTCACAAAGGTAAAGTGAGATGAAAGTCTAGCATTTACTACTCGTAAACAGGCCCAGACTGGCCGTTGCGGGCAACGGGCAATCCCCCGGTGCGCTGCAAGGGTGGGGGCCGGTTTTTGGCCTCTGGGGCCGTTTTTTTGATACAGGGCCTTTTTGCAGCGTTGCTGCAAAAACGGCCCTGTAACAAAATAGGCCCAAAACCGGCCCTGGCAAAGAGCGCGGTCGCACTCCCAACCCCCCAGGGGTGTGGGGGGGTCCGGCCGAGCACTTTGCCAGGGCGGGTTTTGGTTCTCAGTCCGGCCCTGCTCGTAAATGCCCTTTGTTAATACCGAAAGTCATAAAGTTCCGCTTTTGGTATTTACAAAGAGCAGGCACGAGTAGTAAATGCCCTCTGTGAATACCAAAAGTCGTAAAGTTAGACTTTTGTCTCACTTTACCTTTGTGAATTGGGCCCACAGTCTTTATGCCGGCAATGGATGTTCTGTTGGTATTACATGCTCGGATATTGGCACATGGGATTTCTGATCACGCTCCACTACTCCTATCGATGCAACAGATCCTACCTGCTGCCCACTTTGGTTGCTGAAAGCTTGGCACTTCCAGGATGAGACATACACTCAAGACCTGAGGCGCAAAATTGAAACTTATTTTACCGATAATGCAGGGATGATCCAGTCAGTGGGTACCCTTTAGTGGGCATGCAAGGCCACTGTTCGAGGATACGCAAGGAGTCTTGTGAGAGGGAAGGAACAGGCACAACACAACCATGTTACACAACTTAAGGCTCAAGCTCTTCACTTAGAGGAGCAGATCCGTGATGACTCTAACAAGACCCTTGTAGAGAGCTTGCTATGATTCGAGATTAAATCAGAACTCATTCGCTTGCGGTGTCAAAACAGATCTAGAGGGTCTCTGCTGCCTGTATTTATGGATGGGGGACAGAAAATAGCAAACTACTGCATTGGTTGGCATCTCGGCCCCTTGCGGGGCGAATCATACCTGAGCTGGAGGACCACTGAGGACAAATGCATTGCTCTTCCCTCGCCATTGCCCAAGTCTTTGCCGACTAATAAACAACTCTTTATACAGCTGTCCCATGTCCCAAGGTCAAAAACACTGCTCCCCCCATAGATGATATACCCTTGCCCAAACTTTCTGATGTGGACAGATGAGTATTGGAGGAGCCCATCACGTTGGAAGGGATCGGAGATGCGATCTCTACGGTGGCAAGACCGGATGGGTACCCCAAGGAATTCTACGTTAAATACAAAGATTTCCTCACTCCTCACCTATTGAATCTTTAGAAGGAAGCCATCCACAGGGGCTCCTTCCCCAAGGAGGTTGATGAGGCCACTATTATGGTTATACCGAAGACTCAGCCTCCGTCCTCCTCATGTACCAAATAAGGACCAATCTCTTTAATCAATGGGGAGGTTAAAGTTTTTGCAGCTGCCTTGACCATCTAGATGTGGCCGGTTTGTGGTCTCTTATTCATCTGGACTAACGTGGTTTTATGCGGGAGTACTAGACACTGTTTGTGCCACCAGCATGTAGCCTTAGCCTACGGTCACCTTCTATCAGCGCTGTTACCCTTACTCCTAATAGACTTTGAAAAGGCATTTCACACAGTGGACTGAGATTATTTAGCTTCAGTGCTGGAGTTAGCTGGGTTTGGACCCCGCTTTCGCAGTCTGGTTTGAGTTTTCTGTTCTAATCCCACAGCCCATGTGCGGTAAATAGAGTGGTCTCTGATGAGTTTCACAGCCGTTGGGGGACTAGACAGGGTTGCCCCCTGTCCCCCCCTACTTTTTGCGTTGGCTGTAGAGCCCCTAGCTATACTCTTATGATGCAATGCCAAGATTCGGGGATGTGATGGGCACTCGGCCCATGAGGGCCGTGTTGCCCTCTATGCCGATGACATAGTGCTGTACTTCTCGTACCTGACGAACAGTGGGCCTCTATACATAATTCTCTTGCAATTTTGCAAAAAGCCCTCAGGCTTGATCGTTAATCCCATCAAATCAGTTTCGGTGCCCCTGGAGCCTATATGCGTTTGCTTTGATTGGCAAACTAACATCCTAATTCGCTGGCTCAATTTTCGCTTCCGGAGCATACAGGGGTCTCTCCTTACCGAATTGATCTGGTCCCGAAACATTACCCATCAAACCTGCAAAATTAAAATTGACCTTAAGAAGTGGCAGACATTGCCGCTGAATGTAATGGGGAATATAGACATATATAAAATTATGGTAAAAACAAGATTCATATCTCTTCTTCAAATCTTTCCCCAAAGTATCCCCAGTCATGGGTTCAGAGAGATAGATTCACTATCCATCTCCTTTCTCTAGCACAACACCAGGGCCTGCTTGGCCTTTTCCATTTGTCAACACCCTTCCTATGAAGGGGGTCTTGAAATGGTTAACTTACATTACTTGGTCACTCATCTTTTGGTCATTAATGATTGGTTTACTGGGGGTTGGTCGGGCCTGTCGCACAGGTGAGAGCTAAATACACTGTTTTTCTCATGCATTATGGAGTTACTCTATGGTACTACTATACCGAACACATTACCGGAGGTGATTTACGGGGTGGAAGGAGGCTCAGAAATATACATGGTGGTGGAAGAAACTCACTCAACACACCCGTTATGGCATGGTACATGGTTGGGAGAGTTGGCAACACTTGAGGTGTTTGCTCGTTGGGACAGCATAGGTACCACCCTTTTAGGTGATGTCTGGGCAGACTTGCATATGGTCTCCTTCCAGGTTCTCCAACAGACCTATACATTTTCTAATACACAAATTCATACATTTCTACAGCTGTGTCGTGCAATGCGCACCCATATGCCCTTAGACACAATCAGAATTTAGCCCCATGGAAGTGAAGATACTGATGGAGGCCCTAGGTAGAGGAGGGTCTCCCAGATCTATTGTACCTTGATCCTTACTGCCCCAGGCTCGTTCACTGTCCCTAGGACCCATTGGGAGGAAAGGATAGGGCCTTTAGAAGATGATGACTTGCACAATGCATTGATGGCCCCTAGAGTAATTGTGGTTTTATCTAGGCTCCGTTTGGTGGAAACGTATTATCTACACACTGCCTATCTTACTCCTGTGAGGCGGTTTCGTGCTGGCCAGGTGACCGAGCCTACCTGCTATCTCTGTTCCCATAGGCCTGCAGACTTCTTTCACATGGTGTGGTCCTGTCCTGTCATAACCTGTTACTAGATGATATGGTAGCTGAATTATCAGCCATACTGGATCTGAAGCTGGGAATATCCTCTTTGCTTATCCTCCTGAGAGTAGATGACGGTGTGGGAGTCTCTAGGGCTGACAGAGCGTTAATGGAAACCACTCTTGTAGTGGCTAAGAGAGATGTTGTTGCACATTGAAAGGCTCCTTCAGCACCATTGCTGGCGTTATGGCGGTGTTGGTTAGACTGGTGCATGCAACAAGAAAATCTTGTGCATGAGGCATGGGGTTGTCTGGCTAAACATGCAAGAGTCTGGAGTAAATCGCTTGGGGCTTCGAATGTAGGCACAAGAATAGAATGAGAAAGTAACAATTTCCATGTTTCCATGTTTTTTATTCCTGTTTGTGCTTGGTTGATTACGTTGATGAGCTTCCTGCTAATCTTACTTATTACAGAATGGTATGAATCATGGACTTTTTCCTTTCGAAAAACAATAAAAATATGTTTATCAAAAAAAAAGCTGTCATGTTAATTGTACATTATGTGCTTTGCAAGAGATACATTACACTCTCTACGCTATTTTGAGTAAAAACTGGACTAGACAAGACACAGATCTTTCCATCAAATGCATTAACCACCAGACTCATTTTACCATTATTATTATTCCCTCAGATTTACTGGTAACACAAAATTCTCTGCAACAGGTGCCTTCACTGCAAAACTATTTTTAAAATTCAGACTTTGCAACCAATTAAGAAGAACAGATTTACTGTCATGTTTCCCCTTGTTGCCAATTTCTTTGTGGCAGAGGTTTTTTTTTTTAATGTATAAGTTGAGGCAGAGATTTTGTCTTGTGGTTGTGCTACTTTTCTGACAAAACCCTGACCAAAAAAATCTATTTTGGGATTTACAGTGCCATACAAATCCTATTTGCTTGGCTTTGTAAAACAAAATAAATGACTTATGCTAGGCAGCACATTGACCTGCCTTGCATTTAGACATTACATGGGTGGTGTTTGGAAGTTCCTGTCCATCCACCCATATATTTTGATGCAAACACACATTTACAAAGACTAGTAAAAATAGATTTGCACCGAACTGGTGAGCCTACTGGAGGACGCTGTGAGGTCTGGGGGCCCATTATTCAGTCTTAATGCTCTCGCTGGAGTAAAGGTTTGGAGAACCCTGGCACGCGTCTGTGGCCCGGCGGTGAGCAGACATCTGGATGCTACGGTAGAGGTGGATGGCGTCCACATGCTCCTCTTCCTACGCAAAGCCTCCCTGAATCCAGTAGCATGTCTTTGGTAATCCTGGATTGTCAGTTAGTTGAGTCATTGCTCTTTGTCTGCGGGTAAAGGCTTGCTTCTCCTTCCTGGCTGCAAGCTTCGTCAGGACGACAGCCTTCTCATTTCACCATAGCCCTTTCCTGGCATGCAAGTTTTGTAACAGCACGCACAGGAAAAAGGTCCCTTCAGGTCACAGCATTACACAGGGGACTGCCCTCTTCTTGATAGAGAACTGCACCAGGGCCACAGCCCACAATCATCACTACGGCCGTCTGCTGGCATACCGAGGTCATGGGCAGCACATAGGTTTTCGACATTCACTTTGTGCAATTCAGCCACTAAATGGACATCTCTTTATTTCTCCTATTTCATATCAATAGTTAATATTCTGTCTTTAATTTTTGGCACATGAGGTTAGCGTGTGGCTGGAAGGCAGAAGCAACATGAAAGTCAAGTGGCAGGTGCATAGATTCTTATTATAGGTGGTGCAACATTAAAGCCAATTAAATGAAACACAAGAGAGAGATTTGCCTAGGATCACACTATTTGGGCAAGCTGGGAAGCCGTGATTGATCTAGGGGGTTCTGCTTTCACAGTGTTGATTTTAGCCACTAGATAGACATCTCTGTATTTCTCCCATATCTCCTGTTTTACATCAAAGGTTAATGCTTTGTCTTTAATTTGTGGCACCAGTTAGGAGCATTGTTGGCAGGCAGAAGCCACTTGCAGGTCAATTGTCATGCACACCCTATAAATGGCCTAGATTCTTATTAAACATGGAATAACATTATAATTGAATAAATCACACAAAAGTGTTATGTACCTACCACTTATAGCTAAGCCCCAGTTCAGCTTCAACGTATTGCTGTATGTTTGTGAAAGTGCATGGACCAATATATGTATGTTACACTTGTCAACTTGAACTGATCATTTTATGTTTAGTCAGTACCACAGATTGATGAGCACTTATTACCCAACTTTTAGAAATTGCCTGTTGATTGTCTCGGTCATGCTGCAACTGTGCATTTTTCACTTCTAATAAGGACAGCCTTGCATAAATCTGCTTGTGACTCCAAGACCCAAATATTACAGTTTTGTGCACAACTATCTAAAACCGTGGGGGGCGCTAGAGGGCGCACAGCAAGATGGCCGCACTTCTGTGAGGCTCTGCCTGATCAAGCTACTATCCGCCAAATATCCACTTCATCCATGAGATTTCTACCTGGCCACTGATGTGGTAGCCTTCCTGAGCCCTGCGGCAGAGTTTCAAGCTATCTGTGGCGTCTATCGACCCTGTAGATCGGATCGAGGAAGAAAGCTCCGTCCTGTACACCAGGGCCCAACAATATGGTGGCCCACCAGGAGTGTGGAACCTGACAAACTACACCCTCTAACTGGCGTGCATTCCTAGCATAAATGCGTCCTACCTGTGCAAGCTGATCTGACTGGGCATCGGAGGACAGGGCAGTACAGCGAGGGCACCCCGGGGTCTCTAAGAGCGCTGCTGCGTGTATCACACTGTGACATCCACCGGGGTGAGTGGCCTGGAGCAGTGCGGCGAGCTGAGCATCGGAAGTGCGGGGGCCCAGTCACCGGAGATCACCCTCTGCCCTGCGGAGCTGCTGAAGATCGTAGCTGTGCCCCCGGGACATCTCCGGTGCTGACGGGGGTGAGTGGGGCTGGGATCTGGTGTAGGCTGGGGTCGCAGAGGCGGTGTCGGGCCTCGCACTGAGATACCCCCTGCGAGCTACGGTCGGCACTGGGGGGTCCGGCGGCAGGGACGCTGCCGACGTCGGAATACGGAGTGGGAGGGGCTGCTGCCGAGGAGGAGCGGTTCTGGTAGTTGAACTGACGGTGGGATCCGCGAACGCACTCCGGACCTAGGCCGCGGATCACTGGCCTCAATTAGTGGCAGACGGGAGCTAGGAACTGTGGTTTACACGCATCACACGCTGAAGGCTGCTGTAACACCTGGCTTGAAGAACTGTCTGAGGCACGAGTCTGAATACACAGTGCCAATCTTACTACCCACAGGGCCGGTCCTAGAACTCCTGGGGCCCCGGGCGAAAGAGAAGATGTGAGGCCCCTCTAATTTGCATATATCTTCCAGTCGCAGCCGGCATGACTCGCAGGTGGAGGATCTCGCAGGAGTTCGGAAGGGGGGGGTGGAGAACAAGAAGCAGGCAGCCTCCCTCCCCTCCCCTTAGCCAATCATATTGCTGCAATGGCAGCGTTGTGATTGATCAGGAGGCCGACCAGCCAGTCGCCTATGGGGAGGCCATTTTCCCCATGTAGGCTGCATTGCAGCCTACATAGAGGAAGGCCAGAGTGCGCATGACTTGTTTGGCCGAACAGTCAGCGCCCTTAGCAGTTGGCAAGGCAATCCTCTCCTGCCCTAAAACAGACCCGCCCGCCCCCAACGAAACACTTCTGCTTTCTCGCAGTGCTAGAAGCAGAAACATAAAATGGACATTTTAGCATTTTGCGTTTCTGCTTTTGCAAGAAAGTAGTGGGGTGTCGCTCCTCTGCCCTTGGTAACATCACAAGAAGTGACATCATAGAAAGTGACATCGCAGGACTATTGATCTTATTTGGCATCCCTGAAGAGACCTAACATGGATATCAGTAACATGGACAAAAAGATAAATATACAAATGAAATAAGTCCATATATTTTAAAACTGTTAAATGGATTACATTTGTCTCATTAGATGGAAAAGCTAGGTGCAGGTCTCACAAAGATGTATATCATTGATCACCGGAGTTTCATGACATTTTTGTTGTTGCAGAAAATTCCTGGAGACTAGGAAGGAGGCAGCAAGTGCTTTTAGAAAGATAATATATTCGCAAACATGACCCAAAGTCAGCGCTCAATGCGATCTCAGCGTTTGCACCGCCCTAGAGCCTCCCTGCTCAAGGGTCCTGTGACCTCAATGACAGAGTCACTGTTGCTCTAGGGTGTGCTGCTTCGTAGGCCTCCCCAAAAGACTTGCAGTGGGCTTCAATAGGGATTGTGGTAGACAGGCCTTCAAGGTTAACCCACACTTGCCACTGCTATGGTTCAGCTGCTGGTGCTAAGACACCAGGGCTTCTAAGGTCGTGTGGGTCCTTGCAAGGTCTAGCATGGAAATGTGCTCCCTCAGGGAGATTGGTCTGGTGGACTGGTCATGAAGGCTGAACCTGTCTCCCCAGTTCCAAATTCGGCAGCTCTGACCATAGTGCCACATCCTCTCTCCACTGAACACCATACTACCCCACTGAGAGAAACTCGCACTGCCTTCAACTACAACCCAATTGTGCCCCGCTACTAACACCTAGAGGCGACTCATTAAAAATTACGCACTAGACAAGAGCAATATGCTGCCTAAAAAAAAAAGTGACAACATTCTGGAAAAAGCAAACACTCATAAGGAATGTAAGATTAATTAAAGCATGTGAAATATAAGCAGGAACAACATGGTTACCTTGACGCTTTAGCACTTATTCAGAAATGAATGAGTGCTTTTGCATGAAAAGTTAAGGCCATGACTACAGGGCCAGAATGGACCTGCTTCAATGCCCATTGAATATATCCTTACAAAACAAAAGCAATATGGTTTAAAAAGACCACGTTTGTGAATACAGAGCAGTGGTATGCACTTTATTTTCCAGTCCGCCCATCAAGGAGGTATTGCAGTACATCCAGAAATGGTGCACTTCCCCACCTGGGGAAAACAATGCTGTTTAGAGAAAGACAAGAAAACAAAAGTAGCGCTTCACTGGTAAACTCGGTGTAGTGGCACTAATGTGATTTAGGTGTGAATAAAATCAATCTGGCCCCTTTTCGACCCACTCTGTCTTGCTTTAGTTATTTTTTACGCTTGAATTTTTTATTTCTCTCTTTCTCAAGGCTGCACTTTGGAAGTGAGAAATGTCACACAAAAGATGACCTTTCCAGCAAAAAAGTTTTTCTTTTTTGGATTCATTTCACAGGGGAACAAATAAAGGAAAGGAAAAGAAAGAGGGAGTAGTGGCTACAAGGCGCTGGGAAGGGGGCCCCCACACCCTGACCTTGCAGATTTCTATAGTGCTTAGAGGCCCAGGGAAAGGGGGCCCCACACCTGGACCTTGCAGCTTGCTCTAGTGCTTCGAGGCCCAGGGAAAGGGGGCCCCCTCCCCCGGGCCTGAAGCAGTAACAAGGCCTTTCTTAAAACACTGCCCCAGCACCAGTTTCTCCGGCTGCTCCCTCCTCCCCTCACCCACTGCTCCTAACCTGTGTCCGGCTGGTCCTGGAAACAAAGGGGCCTTCTGTCACCTAGCACCAAAATGCAGACAGGAATGGCTGGTACTCAAGAGAGGTGTTGCCTCGCCCCTGACACTCTGAGCCCTAATTGATGGCCCTGCCGCTGTGACTTCCCCACTCTGTTTGTCCCTCCCCCCCCACCCCTGCACCCCCAGGAATGCCACCACGCGGTTGGACACCAGACATCTCTGATGTGTATTGTAATGTTTGGGGAGGGGGCCCTGGTGGAGCAAGGGGGCCCCCTGCCTCTCACCTGAGCGCGAGGCCCTGGGCGGCTGCCCATGCTGCCCATGCCTAGCGCCGGCCCTGACTACCCATACTGTATTTGTCTGCGTGCTACTGGATTGGTTATCCTAACTGGAAAGACCTATATCAAGGGAGGAAATCTTTATAGGCGACAAAGGGTACAGTGCAAGCATTGAGGTCTTTTCCTGCCTTCTTGAGCCTGGTTCTGTGGCTGTCGAGTGGGGGCATAGCTGTACGGGGCAGATAGGGAGGACATTGGAATCCTGCTAGGCCTTGGGCTCCTGTAGCCTCTGTATCTTAAAGACCGGACCTACACTTTAATCCTTAACATGGGCCGACCAGACAAGGGTCAACCGAAAATAACTTTTGAGTCGCGTCAACTGCCCAAGTCGTCGCAAAGGACTGCTTCTGACTCAGAGACTGAAACAGCGGCGGGGGGCCAATCAAATCTAGAGGCCACGTTGCTGGCTATGCAGAAGTCACTACAGTCCATCGAGGGGGCCATGTCAGTGGTGAACCACAGGCTAGATCACATGTCCACGCAGCTAGAGAAGCAAAACGCGCGTATGGGGGAGAGGGTGTCAGCCACAGAGGATGGATTAACAACGGTATCAGACAAGGCACTGAATATGGAGCGGGTCCTCTCCATTATCCAAGCAAAGAATGAGGATTTGGAGGCACGTTCGCAACGCAACAACATCTGCGTCACGGGGCTGGCAGAATCCACGAATGTGGGGAAAATGGAACTGTACGTGGAACGTCTTTTCACTGACTTTTTTGGGACTGAGCAACTATCTAACATGTTCATTGTAGAGCGCGCTCATCGCTCTCTGGCTGCTCGCCCGGTGCCTGGGGCTCCTCCACGCCCTATAATAGCGCGTATCCTGAACTATAGGGATCGGGATGCAATTCTACGAATGGCAAGGGAAAAATGCACGATAGAGCATCAAGGGAAGAAGCTTGCGTTTTTTCCCCGACTTTACAGTTGCAGTACAGGCGGCAAGAAGGGAATTTGGCACTGTAAAACAATTCTTACGTAAGGAGGAGGTACCATACGCCATGCTGTATCCGACGATGCTTCGCATCGGATCACCTGCAGACAATAAGATATTTACCTCGCCATAAACAGCAATGGATTATGCTAAGAAACTGAAACGCAAGAAGCGGGACTCAGCTGGCACACCTGAAGATGATGATCAGGGAGAGGTGGAGAGCTAGGCGGCTTACTTAGGATACTTGCGGCTTGTGCCTGCTGTTTTGCTGCTTACATGCTCAGCTCTATATTGCATTTGCATTTTGGCTCTCTTGGTTGGGGAGGGGCACAAAGGCACTATATGTCAATGGTTTCAGGGTTGTTAACTGAATTGCACATGTCATTTGTATGGCGCTTTGCATTGCAGCGACTGTTTGGACACGATTTGATCTGTCCCCCATTATATGCCGTGACTCTCTATGGAGATGTAAGACGTTTTTCTATGATGAAATGCAGGGCCTGGGTGGGCTGCCTCATGAGGCCAGTAGGCCTTAGTTTTATTTCTGTTGCAGTTGGATGACACACTATTGTCACTTGGTTACCTCCTGTTGTTTCGGGAGGATTACGCATCTGCGCACCTTCATATGGGTGCACCCCAACTTTTGGATGAGAGGGCAGGTGGGGATTCGGGATGGCTTTGGCGGGTTTGGGGTGCTAAATTGGGTTTGGGGTTGATGGGGGCGGGTGGTGGGGAACGGGACTGTTTGCTCTCCTCCGGTTCACGGAGGGATAAGTTCTGTGTGTGCAGCCAAGGATTGAGTATTTTTGTATCCTGTCAAGGTAACTCGAAGATGTGCTATTTACCTATATGTCGCAGGTTAATGTTTGATGATTCTTAATGAATAGAATGGGTAAAATCAATTGGATTACGTGGAATGTGCGGGGCCTAAATAGCCCAAAGAAGATCAGACAAGTTATAGCATATTTAAGTCGCCATAATGTACAAGTGGCTTTTCTCCAGGAGACGCATCTCACAGGGCAGACTGCAGCATCAGTGGCCAAACAATGGGCTGGGGTTCGCCTCGCTTCCACATATTCAACATATGCTAGGAGGGTCATAATTTTGATAAAGAAGAATATCCCATTTGAAAGCTTGCATAAGGAAATTGATAAGGAGGGTAGATACATTGTACTGCAAGGGAAACTGTGTGGGACCTTGATCACAATGATAAAGGAATATGGGCTGAATGCAGACGATCCTGAGTTTTATACAGCACTATGGAATAAGGTCTATGCATTGCCACCATCTGCTATTGTATGCGGGGGAGATTTCAATGTGGTATTGGGTCATGGGATGGATCGAAAGACATGTAATCCTACACATGACAAGAAAACGGTGCAGGCAGTGTGTGATGGCATGACTGACTTGGGATTAGTTGATATGTGGCGGTTGCGACATTCAGGGGTGAGGGAAGGGACCTGCTACACATATGCACACAACACATGGTCCCGATTGGACTATTGGCTGGCGACCCAGGATGTTAACGCTTGGGTATCGAAAGTTATACACTTGACTGGCACGTTGTCAGAACATTCACCTGTCCTGATGGAAATGCTTCCCCCGGCATATTCACCTGCTCCATTCATATGGAAACTGCAGCCCACGGCTCTATTGGACCTGGTGTTTAACACCTTGGCTGCTAATGGTTTTCCCCTCCTGTGCTGAGTGGCTTTGAAAGCCACTGTTCATGACGAGCTCAGCTCGTCATAAGCACAGCTCACTGTGCCTCATGACGAGCTGAGCTCGTCATGAGCATGGAAGGGGTTAAGGAAGGCGTTGCTGAAGCTATAGATAGTTACTTTACAGTGAATGTGGGGTCGGTGGAAGGTATGGACACCGTCTGGGAGGCTTTCAAAGTAACCATAAGGGGGGTATGCATAGGCTTGCAGGCTGGGGTCCTTAAATCATTAAGAACATCTATGGAACAGTTGGAACGTGAACTAATGGGACTGGAACGTCAGTATGATAGCGCTCCAACCTAGTCTCTTCTGGCGGATATACGGTCGAAAGTAGACGAATACAATGAGCTAGCTGAGCAGAAGGTGCGGCATTTGTCGAAACGGCGCAGAGCCCGATACTATGGGGAGGGTGGACGTCCGGGGCGTGGATTGGCAGAACGGATCACGGAGCCTTGGGCCAAATACTGTAATGTGTAAGAGCTTACGGTAGATGACCGGTCAGTGACGGACAATGCTGGTATCCTGGAGCAGTTCGTCCACTTCTACAAAGACAGTTATGGACACAGGAAAATGGCCACTGAGGAAGAGATAGCCCAATACCTTGATGACGTGGCATTGGTCTGGCTCTCAAAGGGTCAGCAGGATTTTTTTTAATGCATCATCTGTCGGCAGATGAGCTTAAAGATGCAATTGCTGAACTGCCAAATGGGAAGGCCGCTGGCACCGACGGCCTTCCCGCTGAATTTTACAAACAATATGCTGACCAGCTGCTGCCTCACCTCGCGGCCATGTATGAAGAGTCGTTTGAAAAACAACGACTGCCTGCCTTGCTTAGAGAGGCACTAATAGTCGCGTTGCCTAAGCCTGGCAAACCCCACAATCAGTGTGAGTCGTATAGACCATTATCACTTATGAATGCCGATGTGAAAATCCTGGCTAAGGTGCTGGCGACGCGGTTACAACTGCTCCTCAATGTTATGGTTCTGCCAGACCAATCGGGATTTATTCCGTTGTGCTCCACGCACATAATCTTCGAGCACTGTTCGCTGTCCTACGCTTGCTCAAACCAGACCTAGCGGCCGCTGCAGTCCTGTTGGACGCTGCTAAAGCGTTCGATTCTATCGCCTGGAGATATATGTTTGCAGTGCTACATCGTATGGGGGTACCATTGTTCTTTATTGACTGGATAAAACTACTATACACGGAACCAGTAGCGCGAGTGCGGATTAATGGCCATATCTCCGAGGTATTTCCTATTAAGCGTGGCACCAGACAAGGCTGTCCACTCTCTCCTCTGTTATTTGCTCTGATATTAGAGCCGTTAGCTTGTATATTACGGCAGAGGCACGCAGACTTGGCGCTACGATTTCTACAACGGCCGCTTGCAGTATCCATGTATGCTGATGACATGGTCCTGTACGTGAGGAAACCTTAACAATATTTGACAAGGGGTCATTCGGGAGTATGTCTGTTTTGAGTGGTTCTCAGGTCTGTCCAATAATTGGGTGAAATTGATCATACTGCCGCTCACAAGCAGTACCACAACTTTTGCCCTAAACTTTCCCTTGGAATGGGCCACGGACCCTGTCCGCTATCTTGGCATCTGGGTGCACCGAGACCCTCAGGAGGTTATCAGGGCCAACTATGGGGTGGCTGTGTCTAAGCTTGAAGACCAGGTGGACGCGTTTGCCCTTGTCCTTTGCTGACCGGGTTGCACTGATTAAGCTGGCAGTGCTTCCAAAGTTTTTATATCTCTTTGTGAATGTCCCACTGGCACTAACGGGCCATTTTTTTGCCACGCTTCGCTCGTTATTAATCACATTGGCTTTGGGGGGGTAAGAAACCTCGCATAGGATGGGACACATTGACCAAATCGTATGCGCTTGGCGGGTTCTCAATCCCGTACATGCACTTATATTATCTATGTGCGCAGGCACACTTTGCCTCGTACTGGCAGTCGGCACCGCCCTTCACGCCGCACGTGGTGATTGAAGCTGGGGCAGTTCACCCACTGCCTCTTGGGGCCATGATAGTTAACCCTCATTCGGTGTATGAATGGGGAGAGGTGGACACAGTACGTGTACAACCAGAGCTTGGACTGAGCTAGGGAGAAGAGCAGGAAGGCTACCCTTGTATGCGCCTGCAATGCCTTTATTGCATCATGCAGACATATCAGTGATGAGCGAGACAGGGGCACTTCAACTTTTACAAGCTGCAGGGATTCAGGAGATGGGCGATGCCTTTAGTGGCGGTATGTTTATTGCACTCCAAGACTTCTTGACTAAAGGAGGGAATGCAGTTATGTCCACGTTCATTTATGCTAGGCTCAAGGTAGCGCTGCGCAGTCTATATCCATTGTTTCCTGAGGAACCAGTGACGTTGGAGGCACTGCAGCTTCTATACACGTCAAAGGACAGGACGAAACTGGTATCACGCTTGTACCTTGTATCGCAGAGAGACGAAGGCGCCGCAGTGCCGCGTGCTAAAAGTAAGTGGGATGACAAACTTCCGTAACCGCTAACGGACGAAGAATGGGAGGAAAGCTGCTCTCTGACTGGACGCTTCGCAGTTAATGGTAATTTCAAACTTATACATTATAAATATCTACATCAGTTGTACTACACCCCTGCACAGCTATGTAAATACGGACTGAGAGACTCTGATAGTTGTGTAAGATGTGAAGCGGATGGAGCTGATTTTGTGCATCTGGCGTGGGAAGTACTAGAATATTTGCATTCTGGATGGGAGTGACTGAGGCGCTGACTGCCATGACGGGCTTTCAGATTGAAAGTGATCCCAAGGTATGTTTGTTGGGACTAGTGTCTGCAATACCGACGGGAGTGTGTAAATTGGTGGTGCTCTCGCTGCAATTGGCTAAGCGCAATGTTGCTATATGCTTGGGAGGGCGGCGGGACCTGGGCTACTGCTGCGATCAACTCACCTGCTACTCTGAGGAGCTACCGGCAGAATCTAGGCCCCGAGACATCTGGGGGCCCTACACTACATATATGTTGGCAAGAACCGAATCTGACTAATTGACTGATGATGGCTATACCAATATCGGTGTGCACTCTTCTCACCAGGTAACCGCCCTCCATAATGGAGAATGCTACTGTGTTACTTGTGGTGAATACTATAGTGCTATTGAGTTGACCTGCCTTTTCTGTATTGTAAAAACAGATGATATTTTTACCTGTTTATGTACCTGCGAGATATGCTCTGCTTTTAATACTCCATATCAATATCATGTATGCACACCTTTAGGCTGCACTGCGGTTTTGTTTGTGTTCCGTCTTTGGCAAAATGATAAATAAAAAAAACTAAAAAAAAAAAAACTATCTAAATCAGTCACACCACAACAAAAAATAATTTCCAACCATTTGAAATTGTGATTTATTTACCAGTTCCAATCACTAATGTTGGACCTGGCCTCGTGGCGTGGCGTTCATTCTCATGAACACAGAACTGGAACCTCGGAGCCCTGCTGACCTCGTCGCTGCTCTTCCTTGAAACTCGAAGGACCTTCGCTGAACACCCCGAGCCCTGCTGACGTTGTCGCCGCTCCTCAAGAACTGACATACACTCTGTTCAGTCCGGATCGAGCTCTGCTGACCTGGTCGCGGCTCGAGGAGAACCTTGGTCCGGCGGACCATCGACACTACCAACACGACCTTGAGCGAGAGGAGTGAGTACAGCAGCTAGTACGACCACCACCGCCCGTATCCCCTGGCTCGAGGATTGAGAGCTGTGCGCACGATACGCTTCGTACTGGCCTGGTACTGAGACTGTCCCGCTTCCTTGCTCCTCCTAACCGAGACTTAACGATCCCTCGATCGCTTGTAAATAAGTGTTCATTTTGCCTAAAGCTCTACTGTTGATAAAGAACTTGCTTACTGAAATCCACGGTGTGGTGTCCGTTCATAAGTGTGGTGGGAGCTCAGTGTGTACGATCTTAGACCCGGCGTCCTCCCCGGTGAGGACTTCACGTTAGGACTCAGCGGTATTCCTGGAAGAGGTGGATCACGGGAAGGTCGGGAGAATATATTCTGACCCCCCTGGGATCGCCCCTTCTAACAACTAATTGCAAAATAGCTGATTTTCTTGAAAGGAAATCAAGTTGCTTTTTTGTAGCTCTGTAATTTTGAGAGCGAATGATTTGGCCATGTCAAATAGGGATATAGGTGGTCTTGTTCTTTGCCCTTCTCACACCTACCTACTGCAGCAATGCTGCAAAGTGTGTGATGTACTGTAGTATAACACAATAACACAGCATAGCTTTGTTGTTACAGTGCTCTTAGGTCTGGGAGACTGATGAAATTCAGAGTTATGCTATGTATGAAATGAAAGATCATGTGTCCTTACTTAGAGCTGGCTCCATTAAGGTGAGGTTACAGTGAATAGATGAGCCACCCAGTCAGTGTTACTATAAAGAAGAAGCCCAACTAGGCTGTCTCCAATATGCCGTGATGGCAGCGTAACATGTCTAGAATATGCAAAGTTCTAATTAGGGAGCGTAGTCTAGTGTAGATTCTGATTGCTGGCAATAGTCTGTGGTGTCTAGCACTGTTCCTACATCTACCCATCTTGGACGTTTTTCTATGCAAACTAGCAATATTTCCTTCTGAATGCCGATATTTTCTTGAAAGTGCTCATTGGTACTGGAAAGTTGTGACATTTTCTTGTGAGTTATGTTTATCAACATTTCCTTCCGATCCTTGGATACTGAATTGCATACACTTATTTGATGTGGAGCTAATCACACTTACTTAGAAATAATGGTCCAATATTTGTGTGGGTATTCTGGTTGTTTTGATTTCAGGGCGAGCTGTTAGGTTGCACTGGTGAATGTGAGGGTGGTTAAATAAAGTTATGCCAACAATAACAACATGAGAAACACATTAAGTGGTGGGAGGGCTGAGTAAGCATACCTCACATAGAAGAGCGGTCTCACCTCTGTACAGAGCCGACAGCTAATGCAATCACATCTACATGGAAATGTTCTGCATATGAAATATTAGGCCTGCGGGAGTACACTGGCGGCAGAGTTAGTCTCTTCGATCCTTGGCTAAAGGAAGCTTTAGGCTGGCAAAAGGCAACATTGTTTTATGTGTCCATGGTTTTTTAGGACACCGTTTTGCTGACAATAAAGTTGCTGATGCGCTTTTTTGGGGCTGATGCAGTCTTCCTAAATAGGACTGTAGAACTTGATAATTTTTTATAATTATGATGCGGTTATGTACACCTGCAGCATGGTGCAAATCGAAATTGCAAAGAGGTTACTGTTTAACGCCCTTTTTTGACGTTCCGGTTTAAGGGCCAAATGTGCGACCCTATTCTGCATGGGCAAACGGGTTTGCGACCCGTTTGCGCATGCAAAATCCAATAGGGCCATGTACAATCCCGAATTAGCGAGTCGAAATTCTTTTGAGACTCGCTAAATAGGAATTGCGTGTCGCTATTAGGAATGTGCGGTTTAATGGTGTCCCTTCCTAATAGCGAGTCAGAGGCCTATGTACGAATGTTTTGCAACCGCAATTGCGGTCGCAAAACACTCGCAATGTACCACCCTCTTCAAGAGTGTGGTAAAGCACTCGCAAATGGGAAGGGGTCCCAAGGGAACCCTTACCTATTTGCGAATGCAGGGGAAAATATTTTTAATGGGTAGGCAGTGGTCCCAGGGACCACTACCTGACCTTAAAAAACGGAATGAAAATGTTTATTTTTTTCCCTTTTTTTAAATACATCCCTTTTTCCCTTAAGGAAAACGGGATGCATTTAAGAAAAAAACCTGCTTTTAAAAAAAACAAATGCAGGTCTTTCTGAGCGCAGCAGGCCAACATACCTGGAGGGCCAACTATTCCTAATGAGGTTGCAAATTGCAAGAGCCTTATTAATATGCATGAAGCATGAAATTTGCCACCCCCATTCGGAATCGCTAACAGTGCCTCAGACACTGTTGTACATGGCATTGAGCTCAATTTGTGAGTCGCTAAATGACATGGTCGTACAGATGGCCCCTAATTATCTCCAGAGATGAAAGAAGCATTTCATTTGCAGTTTTTGCGCACACACTGTTTAGGTTTTGTTTATTAGAATATACACACTTACATGTCATATAGAGAAATGATAGTTATGGCAAAGCGTAGGATTCACCTAAGAACATCTTGGACGCAAGCCTTGAAGTTGCGCAGTTATTGTGGTGATGTGGTAGAGGACACGTGTTGCTTTCCTGGGTGCTTTAGACTACTAGAGAGCATCACAAGAAGATGCTAAGTGTGCCCAGCAGAGGATGCATGCAGGCGCGTAACGCTCATAAGGCTCAAAGGGCTTCAAACTCCCTCCCTCCCCCCCCCCCCCACCACCCCCCTCCTGGCACACAGACAGATTTTGAGCTGCTGTAGGCTGGCTGGTCTGGCATCCGTTTTATTGCAGCCGCACCCGAGTACTTCACAGGTCTTTAAAAGACCATTTACTTGTTAACAAAGCTTTGTTGTTTTTTCACCCCTTTCTAGAGCCCCTGCATCTCCACCTTGCCTATTGCTGAAAGAATTAGCCCCCATCCTCCATGAAATTTGGCTCTAGTTGCGCCTCTGGATGCATGCATGGGTTTCTGTGTGCCCCCTGCTGTGTGGCGTGAAGCGGCATCAGGCAGTCCGTCTGGAGAGACCCTGTGTTTTTGGTGGTATTTGTGGCTGGTAAATATGAATATGCCGGAGCTGTGAACAGCTGCCATTCAAACATTACGACTTGGGAAAAGCGTACAGTGCCGTCTAATCTAGGTCACCTTCTGTCGCTGTGCTGGGGGGATTGCAGTGTGTAGTCTGCTGATACAAACCTCTGTGTTATAAAGATCCTCTTGCTCCCATATCCAACAAGAAAAACAAGGAGAGGCAGGTACGCTGCAGAGCAGTTTATTAAACCAACTGCATATCTCCAGCACAACTCTTGAATAGCAAACCCCCACATAGCTAAACTGCTCTTGCTAATCCCAATTTGAATGAACACATCCCACGTGGTACAATTCAAATGATACCGTGCCGTGTGGAATGTTGTTTGAAGTCGACACGAGTGCATGAGCACTTGTGTCCACTTCAAACATCAACACATAACACACCTCCCCCTTTAATTTTTTTTTTTTTAAGAGAGAACAAACAGCCTGATTCATCATTGGGCCGTTTTGCGAGTCTGAAATAGCGATTCATAAGGAATCGCTATTCCAGACTCGCAAAACGGTATTCATGTAGGAATCGCAAAAAAAAATGCCATTTCTACACATTCCTTATTTGTGATTAGCAAATTGCTAATCGCAAATAAGGAAAAACTCCCCATTCATTCCTATGGGCCAAAAGGCCCATGGGAATGAATGGGGAGTATTCCTTATTTGCGATTAGCAATTTGCTAATCGCAAATAAGATAGCGATTTGAAGGGTGCCAGGCGTGTCCAAAGGACACCCTGTAGCACCCCTTAAATGCACATTTGAACAGGTGTTGCGCACACACATGTCCAAAGGACATGTGTGTGTGTAACATGCAAAAGAAAAAAATGCACTAAAGTGCTTTTTACTCTTTTTTCGCTATTTACCACCAAATCAGACTTGGTGGTAAATTGCGACCAAATATTGCGATTTCGCAATTTCTAATTGGTTGATGAATTGCATTTAAGGAATCTTTATTAGAGATTCCTTAAATCCAATTCCTCGCAAATATGCGATTTCGGTAATAGCGATTTTTGCATTTGGGATGATGAATCCCAAATGCAAAAATCGCACTCGCAAAGGGCCAGATTCTCAGAATCTGGCCCTTTGCGAGCGCAATTACCTTTGATGAATCAGGCTGAAAATCTTTTAATTTGACAGGTAACCTATGAGTTCTTGAGCTTCTGGTAACACAGTCTGGAACAGAATTACTTTGATCAGTAATAGAGAATTCTCCTGGAGCAGAATTATTTTGTCCAGACATGGATGATTCAGTACCTGAGTTACTTACATGGTCTACATTAACATCCAAAAATACATTTGAGGAATAAGTATCATCACAAAATTCCTTCTTCCCTTTGTAGATTGAAACCCTATTGAGATTCCAAACACTTCCATATTCCACACGTACTGCATTTTAGAACACTTCTACCACTTCCAAAGGATCTTACCAATTAGATAATCCCTTATGTACAAAACAACCTCTCTTCAACCGTACTAAATCTCCTACCTCAATTCGATATTCCCTTACATTCCTATTTTTTAACAAGTCATCTTTCATTTTCATTTTATAAGCATCTACCTTATGACGAATTTCTTTGAAATCTATTTCAGCAGATTCTGCTTGAGTTCTATTCTTGGTCCTTAAACACCAAGGAACTAATTTTGTACTAAGTTTACGACCTCTCAACAATTCAAAAGGAGTCAATGAAGTAATTGCATTGGGAGTTGTTCTATGGGAAAGTAACATGAATTGTAAGGCTTTGTCCCAGCACAACCCACCTTTAACAGCTAGCTGAATAGCTTCCTTGACCACTCTATTAAATCTCTCAATTTGACCATTGGCCTCAGGATGGAAAACTGCAATCTTTTTGTGAATTATACCACATCTCTTTAAATAATCTTCCATTTTCTTGCTAACAAATTGTGGTCCATTGTCAGTGACTATCTCTTG
Source organism: Lissotriton vulgaris (assembly GCF_964263255.1). NCBI lineage: Eukaryota > Metazoa > Chordata > Amphibia > Caudata > Salamandridae > Lissotriton > Lissotriton vulgaris. The sequence goes on along the minus strand of NC_141693.1, from coordinate 1,602,196,551 downwards.
AGGAATGCCTTCCCTACAAAACACTCTGTCCAAAAATTGTATGATGACTTCAGAAGTAACTTCTTTAACCATTTCAGTTTCTGGCCACTTAGAAAAGTAATCCATAAGCACAATGCCAAATGAATGTTGATGTGGTAAGATACTGAACGGACCAATTATGTCAATACCAAGCTTGCTCCAAGGTGCAGCGGGTAAGTCAATCGGTTGTGGAATAGTTGATAAAGGTTTGGCAGACTTATCACTATTAGCACACAATTTACAAAATCTCACTTTTTGCTCAACATATGAGTCTATCCCTGGCCACCAAAAATGATCCTTTAACTGTCTCCTAGTGATAGAAATACCAAAATGCCCCTCATGAGCTAAATCCACAAACATCTTCCTAAGACCAAAAGGTGGGATGCATTTATCTCCCTGTGACGACCGGATTTTCGTACCAGATAGAATCAGCTCACAAAACACCACCAATCTAGCCGAAACGTAACCATCTCCCTCCTCAGGACCCATTTATCCAGGCACCTGGGTACCTACCTGAGGATGGGGAATTAGCAATATACAAGCTCATATCATCAAAAACACCACTAAATCTATAGGATTACTAGGAATACTCACTGATTACTGAGGACGTCCATGCTCTACACCACACTTATACCTTATAGTCTCGCGGCAACTCAGACCCAGACTATGCTACCCTCCTACTCATAGTGAAGGGGGCAGTTCCGATAACTTACCATTACACGCTGACCGCAATCAGTGCTCACGCAAGCCACAATCCTGTGGGTATACACACTGACCACAATCAGTGCTCACTCAAGCCACAATCCTGTGGGTATACACACTGACCACAATCAGTGCTCACTCAAGCCACAATCCTGTGGGTATACACACGGACCACAATCAGTGCTCACTCAAGCCACAATCCTGTGGGTATACACATTGACCACAATCAATGCTCTCATTAACGCCGCTACACAACAACAATCACTTTCCTATGAATACCTTCAGCTCTCTCTCTCTCTGTTGGGAAGTTTTTCTATATATTTCTAATATCTACTGGGGATGTCTCATATGTAATTGTTATATTTTATGTGGTACACAAGAATGGCCAAATCCAATATGCAAAGGTTATTATCAAATACAAGTGCTCCTCTACTCCCTTGCTCAGTTGCCATTTACCTGGACAGGAGATGCATCCGTTCACATAACAGCATCTGACTAGAAGAAAGGTTAACCTTATTATGAATAATAATACCTACACAATTGTTCACTAAGAACTGGGGTTCCTTTATTACACAATATCAAATTATAACATCACAATAACTAGCAATCTAGACAGAGCCTGAAAACTAAAGGGGAATAGACAAATACACAGATCTGCGGGGTCTCTTTATTATAATGGAAAGCTTTATTACTATAACACATCCACATGTAACTGACAGGGACTGTAGATAGCTAAAAAGGGAACTGGATTATAACAGACTGCACACCGCTGAAAGAAAAAGGATTAATCAGTGTAACACTACAATAGAGAATCTAGCTCAGGAAATAAAGAACAAGATTAATGATTAAGTGTAAAGAAAACTAGTTTAAAATACCTCACCCTATTAGAAAGGAATGTTTCTCTCTCTCTCTGGTGGAATCAGGGCTCTCTCTCTCCCTCCGTCACCACGGCTTCACTCCACTGGCTCAACTGCTCCAGCTGGCAGCTCCAACTCCTCCATCTGACTGGTAACTGCTTTAATGCATTCTGATAAACTGGCAGCTACAGCTGACAGTTCCAACTTCATTCCAAGATTCATCTGACTGCTCTCTCCAGCTCCAGCAATCCTCTGCCTTCTCTCTCTCCATTCCAAAAATCAACTGAACTGAACTGTTCCAAAGACCAACTGACACTTCGCCTCTTCTGCACTTCGCTAATATGGAATGCTCTCCTCTAGTGGAAAGTTCCAGCCAGTAGCCTCATCCCACCAAATCCATGTACCAGGCTCCTTGCTCCAGACGCTCTCACAGTGATCAGCTGCTTGTTTCGTCTAGAGACTTGAGCCCAGGTACACTTCTTGATAAGATTCAGCTCCGGCCGGTTCTCTCTAGTTTGCAAAGAGCGAACAACACCTCATAACTAAAACATCACACTTGACCTACATGCATATCAGTCTGCAGAGACAGAAAGCAAAATGGAGTCTCTCTGGTTCTGGGCCTTGCAGGCCCGAAAAGGATGAAATAGACACTCAGCTCTATCAGAGTACATACACAAACCATACCAATGTGTAATATAAAGTCAGGACCACCCTCTACTATAGGTAGGATGATGAAAGGACACATAATTATGTCAAAGCCAATAGGCAATAGATGGATTAGAGTCAGGAATAAGGGATCTATCATCATATAAAGCGGCTATCCTCTAGTTTATGCTTCTAGGTCTGAAAAGAGGCCTAAAAGGACCAAAACAAGCTAAGAATAGGGATCCAGGATGGTAGCAAGCTTAAAGTCACCATCACTCAGAAATAGAGCCAAAAACCCGGTCAGCACACTCCCCTCAAGATGATGTCATTCTCAATAGCTAATTAATCACAAATTTTGTAGTAACTAGCCAAACTCTCTACAAGTTGTTTCTGCTCTGGCCAATCATTTAATATAAACTTCCTCACCTCTCTAAGTTCTTGATCTTTTTCCATTTCATCATTCCACAATTCCTCATGTACAATAGAATTGTCATTAGACAGCAGCAAGTTAACATCGCTCACAAAATGAGGTACTTCACATTCATCCTTGTCAACACAGTCCGAATCTCTACATGGAAGAGGTAGTCTTGACATCTGCATGAACATTACTTTTACCAGGGACATACTCTAGAGAATACTGAAAATGTTGTAGTCTTGATGATAGTCTAGCCAACCTAGATGACAGTGTGCGTCCACCCCCAGGTGATAATATGTGGACTAAAGGTTTATGGTCAGATTTTATGGTAAACTTGGTCCCCCAGAAAAATAGTCTAAAATGTTCAGCACCCCATACACATGCTAATAGCTCCATTTCAATTAGAGAATAGTGGTGTTCTGTTCCCCTCAATGTATTTTAAGCATATGCCACAATCCCTTCTTTACCCCACTCTTCTTGAATTAAAACTGCACCTAAACCACAATTGCTTGTATCTACCATAACAATGCAATGTTTGCCAATAAAAAAACGTTTACGGCATGGTGCTTTGGTGATCATTTCTTTGACTTTGGAAAATGTTGTTGTCATGGGGTCAGTCCAAACAAATTTCACATTCTTTTTTAGCAATTTCCTGAATGGTTCAATTATGGTTGCATAATTTGGAATACATTTTGCATAAAACTCCACTAACCCTAGAAATGCAACCAATTGCTCTTTGTTCTCAGGAATAGGAGCCTTACTAATGTTCGACAAATGTAACAATTATGGTTTAATTCCATTTCTACTGATGCAGTGTCCCAAATACTCAACTTCATCTTTCTTGAATTTGCAATTTTCTGAACGAAGTGTTAAGCCTTTATCTGATAGAGCATTGAGAACTTTCATCAAATTGTAGTCATGCTCCTCATCACTTTTCCCAAAGATTAAAATGTCATCTTGGAAAGCTATTGCTCCGGTGAGACCCTGTAGTGTTTCTTTCATCAGCCTCTGAAAAACAGCAGCAGCACTAGCTAAGCCATAAAGGCATCCTGCAAAATATGTACAACCCTTCAAGTGTTATAAATGCAGTCAGATCTTTCAATTCCTCATGGAGCAGAACTTGATGGTACGCACTAGCTATATCCAAACATGAAAACACTTGTGCATCACCCAGCGTAGAAACCATCTCATTTAAATTAGGAAGTGGGTGGGAATCCACACATATAGCATATATATTTTTTTTTTTAAATCTTTTTATCATTTTTAAACAAGGAAAAAGGAAGAGACATATCTGGTGTCATACATTGCAACATAATAATAGGGCGGACAGGTACAAAGACAGGATATACTTGCAATAACAGACGAATCGCTGAGACACCTGCGCTAATAAGCAAGAAGCAGGATTAGTAGCATTACAATCGACATACAATTTAAGCGCCGGCCTTCGAAACCCGCCCACCCAAAAAAATCAGAATTGTAGACAAAGCATGGCAACCAGACACTGGAAGGTAAACAAGATCAGGATATTTCGCCATTATTGCTTATAAGGGAGAGACCTAAGAGAAGATTGGAGAAAAGAAAACCATTAAAATGAGAACCGAAATAAAATAATAAACCCATCCCCCCCACCCTGCACCCCTGCATATGGCTATCGCCTAACTCCAACTAGCAGTGTGCCTGTCGCCCAAACTAACTAGATTCTAAAAATAGAAAAGAGAAAGACATGGAGGAGGGCATTTCCGTATGGGCTCCCGGTCCCCTTCCCCCGCCAGATAACAGCACCCCATATGATGAAAATACAATGTTACAGAAATCAGGAAGACAATAAATTAGGGGGAGCTATAACACACCGCCCAGCCTTCCGTTAGATCAACAGTCGCAATTCTCACATCCATTAAGGCCATAGTACCAACCCCGGTAATCAAACTCAGCTTTGCCCTTTCCGAACCATCATGCAAACCCCTCCCGGTAGGACAACCACTTCTACAGGATAATCAAAACGTAGAAAGAGTCCAAAAAAATTCAGTCCAACAAGAAATCAAAGTCAGTGATTCCTCAAAGACTCCATCAGCACGGAAACGCTCCCTCACGGACGGACAGTTCCAATGTTGTTTTCTCCACGAGCGCGTGGTCATCAAAGAGGGAAAGGATGAAACAGAAGTTCAAAAACAATTACCGACAGGAATCTCCGGGAAGGGAACACCAGTCGATTCTCCCAAAGTCAGAGGTGATGGTAGATGTAGTAAAATGTTCGAAATACCGGGTTCAGGATTCTCCAGAATACCGACCGAGGGCTTCGGCGCTTCTTGTCGCACGGGGTCCTCGTCCAAAGTCAATATGGTCACCTTGTAAATTGCAGCTGGCAGTAGTTCTTGTAATGTCCGGTTTCACACACTCCTTCTCAGATATGCCCGTAATCATTTTGTGAATCCGGGCCTCCATATTTAAATGAAAAGCCCCGATGGCTGCCAATAAAGTCCTTAGCGACGGCTCACGCTCCGTCCGGTCCATTTCTCCCTGCACTGCAACGATCATTTTCACTTCACCCAGAGAGCCCGGTTTCTCCGGGGGAACAGACATGGGGGGAACGGGTGGCGTCGGAGGGTGACTGTTCTGTTCCTGCAGTAGCAAGCTGCACTTCGCTGCCGCGAGCGAAGACCCCGACCCATCGAGCCCCAGTGAGGTGGAAACCGGGTCCGCGGGACAGTGGCCCCCATCCACAGCCACTATCGTGTCACGTCACTCCTCTCTCGATGTTAGTCACTCAGAATGATCGCCGTCGAAATCGGGCAAAAAAAAAAAAAGACCTCCACTGCGGTAGACCGGACCCTGCTTGGTTCTCACGGCCGATGTTGTTCAACTGCAACCCGGCTGGGTCAAAACTCGAGGCCCCGGCTCTCCTGTTGGACAAGGCCGCAAACTTCAACGCGACACAACTCCGTCAAACAAGCCAATTAAGTTTTCGGGATTGCACCATCGGAGTGCGCATCAGTTCATCCACATGGAGGTCGGGCGTAAAAACGGGATTAATGACCGGATTATCTGGCAGGATACGGAGGTCAGCGGAGCCGGGAGCCTAAGCAGCCATCTTGTTTGCTAGCGTAGCTCCTCCTCCACATATAGCATTATTAAGGCTGCGCAAGTCAATGCACATACGAAGGTCACCTCCAGATTTAATAGAAATCTGAAACTGGAGAAACCCAAGGAGATGATTCTATTGGTTCAATACTTTTCTTAGCGCACATATCTAGCATTACTTTTAACTTATTCCTATAAGACAAGGGTACATTCCTAACTCTATGACGTACAGGTATGGCATTTGCGTGTACTTTTATGCGATGTTTAAAACCTTTGTACTCACCCAGTTTGTTACTGAATAATGTTGGGAAATCATTTTTAAATTTAGAAACAAAAGAAGAATCACTAGATTTAACCAGACTCGGTTTAGTGGTGATTGTATCAGCAGAACATACAGGAGGATCAGCGTTTGGATCTAATTTTATGCCTAGTTTCTCCTGATGTGGCCAACCTAAGAGTGATTGCCCTACTTTTGTAACATATACTTTCCCTTTAGTATTACGTTCATGAAAGCTTAAATTAGCCATAAAATACCCAACAAGTTGTAATTTATGACCAGTATAGCCACTTGGTGAAATATCAGGTTGTGTAAGTACTATATTAGGCCAATTAGAACAGACTAAATCATGAGATAGGATAGTATACCATGAATACGAATCCACTAAGACCTTTGTGGAAACACCATTAATGATTACATTGCATGAAGGAAATGTTTTGGTGCACACATCTTTAGTTACACAAAGTATGGTGTTTACATCATAATCATAATCAGGTGGTTCTTCATGCTCTTGAATGACATTAACTCTTCTTGGAGCTGACCTACAACCCCTAGGAAAATGCCCTTTTTTGTTACATCTGGCACATATTTTTCCAAAGCAGGACAAGCTCTTGAGTTCCCAAGATGGTAGCTGCTACCACATCTAAAACAATAAATACTGTTCCACCTTGTGCCAGGTCTTTGCTGTCTGTTCCTGTTTTCTGATAGCCTTCACTTTTTTGAGTAGAACATTTTTTATTTTTGTCAATTTCCTTCTGTTTGTCATTTCCCTTGGTGACAATATGTATATCTGATTTATTGCACAACCTGATTTCATCAACACATTTTTCAGAATGTTCTATTTCAATAGCTGTATTAAGAGACATGTCAGAAGATGTCCAGAACCTCTGTTGTATTTTTTTGTTAATAGTGCACATCAGAATTTGGTCTCTCAAAACGTGGTCATAGTTAATGTGTTCAAAATCACATGTGACTGCCAAGGCCCTTAAAGCTGTTACATAGTTGTCAATAGATTCATCTGATGTTTGTTTCCTTGAATAAAATGTAAATCTCTCCTTGACCATGTTTATCTTTTTTCCATAACGAATAGACAATTGTTTGGATGCAATTTGGTAAACATTTAGATCAGACATATTGGTTAAAGGAGGTAAATTGTTGTATTCCTTAAGAGCAGTGCCACCAAGACAGTGTTTCAATAAGGCCAATTTCCTTTCTGGTTCACATTCTTCCCCTTCTAGGACATCAACATAAGCAAGAAACATTGCCTCCCATATAACCCATTCTATTTGTGGCTCACCAAGTAAATTAAGAAAAGATGGAGGAGCTTGAATCCCAGACATTACTATAAAGCACTTGTTAATATTCCTTTATGCTGAAAACTTCAATAGTAACTGTATAATAATTATCAATAGTGTGTGTGTATCACAGATGACTAGAAGATAGTTATATACGATTTGCTATGACACACCTTGTTAAATGTGTGTGTGTCACAGAAGAAATGCTCATAAAAGGTATTCGCGTATAACAGCTAACCATGGAATGTCTTTTGAGCTTATCGTGCTTGCTGAAATACTTACGAAGATGAGAAGAATAATCCACTCGATCGTGCTTTCAATCCTTATCTGATTATATGTAAACCGGGCTTAATAACTACGTGTATTCCCCAAGATCGGAACACAACGAGTTAACCCGGCACAAACTTGAGGTAGCAACAACCAATGGCAGGCAAGATTTGTCGATCAGACGTGTGCGTAAGGCAGTGAAGCACACGTCCGTCACACCAATAACATTCCTGGATATCCGGAAAGAGACTGAAAAGCTTCACGCAGCCAATGACAGCGTCGATCTTGACTTGACACACAAATTCCTTCCGTTGATTCCATACGTCAAGCCACCAATAAGCTTTATGCTTACAAAGTATTTTTTTTTCTCAAAACAAATTTTATTGATCAATCAATCAATCAGGGCATTTATATAGCGCACTACTCACCCAGAGGGTCTCAAGACGCTAGGGGAGGGGGGTCCGCTACTGCTCGAACAGCCAGGTCTTGAGTTGTTTCCTGAAGGCGAGGTGGTCCTGGGTCAGGCGGAGGTGGGTCGGGAGGGAGTTCCATGTCTTGGCGGCAAGGTAGGAGAAGGACCGTCCCCCTGTGGTGGCTCTTCGGATGCGGGGGACGGTGGCGAGGGCGTGGCCGGTCGATCGAAGCTGGCGTTTGGGAGCGTAGAAGTTGAGGCGGCTGTTGAGGTATGTTGTGTAGGGCTTTGTGTGCGTGGGTGAGGAGACGGAAGGTTGACCGGGAGCAAGTGCAGGTCTCTCAGGTGTCCGGAGATGTGGCTGCGACAGGGGATGTCCAGGATGAGTCGTGCTGAGGCGTTCTGTATCCGCTGGAGTCTCTTCTGGAGTTTGGCGGTGGTTCCGGCGTAGAGGGAGTTGCCGTAGTCCAGACAGCTGGTGACGAGGGCATGGGTGACCGTCTTCCTGGTCTCGGTGGGGATCCACCGGAAGATCTTACGTAGCATGCGCAGGATGTTGAAGCACGACGAGGAGACGGCGTTGACTTGTCTGGTCATGGAGAGGGAGGAGTCCAGGATGAAGCCCAGGTTGCGTGCGTGGTCTGTTGGTTGGGGTGCGCTGCCTATGGCGGGGGGCCACCAGGAGTCGTCCCAGGCGGAGGGTGAGGATCCCAGGATGAGGACTTCCGTCTTGTCCGAGTTCAGTTTCAGGCGACTGTTCTTCATCCATTCGGCTACCTCTTTCATCCCTTCGTGAAGGTTGGCTCTGGTGGTGGCGGGGTCGTTGGTGAGGGAGAGGATCAGCTGGGTGTCGTCGGCGTAGGAGATGATGTTGAGGTTGTGCTGGCGTGCGATGTCTGTGAGGGGGCTCATGTAGACGTTGAAGAGGGTTGGGCTGAGCGAGGACCCTTGAGGAACGCCGCAGATGACTTCGGTGGCTTCAGATCTGAACGGGGGGAGGCGGACTCTCTGTGTCCTTCCGGCGAGGAAGGAGATGATCCATTCCAGTGCCTTCTCCTGGATTCCGACGTTGCTGAGTCGCTGCACTAGTGTACGGTGGCAGACAGTGTCGAAGGCCGCAGAGAGGTCTAGGAGGATGAGGGCCGCTGTTTCTCGGTTGTCAAGCAGTGCGCGGATGTCATCGCTGGCTGCAATCAGGGCGGTCTCGGTGCTGTGGTTGGCTCGGAAGGCAGACTGCGAGAGGTCGAGGGATCCGTTCATCTCGAGGAAGGCGGCCAGCTGCTTGTTGACGGTCTTCTCGATGACTTTTGCAGGGAACGGGAGCAGCAAGATGGGGCGGTAGTTCTTGAGGTCGGTGGGGTCGGCTGATGGCTTCTTGAGTAGAGCGCTGAGTTCGACGTGCTTCCAGCTCTCCGGGAAGGTCGCGGTGTCGAAGGAGGTGTTGATGATGTCCCGCAGGTGGGGTGCGATGACAGCGTCGGCCTTGTTGAAGACGTGGTGAGGGCAGGGGTTGGTCGGAGATCCGGAGTGGATGGAGTTCATCGTGCGGACAGTATCCTCGGTGCTGATCGGGGTCCAGGCGCGGAGGGTGGTGGTGGTAAGCGGTGGTTCGGTCGTGGCGTGCGTCGGTTGAGTGCTGAAGCTGTTGTGTATGTCCGCGATCTTGTTGTGGAAGTAGGAGGCGAAGGAGTTGCAGAGGTCTTGCGAAGGAGTGATGTCGTTGTTTCCGGCGTTGGGGTTGGAGAGCTCTTTGACGATGTTGAAGAGTTCCATGCTGTTGTGTGCGTTGTTGTCCAGTCGTTCCTTGAATGCAGTTTTCTTGGTTGCGTGGATGAGTTGGTGGTGTTTTCGGGTGGCGAGCTTGAGGGCAGTCATGTTGTCAGGTGTTGGGTCTCTGCGCCAGGTTCTCTCGAGGGCTCGGCAGTTCTTCTTGGAGCTCTTGAGTTCGTCGGTGAACCATGGGGCTTTCTTGCTGCCGGGTCTGCTAGGCGGGGTCCTTAGGGGGGCGAGGTCGTCTGCGCAGTCGCTGATCCACTTCGTGAGGTTGGTGGCCGCTTGGGTGGGGTTTGTTGCGCTGGTGGGTGGGTTCTTGCTCAGGGAAGTCGCGAGCTGGTCGGCTGTGATCTTGTTCCAGCTTCTGCGTGCAACCTGTTGCTGTTGGTGGTGGATCGTGGTCCTTTTGAAGCTGAAGTGGACGCAGCTGTGGTCCGTCCAGTGGAGTCCGGTGGCGTGGCTGAAGGCGATGTCCTTGCTGTATGAGAAGACTGGGTCGAGTGTGGGTCCGGCGTAGTGGGTGGGGGTGGTCACCAGCTGCTTGAGTCCGAGGTTTGCGAGGTTGTCCAGCAGGGTGGTGGTGTTGCGGTCGTTGTTGTTCTCCAGGTGGAAGTTGAGGTCCCCGAGGAGGATGTAGTCAGCGGAGGGAAAGGCGTGCGGGCTGATGAAGTCGGCGATGTCTTCGCTGAATTGTGTGCGTGGTCCCGGGGGTCTGTAGATGAGGGTGCCTCTGAGGGTGGTCTTGGGGTTGATGTGGACCTGGAAGTGGAGGTGATCTGCGGGTGCGATGGTGTTGTCGGTGTTTGTCGCGATGTGGATGGTGTTCCTGTGGATGATGGCGATGCCTCCTCCGGTCTGGTTGATGCGGTCCCTTCAGATGATCTTATAGCCGTCTGGGATGGCGATGGCGATGTCGGGCGCTTAAGAGGCGCTCATCCAGGTTTCCGTGAGGAAGGCGACGTCTGGTGAAGTAGTGTCGAGCAGGTTCCAGAGCTCGACGGCGTGTCTGTGGACGGATCGGGTGTTGAGCAGGATGCATTTCAGGTGGCTGCTGCTGTTGCTCGTCTTGGTCTTGGTCGGTGCAGGACTAGTGCAGGTCCGGATGCAGGTGAACTTGCAGGAGTGGCAGCAGAAGGGTCCGTGGGTGCGTCTCGGGGTGGCTCGGTAGCAACCCGGGGTTCGGCCGGCGTTGAGTGCGTAGAGGACGGAGGCGTCGTAGGTCCGGCGAGAGGGCTGGAGTCTGCGGGGGCCAGGGGTCCTGGCACTGGGCACCGGCCAGGCGCGGACGGGCGCAGACGGGCTTCCCTTTGGCGCACCTTCGGCGCTCAGTCGGTGCTCCCGCTGTGCTCGTCCGCTGCGCGGTCGCTGAGGGGGCGTCATAAGAAGGGAGCCGGGAGGGCGGGTCAGCTGGGAGGCGGGATCGTGGTAGCCAATCGTCTGACGTGGGGGGAGGCCGCAGGCAGGCAGCGGCGGGAAAAAACGGGTGCAGGCTGAGCGGGCGGCCCAGCGTCGGCTGGGGCGCTGCAATTGGCGTCGGCTTTCAGCGGCGATGTGTTCAGGCAGCAGGGGCGCAGGAGAGGTGAGGAGCGTGGGGGCGACCGATCGATTGCACACAAGGTGCAGCTCCCCACTTTCAGGAGAAAACTGCAAACAAATCAACAGCAGCAAATGATTGACAATCTATATACATCTTTTGGCTGCCTTCCTCCTTGTCCCAAACTCCCTCCCACTGCCAACTCCCCCCTCACCCGGATCCCTCCCTAGCCCACTGCACAATACCGACCCTTACCAAGTATTTAGAAAACGTGAATCAGAACAAAATCTTGCACGAAGTAACTGTGATCGTGGAAAAAGTTCCCAATCATCGCCAGTGTTATGAAGATCCTCTTGCTCCCATATCCAATAAGAAAAACAAGGAGAGGTAGGTACGGTGCAGAGCAGGTAAGGTAATGGTAAGGTAACGTAATATTTATTTGTACACGATTAATTTAAATCTTTACAAAAATATAAAACACAGATAAAAACATTTAAACCACTTTGTAGTTAGGATTAAACAGATCAAAGTTCGCAATGGTCAGATCAAAGTTGACCTGAAATGCTAGTGAAGAAGTTCAAATGGTATCAAGTCTTTTTCTTATTGATGCAGAGCAACTGCATATCTCCGCACAACTCTTGAATCGCTAACCCCCACATAGCTAAACTGCTCTCACTAATCCCAATTTGAATGAACACATCCCTGGCGGGACAATTCAAATGATACCATGCCGCGTAGAATGTTGTTTGAAGTAGACACGAGTGCATGAGCGCTCGTATCCCCTTCAAACATCAACACATAACACATTACGACTTGGGAAAAGCATACAGGGCCGTCTAATCTAGGTCCCCTTCTGTCGCTGTGCTGGGGGATTGCAGTGTGTAGTCTGCTGATACAAACCTGACATTCAGAATCCGAGGCCAAAAGAAGAGCAGATACAGGAAACTTCTACAGGCAGGGTGTGAAACTTGGTTGTAGGGGTGCAACCTGAGCTAGTTCATGGAAAGGGGCCTCAGACCCTCGAGGAGAGCGGGGCGGGGGACTGCTCAACCCAATACACCTGTATTTTAAGGGACACCTTCTAGCAACATCTCCATATTTTGCAACTGATCCTCATAATTTAGTACACACCACCAGGGGAGTAGCCAAAAAATGTAAATACCGCCTACTTGATCCGATCTTTAATGCCCAAGGGAGAGGGAAGCGAGTAAACCTTACTCACACTTTATTAGGTCCCTTCATCCCACTTCTGTCCATCTCTCATGCTTCCTTCCTTCCTTCATTATTCAGTCTATCCACCCTTTCATCATTACTCTTCCACCCATCCTTCAGTCCTTCCACTCACACCTCCAGCCATTCATTTATCATTTCCACATCCATAGATCCATTCTTTTTCAACTATCCATCATTTTACTCTGCATTTATCAATTCACCATCTATCCACACTTCCATTCATCTATCCAGAATCTCATCATTTCAGCCATTCTTTCTTTCACCCACCAATGCAAAGTTGTTTTACATTTCATCCATCAATTCTTTTACCCTTGCATCCATCTTTTAATGCTTTTTGCCCTTCGTACTTGTCACAGTTTGTCTTCTTGTCATATGTTCTTCATTTGATTCTTCTTTCTAGCCATCTTTCTCACACTCTCAGTACTGTAGCCAATGTATTGTGGACTGCACTGTAAGGAAGTAAATGGAGACCGGCTACAATTTGATTTCTAAAATACAGCTATAAACAAGGTTCAGAGCACCGCATAAGCCTGTGGGTCCTGGTCCCACTGCACCTGCTATACCAATTGAAGATATGCCCATACCCAATCTTTTATTTTCTTTCTCTCATCATTTCTCCTTTTAGGCCTCCTTTAATGTCATTGGCTTCCCACCTCTGACCTCTGTTATGGCTTTCCTTTTTATGAGCATTTTTCTGCAGACAGAACAAGTTCATAAATATTTAAAGGTGTCAACGCCACCCCTGCTTAATCTGTGACACAATTACATACTTATAAAATATATGCCTTTTGATGACTGGCGGTTTCACTGTTGAAGCTGTGATTGAAATATAAATAAAATAATATTTGCCAAACAAATGAGCGATGGAATAACTTGGAGGTAAGTGAAAGGAATGGAAAGATGTTATAGTTCTTTAGCTGTGGTTGTTAGGGTGGCAATTATCCAGTTAATTTTCAAGGTCAGAGTTAGCCATTTTTTTTGCTATGCTTTATCGTGTGCGAAGTGCCCAGCCAGTAACTTTGTGGTGTCATTCCTCTAGGAGTGTTGTATAGGAATATATCCTATACAACAAATGGTTAGGTAAACAAATTTAATTGAACTATGGAGAATGTGAGGGAGTCACAGATTCTTTGCTTGCAATCAATATAAAAAAAACAGTTCAAAGCCTGCCCCAAACACAAAACATTAAAACAAATAGACTAGATTACAGTGGTGAAATTATGCACTGACATTTGGACCAAATAATTGATACAAAATGGTGTTTTTGCACTGGTCCCTGCTGTGCCGTTTTCTTTTATTTACTTTAAGCCATATTGCACAGCGCGAGTGCTGTTTTACATGTCTAAAAACATTGCATTGCATAGGCAAAACGTCTTGGCTTTGTCAGTGCTTGTTTCCCATTTCCACCCCTCCGTAACTGGGACCCCTTTCTTCTTAATGCACCCCTCCGTAACTGGGACCCCTTTCTTCTTAATGCTGTTTCCCATTTCCAGCTCTGGTTTAAAGAGAGACTTAGACATAGTCAAATGCATCTTGTTGTTGGCCAAATAGTAAGAGAAGTGTCATATGACTTATCGCCACCAGGCTTGTGCCCCCATGCAAATAAGAGGAGCTTGAGCTGCTTCTGCGGCACCTGTGAAGTGCCTTAATGAAGGTCTGAACACGTTTTAATATTGAAACACCAGCATGTTTCCACCCATCAGTTTCCCACTCGTGCTTTTTAGGTTTTGCCTAGCCAATGCGTACGAAGTACGCATGGCTAGGAAAAACTTAATGATGTGTGTGTGTGAGGACTGGACCGTCCCCACTCTCTCATTGGCTAGCTCCATAAATGGAGGCTAGCCATTGGGAGACGGGCCTGTCCGTCAATGCCGGACCAGATTTTGGCTTTTGGCGACGTCACGCTACGTCAGCCAAAAGCCCTCGGGAACGCCCCCGAATCTGGTAAGGCACTAATGGCACCCCGAGCGCTCTGCCGCCTCCTACTACGGTGCAAACGCTGCCTCCGTGATTGCCGCCGCTGCCCGGGGCCGAGAATAACTTTAGGACCTCGCCTGGGCCGCGGAGAGCAAGAACGAAGGAGCTGCCCTCCCATTGGCTGAGGCGGTCGAGCCCCCTCAGTGCCGCCGCGCTAGGAGTGGTTCTCGAGCCGCCGCGTCATCGCTAGAGCCGAGCTGCGATTGGCCGCAGCTTTGCCACCATCGGAGGCTCGGCCTGAGAGCGGCGCATCCATTGGCCACAGCCTCGAAGGAGGACCAACAGCGATCACCTTTACAGAAGAAGCCAGAATATACATGCGAAGAACCGTTTCCGTAGGAGCACATGCCCGACTACATCCCTTTCGCCGGCACAATGCAAAGCACCCTCGTGACACGTAGACTAGACACGCCATCTCTTAGACACTGAAGTGCTTGGAAGCACACCGTGAATGATGACGCCCGCCACGTGGACACTGGTGAAAGCCACACACTTGTGCCTATTAACAGTACGTACCCACACACCTCGAGGGGCGCACACCCTTGTGTTTTTATCTCAAACCATTTTGCAGCTCAACAGCTTCATATTATAAAGCCAGCAACTTTTTATATAACACGTCACTATTGCATTTGTGTACATAAAGACAACAGGGCCCGGACTAGAGAGCGATCGCCCGGGATCACACGTGTTCGCGTGGACGAGTCGTGACACGATGTCTGCCGCCTCTGCTGACACCAGACACCAGCTCCGTCAGTCATCTACTGGCCACTTCCGTCCAAAATGGACAGACATGTTCAATGCACCAGCGATGGAAAAATCCCCCCAGCGGGGGTTCTTCATATGGAAAACATCATCCGCCAGAGACAAGCACGAGGCGATGATGATAAAATCAGGAGCAGTGGCCGGACGGATGCAAACATCACGAGGCAAATGATACAATCTGGAGGCGCGCGCCTGAGCGGGGGCAGATTGCGCCCCCACCCCGTCCTTCGCTTGGCAGTCGGGGTACACTGGATACATTGGGATGGTAGCGCCTGTCTGCGGGGCCGCAGGTCTCAAGCGCTTCAAACAAAGCGCATTTTTGAAGACGCTACAGCTATTTAGCGCTCCGCATCCGCCTACGGTAAAGCACTGCGTGATGCAAGCTTGCTGGGGGTATGGCGTACGAGACGGAGCAGCAAATACACTGCAGAGGACACGAAAAGGGCATTCCCGACCATTCCTCTGTTCAAGAAGAACATCTGGCTGCAAAGGGAACGAACAGCTGTGCAGCCTGATGCAAAGTCCAGCACATCCACCCCAGCCCGTCTCACCGCATCTCAGTCGAACTCCAGCAATAAGACTCCCACCAATATTATTCCTAATAATATATTCACTATATCTCGCCGTAGCGCCTTCACGACAACATGTAGCGCCGCTCATTTTAACGGTTAAACCATTTATTTTCTTGCAATTGATCCATTTCTCCCACGAGCGCTTGGAGTGTTAAATTACAACATTCAACACAAAATGTGCAAATTTAAAAGAGAACAAAATCTAAATGTCTCCATTTGAAATTGTTCTTCATCTGATTGACAAATAGATAGTGACAGAAATGCAAAAACAGGAGGACTGGGAGAAAATAGGAGTTTGCTTGTGTCCCCATAAAAAGGTTTTGACAAACCAATAAAAATAAGACTCCTGTGTGTGTCCGGCATTAACACCTGCATTAGGGCCCATCGCGCGAGTGTACCGCTGTATGGCTCTTCTAATTAAAAGTCTAATGTTACTTCAGAGCGTTATGTTTTTTTTTACATGACCTCTGTTACAGAGTATATACTGTTTGCATTCACAGTATTACGAACAGATGCGCATCTATTTAGACGGCAGATGTCTCAAAGGCCGTTCGTCCAGTAGCATTTGACAGCAGGTCACGTTCCTTTTTTTTTTTTTAAATAATTTTTATTTTTCCTTTTTCTTAATATGCACATTGTATTTCACATCATACATTTGTACTTTTTATACATCAATAATTTCAAATTTCACTGGTTTGAAGTTTTAAACAGTATAAACAATATAAACAATATAGAGATATCATGCCACATAATTTAAAATTCAAAATTTCATATTCTGTTACAATATCTTATATTGCCATCCTTTCTTTCCATTTGGCTATTGGTTCCCAAATTTTGAGCCCAAGTCTCCTTCCCCTTTTCCCCTTGCGTGCATAAATAGCTTTCTCAAGGTTATAACTAGCTAGTAAATTTGCCAGCCATACATGCATTCCTGGGGGTACCTTGTCTAGCCAGACTCTTGCTATTGTTAATCTCAGAACTGCAGTAGCTATAAACATGAATTCCTTCTGATGAAATCCATCCTGATTATCTCTCCCAAACAATATCATCATAGGTGTCAATTTGGTTCGTATGTCAAGAGTATTACTAAGAAAATCTTCTATATTTTTAATCAGGGAATAGAGCTGAGGGCAGGTAGCAAACATATGGATGATATCTGCATCCCCTGCATTACAACGTGGACAGGTGGTGCCAGTGGTGCCTCCCCATTTAGCTATCCTGGCGGGAGTATGGTACAACGAAAATAAAGTCTTATAATGCTGCGATTGCATGGGACCCGAACACAGAACATTACATCCCATGTCCAGGGATTCTTGAAAATTTCCTGTCTCCCCACCCAATTTTTCAATCCATTTGTTGCTAACTTTCTCTAAGTCATCAATTTTACTTTTTGCTAGACATGCATAAAAAGATCTAATTGTGCAGTCCCTCCCCATTTTTATTTTCTCCAATACTTCATTACTGTTAAAACCCACACTGCCACCTTGCTTACGACAGAGGAAGCTCCTTACCTGTAAGTATTTGAAAAAGTCCTTCCTCTCAATCCCATACTTGAGGATAAGATCTATAAACTGAACTAACACCTCCCCATCCATTAAGTCCCCGATCTGTCCTATCCCTTTTTGATTCCAACTCAGCATTATCGAGTCTGCAAATACTTCCGCCGGGAAAGATCTATTCTTATAAAGCCTGATATATCTGTTATATCTTCCCAGCCCCATTTTTTTTAGGAATGCAATCCATACCCTACCTGCTGCCACTACAGTCTTAAATCTAGTCCTTTTATGGTACCCAAACTCAACTCTATTTAAAAAATTATTTTCTGCCTCTGCCCCTAATACAATAGAGTAAACTTCTGTTGACATAGTCGTAACACTGCTATCACTTCCTCCACCCCCAATTAACCCCTGCATATACTGCAGTGCTGCAGCCATCTGATATAACCTAAAATCAGGTGCCCCCCAACCACCTCTTTCTCTTGGGAGGGTCATATATCTATAGGCCCGTCTAGTTTTCCCATGTGCCCAAATAAATCTATTAAGTACCCTCTCTAACAAATTAAACCATCTAGCCTCGAAAACTAAAGGAATAGAACGAAAGAAATATAGAAATTTAGGTAAAATTAACATTTTAATTATATTCGTACAGCCCATAAGGGAAAGGTGCAAATTATTCATCCTTTCTAAGTCTTTTTTAACTTTATCAATTAGAGGTGCCAAATTCTGCTCTACTATGTTATCCAAACTTGTCGTTAAAAGCACCCCTAAGTATACTACTGAGTTGACCACCCTATCATCAGTACATACAGTATATCTATTTTTGATTATCTGCGTTTTTAGTCTATTTAGGCTATACCCTGAAATCTTTCCAAACCTCTGAGCCTCTATCTCCACCTCTTTTATAGCTAAGGTCGGGTTAGGAGTTAAAATTGCAACATCGTCTGCGTAGGCTAAGGTCTTCACCACACAGTTATTAATCCTCATTGGTGGTATCTTTTGATTAGCTTCAAGCCTTCGCAATAGTGGTTCCAAATATAGCGCAAACAGCAGGGGAGAGGAGGGACATCCCTGCCTAGTCCCCCTAGCAATTTTTACTTTATCAGAAAGCCCTCCATTCACTCTTATACTTGCTGTTGGTGCATTATACAGTACCCGTATGGCTTTTATAAAAGGTTCCCCCAATCCACACCACCTCATAACCTGCCACAGATAATCCCAGGAGACCCTGTCGAATGCCTTCTCGGCATCCAAAAATAGTGCTGCGACAGGGTCTCCTAGGATATCCGCAGAGTCCAACATCGTAATCACAGTCCTTACATGTTGCGTGGTCCCTTTCCCAGGAATGAATCCATGCTGGATAGGGGTTACAAGCTGCTCGATTATCCCAGCCAGCCTTTTTGCTAAAGTTTTAGAGTAAATTTTAACATCCGAGTTCATTAATGTGATTGGCCTATATGACCCTGGTGTTTCTGGTGGCTTCCCCTTTTTCAAAATAACTATTATGTTAGCCCCTCCCCACGTCTCCGGGCTGGGTTCCCCTACCTGTGCTTGTTGCATTATCATGAACATGTCTGTCAAAAGCACTTTTTTAAATATTTGATAAAATTCAAGTGGAATCTGGTCCGGCCCTGCTGCTTTACCTGCCGGTAAACTTCCAAGGGCTTCCTCTAACTCTTCAAGCTGTAATGGTCCATCTAATATCTCCCTGTCTTCTTCTGACATTATTGGTGGGGGAATATTCCTCAAATATTTATCAATCTCTTCTAGATTCGTTGGATCTTCTGGAGTATATAAATCCGCATAGAATTTTCTAAAGACTTCTCTTACTAGGTTAGTCTCCATGACCATGTTCCCCTGCGCGTCCCTTACTTCTTTTACTCCCGCTTCAGCTGCTCTCTGCCTAGTTCTAATTGCCAGCACCCGCCCCACCTTCTCACTAAGTTCGTATATTTTTTCCCTTTTTGGTTAAGAAGTTATCTGCCGCCTGCCTCGCGAAACCTTCCACTGCTTCAGCTTTTAGAGCTATGATCTTAAGCAGACAATCCTCTAAGGGTAGATTGTGTCTTATAGCCCTACTTAAGTTTCCTTCCTCTCTTAGCAACCTCTGTCCTATCTCCTCTCTCTTTTCCCTTTCTCTTTTTTGTCTCCCCATTGCAAAACTAATTGTTTCACCCCTTACTCCTGCCTTGAATGTATCCCAGACCACCCCTGGGGCTGCTGTCCCCCTATTTATATCCCAAAACCATTTGATCCAAACTACCATATGCTCCCTATATGCAGGATCCTTTAAAAGGCGTCTCTCAAAAGTCCATTGTGCAGGAATTCTTGGTATTTGGTTGATTTTAATAGTAAGGATCACCGGACTATGGTCTGAGATTACCCTAGGTAACTTCTCCACCTGTGACTCGGCTAGTAAACAATTCGTTATCAGAAAGTAGTCAAGCCTAACCATTACTTTATGAGGTGCAGAAAAGAAAGTACAACCATCAAGGTGGGGATGTAGCTTTACCCAAGGATCTACCAGAGCATTATGTGTGACCATATCTGCTAGAGCCCTAAATACTTTCCTTTTCCTACCTCTATAGGTCGCATTTTCTTGTGTAAATGAGCTCTCTAGGTCGTGTATATTAAAATCTCCACAGCATACTATGGGTTCATTCCACTGGGCTAACTCTGCATCAAGGAACTGGAATACGTCAGGGTCATCTTCTGTAGATCCATAGATAGTAACTAGCGTTAATTTCTGCCCTTTAAAACAGATTTCTAAGATAACCCATCTACCCCATTTGTCTTCCTTCTTCTTCCCTACCACGACATCCCTTTGTCTACCCAGGATTGCTACACCTCTGGTCCTAGTCTCTTGTTTAGATCTTGCCAACAAATCAAATCCTAATTGCTCTAAAAGGTATGACCTACTTGACTCTATATGGGTTTCTTGCAGACATATCAAATCTAATCGCAAGGATTTTAAATACGCTGCAACTCTCATTCTCTTATTAGGCTCATTTAAACCACATACATTGAGTGATACTATCCTACATGCCATTGTGCTAACTTTGACAGGTACCACACAAGATAAACATTATTTATCATCATCAAACCAGACTGCATACTTTCACTAGTTCTTGAATACGTAACAATGTGCCATATCTTAAAGAAAAAATGTTGTCGTTCCACCCCCCCCCCTCACCCTCCCCTTCCCTCCCTCTCCACCCCTGCTCTGCCCCCCCCCTCCCTTTTACAGGCAAATAGGTCAACTGACCTATGTGTGCCCGCCTTTGTTGTGCAAGCCGCTTCCCTCCCCCACTCAATTCAATTACTTTGCTGTGCTCCCCTTAAATCCCCCTCACTCTTATCCAGAAACATCTATAGCCATATATAAATATCTATACCTCTTAACCTCCCTTCTGCCTCCTCATTTCTTCTAAAAAGAGCTCAGCTTTAATCTCAGAGTTAAACATCCAAGTTTTCCCTCTCACAATTACTTTGAGTCTGGCTGGGTAAAGTAAATATGCTTCCATACCGAGAGCTTGGAAGGGAGCGATCAACTGCCTTAACTTCCACCTCCTCTCTACTGTGAAATGGCAGAAGTCAGGTCTAGCGAAAAAGGTGATGTCTTCAAAAGTCCTCCTACTCTCTGGCTTTGCCTTACTCAAAATCTCCTCTCTGAGCAGGAAGTTCCCAATATAGACTAATATTGCCCTGGGATGGTTTTTCTGACCATCCCTCCCTCCTCCTCCTGCCCCCCCCGGCTTTTCTTACTGTAAATGGGAACCTGTGTGCCCTCTGTATTTCTGTTTCCCACTGCCACTGGGATTCTGGAAAGGCACCCTTCAGCAAATTTATCACGAATTGCCTGACGTCCTGTCCTTCTGACCCTTCTGCCACACCCAGCAAGCGAACGTTGTTCCTCCTCTGCCTATTTTCAAAGTCCTCCATCTTCCAACGCATATCCTCTGCCATTTTTTCTTGCTCTGTCTTGAATGACTGCCATCTCCCAACATCATCTTCCAGCTTGCCTGTACGCTCCTCAACCTCTGTGACTTGGTCCACCAGTTCATCATACAGTTTGTTGACCTTCCTTAAACTGTTTTGGATTTTCTTTGATGCCTGCCTCGCTCTACGGCTCTCTGCCCTTGCTTCGCTTTGCATTTGTTTAAGAGTCAAGAACAGGGTATGAAAAGGGTCCCGTTGTGCGGGGATACCGCCAGCTGCTGCTCCCTCCGCCGTGTTTTCATGTACATCCTCTTCCTGGTATACATGTGAGGTTGCTGAATAGTCCCAGCGAAGTCGTTTCTCCAGTTTAGAATGTCTTTTTTTCATTGTGGACTCTTTCTCTGACGCGCTTATACCTGATTCAGTGCCTTCCTGTTCGTCCTCTTCTGCGCTAGTTTCTGACGATAATGTTGATCCTGAATCTTCATTAACTGAATAGAATTCGCCTTCCCCTTCTAGAGAAGTGCAATCACCGCCCCCCTGCAGGTGTTTGTTACTGTTTAATTCTCCTATAAGGTTCTCATTCACTAAACTCTCACGGCTTCCCCATGAGCCGGGCATTTTCTTTGAGGCGTTTATTTCTTCCTCCACCAACATTAGGGCTCCGAGCATATCGGCTGTAGTACCTCCTGTTGTGCCTCCCGTGTTCCTTGTGCCATTAAACTGCTCCCCTCCGCGCTCCCCTTTACCTTCACATTCACTGCTTTCCAGCGCCTGCTCCGCTTCGACATGTACACCGCCGCCTACCTGCGTTGCTTCAATGATCTGGCTTACTCTCGGCGTCGGCTCTCTCGGTTGCCTAGCAACCACCCTCGCAGAGTCTCCGCCGTCCGCTGCGTCCTCGAGGACGTTTCCTGCAACCGGAGTGTCAGCGTCTGCTATGCGAAGGGAGACCGGCATCTCAGCATCTCCGCATTTTGGCATTTCTGCTGCTACCGCATCAGGGAGTTTCGCTGTCAAGATCTCCGTCATGGTAGGCTGCCGCATTCCCGATTCTCGTGACTTCTGATCGTCTCCCTTTACTGGGTTACTTTTACTAGCGCAGCGCGCCTCTCCTGGATTGTTGAGTTTGGAGATTAAACTCTGTTTCCATAATTCTGCTTTCTTAGCTTTCTCTGAAGGAGGGGGGGGAAATACTTTTTTAATCGCGCCGGTGTTCTTTCCTGCTGGGGTATCCGATTTTGCGCTAATGGCTATTACTGTCTTCATTGTTGCCGAAGTATCTGGTAGCTTTTTACCCCTCTCGCTCACCTTCTCCTGATTGGGAGCACGAACGGGTATTTTAGGAGCCATGTAGTGTCCAGAAAAAAGTTTCAATAACGCTTCTTTCACTCGGACCCAAGCCTGCCCAACTTGCAATGTTTTCTGCTTAAAAGTTATTTCTACAAGCCACCAGCGTCCAAACTCCATTAGAGGTATTTCTCCGTGTAGCACAGCGTTTTCCACGATATATCAACTCATTGTGGGAGAGGGAATTAATTGCGACCTCTCAGCACAACAGTGCAGCGGCCATCTTGCCCCAGCAGGTCACGTTCCTTAACGACACTCGTTTTATTGGGCAAAACAATTGACAATTCAGATACATTTTATATCTGTGTATATATCTACCGGTGTTATATACTTCATCGATTAAATGCAGCTTTACAAGAGCTCAGTTTATTTATTTTTTGGTGCTTGCAGATTGTATGTCTTATAGCAGTTGATCCATCCAAAGTAACGTTTCGGCCTACACTGTAGAAAGTTCCAACACGTACATGTGGATTTCTTGGATGCGGAGATTATTTGAGTTTACTTAATTATGTGTACATCGTAGGGAAGTTGAGTCAACCCAATCACATTTGGTACTGTTTTTGTTGTTGTTTTTAATCAAGAAGTCTACATTAAGTGCAGACTTTTGAGGAGTGCCGTTGTCATTTGTAATATTCAAACTTCATATTTATTGCACTACACGACTGACAAGACTGCTAGTGCCAAGCTAACTTATTATTTCATACAAGGTATGTAGGTCTTTTGACACCTTTTAATGCCCTAATTGATATGTATCACCTGTCCAAGTTTAATATTTCATCACTTTTTTGTTACTGTTAGCGAAACATGAGAAGTGCAAGTGCAGTCTGATAAATGAATTTAATGGGACTATAAAGTGCAGAGACCTGCCTGGGACTGC
Source organism: Lissotriton vulgaris (assembly GCF_964263255.1). Lineage (NCBI taxonomy): Eukaryota > Metazoa > Chordata > Amphibia > Caudata > Salamandridae > Lissotriton > Lissotriton vulgaris. Next base: position 1,602,173,072 of record NC_141693.1, on the reverse strand, counting down.
AGTTGTTGCCTAGAGTTTGAACTATTAAAATATTTAAGTTGACTTCTTTTAGTGATTACGAAATTATTTTCTCTTACTAGGGCCTTCAGTCATTTGTATGCAATATATTTTTCTGTAGCGCAACAGAACGTTTATTCGTATAGTATAATGCATTTCCTACACGTCATTTCGCTAATCATTATTGAATGCCAACATGTATTTGTAAAGCACATATGTCCAAGAGGGTATCTTGGTGCTGAAATAAGATATGGATTGTTACTCAATTCAGTGGTACTCATTTTATCTACCTTGGAAGGATTGAGTGGATCTGTCAGGGTTCAAACAAAGACGCTGCAGTGGATGCATTGAGCCCCCAGACTTCCAACATTGTTGGAGGTTGATTCTACAAAGCAAATGTCTACAAGGACTGACGCAATGAACACCTTAGTTGTACATGGTGTCTTGTGCCTCCGTGTGCCCCTGTTGCCTGCTTGTGCCTCCGTGTGCCCCTGTTGCCCGCTTGTGCCTCCGTGTGCCCCTGTTGCCTGCATGTGCCTCCGTGTGCCCCTGTTGCCCGCTTGTGCCTCCGTGTGCCCCTGTTGCCTGCTTGTGCCTCCGTGTGCCCCTGTTGCCCGCTTGTGCCTCTGTGTGCCCCTGTTGCCTGCTTGTGCCTCTGTGTGCCCCTGTTGCCCGCTTGTGCCTCCGTGTGCCCCTGTTGCCCGCTTGTGCCTCCGTGTGCCCCTGTTGCCCGCTTGTGCCTCCGTGTGCCCCTGTTGCCTGCTTGTGCCTCCGTGTGCCCCTGTTGCCTGCTTGTGCCTCTGTGTGTTCCTCGAGCCTTTCCTATAGACAATTTTATATGATGTTGTTTGACTGCTTATCGTGGTTCATAACCCATTAAAAACATAAATAAACTTAAAACCTGCCTACACGAAGGACCACTGGAATAAAGTTGTCAAAGGGGGCAACGTCACCCGGCAGGATTTGCTATATGGTCCTGTCAGTGTCGGACCGGCCTAAAGGGCAATCAAGCTGGGCTGGTTTTTTCGTGTCATTCTGGTGAATGTTTTCTTTTTTATGGGGGAAAGTCCATTAACAAGCTTCAACCTTCTCATTGGGATTATCTCGGTGTTTTATTTTGTAAACTGCTGCTTTAAAACTCCGAATTGTTTGCTAATTACAAAACGTACCAAAGTTCAATGTCCCTGGGGCCAATCTCTGACCAGCAGAACTCGCCCCACCAGCGCCCCTGCATCACCTTTGCTTTTTGAGAAGTCCTGGCATTGACGTGTAAACTGGTGTGGAATGAGTGACGTTTTATTATTTTGCAATCTGCGTTTTAGGCATGGAGCCGGTTTTAAAGCCTGGGTGCATGGGCATTCAACACCTCATAGCAGACGCCTTTTCCTCCTAGTGCATGGGCTAGTCGCAAGTTGTGATGGGTGCAAGGAATGAATAGATTTAGTTAAAGTGAAGCCCTCTCCGTTGAAAGACAAAAAGACATGTAAGGCAAAGTGTGTCTGCAACATGGAGATCGGCAAAGTGTTATTATACCTGGCAGAAGAAATCTGACAATATGTTACTTCTCTAGTGGTTAGGCTTTGCTGGTGGCCTAAATATGGAGTTTATGGTCGAGGCAACAGGAAAGATTAAGTGCTGATTTCAATGCGATGGAACAACCAGGTCTTCTCGCTGTGCCCTTAGGCAGTCAGTGATGACTCAGCGGTTCTTAAGCAAGAAACTTGTTCACCATTGGTGTCCTAAGGCCTTTGGTATGATTGACATGTTAAAAAATGCAGTAGATACACTTTTTATGTCTTGGTTTCCCCGGTGTAGCATTGTCGAAAAGTTAGTCTCAGTCTAGAGATGGTGCTGGATTAAGAATTTAGAATCTGTACAAATCAGTCAAAATAACACTTTACGTCAGCGCTACAGCTTACAAAATATAGGTTTTTGTTGTTCACATTATAGCAGAGTGGAGCAGTTAAAATGATAACTAATGCACACCAGAAGGGTCTGGTATCCTCTGTGGATGAGATCTAAAGCCAGAGTGTTATAATGTCACTACTGTCTCACGGCTCATCAACGATGTTGTAGAAAGCCCTGTGACTCGCATTAAATGTAGCATACTTCTTCTCTGTGTGGGTGTGTGTGGGGGGCTCTGTGTGTGGGGGGGGCTCTGTGTGGGTGTGTGCGTGGGGGGCTCTGTGTGAGTGTATGTGTGGAGGGCTCTGTGTGGGTGTGTGTGGGGGGGCTCTCTGTGGGTGTTTGTGTGTGGCATTTGCGAGAGATTAAGCTATTGGCATTGTAAATGACAATGCCATTTATTTATGTTAAAAAAACAAATAAAAATAATGTCAAGAGCAATGCCAATAGCTATAACTTTAACAAAGGCAAAACCATTGCATTGTAATTGCTTGTTTTAATTCCCCACAATCTCTCTTCATTTCCCGCTTTTATTTTTGCATTATTTCCTTTCTTTTTTCCCTTCACTACCATTGTTTCCTCCCTCTTTTCATTCCCTTTCCCTCTTATCTAAGTATGTTCTCTTCCTTTACACTTTTTTTTTAACATTCGATATTTCCTTTGATTTTTTTCCTGTTTATATGGCTATCAGTGCAAGTAGTCATAGCTGACCGCAAGATACCTGACCCCTTTCTGTTCTTTACAGGGACCCTGGCTGTAGGGACGTTGCTCGGGGCTCAGCTGCTTCTGTCTGTTCTTCTCGCGACAAGGCCAAGGTTCGCCTCTTGATAGTGCTGGCAGTAGGGTAGAGTTCCGTAGTGAACGCAAAGCAGAGGTTTAACATCCTTTCGGTAGGATACCTCCCAATTATTACAGAACACCTGTGTTTGAGCCTCGCAGGCAGATTGGCATCGCCACCTGAGGGGTCCCTATTCCTGCATCATTCGTGGCTGCCCCTCATTCGCCGAGGAGGGTCTGCTCGCAGCCGTAGAGCTGCCCCCGCCACAGCCGGAGCCTCGCAGCCTCTATCAGTGTGAGGTAAGCGGCGCCGTGTTCATCAGCTGCATACATGCCAACATTTTAGAGCAGGCAAGTGGCAGATTAAAGAAGAATAGTCCGGCGATGTATTTATTGCGAGTGACTTAGTTAGATTAAGGGAGAGGAATTGTCTGAATCGGGTCTATTTGCCTGCTTTGTGACAGATAATCATAATTTCATTTTTGGCAATTTAATAACAGAGCGTAAACAAAAAACTTCGTTTTTGCATGCGCCTTGTAAAAGGGCCAACAATTAAATGTCAAAACCTGTCACCTTCTAGGCAAAGCGTTGCGGTTCAGGATATGTTTCCCGCCGACCTGATCCATCAATTTGAATGGGGTTTCTGCATGCAGGAATCAGCAGGCGGGAGACTAGCCTTGACATCGGCACTCTCCCGCCTGAATCGGCAGGGTTGGCATGTATGTTTAAAATACTCCCACCTGCCCTAGTCCAGAGCTCTACGCTTTCCTAGGTCCTTTCGTGCATCGCACGCACAGTCCACATTTTTCTTTGCATTCTGTGACCTGGCTGTAATCCTGTTTATTCCCCTATAAAATCAGGTTTTATAGGACACAGAATGCAGACAAACAAACATGGGCTCATTGATCTGCTCTTGCGTGGACTTTGGACTCTTCAGGGCTCAGTGTCTCCTGGCAGGAGTTGCAAGTCTGTTCGGTGAGATATACTGTGCGAGTTGCTCTCTTATAACGTGTTTTTACACCACTGTTTATTCCTCACGTAGCTTTTCTGTGTTATTTACACAGCGATACCACATTTACGTAGAGGCGGGCAAACCACCTGGGAACCTTGAGCTCAAAATACGGATTTTTTTATTGGATGCAATGCAACTTAGTGGCTGCAGTCAGGTTCTTGGATTTTTGGGCCCCTGAAAAGAAAGGGAATGTGCTATACCCCTTTAATGTGAAGATACTGTACCTTCCGGTCATCCCACCCAGAGCCTTCTTCCGCGATCTTGATTCCCTCCTGCGTACACTCATATGGGGATCGGGCAGGCACAGAATAGCGCTTAGGATACTGCAACTGACAACCACCCAGGGAGGCCTAGGAGCCCTTTCCTTCGAGTCTTATTTCTTGGCGACTCAACTCCAGTGGTTATCTTACTGGACGGCGGGGCGGTACATGGGCGAAACACACACCCCGACGGGACAGATCCCCATTCCGGAACTCACCCGTCTCCTTTTCCTGGGTACGAAACCACGGCATACATATCCCCTACAGGTGACGGTGGCATGTCGGTGCATGCTCAGGGTACATCGCATATCGCCCGAGACACCCCCATATTCCCCGCTACTTCCGCTGATCGGTTGGCCCAGGCTCGACACATACTTCCTAACCAACATGCTCACTGCATGGACGACATGCGGGATCACGGACATGGAATACCTCTTTGAAGAGGGCCAGCTCAAACCTTTCCGACAGCTCGTGAACGAGTACGACCTCCCCCCAGGTCAGTTCCTGCGCGACTGTCAGTTCCTGGAAGGCTTCCGCCCCCTTCACAACCTTCAGGCTGGGGAACCAGGTACGCACCCGGTTATACACGCCATCCTTCACATGGGGATGGGCCGACACCTGGTTACCTGGCTATACAGGGCGCTATGCGACATTGTGCACACACACCCATGACAGCGCTGCGCGCCACATGGGAAGACGAAATCGGACGCCCACTACACGACTCTGACTGGGTCAAGGCTCTCGAAGCCCCCAAAAAGACATCTAGAAATGCCCGTTTCAAAAACGTACAATACAACATTCTTCCTAGGGCATATTTAACGCCAGCACGATTCTACCCCGACTCCCAATTCCTTTGCCCCAGATGACACTCCCAGGGCGCAGACTTCCATCACATGTTCTGGAGCTGCCCTACCCTCCACACTCTATGGCAAGCGATCCATACCACTCTGACAGACCTCACACAGGGGTGTGGAATTATTTTAAAAATCTACTTGGCCAAGGACAAAATGTTACACAAATCTACTTGCCCTCTGTAAATATCTGCTTGCCCTACCTACTGTATAAATCACTAAGCTAGGTCTGCACAGAGAGAGCCTGCACTGCAATCAGTGCAACATATCTGCAATACATATTTCAAATGCCAGTTCAATTATGCAGTGAATGGTGATGCACACTTATATGCAAATGTTGAACTGGCTAGTTGTACAGCATGTGTGAAGAAGTCATTGTGCACTGCACCCACGTATCAGCAGGTTTGTCTGTGCAGAATTTCATATGTAAAGAAATGATATCTAAAGGCAGAGAGTAGACTGGTAATTGACTACATTATTGCTGTCTTTGGGGACGACTGTGTCAGAATATGAACCTGTAGAACAGAAAGGGTTTCGTCTCATAGTTCTCCTGCTTCAAAAATCCACAAGAGATGTTCTGATAAACATGTGTGGATGGGAATAACTGCACTGCCAAGTTTATTAACTCATCATGGAGCAGCAAAATCATGTAGCAGAGGTACTGTGGTTCACTTAGACTGTATCCATGATTCTTGTCAGAGTTTCTATACTTTTTATGGGGAAGTTAAATCAATTTCTCCTTTTACAATCCTCAGTAGGTGTAAGGTGGTTATTATGGTGTATGCAAGGCAACATCTGCACATTCTTCCCCCACACAAGTATCATATACAAAACTGGCAGTATTAGTACAAGGTTCTCTTGCACAGTACTGGTGTAGTAATGGTGGAAGCAGCATGATATGGAGAGGCAAGTTTGTCTAACTCAGAATAAAAGTTATGTAGAACAAATCACACACACACACACATTTACATAGCAGCAAATAAAACATAATTTCCTTCTCACAGCAAAGGGAAGGACAGCTAAGTTAAAGAAACAGTCAATCTAGAAGTGGAGGGCTAAGGATCATTGTGATGGAGGGGTAGTGAGTCACTGGACAGACTCAGCATTTCATTTCACGTCACCTAGCAAGGACACCTGGGCTTAATCACAGTAGAGTTGGAAACCCTTTCCTGGTCTAATGGATATTCAAGGAAAATTTGACGAATTAAGATTATTTATACTTCAACTACCAGGATGTCTAATTCCAATATTAACTGTTCAGCTGAACAAACATCAAAAAGTGCCACTACTAGTTTTTATGTTCTCTCTGTTATTGTGGTCTCTGACCATCATCTAACCCCTTTTGCAGACTGACTCGATATCGTATTTCCCTGAAGGACCAAAAAAGGTTGTAAGAGGAAGGGAGCAGGGGGTACACCAAAACCATACTTAGGGCATGGACCAACACACTGCACAAATGCCAACACGACAAAGCCCATCCCTCCCTGCTTTTTAGCCCTAGTCATAAGAGGTGTAAAGGTCTTCAACTCCTCTCAACATGAACCTACCCACCACTTCAGACAAGATGAAAACGCACACCTTGCACTGATAGCAAATAAAGTTAACACCCCTAATTAATAACTGCAACATAAAGCAATGTATACAGCACCTACTGCTAATGGTTGCAGGCAAAATACCCTCCAGTAATTGCACCACCCTTCATTATAGATAATAATCAAATACAAAAACATACAAATGTGCTACTGTTTTTTTTCCCACAGGGTACATCTTTAGCCAGAAACAGTTTGGGGGTAGATTGCTAAAATATAAATCCATAGTAATCTAGGAACCAGTTAAGGTTTAATAACTGACAAGCACACTTTGGGAGTGAGCCTTTAGCTGGAGTGCAACTGCAACCAGATCACATCCCATATTTCCAGACAAAGGCAGAGGAAGAAGACATTAGGAATGTTGGAGCACCATGCTAGAGTGCGGGTGTGAACTAAGCAATTACAATTCTTGTGGCAGCAGGTGTGTGAACTCACTGAGCTATTTTTCTTGCTCATGCACCCTGTATTCCCATTCCTGTAGGTGCTCTGTTCTGCATTGTGAAGGATAAGTGATGGGGTGTACAGGTTCCTCGACCTGCACTTAAGAGTGCATAGCACAAGAATTATGCAGCAGGTGCACTTATAGGCTGTGCTATCCTACTGGCGTGTTCTTCTCGCACACACCATACAATTGTTCCTACCATCCCACTACTAGCCCAGCTCTTAATCAGCTACTACATTCTAAAGTCGAAAGGGCCTAGGTTCAGAGCATAGCCATTCTTTTCAGTTGAGAGGAAGACGAAGTCATTATGAATTGGCCGAAAAATCCTTGCAAATGTGCGCATCAACTGCATATTTGTTTTAAATGGTGCAGAAGCAAGTACTCTGCTGCAGCACTAGATCAATAGAGTAGCCGTGCATCTGAACTTGCATTTCAGATACCACCAGTGTCTGATGCACAAGGTTATCGGGGACAGGCAGTGTAAGTGAAACCACAATGCATGCCCTGCCTGCTTTAGAGCAGAGTCAGAGAGACGGCTGGGAAGTGCAGGCGGCTGGGAAGTGTAGGCCCTCGTGTTGGAGCACAACATGGAGCTTGTCATATATCCTTTACACACATTCAGCAACCAATGTAGATATTGCAGAGGGGGCAGATCTCGGAGCACAGGGCCACACAGAGTTAAGCGAAGGAGAAAATAAAAAAATACAGGAACCTACATCTGATTCCTAGAATGAGGACGGCACTGGATCAAATTACAAAGGGCAGAGGGCGAAATGACAAGAATGAAAACCCCTCTCCTCCCTCACCCAAGCCTCTTACTAGTGAATGCTGAAAGTGAACTTCGGAAATGCACAGGAGTGCCCCTAAGCCCACCCCCAGACTGAGATAACCAATAGTCTTAATTTAATATCACCCAGGACCCCGTCTAATAATAAAAATGCACTCTAGACATCAACAATTCTTCATACACAGACCCACTCATCTTAAACTATCCCAAAATACATGCACAGTCGCCCACACAACCATAAAGACCACAAACTTCCTTTTGATACAGACTTCAGTTTCACTGGCAAGGTATGTAGTCCAGTGTCAAAATTGTTAACTGCGTTCTGAAAAAAAAGTCTAATCCTGAATTGCTCTTCAGGCGATTTGCGATCCTGACGAAACGAGTTGACCTCCCAGTTCACCTGCCAGTGTTTCCTGAAAAATAAGCCAAATGAGTCACAGTTCACAAACAAAGAAGTGACACACAAAGACTCCCACACTGACAGGTGGCGCGCATACACCGCTGTCAGAACAGACCGATGTAACACACTCATGAAGGCTCACCGTAGACAAACCTGCCTCGGGACCGTGCAGCCTCACAATTAACATTGTTACAACGCCGGACCTCACCACCAGTATCCGATGCTCACTGTCAAGTCTCTTGCAGGGCTGTGTCTTGGTGCTCTCGTCAAAGCACAGATTATTAGAAGTGACGGCGGGAAGACACCCCATTGCAGCAGCTGGTGCCTCAGGCCCCTCTGGGGTTAACTCACGTGCTGAATGCTGAGTTGCTGACAGCGCTCAATTCATGTTTAAAGAGGCAGGGGCACAGATTGTTCCTGTGCCTGGTAACATGTTTCCGACGCAGGGGAGGGGAGCGCAATCCGATGCTCATGACGATCAGAGGCCTCAAAGTTCTCTGCGTGTCTGTGCGCCGCAGAGTGCCCACAGCGCCGATATTTATTATTTACCCAATTTAATGTCTACTTGTCCCTCGGACAAACTAGACATTAAATCTTCTTGCCCATCATAAACATCAACATGGTTCGGGCGTCGGGCGATATGATTCCCCCACCCCTGCTCACAGGACTTACAACCCTCGCCACATGGGAGGCCAGAGCGCTGGGCATATTCAGGATCCACAAGCATCTGAGGGCACACAAGCGTTTCATCTCCCTGGTGCTATTACTGGCAAAGAGGAGCATAGCCATGCACTGGCGATCCCCTGCGGGCCCCCCCTTGGCGGCATGGGTGGGAGCAGTATGTAAGTGGGCGGCGGCGGAGGAGGATGCTTTACGCGAAGAAGAGGTTAAAGGGGCCCGGAAACGTCCCATCTCCATGGAATGGGCCATGCGAATGCACAGCTTCAAACAGCTGACACAGGAGACAGCTCCGGAACCCCTCCGCCCCCCCGCCCAGTTCCGCCACCCCTAGCCCCCCGGCGCAGTCATGATCCCAGCCCTTAGGCTCTCTCTCTGATAGCACCACGATTCCGCGATACAGCTAGTCAAGTCCGGTCTCACCAGACCTGTATCGCCCCCCTTTCCTACGCACACTTCGCACCCACATGCTTCTTCCCCTAGTTTATACCCCACACGTTACTTGCTACTGCTAGCACACGGACCATACAGACCCGACCTAATCACCACTGTTCCCCCATTCTCGACCTCCACTGCTGTTTGTGCACACTATTGCGTATATGTCTCATGATATGTTCTGTATTGTGCAATATCGAAATGCCAATAAAAACAAGTTAATAAAAATAATGTGAAGACACTGTGACACATTCAGGGCAGTATGCATCTCAGTAGATAAATTAAAGGAAGTAAGCCAAAGTAGGAGAACACTTTAATAACGGTAACAAAATGAAGCACAGAAAACACTGTATGCAAGTTACAGTGCGAGGAATATTGTGAAAATAAAGTTAAACAGTAACAAAAGAACATGACTAGACCTCACAGCTCAACTGTACATAACTTTGTCACTTAGACCATAACAAAATATTTAGGTTTAAAGTATTTTATTAAAGTACAAAAAGAGCATGGGGAAGGGAATAGGAGGTCAAGCGAATACACAGTACAAGAAGCGGAACGCTGCAGCGGTTCAGAAGAAAAGGAGGGAGGCAGGAAGCCCCAGTGGGTAACAAGGCATAAGTCATAAAGCAATAAGGTATTGTGAATGACCCCCCAGGAGACCCCCGCTCCCCAAGCAAGGCAGAGCTGGAATAACGTCCCGCATTACAGTAAAGAAGAAAGCACACCGTCCCCCCAACCCCCCGTCCCCAGAAAAAGAGAAAAAAGAGAAAGGAGGAGGAAAAAGAAGAAAACAATACCCCAACATCCCCGTCCGAAAATCAGCATTAAAAGCATGTAACCCCACGCCCCACCCCCAGCCCCAGTCCCCCGAACCCTCACATTCACTCCGCTGTAGCCGCCGGTGGTGTCAGCCTAAGGAGTCGCAGGTACCGTGGACATGTGAGTTCGCGAAACTCCGTGGACAGCAGTGCCAAAAAGGGGTGCCAGAGCTCTTCAAACTGATCAACATTCCCAGCCACCGTGAGCGACATCTTCTCCATGCCTAGTACCTGCCAGAGCCTGTGTAGCCAACCAGTGATGGAGGGGGCAGTAGGGGTGCGCCAGAGTACAAGGATGTTTTGGACCGCGGAACCTAGCGCAATCGCAATCTGCCTACCCCTACGGGACTTCAGCGGGTACATCAGGTCATTGGGGAGGCCTAGCAACACATACGCGGGGAAGCGCAGGAGCTCGATCTCAAAATGCTTATCTACCTCATCCAGGACCTCCTTCCAATAGGTCGACAGCACCGGGCACTCCCAGAGAATATGCGTGAGGGTGCCCTCCTGGCCGTAGCCGCGCCAGCAACCTTTATCACCGATTTTGCGCATCTCATAAAGCCTCTCCGGGGTGTAATACCAATAGGTGGATACCTTAGTAAAGGTCTCCGTCAGCCCAGTGTGGTACGCAGAGTGCCTCGCCCGATACGCAATCTTGTCCCACTCCTTGTGGCTCAAGGACCTGGCCAATTCCCTGTGCCAACGCTCCCTCCCTGGGTTATGGTAATGAAACGGCGGGGGTTGGAGAAACTTGTACAAGTCGGTGATAAGCTTGGCATCCGAGGCCCGGGTTACCAGCCATCGCTCATAGGGCGTAATCGAACGGGCAGCGACGTCGCGTACTGAGGGTTGAAGAGCCCAGTGGCGGACTTGCATATAACGCAGCCTGTCCCCTCCGTCAGGCCAAACTCCTGTCGGAGCTGCTGGGAGGGGAGCACACCCTCCGGCCCGTAAATCTGGAAAAGCACCCTGCAACCCGCGCTCACCCAGTGGGAAAAGGCTCCCGGTTCCAGGCCCGGAGTGAAGTCTGGATTGCCAGCAATGGGAGTGAATGGCGATGGAAAAGTGGTGAGTTCACGAAGCTCACCCACCGCGTCCCACACTCGCAGCGGAACCCGGGTGATAAAAGAGGCGTAGAGATTAGGCGGGCGGTGAGTGCGCCGCAGGAACGGGACTTCCTGGAGGGTACGGCCCGCAACTGCCTGATCCTGAAAGAGCCAATGCTTGTCCGATTCCCACCGGCTCCATTCCACCAAGTACCGAAGTTGCGCCGCCTGAAAGTACTTCCGGAGGTCCGGGACCCCGAGACCCCCCGCCTCCGGGGCAAGCATGGAGAGGACCCGCTTCATCCGCGGCCTACGACCCTGCCACACAAAGCGGGAGATGTCTGCCTGCATCTGCCGTATCCAACCTACAGGAGGCTGGAGAGGCAGAGCGCGAAAAAGATACAGGATCTGAGGCAGTATCGTCATCTTCACCGCTGCGATACGGCCCAGCCACGAGAGCAGGCCTTTGTTGCATCGGCCGAGTTCATCCTTGACTTTTTTGCCCAGAGCGGAATAGTTAGCGGCGACCATTGCAGGCAGGGAGGGAGCAAGCAAAATACCCAGGTAAGGCACCGTGGAGGAGGACCACTGCAGAGGAAAAAGACGCTGGAGGTCCCGCCTGGTGTCGACAGAGAGCGATACGTCCAGGGCGGCCGACTTAGTCATATTCATTTTAAAGCCCGCCACGCGGGCAAAGGAGTCCAGCTCCTGGACGCAGGCAGGGAGCGACCGTCTGGGGTCATCCAGGGTCAGCAAGACATCATCCGCATATAAGCTGACAGTATGCGTGTATCGCCCCATCTTCACCCCAATAGCGTCCGGGTTATCGCGAATCCTCTGGGCAAACGGCTCCATATAGAGGGCAAACAGGAGCGGCGAAAGGGGGCAACCCTGTCTCGTGCCACGTTCAATGGCGAAGCTGCTGGAGCTGTGCCCGTTGACGCGCACAGATGCTGATGGTCTCCTATAACAATTGAAGACCATAGTGCGGAACTTCTCGCCGATCCCCAGTTTCCCAAGGACCAGCTCGAGGTACGGCCAATGAACCCTGTCAAAGGCCTTCTACGCGTCGACCGATAGCAGCATCCGCTCCCCCGGGACACGTGAGGCCTTTTCTAGCACGTGCGTCACCCTCTTGGTGTTGTCGACCGTCTGCCTACCGGGTACAAAACCGGCCTGGTCCGCTTCCACCAAACCTGGCAGGTGTAGACCAAGCCTGGCCGCCAAGATCCCCGTGTAAAGCTTGAGGTCCACATTCAAAAGCGAGATGGGCCGGTACGAGCCACACAGAGTCCGGTCCTTTCCCGGTTTCGGGATAACCGACACAGTCGCCGAGAGAAGGTCCGGCGGGATAGCTCCTGGGTCGGAGAAGGAATTGAATAAGCGAGCCAGGAGAGGCGCGACAGTGGGACAGAAGGTCTTGTAGAACAAGGCCGTATAGCCATCCGGGCCCGGAGCCTTGCCGTGCTTGAGCCGAGCAATAGCGGAGATGACTTCCTCCACGTGAATATCCCTCTCCAGGTGGTCCGCCTGGGCGGAATCCAGGGTCGGGAGGGTCACGGAGTCCAGATAGGCTTCAGCCGCTCCCGGTGGGGAGGGCTCTGCAGTGTACAGCGCCTCGTAAAAGGCACGAAAGGTATCCGCCACCTCCGCGTCACCGGAAACCGGGACCCCATCTACTCCCACCAGCTCTTTTACCACGTTGCGTTGCTGCGCAGCTCTGAGCCGATGGGCCAGGAGCTTACCGCACCTATCTCCGCCGGTGTAATAGGCATGCTTCAAGCGTAACGCCGCATACTCCGCCCGGTCCAGGTCCAACGCAGAGAGGAGTTTCCGCGCCGCCTTCAGTTGCCTCCAAACACGAGGAGCCCCCGTCCGGCGGTGAACCTGTTCAAGTTCCCTGACCTGCGCCGTTAGTTCCTCCCTCTTGCGTTGGCGCTCCTTATTCTCCGCCGAGGAAATGGAGATAAACTCCCCCCTGATGACTGCTTTCAAAGCCGCCCACTGCGTCGCCAGGGACGTATCGGAGATGTCATTGTGGGTCAGGTACTCTCGGATGACCTCCTCTATGCGCTTCACCACCAGTTTCTTATGGAGAAGCGTGTCCCGAAGCCGCCACATCCCTCTGGAGGGGGGGGCCGCCGGCCAAGCAAAAACTCCGGAAACCGGCGCATGATCGGACAAGGACAAGACCCCGATGTCCGCCGCCGTGGCGGCTGAGCGAAGCGGGCCGCTCACCAAGAGATAATCTAACCGCGAATAAGTGCGGTGTGCGTGGGGAAAATATGAGTAGTCCCTGTCGGCGGGATGCATTGTGCGCCAGAGGTCATGTAGGTCCATCTCAGCAATCTGGTCTTGCACCGCCCTAGAAAGCTCCCCCGTCTGCGGAAAGCGCTGGGCAGACCTATCCAGGGTGGAGTCGAAGACCATGTTCAGGTCTCCCCCCAAGATGATATGGCGGTCGGGCGAGGCAGTAACGTCCACTAACACAGAGTCCAGGAAGCGATCCTGGTGGTCATTCGGGCTGTAAACGGAACCAACCGTAAAGGTAACACCTCCCAGACGCATGCGATACACTAGAAGCCTCCCCTTCTGCTCGGCATGTTTATATAACACTTCACCCCTGAAGGAGCTAGCTAGGAGAATGGCCACCCCCGCAGTCTTAGTCGCAGCCGAGGAAAAGAGTTGCGTGGGGAACTTGGCAGAGCGCAACCTATGACAGTCTTTAGAGAGTAAATGGGTTTCCTGCAGGAGGCAAATATCCGCCTGCGACCCCTCTAGCAGGGAAAGGATCGCCCTACGCTTTACAGGGTTATTCAGACCCTTAACGTTAAGGGTCACTACTTTCAGGGGCGGCATCGCTCACGGGGAAGCAAAGCGCTATGCAGCAAGCGAGGGATCAGCGGGAGGGGCACGCGGGGCAGGGGAGCAGGGAAGGCCAGGATCGGCTTCGCAAGTGTTCGGACAGTATCGGACGGGACCCCCCCAGCACCAAACCAGTTCTTAAACCCCCCCAAGACCAACCCATGGCAACCAGCCAAAACCAAAAACAAGAAAAAACACCTCATTGTCTCAGTCCAGCCCAAGAGGGCGAGTCTGCAGAAAACAGTCAAGTGGACGTCCAGCCACACACCTCCAACCGCTCCCCCCCAACCCCCAGCCCAGCATCATAGAAGCTAAGAATCTCTCCCCCCAAAGTAAAGTTAGGCCGTCAAGGCCACACCGTCAGATTCAGGCAAGTTCCTGGCCGCAGTCCTCAGGGCCTCCGCCATATCCGCCCTAATGGTAGGAGAGTCAGGACGACTCGCTGCAGCCGACGATTGGCGCCTCCTCGATCTCCGCCGGCCCCGCCGCTCGGGGCGCCTCCATGCGGGCGTAGCTCCTTCTTCCTCCGTAGCTGCGAGTCCCAGCACCCCACAGACATCCTGTAGGGAGCGCAGCTGATGTAGCACCCCATTCCATCGAAAGATAAGACGGAAGGGGTGACCCCAGGAATAAGCCGTTTCATGCTCCCGTAGAAAGTCCGTGGCGATGCGGAAAGACCTGCGCTTCTGCAGTGTGATGGCAGACAGGTCTTGATAGAGCGCCACGGGTCGTTCTCGGAAGGACAGCGGTTGCTTCCTGCGGGCCTCCGTCATGATGCGCTCCTTCAAGGGGAAATCCGGCAGGAATGCCAGAATATCAGGCGGGGGCGCCGATGACTGGCGCTGGCGGCCCACCCTGTGTGCTCTGTCGATGCGGATCTGGAAATCCGCTCCTTCTTCCAAGATGTCGCGGAACAGGTCTTGCAGATAGGCCACTAGGTCCGCACCCTCATCCGCGGACGGAACGCCTCGCACCCGGATATTATTCCGCCTGGACCTGTTCTCGAGGTCCTCCGAGTGGGCCTGGAGCTCGACACACTGCTCCCGTAGGCGGAGGACGTCCTGTTGAAGGTGGACTATCTCTTCGTCGCGACGCTGGGCCGCCGTTTCCACAGTGTCGACCCGCTCGCCCAGGCCTTCAACCTCCCTACGCACTTCACGAACCTCTCCGGCCACCTCGGTCTTGAGAGTCTGGAATTCCTCCTTGAGGGAGCTGAATAAGTCCTCCATAAAGGACCTCGTGACTGGCGGTTCGCCTCCGGTGGCGTCCGTTGAGGCCCGGGAGGACCCCGGGGACGGCTGCGTCCTGTCGCGTAGTTGCTGGGACCTGCCGAGCATTTCCGGCAGAGTGCGATCTCCCCGTGCCGCGCCTCGTCTCCCAGTCATCCTGGCCTCCGCGGTGGATGAGGCCGAGAGCCAGCCGCTGTGGATGAGCCCCACTGCACGAGGGCACCAGACGTGAAGGCCTCACCAAGGACAAGGGTGGTGCGTCACAGGCGACAAAATGGCGGCCCGGGTCAGGGCGAGACGACCGTCGAGCCAGTCAGGGTGGTCAGCAATGTTCCAGACGGAGGCCTTCAGCTGCGTGCTCCCAGGGAGGACAGCAAATGTGTAGGCACCAGGAGGAACCAAGGCGCCCACATGATAAGGGCGCGGGCGAGGCCACCAGTTCCAGCTCCACAAAGACAAGATGGCGGGAGGGCGGCACCCGGGAGGGCAGCCTAGGCCAGCAAGTCTATGGGCGACCCCAAACAGCGATGGGTCGGGAAGAAGCGAAACCAATGCCTCCCATTAACACCGGCCAGGACGCCCAGGCTGGGCCCCGCTCCGACTCCGTCGTCCTCCACTTCCAAGCTCGGGGTCCGCAGGGCGTCACACACCGACACCCGTGGCAGGGGGGTGGATCGCCGTCACCGGGCTGGGGTCTGTCGTCCAGCGATGGTCTTTGCGACAAGGGCGCCGGCCCGGAAGCCTCCACACTCCGCGGAGTCCGTCTAGTCCGCTCCCCGGGGTCTCCAGCTTTTCAGCACTCGGCCCAGCCGAGGCGCGCGGACAGCGCCGCGATATGCTCCGCCTCCAGGTCCTTCTCCTCGGGGCGACCCAGGCTCTGCTACCCGGAGCGATCGTTGAGCAAACTTTTCGGGGACTTCCCCCGGGGCCGCAGAAGTCAAAGTGGTATCAAACTGTGCTCCAAGAACTCCGGCACAGTTCTCTCGCCCGCAGTGCAGCCGCGGGGGGAGAGAAGCGCAGGAATCGGGGGATCGAGCTGAGCTGGGCCGGGGGAGCTACGGGAGGAAGCGTCCGCTCACCCCGCCATCTTGGCCACGCCCCCCGTGCATAACAAAATATTTAAAACGTTCTGAAACAGAAACTTTCCTACTAGACAATCTGTAAGCATGCGCACTTGCACTAGGTTCAGGATGATCGCAGCAACGTTTCCATCAGGATTATCCTCATTAACGTTGTCTGACACAAGGTATCTCCAGCCCGACATCACCCAATGGTTACGTACCACTGAAGTTTTAGGTGAATGAATTAGAGAAACTTTTCCTTTATTCCACACCTTGCCACCATCCACATTTACATGATTCTTCACTCCAACAACACGTACGTTTGCAGAAAATATCGATCAACCCATCCTGACAGGAACAATTTTTTAAAATTCTCACTCAGTCACCAACTTTCACCTCCTAACTCCTTTTTTTTCACAATGGAGTTTTGAGTTCTTCTCCAAGGCTCTCCTCACACTAACAGCGTAACCATCACATCACAATTTATCAACTTGTGATTCATCAATTCTCTGTTCATGTCAGTATCAGCTACTCTACCCCTCATCAAAGTAAAAGGAGACACACAGGTGGTACTGTAGGAGAGTAGGGTCTGCAATCCTATGATCACCCAGATTTTTTGCTTTTGTTTCACTGGCTTACGACTTTCTCTGGCTGTGGGCCTGCCAATCAGACCCACAGCCTGGCTGTTCTCTTTCTAAATTACGATATGTACCCTAGGTGCATTTACCAATTGGTACTGGGCCACCTTATCAGACCCTGTAACTCAGGGCATAGGTGTACCCAGGGCCGCCAGGGGCTGCAGCATGTATTATGCCACCCCTGGCTGGCCTCCTAAATTTGACACAACTGGCTGCATGACAGCTGGGGCGAAGTCGTGTAATCACCCTTTGCTTTAGATATAGTAGCTCTATATCTAACCCTACAATGGACACCCGAGTTCCTACCAGTCACTCCTATGGCAGGCCTTGACAATCCTGAAGGCAGAGTGCATGGGCTCGTGTGAACTGTGTTCTGGCCCGAGCCGAGCCGGTTGCAGCTTGCGGAGAAAAGACCCAATGGCTGTTCCATGATAACGCGTACCACATCGGTAACTTCGGTGTCGCGTTATCAAGACATGTCGAGTAAGGTGTCATACGAATCGGGGTGCTGCCCTCTCACCAACCCTGGCGACGAGGTTAGCATTCCGCCCTTCTAGAGGGACACGACATGTACGTAACTGTGAACCCCGGTTAAAGTTAACGAAAGCCTCAGCTCCACAAAATGGATGCTGCCACCACAGACACGAGTCTGACCTCCTGCTGCTGGGAGTCCTTCCAGCGAGGAGCGCTTGGACAAAGGGTTTCCTGTCGAGGGCGGTGTTCGCACCGTCCCAGACAGGGTTTGTGTATTCTGGGTAGGTAGGGCTTTTGCGAGAAGGTGACTGCGGAGTGGCACCCCGGTGCTCACTACGCATCTGCCGGTTAGAACCAGTTCCAGGGGCGACAGCCCTGGCCTGGGGAAAGTCCGGCAGGGGAGAGGGGTGTAACTACCCCCCTTCCTGGTCCCACCCTTAGGGCAGGACCTAGTCATGTACCCACCCCTTTCTTTAGGATAAAGGCCGGAGCGGGGACCCTTCCAAATTAGATCATCTTTGAATCAAGAATACTTTCTACGAAAGGACTTCAAGACTCTTCTCAAGATTTCTCCCTTGTGGCTAAGGAGTAGTCACCCTGCATCAGCGGGCACCATCTAAGAACTCTGCGGTTTGCTGTAAGTCCTTCCTCAAGGAATCCGACGGCCCAGCTCGACGAGAACCGGCTTCCCTGGCACCTCTGACCTCTACCCACGTCATCAGCTCAGCTGTGATCTGTGGGTGCGACGAGACCTCGAGGGACCGGCCATCATCAGAACCTGCACGCTCTTAAAACCAGCACGACCATCGAGGTAACTCTCTGGTGAGTGCTCTGGGGTCCGAGAAGCCCCGACCCTGAGCCGCTCCAGCACCGAAGTGCAGTCTCCCAGCATCTCCACGATCTGCGTGGGGCCCTTCTGCTCGCTGCTCAGCACGTTGTCTGGTCACTAGCCGCTGGCTTGTGTCCTTCTGTGACGACATCCGAGAATCATCACTGCCGGTCTGGTTGCTCCAGACTGGCCCTTGCTTCCATCTTTTCGAGAAGCACCCCGGACCCTCCTGGTCCACCCAAGACGCCGACAGCGTCATCCTTCGTGGGACAGCTCGCACCTCCACCGTGGTCGCCGACAACGCCTCCTGGTCCGTGAGACTGCAGAGCCTAGCGTCGCCCACTCACCTGGTCGAGGTGACGGCCAACCGGTGCCTTCCTGGTACCCTCTGACTACTGGCTAGTAGTACGAACTTGGTCCCCTCTGCTTTCAGGTTTCATCAATCTCCGATCCAGGCTTGGATCTCTACGAACTATTCATCACTGGTCGCCGGCCAGCAACTCCTTTTCTTCCGGCTCCTGGCTCGTCAGCGAAGACCCCGACGCCTGTAAGACTTGTGCAGCCGCAGCCCTCGTGGCTAGGTAACTCGGCATTTCGGTGCCTGCATAGCCTCCTTACTCTAGGGTCCCGAGTCCCTCGCTTCCGACTTGCCTTAACCTTCCCGTGTCCTCGGACACTTGTTTAAACGTGCACTTGAAGTATTTGCTAAAGAGATTTGGTTTGTGCTTAGTACCCTGTCCTCATAAAGAGTACAGGGCTGTTGTGATTCTTAATAAATATACTGTTTATTTTCATAACACTTGTGTGGTGTCCTTTCACTGGGTGTTCAAGGGGTACATGTGTGGTAAACAGCTAGCTTAACGCGCCCTCTCGAGTCTTTAGCCTTAGACTGCTCGTATCCACGCTACTAGGATAGCTAGTCTATAGGTTGACTTACAACCAAACACCATAAGGGTCGTTGGAACGATACATAGCGGTCGCTAGAATAGCGAACGTTGCATATCGGGCCAACTTCTCACATTGGTGAGCAGCGGTTGGGATTTGAGCTTGCTGTTGTTTTACCACACGTATCCTAAGAATATCTTGTTGAAAGATCGCACAAGTACTGTTAGTACATATAACTAAAGCTTAGAATACTCTGAGTTCTACTGAACCAGCTGTTGTAGCTCCTCAAGGCTTAGCACACCTTGGCTACAACTCTTAGCAAGGGTACAGTAGGAAAACACATAGTGTAGGTAGGTGCATCACTTACACCACACTAGAAACAGTATGTCGGGCCAAGGAGGAAACTCTGAGTCTCCCCTTGTGTCAGTTGACCCTCCACAGGTCATCCCTTCAGGATATACTGTACAAGGAGTTAAGAGGACTGTGTCACTCCCGGAAGATTCAGCAGGGGTCTAACCCCACAACGTCCTTTCTGATTGGTCTCTTGGAGACTTATGATGCCAGGAGAGCTGAGAAACTTCGTAGCTCTTCTAATCCAGAAGGAGACATGCCTCCCCTCGAGGGAACCCGGGACGATCCTGACCTCATACACCTCGCAACTGAGAACGAAGATGGCGAGGAGGATGAGGATCTCTCTGGGGACGAGGCAGATAAGGGACAGGTAGAAGTCGTCAGACTAACACGGTCCAACTTAAGCAAACACGATAGTGGTACTGGGGAAACCCCGGCGCTACTGTCGGGTCCGCTTAACATGGGGAATGGACGAGCCAGATCTCTGTCAAGAGGCTCTGGCAGATCCCTTCATACCAACGGCTCTCACAACTCTTCTCAAAGAGGGATGACGTCCCCTCAGAGGAGAGTGTACGAAGCGAAGGAAAGGGCAGCTAATCTGAGGATCGAAAGGGAAGAACTTGCCCTGGCCAAGGAAAAGCTTGCTTTTGCTAGAGAGCAACAGTTAAGTGGGGCAGTCCCCACTGGTGGCAGCAATGTACCTAGTAATAGGGAAAAGAGTTTCGATACGAAGCACCTTGGGAAGATAGTGCCCCCCTTTAAACAAGGGGACGACATCCACAAATGGATTACTGCTTTGGAGAGGGCCTGCACTGTGCAAGGTGTTCCCCAGAGTCAGTGGGCGGCTATCTTGTGGCTCTCCTTTGAAGGTAAAGGAAGAGACAAGCTCCTCACCACAAGGGTGGAGGACGCTAACAATTACCAAGTCTTGAAGAATACACTCGTTGAAGGGTTCGGCCTAACCACTGAGCAGTACAGGGTGCTGTTCAGGGATACCCAGAAAACGCAGTCTCAAGATTGGTCTGATTTTGTCGATTGTGCCACTAAGGCTTTTGAGGGCTGGTTGCTGGGCAGTAAGGTTACTGATTACAAAGGATTGTATAATTTGATGATGAGAGAACAAATTTTAAACAATTGTCAGAACCAGTTGTTGCATCAGCATCTTGTCGACTCGGATCTGACCTCTCCCCAAGAATTGGGACAGAAGGCAGACAAATGGGTTCGTACGAGAGTTAAACAGAACCAGGGCCAGAATCAAGGTGGTCAGAAGAAAGCAGACCAGAAGGGTAAAGATTCTAAGGGGGAACAAAATGACCAGAAGTCTTCGACAGGTCCCCAACAACCCAAAGAGGGTGGGGGTCAGGCTCCCCAAAAGAAGAAAGAAGGCCAATCCAAAAGATGGTGCCAGTACTGTAAAAGTAAATCTCACTGGTTTAGTGAGTGCACCAAGAAAGGAGGAGGGCAGACTCCTGCCACTGCAGCCCCTAAGGCACCTGTGCCCCCTAGTACAGTCAGCAGTGGTAGTGCGCCTCCCAAGGGTTTAGTAGGGTTAACCCTGGGTTCTGAGGGGCGTGACAACTTAGTTGGCACACTCACTCAGGCTGTCCTTGTCAGTACAGGGGACGCAGACGTATCCCCTGACGTAAGCCCCAATACTTTGGGCAAATACCGACAGACGCCTTTCATAAATGGAAAGATGGCTCAGGCCTATAGGGACACTTGTGCCAGCGTCACCATGGTGACGCCTAACTTTGTGGACCCTGGACAGATCATGCCAGGTACAGAATTCCTGGTGACCAATGCAAGCAATGTCACTACCAATCACAGTATGGCAATTGTAGCTTTCTCCTGGGGAGGGGTAACTGGCCAAAAGAAGGTTGTAGTTAGTCCAGACCTCCCAGTGGATTGTTTGTTGGGCAATGATTTGGAGTCGTCACAATGGTCAGAAGTGGAGCACCGGACTCACATGGAAATGTTAGGTTTGCCAGCACATGTGTTCGCTGTGACTAGGTCACAGGTCAGGAAATGCCCCACTGAACAGGTGCTGGATCCTGGAACAACGGACCAGACACCTCCCAAGAAAAAGAGCAGTAGGGTTAAGGCTGCGCCTTCCCCCTTGCCCCAGGTCGAGGATCAAGTCTCAGAGGAGGCTGACCTACAGGAATTGAGGGAAACTGAGCCTAGGGAGTTCGAACTTGATCAAGTTGAATTCTTGGGCTCAGGGGGACCCTCAAGGGAGGACCTGGGGAAGGACCAGTTAGACTGCCCTTCTCTTGAACCCCTCAGGCAGCAGGCTGCTGCTGAGGCTGCTGGGAACGCCACAGGTACCCACAAGGTATACTGGGAAGATGGACTCCTGTACACTGAGTCAAGAGACCCCAAGCCTGGCATGACCAGGAGGCTGGTCGTACCCTTGTCTCAGCGTGGTTTCCTACTTACCTTGGCCCACGAGATTCCCTTAGCAGGTCACTTAGGCCAGACGAAAACGTGGGACAGGCTTGTCTCACACTTTCACTGGCCTCACATGAACGAAGATACCAAGGAGTTTTGCCGCTCCTGTGTCACTTGCCAAGCCAGTGGTAAGTCAGGTGGCACGACAAAGGCCCCCCTTATACCAATGCCTGTGGTGGGGGTGCCCTTTGAACGGGTGGGGATCGACATTGTCGGTCCCATGGAACCACCGACAGCCTCAGGGCACAAGTTTATACTGGTGGTAGTGGATCATGCCACCAGGTATCCTGAAGCTATTCCCCTTAGGACCACTACAGCACCTGTTGTGGCAAGAGCCCTAGTTGGAGTATTCTCCAGAGTGGGCTTCCCTAAGGAGGTCGTCTCCGACAGAGGTGCAAACTTTATGTCGAGCTACTTAACTGCTATGTGGAAGGAATGTGGTGTCAACTACAAGTTCACTACACCCTATCATCCACAATGCAATGGGCTTGTTGAGAGATTCAACAGGACCCTAAAAGGGATGATTCATGGACTACCGGAAAAGCTTCGGCGTAGATGGGACGTCCTGATCCCCTGCCTCTTGTTCGCCTACAGAGAAGTCCCACAGAAGGGGGTTGGCTACAGCCCTTTTGAACTTTTGTACGGGCATCCTGTAAGAGGACCCCTGTGTTTGGTGAAGGAAGGATGGGAGAGACCTCTCAAAAAGCCTGCAACCAACATAGTGGACTATGTGCTTGGCCTCCGCTCGCGGATGGCTGAGTACATGGAAAAGGCATCTGAAAACCTTAAGGCCAGCCAAGAACTCCAAAAAACTTGGCATGACCAAAAGGCTGTCTTGACTGTTTACCAGCCCGGACAGAAGGTGTGGGTGTTGGAGCCAGTGGCCCCAGCAGCACTCAAGGACAAATGGTCCGGGCCCCACACCATCCTGGAGAAAAAGGGAGAGGTCACCTACCTGGTCGACCTGGGAACTCCCCGGAGCCCCCACAGGGTGCTTCATGTCAACAGGCTAAAAGCATATGTCGACAGGAAGGACATGAGTTTGCTCATGGCCCTAGATGAGGGACAGGAAGAGGAGAGTGACCCTCTCCCCGACCTGCTCACTCAGAATCCTGACGATGGCTCGGTAGATGGTGTTGTCTTTTGTGGCAGCCTCTCCGAACATCAGCAGAGCGACTGTAAACAGGTTCTTCAGTCGTTCCGACATATGTTTTCTCTGACACCCAGTCAGACCGATTGGTGCACCCATGAGGTCGACACTGGTGACAGCTTGCCCGTAAAGAGTAAAATCTACAGGCAGCCTGATCACGTTAGAGACTGCATCAAAAGTGAAGTGCAGAAAATGTTGGAGCTGGGAGTCATTGAACCCTCGGATAGCCCTTGGGCTAGTCCCGTAGTTCTAGTGCCGAAACCTCACACCCAGGGTGGTAAGAGAGAGATGAGCTTTTGCGTAGACTACAGGGGTCTCAATGCAGTCACTAAGACTGACGCCCACCCAATACCAAGGGCAGACGAGCTTATCGATAGATTGGCTTCGGCCAACTACTTAAGTACGTTTGACCTGACAGCTGGGTATTGGCAAATCAGGTTAGCTGAGGACGCCAAGCCTAAAACCGCATTTTCAACCCCTGGTGGGCACTATCAGTTCGTGGTGATGCCCTTTGGTCTGAAAAATGCACCTGCCACCTTCCAACGGTTGGTGAATCACGTACTTACTGGGCTGGATGACTTCTGTGCGGCGTATCTTGACGATATTGCTGTCTTTAGCTCCACCTGGGAGGATCACCTGGTCCACCTGCGGAAGACGTTAGAGGCACTGCAAGCAGCAGGTCTCACTATCAAGGCCACCAAGTGCCAGATAGGGCAGACACAGGTTGTATACCTGGGCCACCTTGTAGGTGGAGGCCAGGTTCAGCCACTGGAGAGCAAAATACAGTCAATCAGGGACTGGGCTCCTCCAACCACCCAGACTCAGGTTCGAGCTTTCTTGGGCCTGACTGGTTACTACAGGAAGTTTGTCAGGAACTATGGTTCCATCGTGACACCATTAAATGAACTGACAAGTAAGAAAATGCCAAAAAAGGTTCAGTGGACAGCGAGCTGTCAAAAAGCATTCGATGACCTAAAGCAGGCCATGTGCACGGCGCCAATCCTCAAGAGTCCGGACTACTCCAAACCATTCATTGTCCAAACAGATGCTTCTGAGTTGGGTGTGGGAGCTGTTCTTTCTCAACTGAATTTTGATGGTCAAGACCAGCCCATTGCTTTTATAAGCAGACGGCTGACCCCTAGAGAGAAGAATTGGTCAGCTATTGAGAGGGAGGCCTTTGCTGTGGTTTGGGCCCTGAAGAAGCTGAGGCCATACTTGTTTGGCACTCACTTCAAGATTCAGACCGACCATAAGCCCCTCTTGTGGCTAAATCAGATGAAGGGTGAAAACCCCAAACTGCTTAGGTGGTCCATTTCCCTACAGGGGATGGACTTCACAGTGGAACATAGACCTGGTACTGATCATGGCAATGCCGATGGGCTCTCCAGATATTTCCACTTAGAACAAGAAGACTCACCTGGTCAAGGTTAGCTAGTTGTTCCGACGTTTGGGGGGGGGTCATGTAGGAGAGTAGGGTCTGCAATCCTATGATCACCCAGATTTTTTGCTTTTGTTTCACTGGTTTACGACTTTCTCTGGCTGTGGGCCTGCCAATCAGACCCACAGCCTGGCTGTTCTCTTTCTAAATTACGATATGTACCCTAGGTGCATTTACCAATTGGTACTGGGCCACCTTATCAGACCCTGTAACTCAGGGCATAGGTGTACCCAGGGCCGCCAGGGGCTGCAGCATGTATTATGCCACCCCTGGCTGGCCTCCTAAATTTGACACAACTGGCTGCATGACAGCTGGGGCGAAGTCGTGTAATCACCCTTTGCTTTAGATATAGTAGCTCTATATCTAACCCTACAATGGACACCCGAGTTCCTACCAGTCACTCCTATGGCAGGCCTTGACAATCCTGAAGGCAGAGTGCATGGGCTCGTGTGAACTGTGTTCTGGCCCGAGCCGAGCCGGTTGCAGCTTGCGGAGAAAAGACCCAATGGCTGTTCCATGATAACGCGTACCACATCGGTAACTTCGGTGTCGCGTTATCAAGACATGTCGAGTAAGGTGTCATACGAATCGGGGTGCTGCCCTCTCACCAACCCTGGCGACGAGGTTAGCATTCCGCCCTTCTAGAGGGACACGACATGTACGTAACTGTGAACCCCGGTTAAAGTTAACGAAAGCCTCAGCTCCACAAAATGGATGCTGCCACCACAGACACGAGTCTGACCTCCTGCTGCTGGGAGTCCTTCCAGCGAGGAGCGCTTGGACAAAGGGTTTCCTGTCGAGGGCGGTGTTCGCACCGTCCCAGACAGGGTTTGTGTATTCTGGGTAGGTAGGGCTTTTGCGAGAAGGTGACTGCGGAGTGGCACCCCGGTGCTCACTACGCATCTGCCGGTTAGAACCAGTTCCAGGGGCGACAGCCCTGGCCTGGGGAAAGTCCGGCAGGGGAGAGGGGTGTAACTACCCCCCTTCCTGGTCCCACCCTTAGGGCAGGACCTAGTCATGTACCCACCCCTTTCTTTAGGATAAAGGCCGGAGCGGGGACCCTTCCAAATTAGATCATCTTTGAATCAAGAATACTTTCTACGAAAGGACTTCAAGACTCTTCTCAAGATTTCTCCCTTGTGGCTAAGGAGTAGTCACCCTGCATCAGCGGGCACCATCTAAGAACTCTGCGGTTTGCTGTAAGTCCTTCCTCAAGGAATCCGACGGCCCAGCTCGACGAGAACCGGCTTCCCTGGCACCTCTGACCTCTACCCACGTCATCAGCTCAGCTGTGATCTGTGGGTGCGACGAGACCTCGAGGGACCGGCCATCATCAGAACCTGCACGCTCTTAAAACCAGCACGACCATCGAGGTAACTCTCTGGTGAGTGCTCTGGGGTCCGAGAAGCCCCGACCCTGAGCCGCTCCAGCACCGAAGTGCAGTCTCCCAGCATCTCCACGATCTGCGTGGGGCCCTTCTGCTCGCTGCTCAGCACGTTGTCTGGTCACTAGCCGCTGGCTTGTGTCCTTCTGTGACGACATCCGAGAATCATCACTGCCGGTCTGGTTGCTCCAGACTGGCCCTTGCTTCCATCTTTTCGAGAAGCACCCCGGACCCTCCTGGTCCACCCAAGACGCCGACAGCGTCATCCTTCGTGGGACAGCTCGCACCTCCACCGTGGTCGCCGACAACGCCTCCTGGTCCGTGAGACTGCAGAGCCTAGCGTCGCCCACTCACCTGGTCGAGGTGACGGCCAACCGGTGCCTTCCTGGTACCCTCTGACTACTGGCTAGTAGTACGAACTTGGTCCCCTCTGCTTTCAGGTTTCATCAATCTCCGATCCAGGCTTGGATCTCTACGAACTATTCATCACTGGTCGCCGGCCAGCAACTCCTTTTCTTCCGGCTCCTGGCTCGTCAGCGAAGACCCCGACGCCTGTAAGACTTGTGCAGCCGCAGCCCTCGTGGCTAGGTAACTCGGCATTTCGGTGCCTGCATAGCCTCCTTACTCTAGGGTCCCGAGTCCCTCGCTTCCGACTTGCCTTAACCTTCCCGTGTCCTCGGACACTTGTTTAAACGTGCACTTGAAGTATTTGCTAAAGAGATTTGGTTTGTGCTTGGTACCCTGTCCTCATAAAGAGTACAGGGCTGTTGTGATTCTTAATAAATATACTGTTTATTTTCATAACACTTGTGTGGTGTCCTTTCACTGGGTGTTCAAGGGGTACATGTGTGGTAAACAGCTAGCTTAACGCGCCCTCTCGAGTCTTTAGCCTTAGACTGCTCGTATCCACGCTACTAGGATAGCTGGTCTATAGGTTGACTTACAACCAAACACCATAAGGGTCGTTGGAACGATACATAGCGGTCGCTAGAATAGCGAACGTTGCATATCGGGCCAACTTCTCACAGGTACCATGTGTCGTAGTTCTTTTAGCCTATAACATATTTCAACACAGAAGTCCAACATGTATTGTTCATGGAAGCTAATTGCCACTGTTCCTTCCATACCCAGTTGAACCTCTCAACCAGGCCATTGCTTCAAGGATGATAACGAGAAGTCTTTGTATGTCGTATATACAAACATCTTAAAAACTCTAATTTCCATTGACACCAATTGGGTACCGTTATGGCTCTTTCTACTGCGACGGGCGCTAGAACGCCAGAAACTACCGCTGTTGCGGCTTGTGCGGCTGGTGGCAGCGCTATCCCGTGAGCCACGTGAGCTGCGAGCCGGGCTCCTCAATCGCGGCAGGACGCCCCAAATTCTAATCTTGTGAAAACAACAGGAGTAAACCCATCAACCACGTTGGGATTGGGGTAGAAAGTATGCAATTAACATATAGTATTCCAACTGGTCTAACTTGGAGACAATTAGAGAAGATATGTGTAAAACATTATCACAAGGAGATAAGGAGCCTCTTTTGGTATTCCACTAACTTAATCTACGCCATCAAGTGTCCCTGCGGAAAAATCTACGTAGGAAAAACGGAGAGGAAAATCAAAGTGCGCATCAATGAGCACAAATCCAACATCCGCACCAAGAACGACAAATCTAATGTAGCTACCCATTTCCTAGAATTTCACCACACCATCGCTCAATTGAAATTTATTGTCCTAGAAACCATCACGAAAGTAGAAGGAAGAGACAATCAGAAATTCCTTTTACAACGGGAACTTAAATGGATTTATCGTCTCCAATCATTGAAGACACATGGACTCAACGACCGTACAGAATTTAGTTGTTATTTATAAACTTGATGTTTACATGTATTTATATGTACTGCTCTTTGTGCATCCTTTCATACTTACTCCTAAGTTATCTATTTTACACATCTCCACCTCACCCCTCACCCAAGATGGCCACCATAATCACTCTTTTCTATGTCCACTACCACCCCCTCCCACACATCACGTTAGTCCATTCTTTATTACCACGTTTATTCACCTAGCCCGCGTCTACCCTTCGTGTCCACACGCTACTTCACTCGAGACCCGAACACACCGCGACTCCGTTTCAAGACTTCGGCGCTCGCGCCATGAAGTAAGTTCCCTCTAAATACCTCGCGATTCCAGCAGGAATTAACATTTAATCAACTCGTCACTTAACAATTCCTATTACTCTCTCCATAGCCTCCCTGCCGCTTACGCCGCTACAGTCTCGTAAGTACCAGGCTCGCGCCACATATCACTCCCCCCTCCACACGTCCATACAAAACTCCAAACACTACCTATATCACTACCCCACTAACTTATCCTCTAAACAGCCCATTTCACAACCCGCCTATTTGTTTCTCCATATCACGAGCACTTTGTTTTCTAACTCTCACGATTCCCCTCGCTTGACAACCCAGCCACCTTAGAGCCATTTATATCTTCTTCTTTCAGTACTCCTTGAGAAAGGGCTAGATTAGCCCGAAATGCATCGGAGTTCCACCTAATGAAAGTACTATGATTTCAACCTTGAATTCTTTGATATGCTATCAATATCATGAATGAAAAAAACTTATGAAAATAAAGAACAATATACAACTCTTCAATAACCTCGGAGTCTTTCATGATCCTAAGGAGTGCCTCTACCTACAGGGATGCATACGCAGTTTCATGCGCGCACAACTCACTAGTTGAAGTAATGTCCTCCATACACGAAAAAATAATAGCTTTCAATAAATTACCAATCGAAGGTAAGGTTGAAGTAAGAAAAAATAATGTTCAAAGCAGTGTCCAGACATTCGACAACCTGATGGTAGAAGGATATACAAGTGAAAAATTAGATGAAAATTTAGACAAAATCATCCTGGACAGCCAACTTAGAATAAAAGGACATATATCTTTCCTGCCAGAGTCAACAATGATGTTAGAAAATGATGAAGTCACAAATTTGGAAATAAACTGTTCAGAACAGATTAAACAGAGAAAATAATCACTCAACCTATTACCTATTCGATCAGTCAGGCAGCAAAAAATACCACCAACTGGCAATTGGGTAAATGGAATAACTGAAGATAGCATACAAGTTCCAGGTGCCATTACAAAAAAATCGGAAACCACTCAACCTTATATCGATAACAGGACCAAATACAATGCAGAGGTGAAACGGAATTCTCACATCCTAGTAAACACCTACTTGAATCCAAAAACCTCTCTTGATACCAGACAAGAACCTTAGAGGGACCAAAACACAAAAACCATAGAAAATCATGATTTGGGGTCTATCTGGGACATCTTTTATCAAACTTCATCACTAACTCTTGAAATATATATAAGATATTCACATTGAAATACTGGGTACAATGGCAAAAGCGGTGGCTGGAATAGACCATAGACTAGCTGAACTAAATAATTTGATAATTCGAGCACAATCTGATACATCAACTACTTATTTGGAATGTTCCTGCGCACCAATAATTAAAAATTAACATCAATACCGGAAGTCAATTATACTATATTGGAAAATGTTAAAGTAAGCCTTCAACTGAAAGAAAATAAGAAACCAAAAAATAAAGAAGGCAACAACGGAGGAGTTAACAGCTCAAACCGATTTAAATGCCCAAGATGGATTATTCCCCCCAAAAACCCTGAGTAATCAGTGGGGGAAAGTAATCCAACAAGAGGTGAACCTTCTGTCTAACTTGCAGGAATCCTAATTGACGATCAAGTGGACAAAGCAGTGGACTTGACACCGTTTACAATTACAAAAAGACAGAGGAAAAATGTACGCAGCCCAAGACACAAAGTTAAGATTGAGAATCAAATAAATACACACTCTCAAGCGGAAATGCCTCTCAATGCTAATAGTGAAAAAATACCATTCGGAGGAAACAGGAAAACAAAAACCCAATATAGTTAAGGATCAGTCTATATCGGCAACAACAACGAACATTCAGTACTTTGATATTATACGCGACACCATAGTGCTTTCCCCCGACGAACGAACCGAGGTGTGAAATCAAACTCAACCAGAGAAGACTATTCCTGACCAGCAGGGAAACTGCTGTGAGGAAAAAATGGCCAGGGAAGACACCCAAAGGAGCTCACAAATAAAGGGTGAGCAAAAAACGAGTTCGCTAAACGCGGGAAAAGCTAAAGCCCAGGTAGCTATAAAGGATGCAGAACAAATAAACAGCAGTAACTTAATGCAAAGATCACCTCATGGAGATCGTAATATAGTCTCAAATCCAAACTGGAATTCAAATCAACCAGCTTGCAATCTCACCTGCTCAAGTTGGATACAACCGAATAACAAAGTAAACCATGACCTTGTGAAACAAATTCAACAGAGGGATCACATAGAGGACAAAAGTCATATAACAAAATTGGACCATTTAGTTATAGTAACACATGGTGAGAACAAACGTGTTATACATAAAGCCCAGCAAGAATCGGAAGACAGCTCAGAAAGGGAACTTCCTGTAAAAGGGTCGGAACAACTAATTTTCAAACCTGTAAATGAGTCCCGCGGGCAGCAAGTCATGTTGAATAGAGGCAATCTTCTGTGCCTTTTTTTTAAATCGATACCTTCACTAGCCAACTTGTTATCTAGTGACATTGAATGTGTTGGCTTCTCACAAAATCCTGAAGGTTCACAGCCACTAACGATAATAACAGTAACAACACCCTCTATAGTGGAACACATTATAAACAAACAAGATACTTTCCGCAGTTGGGGGATAATAATTAGCAAAGTCACACCAAAGGAATATCCCACCCCACTGTTAAAAGCAGACAACCTGCTAACAGGTGAAAAAGGAAGAAATGGCATCCCGGTCTTCTCAGTATTAAAAAACACACAAGGAAAAACAAAATTAGACGTCGAAAAGCAATGGGTTGACAAAAAGACAGTGAATACAAGAGGGATAAATGAGAAATGGATAACATGGTCTTGCATGGGAAAGATAATCAATGACAAAATAAACAATATAAGTCATATAATGACCTAACAAATGAAAGTGAAAAAATAATAATCTGCTTGTGGAATATAAACGTAATAAGTAAAAAACTAGATAACTCTACTCAAACTTCAATATTTAATTTCAATAAGATTATATTACAAGAGACCTGGGCAACGCACCCGTTTCTTCATGAATTTAAAGGATACTTCGAACCAGCGATTAAGCAAAATAAACACAGTAGCCCTTGTGGAGGCTTAGCGATATTTATATCAATAGACCTGAAAGCAAAACATAATCAACTGGTTACGAACAACTGTAATGTCCAAATGGTAATGTTAGACTACAAAATGCAT
Source organism: Lissotriton vulgaris (assembly GCF_964263255.1). Taxonomy (NCBI): domain Eukaryota; kingdom Metazoa; phylum Chordata; class Amphibia; order Caudata; family Salamandridae; genus Lissotriton; species Lissotriton vulgaris. The sequence goes on along the minus strand of NC_141693.1, from coordinate 1,602,141,959 downwards.
GATCAGGTAAAAATGTTAAAGGGATATATGTCGGAGGCCAAAATATTTCCGAATCTGTAAATTTACTGAATCGGTAATTTTACTGATTCTTAAATTACCGATTCGGTAAATTTACAAATTCGCTAATATGGGATATAGGTGGCACTGAAAACAGTGCCACAGGCCCTAAATAATTCGTTATTTACCATCAAATTCTATTTGATGGTAAATAACGAATTCCTGTGTACATGCACATCTGTGCATGTACACCTGTGCCATGTGACACACATACATGCCCATGTGTGTCACATGGCACACAAGCCTGAATCCGGGGTGCAACAGGGTGTCAAAGTGACACCCTGTCCCCCTTGTAAAATCGGTAATTTTACCAAATCGGTATTTACCGATTCGGTAATTGCCATTGGTTCCTATGGGCCTCAGGGCCCATACGAATCAATGGCAATTACTGATTCGGTAAATACCGATTCGGTAATTACCGAATGTTACCGATTCGGTAAGTATTTCGGTAAAAATACCTACATAGCATTTACCGATTTGTAAATACCGAATCGGTAAAATTCGGTATTTACGATTCGGTAAATGCCATTTACCTACATATGGCCCAAAGTTGGTTAATATATATATTCCCCCAACAGGGATCTCAAGGAAGTCTATTTGTGCTACACTTACCAGTTATCTACTTGAACAAATGGTTGACGATCCATTTGCAGATTATATAGTTACGGGAGACTTGAATCTAAATCTGCTAGTACCTTTTACAAGAGAGGATGTCACTCAGTCACAAGACCAATAATGGCTTATTCCAGAGCAATCAATGAACACAACAACAAAATCTAAGCAAAACAAAACAGGTCTAAACTTCGTGAAAGACATGGAAGCATTGGGGCTACGCATACTAAATGGAGATTCCAGACGGATTCGCCCCCAGCGTGTTCATTTCACACACAAAATGTGAAATCACTAATTGATTACACAATGGTATCACTGAGCATCTTTAACTACATTTCTTCGTTCTATTTTAGGAAGCTCCATGAGAGTGATCACAGCCAGCAAATAATTACTACATCATTTAAAAGCATGAAACATCAATTATATTTGTAAATGCAAGGTCAGGTTGGAACCATAAATTACAGTAAATTAATTTGGAAGCCAAACACTAAAGAACGCACCAGTGAACTAGCTCAAAAACTGGTTACTGAATGCTTTCAAGAAAAAACATCCACGTCCGCAATTGATCATTGGGTAAGCTTTACACGCAAATAGTTGATCCATATGACCCCTCCATCGAATCTAGGAATACAAATTCAATGCAGAAAGAAAAAAGGGAATCAAAAATTAATTTGACATGTACGGTTCGGAAAATGAAACAGTCTTGAAACAAACTCAGGAAAGAGCTAACCAAGATTCCAAACAACTAAGAAATATTAGCCACCATAAAATCATTAACTCAAAATCTGAGGGAACTAATCTGAAATGAAAAACCCATAGCCAATCATGAACTTTGGACAAAAATCTTTTATGCCAGCAATCAAGCAAACTCAAGGGAGTTTTTGGAAAATGATAAATAGCCTAGTAAGACCGGATAAAACTGTTGTGTCATCTGTACTGAGACCGAATGGATCAATTTTTTGGGGAACCATTTAAACCCAGATTGCAAAATAACGAAAAGATATGACCATAAAAGAAAGGAGACATCAAACCCAGAACTGGAAAATGAAATTGAAATAATAGTTCAAGTGGCTAAGCTAATAAAAACACAAAAAGACGGTGCACCAGGTCAAAACGGTATCTCTTTTGCCCTCTACAAGGAGGATCCAGCCGTATGGGCGTACTTGCCCCATTACTATTTTAACTGTTCTTAGCAGATTTAACGGCGGCACTGAATGATATAAACGCTCATCCACCTAAGCTTGCTGATTAACATACATCAAATCTCCTATATGCGGACGATGTTGTTCTCTTTAGTAATACAAAAGTGGGATTACAACTCCTAATAGCGCGATTATTTGAGTATGCAATAGAAAATGGGATGGTAATAAATTAATCAAAATCCAAAGTCATGGTGATTATAAAAAACTTAAGACGGAAATACAAATCAAAATGGTTTCTGGGAAAGTCGCAATTAGATCAAGTAGAAACCTATAGATATTTGGGTGTTATATTTAACGATAACGGAAACGTTCTCCCACAGAAACTTGAAATCTATAGGAAAGCAAATGCCTTGACAGCAGCATTTAGGTTTATCAAAAAATCAATTAGCGACTTAACGTATTGCCCGTTCCTAAAAAGTGATTTCTGCTAAACTGCTGCCCTCCTTAACTTAAGGCAGTGAGGCTTTAAATGGAAAAGATGCAGTTATTATCAACAATGCTACTTCAAAAATGTTTAAATCCTTTTCCATTTGCCCACTAACGCAGCACAAGTCAGACTGGAATTCGGTCTAAATAACCAGGTGTATGCACGAAAGGGACATGTAATTAAAGTCTGAAATAGAATAAAAAACGACCAAGACAATTTAATGTCCCAGTTAATTTGGAGAGAAATTAGCGGCAATAGCAAATCACCTGCCTGGAAATATTTTGATGCGGCTCTGGAAGAATTTGAGGTTTGGCCGTTTTAGGATTCTACTATAACTCAGGAATCATTTAAGAAAAGTGTCAATAAAATAACAGATCACTTATCATTGATAAGCGATAAAGCCACTTTTTCAAAAAGAAAACATGCATGGCCCATAATAAATGGATTTTCAAAAAAGATGGCACAGCAATACTTGAATACGCCATGGTTGCTGAAAAACAAGCAAATCTTTATTAAAGCAGGTTTTGGGGTATTGCCGGGACTATGCCATTTACCACCTTTGAAAAAGTACAAAAAGGACACTATATGTAGGCTTTGTAAATCTTGGGAGGAGAACATTATCCACCTATTGTGTCTCTGTTCTGAAATGAGAAATGAAAGAGTAACTGTACTAAAGAGACTATTTAACCCCTTCGGTGCTCATGACGAGCTCAGCTCGTCATGAGGCACAGTGCTCGTGTGCTCATGACGAGCTGAGCTCGTCAGGACCACACCCATTTCTATTATGGTCCAGCACAGCAGGGGAATATCTTAAGCTGCCAAGGTGTTAACAAAAGAGGGGTAAGAACTTGTAGACAGGCATTGATCCAATGTTGTTCCTCAGATGATATACTTATGAATTCTGCTTTGGTAAAAATTTTAACGAAAGTGTGGAAAAAATAAGAACTCCAAGAAACAGAATACTAATAACTACTTTATTTTTTTCCTTTTAAAATTCTTATTGATTTGCTTTATTCTCACCTCACTGTAAAGAATTTCATCGAAAATATTCACTCAAAAGATGTATTGAATTTTAAAGAATTTCTGCTATTCAAATTGTATATAATGGAATATTGAATGAACTTGTTTTATTGTAAGATTTTAATTAATCAAACAATAAAGGATATCTATCTATCTAGTACTGTTATAGGTTACCAGATCCTCAGGATACCCTTCCCTAGCAAAACCCTAACGTGAAAATTCAATAACAGTACCAGTAGAAACACTCAAATTTGTTTTTACTTTGGGTCACTTTGACAATCAATCAGTATGAGGGCAAACTTAGGTGTGCTACCCAAAACTCCAAAGGGCCCTGAAATATCCAGCTCTAGCTTGTTCCACAGAATGCCAGTAGACTCAATAAGTGACGGCACAGTAACCTGTGTTTTATCGCTAACAACACATTCATTGCAAATTCTTATGAAATGTTCCACTTCTTTGTTTGAGCTCGGCCACTAACATTTTTCCTTAATCCTACGTTTTAAAGCCCTTTAACTGCCATGACCACTATGAGCAAGGGAAAGTGCCTTCTCTTGCGTGGACTTAGGCACTACATGCACATCACAACGTCTCAAAACCCCTTCAGCTATTGACAATTCATTGCCACTTTTATCAAATGACAATATCTCAGACTTAAGTTTTTTCATATTAGGCCTACCTTTATTCATTGACATTTTTACCACGCATAATGATTCACCCTCAACCACAGACTGAAGCCACTCCTCCCTACATAACGTTCTATTAATTACTCCATAAATGGCACTTACCATGCACACAATATTGATATCATCGACATCATCATCATCATGGCGGTAGTGGTGAAAAAGAGCGTTTCCTGCTCAGTGCTTCCCCTGAACGCCATTGGGAGCGCTGAGTCGCTCGCCTTCACGCTCAGACTGTCCCCGGGCCAGGCTCTGAAGGGGTTGCTGGTTTATAGACCACCAGGCCCTGTGGGTTCCTTCCTGGAAGATCTGCAGACAGCTGTCTCTGAGTTGGTGCTGACCTCACAGCACTGCGTCATGGCCGGTGATTTCAACTTCCACCTTGACGTAGCGGACGACCCGGATGCGGTCAAACTGTTGGATATTACATCTCCACTGGGTCTTATACCGTTCGTGTCGGGGCCAACTCATGAGAAGGGGCATACCCTGGATCAGGTGTTTTCGTCTGTCCCTCTTACGGAGGTTGACACCCTGCCGATGCTCTGGACCGATCACAGGCTGATCAGATTTTCGGTGCTGGAGAGTGCGCGGCCGGATAACAGCGCCTCTGTCTTGTCTAGACCGGCCTCGAGAGCGCTGCACAGAGTGACACCTGATATGCTGGAACAGGCGCTTCTGGATCACCCATGCCACCTTTCCGGCGATCTGGATAGCGACACTGAGGCTTTGCAGCTATGGCTCATTGAGAGGCTGGACGATCTGGCCCCAAAGGCAGCCCCCCGGGTCCACGGCGGCACGGCAATCTGCACCGTGGTTTACGGAGGCGCTTCGTGTGGCTCGCAGCCAATGCAAGGTGGCCGAGAGGGCCTGGCGCCTTCTGTATGATGGGGAGGCTAAACTCGCCTATAAGGCGGCGGTGAAGGCCTACCATAGGGACATCCTGGGAGCTAAGAGGGACTATTTGGCTAGGAGGATCGAGGCAACTGCGAACTCCTGTAAGGAGATCTTCACCATTGTGAAGGAGTTCACGACCCCTAGCTCCCAATCGCCCCCTCTGGTTTCTTCGGATGCGTGGGCATGTGATCTTGCCGGTTTCTTTACTAATAAGATCAAGGCGGGGGCGTGGCTTGGGCGCCGATGGCGATGGTCGCCTGAGAGCTCGGCTCCGGGACTGAGCCCGGGATTATCCTGTTAATCGGAGGCCGCGGGGCACCCTAGCCCCCGCAAATCGTTGTTCGGCCCAACTGGACCCTACTGAGACGCCTGGCACAGCCTGGACGGGTGGTGATCCGCCCGAAACTCGAAGTTTGTGGTCCCGAGGAGAGCGACCGAATATGGCGCCCGGACCCCTTTGTCCCCTTAGACGGGACCATTAGCCTGGAAGAACGTCGCTGGTCATAGCGAGCCCTCCGCTCTTGTGTTTTCCTGGAGAGTGAGGAGCTGGACTTTACCCTGCTGAGACTCTGATATTGGTGACTGCGCCCGGACGGTCGGAAGCCCCTACCATAGTGAACCCCGGCACACGGACGCCTGGAGGTCCTGACGGTGGTGCCGACCCCCGACGCGGCGCTTGGCAGCATCCCCCGATCGACCCGATCCCATGGGAAGCACAACCCCCTGGCGCCACAAAGTCTCTGGTGGTGTGGGTGGCCCTCGCTCCGGATCCTCATCAACCAGACGGGCCTGCCCGGCCTGGCGCCGAGTGTCTCCGCCTCCTCCTCAGCGCTCTCAGACGACACGGTGGTGGCGCGAGCCGAAACTGTGGAGATCCACCTGGCCCTGGAGAAGAGGATCACCGGCCCTCACCCCGAGGGCCTGCATTCGGGAGAGTTATAGTCGGCGCCCGCACTCGGTGGCACCTTCATCTGAGTCCACACTGTGCGCTTCCCGCGACATGGGGAAGCCGAGAGGGGCCAAGGGGACCACCCCGGCCGCCTCTGACTCGGAGACCCCGGACAAGGAAGGCCATGGAAACCCGGGGAGTGCTGGTGGTGCGCCGCTGCAGCAACAGTTTGATTGCGTCCTGGAGGCGATTGCGACCACACGCTCGGCCCTTCAGCAGGACATTGCCCAGGTGGCGACGAGCCTGGGCCTCCTCAGGGCGGATCATGGCAAGCTGTCGGACAGGGTCAAAGAAGTGGAAGGCTCGGTGAAAACCTTGGAGCCGGCGCAGCGCACCTTGGCCGCGGCAATGAAAGATGCCCTAACCCGGATTTCTGCCCTGGAGCAGCGAGCGGAGGATGCGGAAGGCCGTAACAGACGCAACAACATCCGAGTGGTAGGTCTGCCGGAGAAGATCGAGGATGGCGACATGGTGGCCTACTTGGAGGCCTGGCTCCGAGACACGGTGGCCCCGGAGGGCCTATCCTCTTTCTACACCCTTGAACGAGCTCATAGAGTCCCAGCAAGGCCACCGCAACAGGGCCGTGCGCCGCGTCCGGTGGTGGCGCGCCTCCTACATTTTCGCGACAGGGACCTCATCCTCAATGCCGCTAGACATAATGGCCCCTTCAAGGTGGAGAACAGCCAGGTGAACATCTTCCCGGACTACACTTATGAAACCCAACGCAGGCGGTTTTCATTCTTGGCGGTCAAGCGCGAGCTCCGGAGCGAGGGCATCCAATACTCGCTCCTATTTCCTGCAAGGCTCCGCGTCATTGTCGATGACAAGACTCAATTTTTTGATACCCCGGAGGATGCCTGTAACTGGCTTGAACTTTATAGAGCTGGGAAAGATGGCTTCGCCTCCGCATCTCAGCCAACGGCGGAGCCGGGACAGCGACGGCGATCCACGAGGGTGCGGAGTCGCCGGGGCCGGTCGGGCGGCCCTTCTACTGCGGAGACATCGACGGAGCGGAAAGGAGTACTGGAGGTGTTGTCTGCACTGTCTGGTTCACGAGATGATACCATCGCGGAAGAAGAGAACCCTGGTGACGAGGGGGCATCGACGGACTCGGAGAACTCGGTGACAGATAGCACCGGCACACCGGTGATCACGCCAAAATCGGTTGAGGACCTTCTTGATGGACAGGGTTGACGGGGTGAGCTGCATCCTTTTGGGTGGGGGCCCGTAGCGGGGGTGGCGGGAGCCGATGGTTCAGCATGATCTCCGGAGAAGCGGGGGGTGGGGTGCCTTGCCTTTGCCCCGAGGGTTTCCGTTACTGTTTGGGGCTTGCTTTAGTCCTGGTAGCCAGGGCATCGAGGGCCCACTGCCACCACCCAGCCCGCACCTGGCCCTTAAGGCCTTCCTACGGTGGCGACCGTAGGATTAGTTTGGGACGAAGGGTTTTTCTGAGGGCATGGTTTGGATGGGAACTAGATGGAGTTATTTGGGTCCTGTTCTGGGGAGGGTGGGCAGGGGTTTGGTTAACGTAAGAGTTGTTGAGTTTTGGTTGGGGGAAATGGCCGCCATCAGTGCTGGGGGGATTGTTGTTCGCCTTTTGTTGAGACCCAGATGGGGAGACTTTGCACGGACAGTATGGGACAATGGCTGACGTTGCTAATGTGAAGTGTATTACTTGGAACGTGCGGGGGCTTCATACCATGTCTAGGCGGCACAAAGTCCACGCTTATTTAGTGCGTAGGGGAATACAAATGGCGCTGCTGCAGGAGACCCATCTGAACAAGGCGGAGGGGGCGGCGCTACAGCGTAGATGGAGGGGGCAGGTCTTCTGCACGTCGTACTCAGCGTATGCCAGGGGGGCGCTAATCTGGATTAGGGCTGGGGTTCCCTTCCAGGTCACAAACTCAGTGGTAGATCCAGAGGGGCGCTACGTGGCCATCTCGGGCACTCTGGGGGGGAGGGACCTGAACGTTTGCTGTGTTTACGCACCTAACATGGACCAGATTGCCTTCCTTTCTAGGTTGTCGGGCTCGCTGGCCCACTTTTTCACGGGGCCCCTCCTGCTCGGTGGGGACTTCAATTCAGTAGTGGATGTGGAGACCGATCGCTCGCACCCGCCCCTCCCTGATTCTCCTGTCCGCCGTGTGGCCAAAGGCCGTAGGGACTGGCAGACACGGTGGGGTCTGACGGATATTTGGAGAGCGCATCACCCTGACGCTAGAGATTACTCCTACTTTTCGGGCCTTCACGAGTTGCACGTTCGGCTGGACGGGTTTCTTGGCTCGACTGAACTGGTTTCAGCGGCCATCCGTTCCGAATACTTGACTAGGACCGTTTCGGACCATAACCCCCTCCTGCTGGCCCTTCGCTGGTTTCCGGGGGCGCCGGCGGTGCCCACCTGGAAGTTACGCCCTGAGATCCTCGAGGACACTGTATTCAGAGCGGACTTAGGTGATAAGATCGAGGAGTATTTCGCGTCCAACGGGGGCTCTGCGAGCTCGAGAGCACTGGAATGGGACGCTTTTAAGGTGGTGGTGAGGGGTTATTGCATCACCAAGAAGGTAGGTATGAGGCGGGTTATCCTCGATGACTTGGACGTGGCTGATCGGAGGCTCCGTGAGTTGGAACTCCACCGCCCCGGGCACCCTGAACTCCAGGAACGCACGGCGGAGGCGAGGGAGGCGGTGGCGGCTGAGGTCGAGCGGCTGCGCTGCTTCGACTACAAGGCCTATACGGTTCGGTCCCTTGCAGAAGGGGATAGATCGAGCGCATTGCTGGCATGGCTGGCTAACCCTACGCGCCAGACCTCACTGACGACGTCCATGCGCATGGCGAACGGGACCATGGTGCACACTCAACCGGAGATTTTAGGCTGCTACCGGCACTACTATGACCAGTTATATCGCAGTCGTGCTGCCAAAGACCCTGACCTTCTCGAAGACTATCTGAGGCCCCTGGAGCTCCCAGTGGTGGAGCCTGACGTGGCGAAAGCCCTGGGGTCCGATATTGAACTGGGGGAGATCCGCAGCGCCATTAAAAAGATGGCGCGGAATAAGACCCCAGGTCTAGACGGCCTTCCTGTGGAATTTTACGCGGCCTATGCCGACCTCCTGGCTCCAAGACTGGTGATTGTTTATAGAGAGGCGAAGAGGCTTGGCCGACTGCCTGGCTCGATGCGCGAGGCTCTGGTGGTTCCCCTCCTCAAGCCGGGGCGGGACTCAACCGATCCGGCGTCCTACCGTCCCTTATCGATGCTGACGGTCGATTATAAGATTCTGAGCAGCATCTTGGCCTCGAGACTGCTGGGCCACATGACCTCCCTGGTGCATGAGGACCAGGCTGGGTTCATCCCCAAGCGCAACACGACAATGAACATCCGTAGGTTGTTCCGCTTGCTGGGTGAACCGCTGGTGGATGCTCCGTGCCCGGTGGTCCTATCGGTGGACTTAGAGAAGGCGTTTGATAGCCTGGAATGGGACTACCTACACACTGTGTTGCGGCGATTCGGCCTCGGCGAGGGCTTCATCAGGTGGACCGCGGTCTTATATACCTCCGTATCGGCCAGGGTTCGGGCGGGTCCGTTAATTTCCTCGCAGTACCCAGTAGAAAGAGGCACGAGACAGGGCTGTTCGTTATCCCCACTTCTCTTCGCGCTGGCGGTGGAGCCCCTCGCATTGCTACTCCGATCGGGGGCGCATTACAATGGTTTCTGGACACCTTCGGGCCCGCACCATGTTTCGTTATATGCCGACGACCTGTTGCTCTTCCTTGAGGACCCAGTCGAGGCCCTACATGGAGCTGAGACGGCGCTCACGGCGTTTGGGGAGGTCTCGGGCCTACGAGTGAATTGGGCCAAGACATGCCTTTTCCCGGTTCGCAGAGGCACCCCTAGTCCAGTCCTCAATAGAGAGCTTAGATGAGAGCCTGACTGCTTCAGGTACCTGGGAGTGTACGTCTATCATGATCCATCTGACCTCCTGGACGGAAACATTACCAGATGCAGTCGAGCTCTACGGGGGAATATGGACTTCTGGGCTACGCTACCGCTTTCGTTGGCGGGCGGGTCGCTCTCCTCAAAATGGTGGCTCTTCCCCGGCTGCTGTACTATTTCCGGGCGCTACCAGTTTGGATCCCGCCAGCCACATTTAGGCTCCTACGGTCGATGATAGTCGGATTCCTCTGGGGCTCGGGCCGCCGTAGAGTGGCCCTTAAGACCCTGATGAGGCCGAAAGCCGAGGGTGGACTCGCGGTGCCGGATTTTGAGAAATACTATCTGGCAGCGCAGCTCCAGACCCTCACCCAGGAGATTGCCAGGGAATTCCGTGGCCCGGAGGACAGGAGAGGTATAGGGATGGCCAGGCATGTCCTATCCTTCATAGCTCTACGCCAACGTTTGACCTTGCAGGACCTGACGCTGGAGGAAAAGACCATTCGCCTGTGTTGGAACCGGGCTCACGCCCGGGGAGGATCGCGGATACCATATGCGCCTGAAATACCATTGGGGATGTTGACGGCCTTGCCCCATGGCGGTGATTGGTCACGATTGGCGGACTGGGAGGACGCGGGGTTGCAGTTGGTGGGGGATCTTTATGAGGCTGGGGTACTCTTGCCCTTTCAGGAGCTCATTGACCGCTTCGAGATTCCCCGCGGAGACTTCCTGTTGCACTCGGCCCTGGTCCGTGCGATCCAGGCGCATTGGAAAGGCGGACGGGAGGAACCTCCTACGTCTCCGGTGTGCCAATACGTCATGATGTCTGCGGGCACGGTGAAGGCGGTCACCTGCCTCTACGGTAGGTTGATCAATGAAGGGCTGACCCCCCTTACGACCCTGAAGGCCCGTTGGGAGGCAGACATAGGCAAGGAAATCCCGGAAGCGACCTGGTCTCAGCTCGTGCGACGAGCTTGGAAGGGGACGCGCCACGCCCGTTTTCAGTTGGTCCACTATTACATACTCCATCGGGCATACCTGACCCTGGCGAAAATCCAACAGTACTTCGCCACGGGCTCGGCAACCTGCCCCAGATGCCCGGCGCCGGAGGCGGACCTCCTACATATGTTGTGGGCCTGCCCGGGTTTGTCCTCCTACTGGGTGGAAGTGGAGAAGACCCTGACGGAGGTGACGGGGAGACCCCTATCGGTCGATGCGGCGGTGGGTCTTTTGCATTGGTTTCCACATACCCCCAAAAACAAAATTTCCAGTAAATTTATTGATCTAGGGCTTCTCTTGGCCAAACGAGAGGTGACCAGGAACTGGAAGGCACGAGCTGGTCCGACTGGGAGCAGGTGGCATAGCGAACTCTTGAAGTGGGCGGCGGGAGAAAGCACGCTGAGATACCAACTGGCTGGGAGACAGCGTAACGAAATAGCACAGGAGATAGCGCTAGAATGGGAGACACTAGTGCAGGCCCTCAGAGACTATTGCGCCCCCAGCGACTCTGATAGTGAGATTGCAGCGCGCCCTGAGTCCCGATAGGCGATTGCGTTTTCTGTTTCTGATACGCTCATCTTGGGTCCTCTCACGAATCCTATTGCGGCTGCTACCATACACTGATGGCGGGGTTGGGTTGGGGAGGGATTTCTTTGTAATTTAGTGTTTTGTGGGTGGGACTTTCTTTTGGGTTTTGGGGCTTGTTTAGAAAAGCAGATGACGGACAGTGGATCATCCGGACCAGCCTTGCTCTCCTGCTGAGCCCCCACTGGATTTTGTCGCCCGACCTTTGGACTGTGGGCTGAATGATTATGTATGAAAACGTGCTGCGGGGGTGGGCGGGATGCAGTTAATTGATTTCAGTGGATTTTTGATGCTGGTCATATATGTAACAGTTTGCTGATTCCTGCAATAAAAATATATTTCACAAAAAAAAAAAATAATAAGATCAAGGCGATTCAGGCCTCCTTTGTGGAAGGACCGGAGGATGGAAGCGGCGTCACCGGGGCGGGTTGCGGACTTCCGCACACACCGGCGGCGGTGTTGTCTGATTTTCCTGCTGTTTCCAGCGATGTGTCCAGGCAGCTGCTGGCCAATCTGAAATCTGGCTCGCCACTTGACCCCTGCCCCGCCAAATTTTTGGCTGGGATGGCGGCGGTGGTGAACCCGCTGGTTAATCCCATCCTCAACGCCTCTTTGAGGGAGGGGAGGGTCCCTAGCTCTTGGAAAAGAGCGATGGTGATCCCCCTCCTAAAGAAACCGGGTCTTGACGCCGAGGTTCTGGCCAATTATAGGCCAATTTCACTTCTTCTGTCCCTCGCGAAGATCACGGAAAAACACGTCCACGGTGTCCTGTCGAGCTTTCTGGAAGCTAACAATCTGCTCCACCCATCCCAATCCGGTTTCCGTCCTAATTTTAGTACGGAAACGTCATTGCTAGAGGTCACTGAGATCATCAGGGAGACTCTGGATGTCGGCGGGAGGGCCATGTTGGTCATGTTAGACCTATCGGCGGCCTTCAACACCGTCCCCCATAGGGCGCTCTTAGTCTTAGCTATGGTGCATGCAGCAGTGCCCCGTGACCATTAAGTCCCTTGGATTTGCCTCCCGCCTCCCTTTATTTACAATGACCCTTTTTCCCGATTCACGTACCGCGGTAGCCGCAGTTCTCCTGAAACGCGGCGGCGTCTGCCCCTTCCGGGGGTGTCCACCAATCTTCGGTCCACTCCTCCCGCTCGGCGTTATCGACAGCGTCTGCTTCTCGTCATAGTTGCTCCTCGTCTACTTCTCATCCTATTTGCTCCGCGTCTGATTCTCGTCCTGGTTGCTCTGCGCCTGCTTCATCCCCTGGACTTCCCTTGAGCGATCTTCCTTCCACGTCTTCCGGTTTTCAAGGGGAGGCCCCGCCTCTGGGCTTCTCCGTGATTGAGTGATGTCATCAAAGGGGCGATTCCTGTTCGGGAGAGGAGTCGAAGGATGTTAACCTTTTCCGAGGTCTGGGTGCGGTGGCGGTCTGTTTCATCATATTAAAGGGCTCAGAACCGGCTAAAGGGGACCCGATGTCCCGGTTCTCCTCACAGTCCTATTTCCCATTGGTGCATTTCTGTATCAACACTGCACCTAAACCGGCGTTGCTAGAGTCTTTCATCACTGCACTTACATCACTGATATTGAATGGTGACAATCAGGGCCGGTTCTAGGATTTGCGAGGCCCTGGGCTAAAAGGGAATGTGCGAGGCCCCTCTAATGTAGATAAGTGGCCCCTTGCAAGGAGACCATTCACAGACTTTGCCGGAGGTGTATTGTCCAGCATTTTGTTGCCCCCTACAGTTTTAACTTTGAGCCCACAAGCATTTCTCACACCTTCAGTCCGATAGGTGTGAGAATTGCTTGTGGGCTAAAAGTTAAAACGATGAGGGCACAAAAATGATGGACTATGGGCCTCCCACAGTGTCTGTGACTGGGTCTCCTTCCAATTGAAGGGAGCGTCTCCCTCCCTTGTGTATCCAGATACCATCCCTGAGAGGCCAAGGGAGGGGGGCCCCTCCATTTCAAAGAAAGGTGACACCTTTCTTTGAAATGGATCGCCAGGGAACCGACAGGACACATCACCAGTGCCTAGCCCCATGCTGGTGCGAGGCCCTGGGCAGCTGCCAATGCCTAGCGCCGGCCCTGGTGACAATGGCTGAACAGACACAATGTCCCTCCTTTATCTTATTTTTAAAAAACGGCTACATTCATTACTCCACACATACATGGCATTCCGTCTCAATAAGTCACAAAGGACAGCTTTTTTTTTCAGGCAATCTGAGGAACAGGTTTAGCATAATACTCATCTAGCTCCAAAAAGGGTTTTAACTGTCTTTTTTCTCGGACGTTGAAGGTGCATCCTCTTTTTTTTTTTTAAAGTAAGTTTATTATTGCAAGATAAGACATAATACAATAAATATATTGAGTCATGTGACAGTAAATTGACATAGTATTAATTTTGTATTAGGTTTTACAATAAAAAAGAAGATCAATAGAGAAAAAAAAAAAGAAAACAAGAGAGGAAAAAATAAAGTACTTTTTAACTGACTAAGAAAAATGCTCAAAATAGTACATAGCCATCTATAAATAGAAAACTCCACTTTTCTCAAAATAAAAATTGTTTCCAAATTTTTTCTTGTTTTTTAGAGGCTTTTGGGCCTCTATGTTTAGCTAGTGTAAGTTCCATCATTCTTATTTCGCTAACCAGAGCGCACCATTCTGCAACGTTAGGAGGATCTTTAGATATCCATGTCCTTGGTATAACTAATCTTGCACATGCAAAAAGGATAGTTATGAGATCTTTATTAAGACAGTTGGTTTCTTGAATATCTAATAAAACTAAGTGTGCAGAGAGTACCGGGGTTAATATCTGTTTAATTTTTAGGATTTCCATTATTCCGTTCCAATATACAGAAAGTGCGGGACAGGAGAATAACATATGTTCGATTCCGGCCGCAAATAAATCACATTTAGGACATTTAGTTTTATCTGTTAAAGAGTTGCCCTGTGCCCAGGTAGAAATTCTTTGTGGTGTATAATAGAGTTCTGTAATTGTTCTGTATAATTGCAGTCTAAGATTGGAAGAATGTACTATGTTATTTAAATGGGTTAGTGCAGATGCAATCTGTATGGGATGTATATCCAAATTAAGTCTACGAGACCATTTTGATGCAATTTTAATCATATCATCGCACTTCTCCTTAATTAAGTGTTGGTAGGCCAATTTTATTAGTGATTTTGTTTTATCGGAATATATACACTCCAATATGTCTGATTGAGTAGCTTCCGTTATTTTCAATTTGCTATAAAGGAAATCTCTTATTTGTCTATATTTGAAGTACATATCATTAGTTATGCCGTTTGTTATTTTCAGGCTTTCAAAATCTAACATACCATTTGATCCGTAAAGGTCTCCCAGTATTTTTATTCCATGTCTAGCCCATCGATTTCCTGTCCCATCAGAGAAAATACCAGGAAGACCTGGGTTGTTCCAAAGTCTAAGTTCGGCATTAAAAAATGAACTTTTGCCTATGAGCAAAATTTGATCCCAAATTTTTTTAATATGCTTGGCCGTCTTGAATTTGACCCGTTTAAAATAGTTCGGGTCATGTGTGCGAGATAAGAATTGTTTACAATCAGAACCTAACATAAATTGGTGAAAAAATAGTGGAGTTTCATTCTTTATTAAGCTCCTTATTCGGCGAAAAAAAGTGGCTAAAAAATAGAGATTAAAATCCGGAAAAGCAAGTCCCCCTTGAGATGTTGGCAATTTCAGAAATTTAATAGCCCTTCGTGCTTTTTTGTACCCCCATAAAAAGCTGCTACATATGCCATCT
The DNA here is from genome assembly GCF_964263255.1 of Lissotriton vulgaris. Lineage (NCBI taxonomy): Eukaryota > Metazoa > Chordata > Amphibia > Caudata > Salamandridae > Lissotriton > Lissotriton vulgaris. The sequence goes on along the minus strand of NC_141693.1, from coordinate 1,602,126,824 downwards.
AGTTTTTTAAAGAAAAGTTTATTAGGTTGAAGTGGTATAGCCCTAAATAAGTAAAGTAATTTAGGTAGTATTTTCATTTTAATCAAATTAAGTCGTCCTATTAAGCTAAGAGGTATTTTGTGCCATTTTCTAAGACTTAACATAGTTTCTTTTAGAAAAGCTTCATAGTTCATGTCTAGTATTTTTCCCACATTAGCAATTATTTAATTCCTAAGTATATAGCATTTTGGCATGTATCATATATAGGTTCATCAGGGGTATAGTTGACAATAATTTGTGTTTTGCTCACGTTAAGTTTGTACCCAGATACTTTTCCATATTTATCCGCTTCATTAATAATCCCGGGCATTGCTTTGTTTATGTCTGTTGTGTATATTGCAATATCATCGGCAAAAGCAGTTAATTTGAGGGGTTTTCCCCCATGGTTGGCTGGAATAATATTAGCCTGATCGTTTAGTGCATTTAAAAAGGATTCGAGAGAAAGAGCAAAAAGTAATGGGGAAAGGGGGCAACCTTGCCTTGTTCCTCTTGCTATCTTAAAGCTAACAGATTCTTTACCCCCATAGCTTATCTTAGCCAGTGGTTCATCATACAGTGATCTTGCCCAGTCCAAATAAGACCCAGATATTCCCATTTTCTCTAATACTTCCCACAGGTATTCCCACCCCACTCGGTCAAATGCCTTTTCCGCATCTAACATGATCATACCGAGTGGGGTGTGAATAGTTTCAGCCACATCAAAGGCTGTAATTGCCATATTTACATGAGCGGTGGCATCTCTACCCATTACAAAGCCATGCTGTTGTATGTTGACCATATCCGGCATAATAGGAGCTAGGCGGTTGGCGAGTATTTTAGAGAAAATTTTAGCATCTGAGTTAAGCAATGATATTGGGCGGTATGAACCGCACTCTTTTTCGGGTTTGCCTTTTTTGAGGAAGAAGATTATTTTAGCAATTTTCCAGGATGCTGGTGCTTGTTTGGATAATAAAATTGAGTTTATCACATTTTCTAACAATGGTAATAGTTCTTGAGCACAAGATTTATATATTTCCAAAGGCAGACAATCCTCTCCAACCGCCTTCCCTAAAGGTAGATCGTCGATTGCACGTTTTATTTCGAGTGATGTTATTTTTAAATTTAATTGTTGAAGAGCTTCTATATTTGATACCCTTTGTATTGTTAAGTGTTTATTAAGGTATTGTATGATTGTGTCTTTAGAGGGTATATTTTCGGGGGTATAAAGATTTAGGTAAAATTTAACAAATTGGTTCAGTATTTGGTCAGCTTGTTCGTAAGTGCCTTGATCTGCTCCTATTATTGCCTTGATTTTAGTTTTGGCTTTTTTATCCGCAGTTTTATAGGCAAGTACTTTGCCTATACGATCACCGCTTTCATATTGAGCAAATTTATACTTATGAATTTTTGCACTATATCTTTCTCTTAATGTTTTTTTTAAGCTTGATTGTAATTCGGTTAGTTTTAGTCTGATCTTATCGATGTCATTTTTTGAGTGTCGCGTTGCATCAGCAAGTTGAAGTTCAGTGTGTAATATAGTAGAAGTAATTCTCTTGTTAGCTCGGCGACTCTCAGCGTTTGACATTAATATATACTGTTGAGCAAATCCCCGAATGCTACATTTGCAGGTATCCCATACAATATTAATGCTAGCCGAATTGATATTTAGCAAAATGAACTCGTGTATGTGTTTATTTAATAGTGTTATGAATCTAGTATCAGCCAATAGGTACCTCGGGAATGTAAAGTTTCGTGTTTCTTTTTTTTGATCTTTTATTTCAATTTCGAGTCACAGAGGGTTATGGTCTGAAGTAATTTTTGGACATATTTCAATTTCACAGTTATCTACTATTTGATCCGATGCCCATATCATGTCAATTCTAGAGCAAGATATATGTGGTGCAGAATAGTGGGTGTAGCCTGCTATCAGAGGGTGTTTAAAGCGCCATCAATCTCTCAAATTGTTTAGTCTTGCTAATTCTTTAATTGCTGATCTAACTTTGTGCATTCTATTGGAATTACTTTGCCCGGTGGAGTCGACTTTGTAATTAATAGCACAATTAAAATCCCCAGCTATTATGCTTTCTCCCTCCCATTCAAGTAGCTCCATACTTAATTCTTCAAAAGTTCTGGGATCATCAATATTAGGTCCATATATTACACATAATACAAATTTTTTGTTGTCACCTTGCATCTGTGCTATTGCCCACCTGCCCCGAGCATCTGAAGCAGTTTTAATGATATCACATCGAGTTCCTCTTTTTTATTTTTTATTGAGATGGATCAGAATATAAAAAAAACACATTTACAGATATCAGCTGGATAAGAAAATGGTAAAATCAGACATTACTAATAAAAATATACATATACATCTTCCAGAACTTAGCAATCATCCAAAAACTTGTTACAAGACTAGCCACATAGGGAAAAGTTACATTCCAGAACGATAGAGGAGACACAAGGAGTTCCTCTTTGTTTTAAAATGGCTACCCCTCTAATAGTCGCATTCAACGTAGAGCATACAACCAATTGATACCTCATCTGAGAAAGAAGCTTTCTATCCTGATATTTAATATGAGTTTCTGAAATTAACACAATGTTTGGATTGTACATTTTAATCTCTTCTTGTACTAAGTGCCTTTTACTTTTACTATTTAGACCATTTACATTCCAACTTAATAGTCTTAGTTTAAGCATTTATGAAAACATAAGGTTACTCCCATATTAATTCCCCTCAATTGATATCTTCTTTTTTAACCAAATATTCGCTAGTGTTCTTTAAGACATAATCAAATCTTGCGATACATTTTTCCCATATTTTTCCCCCCACCTTTTACCACCACCTCCCTTACAACCCCCCCCCCCCCCCACCCTCGCACCCTCACGTCCCTTAGGGGGGAGCACCCCTCTATCTTCTGCTGCCGCTGTAAAGGCAGCGTAGTGAAGGGTTTCACATGTGAGACTGCCCCTACCACGTCATATACATATCTATATTTGAACACACCTAAAGAAAAAAAAAAGAAGTATATGTAAGCCCACATTCAAAAGAAGAAAAATATAGATAAGTGAAATGAGAGAGTAACGAAACATATAAGCCAAAGATTGTTTTGGGTATTATATCAGCACAGCACAGTGGTCAGAAAAAAGGGAATAGTATCATTGTTAGTAAGTTCTAATTTTTTAGTTCAGTTATCCTCTTTTTCTTTTTCTTTATCCAAAGAAATTCTTTCCAAAGCTTGTTCTGCCGCTTCGAGATCAGTAAAATAAAAACACTTGTCCATTGCGTATCACCTTGAGACGTGCAGGCTCTTGGAGATAAGCCATGCATCCTAAATTTTTGAAAGCATCTATCGTTTTTCGAAGTTCCCAACGTCTGTCCATTGTACCTTTACTTAGGTCAGACTTCACAAAGAAGGTGAGATTATCAACAGTTACAGGGTTGTTAGGTCTGGCTTTGAGTGAAACAGCTTGTCTCAATAGGAAATTCCCAAAGTATATCAAAAATGGTCTAGGGAATTTACTATTTTTATTTTTTTGAAACAGGGCAATCTATGTACTCTTTGTAGTTGGGAGTCCCAGTCCCAGTCGGATAGATCGCTAAAGGCTCTTTGAAATAGTTTCACTAAGAACGATCTCGGGTCGGTCCCCTCCATTCCTTCTGGAATTCCAAATAGTCTGAGATTTCGTCTCCAAGCCCGATTTTCCAAATCCTCAACTTTAGCTTCTAGTTTGGAGACCCTTAATGAATTTTGTTTAGCTGTAGAATCAGTCTTGCTGGCACCTTCTTCCACTTCTACTATTCGTTGTTTTATGTCCTCTATTTCTTTTGTAACCCCGCCAAGACCTTGACAGATATCTCTCATGGAGTTTTGCAACTGAGTGTTGTCTTCTCTCAACTGCAAATATTGCTGCTGATTCTCCATTCTCTGTGCCAGAAGAATTTGCATAATTGATTCCATTGATATGGTTCTTGATGGTGCTTTTGATGTTATTGTATCTTGTGCCTGTGTAGATGTATGATCCAGTAACGGAGTTGGATATGGGAAGTCCATATTTGTTTTCTTAACCAGCTCATTGCTAACTTCCAGTGGGCAAATATTCATATTTATTTCCTCAGTTGATATATTTATCATTTCAGATTGATCTCCTGAGTTGTCCACTAAATTTTCCGCTGGCGAGGCTTCAATTAATTTTAAGCTTGATACTATACAGTCCGGGTCTTCATTTATCCAATTGGGGTTGGAGAATGTGTCTTCAGTATTAAGATCCACAGATTCATTGACCTCATCATTATCAATAGTAATTGGGGTTATTGTCAGGAGGGCCCCTTCTCTGTTCTCATTGCTTAAGTCAGCTCTAGTCTCACCTATGGAGGTTGTTATTTCTTGGTTTACAAGTGATGATTCCTTTATAGAGTCCGTTATGGATTCTGTAAGGCTTCTTTTATTGCTCACCTGAGAGTTATGCACATCTTCAGGACTTGTACCAGAAAGTCTTAGAGCCATGTTTTTAACGCCACCCTTTGCCTCTATCCATCTTCTCAATGGGCTATCATCAATTCGGCGATTTTTCTTGTTTCCAGCTGGTTCTCTAATTACTGATTTATGAATCGAAAGTTTTTGCTTCGATTTAACCTTCATTTTAATTTTCTTTGAACTGGTTAGTTTGCTGGATGTATTTTTAGACTTATCATCTATTTCATCTTCATCGGTTAATTCCTCGTACTCTAGATTGGAATCTTCATCTGTTAGCTCTATATTTTCTTGATTTGAGCCATCTCCGGCCTTTTTCCCCTTCGATTTAATTTTGTTTAAGTGTAAAGTAGAGTTTGTGTTTGGTTCCGCAATGTCCGCCCCTTTTTTTTGCGTGATATCTTGTATCTTTTTATGGCTTGCATTCATCGCAGACGTCCCTTCTTCACTTATTGTGTCCATAACGGTTTGGTTTTCTTTTATTAAAGTACCCTCAGTGCACGACTGCTTTTCTAAAAAGATAGTTACTATATTGACTCTTGAAAGTATATCCGAGCCTTTGCTTCTGCTCTTAGTTTTCACTTTCTCCACAGAAAATATAGTAGTAGCTGATAAAGCTTCATTTACATTAGTAGCTGTTTCTTTTATTTTATCCTTGTTTTTATCTGTCTGCTCTCTGGACTCTAACTCTGTTACTAATTCTGGCTCGGATTCTTTACACATTCCGCTATTACTGCTCGGCATGGGCTTCATATCAGATCCCAAAACTGCTTCAGTCTTATCAGCGGGCTTTTGTTTGATATTTTTGCTTCTCCCACCGCTGTTGTTGCCTGTGGCTAATTTTAGTTTCTCTGAGTGCTCTATTTGTGGTACATTCAGATCGCCTGACGCTGCAGCCGCCGCCATCGTACCTGTGTTCCCTGTGTTCCCTTGTTTCACCGTTTGGTAAATCTTCCGGCTTCTTGCAGACCTCGTCTGCCTTGCTGACATCGGCTCCTCCTCAGGTGCCACACAATTCGGCGTCAGTAGTGCTGAGCGCAGCGTCGGGTGAGCTCTCAGCTGCAGGGGAAACAGACCGGGTCCGGGACACGCCCCACTAACCAGCCTCGCCGGCGTGTGAATGGAGCAGACCCTTGTGAATGTCCAGGAGCGGAACAAACCCCTGCTATGGCAAAGCAGGATCCGTATCATTGATGCTTGTCGTGTCGTGTAGTGGAGTAATCACGGCAGCGAAACAGCACCGGAGCAGTTAATGAATCGGTGAGTCCCGAATTCCGAGCTCCGAAATTGTTATCGTATTTCCCGATACACCGTCTCTGTTCTTCTCACATTTCCTTCGACGGCTATCACAGTCAGCCAGTGTGGGTGTATTCTTTTTAATCAGATCGAGGTTAAATCGCGGCGGAGCAGGTCCATGCAGCAGCCTTCACTCGGCGGCTTCAGCCCGCCATCTTGACTCCTCGCCAACAGAAGGTGCATCCTCATTGGCTTTCATAATCTGGAACTTTGGATGAATACCATTGGGAGACACATAATGACCCACGTATTCAACACCGGGTTGAGCAAATTTGCATTTCTCCTTCCTTAAAGTCATACCACTTTCTTTGAGAGTCACTAATACTTTCTTCGACCTAGAATTCAGGTTCCAGGGTCAAGCCCACTACAAAATCTGCCCTCCTGTTTACGGCTGAGACCCTGCGGGCTGCCATCGACCAGGGGAAGAAAGCCGTCCTGATTTTACTACATTTATCGGCTGCTTTTGATTCGGTCTCGCACCCTATATTAATCGCCCGCCTAGTAAAATCTGGTTTAGGGGGAGTAGTGCTGGCGTGGCTGAAGAATTTTCTCAGTCAAAGGCGCCAAGTCACCGTACTGGGAGAGTTTCGTTCTGAGGAGAAGGTTATCACGACAGGGGTGCCTCTGGGCTCTAGTTTGAGCCTTGTACTTTTCAACTTATACATGGTCCCCCTGATCAAACTAATCTCATCTTTTCAGATCAGCACAATATCATATGCTGATGATACTCAGCTCATCCTAGTATTGGATAGAGAGTCATCTGGAGCGGAGGAAAATCTTAAAAACTGTCTGGCCGCCACATTCGATTGGATGAGGAGTAACCATCTCAAATATAACTCGGGTAAAACCGAAATCCTGCCTTTCGGTCATCAAAATCTGTTCTCTCCAAAGCAGTGGTGGCCGGAAGGTACTGAAGCTCCTCCAAACACCATCTCCACCGCCTGTAACCTGGGCATTAAGTTTGATGACTCCCTGTCATTTAAACAACAGGCGGTGACTGTGGCTGGTACCTGTTTTAACATTATTAGAGGTCTCAGGAAATTCTTCGACCTTCTCCCCCTGACAGCAAGGCAAACGGTTGTGGTTGCACTCATAACATCAAGACTTGATTACTGCAACAGCCTGTATGCTGGAGCAAATACATCTGTACTCCACAGGTTGCATATGGTCCAACATGCAGCCGCCCGCCTTGTCCTTGGCTGGCCGAGGAAGTCATCTGCCTCGGCCGCACTCAATGTAAATGTAAATGTAAATGTACAGGTATTTATATAGCGCAAATCACCAACCGGTCTCTAAGCGCTTGCTTAGGGAACCCGTCCTGGTATTCCCCTGAGAGATAACCCCGGCAGGGTATCCGCAAGGTGAAAGCCAGGCATCCCGCAGCGAGGGGCCGTTGTGGAGATTAAGCAAGCTATTGCCCAGAGTCGCAGAGTGTGAACCCATGGATCGAGTAGGCACCGGAGCGAGAATTGTCGAGTCCATGGACATTTTAGGACTCAAGACCCCGCCGAGCCGGGAATAGAACCCTGGTCCCGGGCTGACCTCTGCTTCCAGGTCTGCCTCCTCTAACCAGTGAGCCACACTTCTCCATGCCCTTTATTGGCTGCCAATACATAAGCGTATTTTATTTAAAATACTGGTCATCACGTTTAGGGCTCTCCATCTCCAAGGACCTAAGTACCTGTCAAACGGCTTTAGACGCTACTCACCAGTTCGGAGTGTCAGGTCATAAAATCAGAATTTGTTGAGGATCCCAAGTTTCAGGCTTGCTACTAAGGGGGGAAAATCCCTTGTTGTATTGGGATCCAGGGCATGGAATAAGCTCCCCCTGCAGCTTCGTCAAATCCCCTCAGAGAGCCAGTTTAGGAAAGCCTTGAAAACCTGGATTTTCAGACTTCCGGATACCGCCAGTAAAGCCTTGGTGTAAAATGTGCAGGATCTTCCAAATCCCAACAGTCAGCCGGCCTCACTACCAACTGGCAACGGTACCAGCGCCAAGATGCTCCCTAGAGTGATAGCCGCGCTATAAAAATACTATACGTAGATTAATATAACGTGATACAAAGAATACCCGATTAGACACACTAAAATGGCCGCTACAGCAACACACCCTGCTGGATGACAATTTTCACCTCTCACGCGGCTCTCGTGAGACCACACGAAGAGCCTATGACGTGAACGGGAACTTAAATGTTTGCCGGTGGATTTAAGATACTATAGTGTGAGTACACCGAAGAACCGGAGTCTTACGGGAGGACTGGGGACGAGGAAATATAACTATCGAACGGCGAAAGGTAGGCACAATACTGTCTTGTATGTTCTCAGACCGGGTCGGAGATATTTCATTCTAATTCGGTCAATAATATTGTTGCAAAGTAACTCGTTTCCGACATCAAAGCAGATTATAACGTACTGTCTCACGCTAACTTGTAGCACGACGGTATTTTCACAATATAGCCTGTATTGATTTTTTCGAGCACATAAGAACGTATTTATAACGCACTTCGGGTAGAAGTTACATATACTGTAATGCAGGATTTAGAATTATCTGACCGAAATACCATAGTTCTATCCTGGCTGCATTATTCTCAGCCTACGAACGAGTGAACTTGCTTTACAGAAAAAAATGTACCATTATCTATATTAAGGAGCTTTACTCCTATGTTTGAACGCTTGGCAAGCCTTTTTTTGATATCATGACTACCTCTTATACGGAATAGGGTAGCGTATTACATCTACTATTAGTACTTGTAGTAGATTTTATGAACAGAATACCTAGAGTGGTAATAATTAACTTCACGCCGATATATTGTAGCTTTAATATGGACTCAGAGTTCTCACAAACGAGTTTCTCTTGTACACAAGACATTTCAATAATAATGAGGAATCCTACCTTATTCCTACAGCCATACAAATGGAATAACAGAACTAAGAAGCAACATACCCTGACTTCTTTATAAACCTACTTGCGACTCCAGGATCGTCCATAAATAGAAACCCACTGCGGGTTGGAATTATCACCGCAAAATAAGTAAGTAATGAAGAAATGTGTACTGACAAGTACAATAAATATGCCTAGAGCGAAGCTAAATTCTATACTGATGATTTCGAAAATCTCATCATATTTACAGATACGTCCGCATCATCACAGAAAGAGGTATTTCAGGGAATTTTGATTTCACTTTCACCAGCTATTATGCATGTAACGTCACACCGACAACCGGTCTTTTCTGCACACCTATCCGAGAAAATAAGTTCCCAAGTAAATCAAATCACATCCTAAACACTATAAGACTTACAAGTAGATGCACCAATCACGGATATATCTATACTGCACGTGGTCTCTCCATCTTACCATGAGTTCATAGACCTACTGAATACAGAGGTACATTATGTGTTATATGGACAAATAATTATTAATATATGTAGCTTTACAGTTTTCAAGGAACTAAATGAACTGACTAACCACCACCCAAGATGCTTTAATGCTAAGCACTAATGCTTATCAATGATTCAACTTGGACAATAACTAATAGATAACAGTGTGATGAATTAACGCTGAAACAATGGGACTTTGTGCTAGGTCCTAAAACAATATTGTATGTTCTTTTCTTTCACCTATGCAGCCTTGAGAAAGTCTGGGGTTACATTCCCAATGCGACGAAACACGTGTTGGCTGTGAAAGTCCAAGAATAAACTTCATAAGAAACGACCGGACCCTATGAACAAGAGTCATTTCTGAATGCAAGAATGATGAATGTACAACTCGGAAACATTGTAAAAATACTTTACGTGTGCTAGGGATTTTTTTTGCGTATGTATAGGCCTTTGCCATACTTAAAGAGGGTTGTGGTTCTCTTTACCTTATAGCACCGTTTTCAATACTGAATTTTCTATATCAGTGTGATATTCTGACTGGCGCCTTTAATACCTAAAATAATACCACTGGCCTAGTATTTACGTCTTAGTGATGACGTAGTTCAATGTCACAATCTCAAGCCTGTACTTTTGTACCTCTTTGCTCAGAATTTTAGAATGATGCCAAATACAAAACTTGCTTGAAACTGCATAAAAAAACAAATAAAAATTTTTTTTTAAAACACACGCGAGGGATTCCCCAGCATGACACCTTAATGTAGATCAAGTTACCAAAAGTACTTAATACGTTTCCGTAAGCCTACCGAGCCACAATAAAAATGTGAGTTTTAACCTCGAGATACTGCAGTGCAGCCTCTGTGGCTATTTCCACGCGCGTGGCTGAGTTATGAGTCATTGCCTCGTGACGTCCACGCCCAACGGAAGCAGCAGGCAGTGCAAGCCCTGCTCCTTGCTGGAGGTGAAAGGCCAGCATGCAGGGAACCCGCGCTGCTTCCAAATAAGGCAGTAATCTGTGGGACGTGGTGTGCACGCTTGGGCGCCATGGGGCCACCGAGAGCCAGTTCCATGCGCCTCATTCACAGCAGAGGGACTACAACTCACTGGAAGGATTAACAAGCATTTACAATGCAATGGTTTCGCCTTTGGAAAAATTAGAGCTATTGGCATTGTAAATGACAAAATTTGTATTTATGTGTTGGTTTTGAAAACAGATAAATAAATGGCATTGTCATTTACATTGCCATTAGCTTAATCTCTGCAGTCACTCTGCAGTCCCTAGCACTCCATAGCACTCCCTAGTCACTCTGCACTCCCTAGCACTCCCTAGTCAGTCTGCACTCCCTAGTCACTCTGCACTCCCTAGTCACTCTGCACTCCCTAGTCACTCTGCACTCCCTTGCACTCTGCACTCTGCACTCCCTTGCACTCCCTAGTCACTATGCACTCCCTAGTCACTATGCACTCCTAGCATTCTGCAGTCACTCTGCATTCCCTAGCACTCTGCAGTCACTCTGCACTCCCTAGCACTCCCTAGCACTCTGCAGTCACTCTGCACTCCCTAGCACTCCCTAGCACACCCTAGCACACCCTAGCACTCTGCAGTCACTCTGCAGTCCCTAGCACTCTGCAGTCACTCTGCACTCCCCAGTCACTCTGCACTCCCCAGTCACTCTGCACTCCCTGCACATAGGAGACCTGCTCACAGGTGGCACGAGGGCGACCAGAAGCTTGCGATCTCCTCTTTGGAGAAGACTGGTCTACAAGAAAATCAGTGGAGACGGAAAATGCGGGTATAGCTTCAGTTACCGTGTGAATGCATAGAATGAGCATGCACAACTAGCCCCTATAATTAATGGGCTGTAAAGCGCTTCAACATCTCGTCAGGGAAAGTATGCGCTGTATAAGTACAATTTAAACCCTCCTTGTGGCCGTTCAGAATCCATAGTCATGCATAATTGCGGGTCAGATGTGCTTGTGATAGAGGTCACAGGCAGGCCGGGTCACCCATGTTGCAATACTGCCCGTACATTGCCCTAACCAGAGCACTTTCTTGGGTTATAGACTTTTATCAGAACGTGCTTTCTAGTTTGGGTTTGAGTGGTAGTGCAAAGAGTTAATACTGAGCTGTGAAGTGCGTGTTTTTAATTGAAATTATATAGAGTTAACTTCTCCTGATGAGATATTGAAAGGACAGGCATGTTAAAAAAAATGTATTACTTACAGTCATGGTTTCACTAAAATCTATATTTTGAAGGCCCCATTTTATCTTAACCCTTTCTGCACATTTTGTAGCAGCCACTGTACTGTGTGTAATGCATGTTCAAAATAATGGCTCACAGTCCTTTATGTCGCAGACTGGGAACTCGTAGCACTAAACATACAGTCACTATTCTATATGGCACCAACCAGATCAAATTATATGCTCTCTGGTTACACACAGACCTCTGCAGTGCATCCACCACTAGAGGTTTCATAATGTACAATATTGCATTTCACACGGAATAACAACTTCTCTATTTTTCATTTAAGCTCAGCATTATTTTATATGTAGCTACCTGACGGTAAAAGACCCCCCCCCCCAAAAAAAAAGTCCAGAATATTTTCGTTTTTTAGCCACACCTTTGACCCCGCCCCATGCTCACTGGCCCGCCCCATTGCATGCAGCATCACAGATCCCAAACTTTTTTTTTAATACCCGTTGACAGCTTGGCAGCTGTGGTGGACAGATAGACAACCAGAATATATCCTGCTGGCTGAAACCCTTTGAACTCAGTGGGGGAGGAGCTCTAGGCGACATCATTACCTCACAGCCCATTCCCCTGCATACATTTTGCACTTTCACTGTATTCTCTGAGCCCTGTCTTGTCATGCCTTCATGCTCACAGTGTCTCAAAGCGCTTTGAAACGGCAGACAGGCAGCATACGAGCGCTACATCACAATGTTTAAACATAAAAAACTGTTCAGACACTCTTTGTCACTCCTGTTCTTTACAATGCTGCGTTTGAAACCAGACCCCTGACCCCCCAACCACACACATAGCACCCACAAATATTAAGAGGCGCTCAGTCCACCAGTCCGGTAAAAGCGCCAGAAGTAACTGAGGCCGGGGCCTTGGGGTGATTTTGCATGAAAATGTATTTATTTCCCTGTGCGCCTCGCTGCGTTTTGTTAGCATTAAGTGCAAAATTCTAGTTTCAGAGAGCACTGTATAGACGGGATCGCTTCTGGGGGCTACATTTAAATGTAATTCTCTGAAGGATGTCCCAATGACAACACAGCAAATTAAATTGATAGAACGTAATTGCAGATCACACGCTTTTCAGGTTGGGCAGGTCCAGCCCCCTTTACATTCATTTCACGCTTTGCATCATGGTACTCGTAGTCACTCATTTGCCATTCATTCATTCGCAACGCTGTAAGTTTTCACAAACATATGCTGATTTTTCTTTAAGCTTTCTCAACAAAAAGCATCTACTCACAGTGTAGACAAGGACGCAGTTCAAAGGGCAAGGGACAGAATTGCCTTCCGGGGGCGCGCACCCTCGCGCAGGCAAGCAAGGCTCCCACGACCACCTTCATATGCTTGAAAACGTGAGACCTGCCTTCCCGCCTGGCCCCCCGCCTACCCCCAGCCTGCCTGCAAATGGGCTCGTTGAACAATAAAAAGTGATCGAACAGCGGGAGGGGGGGCGGGCAGGCACACGGACAGCGGGAGGGGGGGGGCGGTCGGGCACACAGACAGCGGGAGGGGGGCGGGCGGGCACACAGACAGTGGGAGGGCGGCGGGCGGGCACACCGACAGCGGGAGGGGACACGGACAGCAGGAGGGGGGCGGGCAGGCACACAGACAGCGGGAGGGGGTGGCGGGCTAAAAATTTTGCACGTGGACATCACGAAATAAGTGAAATTTAGATTTGCATTTCAGCCAATTTTAGCTGCCCAGCTTAGAACTGTGGCCATGCTGCTATGACAGTATTCTTATGGGAGACTCGTCTTCCCCATACCGACAACTTCTGCATGTATATTTTGTGTGTACTTTAAACAGCACCACCTTTTTTATGCGTGTACGTTGTGAGTTTTATGTAGCGCCGCGTGAACTGCGCTCCCAAAGCGCACGTGAATATTCCAGCAGGGCACAGGCACTGTGAACGCATGCCAGGTACATTTAATTGTAAGTTGTTCACTTAGTGCAAGGCAAGTAAGCGCGGCACTACTCAAGGTTTGAAGTATAGGCATTGATAAGGTGGGCTGGGCTTGTCTTTGCTGTTCCAGAGAGATCCAGCCCTGGCCCAATAACCCTGCCGGCTCTCTGACTGGGGATGGCGCGTGGCAGCAGGGGCCGGGTGAGATTCTGCTGTGCTTTTACCAGAGATATACTGCCAGTTTCACGTGCACATACAAACTTCGCCAACATAGAAATTAACACAAATGGTCGCATGTTGGAAGAGTGAACGGCGGAAGTTTTCTTGGTTTAATTTAATTTTGGCCGGGCCCCTGCCTATCAGCATATTTTTTTTGTTAATATATATATATACACTTCTCGGCCTCGGATAGCCGCTCTTGCATCTGCAGTGCACGTAACCCTGGTGCCTCATTGCAGGTTTTAGAGCCCAGATGTACATGTATATTGGTCCTCTCAGCTCTGTGCCCGCACTGTGAGACTAGCTGCGTCTGTGTACCTGCAGCGCCAACAAATGCACCGTTGTGAGGCGCTATGTGCTCTGCGCCAATCTGTCCCTAGAAGCAGGGCAGGGCAGAAGCAGTCAGTCATGCTGCTGATGCCCGTGTACCCCCGGGGGAGACACTAATTTGGGTGGGAGCACCGAACCCCTCGCATTACATATCTAGCACTTGTGGGATGTCGGTTCTGCAGAGAAAGTTCCCCTGCCCGTGAGTAAGGAAGGTAAGTGGTCGGTGGTGTTATGTTCATTAAGGCGAGGGGGGTCTGGAGGGGGCGCATTTTGTCTAATGTGCATAGATCCAGGGCCAGGTGAGAACGAGCGTGTTGGGCTCATCATCAGGACTGAGACGTACAGAGAGTGAGGTTTGGCCCGCCTGTGTCCCGCGTGAAGGGCGGGAGTACTGTGGGCAGGACTCGCCCTGATCATACTCCAAATTCTCCTGCTCTGGAATGCGCCTCCCTCCCTCTGGCTGCCCAGCTCCTTGCGCTGCTCTCCAAGGCACAGGAAAAGAAGAAGAGAGAGCGAAAAAGTTTTCAACAACCGCGGACCGGGGCAGGCTGGGGAAGAGAGGCCTTCTCTGGGCACGGGGCAGCTTGGAGCCTGGAGGTAACGAGCATCCCGGGACCCCGGCTGTACTGGATCAGAAGGGAGCAATGGTAAGCAGCCGGAGGGGGGCTGGCAGGGAGGCACACTCCCCTGGCCCGCTCGCCGGATCTCACCCTGTTTCTCCTTTACAGGCTGCCTGAACGCGCTGCTGCTGCTGTCTTTACAATCGGTGGGTTGTAGAGTTTCAATCCCCACTGGCCTGTACATGGTGGGTGCTTTCCTTGGGTTGGGGGGGCGGGTGGGCACACAGACAGCGGGAGGGGGGGCGGGCAGGCACACAGACAGCGGGAGGGTGGGCGGCGGGAACGTCCAGCACTCACCTGGACCTGGACTTCCTCCAGCGGCGGTCGGGCGCGGAATGAGCAAATGAAACATTGACGTCCAAAAAAATAAACCCCGCCCACCGCCGCACTGACGTGTCCAAGGGGGCCAGATGAGAAAAATTCGCAGAAACGCCCACGAGTCGCCTCGCAGAATGACGGACGCCTCTGTTTCCCAATGGCTAGCGTCCATTTATGGAGCTAGCCAATGGGAAACAGAGCCGGGACGAACATCCATACTGGTTAACAAAAGTTTTCGCCTGCGCGAACCGCTGCTTGCGCAGCTTTTCGCCAGGCGAAACCTAAAAAGAAAGGTCCGTTCACAAGAGCTCGCAATTTAGTCTCAAGTAGTTCTGTGCTTGGTGGTGCGAGTTGCACACTGATGACGTTATAGCTCTTATTGGTCTATATTTAAAATAGAACTACAAAACTACCGGAATCAGGTTTCCCCCCCCCCTCAAAAAACGTGGCGTAGTAAACTCATTTACACCTGGTACAAAACATTTTCTGGAGAGCATTATTTGGGGCCAGGATTATTACATTGCAATGCTAAACGTTACCTGGTAAGTTATTTGAAAACGACACTATGATGGTGGTATAGGGTGGCACTTTGCCACCACTTTGCATGGGAACGCTAACTACGCATGGCCTTTTCCTCATTAATTTTGACTAAATAATATAAGAACGATGGCCTGGAATTTTAGTTAAGGCGCCATTTTATTCCCCAATTACTCAACTGTTAGAAAGACGCCGCTAATGTCCCACACCCCAGAGCTCACAGGTTGTCCTTGTGTTGACTGGGATGACAGGCAGTGCTTTGAAGCCCTTTGATGCCTGAGGGATTGTGAGCCATAGGTGTCAGTTAGATTACCCTCCTCTCACGTGCCTGGCAGCACTCCCTGGCCATCCATGAGGAGGGCCTGTTGCCGCCCTGCATGGGGGAGGGAGGTGGGGGGATAGCCTCTCCTTATAGCCTGCCATGACAAAAGGTGGGGCTGAGGGGGGCATTCACTGCAGACACTTTTACAGGCTCTGGGAATGGTCACGGAGCGGGGACTGGGAGCGGGTACAACAGACATTCCCTCCAGTAAAAAAGCATTGGCATAGCCAATAGGTCTAGCCTTTGGGACATTATAAGGGTTAAGCCATGCAACAGTTGATGTTGTTGAACCAAGGATATTGTGCTGCATAACTAAACACTTATAAGGTCCCAAAGGTGAGACCTCTTGGCTATGCCAATGCTTGTTGGAATGATATTAAAGAAACCTTAGGTCATATACTTTGCTGCTGTCCAACCTTTTCAAATGAACGTCAGAAGGTTTTACCACCATCCTTTCTTTGCTTAAAAAAACGAACTTGTAATGGTGCAGTTGACACTTGTTTTAAGAGTTTTGATGGAGCTGAAGTAAGTAGGTTTGTCAAATTCATAAATGTAGCATCAAAGTACTTAGAAAATGTCACCAGTAGAATCGGAGGACGAATTTACACAAATGGGGCCAATCTCTTGTTACGCAGTTTTTTCATGTAGTTTATATTTGGCTGCGAATGGGAGACTGATAGCTAAAGTTTAAATTGAAACTATTAATTTGATATCTCAAATTGGTTTTAATTAAGTATTATAAAACTATTATTCCTTCATTCAAGATTGTGATGTCTCACTCCATCTCTGTTTGTGTTACTGTTGTCCTGAAACTGTGTAATATACCCTCGCACCTTATTGTGCCTTCCTCCTTCAAGCAACCACATGCAGCACTTCACAAAAAACTCAACAACAACAAAAAATTACTCGTGCAGCGAGTTCACCAACTTCTTCTCTTGCCTTTGCAAGGGACTCACGTCTGAGCATACCCTGCCACAATTATGGTGGCCAAAAGCGGTACAAAAAGGGGTGGTAATGGACAGAGCATCTGAACCAATCAAACACTCACACCCAGTAAAAAGATCTGGGTTTAATCCATCACCGTTCTTTAGTCCACTCTGCCACCCCAGTTCAGACATGGCTATATGCAAATCAGTCTGACCCTGTGCCTCATGGCAACAGTCCAGCGCGAACTGCCAAGCCATGCCTTCCCTGGACCGGAAACAAGCTGTTATCTATGTGAGCTTAACAATGGTTTACCCATAACCTCGCGTGTGCTGTCCTCTTACTTCCAGGGCCACTCAGGAGTTACAATTGGCAGCCTTGTGCTGGGTCATGATTTGGGGGTTTCTGGGGTAGTGTTTAAAATATGCCAAGGGGAGACGCTGGAAAGCGCAGTTAAAATAAGGCGTACCCAGAAGTCTTGTCATCACCTTCTAGCCTAGAGGGCTCCGGGCTCTCAATATCTTCAAAACCAACTGCCGCGCTCTCCTTTTTCACAACACCAGCCCAACCTTCTATGGTGGACTTTGTCACAATGAGCTGGCCTAGAATGTTCTAGCTATAAATCACAAAAATCACACATACCACATAAATCAAACTCAGAAATACATTTTTCACCGGAGTCAAATCACTGCCCCACGCTGAAAATCCTATGAAGACCAAAGTAAGATGTTTATACTGTTCGTTCATCCCATTCTATCATATAGTTCTTATAAACAAATTCCCTGTGTGTACACTTCAAAGTGTGGTCACCAAACTGAACCCTTTTTCTGTGAAAAGGATTCACACTAATCATTAGTACACAACTGCTTTTCTAGTGGGCTTCATTTTACTGCCTGCTAACATCAGGTGTTGAGGATTTACAGCCCCACAAGCACTGCAGGAAATGCCACCTTACCTTTATATAGACAAGCACTGGCGTTACCAATAGGTCTCGCAGTAGGAAAGTTGGAGCTATTACAATTGCAAATAACAATGCCTTTTATTTTTGTTTTCATTTAAAAACATAAAGGGCTTTGTCATTTACAAAACCAATAGCTCCAACTTTCCTACTGCGAGACCTATTGTGCACTGCACAGTGTGGGTGAAAGTGGCACTGCGTGTGTGTGAGTGGCTTTGAGTGAGTTGCGTTGCGTGGGTGAGTGGCGTTGCATGTGTGAGTGTTGTTGCGTGGGTGAGTGGCGTTGCGTGTGTGAGTTGCGTTGTGTGGGTGAGAGTGGCGTTGCGTGTGGGTGAGAGTGGCGTTGCGTGTGTGAGAGTGGGCTTGCGTGGGTGTGAGTGGCGTTGTGTGTCTGAAAGTGGCACTGCGTGTGTGTGAGTGGATTTGCGTGTGTGAGTGGCGTTGCGTGTGTGAGTGGCGTTGCGTGTATGAGTGGCGTTGCGGGTGAGAGTGGCGTTGCGGGTGAGAGTGGCATTGCGGGTGAGAGTGGCGTTGCGGGTGAGAGTGGCGTTGCGTGTGTGAGAGTGGGCTTGCGTGGGTGTGAGTGGCGTTGTGTGTCTGAAAGTGGTGCTGTGTGGGTGAGTGGCGCTGCGTGGGTGTGTGGCGTTGCGTGGGTGAGTGGCGTTGCGTGGGTGAGTGGCATTGCGTGGGTGAGTGGCGTTGCGTGGGTGAGTGACGTTGCGTGGGTGAGTGGCGTTGCGTGGGTGAGTGGGGTTGCGTGGGTGAGTGGAGTTGCGTGGGTGAGTGGCGTTGCATGGGCGAGTGGCGTTGCGTGGGCGAGTGGCGTTGCGTGTGCGAGTGGCGTTGCGTGAGCGAGTGGCGTTGCGTGTGTGAGTGGCGTTGCGTGTGTGAGTGGCGTTGCGTGGGTGAGTGGGGTTGCGTGGGTGAGTGGCGTTGCGTGGGTGAGTGTCCGGAAAAGAGCCGAGACTATAAGACTATTGTGCAAACTTAAATATCGTGCCTTTATTCATTGCCCGATTTTTCTGTAACACCTCAAATAACGTGCTATGATTATGGAACTTCTTGAGTGCCAGAGACTGGCAGCATCGCAGTAGTACTTCTCTTTCAAGGAAACAGAAGTCTGGCCTTTTGGAGCGCACTGAGCCTCACACGTGAAGGAGCGTTACATCTTTACAATCAGGTGAGACTTTAAGAGCACCTGGAGTGAGCAGCCGAAAGTGCGCGTGCACTGATCACTTCGAATGCGCCCCTAATTTCGATTGAAATACCTTGCCACGATTACACTTGCAGACGGCTTTCTAATGACTATCGAAATCCAGATGCCGTTTAAAAAGAACAGCTGGCAAATGAAAATGCATGTGCATTTAGGAGTTTAAGAAATTCCGCTCCTGCTCAAAAGCCGCGGCAGTGGCAGCCTCCTGTCGACGGTGCAGGCGGCTGGATCTCCCTCGGAGCCTTCCCATCATTTTGGTTACGTTTTTCCGCTCCGATTCAGCGCCTTCGAGTCTTTTTACGAGTAACTGACCCTGCCTAATCCATCTTTCAGGTAGGCAGGCGGAAAAGATATGTAATTAGTGGTCTGCGGGGAGGGGGAGAGAAGGGAAAAACAGAGCGAGAGGGGAGAACATGGAAATTGGTGGAGAGCTTAGTACAGAATCCGAGAAAAGAGTACGGAGAAGACAGACAACGGAACAAAGATGTGAAGAGTAGAGAACAAGAGGCAATCTAGACTACGTTGGAAGGAAAAATAAGTAAAGTGATGGAACAGCAGATGCAGACAAAGTGAGTGGAATCACAGGGGAGGAAAACAAAAAGGAGTGGGAAATAAACAGTCATGAGGATAAAAGGAACTGGCAAGAAGTCGAAGGAGGGGAAATTAGAGACAAATAGAAGGAAAAAGATGCATGGGAGTAGAGACAAAGAGAAGGAAAACGATGCATGGGAGTGAAGAAAAGAATGAAGTGGTGAGAAGAGAGTGAAGTGGTGAGAAGAGAGGGAAGTGATGAGAAGAGAGAAATGAGATACACAGATAAAAGTCGAGACAGGGAGATGCGAGAGAAAGCAGAGACGCAAAGGTGAAGAGATTGGGGTCAAAGGCGAGACGTGGAGGGGAAAGAACTGGAGAGGGGAAACAGGCGTGGAGCTGGAGAGAGGCAACGGCAACAAGCATTGAATAAAAAAAAAATAATAAAAACAAACGTTGGCAAAGCAGGCAAGTCTTCCGTGCTGAAAGTGAAACCAGCCCTCGGCATTGCTGTGGTGGGGGAGGGGGGGGGGGGGCGGGGGAGAGGCAAGCAGGGAACAAGTTAAACGAGGTCTGGCAGGGAACAGATGGCCTGGGCGTGAAGCAGGGGGCGGGGCAGCGCTGGGGAAGCCTGTGGGAGGTTGATTGATGGCTTTGATGTGGGGAGGGAGGAGAGCCTTTTGCGAGCCTGCAGGAGAAATGCTGCCGATGCGCGTGCATGTTTAATCACGTGGTTCACGTGAACTGCATGAAAACCGTCGGGCTGAAAGCCCGTGGTTTGAAGAAGATTTTCGCCACTTGAATTCTCGCTCCGCTCGATGCGCTTGCGCACATCGATAGGTCGCGAGACCTAAAAAACAAAAATATTGGCAGATTCCTTTCAGAGTAAGTATTGCCCGTCAGCTGATCTTGGAATGTTTCCACTAAAAGAACCAAAACTGCCTTGTATTTAGTTACTCCCTATCTGGAGTGGCACCGTGGGCAAACACATCAAGGGCTGGATGTGGCCCTGAACATTTGCCAGTGGTTTGGTTGGACTAAGGCCGTCATTCCTCCCATAATCCTTTTTTAATGCAACACACTAATGGCGCTAGGTATCCTCTGACTTAGGTTCTAAGATCCAAACTGTTCCTTGCTGGTGTAGCCCTACAAGACTGACATTGGTGTCTGGTTCTCTTTGAGAGTGCGCGTTATCTGTGAGTTCGGGCTGTATTCTTTCTATAAAGCAAGCCTGGGATTGATTTACATTGGTTGCTCCCTGTCTGGAGAGGTGCTGTGGGCAAAAACAACAGAGTTGAATGCGGCCTGAATGATTGCTGGTGGCTGACTCTTTCGCAAGCCTTCCGTCCTATAGTTTTTATCCTTTTGCTTTGCAGGAGCTCCTGTAAGCTGTAATACAAACTATGTAATGAAACTTTGGGGAACAAAAATAAACCTAATACATGTTTCTTTGAGTCACGAAGGAATTACAGCTGTCTTTAATTTCTTCATGGCCAGAGTGAAGATAGGGGCTTCTTTAACGTCACTATTATATTATATGCTTTAATCAATATGTGTGGATTTTATACCAAAGCCATTCTTTGTAAACCACCGATCACAACTCCTTAATTCTACATTCTCGGGCGTACTCCCATATAAAAGCTAAAGCCAATAAGTCTGTGTTAATGTGTTACGGTATGCAAACATATGCATGCGCAAATGAGCACAGCCTATTTGTGCCATATCACTGTGCAACCTGCTGCATGAGCACGGTCAAATGAGGCAGGTTGGAGACGATAGGCACTGAAAGTATGTGCATGTGTTCATGTCTTTATATACAGACATTAGCACATTGGAGCCAGACCTATTGACTTTGACAATTCTTCCTTATTTTCTTCAGTGAGGGGCTCTAAGTGCAAAAGATGGGCTTACTAGTAATCTAGATTGTGGTATCATCAGACATAGGGCCTCATTACAATAACTGTTGGACGAGTGGCTGACTCCATCGCCTCTGGAAGGTGTCTGACTGACTACATGTTGGCAGTCCCACCTGCCTGATTACAGTGTGTGCAGGCGGTCGGAAAACTGTTTTTTTCCGTTGTGGCTTGTGCTCCTGCCCTAGAAAAGGGCTGCAGCACAAGCCGCAGTGGAAAAGGGCAGTTCCTAAACATCCATGCACCCTGTGCCAGGCACCATGTGGAGCTGGTACACGGTGCATGGATGTTTGGGGGAGCACCACATGTGCCTACCTGGGCCCATAGCGGAAGCCCACGGCGGCCCTCCTCCAGGCCCCCAAAGTCTCATTCTGTTTGCCTTTACATGGCAGTTGTAACAAGCATTTACAATGCAATGGTTTCGCCTTTTGAAAAGTTTGAACTATTGGCATTGTAAATGACAAAATTTGTATTTATGTGTTGGCTTTGAAAACAGATAAATAAATGGCAATGCCATTTACAATGCCAATAGTTTAATCTCTGGCAAATGCCACACAAAAACATACAGACCCACACACACACACACAGACCCACACACACACACACACACACACACACACAGACACACACACACACAGACCCACACATACACACAAACAGACCCACACACACACACAGAGCGAGCCACACGCAGAGAGAGCAACACACACCCACCCAGAGCCACACACACCCACCCAAAGCCACACACACCCACCCAAAGCCACACACACACTCAGGAGAGTAAGCACAGCGAGGGGGCAGGGAAGCAAGCACAGCAAGGGGGCAGGGAAGCAAGCACAGCGAGGGGGCAGGGAAGCAAGCACAGCGAGGGGGCAGGGAAGCAAGCACAGCCAGGTGGCAGGGGAGCAAGCACAGCCAGGTGGCAGGGGAGCAAGCACAGCCAGGTGGCAGGGGAGCAAGCACAGCCAGGTGGCAGGGGAGCAAGCACAGCCAGGGGGCGGGGAAGCAAGCACAGCTGTGCACGAGGTCTGCCCTTGGTCCCAGACCCCCTGGGCGCAGGGGTGGCAATGCCAGCACTTGACTGGCTCCTGCCTGAAGCTTCCGCGGCAGTGCCCAGCTCGCACCCACAATTCACCAGGACGTCTTTCTAGCTGTCGAAATAAGTCAACTTAACATCTCAAGAAACATGACAGTGATGAACAGCAGCCGGTGAGCTGCATGCTGCAAGAGTCCGAACCACTTGAGTGTAACTCAGCCTTTTATCGTCCAAGTGGCGATAACATGATTAACGCCGACTGGCAATAGCAAGCATAATTTAAGCGCCAGGAGAAATACGAGGCTCGGACTCCGGAAGTGCTCCACATTAACATTATGTGTGGTTGTTTACCAAAAGGACACATTTAATTTGCTCGGTGACTAAACCCACGCAACCAACTCTTCCTGCGGTACGAGCGGAAGCGCGTCATTGGGTGTCTGTCCGTGTCATAGGTGCGCGGGCAGAGGTCAACACTCTCCCAAAGTTTGTTCCGCTGCAGCAGGGGCAACAGCTTTCACCACCAAACAATAACCCAGAGATAACGAGAGGTGGAGACAGGAAGAGCAGCACAGACAGAAGCCCCCCTGGACAGGGGAGGACGCCCACTCCCTGCTGATTAGGGCCCACTGAGTCAACACTGTGCAAACCGGCAGCAGGGAAAGCAAACACAGATAGAATGCAACGCCAACCACCCCGGTGAGCGGCGGGACGGGTAGGGCAGGATCAAGGCCACTGCCCGGGCTTTAGAGCAAACAGTAACCACCCGACCATAGCCCCTCCCCCGCAGGTCACCCGTGCCAGCATCCAGGGTCACGCATGGGCAAAGTTCAAACAGTTCCGTCCATCTCCAGTGAAGAGCGCGCATCACAGGGACACACGAGCCATCATGGCGGGATCACTCCCAGCAAGAGATAAGACACGTCACAGGGAAGAGACAGCTCTAAGCAAAGGCAGCGGCCTGGTGTCAACACTAACCTGCCCACAGCCTGGCACAGAGCTCGATTCACCCGCCTGGCATGGAGCCGAACCAACAGTCGCATATTGTTGGCACAGGGCGAAACAATTATACAAAGCACTGACACAAAACGGACTACCTCGCACCTGACACAGAGCACAATTCATCCTGCTGCTGGCGCCGCAAAGTACAACCAGAATAGCCTGCCGAGGCGCCCAGCACGCGCCAGCTCCCTCGCCTGGCACCGTGTCCGCCCCCACCCCTGCCCTGGCACAAAAGGCCCTCTTCTGTCTCTTGACACGAACGGGTCCCCCATGGAGCACACCACAGCCGGATCCATCCCAGGCAGTATCCTCATATCTGGTTATAAGCAAACCTGCATTATTCCTCTCTGTAATACAGGCGCTGCAGTGCCAAATTCATGGCAGATTGTGAGCTACACGGGGCCAGAAACCATCACTGTTCACCAGCCCCAGCAGGAGTAACAGGGTACCTGTCTGTTTAAACTTACTGCTTAGTTAAGAGCGCATGGAGGGTCCGGGGAGGGGTAAGACACCCGCTAGCCCCTGCCTTTAAGGGAACAACATACATGTTAACCCACACGTACATATATTTACACACACACACACACACACCTGTATATCACGAGTTAAATGCCTCTCCTAATTGAAAGCCAGTCCTCACAAAATGAATACCACACTGAGCCTAGAACGTAATGTAGGGATGCTTTAAGTGGCAGATATAAGATAGGATTATAACGGACAGTGGGAGGGGGGCGGGAAAGGCACGGACAGCGGGAGGTGGGCGGGAAAGGCACGGACAGCGGGAGGGGGGGCGGGAAAGGAACGGACAGCGGGAAGGGGGCGGGAAAGGAACGGACAGCGGGACGGGGGCGGGAAAGGCACGGACAGCGGGAGGGGGGAGGGAACGGCAAGAAAGGCACTCACCTGGACTTCCTCCGGCGGCGGTCGGCCGCGGAATGACCAAATGAAACCTTGATGAGCGAAAAAATAAACCCCGCCCACTGCCGCACTGACGTAGGCAAAAGGGAAAAATTCTACGGAACGCCCACGAGTCGCCTCGCAGAATGACGGACGCCTCTCTCTTCCAATGGCTAGTCTCCATTTATGGAGCTAGCCAATGGAAGACAGAGGCGGAACTGAGGCCACACTGTTTCTAACATTAGATTTCGCCTGCGCCGAAAAGCTGCGCAGTGCGCAGCTTTCGACGAGGCGAAACCTAAAAAGGACATCGTAATCCCTATAGCGGTACCTCTGCAGGCACTTCCCCCTTTGTAGGGACTGTGCTCCGACTGACGCTCCAACGAGCTCCTTGAGCCTGTGGGAGGCGTTGGTCGGTCCCTCTGCTCGCTGATCTCAGACGGACTTCATCATTATATGGCGGTCAGTCCACAGCCTTCGATGTCGGGTGGTCCTCCACCGATGTGGAGCGGACCGACCCCGATGCCTGTGGGTGGCTATCCGCTCAACATTATAATCTGGCCCAGTATGTTTTTTCCCAAAGGTGCAAGGTGTGAGGTACAGTAAAGCAGCTTTTAGGATGCCAAGCATCTGGTATTTTCTAACTAAATGAAAGCTATTAAAGAGGTATTACCGCCATCTAATTGTGGCCCCCAACATACTCTCAAGTGTTTCTGCCCCTCACCCTGGTGGATCTATCCTCTGTATGTTTTGGTACTTATACATGGTGAACCTAGCCAAGGAGTAAGTGAGTCCCGTATGTTAGCCAGGTAAGAGGTGATTCATAACGGTGTACATCAAGTGGGGTTTTTAGATATTTTTTGCACATTTCATATATTTACAATTTATCCATAATCATATAATTTTGCAATAATGTTGACTGGAAACATCCCCTTCCACATTGCATATTGCAGATATTTTACCGTTTTGTTAAGGATTGTAGGAAGGAAGGAAGGCGGTGGGTCACTTGTAAACTGAGTGTAAACCATACGGTATCTTTACACGAAATAAATGCAAGATAAGGTTAAGCCAACGGGTGATAAAATCGAGGAATAGAACCCTTATCTCTAGGTTTCAGAGTCAGGAACTTATCCACGGGACCTCATCTACTCCACACCAGGTTGACGCGTGCCACTAAACCTCATGTCTATGCCCACAACTTTCCTCTAGATCTTTAATGTTAATTGTATTTGTAGACCGCTGGTTCACCTGAAGGTATCATGGCATTGAGCCCCAGGGATATATTGTTCTACTTTCAGGGAAACCATCTGTGTGCGATCGAGCTAAAAGCTTTCTTAAAAAGCCAGGGTTTCAATGCATGCCTAAAAGTTTCCATTGCCGTAAAGGGGAGAATGTGCAGCGGAAGGGAATTCCAGGCCACAGGAGCAAGCACTGAGAACCTCCGTCCTCCCATCCTTGTTTCACGAAATCTGGGAACCTCTAACAGGTCTTTATTTAACCCCTCTTCATCTTGTGTCTCTCTCATGGGCTCCTATCTTATAGATCCCAAAAGTGCCGACTCAGACAGGAGACTTGATTTTTGAAGCCAGAAACTGATTAATTTTATCAGTCTTCCGCCGTAAATTGTCTTTGCTTCAATGAAAGTCTATGGGGGAAAAGCCAGACCCCCGATTTATGTCTCAAAATATCCCCTTCTCATTTCAAAATGTTGGCATGTGTGCTGTCTAGTTAATTGGTGTCATCCATCCGCCATGAGTCTCACTCCCTAAGCTGCCCTTCTAACTACCCTCAATTTGCATCTCTGTCACAATGTGTGGGTCCATCACTTCCAAATTACCCGCTGCTGGATCTTTTCTGCGGAGTGTAGAATTGTGGAGAGCAGCTGGTCAGCATTTTTTCCTCTCACTCCCCTTTGTCTGTTTGTATACCATCTCCCCCTTGATTACGAATCAATTTGTGTCTCTGCAATATATGTGTTTGGCCCTGACCAAACGCACAGTTCTTCCATTCTGAATTTCACACTTCACCTGTCTTTATCTCTAGAATAATCTCCAGATCTACTGGTACTTGTGTTTCTCCCAGTTTCTTGCCTTCGATATTTCTGTTCTTCCACAACTTTGTCCCCAGCTTCTCTACGTCTTTTTTTCCTTCCTCCACTGCGTCCTTCTATATGTCTGCAGCGCCACATCCACATTTCCACTCTTGCCCTTTAATCTGCCAGTCCCCCTCCCAATGTTGGTCTTTGACCATAAATTACCCCAGGGTTTTCTTGATCCTTTCCACCCTTCATATTGCCCAGCTTCTATTATGGTATGACTTTTCCAAACTCCTTGTGTAGCAGCCTCTTCCACAATTTTGACAATTCTGCTCATTCCCTAGAAATGACCGGGGTGCTGTCTGGATATGTCTCTGTTGTCACTGGAGCCTCCCGGGGCATCGGAAAAGGCATTGCCCTCCAGTTATCTGAAGCTGGGAGCACAGTTTACATCACTGGCCGGAATAAGGCGACTTTGGAGCAAGCAGCCCAAGAGGTAAGAACTTGCTGTGCTTACCACTCCCTTTGCTCATAGTAGGAACAGCGCTTCAAACTTTTTTGTCCATCCTTCAGGTGGGATCTCGAGGTGGAAAATGCATACCTGTGGTCTGCGACTCATCAGAAGACGACAACATCAAAGCTCTTTTTGAGAAAGTTCGACGAGAGCAAAAGGGGCGTCTGGATATCCTGGTAAACAATGCCTACTCTGGAGTCAAGGTAATCATTCTAGATATCTCCTTTCAGAATTGCTGAAAAAACCCTCTGTTCGAGGCATTTGCGCTGTAGATCACATGCTTTGCATAGTCCTGCCATCTAGTGTTGGGTCTGGATGTTTGCAAGTTGTTTTTTCTTCGAAGAAGTCTTTCCAGTCACAAAGTAGGTGACTCCTCCTTTCGGTGATAGTGCGATCCATTGTTAGCTTGCTTTTTTCTGCGATTGGGTTCGGAAATGAATTGCTGCACTCTGTTTTACACAGTTTCTCAGATTCCCCTCGGTGGCTAATCCACTTACCCTCTGCGGTATTGTTTTCAGTCACGTATTTCCATCCTTCCCATATTGTATTTACTACAAAAACCCTCTTTCGATTGGGTAGCTCGTGGAAGGCCATTGGGCCTACCCGCGTTGATCCGCCTTGCAGTCGATGAAACGGACTCCATTCAAATTCTGTCCTCTGTGCCACGTGAAGTTCCTGCGCACCGACTCACACAAAGTGTGCAAATCTCTGGAGCACAACAAACAGGACTGCGACACGTGTAAGTCTTTCAGATCGAAAAAGACGCTTTGTGACCACCGGGCTCGACGTCGCAACACACCGGTTCCATTGCGGACCTCTTCGGAGAAGATTCCGAACAAGAGACCGGTGATGCCATGAGAGCAGAGGAAGAACAGGACTCTATCTCCATCTCGGAGTCCGGCTCCGATGTGTACGAGGACATCCCGCAAGGGCAGCGCATTATAAGTACAGATCCTCCCTTGTCCTAAGGCTCAACTCAGCCCAAGAAAAAGGTTCCGATGCCACCCCTGCATTCAGGTCACAGTCGACACGAGAACATATTTCAGATGCCCCACCTTCCGGCTCGGCACCAAAACTCACCCCAAAGCCTTCAGGCTCCGAATTGAGCCGTCTAATTTCAGGCACTGAGGTGAAACCTTTGGGGTCGTAGTCGAAATCCTGCTCAGCCCCACCTCCTTCAACGCTGAAAACATCTTTGGATCCGAAATCCTTGGCATCCAAAACACCGGCACCATGGCGAGGTTAGATTTGACCAGACTGGGAGACTTGTACCCGGATGGCCAGATCTTCTCACCCTTGGAAGATGCACTTTTTAATGCAGTTGACTTTATGGACAAATATGTATTAAGCCGCCTCCACTTTGCACTGCGCTCCACTTTCCCGACATTCCTACTGGAGCCTGCTTCGTTCCCTCCCCACACGATACGGATAGAAAAAGAAGACGGTACACACC
Organism: Lissotriton vulgaris; assembly: GCF_964263255.1. Lineage (NCBI taxonomy): Eukaryota > Metazoa > Chordata > Amphibia > Caudata > Salamandridae > Lissotriton > Lissotriton vulgaris. The sequence continues at coordinate 1,602,098,698 of NC_141693.1, read as the reverse complement.
TGATATCGAAACTTTACAGGGCATGCGCAGCACTGAAACCTGTACAGGACAGCAAGACTCTCAGAGCATGGGAACAGGACCTGAGTATTACAATCACTGATGAGTAGTGGGCCTACTGCTGCTCGGTCACGCAAGACATTTCTCTTAACAGAAGGCACAAACTCCTACATTTCAAATTTTTACGCCGCACTTATTTTACCCTGGCACTGGCACATAAAATAGATCCATCTAAGCCACACACTTGTCGCAAATGTTTTGCTTCGCATGCGGACTTCGCACATCTCACTTGGACATGCCCAAATCTACACGACTATTGGTTGTAAGTACATAACACGCTTGGGCAAATATTGAACATCCCATTGACTCCGATTCCTGAGGCTTCCCTGTTAGATTACACTGTAAATGTCCCCTCAAAAATCTGCAGGTTTGCAGCTTTAGACCTTTTATTAGCTAAGCGGGAGGCGGCACTGCACTGGGGGCGGAAAACCGCCGACTGTCCAGGGTTGGTTGCGGAGTATCGCCTATTGCAATGTAAACAGTGTTCTCTATGCATGTATGATGCCCAGCACGTCATGCCCCAAAGATATCTGGGGACACTACAAGTCGTATGTCGAGACCCTTAGACAAGCAACTGAGTCCCAGCTAGAGCAGGGTATTGTCCCGGCTGGAGTGCGATGAACCCCTTACAACGTTCAGCTTGATTGATTTCTGTACACGCACAATGTAAAGTATACAACACTGAATAGTGGGTTTGTTGTGTGAAAGGAAGAAAAGTAACTGTTAGAGGTGTACTGCATTTTTGTTGGCTATTGTGAAAGAGGTTGGTTCATGGACCCTATTGTTATCAACTGTTAATGCCATTAGTCGTCCTATTTGATGCCACTTTAAACATATCAACATGTTATTAATTACGTGAATTCTATAAGATGAGACAGCCTGTGATTGTGGACTGCTGCAAGTACATTATGGTATGTTTTTGTATTGATGGAAATGCTAAATAAAGTTTTTTTTAAACTTGCTATCTGGTTCCTAAAATCATAAAGTTTGGTTATCTAAATCTCCCACCAGACTGTATGAGCATCATTAGAGAGACCGGAAGGCCTACTACAAGAGCCTGTTATGCAGCTAAATGGAAATGTTTTGTTATCTATTGCAATGATTACACCATCAATCATCTTGATGCTTCAATTCAAAATATCATTTGTTATCTGATACACTTGTAGCCGTCGGGGCTAGGTTACACTTCTATCCGACTACATCTCGCTGCAATATGTGCATATCTACAAAATAGGCAACACTTATCTCTCTTTAGAGGGCCAGTATTCAAAGCTTTTATGGAAGGACTTAAAAGAGTTATTCCACCAAGTGTTCCACCTGCCCCAGTGTGGCACCTTAACATAGTCCTCGCAGAGGAGAGTGGGTGTACTACAGGCACTATCCATAGAAGAACCTTTTTTCCAACTTCAAAGAGACAAAGTGGTTCTTTTTACTAACCCCAAGTTTCTACCTAAGGTAGTTTCAGCCTTTCACAGCAATCAATCGGTTGAGTTACCTGTATTCTTTCCTCGACCCGATTCAGTGGTAGAAGGAGCCCTACACACCTTAGATGTTCGAAGAGCCTTTTATTTTACATGACAGCTGATTTCTGTGGGTTCTGTTTTGAACAGTGGAAGTCTGACTCTCTGGGTTCGGCCAGTGAGGAAGGAGCGAATCTATTATAGGGCTTTGTCATGGCGTCATGTGCAGAGGGTGTGGTAGGAGACAGTGTCGAAGGCGACTACTGAGAGGTCCAGGAGGATGAGGGCAGCAGTTTCGCTTCAGTCAAGGAGGGTGCAGATGTCGTCTGTAGCAGCAAGGAGAGCGGTCTCGGTGCTGTGGTTGCTTCTGAAGTCTGATTGGGAGAAGTCTAGGATGTGGTTCTTTTCGATGAGCTCAGAGAGTTGGGCATTGATAGCTTTCTCAATGACTTTGGCTGGGAAGGGGAGCAGAGAGTTGGGTCTGTAGTTCTTGAGGTCCGTTGGGCCGGTAGAGGGTGTCTTCAGCAGTGGATTGATCTTTGCATGCTTCCAGACTTCTATTTATAATTCCAATGAGGATTTACCTGATGAGAATTTAATGAATGGGGTATCTTCCTTCTGCTCACAGATTGCATTCTGGTGCTCTCTCCTGACAGTACAGGGCCGGGTTGTAAATGTAAATGTAAATTGATACTTGTATAGCGCACTACTCACCCGCAAGGGTCTCCAGGCGCTTGTACGAATACCGCTGTGGAACCCATCCTGGCTTTCCCTGTGAGTCGTCCACTCCTGGGCACCCCCAAGGTGGAGGCCAGGCATCCTTAGCGTTGTGGGGGCCGTTGTGGAGATTAAGCAAGCTATTGCCCAGAGTTGCAGAGTGGGGCTCATGATTGGAATAGGCACCGAGGCGAGAATTATCAGATCCGTGGAATTTTGAGCCCAAGACCCGCCGAGGCGGGGAGTTGAACCCTGGTCCCGGGCTAGACCTCTGCATCAGGGTCTGCCGCTCTAATCATCGAGCCATTGAGTGTCAAAATAGTTATACGGCAGAGATTGATTTACTGCTTCCCTAATATACTGATTCCCATGCCCAGAAGCACTGAATGCCATCCTGAGAGTCGTAATTTTGAATAATGGAAGTTTTGCCTTAGCCAAACTAAAGATCCCCACAGAACAAGGAGGCATTTTTTACACCGCAACATCCATTACAACGCATTCCATTACAACGCATGCCATTACAACAAATTATTTGAAACGACCTTTACAACGCATTCCACTACAACGCATACTACATTTACAACGCATATCATCACAACGCATACCATTACATTGCATGTATGGTAAGTATTGGATAGTGTAGGGGTAAAAATTACTATTCTAACTCCAGGGGGTGCAACAGTAGGGTAAGTGTTGGATAGTGTAGGGGTAAAAATGACTATTCTAACTCCAGGGGGTGCAACAGTAGGGTAAGTATTGGATAGTGTAGGGGTAAAAATTACTATTCTAACTCCAGGGGGTGCAACAGTATGGTAAGTGTTGGATAGTGTACGTATGCGTTGTAATGGTATGCGTTGTAATGACTGCGTTGTAATGGTTGCGTTGTAATGGCATGCGTTGCAAAGGTAGTGCGTTGTAAAAGTGGCGTTGTAAGTGTTGTTTCCCGCCCAAAGTACCACCTGGGAGCTTTTAATCCCCAAGTTGGTTTTGCCTGCAGCCTCAAATAAATTGATGCGTATTGCATATTATAGGTACTGCAGGTTTTTCTGAGTACCATACCATATGCTCAAGTGACTTAGCTGAAAAGTATTACTAGCTTTTAACAAGCCATTGGGTGGAAGAGCCACAGAGGCGTGAGAAAGCTCGGATATGTGCTATACGGGCATCCTATTTCAAGATGGTGCCCTGATACGTTTCGAATCATTGATGAAGCAATCTAGCCTCCCAGCGAGGCAGTACTTAATTCATGGGCATTTCATTGGGGAGTTGGAGTCCCTCTGGGGCATTACGGATTCTGAGAGCTCCAAATATTATTCATGATTGGGTCAGGTCAAAGGCTAAGTGTGCTAAGGAGAAGTGTGGCTCACTGGTTAGAGCGGCAGACTCTGAAGCAGAGATCAGGCCCGGGACTAGGGTTCAAGTCCTGACGCGTCAGGGTCTTGGGCTCAATATCCGCGGACTCGATAATTCTCGCCCCGGTGCCTACTCTAATCATGGGTCCCACGCTGCAACTCTGGGCAATAGCTTGCTTAATCTCCCCAACGGCCCCAACAACACTGGGATGCATGGCTTCACCTTGGGGGTGCCCAGGTGGGGCATCTCACAGGGAGAGCCACAAAGGGTTCTACAGCGTTATACAGCGTCGGAACGCCCCGTTACTGGGGCAGCTGTGCGCTTTACAACTATACTACATTTACATTTACATTTTCTGATTGGTTATATCTGTCCTGGATCTATCAGTGGCCACCTTGACTTAACTCTGGGTTAAGTGGCAAACAGATGTCAGTCGCCCATTCATACAGAAAGAATGGGACCCATACATCCAGCATAACATACTCCATTGAGCCTATTTAACCCTAGCATGGCTCAGTAAAAAGCCTATAATGTCACTTCTAACTGTCCACGCCGCCATACTCCAAACACATTTATAACAAGGAACAAGAGAACGCTCACATTGAGCCTAGGGTGAGTGAAGTACTTGACTAAGAAACAATGGCTCCTGTGGACTAATAACCTTGATATAATAATAGTAAGCATGAGCGAATTTTGCGGATCTCGCGTTCGCGAATTTTGCGGATTTGCGGATTCGCAATCCGCAAAATCCGCGAATTCCCGCGAATTTGCGGATTTTTTTTTTTTTGTGTTCGCCCGTGTTTCTGCCAGTTCGCGAGGGTTTTGTACACTTTCGCAAATTGCGAACTTACCTGTCGGGTCGCAAGTTTCGCGAACTTGTTGTTTCTACGTGTCCAGCCTGTTTGGGACACTCTTCTTCATCACTGCCACTCTCTGTCACCACTGCCACTCTCTGACTACTCATGCCACCCTCTGGCCCACCCATGCCACCCTCTGTTTCATCACCACACCCTCTGGTTGTCCAGTGTACATTATTTTCGGCAAAGCAAAGCACACCTTCCCTGCCTCAAGTGACCTGAATTAATTTGGGGCTGATTAATGTGTCACAGAATATTTTTTTAGATGGCACCTGCTTCCTTAGTGCGCCCTGATTAGTGATCTTTTGCACTTGCTAAGTGCTTTCATTGTTGCAAAATTAGTTACAACACCTGCCCTGCCCCAACTGACAATAATGAATTAGGGGCGGATTAATGGATTTTAACTTCCAGCCTGGCTCCTGCTTGTCTCCCTTAGCTGTAATTCAGGACCTTTGTGGCATATGTGTAACTATTCTGAGGTTCAGAGCAGGGTCACATAATAGTTTCAACTGGCAACTGAACTCTGGAGGGGCCCCTCAGGAAGCACTACAGGAAATGGCTACTAATGATGAGCCTGAACTTTTGAACCTGGTAAGTAGTTACTTTCAGTTTTGCTAAAATCGTATTTCTGCAATTTTGCACTTATTCGCGGGGCGCGAACTCACGCGAACTCACGCGAACGGTGCGAGCAGTGCGAGCAAAATCCGCTGCTCGCGGATTTGCGGATTTTGCGGGAGATTCGCAAATCTCGCGGATTGCGGATTTCCTGAAAATCCGCAAAATCCGCGAGCGAAACGGATTTTCCGCCCATGCCTAAATAGTAGGAAGTTCTGCTCAATGGCAATAGTAAGAGTTATTGTGTGATATCTGAGACAGAGCAGCAAAACACACATGGAAAGCGATAAACAATTTTGTTTATGAAATATATTGAAATAACATGAATAACCATGAACAAAAAAACTTTTTGGGCGAAAGGTGTCCCGTGAAAGTATAAGGAACCTATAATGAAAGTGACATATTTTTGCGACATATGTACTTGGTTTCCTTAAAAACGAAAAGCGACCATTAACAGATATATGTTTTATAATCAACACTTTCTACAATAAAAAGTGCTAAGTGTTGATTCGCTTTTAAAGAAGTCGACGGCCTTTCGACCCTGTTGTGTAAGGAAGGGTCTCTTCAGGACCTCCAATGGAAGGGACACCTAGGAAAATTAAGGAATAGTGCAAGTACTGGGCAGATAAAGGACAGTCTTGCGGAGTTGGTAGGAGGGGACTCGGGAATGAATAACCTGAAGGAATATATGCACTATCTTGTGTGTGAAGTGTCAGCGTGTGTTGCAGTGAAGAAAAAGGAAAAGATGACTCACAGGGTGACCCAGCCTGGCACTGAGTGATATGAAGGAAAACAAAACAAGGCAGATTAGACCAATAGTAAAGTAGAGCATATGGCCACAATCCAGTAGGTTCTGGGATAAAACGTACCCCATGTGAGGGTTATGGTGGAGGCACGTCTTGTATACATCTGTGGTTGGGCTGATCCAAATGAGGGCGCTGTTTAACAGAGAATGGGGCTGTTAGACCATATTGCTGTCTGGCAGGTAGGAGAATGCTTTAACGCATATGCCTGTCCACTTACCCAAAGGGTGCGTCTGCACGCCGAGTCACCGAGAGACAGATTGCTTCTGTAGCAATAATAATCTTCAAGTTTATCTAGAATGATAACAGACAGAGTGCAAATTAAAACTCTGTGAAGGGCTCGAACGGGATGTTTACATTACGCGCCGTGCGCGTCTCTCAACTTACATTTCGTGGATTCGAAAGTGTCTTCTCCCGGGTGGATGCGAAGCAGACGTGTGTAATCACTCTGCTCGGGACGATGACAAGGGCCAACTGGGATTTTCAAGGTATTTAAGGAAGAGTTTGCGCGCCTCGGATGGCCGTGATGGAGCAGCAGGGCTGCAGGGTTCTGATCATCGATCAGTGAAGGTAATAAAGATAAATAAAAGACTATGCGTAGAGGCTGTGAAAGGTCGTGGGGCCGCTGGGTGTCAGATGTAAGTGTTCTGCATATGTATGATGCGATGACACACACTAAGGAGTTAAAAATAATAAAGAGGTGTGAAAGGTAAAAACGAGCGTGATCTTTCTTAACCTTGACCTTGACACAGTCCTTTCAATGCGTAACAGTAGTTTTTGCTAATAATTAATATACGTAAATGACAGTGGGAATGTCAAATGTGTTCCACCGTGTTAGTCAAATTGAATTGTTGTTCCCAAAATACTGTGAACATTTCTACTTTTTAAATAAGACATTTGTACTTGTGCATGCATTTCTTGCAGGCCTACTAATATCCCGTAGTTTCATGATCATTAGACACATTGATAACTCACTGAACAATGTGAAAATTCTACAGTCGAAACTTGATAATTTCCAAATAGACCATATGTTTTCATATAAATATACACAGGAAGGGTTAAACCCAGTAAAGTCAAGGGACCTGGGTAGTTATGAGGTACAAGGGAAAGGGGTCCCAGAAAAAGAACTAATAATTACAATTTAGTGCACTTATTTCAAAAAGACAAATTATTCAATGCAAAAGAATTTATTTCAAAATTGCATTATTACCTTTCATTGGTTAGGTTTTCGTCAACATTTTTTCACAAACTTTATGTAAATGTGCCCACATACACAACAGGGAGGGGAGGTGAAGTGAGGGAAAGTGTCAAAGATAAAGTAGTATTAAGGGGAATAGTCAGAGTCATTCGTGACAGGTATTCATCATAGCTCCAAAAACAATGTTCATGTGGTTCCTTGAAACAAGGGCCACAATATCACGCTCATATAATAAATATACAGCAACCTAATTTAACATGCATGTCCTGCAGGTCACACGTTTCTCCTGGCATCATGTTCGATAGTCTACATTCTTTGGCTAACATAAATCAATGTACATAGCTGTGTACATAGTAAGCTAGTCTGTCATAGAACACAGTGGAGAATTGTAGTCTTGGTGTTAGGCATTTCCTGTCCGTGGTATTCACAGACAGGAGGTACTGTGTTGTGGTCTAACTTGAACTGGCTGAAACAGTATAAAGGGAGTTTAACTCTCTAATAAAAGAGAGAGGGACCCCACGCCAAAGGGATAGGGTACTGAAACTGACTATATGTCAAAATAAATTCCCTTTGGGTTGTTTCAAGGAAAGAGCACCAATTCTTACAGACCATAAGACAAATAACACTCACTCTTATAAGACCTTTCAGTTGGAGCAAAGCAATATACAACAAACACTTCTATAAAAACAAAATGGATTCAATGTGACATTTTATTCTTGTAAAAACCAAATAAAAACAAATATAAAATTATTTTCTTTTTCAAAAGAATTAGAAATTGGGAAAACAGACAATAAAGAACGGAACAAATCAGATACACATTCTAAAACTAAAACTAGAAACAGTTCCTAAAAGTAATTCCTAAAAGTAATAAGGGAGGTGCAAAATCAAGGTAAAGATTCTACGACAGTTAGAATGATCCTTGTTCATTATGTGTTGCACTTCTCCCCTTAGCTCAACGCGTTTCAACGGACATTAAAATACAGCCGCCTTCATCAGGAGTTGCCTGTCTTCCCAAAATTAATTTCTGAAAATTAAATAAATAGCGCTTTAGATTCCAATTACATAAAAGTTATACAACATATCACAGGTGAATCCATAGTCAAAACAGAAATGACAGTCAGAAAGAACAATGCTCCAACATAAGTCCTGGTATATTCAAAACAGATAAGAGACAATTACCTAGAAAACACATTCAACGTATGGCAATATAACAATATCAAGAGAAAATATCATGTTTTAACAAACAATAAAGAATAGCAATGCAATATGACACGTACATACATGTTAATTAAAAAAGGGGAAACTCTACATGTATACATCACATAACATTTCATCATTTGCGGCAAATTTTAGATAGGTCACTATAGGGAACAACACTCTCCTATACCTTCAGAATCTTTGTTAACATTTCATATTGGTCAATGGTGTTATACCCATCAAGAATAGTATATATAAACATTATAAAACATTACTCATATACGAGGTAGTTCATTCATAATAGGGAACAGTATTCTCCTATTACTAAGAAGTAAGTAGTCTACTCCGGGGGAGTGAAAGGTTTAAGCTACAATATCATTAGAGTGTATACTGATATGGAATTTTTATATATATTTCTACACTTTAGACCTCAAGTAGTAGGCGTTTACGCTTGTGTGGATGGCATTCGTCATAGGAAGTCTCGTGAGTGCTCTAATAAGGTATTCTCTCCTCCTTTTTACGACCTTTTAATTTCCCTTTAGGGTCTTTGAGCTGAGTGGTATAGCTTGTGTATATCTGTCCTTCCACTATAGCAAGTTTTGTAAAATGGGTGCATTTCTACTCACCAGTATGAACCATTGTGAAAGATTGATCTATGTGTCTTAGTAATAGGAGAATACTGTTCCCTATTATGAATGAACTACCTCGTATATGAGTAATGTTTTGTAATGTTTATATATACTATTCTTGATGGGTATAACACCATTGACCAATATGAAATGTTAACAAAGATTCTGAAGGTATTGGAGAGTGTTGTTCCCTATAGTGACCTATCTAAAATTTGCTGCAAATGATGAAATGTTATGTGATGTATACATGTAGAGTTTCCCCTTTTTTAATTAACATGTATGTACGTGTCCTATTGCATTGCTATTCTTTATTGTTTGTTAAAACATGATATTTTCTCTTGATATTGTTATATTGCCATACGTTGAATGTGTTTTCTAGGTAATTGTCTCTTATCTGTTTTGAATATACCAGGACTTATGTTGGAGCATTGTTCTTTCTGACTGTCATTTCTGTTTTGACTATGGATTCACCTGTGATATGTTGTATAACTTTTATGTAATTGGAATCTAAAACGCTATTTATTTAATTTTCAGAAATTAATTTTGGGAAGACAGCCAACTCCTGATGAAGGCGGCTGTATTTTAATGTCCGTTGAAACGCGTTGAGCTAAGGGGAGAAGTGCAACACATAATGAACAAGGATCATTCTAACTGTCGTAGAATCTTTACCTTGATTTTGCACCTCCCTTATTACTTTTAGGAATTACTTTTAGGAACTGTTTCTAGTTTTAGTTTTAGAATGTGTATCTGATTTGTTCCGTTCTTTATTGTCTGTTTTCCCAATTTCTAATTCTTTTGAAAAAGAAAATAATTTTATATTTGTTTTTATTTGGTTTTTACAAGAATAAAATGTCACATTGAATCCATTTTGTTTTTATAGAAGTGTTTGTTGCATATGGCTTTGCTCCAACTGAAAGGTCTTATAAGAGTGAGTGTCTTTTGTCTTATGGTCTGTAAGAATTGGTGCTCTTTCCTTGAAACAACCCAAAGGGAATTTATTTTGACATATATAAAGGGAGTTTAACTCCTTAACCACATTGCTGCGGCGGTTATTTTTCCGCTGTGCGGCTTTTTTCCAAAAGCCGCGTTAGATGACGAGCTCAGCTCGTCATCAGCAGCGAAGGGGTTAATTCTGTCACAAATCCCCACCACTCCTCGGCAGAAATAAGCCCCCGATTGATGGAGTCAGTGTGTTCTATCCATCTACATTCAAGCCTTTGTAGTATATGTGTAAGATCACCTCCTCTCTCTGGAGTGAAATGGCTCCAACCCTTTGGGATGCAGTTTGTACTATTCGCTCTGCTACCACTGGCCACCCAACGTTGAACAGATTCGAATATTGCAAATTGGGGCTTTACAAGCATCCTGAAGCTGGTAGAGCAGCAAGTAGATTCTTAGCCATGGCGTTCGTGATAGCCAGGCATTTGATCACAATAATATGGACGCTCTCATCCCTGTCAGAAATAGCCCACTGCCATTCCACGGTGGTTCAATGGGCAGACGTGGAGTCTATCCCGGAGGTGGAAGAGGCAAGAGGACATCTGCAAATACCCCATTGCTTCCGCGTGGTAAAAGTTGATCTTTTTTTTCAGAGGCTGTCTTCAAGATGACCGTTGACCACCATAGACTGAACCCACTGTTCCAACACATCAATGCTGTGCACAGAATTACAATGTGGAACCTATTTGGAGTCCTCGCTGTAGGTGGGCTCCCCTGACAGTCGGCATATAAACCAATGAATAATGCACCTTTAACTCCGTCACCATTACTGCTTATAATATATGATTAGTTCTGCTTTTGTTTGAGTCTGTTCGGTTTTCCTTATTGTTATGTCATGGTTTAGCAGTTTCCATGTATCCAAAGCGTCAAAAAGATACTGCAAGTTATTGACAAACTGACGTCACTAACTTGAATGGTCCCTTTCTCAATGTGTCGTTATAGCTGTCTATGGGGCCAATGCCTCAATGATTAAGTCATAATGCCAGGATGTAGTCAGTGTATTTGGTGCTAAAAAAGAAAATTGCACATTTTTAAATGTAGATTAGAGGGACGAACTGACTGGATTCATAGTTATCTAATATTACAACAGATCTGAAATGCTTAATGTCATTTATGTGACAGGGCACGTTTACCCATGCAGCAAAATGAATGGGCTAAAGAGAAAAATATAGCTTATTCTTATGGTAGCAAACACAGTGTGTCTTTGCATTTTACTTTACAGTGACTACATGGTGTAGGTGGGTGCTCCAAACGTATTCATATTTTGGTATTTGGTTGCTTTGGCTCTTGCATGCAAATGTTGTTTCTGATTGTATGATACTGTTGACCTGTTGATTTACTGCTCTTCCATGTTTCATTTGAGTACTCATTTACTAACGCATGCCTGCAGGAGTTTTGTTAAATTCTTGCAGGATCTTAACGGTGTTAGGTTCCTACAGGAGTTGTATATAATGTCTGCAGGAGCTAAGTAGGGTCCCAGCAGAAACTCACTGGTTTGCCTGCTGGAGCCCAGTTTGAAGCCTCGAGCAGCTGCATGTGGTGCCCCTAGAAGCCAAGCTGGGTGACTGCGGGAGCTCTGTTAGGGGAGATGGGTGGCATATGACACCATTCTGTCATAGGAAGCATGTGAACTTGAGTGTTATGATTGGGTTTCATACCTGTGAGAGAGACCAAATCAGTACTGGCAAAGGTTAGAGAGAAATGGCTCAGCTCTCTGATCATGGGTTACCTGATGTACTGATAGTTCTTGACCTCAGCACATACAGCACAGTTGGTCACGACATTATACTAGATTTACTATAACACTGGATGCGGGTGTCAGACACCATCCTGGACTGGATCTGATCTTTTTTTCTCCTTTTGGGAGTAGGAACTAAAAAATGTTCATGAGTACATTCCATCATAAAAAATGATTCTTTTTAAAACTACATCGATTTACCGTCTACTTAGGCCTCATTACTCAAGCAATTGACCAGTGAAGTGGTGATTGCAGTCTTCGGTAAAGATTTTCAACTGGGAATAATTTACTCCCTTCTTTTGGAATTTAAAAGTATGATAACTTTTGGGGAATCAAAATAACTTCTTTAATCTCTGAGAATATATTTAAGTAGGTTAGGAAATAAAAAATATATTCCTAGTGTGAAATAGTGGGTAGCTATTTTAGGTTACCCATTGCTGTCTTTACAATTGGAATATCATGTAAATTAAAAGGTGGAGTTTTTACCTTAAGTCTCTGATGGGGTCGTTGATGGAGCTATACTAGGGCAGCATGTTTGGAAGCATGGATAGAATCTGTGTATCTGTCTTCCCTGTGTTTTTCTTTTGAAAAATGTTTCCGGATTATTTGGCATGAATCTGGTTTGTGAGACATTTATGTGCTCGGCTGGTTCAAGAAATGTGTAGACAATACTAAAGTCTCATCTGCTGAAGAAGGAACCTGATTCGTTCATGGTAATATATGTACTAAATATTTGAACGAATATGTATTTCGAGGAACATATGCAGCATGTACCTGAATCTCAGAAGTACAGCAGGCGGCTGTCACTCAGCAGTGTTGTTAATCTGCCTGGCCATCTCCTTGTGTGCGGCATTGAAACCGCCAAAAGAGTCCGGATTGACTCAGAGTTCTTTTCTATCATGGTATTTGCTGTGGGCAAGGGCATGACGTTTCTAAATATGGTATTATATAGCACAAACCTAGCTACAGATCAGCAAAGCTCTCTGCAAATGTGGGAGAGGATAGGGAATCATCATAGCCTAGAGAGAAGAGGTACATATAAAGAACAGGATAATTAGTGAAGTAGAGAAGGGAACAGAGGAGAAAGATATGTGTGGACGGCAGCCATCACAAGATGTCCAAGGAGAAGGAGAAACTACACAGACTCTGTAAAAGTCTTACTGTTTCTCCAGTTTCAACATCTGAGAGTAGTAGACAAAGGACTTTAAGGTTTTGTGGACAGTATTCAATTCATAAGGGTGACAGGGAAGGTTACCAGGCCTCGCAAAAATCATAAAAATGTTACTAGACCTACAGGTCGAGTAACTTGAATAATCTACATGACCTAAATGTAATGTATTTACCCCGTAAACTGGTCTGAAATTGTGTGATAATTGGCAACTATTTTATTTCACAGTCTTTTTCCACATCCTCACATATGAGTGCACCTTCAAATATGTGAGTTCAGCATTTCTTCTGTACAAAACAAAACTCTTTTGTTTGATTAAATAGACTAAACATTTTTCTCCATGTGTTATAAGAATCTAGCCCACTTATTGGGTACACATGTTCCCTAACTTGCCCCTCAGTTTACTAATAGCATTTAAAATGTCAGATTTAAAGGCATCTTTATTGCTCTTTCACTTTCTGACTCAACAGAACACATTTTCGTTGTCAACTCTCCAGAACGGGCGAGTTGATCCTAAATATAGCACAACCTGATAAAATCTGACTCACCATAGCAAGTGGGAGAGTAGATTTTTCGAGGCCTGATTACCTTGGTCAAATCTAGGGCTGACCGCTGGCCAAGGGGTCATGCCTGTTCATTGAAAGGAACTGCTGTCACAGTGGTTCCTTTCAATATACCGAAAAGGTTGGTGACGGGCTGCCATTGGTTTTGACAGCCTTTTGCCAAACATTTCCAAAGGTTTTTGTTTTCAGAAACAAACTCCCAAAGCAGGAGTTTGTTTCTGAAAAAGAAAATCTAATGACCAACACCCTGGGAGTGCTCTCCTAGTGTGTGGGGCTATTATTGGGTTTTTTTCTGACCCTCACCGCAAGGGTTTTCTCGACTGTGACAGACAAAAAAGAATGACATCATCCACCCAAAATAGGCCGGGCAGTATAATGTCCTTCCTCTGACAGCCGATATGCCATCTCACCATTGGATTACGTTTTCAGTCGATGGAACCAACAAGGGCTCTTTCGACAGAAAACTTGCGGTCCACCTGTCTCTAAATGAGGCGGGCTGACCAAGGGTTTGGCAGACAGGGTTCTCCATGATGTTTGCAACAGAGTACCCTGTCCACCCAATTCTAAATCTGGCCCAAAAATCAATAGTCATGCCTCTCTTGACTTAAGGTAAAATTGTTCATGAAGGTCTACACAATAACCATAACCAAAAATTACAAGGACTATTGTAAAAGGCTGCTAGGCGTTACTTTAACAGAAACAAGTCTGACCACATTACCCCGTTTCTAGAATATCTGCATTCGCTACAAGTCACTTTTCACCAAGTCCATGGCCCAATGGAGAAACATCTCCACTGCCAGCAAATTCTGGCAGAAGAACAATTTCCTGCCTGCCAATTCTACCAAGTCCGGTTCAAATAAATTAAGCATGGCAGCAGATCTCTTAGCGTCTGGGTCCACAGCTTTGTAACGTTGTTGATCCATCACTGAGGACCAAGCCAAACCGTTTTCAAACCATGTCCACTTACACAAAAAGAGTCACTCTTCAAGTGTGTCTTCAGTCACTCCAGAGTCTCTGCAAATGTGTTGAAGTACCGATCTCTGCCTTGCCAAAGACAAACACCATCTTCCTCAGAACAGAGGAGATCCGCTGTCATATTCTTAGAACTAATGAACTCAAGATATCAAGATGGTGTTGAACCAAATTCCTTATTAAAATAATAATACCTGATTCTTCAAACATGTACTTGTGCACAAACAGACATTGAGCACTTCTTTAACAATAACATTATTCGCATAGGACCATCTTACACAATCATGACTTTACACAAAAAACACCACTTCATGCTCAATACACACCACTTCATGCTCAATACACAAAAACATTTCACTTTAAACTTGAAATCACTCTTGTTTGTTTTACTTGCCATATCATTGAGGATGTTTGGTTTAGGTAAGTTGAAGCTGCTCTTGAGAGCTCACTCTAAAATCTCTTGGTATCTGGATGATTGAGATTAATGATGCTGGATTATATAATGGGGTTGCAGAAGATGTTGTTGGAAGATGAATTGATAGGGATAGATACAAAAATATGTTTGGGGCAAGCAGCAGCCTGACAGCATGGATGAAGCGAAGGTAGCAGTTTATATGGCAGGGGGAATAAACTGGTTGAGATAAAAGGAAGACAAGGAGCCGTTTAGTCTAGTCACCGATTCCCACACTTGCAAGGACCATTGTATTAGGAGGTCCCAGGTTGACCTTGAAAACAGAAGACCCAGTCATCTCACTCACAGTACTAAATCAGGAACTTACTGATGTTTCTCCTGGAATTTTCTGTTTCGTTGCAGGCAATTATGTCAAACATGAATAATGCGTTCTGGGAGTGCCCAGCTTCCTATTGGGACAATCTGAACAACGCTGGTCTTAGGTAGGTACACAGTCCCCGAGGGACACGACTGACCGATGGATTGAGATGCATGAAGCACATAGTGCAGGGAAGTAAAAGGGATTTGTGAGCCTAGAGACAGTTTGGTTTGATTGCCAGCACTAATCCTGGCATTTTGGTGAGCAAAAGGGAAACATTTGGCAGGAAAATGTGTGCGTCCTGTCATTTGTGGCACTCACTAAGTGTAGGCGTGAAGGTGCATAAGATTCTCCATCTTGTGACAATGAGAGAGGCGGTGCAGTTCAAGAATCTGGAGATGTCTATTGGTGGGGTGAAAGGGGAGGGGGTAGCATCTAGGGATATAGAGTAAGGGCACGAATAGAAGTGTGTTGGAAAAAGTGTCTCAGAACTAAAAATCTGGGTGAGTTGTATTTAAGTGAAGGCTTTCCCCCGGGTTGTATATCAGAATATCAAGCACAAACTTGGGGGCCGATTATGATGGCGGACGGACTTGCGTCCGTCCGCCACCACTGAGTGCGAGGGACCGTCCGCATGGGCAGCGGCGGTCCCTCCATGACAATTAGGATGTGACCGCCACCCTGGCGGTCACATCCTGTATTGTTTACATTGCGGCGGGTGCTGCTTGAAGCGGCACCCGCAGCAATGTAAAAAATGACAACAGTGCATTTGCATGCAGAAAGAGGCAGGCACCTCGCGGTGCCTCCCGCTTCGTGCACGCAAATGAAGGGGGTTACCATAGGTACCCCCCATGTGCACCCCCCACACCCCCTTCACCTAGGGGGGCCGCAACGGGCCCCCGCAGTGCAGAACCGTATGCTTTTCCACGGCGGAAATGCCGCCGTGGAAAAGCATAGTATTGCAGACATCCTAATATGCCTGGCGGTGTCTGATAGACACCGCCAGACATGTTAGTGCTTTTCCGCCGCGGTCGGAAGGCGACTGCGGCGGAAAAGCTGCGGACATAAAAGCAGACCCACCAGCCATCCTAATTTGGCGGTGGGTCTGTGGAGGCTCCGCAGTGGATTTCCCGCATCCTCCGGGCCGGCGGTGGCTTCCGCCGGCCCGGAGGATGCGGGAACTCCGCAATCATAATTAGCCCCATAATGTGCTACAAAAGCATTGCACTAAAAACTCAGACTGCCAAAATATTGTGAAGGTATGTATGCAAAGGAAAGTATACATTTGCTATTCATTACTCCACATCTACATACCTTGAAGATGTTGTATCAACAAGGTGTATATGTAAAGTTAAGAATAGTAAATCTGTATTTATTTAGCTTTACTTACCTTCAAAATATGTTTTTAGTCTTTATTTCTGGCTAAGGTATTTTTGTTCTACAATATTTGAAAATTAGACTTTCTGGTACTGTACCTCCCCTGGGATTTCTAGTGGCAAAGCACTTCTGAAAGATTGGGAGACCCTTGTACAGTGTCAAAAACGAATATAATGATTGTGGCCAGACTCTCATTCTGTTCTTGCAGCGAAGTCTTCACCATGTATACATTTGTCTTTGTATGTTCATTTCTGTACTCTACCATGCCAATCTCTGCTGCCCCCAGTTCAGGACTGAGGCAGATGTCATCAAATCTAGGTTGGAAATTCAAAGTTTTACTTTGAAATACATAAAGTTTGAAACTTTCAGTTCGAAACTTATAACTGTCTGCCTTTTGCATCTAACTGTAACATATTTAGGGCTAGTACATATGCCAGAAATGTTTATATGCCTCAAACGCGTATCCCTCACATTCTCCGCCCCAGATCGCGATCAGGTGATGCCATTTTTCCGTGTGAAAGAGCTGATGATGGGAAAACCCTCATGGTGGGTCATATACTGGCTAACATGATGTCGAAAAGGCCACCTTCTTCCAGTGTGATGTCAACAGTACTTTTTCATGTCTGAGAACATCATGCACACCAGGATGTCCCTTGATGGGTAAATAACAAAGCTTTCCCCTGGGGAGTGCACGACAAAGACCAGCCTAGTGAGGCAATGCATTTTATTTTCCAAAGAGAGGCAATCGTTTTACTAGTTTGATTACGGAAAATAAAAATATAAAAATTCAGACTGCTGTGTTTCCATGGCATTTTGATAATCTGGATCTCTATTGATGCCACCAAAGTGGCTTCCTCCTGAAAGACAAGAGCCTTTTTGGTAAAAAAAATAAATATATATCGCAGAATGTTTAAGATGCCTCATACCCTCCTTCTTATCCCTCACGTTCTCCACCTCAGTTAGCGGTCAGGTGATGCCATTTTTGCCGATGGCAGAGCTTCTGACTGGAAGAGGTCATTCGCGGGTCATCTGCTGCCTAACATGATGTCCAAAGGGCCACAATTATACTAAGCCATGCCAACTGGGTTTTTTGTGTGTATGAGACCCACATACTCACCATGGTGCCTCTTGACAGCTAAAAAATAGCAAAGACATCCTATCCCTTGGGTATTACGAGACAATGCCCAGTCTATTGGGAACAATGTATTGTTTATTTTCCAAAGAGAGGCAGTTGTTTTGGTGGTCTGTCTATTAAAAATAAAATACACATCAGACCATCATGTCTCCATGACATTTTGATCATCTGGCACTCTATTTTTTGTCACCAACGCAACTCCCACCATGGAAGCCGGGGCCGCTTTGGTTAACAAACCCTGGGCTGAATTCTTTACAAATGGCAACCGATCATGACCGTGCTGTAATGCCAGAGTCTAAATAATCGTTTTACTAAGTCTGTTTGGAAAAAAATAAGAAAAAGTTAAGGTAATAGTAGCAGTTCCGTTTTTAAAAAAATGCTTCCTTAATAAATAATTTTCTAATTAAACATTTCGAAGTCATTGCTTTTCTGAATAATCCCCTAACTCGTGGTTGAGCTGTAATGCCGAAATCAGCAGGAGCTGCTGGCCGAAAACGATACACAAGTAATTCAGGGGGTCCATCCTCAGGATTTCTTTATCTGCTCACATTTCAGCGGGAAAAACCAAGTCAAATTCCTGATGGGAAAACTGCCAGCTACGCAGAAAAACTGCTGGAATTGGTTCCTTGATACTAATTCCTGCACTTATAACACATTCCGAGCATCCGGACTCTTACTTGGGATGAATTCCTTCAAAAACTCATGATCTTGGCGATATCGGGAATTCCCCAATGTGGGAAATCCCCACCAGTTTACTTCGGTAGTAATGAAGTCTTCACTGTTTGAAATTATTGCTGCAGTATTTTGCAATATGTGGTGATTGTGTTTTATGGATGAGACTCAGTAGCTGCTGTGGGAATATTAAAGGTTGAGGGGGCCCTGCTCATTACAGTAATGTGTCTTCCCATTGGCAGGAAAGTGAGGCCATCCAGTTTGGGAATCGGGACATGAATGTGATGAGAGGATGGGGGGAGGAGAATGCACGGCTCACTATCGCCTCTCACAGTGTAAACCATGGGTCCTTGGATTCGTAGCAGCCTGTCCAGCTCAAGAGTCTCTATACAGTGGCAGCCTTTGGAGGGATCTGTAGTAATGGCCAGTGCTGGGTTTTGCTTGGATGTCCACAGCACAAACCCCACTCATCCAGGCCACAGAGAGCCTGTCAGGGGGATACAATTGGGGCAGGCACGAGGATGCTTCCTTTGGTGATCCATTGGGTGCAGTAGTAGTGAAAGCAGTGTGAAACTCGTAAGTGTTGTCTTCCATCACGATGACGTACTTACTGCTTGTTCTCCTTGTTGCATAGACACACTTGAGGTCAGGTTACTGACCACCACAGGAACCACCAGAGGGCACCCCTTGTGTTGACACTTTGGTCTTTTGTTTCCTTCATTGTTTCATTGGCCATTGTCTTTTGGGTCTCATCACAGGTTTTGATTAGAGTGTCTCTTACACCATGTCATCTGTCTTCGAATGGTACAAACATTTCCTTGCGGTTTATGTGTTTGTGCCTTGCAGATAAGTTGTTGAAGCGATGATTGGCCTTTTTTCCAGGTTTGCTTAGAACAAGGACTTTAACAACTCTAGAAATGAAGCATTTTCGTGCTGTTGTTCTTTCTGACTCTGGCTAAATGCTGCAGGAAGAGAATATTCTGTGTAGAGCTGCTCTAGGCTTGGCTTTAGTCTGGGGCACATCTTTCCGTAAGAAGAAATGCACTGGGCAATAACCCTGCAAAGGAGGGTGTTCTTATGCGAGGGGGTACTCCAAAATGGCCCTCTTAAGTGGGTGCATGTGATGGAGAGTGGGACACCGCGACGGATTACAGAGAATAATGTGCATGAGTGTCAGGGGGCAGGGCAGTTTAAAACCTCAGCTCCTTTCACTACCAGTGGACCTGGTCTATGCAAACAAGGCTGGGATGAGCTTCAGCAGGTGAATGCAGTGACATCTTAAGGATTTTGGGGGCCCTGGGTCAAACATATTTTGGGGGGCGCCTGTTCGAAACTGCTTTGAATGTATGAACCAATGTCATCGCTTTCATGACCTCTTTGGCCAATTCACTCACAGTGTACAGGCACACTTGCTCAAATTGTAAAAGCATTTACATCTAATATTCAGGGATTGTTGTGTTTTCAATATTGTAACACAGCTGTAACTCACTGATATCACTGTAAATAATCTCTGTGACACCCTCCCTTCATATGTGAGGTCCTGTTTTGACCTTAAAGAAAGTTTTTTAATGGATGTTGCCTGTCATAGACTCTCACACACCACCCTCATTAAAAATAGATTACAGTAAAATTGTATTTAACATTAATTAATCAGGGCAAGATTCTGCAGAACAAAGTTGGCTGTATCAGATGGGGCCCTGAAAGGATGGGGCCCTGGGCAAGAGCCCACTTTACCCGTGCCTTAAAACGTCTCTGGGTGAATGCATCCGCTTGCTTGCAGATGGATGCCTGGATGTTGGAGGGCTTGGGACCACTGTGCCTCTCTCCCAAGGAGCACCCCCGGGGTGTTCACTAACTGTGTATCCCTTAATATAAAAGGTGCACAATCAACATACCTCTTGTCAGCCTTTTGCCCTTGCAGCATAACACAGAAAGGGATGCACAAGTGTATGTGGCTCCTTCTGTAATACCTTAATCCCCAGAGGTGCAAATAACAGAGGCAGGTGCTTGTTTTTTGCTTCTGGGGCATTTTCTTTAATAGGGCCCCTGGAGTGCACAGTGGTCTGCAGCAAGCGGGTGGCCACTCCTGCGGTCAGAGCTGCTGGCCTAGACAGATCCTCAAGAGGTGGATGGTATTCCGGTTTATTGCCTGTTGCATATGCAATCCAAAACTCTGGAGCTAGACGTGAACTCGCATCTTTATGCAAACCAGAACCTTAAAATTGTACTTTTCCGAAAACCCTTGGGAAAGTCCATACCACAAATATGCAGAAGAAAAAGTCATGTCTTCTGTTGTGAGAAGAAAAATACTACCCCTTGTTTGGAACTCCGTGGACTGGAGTGCAGGATTCTTTGCTTGCCTTTATGATTCCCTGTAGAACCTCAATAAATATCTATCTTTCATTGGTACGTTTTTGAGATCTGAGGGTTTTGACTAATGATGTATCGTGTAACGTCAAAGGCATAGCTTCCATAGGTGCAGCAGGTGCAGTGGCACCGGGGCCAAAAGGTCTAATTGTTGATGTATTTTGTACTCTCATCCGCAACTAGCGGGTCAATTTTCTTCCTTGTATAGGGGCCCATGACACACTGGTTGTGTTCAGCCCTTGTGCATCCCTTTTAATCTGTGTGTATGAAAACTGATCAGGAGACCTTGCATACTTAACTAAAGAAACCTGTGACAGTAAGTCATCGGCAACAGTGGTTAGATGTGTTCCTTTTTCTCGTGTGTTCCTGGCAGCTCTATTCTGTTTTCATCTTGTCGCCTTATGGCAATGCTTTTTTGTGTTCCCTCGCCTTATCATCCTGGGCACATGGTCACAGGTTTTTCATTTTATTTCCCATCTAGGGGGCACTACTTGTGCTCGGTGTATGCAGCTCAGATGATGGTGGAGGCTCGCAGAGGGCTAATTGTCGTCATCTCCTCCATTGGCGGCCTTCGATATTTTTTCAACGCACCCTACGGCATTGGAAAAGAAGCAGTAAGTGTAATTGGGGGGTGAACAGAGGATCAAATAGACTGACGCACACACACACGCACATGAACACACATAAACACACTCATTGTTCATAGGTTTTTATCAAGAGCCTACTCAGCCTACAGATGCTTCATTGAGTTTTGTTGTAATTGTATTTATATAGCGCTTATTACTACCCCTGACGAGGCGTTGAAGCGCTTTTCAGCAAGTAGCACGCTCCTCCGAAACCCAAAGAGGATTAGTGGTGAGTAAGTATAGGGAGATAAACATTAATTTGAAAGGTGGACATGTGAGTTTATTATTCTGATTGGAATAGTATAGTGGAGGGATAAAAGAGGGAAGGGTTTGTATTTCTATAGCGCTTGCCACCCCTGATGAGGTGTTGGAGCATTTTTTGCCAGGTAGCACGCTACTCCAGCAGCCAAAGAGGATTAGTGGGGAATTAGTATAGGGAAATTTGAAATTAATTTGAGTGGTGGACATGTGAGTATGTTAGTTGGATTGAAAAGGATAGTGGAAGGATAGAAGAGGGAAGGGTCGAGAAAGCGTTTATTGTTTTGGGGATCATCACAGTAGGAGGAGGTAGCGGATGAGTAAGGGGGAGGTGAAAGGGGAAAGAGTCAGAAGGAAGGTTTTAGAAAGTCTTGTTTGTTTGGGAGATCTGAATAGTAAAGGTTGTTTGAGATGATGCAAGGAGGGGTAGAGGAGGGAAGAGTCTAGAAAGAAGGGTTATGTATAAGGAATGTAATATATGTAGATTTGAGTTCTATTTAATAAACAGACAATCAAGCTAATTTATTTGTGTGTATATATATATATATGTATATATATATATATTTATATATATTTATATATATATATATATATATATATATATTTATATATATATTTTCTTTTTATTTTATAGTTAACTACAAAAGCAATTGTAAATAGCTATGATAAAAATTTAATTTTTTATTCAGTGACCTATATATATGTTAAACATGGGATAATATAACCATAAGTAATATGTACAACTTTCAAGCATATATTTACAAACTCAACTAGTATACATGTTTATAGCAAGGAATACACATATATAGGTACACACATATAGTCCAAATAAAGGCTCACATACACAGGGACACACTGCACATCTATGTTTGTGCATGGTAGTTATGTGGGGAAGAGCCAACTCTTAAGTAGTCGTCTGTAGATAAGGATGTTATCCATAGGATCTTGTGTTTGGGGGTAAATAGTTCCATAGTTTGGCTGCTTGAACAGAGAAGGATGTGCCACCTATGATTTTTTCTTGTTCTTGTATGGTGGGATTTAGAGGCAAGGTGCCAAACTAGAGTGGAGGTTCCTTTGTTGAATGTATTTGGTTATTTTATTCCTGATGAAGAGCGGTCCCGTTCCATGTATCGCTTTGTGGGTGATCAAAGCAACTTAGATGTGGATCTTCTGGCGACTGGTAACCAATGTATGGCTTTCAAGGCAGGGGAGATGTGGGCTTGTGGCTTTATATATAATAGTCTGGCAGCAGAGTTCTGAATCCGTTGTCATCTTCTGATAGTTATTAAAGATGATCCATGGTAGAGGCTGTTGGCATAATCGAGTCTAGACAGAACAAGAGGAATAGTAGCCTGGACTTTTCTTTGTGGAAATCCCAGGTGGGAAGATGCTTCGCAAAGTTTTTATAGTAACAAAGCTTTATCTTGCTAGTTTATCCGCTTGGGCATTCGTTGATATCTTGGAGTCCATGTTAATTCTGAGGTTTCTTATTTCCTTATGGCATTCGCAGATCGTCAGGCCAGGCGGCGAGTGGGTCATAATTTTTCCAGTCATCACATGTGAGTATATCCTTTTTGGAAGCTTGCAATTTGAGATGGCTCCATGTCATCCACTGATCAATAGCTGTGAGCCAACTGAAAATGTGTGAGTTTCCAAAGTCTTTGGGGCTTTCCAGTTTATGGAGTATTTGTGTGCCATCTGCATAGTTATAGAATGTGGGGTGAAATGAATTGATCAGTGCCGGTAATGACTTCATGTAGATGTTGAAATGAATGGTTGAGATGATAGAGGCTTGAGGAACCCTTGCTTTTGTGAAGTACAGTTTGGATGAGAAAGGGTGGGTATGTATGACCTTAGCTCTGTTTTGATGGATCCAGTCAAGAGCAGTCCCCTCTATGCCGGCTTCATAGAGTCTTTGTATTAGAGCAGTGATACTCAAAGTACAGCCTGAGGGCTGGATGCAGCCCTCCTGACCTTTACGTACGGTCCTCTGCTCAACAGTAACACTGGGCTGCTGTTTCCTTGATTCAGCACTAACATTAAAAAGGTGTTAAATAAAGAAGCAAGCATGCATTCAATGGTTAATTGAAGTTAAAGAAAGGACTGCACTGCTAAACTTTATAATCACCTTCATTTTTAAGGACATCTTGCAGCAAAAATGTAAAAGTATTATAAGTCTGTTAAAAAGTTCAAAAAGTGTATTTCATTAATATGAAAAACTGTTTCCTCTTAGTACTTCGGATCATATCAGCGCATTGTGAAGTATGTTTTTAAATGTGATTGTCTTCAAACATCAATTTAGAAACATTCATTCTCCCCACCCCCACCTTGACAACAATGCCAATAGTGAACTAAGAGGCAAGTCAGCGTACACTTCATCCACAACCGGAAGTCATTTGTTCCATAATGGCACTGACTTTAAACAGGCTGTGGAGAAAGGCCGACCATAAACACAATCTGTACTTCGTTTTGAAGTTAAAATGTGGCAGCTCTTTTTAGTGTTGAGGCTCAGAGAGCATGTTAATGTATGTAAGTATTAACTCAGGAAAATAGACGTTTAAGCACTAATCAGGCAAATGAAAGGACCATCTGATGTTTTCATGCCTGCCTCACTTCTGGTTTTTGGGTCTTTTGGGGTAAATTAGAGGTTAAAATAGGAATTCTTGAAACATTTAGGAGCATCATTTGGATTTAATTCAAGTCGTCTGATAGTTTCAAATTAGAATTTGACTTCCTTTCTTATTTCCCATGGGAATGATTAATAAAGACTTCCAGAAATCATTCTTGATGCCAAGAAAACTCAGAACTCCAAAAACATTCCACAGGCCTGTACTAACGCATTTCTTCTGAGAAACCCTTCAATTCAGTAGAGCTTGTGACAAGAAAATGTGATTTACAAATGTACTAAACCCAATTAGCGATTTGAAAACAGATTATCGAATCTCTAAATGGGTTTAGGAAATCATAAGGAATTGCTTTTTGGAAGGGGCCTGTTTAAGGCGTCCTTTCCAAATATCGATTCCTTATGGTTTGTATTAATGTTTTGCTACCGCAATGCAACACCAGAAAATACACTTTTTACTGACACTTCAAACAGGAAGGGGTCCCCAGGGGATCCATTCCTCTTTGGGAATGGTCAAAGAACAAGCTCTTTGTGAACTCAACCCGTTCTCCAGAAAATGGGCTGCAATAATAAAAAAAAAGATTACCTTATTCAAAATCAATCACAGACGTGAATATCGGCAAGTCAACTTCCCTGTGATGGCAGCAAATCGTTGTGGGTCACATTTGAAACTTACCTCATTAATATTCATGAGATAGGTCAAATTGAGACCACTGCTATTCAGTATTTTGAGAATCGACCTATTAGTACATAGGTTGGTTGTATGAGGCTAGGGTAGAATATGGTGCATACTTATTTAAGTGAAGCACCCTGCACTAATATAGCCAACCATTATGGTCTTAGACAACCTTAAAAAGCTCTCTAGGTGGTAGCTGTGGTGAGTAAGCATGGGCGGAAAATCCGTTTCGCTCGCGGATTTTGCGGATTTTCGGTAAATTCGCAATCCGCGAGATTCGCGAATCTCCCGCAAAATCCGCAAATCCGCGAGCAGCGGATTTTGCTCGCACTGCTCGCACTGTTCGCGTGAGTTCGCGGCTTCCCAGTACAACTTCGCGCCCCGCGAATAAGTGCAAAATTGCAGAAATACGATCTTAGCAAAACTGAAACTACTTACCAGGTTCAAAAGTTCAGGCTCATCATTAGTAGCCATTTCCTGTAGTGCTTCCTGAGGGGCCCCTCCAGAGTTCAGTTGCCAGTTGCAACTATTATGTGACCCTGCTCTGAACCTCAGAATAGTTACACATATGCCACAAAGGTCCTGAATTACAGCTAAGGGAGACAAGCAGGAGCCAGGCTGGAGGTTCAAATCCATTAATCAGCCCCTAATTCATTATTGTCAGTTGGGGCTGGGCAGGTTTTGTAACTAATTTTGCAACAATGAAAGCACTTAGCAAGTGCAAAAGATCACTAATCAGGAAGCACTAAGGAAGCAGGTGCCAGCTAAAAAAATATTCTGTGACACATTAATCAGCCCCAAATTAATTCAGGTCACTTGAGGCAGGGAAGGTGTGCTTGCGTTGCCACAATAATGTACACTGACTGGACAACCAGAGGGTGCTGTGATGAAACAGAGGGTGGCATGGGTGGGCCAGAGGGTGGCATGAGTAGTCAGAGAGTGGAAGTGGTGACAGAGAGTGGCAGTGATGAAGAAGAGTGTCCCAAACAGGCTGGACACGTAGAAACAACAAGTTCGCGAAACTTGCGACCCGACAGGTAAGTTCGCAATTTGCGACATTGTACAAAACCCTCGCGAACTGGCAGAAACCCGCGCAAACACAAAAAAAAAAAATTCGCGAGAATTCGCTGATTTTGCAGATTGCGAGTTCGCAAATCCGCAAAATTCGCGAACGCGAGATTCGCAAAATTCGCCCATGCTTAGTGGTGAGCAACCTTCAGGCTTAGTCTAGAAGGAGTGTTAAGTAGCTTGTTTTATCAGTACTAATCATATAGTGTAAGTTAAACATAAAAGAACCATACAGTGTAGTTATAAAAATAATAATATTTATTAAACACACTCCCTAATACATTGGTATATCTCCTACCCGGAGATACAAACACAATAAAAACAATATTTCAAAAGGAGAACAGTTAAGTAGCACAAAAACACAATGGTATCCAGGGGGAGACCAAACCATATACTAATAAAGTGGAATGCGAAATGCGACCAAAGTGTAGACTGAACCCAGAAGACTTAGAAGAGCTGGTGGCCGAAGGAACAGACATGGAAAAGGAAGAAGCTGCAGTGTCGGAATCAGCAAGGTCCCATGGGATCACCAAGTACAAGAGAGTCCGAGCGGGCCCGAGCAGGAAGAGGAGCCAAAGAGGGCCTCGAGGGGACCCACAGGCCGAGGAACAGGAGTCGCAAGAAGACCTCAAGCAGCTTACCAATGATAAAGGCCCACGGTGCGTGCAGAGGGTGTGGTGAGGACGAAGATCTTAGTAGCAAGAGATGCTGGAGGCCCGAAGATCTCTGAAGAAGAGTTAACAAGCCTTGGCAATGGCAGGAGTACTGTTACAGCAGTGCTGACGAAGGATACTGGCCTAAAACTCGGATGAGAGGACAGTGCACGCCTCTAGGGTGGTGCAGAACCACCACCTGTGTTGCTGGGCTTTGCGAAGTCCGGAGGATGTCAGGAGCAGCAGACCAGTCAGCTTAGTTGTGGTGCCTGCAGATGCAGGGGAGTGACTCCTTCACTCCAAGGGAGATTCATTCGGGTGGTTTTGATGCCCACAGGCCTGGAGCAGAACTTGGATGGAGCACAGGCAATGCAGCAGTAGCCTTCCCAGATGCAGTCTCGGTTCCCAATGAAGTTCAAAGTGCCCAGACAATTGAAGTGGTTTTGGATCTGAATCTTGTGACAAGACGAGTCTGAAGAGCCACCCACAGGTAAGCCCTTAAGTACCCAAAAGAAAGGGCTGGGACGGTTTAGGGGCCCCTCCCAGAGGAGGGGCTGGACAGAGGGCAGGATAGGCCCATGTTCTTTGTCCTGTTCTGTGCCAGAGCAGAAGCCAACAACTCCCTGAACTGGTTTCAACTGGAGTATGCAAGGAGAGCACCAAATGTGCCCTTCAAAGCAGTCTGGTGTCACTGGCACTCGCCCCCACCCCACCCCAATACACTAAGTGCTGTCTGGGAGGTGGTCACAACTGTGACAGGAAACCTGTTGTTCTACTTTCCCCTGCTCGGGCTTAGCTCAGCAGTAGGAGGGCAGAATCATGTATGTGGTTGGCAGCAGCATTAGTTTGCTGTTAAACATTCAAAGGCTGGTACTGGGAATACAGGGGGGGCTCCCTAGGGGAGCCCCCCATTACATGGGATCCTAAATCCAACATTGGAATCGGTTTTGGGGTAGGATTCCAACATGTTTGATACCAAACATGGCCGGTTTCGGTGCAGCCAATATATAGCTAGACATCTCATAATTGACTTGATGTCCACTAAATGTATACAATGGCTGACTGCTGTTGCAAAGCCTGGTGAATCGACTTGTGGCTTTTGGGCACCCATACTTAGAACCAAGCGCCCTGCCTTCAGGATTGAAAGGCCTACCTTAGAGTTGTCTTATAGGTTTTAAGTGTAGTGACCTTAGATATGAGGAAACTTGTATCTGTGGTGAGTGGTGCTAGCACCAGCTCACAAAGGCTGCAATGGCAGGCCAGTAGTTACAATTTGAGTGGTCTCTTATGGGTGGCATAATGCATGGTGCAGCCCATGGGAGAACCCTGGTGTACCTATGCCCTGGGTACCTTAGTACCATATACTAGTGGCTTAGAAGAGTACACTAGTAGCCAATTAGGAAGGTACCAAAGCACTTACCATATCCAATCTAGGGAGAGACCACAGGGACTGGGTCCTGATTAGCAGGATCCTAGTCAGAGTAGTCAGAAAACAAAATTATACCAGTAAAAAGTGGGGGTGACCAAGAAAGCATATCCTACTTTCCTCCGCTTGGTTTGCAAAATACTGTTGGATTCACCACATCTTCACCAAAGGAGGGTCATAGGGATAGTTAGAAAAGCACTCAAGCAAGGAAAAGTAGCCTTTTTCCATGCCTAATAGCACCCGCTTTAAAACAAGGTTAACCATATCATCCCAGACCCTCACAAATAGCTTTGGAAGATGTACAGGAGAGAAAAGGGAAAATCAATAACAGATGTCAAGGGGAATATGAAAGAAAAACAACTTCATTTATACCACACTGTGACCAAGACCAACCTCCAGGTGACTGATCATACCCTGTAGGAAGCGTAAAGGGCCTCAATACAGCACACAATGGAAAATAACATATCTAATACAGAACATTTTTAACTGCAGTAGAGCCAGGGTTCTAATCGTGACGCACAGGTGCACAATCTACAAAAGCGCAGCATGACAAACGTCTCATTAAAATAAAAGACATCATACTCTCATCTTAAAGAGTGTTTAGATATAGCTCTTTAAAAAAGAGGCATATTTATCTCTTTGTTGTAGACAACATAGTAAATGCACAGACGAGTTCCACAAATGCACAAGACACAGCAGTTGCTTGGTTAAAGAAGGGGTGGGGGTTAGGAATAGTTTTCAGGGAAGGTGGGGTTTCTGGGTATTTGTCAGGGGTGGGAGGTTCTGGGTAGTTGTTAGGGGTGGGGGTTCGGGGTAGTTTCAGGGGTGGGGGTTTGGGGTAGTTTTCAAGTGTGGTGGGGGTTCA
Source organism: Lissotriton vulgaris (assembly GCF_964263255.1). Classification (NCBI taxonomy): domain Eukaryota; kingdom Metazoa; phylum Chordata; class Amphibia; order Caudata; family Salamandridae; genus Lissotriton; species Lissotriton vulgaris. Next base: position 1,602,069,856 of record NC_141693.1, on the reverse strand, counting down.
TGATAAATCAGGGGTAGTTTTTAGGGGAGGTGGGGGTTCGGGGTAGTTTTAGGGGTGGGGGTTCGTGGTAGTTTCAAGGGTGGCGGGGGGTTTGTGGAAGTTTTCAGGGGGGGTTTGGGGTATTTTTTAAAGGGGTTGTTTTTAGAGCTCAGGGAGGGAGATGGGGTAATTTGTAGGGATTAGGGGAGGGCGGGGTTGTATTTAGGGGGTGTGGGAGGGGGAGGGGTAGTAACCTTAGCAACGCATACCTGTTTACCATGAATGTCTTAACCACAAACATTTGTGGTAAAGGCATGAGTGGTAAAGCAATTCGTGGTTAAGACGCAGCCGTTATAGAGACCGCGCTGTGTTGGTATGCGGGGTAGAGCAACTCGTTGTTCCGACATACAACTATTCCAGAGGACTGTAACCCATCAGCGTCATGCTTACACTGAATGCCTCCATCTCTTCTGCTACCTTCCCAGTTGCTTGGAAACATGAAACTGTCCACACATTGTTGAAGAAACCATCCGTGGACCCTTCAAGAATTGTCAACTACAGACTAATCCCCCTGTTACCATACTTTGCAAGTTCAAATGGTGCCTCATTGAATGCCTCAACAACCACCAATTCCTCTACACCATTCAGTCTGGTTTCAACCCAACCACAGCACAGAAACTGGCCAGCTTCGCCCCTATGGATGGCATCCGCATGACTCCGGACAGAGGAGACATGGCAGTCCTCACCCTCCTGAAACTCTCTGCAGCATTTGACTCGGTCTCCCGCTTCAGCCTAATCCAATGTTTACACTACTTTGGAAACCATGGACACCCACACTGATGGATCTGCTCCTTCTTGACTGTAAGGACCCGGTCCTCGGATCCCGCAACCTCATCAGTGGAGTTCCACAAGGATCCTCCCTGAGCCCAAGCTTCTTTAATGCATACATCATCCCTTCAAGGCAACATCATCCGCTCGTGCAACATTAAAGTTCTCAACTACGCCGACGACACGCACCTCATTCTCTTCCTCAAGGACGACACAACCAGCACTGGATCAAGTTTAATATCTTCATGGCTGAAATCGCCTACTGCATGAAGACCAGCTATCTGAAGCTGAACACAGAGCAGAAAAAATTGGGATCCTCAGGAAGAGCACATGACTGTGATACTCAACCTGGTGGCCAACAGAGCTAGGACCGACTACCCCAAGAACTTTGGGATCATCATCAAGAAAAAACTCAACATGACCTCCAAAGTCAATACTGTCATCGTCTCATGCTTCCTTACCCTGTAGATCCTGAGAAGGATTTAAAAATGTCTCCCAATCAGCCCACAGAAAACTGTCAAGCATGTATTTTTCACAAGCAAGCTGGACTACAAGAACATCGTATTTACCCGGATCAACAAAAAACTCTCCAGAAGGTTGCAGACCATTCATAACTAGATGACCATAATCACTCTCCACCTCTCCACTCGCTCCACATACACAAACAAGCTCTCCCTCCCTCATGAATAGCTGAGCTACAAGTTCCTCAGGGCACACACCCAAAAACAGTACCTCCTGGAATACATTCAAAACAACATTCCAAAAATCCTGACAGCGCTTAAATCCTCAGACCATTTCAACGACCTGTTCCATTGCATATTTTCAGGGAGATCAAATCCTCCTTACTCCTACTTTGGACCAAGATAGTAAATACCTCACTGTAGCAAGGCACTATCCTAGACTTCCTAGAATGTAGGACAGGTAACCCCTATGCTGAAAAAAACCTACTGCATATCGCTCGGACCTAAACAACATCTGCCCTGTTCCAACAATTCATTGAAAAATGAGTTCAAATCCAACTTTTCAACCATATTGGGCATTTCCAACTTCTTGACGCAATCCAAATCTGCTTCCTTCAAGGCAACAGCACTGAATTGGCTCTCATGCACATAGTGAATTACTTGCTAAAAATGTTGGATCAGAACAAATCTTCCCTCTAATCCTCCTAGACTTATCATCTGCCTTCAATACGGTTAAACATAACAGTCTCCTAGACTGACTTGAACGGAGGATGGGGCTCTTAGGATCCATACGAAACTGGTTCACTACACTTCTCCACAATAGAGCTCAAAGAATAAAGGTTAACTAGCCCCCGTCCAATACCACACCGGTCACATTCACCTACCCTCTTCAACCTTTTGATCAAATCGTGAACTCCCCCAACACTCATTACCACATGTGTGCGGATGCCACCTAACTGTACTTGAAAATGTCTTCCCCTGAAGATATTAGGTCCTACAACACAATTGTACTAGAAACCTAAAATTGGCTATCCCACAAACACCTCAAACTTAATGCCATTAAAACAGAATTCCTCCAAATCGCCTGACAGTGATAGATACATCATCTAACTGCGCTTAACTGCTCTCCACACATTATTCACTCCACAAGATCTCTGAGAACAACACTTGACAATAACCTGAACATTAAGAAGCACATTAGTACCACCATCAAAGGAGCGAACTACCAATGAACATTTTAAGGGATTTAAAATCTTTCCTTCCTCAAGACAACTTCAAATCAGCCGTCCATGTCTACTCATTCCCAGGTTGGGCTATAGAAGTGGAACCCTTTGCGGCCTTACCCGATCAAAGTTGACACCTCTAAGGGCATCTCTCAGTTTGGATGCCAATCTTATCACAGGAACAAAAAGAAACAAACACATCACCCCGGACCTAAAAGCTCTAAAATGACTTCATGTGAAGCAAGGATTCAGAAAAAAATTGCTTCCATGACCCATTAAGCACTTCATTAAAAAACCCTAGGTGCTTGTCACTAAAGCTAGAATTATCTGGTGGATCCAGATCCTCTAGAAACACCAGCACCTTGGTACTGAAACACCTGAAATTCCATAAAAAGCAAATTTGCAACAGATATGTAGTAATCCACACAGGAAGCTTCATTTAAATTCTTGAATTATCTTTACAATTTTCATGCAGCAACCATCAGCAACACAAGCAAAATACTGGTTAACATTAGAACATTTCCTGTGATGCAATTCCACTGCATCATGACTGCATCATACAATTCTAAATATCACCACATATCTTCCCCCCTATGATATCTAAAAGAAAAAAAAATAAGAAAACATTAGAGAAAATGTTCAACCTACGAAATACTCGTATTACAGGAAAACATTTTTGGGGAATAATTACAAAATGAAATACATATAAAAAAAATAACATCACAAATGAGATACTTTGCACAAATTACCAAAACTCCACTTCTTGCCATCATCTAGTTCAGCCACAGAACCCTTGACAGAAATTACTTTATGTGGCTGAGAAAACTTACTCTCTCCCTTCTTCACAAATTCAAATTTTCTTACAACAACCCACACCAATTCCTTAGCACTTTTCCTACTATCAAAATCCATCTTATTACGCTACTGACAATCTGCAACTCTCGACCTCATTCTTTCCCTATCAACCCAAACTTGATTTTTTCCATCAACCACATCGAAGACTCCTTAGTACCCGGCTCTCTACCTTTCAAAGCCACAAAAGGAGAAACTCCAGTCACCGAATGAGGTGTAATTCTATGACCCCACATCATTCTCCTTTATTCATCTTTCTATGACAAACCATTAGCCAGAGAAAGTTGAATACAATCCGTTACAATCCTGTTCACCCTTTCCACAAGTCCATTGGCTTGCGGACAGAACAAAGCTACTCTTTCATGACTGATTCCAAGACTAAAAAGAAAACTAGTCATTTCAGAAGAATTTAACTGAACTCCATTATCAGTTACAAGAGTTTTCGGCACCCCTTCTTCCAAGAAAACTTCTTTCAAAAATGCTATCACATTTGCAGTGCTGACTTACCCCATAGATTTGCAAGTAAACCAATTGCTATGGTAATCAACCAATACAAGTAAAAACCGATTATTGCTTCCCAACTTGTCAATTGGGCCCAAAACATCCAAATCTAATTTCTCCCAAGGTTTCATAGGTAGTTCCACACATCTCAAAGGAGGTTCTCTTGTAGCCTTTACCTTATCACTATTGCTACAAGCATGACAATCTCGCACCAGATCTTCCACATTCTTGTCCATCTCCGGCCACCAATAAGATTCCCTTAATCTTCGCTTTGTCAAACTCCTACCTAAATGCCCTTCATGTACAATTTTCAACATTTTGTTCTCAACAAAACCGGTGGAACTATCCTATTTCTTCTTAAAACTTTGTCACCTTGCAAACTAAGTTCATCCTTTACAGACATGTATTGTTTATGAACAGTCCCTTCGCTAGATCCGTTCCAAGAATTCATAATCAATTCTTTCACCTTCTTATATTCCTCATCCTTCTCCACAGCTTCTTTTCACTCATCTTGACTAATAGCAAATTCACAGTCTACACTTACAACGAAATCTTCCAAAATTTCCACATAAGAGTAATCTTCCACTGGCATCCTAGAGAAACAATCGGCAATAACATTTCTATTGCCACGCACATACTCAACCACAAAATTGTATTCTAAGACAGATAGTAACCACCTCGATATACAGGGAGTTACACTTCCATCTAAACCCCGTCCACCTTTAAAAATATGGACTAAAGGTTTATGATCCGTCTTTACAACAAAAGGCAAACCCCCACAGATAATACTTAAAATGCGCCATTCCCCAACAACATGCCAATGCCTCTTTCTCTATACTTGAGTATGATTTCTCTGCTTCCTGTCATCTGCGTGAAGCAAACCCAATGATAGTTTCATTACTATCTGCCACTTGCAACAACACCGCCTCTAATCCCACATTGCTAGCATCCGTAAACAATATAGATTTTTTCTTAAAGTTAAAATGTCCCAATGACGGTGCATTGGAGAGACTATTTTTTACCTTACCAAACGCATCCTCACATTCAGCATTCCATTCAAACACCGTCCCTTTCTTCAAAAGAAGTCTCATAGGTTCCACTAAATCAGCAAATTTCGGCACAAACTTAGAGCAATATTCAGCAAGACCTAAGAAAGACTTTAATTGCTCCTTATTAATAGGACAAGGAGCATCTCTCACAGCTTTCACAATACTACTCTTTGGTCTTATACCCTCTGCTGAAATTTGATGATCCAAATAGTTGACCTGACTCAATCTTATTTGACACTTCTCTCTTTTGATTGTCAACCCAGCCTCAGAAATTCTACGCAAAACTTCTTCCATCAACTCATCATGTTCCTCAACTGATTTTCCCACAATCATTATGTTGTCTTGAAAACACAATACTCTCTCCATTCCCTTGAATATATTCTGCATAATACGTTGGAACACAGCTGAAGCTGAAGCCAATCCAAACGGCATCCTACGATACCGAAATTCACCCAAAGGTGTTACAAATTATGTTAATGGACGTGACTCGGGATGTAAATTCACCTGATGGTAGGCTGAGGACATGTCTAGGACACTGAAAACACTCCCATGACTATTACTAGACCATCGGTCCATGCGCAGTGTCCCATCAACTAGTCCTAGAGATACTACCTTCCTCAATTTGTGAACCTACACAGTTTTTACCTCTCATGATTTTGTTGTTTTCCTTTTTGTTACAACCATCTGTAAAGTGCACTGATACTCTCATAGGTCATGTTCGTGCTATATCAAATGTCATAGATAAAAAAAAAAACAAATTCAAACTAGTCACCCAGATTTTTAAGGCACTACATAACACTGGCCCAGGCAGCATACCTCGATCACATCTGCTTGCACAAATCTCATACACCTCTGCTCCTCATACACCTCTGCTTTCACACATCACACGCAAATGGAAAACTCGTTCCAGTGCTCGAGACTTTTAGTTCGCTTCTAAAGCATGGAACAGCCTGCCTCTGCCCAGACGAGCCTACGCCTCACTTCTTGAATTCAGGAACTGTGAAGGTGAATCCAGCCTAGCACTGGTTATTCACTGAGGGGGGAAATACCAAAGCAATAATAATCATTTAGAATCAAGAAAATAAAGTTCAGGAACTGTCAGCCAGGAGAGCAAGATAATACAAGGAAAAACTAAAAGAATGCAAACTAGAGTTTCCAGATTCCTCCTGATGGTCTGAAAAAAGAACCTAGGTAAAATGACTGCCCCGGATGTAAGCACTGCGAGCCAAAATAGGCGCAACTCACTGTAGAAACAAATCATGAAAGAGACAGGCATATTTTGTTTATAGTTGCTTTAGCTTGAACTCTTTTTAAAGACAAAGGATGAATATTTTGTGAAAAATATTGACATTTATATTTGAACATTGTTGTTGTGAGGTAAATAGTTGTATGTCGTGGGCCGAATGTTCACTAACTGAGGAAACTTATTTGTCCCCATCATCTGATACTCCTTGTGTATTGGCATTGAGGAGATTGGCAGCCCAAATATTGTCACACAGAAATCTGCATTTAGTGCATGCCAACATTATTGGATTGTGACATATCCATATGTCTGCACGATTTCATCAGTTTCTTTGGGGATGATATATGACCATCCAGCTAAGGATGTAAGGCAAGTGGCACATTTTATATTCATCTATGCATAGGGTTTTCAGGCCCTTCAATTCTTTACACATGATATGAGATTGGAAGTTGACTGCAACCACTCGCCCACAGTCGGTCTCATGTTCTAGGAAATTATATTACATCCTAAACCGAGGATATTTGAGAGGGTTGGTGCTAATGAGCCAAGTCTCAAAGATGACAAATAGTTATAAGTTGTAGTTAACATTAATGTTGTGAATGTTGATGAGGGAACCTTTTGTAGTGGACGTCGTGGGGTGGGGGACTCATTTGAGGATGATGGTAAGGGAGAGTCCCTTTGCCCAAAGAAAGACACCGCCTGGTCCAAGAAATTAGAGAGTACTTGAGATAGGTCTCAATGGCAGAGGATCCAGTGGAGGACTACAGATATGGTCTTTATTTCTTAGAAAAGTGCTTTGAAGGAGTTCGAGTTAAGCATTCCTTTAATTATTTGCTCACAAGAATTAGAAGAGCAAAGAAGGTCTGAAGGCCATGAAAAGGTTTCAGAAATGTAGATTGATACTGCAGGTGACAGGGGTGTAGTCCCTTGTTTGTTGGCCGTAATGAGAGACAAGGTGGGAGGAAGTTTTGGGGGAGGGGGTTTCCAGTATTTGAAGACACAATGCTGAGACGGTTCACATCCCGCTTATATTATTCCATTTTGTATGTTTATACTAGATTGTGGTGCTCAGTCTGTGTCGAACTGTATGTTTTCAGCTTTTCTCACATAATTTGTTGCACTATAAAAATTTGAAGAATCAGATTTCCCCCCAAAAATGAATTAAAAGAATAAGGGCTTTCTTGTCACAGGAAATGTACAGCTCACCGATTTAGGGGCAATGCTTTGTCTGAACTGCCAGTATTTGAAAAGGTAGTAGCCTAGCTTGTGGTGGTACAGCAGCCTGGGATAGGTTGTAGGGTGGTCCACAGTTCAGTGGGTGGGTGTCATCTCCCATGACTGAATGAACTTTCACTTCAGAGGACTCTGGGCCCGATTATGATGCGGCCTGGCGGTCGGAGCCTTTAGGGCTGTATCGTAATGGGCCGCTCGGTTTCCATTCCAACGGCCTCATTATGATGGAGGCGGTTGGAAAGGAAAGCGGCCGGTCATTCCGTCCGGCTTCTGACGGTCTTGGAGAGCCCGTCCACTAGTCAGAAGCCAACTAGTAATCTCAATGGCGGGCCTTTCCGCCCTTGAGATTACAGTGCATGCTTTCCAACATGGTTTCCATGGCGGTCTGTCTGACATAGAAACCATGTCGGAAAGCGTGTTTGAGGGCTTACAGCAGGGCCCCCTTTGGTGCAAGGGCCCCCGGTTGGAGGCAGTGGAGGCACCTATGGTGCCCCCCTGTTGATCCCTGCACCCCATGGCAGGCACCTTAAGTTGCCTGTCACGGGGTGCAGGGATGAACCGCACCTCCCCTTTCACCATGGGAGCATGCATTACGGGAAGTTTACGGCCATAATGCATGCTCCCATAGTGAAATGTAGGAACACTGTTTGGTCGCATCCTAATGAGGCAGTCGGGACCACCGACCGGGTGTCGGTTGGTCCCAGGACCAAGTCAGTGTCTGGCGGAAGGAATTCCGCCTGACATCGATATCAGGCCCATAGTTGTAAATGCTTGTACATAAAGTCCATAAAGAGTGATGGGGTAAGTTCAGCACCCAAATTCAACATTGCCCGAGGTCCCCCATGAGACTAATCATAGTGTAAGAGCACAGACCACACAGTTAGAGACTAAGCAGAAGGCACAGATTCTTAGCTGTCTTTGATACTTATTATGCTTTGAACATATTGGGGCCGATTATGATGTTGGTCCTAAAGCCTTAACTGCTAGTTGGAAGCTTTCTGACTGCGGTCGGAGGCTTTCTGACCAACACGGTTGGTTTACGGTCAGACAGCCCAATAAAGATTTCAGCGGTCGGAACGTAAACCAGCCAGTTATTCCAACTTGGTTCTGACCGGCTCTCTGAGTCTTCCAGACTGTTAGAGCTACACCGTAATCACCCATGGACAGCGTATTCACCGTTGGGATTACAATGTTGGTTTCCCACAGCCTTTCCGTGCTGGCCTTTCTGACACGGAAAGGCAGTCGGAAAGCAACTTTGGGGGCCCTTAGCAGGGACCCCTTCCTCCGCGGTCGATGGTTGGTGATCCAGGGGGTACCTAGAGTCCCCCCCTGTAAAAGCCTGTACAGTGTGCCAGGCACCATGGGGGGCTTGCCACACCTTATTTCTCTATAGGAGCCTGTATTGCGGCTGGTTTACGGTCATGACACAAGCTCCCATAGAGAAAAGTGAGTATGCAACCAAACAGTGTTCGGTCGCATCATAATCAGGCGGTCAGAATCGCGGACCGTAGGTCGGTCGGTCCCGAGTCCGAGATGGTGTCGGTTGGAGGCAACTCCGACCGACATCGTAATAAGACCCATAGTGTAAGATAAGGGACTATCCTAACGTTGAAGAATAGTCTACATTCCATTTTTTTTCAACTAAAAAGTCCTCACTGTACCCCCACAACTCACTATACCAACACACTTCTTGTTACATCCTATTGTATCACCATCATGCTTTGGGTGATTTCACTTGTCTCTTTCCTGCAGTGTGACCGGATGGCTGCAGACTGTGCCATAGAATTAAAGAAGCACAACGTGAAGTATATCTCACTGTGGCCAGGAGCTGTACTGACAGAAACTATTAATGAGGAGATGGCCAACGGCGACACATCCGGTCCAGCAGCAGAAATGGTGAGCTACCTACAAGGAGGTGCATCCTTTATCCGGTTGTACGGGTTGTACCTACTTCGCTGGCAGGGTTGAGTGAAACCCTCATGCTTTTCAAACAAGGTCTGTTTCATTTCAGTGAAAGCATAACATCTTGTGGACTTGAGTAAAGGAGAGTTGAAACACTCCCCTATTAGGAATGAGTAGTGTACTATCCTGCTTACTTTTGAATACCATTTAATTAGGTAACAGTAACACCCTTTATTTACCGACATTGGTGTTTTATGACACTCTTTTTCCCCTTTATGTAAAAAAAGCGAAATATTAGTAAAAAGAGAGAGCTATATAGTCAGTCCCATGTAGGCCACTCTCCCTCCATTATCCCCACTCCCTACCGCTCGCAGTTTGTGTAAACTAAATGACAACTGACAAGTGGCCACATTCCATCTGACATCTATGAAGAGTGCAGCAGTTTTCAACTGACTGGTACCCGCGACTTCTGCATTGATAATAAAAAGCGAGAGTTGCAGGGTCCGTAATCTGATGGATTTAAAGCTTTGAGGTTCTTCATTCAAGGAAGCAAAGAAAGCACAGGTTGTGGACTCCAGTCAATCAACACTTACAGTGACAGCGAGGTGCCGGTAAGAAGTGCATCTTTTATCAGTGAAGTGCCTTTTGGGCCAGGAACTGGAAACACATTGCCCCACTAAAATATCTGGCGTCTTCAGTTAGTAATGGAATCAGTGAACTCCAAGTTTATTGACAGAGTGATAACTAACAAGGAATGAAACACGTGTACGAAGGAGACAGATAGCGTGGGTTATTCTTCCTCAAGAGTATAGCCTTTATTTTCTCTTGTTGGCAGGAAGATTAGAATAATTCAGGCTCGTGCTAACATTGCGAGGGACGTCGGGCGCGTTTGCCATGATCCATGATGTTGTACACTCAGGTGTATTAAAACGCTCCTGGACGGTTGGGCCTTGCTTTGTCCTCCAGGCAAATTGGTGTGGGGTAGCGACAGCCGTTATGGCCTGCTCAAGTCTTTGTAGTAGACCTAGGTCACGGAATGTATCATTTGTGGATACGAAAATGGAGTATGTAGAAAGGGGGGCTACAGACCTCTCGCAATGACCACATGTGAGCAGTTATGTTGTTTGTTATCTACTTGCGCCAATGGGGCGTTGAGGGGCGAGAGGGAGGAAGGGAAGCAAGTTAAAATGTTACAAAGGAGTTGGGTGGGGAATGCCACTTGCAAGAGTAGAGGATACCATTAAAGATGCAGGCTGCCCGTTAAAAGGAATGCAAACACGCAAGAATGGTGCAAACAGGAAGGGAAGATAAGGGGAGTACAAAGCTCAGGAAGAGAAGATAAGGGGGGAGTACAAAGCTCTAACATGAAATGTAAACGGTGTAGGGAATAAAGTCAAAAAAGGTCTAATACTACAATATATCCGTAGACTCAAACCAGATGTAGTCCTTCTTTAGGTAAAGCACCTGCAATGCATGGAATATAAGTTCTTGCAGAGAGGCCAACACTTGCAGGATTCACCTCGGGGTCCAAAGGTGTCAGAATAGTAATCCAGAAGAATATATCCTTCCAAAGACGCCGTTAAAAATATGCACTGAATTGTACTTTAACGAAAACGAGGGCACAGTGGAAGCGGCAACACTGTGAGAGGCATATGAGATGATTCTCAGGGACGGTGCACAATATGTAATTGCAAGAAAGAAAAACAAGCATTGGCATAGCCAATATGTCTCGTCTTTGAGACCTTATAAGTGTTTAGCAATGCAACAGTTGATGTTTTTGCACCAAGGATATTGTGCTAAATAACTAAATACTTATAAAGTCCTGAAAGCGAGACGTATTGGCTATGCCAATGCTTGTTTTTCAAATGTGGTCAGCTACGCAACTCTTAATCACCCACGTTTCGGTTTTCAACATAACCAAAAATTATCGGGTGATGCTCCCCGTGAACGCCTTCATCCAGTTGACGGATAATACATCTCTACTCACAACGGTGTATCCTGACCCCAAAATGGCTCCAAAGGCCTTCTCAACTCATTAGGTGGCATGTCCCGCAACAGTGGAAAGGAAATGGTTCCTTTTGTTAATTAATCCTCACACACCCTATTGATGTCATGCTTCATCATCGGGTTCACCCTGACTCCTATAGGTCAGGGTGGTCCTAAGACCCAAAAAGACTGCCACCGTGTTTCAGCCCGAAAGGACGTGGCCACAAAATGGTCCTGGGCTTTCATCAGGGCTTCCTGCACCTTCAAAACAAATATATAGGTCCGCTAATATTGTTTTTGATCTAAACCAGGGAGGGAATTTCATTGTGCCCTGACCAAAGCCCATGACCATTTTTTGGCCACGTACCTACGGGCTGAAACATGTTGTCAGTCTTTTAGTATCTTAGGACCATAACTTCCAAAAGACAGGCTTTTATTATCTTTTAATACCCAATACATCCCCGCTAATAAAGGGATACCTGGGTTGTGTAGTAGGATTTTTATCTTCAAGTCCCCCTGGCCTACATCTCCTAAGAGCTCCCTGAAATGCGATCAAGCCCACCCTGATCTTTAGGTGTCAGTGCGAACCTGATGATGAAGCATGGCACCAAGAGGGTGTGTGAGGGTTAAATAACAAAAGGAAACATTACCGCTGTTGCAGAACACGCCACCTAAGGAGTTGAGGAGGCCTTTGGAGCCATTTTGTGGTCAGGATACTGTAGTAAAATAAATCCTAATGATGGTCACAAGTAGCCAGAAGGTATTTTCCATGTAGGAGGTTTATTGGTAATTTGTTACAGGTTCCATAGAAGTCTTAAGTAAATATTGAAGAGGTCCTGTAGCAGTCCCACCAGGAGCTGCATGGTTGCTGCTCATCCCACTCTCTTCAACTGTCATTCTCCACACACAAGCAGGCACACTCACATTCCACTCTCTGTCATCAAGCATTCCAACATTCCACACAGACATTTCATTCATTCTGGCTGAGCAGCTAAGGAGGAGATAAATCAAGGTATAACAGATGCTCTGTTGTGAATAGAGTTTTACCTGGGAGAAGGTATCCTTACTTTCACCTCTCTTACCCCTTCTCGTGCACTGTGGGGGGCTCCCCACTGCCACTTGTTGGTTACAGGAGAATACATCTCATCAAAAAACAGGCATTTGGCAGGGGTAATAGAGACAAAATCTCGACTGTTCCTTCATGTGCGCATGTGACTCTTCCTTCAGCTGATCATTTCTCTATTTGGTTGTTTTACTGGTACTAACAATGTGTACTCTTTGCCCAGATAGCTACCATGTGTAAAAATGATAAAATAACAAAGTAATACTAACAAAAAGTGTGCCGCATTCTGCAGCATAATTTGACTTTCATTGCCGTATAATTTGGCCAAACCGGTCCACTGCCTTATAACTCCAATGGCCCCTGCACATGGAGCCCCCACGCGGTCTTTCGTTTGAACTTCCCTTTCTCTAGCTTCTTTGTGTGTACTCCCCGGAGGTTCCCCCCCCCCTTCCCTCCTTTTTGGTATACCAGAAGAACGAGGAAAGGAGTGCAGTGCACCTGTGCTCACATTCCAGCATGGCAGCTTCAGCCACAAGATGGTGGAACGCGGCAAGTCTCTTCTGCCCCAACTGCAGATCTGCCTGGAACCGTTTCAACAGCTCCAGGAGCACTGGGTTTGGACTCCACACACCTGGTGATGCAGGTGCAGCTTAAGTACAAAAAAGTGCCCTGTTATTTTGTTCATAGCTCTTCCTGCCATAGAATGTTTGGCATTTATTATTAGCGCTGCAAGTAACGTTATTATTCTAAACCAGTGGTGTTTGTGTTATTAACCATGAAAGAATGGAGTCCTATGGGTTTTGCACAGAACTTAACCTATGACCTGCATTTTAAAAGGATAGCTCTGCAGTGGATGCATAGGACACGTGGAATAGGAGCTGCGCTGTCTCCTTTGGTGTGGGGTCACCGTTCATTTGCATATAGTAGGTCTGTGTCGAGTCTAGAGGGACATGGAGCGGTATACGGCATAAAGTAATCACAGGTGGCGGAGAGTGATGCAAGATGGCTTCCTTTTTTGGCCTTTTCAGTGAATACATCATCCGCACACTGACTCAAAACACCCCAAAAACACAATAACATGAATGAACTGGGACAAAAGTGAGTAAAACTTGCGGATCTGGACCAACAAAGGAAGTCCTTGGGCCTAGGGGGTCATGAAAATCTAATAAAAACGACATGCAATGTTTGTTTATCATTAAATAAGCTGGACCGTTTCTGCCGCAGTCATTTCCGGTAACCCAGGTGCTGTAAAACATGCAAATCAGCTTACAGTATGCAAGTGTCTGCTAAATAATGCACATTCTCGTAGATACCGTGACATTCACCAAAATGGGCATTATCTTGTCTGAATCCTGTCTAACACACTCTGAAAGACAAGCATCGCGGCACTGACGCTTTACTTTCAATGTTAAAAGTAAAGCGCGGGTGCCGAGATTATACCAAAAGTAAAGAAATAGAAACAAACATCTATTTCTTTACTTTTGGTATAATCACGGCACCCACGCTTTACTTTTAACATTAAAAGTAAAGTGCTGGTGCCGCCATTATAGCAAAAGTAAAGAAATAGATGTTTGTTTCTACTTCTTTACTTTTGGTATAATCGCGGCACCCGCGCTTTACTTTTAAAGTTCTAAGTAAAGCATGGGTGCCGCCTTCACACATGCAATAAAAGAAGCCAAATAGCAGCTGTGCACGATGGCAGCTGTGCACGTCACACGCATACTTGTGTGCGTGATACTAAGCTGGTCGTCGGGAAAGTAGCAATTTTCAAAGCAGCTACTAAATGTCTCGGCCAGACCAGCGCATGCGCTGGATCAGGTCGAGACCTAAAATGGGTAGTAGCAGAAATAGCGGGGCTGGAATGAGAAGTAACACAGCTGAAAAGTTCAATGGAAGTGACTCCAGAGGAACATATAGTCAGTCAAGTAACGCTATTGAAAGCACAGTATAGTAACTGGCAGAGTATGAGACAAAGAAACAGATAAAGGAAAGCATGGAAGGCTATACAAAATGGTAGATAAGGTAGGCACGCTACTGGCATGGCTCAGTACGAAAGAGGAAGAGACCAGGTGGATAGGGCAAATCATTGACACATGGGAGGATGTACAAAACACAGACATAGGCATTGCAGCAGAATTTGCCAAATATTACTAAAAACTATAAGAGACACGCACCCAAAACTGTGATCAGCAAATCCAGGAAATCTGGACCAAATTAATCTCTCAACTGTACAGGAAGAAGATAGGGAAGACCAGGATAAGGAAATAACACCGGAAGAAGTGTTGGGGGCCACAGCTAGGGTTACATCGGGGAATATCCCACGGTCAAATGGAATCCCTACAGAATTCCATAAATTTTTTGTGGGTCAAGTGGCACCTAATATGCTAACGCTCTTTACAGGAGCAAAAGAGAAAGGAAAACTGCCAGCAAACCCCCAGCACTCCATCATAATAGTGATACACAAGGAGAGAAAGCCAAACTCGTATCGGCTGATTTCCTTGATAAACTTAGACACCAAAGTGCCTTCTACGATCCTAGCAACGTGTCTCTTAAGAGTTATTACATACTTAATTCACAAGCATCAATGTGACTTTATGCCAGGATGCTCAACTAGACTTAATCTTAGACAAGCTCATAATTGGCTAGCCGAAGTAATAGGAATGGTACAGAGCCTCACATCTTCCTTTCCCTTGACGTAAAAAAGGTGTTTGATGCAGTACATTGGCTCTTTCTTATGCAAACTTTGGAGAAGTTTGGGTTTGGCCCACAGTTTAGGGAATTGGTGGTACTTTTATACCAGGGACTAACACCAGTGGTGCGAGTCAACAGCACATCTGAACGGTTCATGCTGGGGAGGGTGACTAGGCAGGGTTGCCTCCTGTCCCCACTCCTCTTCGCTCTTATAGTTGAGTCCTTGGTTGGTCTTGTTAGAGCCCACAGTGGTATGAGAGGGTTCAGTGTAGTCAACACTCCTAGCAAGGAGAACATCTTGCTTTATGAGGAATGCATCCTTTTGTATGAAACAAACTGCAAAACCACTATTCCCACTGTTTTCCAGGTGTTTGAGGAATATTGGACATATTCAGGATACAAAATTAATTGGGGGAAATCGGTACCAGGGGCAGAGTCAGCACTAGGCACGAAATCCGCGCCGCATGGTAAAAATCCAGAAGCGACTCCCGGTCCCTGTTGATGCCAATAACTGAACTTACAAGCTTGGAAATTCCAATTAATCATTTTTCGTAACACACACCAATAGTGTGCGTTTTTTCTTTATGTATGTTTGTTTTTGTTTCTGTCCTGACGAAAGCTCCCCTGACCCTGGTGGGCCCCGAGAGCTGAAACATGTCGACACTCCTTTATAATGATATGGTAGCCCAATAACTCAACTACCTACATATCACAATGGTTCTTAATGATAGTGACTAGTCCTTTTTTTGAGATTAAAATTGTACAGTCCTGACTAAGTCATTATTTTTTAAAATATTTTTCCCCCTCCTTTTTATTTCTGGACACTTCTGTAAATACCAGAAGTAGCCTCTGGTGAGGCAGGCATCCTGCACGTTAATCGTTGACCCAATGACTATGCCAGGACTCCTGATGGGGCGGAAAAAAGATATACCGCTACGATAATTCCAGGAAGTCTATGAGGGTTCTCGATAAAAAACTATTGGTTTTTTGCAGAAACTAGTGTCCATTCTCTTTTTGATTATAAGAAATCGGTTTTGTATCAGTCACAAGGATCAAGGCAAAATTGCCACATTCCACTGAACTTTGAGGTGGCAGCGGAGGGATACAAATATCTAGGTATCTGGGCTATAGCAAGCAAGGAGAGTTTTCAAAGCAGGAACATAGTTCAGTTGATAGCCAAATTTCAAGCGGACGTTGATAGGTGGCACACATTACTGCTATCGTTATTGGGTAAAGCGGCAGTCTTCAAGATGATCAACCTCCCTAAATTATTGTACACGCAACAGAATACGTACTGTCATATACCAGATGAATTATTTGTTGGAATAGACAAAGAACTGAGGATGCTGGTATTGAATAAGGGCCATTCCAGAATAGCTCTCAAGACATTATTCAGGAACCCTTACAATGGTGGAATTGCTCTCCACAATATTAAGGTCTGCTACTGGGCGGCACATTTGATTACCATAAATGAATGGATGTACACTCCACAAGATCACCTAACATTTAAGTTGGAGCGGGCAACACCCCAGGATTGCGATTTCACTAATTATACAAGGGAGAGGTATACAATAGTTGCTGCCCGCAAACCAGGTAGCGATAGAGACATGGTGGAGGGCAACAAAAGCCATAGGATGGGACAATAAAGTCACCAGAGAACCATGGTAGGAAGGGGTAATCTTGTGATAAGTGAGGAAACTGAAAGGGTTCGAAACCTGGGATTCCATTTGTATAACGAAAGTTGCCAACACAATAAAAGAGGGGGACCTTATGACGATCCAGTCACTGCAGCGTGAAAATCAATCAGCCCAATGCAATATTTAAAGTACGTACAACAATGACCCGTCTGCCGGGCTGATCAGAAATCCCAGTGTACGCACCACTGGAAGGTAGAATACGTATGCTAAGGCTGGGGCAGGGACCGAATCTGCTACATATAAGACACTAAACAACAACATGCCAGATAACTTACAGAAGCTGAGAGAAACATGGGTAAGAGACACAGGGGAAATGGAGAACATAGACTGGGAAGCGGCACTGATGCACCCACGAGAGATGGCCATAAAAATGAAGCTGTGTCCAATTGCAGTTTGCATAAGATAAGAATGCTTTTCTGTTACAGGATCAAATTTCAATTTATCACGGTTACTATAATATCTATATCATTTCCCCAAAAACGTAATTCCCCCCTGTCTACCCACCCTATGCATGTCAATCAATCAATCAATCAAGTAATTTGTAGAGCACGCTACTCACTCATTAGGGTCTCAAGGCTCTGGGAGGGAGGGGAGTCGCTACTGCTTGAACAGCCAGGTCTTGAGTTGTTTCCTGAAGGAGAGATGGTCCTGGGTCAGCCATAGGGGTGTGGGGAGGGAGTTCCTTGTCTTGGCCGCCAGGTAGGAGAAGGATCTTCCTCCGGCGGTGGCTTTGCGAATTCGTGGGACGGCGGCGAGAGCGAAGCTGGCAGATCGGAGATGGAGGGTGGGTGTGTAGAATGTGAGCCGGCTGTGGAGGTATTTGGGGCCCATGTCGTGGAGAGCCTTGTGTGCGTGGGTGAGGAGTCTGAACGTGATCCTCTTGCTGACGGGGAGCCAGTGCAGGTCTTTCAGATTGGCAGAGATGTGGCTGTGACGGGGGATGTCCAAGATGAGTCGCGCAGAGGCGTTCTGTATGCTGGAGTCTTTTCTGGAGTTTGGCTGTCGTTCCAGGGTAGAGGGTGTTCTCGTAGTCCAGTCGGCTGGTGACGAGGGCCTGGGTGACCATCTTCCTGGTGTCGGTGGGGATCCACCGGAAGATCTTTCGGAGCATGCGCAGGGTGTTGAAACAGGATGACGAGACGGCGTTGACTTGCTTGGTCATCGTGAGGGATGAGTCCAGGATGAAGCCCAGGTTGCGTGCATGGTCTGTGGACTTGGGGGCGGTGCCCAGCGCAGAGGGCCACCAGGAGTCATCCCAGGCAGAAGGGGATGGTGGGGGGTCTGGTTCGGTGGTGGGGTGCGTGGTCTGTTCGCCGAAGCTGTTGTGTATAGCGGCGATCTTGCGGTGAAAGAACAAGGCGAGTGAGTCGCATAGGTCTTGCGAGGGTGTGATGTCGTTGTTGCAGGCGCTGGGGTTGGAGAACTCTTTAACGATGCCGAAGGCTTCCTTGCTGTTGTGGGTGTTGTTGTCCAGTCGCTCTTTGAATGTTGTCCTTTTGGTGTTGCGGATCAGCTGGTGGTGTTAGCGGGTGGCGTACTTGAGGGCTGTCATGTTTTCTGCTGTCTGGTCGCGGAGCCAGGCTTTCTCGAGGGTGCGGCAGGTTTTCTTGGAGTTTTTGAGGTCGTTGGTGAACCACGAAGTTTTCTTGCTGCCGGGTCTGCTGGGAGGGTTCTTCAGTGGTGCAAAGTCATTGGCGCACTTGGTGAGCCACTGTGTGAGGTTGCGGGCTGCTTCGTTGGGGTTTCGTTGTGTTGATGGGAGGGATCTGGCTGAGGGAGGTGGTGAGCTGGTCGGCGGTGATCTTGCTCCAGCTTCTGCGGGGAACCTGTTGCGGGTGGTGGAGGGTCGTGGTTCTCCGGAAGTTGAAGTGGACACAGCTGTGATCTGTCCAGTGTAATCCGGTGGAGTGGCTAAAGGAGATATGCTTGCTGGAGGAGAAGATGGGGTCAAGCGTGTGCCCGGCGTAGTGGGTTAGGGGTGTTCACCAGTTACTTGAGTCCAAGGTTGGTGAGGTTGTCCAGCAGGGCGGCGGTATTGCTGTCATTGTTGTTCTCCAGGTGGAAGTTGAGGTCCCCCAGGAGGATGTAGTCCGGGGAGGTGAGGGCGTGCGGGCTGACGAAGTCTGCGAAGGCTTTGCTGAATTGTGTGCGTGGTCCCGGGGGTCTGTAGATGAGAGTGCCTCTGAATGTGGTCTTATAGTCGGTGTGTATCTGGAAGTGAAGGTGCTCGGCGGTGGTGAGGGTGTCGTCGGAGTTGGTCGTGATGCGGATGGTGGTGTTTCTGTGGACGATGGCGATGCCTCCTCCAGTTTGGTTGACGCAGTCCCTCCGGGTGATCTTGTAGCCATCCGGGATGGCTATTGCTATGTCAGGGGCTGAGGAGGCATTCATCCAGGTTTCTGTGAGGAAGGCAACGTCTGGTGATGTTGTGTAGAGGAGGTTCCAGAGTTTGACGGCGTGCCTGTGGATGGAGCGGGTGTTGAGCAGGATGCACTCGAGGTGATCGTTGCTGGCGCTTGGCTTGGCGGGTGCGGTGCAGGTTGGGAGGCAAGTAAATTTGCAGGCTTGGCGGGTGAAGGGTCCATGGGTGCGTTTCGGGGTGGCTCGGTGGCAGACGGGGTTCTGGCCGGCGTTGAGTGCGTGGAGTGTGGAGGCGTCTTTAGTCCGTCGGTTGGGCTGGCGTCGTCGGGGCCAGGGGTCCTGGCGTTGGGCGCGGTCCAGGCGCGGACGTGCACAGACGGCCTTGCCTTTGGCGAACCTGTGGCGCGCCCGCTGCGCGCGCCCGCTTCGCTGTCTCCATAAGAGGGAAACTGGGAGGGAGGAGCAGCTGGGTGGCGGGAGCGGGGCGGCGAATGAGCTTGGAGGGGGCGGGGTTGCAGGGAGGCAGCGGCGGGAAAGTGCGGGAGGAGTGGCAGGGGGAGAGAGCGAGCGCTGGATCAGCGCTGAGGCAGGCAGTGGGCAGCAGCAGGCAGCAGCGGCGTGGGGGCAACCTAGCCTGAGGGCAGGGTCAGAGGTCCTAATGTCTATTGTCTGTACTCTCGTCTGGAGTTCGATAACCATCATTAGAAGTGCAGTGAAACCCACATTATGTATGTCTACCATGAGCCAAGCTTCTCTTTTGTGGGGCAAGGTTAATAGTATGAAACCAGTTGTGGTAAGAAGATGAGTGGCACAAAAGATCCCCACACTGAATGAATGGACAAATGGCATGGTTATTTATATGGAGGCAAAAAGGGTTGCCTACAAGAGTAGGGGTGCCCAGGTGAATTCCATATGGGGTAGTAGGATAAAATATTACAATCTGGAACCAGTAGAGGACAAAGACAAGACTCAAAGGCTTACAGATCTGGGATGACACCTTTACTGAACTTCGGCTGTATACACATAAAACAGATGAGGGGTGTAGGAATCTATTTAGTGTACCAAAATGAGGTACACTGTGCCGAAAGTCCTGGCAACTGTTATTGGTTGACAGGGGGTTGCTTTAACAATCCAGAGTTGCTCTATTTTCTGTTAGTGTGGTTGAGCAGCTTTAGACTTTGTTGTAACGTCGTATTTTCCCCTTCCTATGTTCCCCCTCCTTTCCCCACCCATTGGTACAACCTCAGATATAATGTTGGAGTGAAGCTCACCTTAGAATGTTGGTGAGCCCACTCTGGTAGATCCTGATGCAAATAAACTTCTTCTTGCCACAACTCCTGTGTGAGCATCATCTTTACAGACTTATCGTTGGGAAGTGTTGAGCATTTGTTGTACACACAGTGTCACTAAATGAGACACACACTCTAGAAGAAATTCGAGACCAATTTAGAAAAATAACAGATTTTTATATTAATTTAGACACCAAAATTATCTGAATCAGGTAAGCACTTTCGGAGGTATTGTTTTTACAGAAAAAGCTGAAGAATAGCAAAGGCTGTCGGAATTGAGGCATGAGCCTCGAATGCAGTAATGCTATTCTATGCGAGAAACATACACTGCATAGGTATACTTGCAAACAGTTGTTAGGGTTGAGCTGTTGGACTTAAGGTGCTTAGAGGTCAAGGTCCATAGAAACACCAGCAGTTTTGATTTACCTGCCCTGGTGTGTCTGGGTGCAGAGATGCCGGTTGCGATGGTAAATCCGTATTTGTAATTGTAAAGCGCAAACTACTCACCCTTACGGGTCTCAAGACGCTGGAGGCCATTGTGGAAATTAAGTGAGCTATTGCACAGAGTCACATGGTGCTGAGCTGAGCTGCCACCAGAGCCAGGGATCGAACCGTGAACCCGGTGCTCCGAAGTCATCTGCCCTGGCCGCTGCACCACACCTCCCCTTGAGCACTACACTGTAAAGTCAATGGAGAAAAATGTAACAAAAAAAAGGCTGCAATTCGGAACATGAGTCAAGTCCAGTAGAACTCAAATGGGAGCTCAGCTTTCGAAGGTCTCTGGAGCAAGGTGTCACTGTAGGTTGGCTTGGACTCAGGCTGTGGGGCTCAGGTGGAGAGGTGTTTTGTCCGATTGGTACTTGCATTGGAGTCTCACTTCTTGGGGGTCTACTTAGTGATAGGGGCAAACAGGACAGCTGGGCCACTCTTAATGCTGCCCTTGTGATGCTGACGTCCCATCGTCAGTAGGTCGGTCTGGGCAGGGTCAGTGTCCAGACTGAACACTTAACAAGCCTTAGCTGCTGCAAGTGCTCCGGTTCCCAAGGTATTGGATTTGGGGTGGTTCCTGGAGGGTCTAGCAGCTCATAGCTCGCTGGGTAGAAGGGGTTGACCTCTGGTAGCCACAAAGCCCTTCTCCTGGGGTGCTGCTTCCTAGGTGGCCCTGGTGGTCAGTAGAACGGTGTACTGGGTACATGCGGTTGGTTTCTGCAGACTGCAGGAAAGTGGTTTCTACATTTCAACGAAAATGCTGACTGGTTGTTGAAGTGCTGGCAACCCTCCAAGGCTTTGGGAGGGAGTAAAGCTGCTGGAAAGGTGGAGTCTTTGCAATTGTCGGGACAGAAGCCGGCAAGCAGTGTTTGGTGCCAGTTCTGGAGCTGGTCTACAGTTATTGCATTTTTGGGTTTTCTTTGTCCTTCTTCTGTTCCCAGTAGAGGGATCTGAGTTCCTGGTGTCAGTTGGACTCCTAAATACTGACTTTAGGGGTATTAAGGGGAGTGTAAGGTAGTAGCCAATGGGCTACTTACCCATGGGGTGACTAAACCCTGTCAATGACCACATCCTGTGAGAGAGGGCATAACCCTGACCCAGAGTTCCTAATTTCACCAAAAACAAGATGGTGAAACCCTTCCTTTGTTGTTCACTTCAGGTAGGCCACCTTAGAGTTGCGCCTACCCTGTGAGTTATTACACCTCCTGACTAGCTAATTTTCCCATAACAATACAAAAGAGTCACTCTGTTCTGCCAGAATAATGTTTCCCTTCCCAGATAGATGGTAATGGTGTTTTTAAATATATAAGGAAAAGCACTGTGTTTTCCGTAAATAACCCTCACCCACCTTAAAGCGAGGAAGTAGCCTTGAGACAAGTGTGACTACAGGCATCCCTTCCCCTCTTTTTGGTCTCATGTTACAATTAAGAGGCAACGATTATTTGATATTCAATCTATGATGATTTCAACACCGATGGGTGCTGTATACAATAATTAATCTTTTTATGTTGATTACTAGCATTAGAGTGGTACCACATTTGGACCTGAAGAATAGCTTTGGGATAGGGCTAGAAAGATGTTGACCAGTGGAACCTAGGCACAATGCTAGCTTCAAGTTCCCATTTCCCCATATTTTAACTATATCAGACAGGGGTAACAATAAAGATTGTTTCCTACTGACTAGGTATTTTTGACCTTTTTGGTCCTCCACTCAGACCTCCACACTTCATCCACGCATAGTACAAATTGAAAGTGCTCCCACGTCTTTGTAGGTCGCAGCAACCCCCGTTCTGCAGCGGGACAGGAATAACCCGATGATGAAACATGCCACCAAGGAGCAACAACTTGGACGGAAAATACAGTGCTTTTCCTTATATATTTTAAAACATCATTACCATCTATCTGGGAAAGGAAAAATTAGTCTGGCTAAACAGAGGTACTCATTT
The DNA here is from genome assembly GCF_964263255.1 of Lissotriton vulgaris. Lineage (NCBI taxonomy): Eukaryota > Metazoa > Chordata > Amphibia > Caudata > Salamandridae > Lissotriton > Lissotriton vulgaris. Next base: position 1,602,047,063 of record NC_141693.1, on the reverse strand, counting down.
TGATTGTTATAGGTTTACTTGTGGAGGACGGGTCTTCCTGCTTCTCACAATCCTCTACTTCTCCTTTGCTTTGAAGCTAATTTTCCTGCCTGACCTGGTACCAAGTGGGACACAGAGCAGGGGGTGGCATTCCCAGGTTTGCGGGGAAGCCAGTGTCATATATCAAGGGTGGCAGAGGATTTGAAGCCTCTGACCTTGATATGCTAAAACACTATAACCATCCTTCTGGATGAGGTGTGAACACCTTCCTCTGGAGAAGGCATTGTTTCTGATCTTAGATAGGGGGAGTCTCACCTGTTGGGGGTCGGAAACTGGTCTGTGGTGGCATGCTGGATGATACCAGTCAGCCAGCACACTAAGAAACTGGTAGAATTCAGGGGGCACCTCCTAGATGCCCTCTGGGTGTATGTCAGGACAAATCTGGTACTGGCATTAGTATAGATTTGTCAAGACAAAGTGAATGATACCAAACACCATTATTTTCAGTGAAGCCATTAAGTGCTGGGTAACTCGTAATGAATGACCAGTGCCCAGTCCATATACTTAAAATGGTTCACTGATCACTTGTAATATCTAGCAGTGGAACTAGACATCACAGGGACATATATAGCGCAGAGACACCCTTGGGTATTTGAGCATTTTATAAATCTCAAAAAATAATAAATAAAATAATTAAATAAAAAAATATATGCTCATGCAGATGTGCCCTCACATGTAAAATAATGCTCCCAGCTTTAGGGCTTCAAGGCCTGCTGTAGGGGTGACTTACAGATATTGCATGCAGTGTCTGTGGGCATGGCACACAGGGAGCGTGCCATTTTGTATTTTCACAATGGTGTGCACCATTTCATGCAGCCTTCAATGGCCATCAGTATGGATATGGGTATGGGCCCCTTAGGGTGGCCTTGGGCACCTTCTTAAGTGCCCAAGTCCTAGTAACAAGAGTGCCATTTACCAGGGACTTACAGAGGTGCTAAAGTCCTTGCCAATTGGTTTATCAATTGAACATATAGATTGTTTTAGGGAAAGAGCACTGGCACTGGGGTCTGGTTAGGAGGGACCCAGTGCACATCAGTCGAAAAACATCAGTACCAGTGGAAAGAAATGGGGGTGACATGTCATAAATGGGCACTTTCCTACAGAGGGTACATAAATGCTACTTAAGTGGTAATTTGACCCATGTTGGGGTTGTACATGTTCATACTGTTACAAAACAGAAAGTGAATAAATCTATTTAAACAATGTATGCAGAAAGCGCCTGCTGAGACTATTGAGCCTGGTCCAGAGCTCTTGCATCTGAAGGTTCCTGAGGTGTATGCACCAGTTCTCAGGCGGGGCTCACTGAGACCAGGAAGTGCAGGTGCGGCCATGCAGTGTAGCCTATGGTGTTTGTTGCCGGACAGGATGCTGAATAGAATCTTGGTCTCCAGCAGTAGCCTAACAACATTGGGAAGGGGCAAAGGCTGCCACAGGTGGTGATGCCAAGCATGAAGGGCTAGGGTCCTCGGCCCAACCTACCACGCCAGAGCAGGGGCACAAATTAGCAGGGGAGGAAGGTCCGACAGTGTATAAAATGCCAATATGGAAAAAAGATAAACAGAAAGCACTGGACCCTCCTCCCAATTAAAAGAGATGAGTAGGACCTCAGGGGAAGAAGAATATTTTTATTTGATAGAAGCAAGGTAGCTCATCAGACATAGGTAGGTTGGAGGCAGGAAAGGTTGCTAGAAGGAAGAAATGAGCCATTTGAGGAAGTGTAGAGGTCTCATCTACAAGGAGCCTCAGGGGGAAGAGAAGAACAAGGGTTTATACAGGCCACCCCCCACGCAATATATCTTAAACAAACAATGGCCTGCCCTGATGTAGTATGGAATCAAAGACCCCTACTTGCTGTACCTTAATCTATTCAACAGAGGGTGTTGTACAACCTTCTATCTACATGTGCTAAATAAAGTCACCATTTTGAAGATAAAAAGATAAAACAGTTAGTATGTGTGCGTGAACCCCATGTGCTGATCCCACACCTCACTAGACTTTTCTCAGAGGGCGAAGCCTTCAAAAAAAGGGGGAGGGAAGTTGGCAGAGCCTCACGGGAGCAACACCCGGGGAAGGATTTTACAGGCTGGTACTTGCCTGTGTTCTCACGTTCTCATCATCAGCATCTGCCAACCGATAACAAAAGGGGGATATAACAATGCAGAAAAAGAAAAACCTGTGTGTGTTATGTGTAAGTGACCCACTGTGGTATGCATTCTCCCCGATGGTCGAAACCCAGCAGAGGGGCTCCTGTGAATAGGGCGATGAAGCCATCGTAATGCACCTGGGGACCCAAACTTCCTCTCACAACACCCTACCCCTGACAACTTGGTGGTCTAAGCCTCCACCTCCGAAGGCGCTTTGCCTACTGCTCCATGGATAGGAAATCCAAGAGGATGGATTCATTTGGGAAGAAGAGGTTTTTTTCTGCCAGCCTGGCATTGTGGTCCTTGAACAAAGCATGTCTTTTAGGCTGTTATTGCCACATTTTGTGGGATACGGTTGCACAAGTGCTGCCACAGGTCCCAAAGGAGGCCTGGGCTGTACTCTCCCAAGCTGACCAATGGGAAAGATGCAGAAAAGTTCACTATTCGATGTGGACTTGACACAACCGACTCGCTAGGCAGAGCGACCTCCATGATAATGGCCCTTGAGCACCACGGCTGGCTGCGGATGACTGGCTTTTCGGAGGATTTCCAAACTTCCTTTATGGACATGCCCTTCAATGGTACCTGTCTCTTCCGAGACAAGGCAGATTCGGCCCTTGAGTTGTATAAGGACTCTCGTGCTACGGCCAGGCCCATAGGCTTCTCTGTGGCCCGACGTCCACCCCAATCTGCTTTTAGCTCCATTCATGGCTACGGAAGGGGTTTCCAGCCACGCCAATTCCAGCCCAGCCACCGCACATGCTTCCCAGCCTCTGCGTGGACAAGTGCGCGGTACCCACAGGTGGGTCAGGTGGCCAGCTGGCTGGTCAGCCTGCCACCCCCCTCCCCCACTGCAACCATTTCCAAACACTCCTAGTCTGCCCCTTTACCACCATGGGCACCCAGTTAGCATTGTTATTATTATTTTAAATTTATAAGGCGCACAGCTACTCAAGGGTTTCCCGGCGCGTTATGATTTGCCATCACCAACTCCACTGGCAGTCCATAACATCAACCAGGTGGGTTTTGCATATTGTCTGAAGGGGCTACTTCCTCCCCTCCAAGACTACCCCATGCCATAATCGGCTTACAGAGCATCATCTGTATATTCTCCACAAAGAGGTCACGGCTCTCTTGACGAAGGGAGCCATAGAGAGGGTTCTGGTGCCAGAAGTCGTCTTTGATTGTTATTCCCGCTACTTTCTGATGCCCAAAAAGGACAAGGGCCTTCGTCCTATCCTAGATCTTAGAACTCTCAATCTCTTCCTCAAAAAGGAGAAATTCAAAATGCTCATGTTGGCTCAGATCTCATCTGTCCTAGACCCAGGAGACTGCATTGTAGCGTTGCACTTGCAGGGCGCTTATTTTCATATTCCTGTCCTGCCTGCCCACCGGCGCTATTTGTGGTTTACAGTAGGCCACGAGCACTTTCAGTTCACCGTTCTCTTTTTTGGCCTTAACAATGCCCCACTGGTGTTTACCAAGGTGGTGGGGACGGTTGTAGCTTATCTGCGTAGTTCAAGGGTGCCAGTCTTTCACTACCTTGATGACTGGTTGCTGAAGGCAGGCTCGCCCCAGGCTGTCGTCTCCTACCTCCAGACTGCGGAAAACATTCTGTACTCGGGGATCACCAGCAACGTGCCAATGTCACACCTGACTTCCTCTCAGATCCTCCCTTTCATCTGAGCTGTTCTGGAGACCAGTTTTGGTCTTATCCCCTTGAGCGGCAAGTCCAGGATACATAGACTATGATACAGATATTTCAGCCTCTATCCTGAGTTTCAGTGAGATTGATTCTGAGGCCGCTGGGCCTCATGGACTCCTGCATCCTGCTGGTGACACATACCAGATAGCATATGCGGGCTCTGCAGTTGGACCTGAAGTTCCAGAGAGCACAGCATATGGGGAATCTCGCCAACCTGGTCCAGCTTTCGGAGGGGAACTGCGAACAATCAACAGTGGTGGCTAAAGAATCACAATTGTGTTGGAGGCCTCTCTTCCTTCCCCAAGCAGATCTCACAATAGTGACAGATGTGTCACTCCTGGGATGGGGCGGCAATCTGGGAGAGGTGGAGATGGTGGAGATCAGAATACTCTGGTCTCCGTTGGAATCCAGACTCCACATCAACTTGCTGGAACTTTGTGTGATCAACTGGCATTGTAAGATTTTCTGCCCTCCATCAGGGGACGGCTGGTACAAGTATTCACAGACAACACCACCGCAATGTGGTACTGCAACAACCAGGGCGGTGGGGTCAGGGGCCCTTTGTCAAGAGGGCCTGCTCCTCTGGACATGGCTGAAACAGGAGGGCAAATCCCTGGTCGTTCAACACCTGGCGGGTTCTCTGAATGCCAAAGCGGAGAAGCGGATCACAAATGGCATGTCCACCTGGATGTTGCACAAGTTCAGCAGTTTTTTGCGCTGAAATTTCCCAGGTGGCACTCGCTCAGATGCTTTTTGTCTCGGGTGGAGTTCAGACTTCCTGTACGCATTTCTGCCCATCCCACTCCTGGCCACAGCTCTCAAGAAGATCAGGAACGACCAGGCCCAAGTCATCCTTGTGGCTCCGGGCATAGCATGGAGAGTCTGGTATCCCAAGCTTCTGAGCATGGCCATCGATCCTCCGATCAGGCTGCCTCTTTAGGGAAGATTTTCTGTTGCAGCTGCAGGGGAGGGTTCGTCACTCAAGCCTATCCACTCTCCACCTTCTTGCGTGGAGATTGAGCGGCAACAGTTGACAGCTTTTGACTTTCCTTCCAAAGTCTTTAATGTCATCCTAGCAGCCAGGGGTCTCTCCACCAAGACGGTGTACGCCTACCTTTGAAAATAAATTGTGGCATGGTGTGCAGAAAAATCAGTTGATCCCCTTTCTGCCCCTCTTTCTGAAGCTGAAAATAGCCTTCCGTGTAGCAATTACATCTGCCAGTAGAGTGAGTGAGCTGCAGGCCTTATCATCTAAGCCGTCTTACCTCTTAGTCTATCCTGACAAAGTGGTGCTTTGCACAAGTTTCTCATTTCTACCTAAAGTGGTCCCCCCTTTTCATGTAGGCTAGTCTATCACCTTGCCTACATTTTATGCTCCTCCACATCCCTCTAAAAAATAGGAACAACTCCACCATCTAGCCCCAAACATAGCATTGTCATTCTGCCTTGATCACACACAAGAGTTCCGGGTGTACAACCAACTCTTCGTGGGGTATGTTGGTGCAAGGAAGGGTCGGGCGGTGTAGAAGTGGACCATTTCCAGATGGGTCGTGCTCTGAATCAAAATCTGTCAGGCAGCAACATGGGCTTTCCCACACACGTTTTCCAAACGTACTGCCTAGACAGTCCGGTCCACAGGGTGGGCACTTTGCCCATTTGGTCCTGTAGGACTTTCTCATTTGAAATTAGTTTGCAGGCCCTCCTCCTGCGATGCTGTTGCTTGGGTATCTATTCGAAAGGTAAGGAATCTGTAGCTAGAAGTCTCTATCAGATGACAAGTTAATTACCTTCGGTAATGCCATATCTTCTAAAGGCTATATTTAGCCACAGATTGCTTACTGACCCACCCATGCTCTCCTCTCTCAATCCAATTACTAGGTTCAGGGCATTAGTCCTGACACATCTGGGGTCAGTGTTCTTCATGGCTTTGCGCTTCTGGCATGGAAAGTTGTGAAAAGTAATTGACATCAGTGCATCTAGGTGGTGCCTATTAAAGTACCGCACTTCACTTCTGGTGCGGATGATGCCAACGACGAACACAGTTTTTACCTGATGAGCACAAAACTAGAGCCAATGACCTAATTTAGGAGGGTAAATTAATCACTAACCCTTCTATTAGTTGCGCCTTAGATGCAGCAGACACAGCAGCCAGCGCAGTGAACACCAGTGTATTACTACGCAGACATGCTTGGTTCAGAATTTCAGGGTTCAAACCTGAAGTTCAAACCTCTATTTTAAATCATCCATTTGAGAAAGAGCACCTCTTCGGTCCTACAGTGGACACTTCTCTAGATAAGATGAAAAAAGATACTGAGGTTGCAAAATCCATGGGGGATTTGCCACTCCCTTCCAATAGGGGATCCTTTTGTTGCTCCTTTTACAGGGGTGGCTCCAAAACTACTTCCTCGGAAAATCCCTCCTCTTACAAGAGCAATAATTAATCGCCCTCCTCAAGAGGTTACTTTAGTGGAGGATTTAGAGGAAACAACGGCAAGGGAAGAGGCAGAAGCAAATCAACATGAACTTTCCTTGCAAACACTAAGCAGTGACTTCACTACTCTACCCCTGATCATTCCACTCATGTAGGGGGACGTCTTTCCCATTTTGTACCTGGCATACTTTCACCTGAGACAGATGGGTTCTACAAATTATCCAATATGGTTATTGCCTGGAACAAACAGCCACTCCTCCAAAAATTCCTCCAAGACCACATCTGAACCTTCTCAAACAAGAAGTTCTCTCTCTGTTACAAAAAGGAGCTATAGAGTCAGTTCTATTACAATATCAAGGGACCGGAGTATACTCCCTATACTACCTAATTCCCAAAAAGGACGACTCTCTAAGGCATATATCAGACCTGCGAGATCTAAATCTATACATCCAATCAGATCACTTTCACATGGTAACACTCCAGCAAGTGCTCCCACTCCTTCAGCAAGGCGACTTTATGTCAACCTTAGATTTAAAGGACGCCTACTTCCATATTCCAATCTACCCCGCTCATCGCAAACACCTCAGGTTTGTGATAGAGGGACAGCACTACCAATTCGAAGTGCTTCCTTTCTGAGTCCTTTCGGAGTCACCACTGCTCCCAGGGATTTCACCCAATGCCTGGCAGTAGTCGCAGCTCATCAACGAAGACAACACATTCACATCTTCCCACACTTAGACGGCTGGCTCATAAAAGCCATCTCGCAAGCATACTGTCTACAACATACTCACAAAACAGTGAAGCTGCTCCATGATCTGGGATTCACAGTAAATCTGTCCAAATCCCATCTCCAACCCTCCAACACACAAGCGTATTTGGGAGCCACTATAGATACACAAAGGGCTCTGGCCTATCCCAACCCCGGGCAGAATCCGCAACATTCAAACTCTACTTTGCCAATTCCAGCCTCATCACTCATTGCCAGCTCGAGTGCAGTTACTAGGAATGATGGCGTCTTGCACCCTAATAGTCCCCTATGCAAGACTTCAAATGTGTCCCCTTTAGGAATGCTTAGTATGCCAGTAGAATCAGTCTCTGGGTCATTTATCAGAACTAGTGTTCGTGGATGGCCGCTCTCATCGCTCTCTGCAGTGGTGGAATCCACAAAACCTTTCCAACGGACGGCCATTCATCGACCTGGTTCCACAGACAGTGCTGACAGCAGACTCATCGCTCACTGATTGGGGAGCTCATCTCCACACTCACACCATTCAGGGCATGTGGAGCCTGCAGCAAAAGCACATAAATCATCTAGCGCTTCTAGTGATATTTCTAGTGCCCAAAGCATTTCAAGTTCACTTGGTAGGCAAAGCTGTCCTGATACGCACAGACAACATGACAGCAATGTATTACATACAGAAACAGGGGGGAGGCACACTCTCTCCACCTGTCACAACTAGCACAGTCCATCTGGAGGTGGGCCGTACGTCACAAAATGTACCTCCTCGCAGAACACCGTCCAGGAGTAGACAATCAAATCACAGATCTGCTCAGCAGACAGAGACAACAGATCCACGAGTGGAAACTCCACTCTCGAGTTCTCCTCCCATTCTTTCAGATGTGGGGTTTCCCAGACATAGATCTGTTCGCTACACGCCAAAACGCAAAATGCCAAAGCTTCACCTCCAGGTATCCATACCCATTGTCCAGAGGCAATGGACTCTGGATGAATTGGTCAGGTATATTTGCCTACGCTTTTCCACCTCTCCCACTTATTCCACTAGTGGTTCGGAAGCTCAGGTAGGCGTCCCTGACACTAATCCTAGTTGCTCCCACATGGGCCCGTCACTGTGGTTCACCACCCTGTTGGAGCTCTCAGTAGTCCCTCACTGCAAACTACATCTTATACCCAATCTCCTCACGCATAGCCTAGGAGAAATAAGACATCCAGATCCCGGTGATCTCAACATTGCGATCTGGCACCTCAATCATAGAGTTTGGCTACCCTAATCTTCCTCCAGACTGTATGAACATTATCAAAGAGGCTAGACATACTACCACAAGAGCTTGCTATGCAGCAAAGTGGAAATGATTTGTTATTTATTGTAATAACAATCAGATCAACCCGCTTGATGCTTCAGTTCAGAACATCATCTGCTATTCACAATATCTACAGCGTTCAAATTTAGCGTATACATCCATACGTTTACAACATGCTGCAATAGCCACATACCTTCAAAATAGACAACATCTGTCTCTCTTCAGAGTGCCTGTTATTAAGGCATTTATGGAAGGACTCAAAAGAGTTATTCCTGCAACACTTCCACCTGCCCCAGTGTGGAATCTCAATATTGTCCGAGCCGGACTCATGGGTCCACCCTTTGAGCCATTGCACAAATGTGAGCTGCAACTTCTGACTTGGAAAGTCGTTTTCGTCATAGCTATTACATCACTGGGGATAGTAGGTGAGCTTCAGGCACTAACCATAGAGGAACCATTTTTACAAGTACACCAAAACAGTTTGGTTCTTCGGACTATCCTAAATTTCTACCCAAAGTGATTTCTGTCTTCCATATCAAACAATCTGTTGAGTTGCCTGTGTTCTTCCCTCAACCAGAATCTGTGGCAGAACGTGCTCTACACACCTTAGACATTAAAAGAGCATAGCTCTATTACATAGAAAAGATCAAACCTTTCTGTAAGACAAAACAACTCTTTGTGGCTTTTTGCTCCACTTCATAAAGGCAATCCCATCTCAAAATCAGGTCCCCACCGAGACCAGGAAGACCGTCACCCAGGCCCTCGTCACCAGCCGACTGGACTACGGCAACGCCCTCTACGCCGGTACCACCGCCAAGCTCCAGAAGAGACTCCAGCGGATCCAGAACGCCTCAGCCAGACTCATCCTCGACATCCCACGAACCAGCCACATCTCCGGACATCTGAGAGACCTTCACTGGCTCCCCGTCAACAAAAGAATCACCTTCCGCCTCCTCACCCACGCACACAAAGCCCTACACGACCAAGGCCCGAGCTACCTCAACAGCCGAGTCAACTTCTACGCTCCCAAACGCCACCTCCGATCAGCCAACCACGCCCTCGCCGCCGTCCCCCGCATCCGAAGAGCGACTACAGGAGGAAGGTCCTTCTCCTACCTGGCCGCCAAGACCTGGAACTCCCTCCCGACCGACCTGCGCCTGACCCAAGACCACCTCTCCTTCAGGAAGAAGCTGAAGACCTGGCTGTTCGAGCGGTAGCGGCACCCCCCCCCCCCCAGCGCCTTGAGACCCTACGGGTATGTAGCGCGCTTTACAAGTGTCACTGATTGATTGATTGATTGTATTGCATGGTGGATAGTCAAATGCTTTCAAACATGCTATGCAAAAGCAAAACGAACATTGACAATTCCCCCTAGAGCTCACTCCACTCGTAAAATAGGGGCTTCTATGGCTTTTTTAGGAAACATCCCCATAGATGACATCTGCAAAGCTGCAACATGGTCTTTACCTCACACATTCTCAAAGCACTATTGTGTTGATGTGTTAGCAAGACAGCAAGCTGGTGTGGGCCAGGCTGTTATACGTACATTCTTTAAAACCGCTGCAACAGCTACAGGTTAGCCACCGCTTTGGGAGATTACTGCTTTCTAGTCTATGCAAAGCATGTGATCTACAGCTCACATGCCTCGAATGGAAAATGCTACTTACCCAGTATGCATCTGTTCTTGGCATGTAGAGCTGTAGATTCACATGTGCCCACCCGCCTCCCCGGGTACCTATCCCTGTTGTAGTGATATCTTACTTAGATACATACACACATGGACATCTCTATTCTACTACTCTTACTAACTCTATTATCACCCTCTGTGGGAAAACAATCTAACAATAGAGTTGATGCCCACGCGCACTATAACCGAAAGGAGGAGTCACTGACCTCGTGACTGGTAAGACTTCTTCAAAGATAAACAAAGTGCAAACATCCGGACCCAACACTAGATGGCAGGCTATGCAAAGCATGTGAATCTCCAGCTCTACATGCCAAGAACAGATGCATACTGGGTACGTAGCATTTTCCTTACTTTTTCAGTTTCGTTTGAACATGGTAAAAAAATGAAAACAAACTCACAACTACCAATTACAGAAAGGCGCAGTTTCTTCGTCTTATTGATACATGCATATGATTTGATTTATGGTTTTGTAAAGCGCGCGTATGCCCGTGGGCGTCTTGGCGCTGGAGGTACAGAAAGACTAGTACGGCGGTGAGAGGACCGGCTAACCGGAAGTGAACAGCCATGTTTTTACCGATTTCCTGAAAGAAAACAGGGAGGTGCTGTTTTTGATTGCAAGTGGGATCCGGTTCCAGTCTTTGACTGCGTTTAGCAGGAAGCTTCTTCCTCCACACGTAGCCTGTTTGAAGCAAAGGATCTGGGTCAGTTTTGCCTGGCTGGAGCGCAATTCCCTTGGTGGCTCGTATGATTTGAGACGCCTTCTCTAGAACAGCGATCCAGAACCATGAAGGGCTTTGTAGGCTAGACAGACAGATTTGAATTTGATTTTTTTTACCATGGGAAGCCAATGTAAGGTATCCAGGGGATGCAAAATGGGTTCAGACCTGGGGATGTCCAGTACCAGCCTTGCTGCTGAATTTTGCAGGCTTTGTAGTTTAGCTAGGTGCTGGGCTTTCATTCCGGCATATAGGGCATTCCCATAGTCCAACCTCAACAGGGCCAGTGTCGGGACCACAGTTTTGCGTGAGTCAATGGGGATGTAAGGCAGTAGTTTCCTGATCATTTTCAGGATGTACCACATGGTGGATACTAGTTTGTTAGTTTGGGCGTCCAGCGTCATACCCAGATTTTTCACTTTGTTGACCGGGGATGGGCAATTACTGAGATTAGCAGGCCACCATTCCGGAGGCCAGACAACATTACTTGCTCCTAGTATCATGACCTCACTTTTGTCACCATTCAGTTTCAGGCAGTTTCTCTGCATCCATTGGCTAACCTGCAGCATACAGTTTTTGAATTTATCTGCTGTATCTGAGGTGTCGTTTGTGATTGAAACCACGATTTTGGTGTCGTCTGCGTACGATACTGGAAGGAAACCGCAGGTCCTAATAATTCCTGCCAAAGGTGCTACATACAAATTAAAAAGAGTTGGGCTTAGTGATGATCCCTCTGGAACCCCACAGGGGGAGCTGAAAGGTTTGGATTTTGCTTCCCCCAGCTCAACTGTAAAGGTCCTATTGTGCAGATATGATGCCAACAGTTTTCTTGCGTCCGGATGTACGCCGGCCTTTGCAAGTCGTCCCAGGAGTGTATCATGGCTGACCGCGTCGAAGGCTGCCGAAAGATCCAACAGGATCAAGGTGGCCTTCCCTCCGGTATCCAGTACACTCCTGAGTTCTTCAACTGCCATCAGCAGGGCTGTTTCAGTACCGTGTCCCTCTCGGAAGCCGTACTGAGAGTGGTCAAGGATGTTTGTGTCTGCGAGAAATTGGACAAGTTGTTTGTTCAACAATCTCTCCAGAACCTTAGCACCGAAAGGTATCCTGGATATAGTTCCCTGGTTCTTGTGGATCTAAGTTGGGTTTCTTTAAAAGTGGTAGTACTGATGTGGATTTCCAAAGATCAGAGAAGTGACCAGAGTTCACTATATGGCCCATAAGCCTGACCAGTTGTTCACGTAGGAGCTCAGGGAATAGGTGAAGTACTTTCGGTGGACATGGGTCCACAAGAGACCCTGATTTAGTGATTATAACTGCCTGATATACCTGTTCTAAAGAAGGCGGTGAAAATTGAAACAATGGTTTTGGTTTTGTTAGGGAATTTTCTTCGCTGGGTTCGGGTTTTGCAGATGTAGGGGGCTGCATGTCAGCAGATTTAAATTACTCATATACTGAGGTCACTTTATCAATAAAAAATTGGCCTAGGATGTTACAGAAGGCAGCGCTGATAGGCGCCTGATTGTCGGTTTTTTATTTTAGATAATTTTTTGACAGTACTGAACAGTTCTTTACTAGAGTCTTTAGCCTCCTCTATTTTCTGAATAAAGTAGATGCTTTTTTCTGTAAAGATAATTTTTTTATATATGCTCAGTGAAGTTTTATATTCAGTTTTCCTCTCCTGCTCGTAATTGACTCTCCATATCCTTTCCAATTTTCTGCATTTCGTTTTTGAGCCTTGAGATACTCGGAGAACCATGGTTGGGACTGCTTTTTTTTCCTAAATGTAGCTTTTTTTAACGGTACTGCTATTCTACTGGCAGCCGTTATCCAGTTGGAGATTTGAGTGGCGCAGTTACTCTCTGGTATTAGTTCAGGAGTGGTAGATGAGAGTTGTTCTTTTAGTTTAAGGGGGTCTAGCCTCGACCAATCTAAATATGATGTCGGTCTGGGAGGTGGGGTGGGGGAGGCTGCTCCTACAATCTTTTTCAACTTTAAGGAGAAGGTTATAGCCTTGTGGTCTGACCATGGAACCGGAAGGATTTCAACTATCTCAACGTTCTTGTTGGAGGTAAAACTTCCATCGAGAGTGTGCCCTGCTTTATGGACATCCTTCTTTACTATCTGCTCCACGGCTAAATTAGTAAATGCATCTATCAGTGTGGCCGTGTCTGCATATGCACTCTTCTCTAGGTGTAGGTCAAAATAACCTAGAACTGTGAAATCTGAGCTCCTTACACTGGATTCCAGGAACGGGCTTAGTAGTTGTGTCAGAGGAGTTTTGGCTTTTGGTGGCCTGTAGATCAAAAGACCGTTAAATGTATAGTTGTACGTAATGTTAATTTGAAAGGATAGAGTTTTGTAGTCCGGATTACTGCCTTGGTATGAAGACTGAGCGTCAACTCTGTAATTCATATATATACTGCAAAACCTACATAACATATTTTCTCTCTCCATGAAAGAATGCCTCCCAATATGACAGCCCATTCCCACCAGGGTGATCCGAGCCGGACTGGCCGGACCGGGCACCGGGCAATTCATCGGTGCGCCGCACGGGTGGTGGGGGGGGGGGGGGGCGTTTTTGGTACAGGGCCGCTTCTGCAGCATAGCCGCAAAGTCAGCCCTGTAACAAAATCGGCCAAAAACCGGCCCTGGCAAAGAGCTCGGCTGCAGCCACAACCCGGGGGGGGGGGGGGTGATGAATAGAGAATACCCTATGTACCTCATGCTAGGGAGGCTTATCCTCTATTTCATCTATGTCTGCAAAACTCCCAAGACCTCTGCCCATATCTCCAGGTCTTCCATTAGTACTAAGTGGAGTTAGCAAAATGTGATAGAAAATCATCATCATGTTCAGTTCTCATCATGCTGGTGCACTCAGAGGCTTTCTTCCTTTTCGGGAATGCAATTTGAATGGGCCTTATTTTTTTTTACAAGGTATTGACCATGAGTAGCTCCATCTCTTGTTCCCTTTTAGATATATTCAGTACTTTCTTGTCACGGGAGTCCCTGGTGAAGTCTGGTTTGGTTTTAGAGATTCATTCTTTGGAGATTTCATGTTTATTGGGCCAGCACGGTCAGGCATATGTCAGAGGGCATTGACTGAGTTTCGGCTACTGGTGAATGATATTAAGGTGCCTTTGGAACCAGAATAAACAGAAGGGCCTAGCGTGGTGTTGACTTCCCTGCTTATTGAATTCAACTCAGTTTTGATACAGGCTAGATAACAGCAAAGAGAGATTGAGGAGGTGGTAGTGCTGCAAAACAATTGCCTTTGAAGAAGGTGTAGATTTTGTTGGGGCACTTTAATTTTGCTTGTTGTGTGGTGAGTGTTAGTAGGATGTATAGTAGACATGTAGGTTTTGCCATGTCCGGAGCAGATTTTCCCCAGCAGAGTAAGGATTTCATAGTGGTACAGACAGATCCTAGGTGTGGCTGTACTTCTTGACACACTTCAACGTTGTGATGATGTCGTCGGTGCATGATGAGCTGCTGCGGTAGATTCACATTTATTTTGATGCTACTGGGACACACATATTTGGCTTGTTCTTGGAGGGGTGATGGCGTACGTAAAGGTGGCTGGAGCATTGGCTGAGACAGGGAGTATTGCACTTCTGAAGTTTTTTTCTGGTGATAACCATATCCTTTGCGTGGTGGAGCTGGCTGATAGACTAGTGATGTTCAACATGAATAACTAAGTTGTGGTAGCTTTTGTAAGTGGACAAAGCGCTATGGATGTTATGGTATTGAAACGATTGCGTAGAGTTACGGTAGGTTAAATGCTTCGCAATATTGTATTCGGAGCCAGATACGTGCCAGGTGTGAACCATAACAGAGTACGCTTTGCTTCATTCACACAGGCAGAGATTTTGTCAGTTGGTTTTGGGGTAGATGCAGAGAAAACTATGATGCTGATGAAATATGGGAGTTAGGAGAATGAGAATGATTGCGCTGATGGGATACTGGTTTGCGCCCTGGACCAGAAGGTCCTATGCACAGGCGTAAAGGGAGTTTCAGGATAGTCGTGCAGTGAAGAGTAGTGTGTGCAGTAACTTGGGGTTACAAGACAGGAGGGACGATACGGTGTGTTTCTTATTGAGGGTCATCTGCCACAATCATTCACCGGTGGCTACAGCTGGCAAATTGGCAGGAGTGTTGTTTAATGCTTAATGTTGGGGGAATGACTCAGTGGAAGGGGAATTGGCGAGGAGAGTGCTAACCGGACTGGCACAGGAGACTCGTTTGGCTTGGTGAGTTTGGATACCCATCACCTTTCAGATACTGGGAGCGCTGGTGAGGGTCTTGCTGGGGTGCTGGTATTCGAATTCTGAGATGAAGCTGTTTACATTGTGCATAAAATGGATGTTTTTCTTGACTCGGAATTGTTAGGCTGTGGGGACAGGGTGTGGATTTTGAGGCATGAGACGGAGTTTGGAAAACAATTCTGGTGTTGTGGTTGAGGTGGCCATGAACTGACCACAGGCGAAGAGGATGTTGGGTCTTGCTCAAGGAGGTCCCGGGTATTGGTTTGCACCTGATAAAGGTGTGGAGGGTTTTCAATAAAGAAGGCAGCAGACTAGAGGTATGGCACTTGGCAGTGCTGAGAAAGGCAGCGAGGACCATCAGTTTGGATACAGAGCATTGTATCGCATATTTATGTGGGGTAAGGTCACGGTGCAGGCGTACCCAGCTCGTGGAAGGGGTGGGAGCTGTGGTCGGGTATCTCATGGCCTGAGATGAAAGAAAGGAGAGCAGGGTAAAGAGGTTAAGGATGGCGGGGTGGGGGGAGTATGAGTAGTTAGAAAGGGTGGGCACCTGGATAGAAGAATGAGCATTCCTGCTTGATGATGCAAGTTGTTTGTTTTGGTGAGGGGGTCTGGGTCTTAAGGTTATGGGTCGACAGGATCATGTTTGCCCTAGTGAGGTGGGGTTGAATTTTTATTTTAAGGTATTATACCGATTGTTTTCAGTCCTGCCCAATTAAAGTGCCCCTCTGCGCCACATACACGTCTGTGGTGCCGTCTCGCCTGATAGCTAAGATGGAGCTACTTAAGATCCTCTGCCCTTAGAATGGACCAGATATTCAGGGAGGAGAGTAGACCCTGCGGGAGTCTGTTTAAGATGTATGACACGTGTCCCTACGCTTCCGTGAGGCAATAGAACAAGCTGGAGTAGTGCTTATGTTTAGATTTGTGTGGTGAGGTTAGAAGTAAAAGACTCACCTTAATATTTGTATTAACGTGAAATGTGATGCATGTATTTTCAATGAGGTATATAGTTTTAGAACTGAGGAATCTGACTTCCAAAGTATTGTCTTCTTGCTTGCTGGAAGAAGTTGAGAGTGTGCATAAGTTTCAGTGGGTGACATGACACATGTACATGTCCCGAGTTGAATGATTTGCATTGGTACCTCGGACAGGAAGAACTGTCTCTGAACTCCTATGTTTGTGTTTTCTCAGCTTAGGGACATGATGGATTTCAATGAAAGTCCGGAGCTGAGCGGCAAATGCATTGTGTCCTTGGCGACAGGTAAATACCACAGAGTCAGTCCTGGGCTTGGATTTTGAGGGTTCATGAAATCATTATATATACTGTTATAGTAAGCTTTTCTGACATGCTTACTCCATTATCTTTGTCCCCACCTGCACTTAATCTGCACAACTTCTGTCTTGAGCGCTGTCATTCTCCCACGCTCTTCTAGTGTCTCAAACCCTCATATGCTGTCATTGGATGTCTCACCGCAATTCTCGATTTTGCACTAAAATGTTTAATTTCTTTACAAACTATTTTCAGATCCAAACCTCATGAAATATTCAGGGAAGGTACAAATGAACTTTGACCTCGCAAAGCGCTATGGATTTAAAGACATCAATGGTATGTGCTTCTATACAACAAGTCTGGGTATGGAGGTAAGCGGTACATACATGAATATCAATTCAGAAAAATGGCAGGGGTAGCGGCAGTGACATCACACGCCCTTTGAACCCTATGACATCACACGTCCTTCGGCCCTGATGGCATTACATGCCATTTGTCCAAGTACAGTAATTGCTAGCTCAATTAAATATTTAATAACACGAAAATGAAACTGAAACAGACAAAGAAGTCGTTAAGTTGCCACATGAACATTACACAGGGAGCTGCAGAGATGTGCTGTGCCCAGACACAACATCATACTTGACTTGCATCATGCATTAATTTCCCATGATTTTGGAAATTCACAAGATGTTTTAATGCACATCTATGTTAACCTGTCCTACCAGTGAGACATTAAGAGAGTTCTTATAGAGCACCTCAATCCTGACATGCACCAACACTACTTTAACAGTGCCAAGACATCTGCAGAACTTTTGCACTGCATCTATCTGGGTTTTCACAGTACTTTAGTTTCAAAATACTAACACCCGATGAGTTCTAGCATCAGTAGTGTGGCCCAGAGTTCCTATTTTTAGCAAATATTAGAGCTCTCACTGTGCAGCTGTAATCGAATTTTCAGTGCACCCTGGTATCAAAGTATCAAAACAAGCAGATGGCTCATATATAGCACCCCAATCCTGAATTGCACCCTACACAAATATAACAATATTGAAACAGCCACAGAGCTCTTACGGCGCATATCTGTCTTGATTTACTGTAAACTCCAGTATTAAAACACTTTTATGAAGCGCTTCAAACTCAACTTGTAGGTTGTCCAATAAGCCAGTACTGATACATTCCTAGAGCTCTCCCACAACACACTTCCACTGTGAGTGACCTGTAGTACAGAGGCTGTAATACCAGTAAATCTACTGCAAAGGTTAATGCAATGGTGGCATACAATTCTTTCTGTATGCATACGTATGCAATGAACACGCACATTTCAGCAGTAGGCGCATTAACCAAACAAGCTGTGTCACTCTTACTGCCTCCTTTCACAAGCAGGTTTCACATAAGATAGAGCTCTTGGTCCACATCTTTAACCCTCCTTATAGGTGCACAACAAGCAGTGCTTAATTTGAGTCTGTGGTTGCACGTGGGCTCCACCAGTTCTCGTTTTAGGGACCGCACTTATGTTTTAACAAACTTTTAACCAGAAAAACAGAAAATGGAAAGAAGGAAAACAACACGAAAGATGGGGAAAATATGACACGGGGAAAACGCAGGGATCACAAAGAACCTGCAGTATTGAGCTAAAGGGGCAGGGAGTGACTGGTGATAAATAAAAGAGGTATGAGGTGTAATCAAAACCATGCAGGCTTGGTAATCAGCACTCCGACCTTGGATAGTGTTATGTTCTTATTGTTGTCATTTCAAGTTTGCACAAGTGCTGCCCAGCTCGTGTCTACTTCAAATGTCACCGTGTGTGGGATGGCATCTTTTTTTAAGTTCAAGTTTGTTGAAACCAAAAAATAGCATAGAATACAAAATGTAATACACTCAATCACTGAAAAGTATATGAGATACATAAATAAAATTTGAGAAACGGAATCAATAAACACCTATATCTAAGTCATGGAAAAGGAAAACAAGGGGGGAAAAGGAAACAAAACAAAAAGGGGAAGTGGATGGCATCTTTTAAAATATCCATGGAGCATATAGGCATGGCAGGTGGCGGTTGTGATTATTCCTAATGGTACCTGTGACTTGAATGGATGTATTAAAAGACGTTTTGCAATCTTCGGAGTTCCTGCTTCCTTTCTTTTGGATTACGGTGCAGCAGGAACTTATTTCACTACAGATAGTGCCGGCCACAGGCTTCTGAGGAAAACTGTGGGCCTAGCACTTATTCTTTTTCAAATGAAGCCATGATCACTGGAGCTTTCTGAACCTTTCAATACTGGTATGTTAATGCATAGTTCAAGCGTTGCCAATGCTTAAATATTGAAACACAGATGTAATACCACTGTCTCAAAAATTCTTTCACATCTCAATTTTCACTTTCTTCTCATTTTCTCCGGTTGTCACCTTAATACTCCTCATTCGACTCTACATTTCACAGTGATCCCTTTAACACTCTTGAGCTTCTGTTTCTTCAATCACTCATCTTACTTTTTATTTACATGCTTCACTGACTCTTCTTTTCACATACTATCTATCCATTGATCCTATTAAATATGTCTCGAATAACTCACTCCCTTATACACCTACAGACCACTCACCCCTACCTGTGTCTGTTACCCCTTACTTTTCACGCGCAGGCCCTTTCTCCCATTATTTTATCTCTTGCATACTCTATCATTATCGCTTTTATCTTCCTTTGTCCCACTTGTTACTTCCTTGCTATTTCTTTAGTACTCTATCCTATTGTATTTCCTGTCTATTTTTTTCATTCTCTTTGCCTCTATATCTACAATTTTCTCGTTTACCCCCTTCTCTCTTATTAGTTTCTTCCCCTCATGTTTTTCCAATTTGCTTAACATCACCTTTTTGTTGCATGTCCTGCATTTTCTGTTTCTTTCTCCAGTAGTTCTCTCCTTGCCTTTCATTCTTTCACCCTACTCTTCTGTTTCTTTCCCCTTCGTCTTTTTCCCTATCATTCTTTATCAATCTTTCATTGATTCCTTATCTTCTACTGTTCCTTATTTTACCTCCATCTTTTTTCTTTGCCGCATCGTTCCTTCTTCTCTCATTTTAACTAGTTGTCACTCACTCCCATCTTGATGAGGTCTTTGCTGCTCTTCCTTCCCTGGTGCCTCAGCCCCGCTTGTCCGTCCCTCTGGCAGGGTGTTCAGATGTAATAGTTGAAGAGGGCCCATATAGATCACTTACAACATAATTAAAAGCGAAAGAAACAACAGAGCAGTCACCTGTTTGGAGAATACATTTGGCACAGGTAACAGCAGCATACGCTTCACTCTTGCACACACAGGTTCCTGCACAGGCAGTCACAGTGCAAATTTCATAAAAACACGAAACGAGTACAACTCTGGCAGGTGTTAGGAATTGCCTCTCGCGAATGCGTCGGTAGTGCTGTATCTATTACAGACACAGTACAGTTACAGCGGGTACAACAAGGCTGTAGCAGTGCAAGAATTTCCCACACAGAGCAATTTCAGGAGCAACACTGCGGTGTCCATCCTACAGAACACATGGCAGCATTGCAGGCTTTCCAGAGACCAGAAGACACAGGACAGGCTGCACCTACAGGTTTCCTTCACTAAGAGAAAAGGCACAGCACAGGAAACACCAGTGCCAGCTTCCCTAAGGTAGGGAAGATACAGCTTCAGTAGGTACTGTGATTGTGAAAGCCATTTTATATAGAGCTCGTATAGCCTGGAAAGCATCAGAGCCAGCCTTTCTTTCAAAGCTCAGGCACAGCATGGGAAACAGGAGAAAAGGCCTCCCTCAAATAATACACGTAGAGTAGTAGAGCAGATCTACTTCACAAAATAGGCACAGCAAAAGTATTGCAAGCCTCAGAGACAAAAGCAGCTACATGAGAGCAGCCTCATAAAATGGAACAGCACAGCAAGCAATACAGGTACAGTGCAGACAGCAGCAAAGTCTGCCTCACAAAACAGGCACAGCACAAGAGGCAGCACTGCATGCCTCTGTCAAACAAAACAGGTACAGTGGGGGAAGTAGCACAGCCTACCTCACAAAGAAGGTGGCGCAGCACAGAAAGCAATCAACATGTCAAGACTCCCTTACAAAACAGGTTCCGAGCGGAATGTACACAGTGCTGCATGCCTCCACATTAAATGGGGCACCGTCCTGGCTTTTTCTCCAGCATCATTTTGCATACTGTTATTTTAAGGGCACACTCCCAATGGTGAGAATACAACTAAGAGCACGATTCTGATGCAGGTTGGAATGCTTTCGGACTGAATCAGTTTGAAAATGGTTTCCTACCCACTCGGATCGGGGGAGTCCCACCGACAGAGTACGATGCATCCGGATACTTCCCGATACGATTTGGTTGGACTCCCATTGACTTCAATGGGAGCATATGTTCCTAACCACATCATAATTGGGCCCTCGGTCAGGAAGACACATTCCTGATCTGATTTGGAAGTAGCAAATGCTGTTAGGAGCATGGGCGTCCGCAGACATTTTTCCAGGGGGGGTGGGCAAAATGTTAACGTCATCACCATCCTCCGACATGATGTGTGCCAGGTGGGGCACAAGAAACACTGGGGCTCAGAACTGGGATAGACTCAATTAAATGCCAGGAATCCAGGACATGTGACTGACCACAAACACGGCCTGTAGGGAAAACGCTAAACTTTCTGACAAGCTGCTTTATCTCTGTCTGCTAGGTGTGCAGACTTACGGGTCCTCGATCCAACACCAATCAAGGCTGTCTTCAGCACAATTCGATTTTTTTCAGAATACTTTAAAACAGCCTATGATTAAAGCACCAGATTAAATATACTGTATGCACAGTGTATGTTAGGGATTATTTGTAGCACACATATTTACCAATATTGGCTTCTTGGTGCTAGAATTCATGATAACTTTTATCCAAAGTTAAAGCACAACGTCAAAGTTAGTAATAAAAAATGCAGCAATCACACACGCTAGTGAGTCACCAATGGGTGCTCCCTTTACTAGAATTCTCCGTGCATTGCTAAAATTTACACATATTCAATTAATTTATACAAAATAAAATGTATAGGTCCAAATGTTAGCTATATTTTTTAAAAGAAACTTAGAGTCCCTTTACGTGTAGTCAATGTCAAACTGACAACGTGCGCAAGTTTAGGGATACAATAATGGCCTACTCCCTTATGCGGAAGCCCGGCATCGTAAATGTGTGGCACATGCGGCTACCGCAGCGGCGGCACATCACAGGTCCAGGGATGCTGAGTCTTACACAGTGGTCGAAGTGGGCGGGAATAACCCAAGGATTGGATCCGTGGGTGTAGCCAGAGGTGTGGCCAGAATGCGGAGACATCCCAATTTTTAGTATTTGTTTGGCATTTCACTGCCCAGTTTAATCAACCAATGGATACACGTGATTATTTAAGGTTATAATGAGTTATTGACATTAAAATATATATATACAAAGTGGGAAATGCTTCTAATCACAGAATGTACCAAATACGATAAAATGTGGAAACACAAGCCATTTGTCTCCGAGCCATGGAGTTTCTGTCATCAGCACTTCTCCCTTTTTCCACAACAGCAGTTCAAACATGAATGGCAAAATATCCTAGTTTGCAAATGTTTTCTCTAAAATTATGGCTCTGCCATATTTGCCTCATAATGCAAGATCTTCTGCATGATCTGACCATTTAAACTAATAAACAGTTTGCAGCTCAAACATATCAAAAGTTAATATAAAATGTGACTTGTGTTGCTGCGGAGTGGATGGCCTATTGCAAAGGTTGACTGGTCACCTTTCTCACTGCTGCATTTGTATGTTACACTGGTACTAATAAGGCAAAATCTTTCCAGAGACTGTTAGTATGTGTACACACGTCAAAATAATAAAATATCTGAAAATATAGTGCATTACGCTGCAGCCTTTTTTTTAATGCATAATTTAGTCAACACTACGGCATAATGTTGTCATCCTTTGCTGCATAATTAATTCCAGTGGCCCCACAGCAGGCAGCACATGTTAAAAGTGCTTGTGAATGAAGCAGGGAGACTGTGAAGTTTGAGAACTTAGTTTGGTGTGCATGCTAATCCTGCATTGCCAATCCCTGGTGAGTTGCAGCTACTACTGCTGAAACAAGGCCAATGGAGGTACCTATGGGTGAGGCAGACTGGCCTAAAGGGCAGGGCCAGCCATAGCACTGGTGGTGTCCTGTGCATTAATGTTTGTTAGTGCCCCCAATGACCACCTCTGCCATGGATTCCCTCCCAACCACCCTTTAAATGTGCCCCCCAAGCCTCCATAACCACTCTTTCTCAGATGCATTTAAATTGATTTACAGTGCCACTCATACCATTGTAGGGTGTCAGAGCACTTTACATCATACACATTGCACAGAGACAATCAATATGTGTGTAAATCACTGTATAGAAAATGTTACATAAGACTAAGGACTACAAGGTGTAGGAGTCACATGACAACCATACTAGTAGCCCGTATAGTTTGTATGCAGCTCTTAGATGACAGTTAATAGCTCACTGTTCTAAGTTAGGATTTTAACTTATAAACTGCAAGTAACAAAAGGATCTCTCTGGCAAAAGCAGTAGCTCACTGCCCTATTTACATTATGTGCACTTTGTGATCTGCATGGCGCATGTTCTTTGCAGCCGATACATTAACCCTCTGAGCTACCTTTCCATGAGTCAAAACTTCCACTGGACAAAATTATGATCTCTCTCTAGGAAGAACATTAATCACCAGAGTCATCATGACATTTTTATTGTTGCCAAAAATTGCTGGAGGCCAGGAAGGAGGCAGCAAGCGTTTTAAAACCATAATATACTTGCAAACATGATGCCTCCACCTAAAGTCAGCACCCGGTGCGGTCACACTGGTTGCACCGCCCTAGAGCTGGCCCTTCTCACGGGTCCTGTGACCTCATTGACTGTTGTTCTAGGGTGTGCTGCTTCATAGGCCTGCCCACAAGACTGGAGGTGAACTTCAGTATGGATAGTGGTGGACAAGCCTTGAAGGTTAACCTACATTGTCATGCTAGGGTCCACCTGCTGGTGCGAAGACACCAGGACTTCTAAGGTCTTGCGGAGCCTCCTAAGGTCTAGCATGTGTATGCGCTCTTGCAGGAGAGTGGTCTGGTGGACTGGTTATTAAGTCTGAACCTGGTTCCCAGTTCCAAATTCAGCAGCTCTGACCACAGTGCCACATCCTCTCCCCTACTGAACACCGTACTGCCCCACTGAGAAAAGCTCCCACTGTCTTCAACTACAACCCAATTGTTGCCCGCTATAAACACCTGGATGCGGCTCAATTTAAATTACGCACTAGACAAGAGCAATATGCGGCCTACAAAAAAAAAAGTAACAACATCCTGGAAAAAGCAAACACTTATAGGGAATGCAAAATTTCGCAAACCATAGGAAATGTAAGCAGGAACAACATGGTTTACCTTAATGCTTTTACACTCACTATTCAGAAATCAGTGAGTGCTTTTGCCTGAAAAGTTAAGGACATGACTTCAGGGCCCTGAATGGACCCATTTCAATGGCCATTTCTTATATCCTTACAAAATGTAAGCAGTATGGTAAAAAGACCTGGACGCAGAGCCGCAGCACACATTTTGTTTTCCAATCCACACATTGCAGTACCTCCAGGATTGGTGCACTAGTTCCAAGTCCAGGGAAAACAAAGACAAGAAAACAAAAATAGCGCTTCACTGGCAAACTCTGTAAAAGTGGTGCTAATGTGTTCCAGTGTAAATAAAATCAGTTTGGCCAGTTTGCTACCACTCTGTCTTACTTTATTTAGTTATTTATCTATTTTTCATATTTTTAGCCTTTTATTCCCAATGCTGCACTTTGGAATTAAAATGTCAGAAAAATACGACATTTCCAGCAAAAGCGTCTTTATTTTTTGGATCCATTTCACAGGGAAGCAAATAAAAGAAAGGAGAGGAAAGAGAGTGAGAACCCCGTCTTGAAGTCACGGTGTTCATGGGCATCCGCAGGGGGGGGCAAGGAGGGTCGCTCCAGGGGGGGGGGGGGTGCAAGCTCCCCTCCTTGCCCCCCCCTGTGGACGCCCATGGTTAGGAGGCCTTCCTAACCACATCAGAATCAGGCCCTATAAGTGACATATTGCAAAGTGCTGTTGCAATCAGCAGTGTTTGTGCAGGCAAACCTTTGAGATGTTTGCTAGGTATTTATGTTTAAATATGATAAATAATCAGAACCATCGGACACCGTTACTCTGAAAGTGGCATCAAGAGCAATTTAATCATCAACTTTCAAATGCTTGCTATTTCATGAAATTAAATAAACAATTGAGTTAGTCAGGGCACCTGGTCTGGGGAACAAGGTCACACCAAGTTCTCATGTTGTGTGGGAGGATTGAATGAGGGAGGTTTGGTAAGGTTCACCACCCAAAGACATTTTGGAAAAAAATCGCAACATATTGCATTTTACAAGACATTTCTGAAAGACACCGACAATTATAACAAAGGGCATGATCTCACTGCACCATGACCTCCAGTGATGGTGATACAACAAGGAATGCCTTGACAACATGAACAAACCGTAAAAGCATTACAAAGTGGAGATGTCCTCCCGAGAGGGAATTATGCTGCTCACTGGAGAGCAGGATGGCAGAGGGGAGCCAGAAGTGTCTCCATGCCTGTACAGAGAATGGTGGAAGACACAGCCATAGTCTGTTGTCTGAATCCAACTCCTTGGAGATTTTAACCCAAAGACAGAAAGACACACTTCTGTTGGCAGAAATAATAGCAATGACTACACAGAAAGATACAATGGTAATTCATGGGGCAGGAAAGAAGAGGGGGGGAATATTTTGCTCACTTTAAATAGCCGATTCAGAAAAGGGGGTGGTAATAGCCAGTCGTCTTTACAGCATTTTAGTATAGGTGAGTTGAGCCAAGAACAGGTACAGTTCGGACAAGTCCAGGGCAGTGTAATTCTATCACTGTTCTGGATTGGACATATACAAAGTGTATGGAAAGAGGTATAATTTGCAAACAGTCCACATATCCCTTATTATTGGACAGGAGCATTCTCTAGCAAGCCAAGGTGCTTCTCTGAGGGGGTAGTCTGGTCGAGCAGCCTTAGGCTTATCAGAGAGGAGTGTTAGACATCTGCAATACACACACAGTCAATAAATGATGCACACAACTCAATAAGGAGATCCACACCAATTTATACAAAATATTCTTATCTTTATGTAACTTTTAGCACCAAGATCATCAAAATCGGGCAAGTACAATTCAATTTATGAATTTTTAATGGTTTGAAAAAAACAACACTGCAATTTCTGAAGTGGTAATGTTATCATATGGAGGAAAGACATACATTGCATACAGTTACTTCACAATGAATTATGGGTACAATCTCCTGGACTTAATGTAAATATGGGGCAAGGTCCAAGGCAGCACCAACAGTGCAGATAAGCAGCTCCGCTGCTATACTGGAGTTCTTGAGTCTTGGCAGGAGTGCTGGCAGTTTTTGTAGGCTTTTGGAGGCACAGCAGCTTACAGGGTGAGTCGACTTTGGTGCAATTGCCGGGAACAGTGAACAGGCCAGTAGGGTTGGCATCAAGGCAGTTGCTCCTTCCACAGTTTTTGTTTTTGTGGCTCTTCAGTCCTTCTTCTTCTTTTAGGTCGTCAGAATCAGATTTTCTGATTCCAGGGGCTCCCCTGAATACTAGATTTATGGGTGTTAGGGGAGTGTAGGATAGTAGCCAATGGGCTACTTACCCCTGGGGTCACTCATCGCTATATGACCCTGTGGGAAGTGGCCATAACCCTGTCCCAGAGTTCCTAGGTTTGCCATCACAAAAATGACAGACTAGTAATTTTCATATTCACTTCAGGTTGCCCACCTTGTTGGTGGAATTAGCCTGAAGGTGAACATGGCTCACTGATTACTCATTTTCCACCTGTCTAGGTGCCAAATGGGCCCTGTACAGGGAGAGTCTGCATCCTCTCTTGTGAGGTTAGCTAGATTCGCATACCAGAGGCAGTGAGCTCTATGAAGCTCTCTGCCTTGGAATGCTAATTTGCAAGTCGTCCTGTAGGACGGGGTGTAAATACTCTCTGCCCGAGCTGGCTTTGTCCCTGACCTCCTGAGAGCAACGGCCCTCACAGCTGGGGGTCAGAACGTCGTGTGTGGTGGCAGGCTGGCTAGGACCAGTCAGTCAGCGCACTAGTGGTTGGTAGGTTTTCAGGGGGTACCTCTAAGGTGCCCTCTGGGTGCATGTATCAATAAATCCTTCACTGGAATCAGTGTGGGATGTTAATACGAGATGTTTGGTACTAAACATCTCTAGTATCAGGGTAGCCATCATGTAGCTGGGGAACTCTTTTTTTACCAGGGTCCCGCACAGGTACGTAAAATGGCTTCCCTAGTCACTTGTACTTGCAGTGATTGAACTGGCCAGCACAGGGGTATCCACGCTCATGCAGATATGTCCACACATGTAATATAATGCACCCGCCTTAGGGCTGTTAGGTCAACTGTAGGGGTGACTTACAAATATTACATGCAGTGTTAGGGCACATGGCACACAGGTGTGTGACATGTCTTGTTTTCACTTTTTCGATCACCTTGCCATGTAGCTTGTAGTGGCACTCTGAGTTTTGGTGCTGGGTTCCTTAGATATACTGTAGCTCTTAGGGACCATCTTTAGTACCTATCCCCTAGGTACCAGATGTACAACTTACTTGGGACTTCCAGGGGTGCTAAAGGCCTGGTCACGTAGTGATCAAATGACCAGTTGTCTTGTTTTGGGGAAAGAACACTGGCACTG
Source organism: Lissotriton vulgaris (assembly GCF_964263255.1). Classification (NCBI taxonomy): domain Eukaryota; kingdom Metazoa; phylum Chordata; class Amphibia; order Caudata; family Salamandridae; genus Lissotriton; species Lissotriton vulgaris. The sequence goes on along the minus strand of NC_141693.1, from coordinate 1,602,019,950 downwards.
GGGACCTGTTTAGCAGGAACCCAGTGCACGTCAGTCACAGTTGCATCAAAAACCAAGGCAAAAAGTAAGGGGACTACTGAAACCACTCTCCTACACATAGTAAGAGTAGGACTTTGCACATTCAATGTCAAAACTTTCTCTGGCCTGGTCAGTGTAGGAATATTTTTACATTACAGTGTGATTAAGAGAGTAGGCATAATACATTCGTATTTTCTGCAGTGGTAATACAGTATATTTAAAATAAATGGATTTGCTATCACCTACAAGACATGGTCAGTTAATTACAGAGATATAGCAATAGCCTTAAAATAAGTTGCAAGTTCTCATGGAAACTTCTAATTTACATTGTACCTCTAGAAGGTGGCCCAGTGCTTAATTTATAAAAGAGTAAGTGCCGTTGCCCAAAGATCTGCTCAGAAGCCTGCGGCAGGTGCAATTTAATGTAAGTACACCGAATACCAAGGCTACATAGTATTACATCAAACTCATGGCTTTTCCATCCACTATCAGACTTCCCTTGACCCTTTAACTTACTACTGCAGGTTCCTGCTTTCTTCCTTTTGAAACGGTTTTCCATCTTTCTATTGCTCTGTCTTTCTATTTTGTGTGTTTTTCCCTCTCATGATCTTGGTAAATATGTGATGTGGCAAAAAAGTGCCAGGCCCCAAAATAAGTGTTGTTGACCTCCACCAGTTCAAATTAAGCACTGAGTAGGCCTCATCAGAGTCAACAGAAAAACAGTATAGTAATCTAAACTTGCCTGTGGCCAGGTTCAAAGAGACACTGCCTACTGGTTGAATTTCTTTCCAACCTAGACAGTTTAGAGTATTGCTCAATGAAAATCGATTCTGCAAGCTGAGGCCCATTTCCTGGGTGTGACTGTGTCTAGCAGGATCGGGGTAATATTGCGGGCTGCGTTCTCACTTCCATCTCTGTGTGTTTCATGACATTAGTGCAGCCGCATTTAATGTTCTGTAGAGTTTAGCCAGTGCAGGGCACCATCATTCTCCATTCATTGAAAAGCTTCTGTTGCAATGAGATGTGGTAGTCTAGATGTACTCGCTGTAGCTGTCTCATAACAGCCATTTGAAGTATTTGCATTGCTGTCACTTTCCAGAGTGTGAGACTCCAGGGCATAGTGTTTTTGCATTATATTAAATATGATATTACTAGGGATGTAGTGGCGTACATCTTCTGTAGGAAACCAAGATGATGGAAGATTCATTCAATGGTGCGCATGGTGTGAAAGGTGCTTCGTGTAACTTGAATCTGAAAGAGACTATTAGTTAGAAATTCCTTACCTTAGAATTACCCCTAGGCGACAGACTGGATCCGGAGACATTTTTTCATAGAAGTACCCCTGCGTGTTGATAGGTGGCGTCTGTCGACTCCACGTTGGGTGTCGTGGTCGCCAGGATGACGTTGCGGTATCTACTTAGATGCTGCCCTCGTGCACTGACGTCACTTCTTTCTTTTTCCGCACCAGTCTATGTAGATCTAGACAGAGCGATACCTCGAGTCACTTTTTGACTCCAGTTTTTGCGACTTCTGTCAACACCTTTTTTTGTCGATAGACTCTTGGTGCATCGGACCTGCTTCAAGGCTTGTGACGCCTGTCACAAACTGATGTCAGTTACTGACCCTCACCTCGTGTGCCTTTGGTGCCTGGAGCTCAACCACAAACCAAAGTCGTTCTCCGACTGCCGGGCCATGAATCCGAAGTCTTTACGGGAGTGGTCCTGAAAGCTTGTTGCAGAGCCGCCACCACCACCACTAGTCATCCAAGTCTTCGGGTAAGTCAAAGCACAAGAAGAAGGAGAAGAAGCATTGTCACTCTTCGCGTTCTCCTGGTCCATCGGCCGACACAACTCGGGAAGCGAAAGGGAGCCGTCCCGCTCCGTCCGCAGAGCTAGTTGGATCGACTCCGGCCTTCCCTCCTTTTCGGGGACCCAGAGTGACCCCTGCCCAGCTTTGAAGCTTTTACGAAGCCATATATTCTATTTTCGGGCATCCCAACTCCGCCGGCACGCGCTCACGCCCCGCAGACTCGGTTGGGAGATCTAGGCCTTCGATGTCAGAGGCTTTGGCTCCAGCACCGCAGGGCCCCCAAGGATCCAGGCCTGTACCCGGATCGGTGCCAGTCGACCTCGTGACACCTCCGACGTCGGGACCATCGCCAACCAGTACTTTTGTACCCCTGTTCTCTCCTGATGTTTCCTACTGCCCGGAGTGGCTCACAGGAGAGTGTGAGGAGGACTGGGAGGGATCTGTGGACCCTCTTGCAGATCAGTTGGAGGAACCTGACTGGAGAGAGGAGTTGGGTGAGGCCAGTGGTCTGGACACCTCCCAGACCTTGGCATGCTGTCTCCCCTTACCGTGGCTACGGAGGAGGGTGCATCTGATGCAGTGGTGTTGCGTAGGGTAGCCGACAGTGGGATTCAGGACCAACCTCCTGACAGAGGTGCTTCAACCACCAGCCGCCTCTTCGGAGCCCCTGCTGCCGTTCATCCTTTTGGGCACTTGGTCCAAACCCTAGACAGGGGCTCCTGTGGACAAGATGATTACCCGAAGCCACCTCCCAGCCCTGGGCGACCCCATTTTCCACTCTTCCGATCCTACCCCTGAGAGTTTTGTCCAAGCCTCCCCGTCCAAAGGCACATTCCCAGATGCACCACCTGATAGCTAATCCAAGAAGCCGGACCACCTTGGGAAGAAAATGTTTTCTTCCTCCAGCTTGGTGTTTCGGTCGGTGAACACTGCATGCCCATTGGGCCGTTCATTTCACTCTGTGTGGGACACGGTTGCGCAGGTGCTGCCACAGTGCCCAGAGGAGGCCCGGGCCGTGCTCTCCTGTGCTGTTGCCAAAGGGAGAGACACAGCGAAGTTCACCATCCGGTGTGGGCTGGACACTGCTGACTTACCAGGCAGGACGATTTCCACATCAGTAGCACTGAGACGCTACGCCTAGTTAAGGTCCACTGGTTTTTCAGGGGATGTCCAAGCAACCCTTTTAGACATGCCCCTTTGATGGCCATCACCTGTTTGGCAACAAGGCAGACAGCGCGCTTGAGCGCTTTAAGGATTCCAGAGCTACGGCCAGATCCTTGGGCCTTGCTTCCACCTCTCACCTGGTGCAGCCTGCTTTTCGCCCCTTTCGTGGCTACAGAAGGGGTGTCCTCCCCATGTTCTGCCCAGAGTCACAGGCCTGCGCAAGCTGTCCAATTTCTGCGCGGCCGAGGACGTGGATCCCACCGTCGTGTGCCAGGGGACCAGCCGGCGGGCCTGTCCACCAGCGCCCCTTTTGCGTCAGCCTCCAAACTCTCCTAGACCGACCTTTCAGGCCCATCATTCGCCAGATGGTGGCAGGATTCACCATCACCTCCCCCACTGGCTCAACATCACGTCGGACAGTGAGTTTTGCAGATAGTCCCAAGGGGCAACTCCCTCCCCTTCAAGCAACCCCTCCATCCAATGGCACCTCAATTCAGTCACATGTTGGAGGGTCACCTGGCCCTTCTCCTACAGGAAGTTGGAGCTCTCTTGGCCAAGGGAGCCATCAAGCGCATTCCTGTGCCAGACGTAAGTTGTGATTGCTATAAACAAAACTTTCTGGTACCCAAGAAGGACAAGGGCATGCATCCTATCTTGGACCCCAGGGACGTCAACCGCTTCCTCCGGAAGGAGAAGTTCAAAATGTTGACTTTGGCTCAGGTTCTGTCTGCCCTCGACCCTGGAGACTGGATGGTAGAGTTGGACTTGCAGGACGCCTATTTCCACATCCCCATCCTGCCGGCACACAGGCGTTACCTATGGTTCACAGTAGGCCATGAGCATTTTCAGCTCACCGTGCTTCCCTTTGGCCTTACCAGCGCCCCTCGTGTGTTCACAAAAGTGATGGCGGTGGTGGCAGCTCATCTGCGCAGATCAGGGATTGCAGTCTTCCCCTATCTCGAAGACTGGCTGTTGAAGGCGGGCTCGTCCCAGGTTGTCGTCTCCCACCTCCAGACTACGGCAGACCTCCTGCATTTGCTGGGGTTCTCTATCAACGTGAAGAAGTCACACCTGACTCCCTCTCAGAAGCTCCTCTTCATTGGCCCGGTTCTGGACAGGATGCAGTTTCGGGCCTATCCTCCTGAGCAGCGAGTCTGGGATATTTGGGCTATGATGCCGATCTTTCAGCCTCTATCCTGGGTTTCGATCAGAATGACCCTGAGGCTGCTGGGCCTCATGGCATCCTGCTGGTGGGCTATGCCAGGTGGCATATGCGGGCTCTGTAGTGGGACCTCATGATCCAGTGGGCACAGCTTCAGGAGAATCTTTCTGATTGCGTCCAGATCTCGGAGGGCACTTCACACCAACTGCAGTGGTGGATAAAGAACCAGGATTGGATCAATAGCAGATCCCTCTCCCTTCCCCACCCGGAGTTCACAGTGGCAACAGATGCATCACTTCTGGGATGGGGCGGCCACATGGGAGAGGCAGAGAACAGAGGCCTCTGGTCTCCGGGGAGTCCGGGCTCCACATCAACCTTCTGGAGCTCTGGGCGATTCGTCGTGCACTAAAGGCTTTCCTTCCCTCTGTCTGGGGAAGAGTAGTGCAGGTGTTCACGTACAACACCACCGCCATGTGGTACTGCAACAAACAGAGCGGGTGGGGTCTTGGACCGTATGTCAAGAGGCCCTTCGCCTCTGGACATGGCTGGAACATCAGGGCATATTCCTGGTGGTTCAACACCTGGCAGGTTATCTAAACATCAGGGCGGACAAACTCAGCCACAGGTGCATGATGGATCACGAGTGGCGTCTTCACTCGGAGGCGGTACAACGGTGTCTTTCAGCAGTGGGGAGAGCCTTGGTTAGATCTACTCGCCACCAAAGAGAACGCGCAATATCATCAGTTCTGTGCATTGGAATTCCCAAGACAGCACTTGCTCGGCGACACTTTTTGTCGCAAGTGGGGTTGAGGTCTTCTATACGCCTTTCCGTCTATACCACTTCTACCCAGAGTGCTGAAGTAGATCAAGCGCGACCGGGCCCAACTTATTCTTGTTGCTCGGGATTGGGCACAAAGAGTATGGTATCCCGAGCTGTTACATCTGGCCATCCTCCCATCCGACTGCCTCTTCGGGAGGATCTTCTGTCGCAGCAGCAAGGGACGGTTCTCTACCCAAACCTGTCCAGCCTCCTCCTTCTTGCGTGGAGATTGAGCAGCAACAGCTGATGGCTTTTGACCTTCCGCCCGAAGCCTGTAATGTTATCTTGGCAGCCAGGCGTCCTTCCACTAAGACAGTACGCCTGCAGATGAAACAAATTTGTGGAATGGTGCACAGCAAAGGTTGTGGATCCGCTCGCTGCCCCTCTTTCTGAAGTTCTTTAGTTCCCTCTTTCTTTGGCCCAGCAGGGCTCTGCTCTGGGCACACTTAGGGTCTATTTTTCAGCCATCTCAGCCTTTCTTTGGCTGCCTGAGCAGCCTTCTCTTTTCAAGTCCCCCTTTGTAAATAGATTCCTTAAGGGCATTACTCAGCTCTTTCCTTCTATTCCTTTCGTAATGCCCCAGTGGGACTGGAACTTAGTTCTGACATACCTTATGTGTGCTCCTTTTGAGCCAATACTTAATTGTCCTCTCAGACTTTTAACTTTAAAGACAGCTTTCCTATTGGCCATCACCTCTGCTCGCAGGGCGAGTGAGCTTCAAGCCCTGTCCTCTAAGCCTCTGTTTCTTACTGTTCATCCTGACAAGGTTGTCCTAAGAACCAGGCCTTCCTTTTTTCCCAAAGTGGTTACTTCTTTCGACATTGGTCAAACCATCACTTTGCCCACATTCTTTCCGCATCCTTCAAAAGAGGAAGAGAGGCTCCACCGTTTGCATCTAAAACGTAAAACGTGCACTATCTTTCTCTCTGGATCGCACAAGGCAATCTATGGTGGTTTACCAACTCTTTGTTGGGTATGGGGGCACCAAAAAAGGTCGGGCTGTGCAAAAACAGACCATCTCTCGGTGGGTTGTGCTTTGCTTTAAAATTTGTTACTCTTTGGCAAAGAAGGAGCCTCCAGTAGTTTTGCGTGTCGATTTCACCATGGCGACGGCAGCCACTGCTGGTTCGTAACGTGGAGTTCGCCTTCATGTTATCTGCCAGGCAGCCACGTGGGCATCTCTGCACACATTCACCAAACACTTCTGCCTGGACTCTCCAGTCCGGAGAGACGGCTTCTTTGGGCGTTCTGTTCTCCAGGACTTCCTGGTGTGAACTTGGTTTGCAGACCCACCTCCGGGGTTGGTATTGCTGGGGTATCTATTTTAAGGTAAGGAATCTATAACTAATAGTCTCTTTCAGAAAAACAAATTACTTACCTTCAGGAACGATATATCTGTAAGTGACATATATTAGTTGTAGATTCCTTACCGCCCCACCCATCTTCCCCGTTATGGGAACTGACTTCTATAGTTAAGGGATTCCTTTCAGGGCCCTGGTTTTGTGCACCAGTGGTCAGTGTCTTGCATGGTTCTGCGTTTCTGGCGTGGAATGTAGTGTAAAGAACATAGGTCAGCACATGAGGGCGGCATCTAAGTAGATACTGCGCCGTCATCTCGGCAATGCCGATGACGAACGTAGAGTCGACCAATGCCATCTATCGACGTGCAGGGGTAATGCTACGAAAACATTTCTCCTGAACCAGTCTGATGCCTGGGGGTAATTCTAAGGAAAGGAATCTATAACTAATTTATGTCTCTTAAAGATATATCATTACCGAAGGTAAGCAACTTGTTCTTTACTTGCCAAGCCATGAAAAGGTGGAACCTCTCCCATATTTCTCATTTCTGCTAAAGTTCTCTGGTCAGTGTATCAGAGACATTCATCTGGTCTTTAGCCACCAAGGCAATGCTTGATCAATTAATGAGGTAGGAGGAGAATCAGTAAAGGGGGCCTACCTTTATGAAGTTTCCCCTTTAGGGAGTGGTGACATATGTAGGTGAAGAGACCAAGTAGAAGAAGTGTTGCGACTCAGTTCTTATCCACTATGGTTTCAGATCATTCCAGATGGAGATCAGGAAAGATTACGTACCATTCCTTGGGTTAAACTCGGTCTGTTGATCTGGTATTATTATTATTATTATGTTTGAGCTTGTAAAGTGCACTGTTACCCGGAGGTTTCCTGGCGCTGTGTAACGCTGGGGAACCTGTCCTGGCTTTCCCTGTGGGATGGTCCCTGCTGGGAGTCCCCAAGGTGGAGCCAAGCATCCCCGGCGTTGTAGGGGCTGTTGTGGAGATTAGGCAAGCTGCTGCCCAGAGTTGCCGAGTGGGACCCCTGATTAGAGTAGGCACCGAAGCGAGAATTATCGAGTCCGCTGACCAAAGTCCACGACCCTGCCGCGTCGGGAATTGAACCCTGGTCCCGGCCGACTTCTGCTCCTGGGTCTGCTGCCTCTAACCAGTGAGCCACACCACACCACACCAGTGAGCCACACCACACCAGTTTGCTGTCTTCTAAAAAGAAGGTAAAGATCTGATAGAATTGTCTCTCTGTTTTCCAGTGAATAGACGATTTGAGAATGGAATTAAGCTGGTCGAATCTGCTGAGTGCCTATTGCTCTTCTTAATGAGTGGCTGTTTGTAGATCTTAATTTCTGCAGGGAAAGTGTCTGTGGTTAGGAAACTACTGATAATGTTTATTGTAGATGTTTCAGAGTGGGTAGATAGCAGGATATTTATGAAGCTCTGTGGGTCTGATAGTGAACCAGAGGGCCACTGGCCTTGATCACTTCATGAAATCCTAAAGCTAAGACTTCCTAGAATGATCGAAGTGTAAGGGGATTTTATTCCGAGTAATCCACCTTATCTTGGACTCAGTGAACTTGGAGCCTCGTGTTTTGTCAGCAAGATGAAGTACTAGCATGTGCTATGGAGAAATAGAAGTTTTGAAAATGAAGAGAATTTAAGGAGGTGCATTTGATTTGTGCAATTCTGAGAGGATTTGTGGTGCTCCCTTGTGGGTATTTGGCACTGGAGATCCTGTTTGAGTAGCTAAGTGTTAGCTTTATTGATGGTAGCTTCTTAAATCCTTAAGGATCTCTGGAGGTGAATTTTGTTGAATATATTTCTTGATTTCTACCACTGTCACTGAAGTGCAGCCAGTTACGATTTATGTTTCATCATTTCTTTATTAAATATGGTGTTTCTTGGTGTTGTTTAGGTTGTGTAAATGTTTTGGGGAGCATCAGCATGTTGAATTTCTCTGCCCCTCCACACAAGGTGCAGTGCGGCGTCCCTCAGGGTTCCTCCCTTTCTCCCCTTTTATTCAACCTGTACATCTTCCCCCTTATTTTTGCTTTACAGCAACTGGAGGTCACTGTCTTCAACTATGCAGATGACCTCCAGTTGATCTTCAACCTCTCCCACTCCCCTGAGTCCACCCACAATTTTCAATCGGTTATGATTTTCATCAGGGACTGGATGAATTTCAACCACCTTAAACTCAATCCAGATAAAACTGAGGTGGTTCTCACAGGTGGCACATCCAGTCCCTGGACCCCCACGTTTTGGCCCCCCTCACTTGGTGTCCCCCCCTACCTTCTCACTCAGTTAAAACCCTTGGGATCACACTGAACTAACATCTTACCCTGCACTCTCACATCAGATTGGTGGTATCATCTTGTTTCTTTACCCTTCGCACCATCAGGAAAATTTCCAGATTCTTCTCCCCCTCTGCCTTAAAACTTATTCTGATGGCAATGGTGTTATCTCGCCTAGACTACGGTAACATCCTGTATAATGGTGTCCCGGCCTATGCCCTCCGACACCTTCAGTTGGTCCAGAACCAAGCCGCCCGCCTCATTTATGGTCTCCCTAAATTGCACCATGCCACCCCTTTACTAAAGGACTTGCATTGGCTGCCCATCCGAGAGCGGGCCCTCTTCAAACTTGGCTGCACCACGTTCCAGGCCCGAGCCGGAACTGCACCAGTTTTTTAAAATTCTGAAATCAAAAATTACACCCCGGTCAGAGAACTCCGTTCCTCCACCCAGTCTCTTCTTTCCGTACCACGCTTCAGGAAGAAAAGGATGGGCGGGATGAAATTTGCTGTACTTGGTCCCACTTTCTGGAATTCTCTCCCCCCCTACCATCAGATCTATACCCTTGTACTCTGACTTTCGCAAGGCGCTCAAAACTCATCTTTTCCTGCAAGCCTTTCCGTCTTAAACTTCTGCTCCCCTTTCACTGGGTTCAATTGCATCCTCAGCGCCAAGAAACCGCTAGGTATATGTGCGCTTAATAAATGCTTTTAAATTCAAATTCAAATGAATGTTTTGTTTAGCTGCTTATTTTATAAGTGCTCAGCCGGGCGAAATTCGAGTTTGAAGAGGCAGAGTTTGTTCCAGTGTCCATAGGTGGTAGATATCGATGTTGTTTTGGCAGTATAACGTGGTGAGTTCTTGGGGGGGAAAGAAACAAGATGGCGGTCACTCCAGCAGATGGATTCATTCCCTGTGATAGTGATAATTCCAGGTGGGCCATGTATAACATCCAAGGTGTGGCCTGTTGTATGTATCTCTCAAGTGAGTAGTTGAGATGAGTTGAGAGCTTCCAGATTTGTAGTGATGGTTCTTGGCTGTGTCAATGATAGTCGTAAAACAACATTTTCTGGTCACCAGGGATGCACATGTATTCTGTCAAATAGAGGTGTCAGTTAATGCAGAAAAGAGGATCTGTGAAAGCTCCTTTGTGCAGTGGTGGTCTGTATACTCACAACAATGCTCAAGAGAAGATTGGGCTATACTTCCTGTGGCTTTCCTCTAGCAGTTTTGTGTATGGATTTAACACCATCGGTGCGGCGCATTTTCCGGCTGTGCGCTAAAGATTCGCAAATCCCGCGGTTCATGACGAGCTCAGCTCGTCATGAGCGTACGAGAGGTGTACTTCATGACGAGCTGAGCTCGTCATCAGCGTCGAAGGGGTTAATATCCTGTTGGAATTGCCTTGAGGAGCATTGGTCTGCTGTCCTCTCCATACCATGTTTCTATAGTCGGTCTGGTGGCTCAGTGGACTAATGCATCCACTGCAGGGGCCTGTGTTTGATCTCATCGTCACAGGTTCAAATACCTGTGGGTCCACTCAGCCTTTCATCCATCTGAGGTCGATAAAAGGAGTACCGTTGGGTAACAATAAACATCTGTTATTCAGCGCCAAGATGCCTGTGGGTGGATGTGTGCTTTACAAATATATGTTATGTTATTATGAAGAGCAAATCAGGTTCTGTTTCTCATTTGAGGCCAAAAAGATTTTGCCTTTTCTTGTTCTTTGGATGAAGAAATGCCTAAGGCAAGCCTGTCTGCTCCCGTCCTTGTCTTGATGTTGCCGATGGCCTAAGATGCTGTTCCACAATCATCTATATCCATGCACATTACAGGTCCTGGTAAAATATTCAACAGAGGGTTTGCTCTCTTGCTTCTCAAAGACCATTACTTTGTCTTGTGAAGTAATTCAAGCTGTCCATGCAGTCAGTCTTTATAAGATGAGTACATTTTAAAGTTTCTTTCCTCTTCCCAACTAAAGGGAGATCATAACTCTAAACTCAGGCCTATGCTTTGTAATTGAAAACAAGGCTTACTTTGGTTTGCTAAATTGAATATGCCGCTCACAAACAGACTCTCAACCACTTATACCCATGTCAGCTTAACACAAGGGAGTCTAGTTGCAGACCCCAAACCAGAACACAAGAAATTGAAAATATATCTATCTCTTTATTTTTAAAAACATATAAAAACATATGAAGATCGATTGATCATTAAAAACAAGATAAAAATAATTTCACATAGGAATTACGTGAATTTAAAATTCATACATAAATTTGGCAAAAGTACTACTTAGTTGTGTCTGGTCGCAGAACCACACACACAACCACACCGCAGGACTGCAACACTCAGAAAAATAAAACACAATTGCAGCACCAGCGCAACACACATATATCAGCACAGACTGCAAGAAAGAAGCTGCAGGCTGCAACTACTGCACCATAGTCTCAGACAAACAGCACAACATATAAGCACAGGCAAACATGACAATGTGTAAGAGAACCCCAGCAAAAATATACAGGGACGCATGTCACGTTGTGCCTCCTTTGACTAGCACAACAATAAACATTTTAACTGAAATGTTGTAGCAAGTGCTATATTTATAAGTACAGTAAAGGTAGAACAGGTCACAGGGGGAGCTGGTACAAGTATTGGTGACCTGCAGCCTACACATTTATGGCTGCAGGCAGTATATTAACCCCTGAACTATTTCACCAGGGTTAGAGTCAAAAAACGGTAGATTGCACACACTACTCTGCATTTGTTACAGTCCCCCCTGCTTGTATCTCACTCATATTTTTTTTTTCCAAAACTTTTATTATACCTTTACAAATTTACACAGCAGTTTGCCTACAACCCAAAGGGCCGGCCGCTAATGAATGAGCATTGGAAGTCATGTATATAGTAAGTCCATGTTATATTCATGCTGCGAAGGAAAAGGTGTATCATACGGTCGGGTGAAAGGTATACAATCAATATCATGTTGCAAATCAGTTACGGTTTTGTTTTTTTGTTTTTTATGAAATTAACAAAAATAACAATCAGGAAATCGCAATGCGGTCATCTAGAAATAGTAGTGCAATTTAGCCGTATGAAAGGTCCCAAGACAGTTCGTGCTGCTATGTGTTGTCAGGAGTTCAGGCCTACATGAAAGGTGGCAACATCCCTTCATCTACGTGTAATTGTATAACGTCCCTACTCTCCCTCTTCCCCTCAACCTACCCCCCCCTCATCATCCGATTCCAACTGGTCGTCCTCTGGCAGAGGGTCACAAATTTCACTGCGATACACATTCCATGGGGACCATATCTTATTCCACTTTCCAGGGCATGCGCGGCTCAAGTAGACTGCCCTCTCTGTCACCATCATCTTGTCCATATTCATGCACCACTTCGACTTCGTCGGTAGTTCTGCCGCCCCCCAACGCTGGGCAATATCTCTCTTAGCCACTATCATGCCTAATGTGACCCAGAGTTGGCCGCATCTGGACAAGTCAGTCGGTCCCCACACATTTAATAAACATAGCCTCGGTTCTGGGAGAAGTGAGGTCTCCAGAGTCTGAGACACAGTGTGTAATATTTGTCTCCAGTAATGTTGTATGCGCGGGCAATCCCAGAGTGTGTGGAAAAAGGACCACTCCTCCCCACAGCCACGTAGACAGAAAGGATGTTGTATTCTGTGGATGCGATGTAAAAGTGTTCTCGTGTAGTATACTCTGTGGAGGACCTTAAGCTGTACAAGTCTCAGCCTAGCTGGGATGCCCACCTCCTTAGGGGACGCCAGCGCCTCATTCCATTCGTGTTCATCTAGGGCGTCCACTTCCCCTTCCCACCTATCTTTCAGGGGGGCAACGGGTCAGGCAAGTTATTCAGGAGTTTACGGTAAGTCAGTGATGTCGCTCTTTCCAACATAAAGTCAGTCAGAAGTCGATCTTCCAGCGGAGATGATTCTGGCAGAACCGACCCGGAGGGGATGGCTGCAAGCAATGCATGGCGTACCTGAACGTAGCGGTATGTTTCGTGTGGACCCAGTTCATATAGTTCCTTCAGTCGGTCGAATGAAATGACTTCACCCCGTTCCCACATGTCGCCCACTGTGGATATCCCGATGGAATCCCAGTGAGAGAAGCCCCTACTGCATCTCAGGTTTCCCAAGGCACGGGTGTCCCAAAGTGGGGTGAGCTTGGTAATTTTCCCCTTCCAGCCCAATGCGACCATATCGACACAGTAAGTTTGGTAGGCCCCGTTAATGTTCTCACTTTACGTTGGTCGTAAAGCGGGGCCAGCATGTTGTTGGTGCCCAGTTGTGCCCTATCCGCCTGGAACGCTGGGTCAGTCTGCGAGACATGTATCCACTGGTTAATGGGCTTAAGATGTGCCGCCCAATAATACAAATGGAGATTCGGCAACGCAATTCCGCCATCGTACCAACCCCTGTGTAGCTTGGCTTGCGCTATGCGTGCCAGGCGATTGCCCCAAAGCAGACCGGAGACAACTGCTGCCACCTTCTTAAAGTATCCCGGTGCCACCGGAAAAGGCGTGTTTTCCAGTATATATAGAAAACGTGGCAAAGACATCATTTTATATAGCGCTGCTTTTCCCAGCATTGTTAATGGTAACCCTGCCCAAAACTTGACATCTTGTTTGAGCCGTTCTAACGGCGGCGTAAGATTTAATTTCGTATATTCCAATGGATCCCGTGTGACATGAATACCTAAATATTTGAAAGAAGAGCCAGCTATTCTCAGGGGGCAATCAGGGGCGAGCGTTGGGATCTGGCCTTTCAAAACGTATAGCTCCGACTTGTTCCAATTAATCGTGTAACCTGAGATTTTACCGTGACCGTCACATAGATTCAAGAGGGCCGGTACACCATGTTTGGGGTCAGTTAAGTACACCAGCATGTCGTCCGCGTAGAGGGACAGTCGGTCTTCCCAGCCCTCCTTCCAGTGTATTCCCTTAAGTAAGGGCGTTTGCCTTATTAAGTTAGCCAGTGGCTCTAGGGAAAGCGCGAAAAGCAGAGGTGATAGGGGGCAACCCTGTCGGGTGCCTCTCCCCAGCGAAAATGTACGAGAAATGTGGCCATTCGCCACTACGTGTGCCATCGGTTTCGTATACAACAGTCTAATCCACGATATGAATTTCGAGCCGAAGCCCATACATGACAGAACCTCAAAGAGATAGCCCCATTCTACTAAGTCAAAAGCCATTTTGGCATCCAGGGCCAATATAACTGCGTGGTCTTGGATCAAGTCCGCCCTCGCCAGTACCCCATGTACCCTGCGGAGATTTAGTGCTGTGTTCCTGTGGGGCATAAATCCGGATTGATCCGGATGGATAAGATCAGGCAGATGTGCCATCAATCGGGTGGCCAGGAGTTTAGCCAAGATTTTACCTTCTGCGTTGAGCAGGGAGATGGGGCGGTATGAGGCGCAGTCGTCCTGTGGCTTCCCGGGTTTAGGTAACGCCACTATAGTGGCCGTCCTTTGATCGAGTGGAAGCTCACCTCTATCTCGGCACTCCTCGTACATGTTGAGCAGGTATGGACTGAGTTCCTCGGACTGGGACTGATACCATTCCACTGGAATGCCGTTCGGTCCGAGAGCTTTGCCAGGCTTGAGTGCTCGTATGGCCAGCTGTATTTCATCGCTGGTTATGGCCGCACCCAGGTCCGCTATTGCCTCTGGTTTCAGTACTGGGAATTCCATTCTACTTAGCGCTTCCCTTGCCATGTCGGCGGTCACTACCCTCTCCGGAGTATACACCTGTTCAAAATGTGTCGCCAATGCCTCCACTATCTGTTCAGGGCTTGTTTGTGATACGCCGTTACTATCTCTCACTTGCTGAATCCCTCTGGAACTACCCCCCCTCTTCTCGAGCCAGGCCAACATCTTTCCTGCCTTGTCGCCTACGTCGTATATCCGATTTTGTGCATCGAAAATGTGTCCCTTCACCATTTGGCGAACTTGTTCTGTATATAGTTGCTGATGGAGTGCAAGGGTATGTGCCGTGTCTACTGTGGGGTGAGCCTCATGCAAAGTTGTTAAACTGCGTAGTGTCAGTTCAAGCTGAGATTGTTCAGCCGTCTGTTCCTTTTTATAGGCCACGATCGAGCTTATAGCTTGCCCCCTCAACACAGTCTTGTAGGCCTCCCAGAGCACCTCGGAAGAAGCCACAGTATCCACATTTTCCTCGAAATACTGTGTTGTAGCCTTTTGGAGGGTTTTCCTGATTTTTGGGATTTTGAGGTATGACGTCTGAATGGGGTATATACGGTGGCGAGATTTTTCCTGGGTGGAGACTGTTAGGGTGATCGGGGAGTGGTCTGAAATGCCTCTCGGGTGGATGTCTGCAGAATCTATGTGCTGTAACCCTCCCCCCAATGCCAGGAAATAATCTATCCGAGTGAGACTGTTGTGGACTGTGGAGTGAAACGTGTATTGCCTGTCTTGGGGGTGTACGTGACGCCAGATGTCCATCAGTCCCAACGCTGTCAGGAATCGCTGAAATCGGGAGGGCCCCCCTGTCGAAGTTGTCACAGGGAATCTGTCCAGCTGTGAATCTACCACTGCATTAAAATCCCCTCCCACAATTACATCACTTTCAGGGAGAGACAACAGAAAGTCGCTAAGAGCTGGAAGCATTATAGAATGAAGGGATGGCGGGATGTACACCGATACCACAGTTAGGGGGCGACCCTCCCATTGCCCCTGCAAGGCTGCAAAGCACCCCTGACCATCTGTTTTTGTGCCCATTGGAATGAATTGTGAGGATTTTTTAAGCAAAATACCAGTTCCCTGAGAGTCCGATGTAAATTCCGAATGTGCCACCATCTTGTACCCTCTCCTATCTAAGGCCTTAGTGGCCCCCCGTCAAGTGTGTCTCCTGCAAGAGCGCCAATTGAGGTTTTTGCCTCTTTAACGCATTTAGTACCAGGCCGCGCTTCACCTTATCCCCAAGCCCCCTCACGTTCCACGAGAGTATTCTAAGGGAGGAACCTCCCGACTGTGACTCAGCGTTCCCCACGTGGCTCAGCTGCTCAGTCGCCATTCCCAATCATGCAGACACATACAAACAATTTTAGAAGGATCAATCGTACCTGTAGGCTTATCCTACCAGCTCTAGCACATATACAGTGAGTACCCATTCCTGACCAACATATTGAATTTCCAACCAAAAACCAACCTCCCCCCACCCATTCCCTCCCTGCCTCCCTGCTTAACGGACCTTCAACTGCCCGCCTCCCCAACTTAGCAGAGCGCTTAACCCATCCCAAAAACAGAGTACTTGCACGTTGGGGGAGAGTGTCTCCCCGGGCAGGCGGCTTCCCTGCACCTTTCGGAGTATCCAGGCCGGTGTCCACTAACGACCTGTGTGTGTGTTCATTCAGGGAGCCAGTGGTCAAGTCATGTAATGGCCGGCCATGTTATATTCCCCTGGCTGCCGCAGATAGATCCGGTGTCGGTGATGTGCTCGCGCCTCTTCTCTCCGAAGTTTGTGAGTTGGTCCGACTATTGTTTCGTGTCTATGATGCATTCTGTCGGACTTGCGTTCTACTGTGCGCCAGCCTTCGAGCCAGTCCCTTGCAGCCTCAGGGGAGTCAAAAAACCAGACTTTCTTATCGGCGACCACCCGTAGCCGAGCCGGAAACAGCATGGAGTATGGTAATTCCTGCTCACGCAATGTCTTCTTTACTTCCAAAAAAGTTCTTCTCCGTCGCGTTACCTCCGGCGTGTAATCTGGGAAAAAGGATATGCGCGAGTTTTGAATTTGAATGGCTGGTGCCACTCTGGCTGCCTGGAGGATGGTATTGCGGTCCCTAAAGTTAAAAAGTCTCGCCGGGATCGGGCGTGGTGGGGCCCCTGGTTTCGGTGTTCCTCCTGGTACTCTGTGGGCCCGTTCCACGGAGAAGAAGTTCGAGAGACCTTTTGGGGCTAGCTGGTTCTTGATCAAGTCCTCCACATATAAATCCATAGCTCCCGTGGTTTCAGATTCCGGGACACCCAAAATGCGAACGTTGTTTCGTCGGGAGCGTCCTTCACGATCGTCCAGCTTCTCCTTGAGCAACTTATTGTCGGCCTGCAGTTTCTCCATTTCCACCTGCAAGTCTGAGACGTCCTCCACCAAAGATTTAGCGACTACCTCCACTTGTTTCACCCTTTCGCTCATTTTCTGGAGGTCCGCACGTATCAAAGTTACTTCCGTTGTGGTTGTTCCCACCGTTGCCTGTACTTGGGCCAAAGCATTCAATACGTCCTCCAAAGTAGCCTTCTTCGCTCCCTCTCCTTCAGAGCCTTTGCCCAGGGATTTGCGCTGTTCCGTTTGGGTGAGTGATTGTTTCTCATAGGCAAATTTATCAAGCTTAGCTTGGGTGGAGGTATGTCTGGACCCCTTGCCCGCCATGTTACCACTCCGGTACTTTCAGCCTGTGGCGGTCCCTTGTAACGAGAGTGCCCGTGGTGAGCGGACTGCCGGGCCGTCCGAGTTGCAGCGGCGCCCAATCTTCGTAGGCGTTTGGCTACTCACGGCCGGGTCTGTACTCTTTACTGCAATCGTGATGATCGCTCAAGATCTAGTTCCAAGAGTATGGTACAGGACCCCGGCCCTGCAAACGAGAAGGTTCGCGCCCACAGCGGCGAATGTGATAGAAAAAGGCGGCGACCACGCACTCACTTTACAGATTTCAGTGGCAATTAGTAGCGCCGTCTTCCTCAGCAAAGTCTCGCCTTTGGAGCACAATGTCCAGCCCTTATGTGAGCGTTAAGGAGCTTCAAACTTCTAGCGCCTTATCGCGGGGTCTGTACTCGCTGCGGGCACTTCCGGTTAACAGCACCGACAAGGCTCCACTTCCGCCCGGGCAGCTCCCAAACCAGTCGCCGCGGCTGTATTCACGCCACCAGGCCGCACCCAGAGATCACCGTTTCTTCCCGTTCCTGTGGCACTGATACTCCCAAAGTTCTCCTCCAAGTGCCGTTCGGTCACCGGGCCCTGGACATCTCGTCTGGGTTCGTTTTTGTGCGGATAGGCATGCGGATTGATGCGGAAAGCCGCCTTACTCCGGGAGCCTCTCTAGTTTGCTGCCGCCATCATCGGCTGCTAGCCACGCCCCCACTCACTCATATTTTACCTCTGGAACACAAGGCTTCTGCATTTTCCCTCTGCTTTCTTTTTATTTTCATTACTTTCACTTTTCTCTCCTTTTCCTCCTTTCATTTCAAGCTGCTTCATTTTGTCTGCTGCCTCTCCTTTCTTTCACCTTTCCCCTTGGTTGCTATCTTTTGATGATTTCTCTCATTCCTTCCCTTCAACTGTGATATATTATTTTTCTGCCATTTAGCATTGTCCACTATGTTCCACATTTACCTCCAGATGCATCAAAGTTATGTTTTGCGAGTCCTTAATAGCGAATTTTAAGGAATCGTTATTAAAGACTCGCAAAACGGGATGCATTTAGGAATCGCAATATTATTTGCGATTTCTACTGATTCCTTATTTGCAATTCGCTAATTGCTAATCGCAAATAAGGAATGACTCCCCATTCATTCCTATGGGCAAATAAGGAATGACTCCCCATTCATTCCTATTGGCCTAAAGGCCCATAGCCATAGGAATGAATGGGGAGTCATTCCTTATTTGCGATTAGCAATTAGCGAATCGCAAATGTGCCGCAATTTCAAGGGTGTGAAGGTGTCCAAAGGACACCCTTTTGCACCTCTGAAATGGTAATGTTCACTGGTGTTGCGCACACACATGTCCCAAGGACATGCGTGTGTGTAACATACAACTTAGAAAAATGCACTAAAGAGCATATTTCTAAGTTTTTGCTATTTACCACGTAGTTTGACTTTGCGGTAAATAGCGGCCCCAGATTGCGAATTCGCAATCTTGGAATGGTTCATGCATTGCATTTAAGGAATCGCAAATTGCAATTCCTTAAATGCAATCGCAATTTGAGAACTCGCAATTATTTGCGAATTCTTAAATTGCGAGTGCATGAACCCTTGATGCATCTCAAATGCCATTTATGCGGGCGCAAACGGCCGAATTTTGCGATGCGCGCCGTTTGCGCTCGCAAAAATGCTTGATGCATCTACCAGTTAACTCTTAATCACACCCCACTCTGTATGTTTTTTTCTGCTCTGTTATTTCTATTCATACTTCTCTTCTCTCCTTCTTTTTTCTTTTCTTTTGCCTATTTCTCTTTAAAATTGCTTGCTCTTTCACTTTTTTCTCCATCCTTGTTCCTGTTTCAGCCCCCCTTACATTTTTATTTTCATTTCTCTCCACCTTCCTTTCTGCCTTCTGTGTATTGGGCACAGGTGCTAGTGAAGTGAAGAGAGCAACTGAATGACCTTCACGAATGGAGCAGTTGATTGCGAGCTTCTGGTGAAAGGGATCCCTTTACAAATTCAATGAACATGTGTTAGCAAATGGCTGCTCATTAGACTTCCCGAAGTTCTGCCCTTTTTGTAGATTCTATGGGTGAGTAGGGGTGGAGCTGCAGGTTGAAGGGAACCTTTTAGGTGAGGCCAAGGATTTGTCTACCTTAATCACACTTCAGTGCAGAGCCTCCACACCATTTTGTACCTCCGCTGGGGGCGCCCCAGGCCGGAGCCAGCCCTGTTGTGACGGACATCACTACACAAACATGTCTGGAGCGCAGCCTGGAAGACATTTGAAATGTAAACGTATTCAAATGTACCTTTCCTCAACAGGAAAGGTAGCTGCCCCAGTCATCCGGTTTTTTGGATGTGGGCAGTTTTAAAGGCAGGATAACAGCTATCAATCATCGCAAAGGAGACATCAAGGAGAGGGGATACAATCTACATAAATAAGGGACGGCGAGGGGAGAAGACTATCCGTCTTTGTATAATGACAATAAATAACATTTCTGCACTTACTCCCTTGCCACTTTTGGTCACTAAACATGACCACAGGCAGAACAGTTTATTTCAAAGATAATAGTGTACTGTCTCTGCCCGCAATGTAGTGGACTCTACCAACATAAGTGTCAATCGGCACTGAAATAATGCACAACATTTTTGCCCAAATCGTTGCTACTTTAATTGAAGAATTAAATGCTGAGATGGCTCAAAGTGATTCAGTCCGCGATGTCTGATGAATAGTGATGCCCTGAAACCGGTCCCAGGGAGGACCTGGCTTGGCAGTTCGGGCTGGACTGTTCCCACAAGGAACAGGGTCAAGACTGATTTGAAAATGGCTGGGTCCAAACTGGGTTGGTGTGGTGAGCAAAAGAATGATGGATTTAACCCAGATCCTTGAGACTGGGGGTGAATGTTAGCATTGTCCAGCATTCCGTCCATCAATTGTTTCTTTTGCAGTGGTTGATGCACAAGGCAGCATACATGGAGCATTTCACCTTTCAATCAAGTGATGGACACTGGACAGCATCCTTTCGTCGAAGCTGTAAAATGGGCAGATTGTCACGTCATACCATGAGTAGTGACAGATTTTTCATGTTTACGTCAGAACTAATTTCTTCGCATTAAATATGCAGAAAAAATGTATCCCTGTGATAGTAACCGCACACACACACCAGGCAGAAGCACCACAATCTTTAGTTTGGGCACTTCACACTGTAAAACAGCGCAATTAGTGCCACTGTAAACAAAACCATGTCTGTAGATAACGCACTTCGATGCCTTCGAGGACGGAAGTATGATGTTACAACGCGTACTTTTAGCACGCATACCATTACCTCGGATTTTTTACAACGCAGGTCATTTTACAACGGATACCATTACAACGCAATATACTACAACGCAGATACTATTACAACGCAGACCATTACAACGTAAGTATAATTATAGGTAAGTATATAATCTTAATACATAATGTAAATAATTATTTTTGAATTATTAAATTTAATTATTTATTATTTAATTAATTAAAAAAATTAAACCAAATAATTGTAATTTTTAAATTTGTAAATATATATTAAAAATACCCCTGTACCCCAAAACCCAAACCCAGCCCCTAAACCTAAAAATACCCCTGTACCCCAAAACCCAAACCCAGCCCTAAAACCTAAAAATACCCCTGTACCCCAAAACCCAAACCCAGCCCTAAAACCTAAAAATACCCCTGTACCTCAAAACCCAAACCCAGCCCTAAAACCTAAAAATACCCCTGTACCACAAAACCCAAACCCAGCCCTAAAACCTAAAAATACCCCTGTACCTCAAAACCCAAACCCAGCCCTAAAACCTAAAAATACCCCTGTACCCCAAAACCCAAACCCAGCCCTAAAACCTAAAAATACCCCTGTACCCCAAAACCCAAACCCAGCCCTAAAACCTAAAAATACCCCTGTACCCCAAAACCCAAACCCAGCCCTAAAACCTAAAAATACCCCTGTAACCCAAAACCCAAACCTAGCCGTAAAACCTAAAAATACCCCTGTACCCCCAAACCCAGCCCTAAAACCTAAAAATACACCTGCACCCCAAAACCCAAACCCAGCCCTAAACCCTAAAAATACCCCTGTACCCCAAAACCTAAACCCAGCCCTAAAACCTAAAAATACCCCTGTACCTCAAAACCCAAACCCAGCCCTAAAACCTAAAAATACCCCTGTACCCCAAAACCCAAACCCGGCCCTAAAACCTAAAAATACCCCTGTACCCCAAAACCTAAACCTAAAAATACCCCTGTACCCCATAACAAAATACCACTAATAAATGTTTTTAAAAAAAGATAAACTTACCTATAATTATACTTACGATGTAATGGTATGCGTTGTAATAGTATCTGCGTTGTAGTGTATTGCGTTGTAAAGGTATCCGTGGTAAAATGACCTGCGTTGTAAAAAATCCGTGGTAATGGAATCCGTTGTAAAAAATCCATGGTAACAGTTACATACCCTTCGAGGACACCTTGTTCACTTGCCCTGGTCAGAGCTAGCAAGTGGAGAATTCTTTATTGAACCCACTCGGAGACTGCCGGCACTTCAAAGTTTTGGGAAACGCTTCTCGATGTGGGCTTCAGTGAAGACTTCAAGGTTTGTCAAACTGAAGAGGGGATCAAGGACCTTCCCAAAACCAGAGAAGTAGAGAGGGATCCCTCCATCCCCAACCCTGACCCGCTCCCTTTCTGAAGTGGCCCGCCGAAGTCAAGCATGGGTGATTTCACTTTCCTAGTACTTTACCAAGTATCAAATGGTCCATTTTTTAAAACCCAACAGATTAGCTCTACAATTAGCACCTAAAGCAGAAACAGACTTTTGTAAGTATACGCATGTGTGCTTGTTAGTCAGATAGTGGAATCTATGCACATTGTGATAAATGACTTGGCCAGCATCACACTTTTTTGTGAAACAAGAAATCCGAAAGAAGCTGCTAGGTTTTTTAATTCACTGCTACTAGAAGCCATCGTAGTTCCTAAATTAAACCTAATTCTCCCAAACCATGCTCTGTTCAGGCCCCTAAACCACTGTAGAGCCTTGCCTGCTACCATCTGGAAACGCTACTTGTGAAGGGCTAACATTTATTCAGTATCTGTCAGCTGTTCGAGTCATTTTACTCGTTTTACTCGTGTTTTTAAAAGTGTATATTTTCACTCTGTGTTTGCAGACAGCATACTCCTGGGCCACCTGCACGCATTTCCGCTAACATTTTACAGCTCTAGCGGCCGTTTTGGGCTTTAATTGGGGTTAGGGAATTCATCCCACAGCGGCCATCTTCAGTGTGGCCCAGAGCGATGTGAGCGCTCTAGTGGAACACATAAAAGGAAACGGTCATCCTGTCGCGCTTGCAGAAGCGCCGTCCCTAGCGCCGGAGTCTCGCCTGAGTCAGCCCGTCTGCGCTCGTCCGCGCTCTGACGGGCTCTGGGCTCTGGCCAGTCCCCTATTTTTATTTGTGAGTAACTTTGTGTTTTGTTTTACTTTTTCACACTATGTTTCTCTCCTATTCTGCAGAGGAACTATATTTATGGCGCCGCACTTCTAGCAAGAACTGCTCAGTATGTACACTGCCCTCCCCCAAATTCAAATGTCACCACTGCGGATTTGCTCTGGGAATGCCGGCGAGCTGCAGATCGCTGAAGCGCCATTGCAGACGCAGTAGGCCTGTTTCATTTAAAACTGTCTCTTTACACTCCTCTTTACAGTTCTGGAGTGTTAATTGTAGATCTCTCCCACAACACAAGTACAACATATTTGACTTCATTACTGATGAGCAACCGGATGCAGTGTTTCTTACGGAAACCTGGCTACATGACAGTTCTGGCCCCGATATTGCCGCTGCAATTCCCCCTAATTACGTCATCGTAAGAAAGGATAGGGTTTCAGGCAAAGGGGGGGGGGGATAGCCATGATTTTTAAATCTAAGTACACCTGTAAATTTGAAGATATTTCTCTTAAAGGTTGCGAGGCAGCCCTGTTTAAGTTAACTATTAGCCCTCAGTTTACAACGACAGGTTTATTAATCTATCGCCCTCCTGGGAATGCTAATTCCTGGGTTTCTTCTTTGCCGGATTTCCTGGCCCCCTTGCTGCTTAGAGCAGCCAACTTTACGATTCTTGGGGACTTAAATATCCATCTCGAAGATTCTGATTGTACGTCTAGTAAACAGCTTATTTCTATTCTTGAAGTCTTTAACATTCAGCTAATGAACTCTGCCCCTACACACCATGCTGGTCATTTATTAGATCCCATCTTGTCAAATCTACAGTTGGACTGCTACCAGAAAGCACGACCAATAGAATGGTCCGACCACTTTGCTGTTCCTTTTTCATTAGATACTACCAGGACAGCATCACGGATCGGAAAGGGAATAGATAAACGGACATGCAGTTGGGGGAAAATTAACATGCCAGAACTTAATAAACAATTATTGAGGACACTCCCTAACACTGACCTACCTATCTCTGCACTAAATTGTGCAGTTGGTCAGTGGTTAAATGATGCTGTTGATTCCACGCTTCCTCTGACATCTAAGAAATCTATGCCTCATCACCCCCCTGCACCATGGTTTTCTGACAAGCTTAAGTGCCTTCGCACTCAATGTAAGACTCTAGAAAGAAAGTGGAGGCATAACTATTCCCCTACTCGCAAAGTAGCATATAGAGAAGCTCTGAAGGGCTATCATACAAGCTGCAAAACAGCCAGAGCAGACTTTCACTAAAAAAATAGTTTCAGATGCACAAAATTGCCCCAAGGTGCTTTTTTCAGTTGTAAAAAAACTGACAGGAGCAGACTCTATTCCTACGCCCCCGCGCTTGACGCGGTTCAATGTCAATACTTAGCTGACTTTTTTATCAAGAAAGTCGACATGATTTATGATCTTTTCACCCCGTCACCGGTGGGGACACCTTCTGCATCTGGCTCTGTTCAGTCATCTGCTAGTGTCGATGACGTCGCCAAACTCTCTGTATGGCAGCCACTAGACAATGTTTCTTTTTCCTCTTGTCTAAATAGTGTGCGCTCTGGTTCCCCGTGCGATGCACTTCCGGTTAAAATACTGAAACAACTAGATTCCTCCACCCATAAGATCTTTGTTAAATTGTTAAATGCCTCACTTACTGAGGCATATGTCCCCCAGCCATGGAAACACGCTATGGTAGTGCCCTTGTTAAAAAAGACTGGTGCTGATATTTTGAATCCTGCTAATTTTCGTCCTATATCCCTGCTGCCCATCTTTTCTAAAGTGTTAGAAAGACACATTAACACCCAGCTTACTGAACTGGTGGAAAGTTCTGGTTTCTTACATTCATCCCAGTCGGGTTTCCGGACTCGCCACTCGACCGAGACAGCCCTTCTCGGGGTGACGGAGAGTCTCCGACACGGTGTTGATCAGGGTGAAACCATGGCGCTCATCCTGTTGGATTTGAGCGCAGCTTTCGACACCGGGTCACATTCCATCCTCCTTGACTCTCTGCGGTCTCTTGGTGTGACTGGTATGGCCTTAGCCTGGGTGGCCTCCTTTCTTGGTGAGCGAACCTTTCAAGTGTTCTCCCCTAAGGCGGCATCAGCGGTCTGTCCATCAGCGCTGGGTGTCCCCCAAGGGTCAACACTCAGCCCCCTATTGTTCAATCTTTATGTAAAACCCTTGGCTAACATCGTAGAGCAGGCGGGGCTGACTCTGTTCTCTTACGCGGATGACACCCAGATTGTCTTCTCCCTATCAGGGCGAGACGAGAATAACCCCTCTGCACTAAAGTCTGGCCTCATTCTTGTGGCTGACTGGATGCAGAGGAACTGTCTCAAACTGAATGGGGAGAAGACAGAGGTGGTCATTCTGGGTAAAAATAAGAACCTCTGGGGCCCTCAGCACTGGCCAAATGAGATGGGTTCACTTCCTGTACCCACACATGCTGTACGTAACTTGGGCGTCCAAATTGACGACAAGTTAACAATGAAGCAGCAGGCCACTAAGGTCGCAGCAACCTGTTTTTCTACTCTTAGGTGGCTACAAAAGATCCTATGGATGCTTCCCATTCCCTCCCGTAGAACGGTTGTCCAGGTATTGATAACATCTCGCCTGGACTATGGCAATATACTATATTTGGGCGCTGATGTAGCCACTGTTAAAGTACTGCAGGTTGTACAAAATGCAGCCGCGCAACTTTTGAAGAATGTTCGTAGAAGAACTTCGGCATTATCTGCCTTGCATGATCTTCATTGGCTTAAGGTCTCTAGTCGCATAAAGTTTAAGACATTGTGCTACATGTTTAGAATCAAGCAAGGCATTGCACCCACATACTTACAAAAGCTAGTGCAACCCTACAGGCCCAAACGTACTCTACGATCTTCGGAAATTGGGAATTTCATTGTACCAAGATTTAAGCTGGTAAGGATGGGGGGACGTTCCTTTTCCTATCTTGGTCCCAAATATTGGAATTCCCTGCCCACAGCCCTTAAATTAGAGACCAGTCTTCTTCGCTTTCGTAGAGCACTGAAAACGCTGTTGTTCACATAAGTAGTTGGTACCTGTATGCTGGCTTATCTGACATCTTCTTCTCCAGTCTGTCCCTAGCGCCGGGAAACCCACTGTGGGTAGCTGTGCGCGGTTAAAGTTCAAATAAATAAATAAAATAAATAAATAGAGCCTACATCACACCCATCACGTACCTGCCTGCTGTTAGGGGTCCGGGGGATGCTATCAAAATGAAACCATAGACATGGCATCAGCAATTACAGTATTATTTTCCGTTTAATAAGCATCCACTTTCTTATAGTTAGTACTATATGTTAATGTTATGTTAATGAATTTTTTAAGCTCGTGAATACCCAATGGTGTCTTGGTGCTGAGCGGTGCTATATGTCAATATCTGTAAGAACAAAGAAGAAAAGGACTATTGCTCAAATAGCCAGGTTTTCAAGGCCTTCCTAAAGGCAAATAGAGTTGGAAGGGTTCTGATAGAAAGAGGGAGTGTTATAACAAAAATCCTGTGCACACGTTATGCGAGGTGTATACAAATGTCAAACTAGAAGAACAATTTGTAGTCAAATGAAACAAGGTGGACACATGGAAGTTTCTTTTTCAAAAGATTGTATTGGTCCTTCCTTTCTGGAAGGATGACATCAAAAGACAATACCCAGCCGATGTGTTTCATCATGCCGGGAATGTGCCCGTGACTCTTCAGGGCTCTGGGTGAGATGAAAGACATGGTACAGTATAGAGAATGTATAAATATAGCGCAATATCTGCCAAATGGTAAAAAGCACAGAAGAAAACATGCGCTTTTTACCATTTGGCAGATAATGCGCTATGTTTTGTTATAATTACTGAGTGGGCCCTTGCCACTTTCTGCAGAGGTTTCGGGGTCTCCTCTGACCTTGTTGCACCGTTCCATCACTGTTGCTTTTCACCCGAATACATACCGATACCAGTTAAGGCGCCATACTTCCTGCACATGTGAAAACCCTCCACAGAACCCACAGAAAGAGGGAGTGTGTTCCAGAGTCTACTGCCATCCCCATCTGACCTTGAAAACTCTCGGTGGTGCTAGTACTTTAGCTCCTTCGGAACGTGTAGCATCTTGGTTTTGCAAACTATAGCAAGATGCCCCCTTCTTTTGCATTCAGAACAAATTACATTCAAGGCAGGACATTTCTTATCATTTGCCAAGTGGCCAATTTTATCGCACCTATAAAATTTCAGAACAAAAGGTTTATTTTTAGTTTTACCCACTTTCAGGTTTAGGTATGATTTTTGCCTCTTCCTTGACAGCTTGAACTGCTACCTGCTTGTCCCTTTTTATGGTTTCAACACATTCTAACGAGTGTTTGACCCTTTTTGCTACTTGTATTACCTCATCTAAGGACAGTTCATCCCTCAACCAAAGCTCCTCTCGGATCCTTTCTGTGTTGCATCCCACCATGAATTGGTCTCGGATCCTTTCATCCAACAATTCCGCAAACTTGCAGGATGAAGCGAGCTTTCTAAGTTGAGTGATGTATCTTTCAATAGTCTCACCTTCATTTTGCAACCTTCTGGTGAAGTGATATCTTTGTAATATGGTGCTAACTTTAGGTAAGTAGTGCTTGTTGAGCTTCGGCATGCATGCAGATTTCAAACTCATTTAGGTCTCTTGCTTCTGCATCACTGAGTTCAGGAAGGTGATCAAAAACGTCTTGTCCTTCCGAGCCTAAGCAGTGAAGCAGGAGGGAAGATCTATGTTCCGCACTCAAACTTACCCCACAAACTCTTGCATAACCCTCAAAAACCCTTTTCCATTTCTGCCATTTAAAGGGAGGCTCCCCAGGTGACATCAGGAAGAAGGGAGGGGCAGTTACATTATGCATGCTTAATTGTAAAACAAACTCAAAAACTCCAAAAGAGAAAGCTTATTTGAAATTGACAAAGAAAAAATTACAAATAAAAGTTAAAGTTCCAAAATGTACATGTCTCCTCGGAGCATCATGACACACTGATCTTGATTAATGTGTTTGTGTGCATGTCACAGATGTGGCACTCAGGGTAGAGGTATAACCGATTGAACCCTCCTCAAAACCTATTAGGCAAATGTGTGCATGTCAGAGAAATGGCACGCAAGGTAGAGGTATAGCCGATTGAACTCTCCTCCAAACGTATTAGGCAAATGTGTGCATGTTACAGATGTGGCACGCAGAAGAGAGGCATTACAGCTTGAACTCTCCTCCAAACGTAATAGGCAAATGTGTTCGTGTCACAGATGTGGCACGCAGGGTAGGCAAGTAATAGGGTAGGCAGTTTCGCAAAAAAAAGAAAGAGCTCCGTGGGGATCGAAGGCTCGAACACAGAAGACAGGGATCAAAGGCACTCCAATGGCTCCCGAGGCTCGCAAAGAACACACGAGGTAAGGAGCGTTATTTTCCCTTATGCCGTTTGGCCTTATGAATTTAAAAGATGACAGTAAATCAAAAGTTCACACTGCCAGGAGACCCAAACAATAATAGTTGAGAAAATGAATTCATGGGCTGAAACGCCCCACACACCAGCAAATTGAAGTTAGATAGGTGAAAAGACCAAGTTGGTAAGAGTGCAGCCCATGGTGATCAGGGAACTTCCCTGTGGACCCTGGAAGGAAGCGGCCTTGGATATACTTTGGCCAATTCATTACGATGGTCGACAGGTCTTCATCTTGGTGCTCAGATATTTATTTTCTAGGTGGCCAGAGATTCACTTCACCTCTATCATAGAGACTGTGAATGTTATAAGGTTTCTGGAGACTCTCATGGCTAAGGAGGGGTATCCTGAAACCATCCTCACTGATAATGGAGTGCAGTTGGTCTCACGGGAGATGGATTTTTTTTTTTTTAAGATCGTAGCATCAGGCACAAGAGATGCTTCCTTTACCACCCAGAACCCAAAGGAATGGTGGAAAGGTTTAATAGGGTGCTGAGGGAAACCATCACTTGTGCCAAAAGCTCTGGTCTCAATTGGAAGGAGGAGGTTCTTAAAAAAGTTGAGACCTATAGGGTGACCCCACACAGTACAACTGGTAAGTCACCCTTTGTTCTCTTCAAAGGTAGATCCCCGTGTACCATTGTTGAACCGTCTTGGGTGAGGAATCTAGAGGAGTCAGTCTTTGTGTCTCCATCTAAGAGTGCCTCGCCTGACTGGCGCATGAGGGAAGAAGCCAAGTGCTTGTCTAGGAAGTTGTACTTTGACTCCAAAAAATCCACTAAGGGCACTGTGATGAAGGTGGGTGACCTGGTTGTCATAAAGCAACCTGGTTCCAAGGGGAAGTTCTCTAAACCCATATGTGTCACTAAGGTTTTCAAAAATGCTGATAGGACCCAGGTTCACAGAAATTGGAATGTGAAGAGTTGCAGTGTACAAATGGCCTGTGTCGACTGATGGTGCTCCTGTTAGTGAAAATTCTGG
Source organism: Lissotriton vulgaris (assembly GCF_964263255.1). Classification (NCBI taxonomy): domain Eukaryota; kingdom Metazoa; phylum Chordata; class Amphibia; order Caudata; family Salamandridae; genus Lissotriton; species Lissotriton vulgaris. The sequence goes on along the minus strand of NC_141693.1, from coordinate 1,601,991,050 downwards.
TGCCACCTCTTTTGTTCCCTCACTCTCGTCCTCTAGGATTGTCAAAAGGCCAAGTTATTAAAAAGACTATGTATCATAAGATATACTCTTTATTGTTAACACTTCATGTGTGCTCATTTGCTATGTCTGTTCCTTTTTCTTTCCTCACTTCTCTTCTCTCCAGTCGTTCCTTTCTTTCTTCACTGTGTTAAGGGAGGAAGGTGTGTGGCATCTTGGGCCTACTCTTCTTCTGATCTCATGATGCCATGGTTACCTAAGATTCCATACTGGGTGTTGGTTTTCCAGGTTATAGAATTTGTTGGTTCAAATGTTAAGTAAGCTGTTACCTTTGACTGGCTGAGGACCTGGATGGGTTTCTTCTTGCTGAAAAATAAACCTGGACTTGTACTCCTCAACCTGCCTTACTTGCCGTGATCCTTTCAGCTGCTTCTGGGATCTTACAGAACGCAAATGCCTTTTTGGGACACACCAGTAGGGTAAGCATCTCAAAACATATCTACAAATGATCATTCCATCGATGGAATTCGAATGACATAAATATCCCAGTTAAAAAAACAGAACATGTGGTGTGCATAGAACACACACCAGTGGGAGAAAATGTAAAAAGATCAAATTTACTCAAAGCCATATCAGGACCCAAAGTGCCCAACAGCCGCTGTACCCAAGTACACAGATCACTGCAAAACCAGCAATATGGTTAGGACACGCAAAGTGAAGCATGTCGGCGAGAGTGAAAGATAAATAAACAAGCAAACAAACAAAGACAAATGTAAGAAACCAGGCTCCACAACTGTCTTCCTCCCTCCTCTCTCCCTGCACCAGGTTAACCAACACTCAAGAGAACAACCAAATTGCGCAAGCACCCTCTTCAAAGTCCATTCTAAGAGAACATTACTGTAGAGTAGTAGTCTTATTTTTCCTCTCCCCAAGGTTATTACACCAACATCCAAACGATCCATAGACCTTTCCGACGTCAGACAAGCATAGACCAACTAAAATAGCCTTGAAAAAGCCCTGGAGAGGGCGAAACACGTGTCGGCAGTGTAAAGCTGGGAAACTTTTAACATATTTGATCAATAAAGAACTTGAAGCACAAGACTTGGTTTTGGATCCATACTTCGAAACTCCTATTGAACCATTGATTGATGTTGGTGTAATAACCTTGGGGAGAGGAAAAATAAGACTACTACTCTAGAGTAATGTTCTCTTAGAATGGACTTTGAAGAGGGTGCTTGCGCAATTTGGTTGTTCTCTTGATTCTTGGTACTTGCATTAAGTTGCATTGCTCAAACACCCCTGGTGGTGGGTGTATTATCAAGTTCTCAGTGCACCTCTTTTGATACCTCACGTATAACGTACCCAGTGAGAATAACATTAGCATTAGGTGCGGACGTTTTCTCTTATGAGAAACACTACCACCAAGTTTGTTGTATAATTAGGTTAACCAACACTCACCGGGTCAGCCACAACTCTGCTGAGTTGTGGCAGGTTATTTAGCAGATTACGACCGGTCCTCCTCTTCCTCTCTTTCTGTCTCTACTGTGTATACCTGATATTGGTACTATAAGAAACGGGAGGGAATACACCGGATTCACATCAGGCATAGATTTATGCGCTAAGTAACATGGCGCAAGAAGGGAGCCATTACCATAAAAAAAACTTTGGGCCGTGTACGTATACCTGTAAAGAACTGTATGTTGTCTCCTTCTGCACGCATTTGTAACTGTTGTAGGGCCCGATTCACAGAACTAACTTAAGACAAAATCCTAAACTTACTACCATTTTGGTATTCACGGAAGGCACTAACTCATTTTGGTATTCACAGAAGTAAGGAGTCTGTAATGGGCGCGGGAGGAATAGGCAGGAGGCGAGTCCGTGTTAAAGAAGGTTTTATTGCGGCATACAGAAAGTCAGTGCAGGTTTTCCTAACGTGGAGGGCCCGGCGTGGGGATCGACTGTGGCTGGGTCTTTCAGGCTTTCTTGGGCTAGATTCACTCCTCCGACGTCCTTCGGGGTTCCTCCGAGGTCGGGACTCGTCTACTTCCGTGATGCCTCTCGACAGAAAACAAAAACAAGAAAGAAGTATCAGGGGGAGTGTCCGGGCTATTTACACGTGCATTGGGGAAAAGTAGTGAGGTAATAACCCGTGTCACACTTCAAGACGATCGTTAGTGAAGAAGTCTGTGCACAAGATAAGGGGATACCAAGAAGAGGGGGAACCCAGGTACGGTGTTGGTTCGCTCGTCCTCCCCAGCCAACCCGCAATCCTACTGCGTACCTGTGTTAGCCACACACCTCCCCTGGGTGTGTGCAGGGTGACTCGTATGGACGGTGGCCTCCTGGCGTACTCTCCGTCTTGGGTACTGCTTCTCGTCTCTGCTCCTCTTCCTTCGATCTTCCCACGCTCTCTTCTTCCGCTTCTACGCTTCTCCTCTCTCTCGATTCTCCTCTCCAACCACCAACCCTCCGGGTGAACAAGCACACCGCGTCTCCTCCCGTTTCCGTATTTGATGTCGGAGCGTCTCCTGCTAGCTCCGCCCCCTCCTCCTGGGGCTGGGAATTAAAGGGCCAGGGAATGTCATCGTCGTCAGAAGACCTGGCAAGGTAATCCATCGAGGGAAGCTCGAGGGAAGCTCTGTCTGTGTAGGGTAGAGAAGAGAGGAGGGGTCTCGTAAGTTCAGCGTGGGAGCACCATACTCTCCATTCCGTGAGGTACGCTGTCCCACTCCGTTACACAGTCCTAACTTTAGGACTCCTAAATGCCTTCTGTGAATACCGAAAGTCTTAACATTATGATTTTTCTCAGTTTAGGAGTAGTCATAAGCTTGCTTAGGGGATCTTTCCTCTGTCTCTCCTTTTGTGCTAAGAATATCCACCAGAAAGAGTAATACCGTAAAGTAACATGTGCTCCAGAAACAGGGTTCTACAGTTATATCTACAGGGCTTACCCAAGAATGACATTCCTCACCCTATACACAGTGACTTAACACAACACCTATGGTGCCAACAATATCTGCAGTGTCTAGCAGCTGCCGTGTCAGAAACTCGTAAGTTACAGAGTTCACACTGTGCAGTTGGATTTTCCCTAAGGAGCTGGGTTAGCATTACAAGTTGAAGATGCACTCGCTCAAATTTATATTTTAAGGACACAAGTTACCTGTTCCAGAAACCTCCGGTGATTTCCCTGTACCTCTGGGAGACAACGTGTCATACAGACTCCAGCCCTGGATCACAGCAGCTCTTCTGGAACTGTGAACAAAGTGTGATAATTTGGGATTTACCTTCGAACTCATTTTCCAGACAGAGGATATTGATCCACTCTCTAAAGTTTGGGGTGGTTCCTTTTCACATTTAATTTTCTGGCTGCAGTGCAGGCATTGTCTTTGTGCTAGGTGATGGATCTCATAACAGTTTGTGATGATGCTAGCTCTAAACAGGAGTATCCAAAACATGGGCAGAATGGAGTGTGAAGACTCTGCATGTAGCTGTCAACACCCAACTTGATTTAGCAGTCGGGAAGGACCACAAAAGAGCAGACCCTTTCTAGAAACTCCCTCTTTCTTGAATAATGTAGGCCTCATTTACAATATTTTGACGCATGGCAGCACAGCAAGCTTTCTTGCTGCTCTGCTGTGCTTCAAAAGAAAAGGACAGGAAAGGACATCTTCCCTCACAAAAACAATCACAAGAAGTGTTTTCCCTTGTTCTATTTGTGCTGCAGCACACATTAAAAAAGGAAACTGTTAGCTAAAGGAGAACACCTTGTACTTTACGAAGGACTGATTGGAGTACCCAGCATTAATGAAATTCTGTACTTTCGTGTTGCTTTTTGGTGTATCATTTATTATTATCTACTAATCAATTAGTTAGAGATATTTACTTTTTCATTAATTGTGACCTTTTTCTCTTCCCCTATGCTTTTCTCTGATGATGTATTTTTCGAAATATTAAAAAAGTATCAATAAAAATATTTAAAATATATATATATATATATAATAAAAGAAAAGGGAAATACAAGTAGAAATAAGGTATTGCTCCTCACTGCTCCTCCCTTAGACCTCCCAAGGGGAGGCATAGGAATCTGACTGATTCCCAGGTTTACAAAGCCTTGTAAATCTAGGAATGCGTCATGTTCCATGTATGGTTAGGAAGACCAGAGCATTGGAATGCCCCTTTCAGGCAGAGTAATGTGCAAAAGGGGAACATATTTACAAGGCCATGAAAAGTCACTCAGGGCGGTTTTACTAGGCCTTGCAATTATCGGGAGGCAAACTGCCCCACCATTGCATCAAAAAAGGCGATGCGCCGGCGGCGCAATAGGCATGTAAATAAGCCCCAGGATATGCTAACTCTCCCTCGCCTCCTCTCCCGCCCTTACTACCAACCAGGTGACTGTGCTCAGGGAAAACTAATCAGCAATTCCCTGCTAAGGCTAGCCCTGTCTCTACCCTCCCACTCTTAAGTGTCTGTATTTCTTCCATCAACTCTAGAAATGCAGGCAATAAACCACCACTGTCTGGGGAAGCAGTATTCCACCCTATATTTTGATGCCCTTTCAGACTTGGGCATATCCAAAATGGATCCCACTAGTCCAAGCAATCAGACTCTCACCACATAATGGAGTCTTGCAATCATTCATTCTTTGCACACACGCCCTCAACATGTACATAAGAGGTCAGTGCAAGGGTATGGGTGTTGTACCTAAGCAGAAATGTTCCAGAGTTAGCCCTGTAGGCTGCAGTCCTACTAAAACAGGATAAAGTTATTTTGAGTATTATAAATACACCAAAATTGGTATGCTGCCATGCAGCAACCCAGGACATGGACACGATGTGTCAATAAAAACGGCCCACATGGTGTGCCCCTCCAGGTCACAGAACAGGCTCTGGACCTTAGATTCTCCATGGACCGGCCTAGAGCCTCAATGCATATGCAGGATCAGCATGCCTATTCCGTCAGCACCATGGTTTAATAAATCCTGAAGAAAGGAAGAACATGAGGATCCTGAAGAAACATTGGAGACAATCTCCACCCACCACTAATCTTTCTATTTTACGTTCAGCAAGATCAAAATACCAAAAACACATCTTCCATGAAAAAACATCACACTTCAGAACCCTCCTCGACTCAGCCAAAAACAGACCCAAAAAACTATTTGACCTCATCAAAAATCCAAACTGCTTTCCCTCAACCACCACGCCTGACGATTCTCCAAAGAAAGCAGCTGATTTCACCATATTCTTTGATGAAAAAGTGGATCACTGTTGGATCAGGTCACTCATCCTACCCCCCCCTAGAGGAGCGCAAATCCTTAGTCATTTGACAGAACTTTGACGTCCTCTTTGAAGATGCCCTCCTCAAATGCATCCTCGAAACAAAACCTAACCATTTGTTTGACCCCATCTCTAGTGACATTGCCATTGATTTCTACACCCACACTCTTTACTATTGGACCAGTCTGGTTAACCTCTTCCTCAGACAAGGCTCCCTTCCTGTTGCCCTAAAATCACTGCTGGCGTGTCCCGACTGGCTGCAAACTTATTTAAAATCGCATTCTGGTAGGCTACTAGATGCGGCTAAATTGCCTCCTATTAATTTTCCACTTTATTGTATCCAATGTACTGCGACGCGTCTTTTTTTATTATAGTAAGTGTTTCCTCTTTTGTAACATTTGCTAGCTCCGTTGACTTTGACAATGTCTTAATATGTTGTTTAGGCCATGTTATTTGATCCATAACAAACACTGTTTCCTCTAGTGTTGTTATGGTGGCACACGATAGAGGAGCCTAATTCTAAATTTGAATGTGGCGGGAGTTGAGCGAAAAGGCATGACCTGTCAAGCATAAGACTCGTGAGCAGAACTATACTTGCCTTGCCCTGGGCTCTGGCAACCCACGCTACCCTGCTGAGGGTAAGGCTCCTTTGCCATTCAGGAGACATTAGTTTCCCAACAGATTATGATGTGGAATCCCTAATGTTAACAATCTGACTACGTAGTCATCTCAACAATGGTATTACTTCTGCCCTCGATAAACTGATGCTCATCTCATTCAGGAATAAACAGCTTCATAGATGTGGGGCACATAATTGCTGGTTCTTTCTTGATCTAAAGCTATGAAATTAAAGGCTCACTTAACTTAAAGAAAATGGTAGGCACCCGAATTCAAATTATACTATATTAGTCCTATTCCTGGATACCAAAGCAAAATACAGGAGGCAAAGAAAATGTATTTCTCTGAGCAAAGTACACATGCCCAAATCTCTCCAAAGAGCTCCCTCTCACTATAGGGGAACTCTAAAGATCCTGTTCCATATTTCCCTGTGCCATCCTTCTAGGGAACTTTGTGATGGAGAGACATCATTTTTGAGGGCAGGATCAGAACATTAGAGCTGCGATTCACAATGAGGAAGTTTCTCCTCCGGTGAAGATAAGTGAGTGCTCGTCTCCAGTTCCTCTAGTCTGTTGCTCAGTATTTAAACCCCACTGCTGGAACTATCTCACAATCCTGTCCCTCCGGCTCTCCAACTGACCTGCGTACTGCAAGCCTGATGAAACTTCTCTGCCCTTACCTGAAAGATGACCTCGGTTACGCTCCCACTCCTCCCCAGTGGTGGCTGGTGACATTTGAAAGTGGTGGGGGTAGAATGTGTGGTCAGGAGAATCGCGGCGAGCGAGCGTATCGAGCGAGCCCGATTGGCATAAGGAGGGTTCGTGGGGGGTTGAAAAGAGTGGGCAAATAGTGCATTTTCAAGCAAATTTGAAACAGCGCGAAGGTTAAAAAAGCAATTGTGAAAGTACAGGTTTTACAATAATAAAGAGATGTCAATGTCATATATTAACATAGGTAGTTGCTTATTCAATATAATCACAGAACTTCATAACAGACTTCGAGATAACAATGCTGAGTACCATTCATACATAGCACATTTACCATCAAAATGCTCTTTTTTTTCCAAAGCATTGACCTTATCTGTTTGAGATCGTAAAATAAGTAAAGCAGTGGCAGCTGGTGATTTTTCAAAGTGTAAAAAGTTAGCCCCAAGTGAGCCCAACCGATATAAGTCAAGATCAGGGGGAGGTTTTTTTTCCACTGATAAGTTTTTGAAAGAAAAAAAGGGCAAATAGTGCATTTTAAAAGCAATAAGAATCTAGACCACATATAGGGTGCACGACAACTGAGTTGCCTCTTTGTTAATGGCATTATTATAAGGAGGGAGGCTGAACACTTTTAGTAAAGTACACCTGCACCCCAGTAAGCAGTCTAGGGACATAGTGTTGGACTAAACCGGACTTGTATTTTTATTTGTCACAAATCTAACATAAAATAAAAACATAAGTGGGCCACTACATAGTGCCCCCAGGGCACAAGCAGGGACTCACTTGAGTGCGTTCGCCATCGCGTGCACTCCCCTCAAATTCCCCCCCGCACAAGCAGGCATCCACTTCAGGACTTGTTTGTTTCATTTCAGCAAATGAGGCGCAAAGCACAATTGCTGATGAGTGACCCGTGGCGGTTGCTTGTACAGGGCGTCGGGGCTCCGCCCCCTCACCCCCTTTACTTTTGTCACCATCTCCACAATAAAAACAGCATTTGCTGTTTGTTATTAAAAATGCGGGCTGCTGCACTCACCTAAATTCGGAATTTGGAATCGATCGTATAAATGCCATCCTTGTTTTCTCTGTTGGGGCCATAATTAATGCTGAGTGGTGCTGGGTAAACCATTTGCCAGGCTGAAGAGCTCACCCACCTGAGGCCTGTGAGGTCATCAGCTCGGCAAACACATCGTTTTTTTAACCTTCTTGCTGTTTCAAATTTGCTTGAAAATGCACTATTTGCCCACTCTTTTTCAATATTTTCTTGGAGGGAAACCCCCACGAACCCTCCTTATGCCAATCGCGCTCGCTCGCTCGCTGTGGTGCTGTCCACCACACATTTAAGGCCCACCACTTTCAAATGTCACCAGCCACCACTGTGAGTGACACGTTAATGAGTAAGAGTGCTTGTGTGGAGGAGTTCATGTTTGTCATGCGAACCGTGTGAGTAGTATTTGCATGTCAAGACTGACGATGATAGGTGCCCCTTCTAGTATTTTGTCGCTGCGCCTTGGCGTGCAGTGAAGTGAAAAGTAGCAAGCCATGTACGCATGCACACTTCAGGACTTTTAACTACAGATTTAGAAACTGGTCACTTCATTGTCTCCTTAACACAGCTATTTCCCTCAAATGCAGATCCTCACCCCTAACTGCATTGCTCTTCTAGACTACAACAGACTATAGCTCAATACATCTCCCATACACATTTCTTGTGTCATAACTTTCGGATTACAACCTTTTCCCGAGCAACTGGGGTATTACGATGCACACAGGGCATGTCCTCAGTCATTCATGAAGTGTCATACACTGGGTTTGCTCCAGCTTTTCACCAGGGGTGCCACAGAACGAGCAGTCCGCGGAGTCCCAGAAGGTTTCGTCATTCCGCTCATTGCCTGCAGCATCGGGCAGCAACTGTTTGATGGGCTGCCACAGAACAGCTAAGAAGCGTCACTGGAGCGAGTGTAGAGCACAGGCCTCGCAAACAACTTGACATCATAACCACCCCCAGGACAGGTGGCCAACCGGCATCTCTGCTCAGCATTTGTTTTGAAATATTTAATGAGGTAGAGGCAATTCTGTGTGCAGGGCTTTCCACCTCAAAATGAAAGCAAGTCAGATATGTGTCATGTGTGATCACAACCAACAAGGAACAACACACATAAAAAGCTTAAAGGAAGTTGGGAAAACCTCTATTTTACAAACATTAACAAAAAGACAAAATGATTCAATAAAGTGTCAAAAACTAATTTCCATTTTAGATCTGATCATGGTATCGCACCCTTGTCTACCTTATGTTATTAGCAGAAAGAGAGATTTCAAAACTACCACAGAGATGGACTTGGACTCAACCCACTTGCCCTTGAGTACAGCTATTTAAATAATCTTCGTTAGGCCATATTATGAAAGCTAGTATTGTACTTGTGTAGCGTAATTTTGCATACGTTTGAATTCATTAATTATGAAAGTAGTTAAAAAAGTGTACGTTCAGAATAGCATGTGTACAAAAATCCTTTGTGCTTTATTTAATGGACTACAGTGTTGCTCTATAATGAGCTGAGGCACTACAGGGTTAACATTAACATGACAACTGCCTTGACTCTTGGTGCACTAATTGTTTGTTTAAAAAGTATTACTTTTAGTGGATACTTCTGAGTGCTATTATGTGACATATCAATGTCAGAGCTTCACACATTATAGAAATACACATTTTGCTTGATGTTTGTTGCATGATTTACATGTAAAACATTTTCAGGGCTCGGCTTGTGCACAGGCTCTAAGATTCCAGCGAGACCCTTGGCTCGGTTCTCTGTGCAAAGTTATTGGCTGTCCCCCTCAACTGACAGGTTGTCAAAGTAGCTTAGCCGAATGCACCTGCCTCAATGGACTGGCTGCAGCCCAGAGTAATTAATTACCAGTGGCTAAGACTAATTCAGACGTCCCAGCCATTATTTGTTTTGTTTTCAAGGTTAATGTCATGGCCACCCATGGGACCAATAGCTCACTGTGTCGTAGGACTCAAGCTGCTCCTTATGGATTCCCAGCAAGGCTAAAAATGTCCTGGATTTGTTGGTGTTACTGGTCGGCGGGGATGTGGCCTGGCAGTTCAGCAGAACAATTTTTATGTTGGCGGACCAGTGCCGATTTCCATTTCAACATCTGAAGTGGTACAGTGTTTATTATTTTTTTAAGAAAAACAATGCACTAAAATGATGCCTAAAGTAAACATCGGAGGCTGAGATTCGTTCAGACATTTACCTATCACTTTTTAGGTCGAGCTTGCCAGACAGCACAGCTGTCTGGTTACAAAAGGCATTGTGGTCTTACCAAGAACATAGTGGCTTGCAGCCTGCCTATTGCAAATTTGTGACATACTGTGAACATCCTTTGCCTATTTATGGCTCTTTCCCCCGGAATTGCGATGTACACCAGTGGCAAAATTATAGCATAAATGTGTCCACACATTGCTTAATGGTAGCTGCCCCTGCCAAAATGTTGGCCATTCCAAACACATTGTGTCCAGCACAGTATATTGCATTTCGTAACAAACAAGTCAAAACACTTTAACGGAGAAGTTGAAGTACCTTATACTGCACAACTTCTCACCAAACTACAACTTACAACAAAAAACAGCTTATTATTAATCACATAGGCAAAACCTAATGCATTTACCAAAGATTGTTGTTTTTTTATTTTGTGTGTGGTGGTCAGGTGTAGGAATAAGAAACCAAAACACTCAAAAAGATGTTAGTGGTATGCTTACCATTGTGCTGTTAATGTGAGTGGCTAGAACTAAGTTGCTGAGGGGTAGTAGAAGAGACGGTAGGTAGGTGTGCAGTTAACAGTCTCGGTCGGCATGATGGGCGAGTGGGGGGATGGCGTACGAGGGTCGCACGTGTGGAGTGGTGGAGGCGGGAGGGGATTAATTAAAATAAAATAAAATTTACCTTCCCCCGGGTCCCACGTTTTCCTTCTGCCGCAGGTCTCCTCAGGAAGCAGCCACCCACAGGCAGCCTCCCTCCCCTCCCCTCTGCCAATCACAATGCTGCAATGGCAGTGTTGTAATTTGTGCGGACAGTGACCAGCAGGGCGCCTAATGGGAGGCCATTTTCACTATGTAGGCTGCATGCAGCCTAAATAGAGAAAAGGGAGAGTGTGCATGACTGTTTGGTCGGCCCCAGAGGGCCAACCAAACAGTCATGGCCCACAATAGTGTGCTAGCCACGCCTCCCCTGCTTTCCAGCAGACCCGCCCACCCACAACCAGGCACTTCTGCATTCTCGCAGCGCGAGAAGCAGAAACATAAAATGGTATAACAGTGGGGCAATGCCTCTCTGCCCTGAGGAGCCGCCCCTGGCAGTTATTATGGCATTTTGCAAGTGTAGGGCTACATGAGGACGAGGGAGAGGTAAGTTGTCTTCGCAGGAAGGGTGTTCAGAGGGAGCAAGAGATGGGTGTGTGCTGGTGTGAGGTGAGGACTATAGGGAATGTGTTTTTGGAGTGGGGTCAGTGTGAGTTGTCATCTGGTTGGTAAAGAGGCTATGAGTATAGTAGGCATTAGGAGGGAGAAGAGCGCTTGTGTGATACAAGGGAGTGAGTGAAAAGGTAGAGGAAATGTTAACATGATGTGGTACAACAAGAGTTAAAATCATTAGAGGAGCTGGTTGTTAGGAAGGAAGGAGTGAGATGACGTAGGTAGTGAGGATGAGTGAGAGACTTTGTGCTTGTGGAGTTTATGTACAAGTTGGAAGGCTGTTATGGGGTGGGGATAGGTGGCCTTGAAGAGCATAGGGGAGCAATTCATGTGCTGTGTTGGATATGAGTTTAAGGTTGGGTGAAGAGGCAGTTATCACTCGAAGGAGTTATGAGAAGAAGGGTCGATTATGTACACAGTTGTATCTTCTAGATGTGTAAAGAGATGATTTATTTGGTATATTATCTCAATCCATCGTGTTGCAATTTGTTCCCTTCTTTGAATAGTCAATGGCTTATCTCATAGTAGACACTGATCCTTGCTTCCTTCTGTCACCTTGCACAAGCCTCTGCACTGTGTTGCCTTTGGCAGGAGATGTTTAGGCCTATATTAACCTTCCCCGTTTACCTTTTGTCTCCACTGCAGGCCGGACGATCACGAACTACACTTCCCTCCGCTATATTGTCTCCATGGTCCCCTCCATTGCCTGGCTAGCTCGCTTCATCCCAGGGTTCATCTGCATCCCCAAGTGGGTCCTCACCCTCTCCGCCAGCAAGTTCTAGCCTGTGAGCCTGACCTGCTCTCTAGAACTGAACAATGGCACTGCAGCTAGGGGTGCTGAGGGTGCTGCAACACCGCTTGATATTATTGAAGGTGCTCAGATAACAATAAGCAGTAAAGAGTTTTTGATGTAGTTTGGTTCCCAAGTTGGTACGTCCTGCCCACCCCTTCCCTGCACTTCCATTTGGGTTCCCCCTGATCATGGCTCGCCTTGGAATGTTGGGGTTGAAGCTGTTATTGGAGACATGAATGGTCAATAAAGAAGTACCCTAAGACTTCTGTTCCAGTCATCTTTATTTTCAACACTTTTTTTATTGAATTTTCTTACAGCTTTTACTTTGGGGTAAAGGATAAAATGCCAAAGATCAGGTAGTTCTGACTGCTGCGAATTGTGTTAACATCGCAATCAGTTTACCTATCTGACTTCTAACCACAATGTGAGGGCATGAACTAACTTGTGATACACTATCTAGGTTACAGGGAAGTGTGGAAGAATAAGACTACAGTATGTTGTGTGTTTTCTAACAAATGTAAATAAAAACATTTTATTCCTTTGCAAATTAAATATGTTAAAACAAATGAGCAACAGGGCAAGTACAAATAAGGCACATCGACTCTTACTCTGGAAGTGAAATGGAACAAAGTTTTAGGTAGCACCAAGACACATTAATTTTACTGTATGTGATTCCTACCAGGTAAAACCAACTCTGATGTATGGCCCTGTTTTCATTTAAACTTAAACCCATTTCAGACTTGCTGTATTTTGTATCTTAGGAGCAAACATTTTATTGTTCAAATATCTGTATTATTTAGTTAAAAAATAAATACTTTTGTAATACAGTACCAACACATAAAACACAGATTCAAATGTATAACGAAGACAAATTACATAGAATATATGACAGCAAGCATCTGGACTGGGATTAAAAGATATGAAAGTTATCATATAAAAATGGTCAGAAAGATGCTATGACGAATAGCAGGTATAATAAATTAATCAAATATTAAATATAAATCCCAGAATAACTGAGACAGATGGAGCATCTACATATAACTTAGCCAAGACAAGTGTGACTTCAAATTGCTTGATGAATAAAATGCATCAAAAAAGGAAAAGAACTAGAAGAAAGGAGGAAAGAAAGAGAGAGAGAAAAAGGAAAGAAAACTAGAAGAAGGGAAAGAGGATGAGGTGATAGGGACATCTGCTACATATCTGAAAAATAAATTAGGAACGGAATCAAAATGCTATTGAGCTACCAACCCCTGAGAAGATAACTCCATATATTTATCTAAAGACCGCCATACAGTACTAGTAATTGAAGGTTTCTTTTCAACAAAAGTATGAGCTCCACGAGATATGAAACCCACACCCACCAAGTATGATAAGACAGGAAATGAAACTATTAACATTCTGTGAGTATAATTTTGACGGCAATGGATAAAAGCGAATCTAAAAGCTCCAAATACGTATTATCAAGAGGTAAAGGGGTAACTGTAGCCCATTGACCTATCAAAATCATAGGTAAAGAGAGAATTACAGGAGTATTAAAGATTACTGATAAATGTTTCTGTATCAGACCCCAAAAGGAGTTTAATAACGAACATTCAAAAAACATATGTTGATGGTGCCTGATGCTAAATTACAGTTCCAACGAAGATCAATATTCCGTAACTTATGCCAGCGAGCAGAGTTCTAATGTTAGAGATTTAGTGTAAAGAATTTATATTGGATCAATGAAGGAGCTATTTTTTTTACATAAGGATACTTTCCCAATCAATTGCCAAGTATCTTGTGAAATATTTTTAAAAATCTTAGCTTCAAAATGGTGAGACCATTTATCACAATAAATTGTAGATTGTGAAGACAGAGAAGCAGATAATAATGTATACATTTTAGAAGCGGTATGACCTGAATGTACCCACATGGAAGAAGTGAGACGATACCTGGGTCTTAGGAAAGGATTAATTTAGAGAGCTTAACTTTTAGCTTCAAAAAGAATAAAAATCTATGTCACTAAGATTGCATTTATTTGCTAGAAAAGAGAAAGGAAGAGGATCATGGTTAGTATCATAGAGATCGTTCACCAGTCTGATACCTTTGGAAGCCCACAAAAGAGCAGGGTTAGGATCAATGTCCGTAAGAAGTTTAGAGTTAAACCATAAAGATGGCCAACTTAATTTATGAACAGGATTCAATACTTTCTTGTCAATAAATTTCAATGCACTAACCATATCTGATATAATACGCTGAGAATGAACTAATGTAAATTTAGAAGCTGTGAGTAAGGAAAGAGTGGAAAGAGGAGCACATAATTCTTGTTCAATATGAATCCATGGAGGTAAATGTTGTTGAAGATCTGGTAAAAACCAAATTGCGCCATGATTTGCCAAAAAAGAAATTTGATAAAGTTTCCAAGCCGGGAGATTACAGCTACCCAAAACAGAAGGTATCCTAAGAGATTTATAAGCCATTCTGGCTCTCTTATCGCTACATAAGAATGTAGAAGTAATTAAATCAATCTCATGGAAGAACCAAGAGGAAAGCTTTATAGACAGCATTGAAGATAGAAAATTAATGATTGGGGTAATCATCATTTTAAAAGTTTGTAATCTACCCCACCAGGAAATATATTTAGGAGACCAGGATGACAAAAGTTTCTTAACTTTAGTTATGATATGGGATTCATTATAAGTGATAGTATCTGAAACATCATTACAAAACCAGATGACTAGATATTTAATACGAGTAGATTGTCACTTAAAATCGGAATCACCCAGATGAGAAGGGAAGCATACAGAATTTAGAGAGACAATTCTGTTTTCTCTTTATTGAGCGTATAACCAGAAATGACAGAAAAATCTCTAATAATATTAGAGATAGCAGGAATCGCTGATTTAATCTCTTCTGAAAAGATAAGAACATCATCGGCGTAAGCAGCCATTGAAGTGTATGTAAACCAAATTGGAAACCATTAATATTGGGTTGAGATTAATTAGGCGAAGAAGAGGATCAATAGCCCTTGACCCTGCTCGCAAATCAGGCCGCTCCCCACGCCGCGCAGCACCACCACTGCGCCCGTGTCTCTCCCCCCCGCTGAGTTTGCCGCCCCCGTGCCTCCTGTGCGCTGTTGCTCCCGTGTGCCCCCTGCTGGTAACTACTGTCGGTATTTGCTGATTGCTGATTCTGTAGTATTGCTGTAGTTTTATCTGCTGTGTGCCTTCTTGTTTATTGTTTGCACGCCTTTTTTCCTTCTATACCCCGCCCCGATCGCCATCCCGGGCCGCTGCTTCCCTGCGGCCCCGCCCCCTCGCTCGCCCATTGGCCACCCCGCTTCTGCCTCCCAGCTGCTCCCTCCCTCCCATTTCCCCCTTATATGGCGGCCGCCGCGCAACAGTGAGAGCGACTCTTGACCCTGCTCGCAGGTCAGGCTGCTCTCCACACCGCGCAGCACCACCAGTGAGCCCGTGTCTCTCTCCCCGCTGCTGGCGCTAGTTCGCCGCCCTCATGCCTTCTGTGCACTGTTGCTCCCGTGTTACCCCTGCTGGTAACTACTGTCTGTATTTGCTGATTGCTGATTCTGTAGTATTGCTGTAGTTATATCTGCTGTGTGCCTTCTTGTTAATTGTTTGCACCCCTTTTTTCCTTCTGTACCCAGCCCCGATCGCCATCTCCGCCACTGCTTCCCTGCGGCACCGCCCCCTTGCCCTCCCATTGGCCGCCCTGCTCCCGCCTCCCAGCTGCTCCTCCCTCCCACTTCCCCCTTATATGGCGACCGCTGCGCGACATTGAGAGCGACCCTTGAGCCTGCTTGCAGGTCAGGCCGCTCCCCAAGCCGCCCAGCACCACCAGTGCGCCCGTGTCTCTCCCCCGGCTGCTGCCGCTAGTTCGCCGCCCCGTGCCTCCTGTACACTGTTGCTCCCGTATTCCCCCTGCTGGTAACCACTGTCTGTTTTTGCTGATTGCTGATTCTGTTGTATTGCTGTAGTTTTATCCCCTGTGTGCCTTATTGTTTATTGTTTGCACCCCTTTTTTCTTTATGTACCCCGCCCGATCGCCATCCCCGCTGCTGCTTCCCTGCGGCCTCGCCCCCTCGCCCGCCCCGCTCCTGCCTCCCAGCTGCTCCTCCCTCCCACTTCCCCCTTATATGGCGGCTGCTTCACGACAGTGAGAGCGACCCTTGACCCTGCTCGCAGGTCAGACCGCTTCCCACTCCGCACAGCACCACCAGTGCGCCCGTTGTCTCTCCCCCCCCCCTACTGCCGCTATTTCGCAGCCCCCCGTGCCTCCTGTGCACTGTTGCTCCTGTGTTCCCCCTGCTGGTAACTACTGTCTGTATTAGCTGATTGCTGATTCTGTAGTATTGCTGTAGTTTTATCTCCTGTGTGCCTTCTTGTTTACTGTTTGCACCCCTTCTTTCTTTTTGTACCCCGTCCTGATCGCCATCCCCGCCTCTGCTTCCCTGCGGCCCCGCCCTCTCGCCCGCCCATTGGCCACCCCGCTCCCGCCTCCCAGCTCCTCCTCCCTCCCACTTCCCCCTTATATGGCAGCCGCTGTGAGGCCGCGTAGCGGACGTGCCGCTAATGCGCCTAAGGCAAGCCAAAGGCGCGCCTAAGGCAAGTCCGGTTGCGCCTGTCCGTGCCTGGACCGCACCCAGCACCAGAACCCCTGGACCCTGAAGACACCACAACACCCGACTGCACTACGATGCCAGCACCCTCCACGCACTCAACCCCGGACAAGAACACACCTGCTACCGGGCCACCCCAAAGCACACCCACCTGCCGGAACTGCAGCTTCACCAGCATCCGACCCGCAAAACCACCAACCAATGAACCCAACTACGTGAGATGCATCCTTCTCAACAACCGCTCCTTCCGCAAACACATCGTCGAACTCTGGGACCTCCTCGACTTAACCACCTCAGACGTCGCCTTCCTGACGGAGACCTGGCTGAACCCCGCCTCAGCTAGGGTGACCAACCGTCCGTAAATTTCACGGACAGTCCGTAAAATGGACCTCACGTCCGTTGTCCGTGAAGATCCCTCTTAAGGACGTCCTTTGTCTGTAATTTGGGGTGTACAGCGACCTGCACTGCTCACCTTTGTGACGCCTCAGTGTTCTGAGAGAGCTCCCTGCTAGAGGCCCCTCGCACTTCTCTGTGATGAAAAGCAGCCCCTCCCCAGCCTCTCACAGACTGTGATGGACCATTGTCATTCTGTATGCCGACTGATTGTCGCATACAGAAGGACAATGGGCCAGTCTGGGCAGTTAAGGAAGGCATGTGGGGACCCATTTGCAGTTTAGGTAAGTAAGAATAAAGCTGAACACGATGTGTGGTCTAATTTGCAAGGGTGTTTCCAGATTACATGCTGTTTTTATTCACCACCATAAAGTGATTTAGTTTATCACCTTTAGGCAAAGTGGAGGCACGTTATTTCACACTGCTCATGGGCACTGTGCCAGATGTATCATTAGTGTCCTTTATAAAATGCAACTATTTTCAAAGAACATATTTAAAACATTTTGTTGCAGAATGAAAAGTTGGCCCCGTTTAAAAAAACTATCTTGGTGTTGTGGGTTCCTGTTATAACTTGTGTTTCCCTGCAGCTCAGCTGGTATGTATGTCATATAGAATGTTGGATGATTGGAATGTTGCTGTGCTGTGAATGTCAGTTGAGTGAGGGCTGAGCAGCAGGACAGCTGCTCCTGATGGGGTTTCCTTTCTATCTTAACCAATTAACTTAAATAAAGTAACTTGATCAATCCTACATGAAGTATCCATCTTCTCTTTGAGTACAACATTTTGGCGACATTTGGGGACCATTCTGTAAAGAATCAACGCGTGCAACTTAAAGGAAGAAGACTATATAATGAAAACTTCATTGTGACCAAGGAGAGAAGGAAAAGGATAAAGAACCGGTAGCACACAAGTACTGTTGAAGAGGAGAAAAGAAAACTAGAGGTAAAACACTTTAAGTTTGGATGTAAAGTGTGTGTGTAACGCTGGCTGGCAAACAAACCCCATCAGTGACCCCTACATTGGTCGCCCTGAAACCAAGATTTGCTAGAGTGAAAAGAGATAATCTAGTTTTAACTACCAGCAGCAGTGTGGAGTATCACTGTGGTCTGCTTGGTTGCCTGTTTAAAGCTTCTTGGCAAAGTAGAAGAGTTAGCGCTGTAACTGTTAAAAAAAAAACTTTAGCAAGGAAGAAGAGATTAGCGCTGTTACTGTCCAAAAGGAAAATAAAACTTTGACAAGCCAGAAGAGATTAGCTTTGGCAAGGCAGAAGAGTTAAGCGCTGTAACTGTAAAAAAAAAAAAAGGAAAATGAAACTTTGGCTGGACAGAAGAGTTTAGCGCTTAGAGATTGGAAACTTTGATTGGCGTATTGGCATTGCCTGGATATTTTTAAGGGAAAAAAAAGGAAGAAATCGGCACATTGGGTGTAGCGGTGATTTCGAACATTTATTTGAAAGTAAACCAAAAGAAGCCTGGCTCGAGCAGAGAGGCGCGTGCCAACAAAGAACTCACTGTTTGAATCTGTGGAATGGTGCAGTGCGTGGAAGCATCCTTGCGATCCTGAGAGGGGCGCTGCAGGAAGCGGAAGCGGCGTTATCGCGTCGCAAAGAAACGTGGCGGACATCTTGGTAAAGGGGTCGCTAAGCAACTGGAAGCAGGAAGAGGAAGCGAGCGTCACGCCAGGAAGCGGCAGCGACGTAACGACGCTACGTGGCAGCCATTTTTGGTCAGTATTTTGTTACTAGGCAACCCGTTTTAGCGGAGCAACGGTCTTGAAGAGACGTCATGTACATCACGTTTCAGTGAAGGAACATCATTTTAATTGGAACCGGGTGAGTTGAGCGGTAACAAGTGTCGAAGTAAGCAACGCGTTTTGGTGGTACAACGCGTCTTGTGGAGACATCGTGTCTCAGTGAAGGAGCACGATTTTGAATCACAACTCTGTGAGTGAAGTAGCAACAAGCAGTGTTTACAAGAAGTCCTATAGGAAGCTGCGTGTACAACGTTGTTAAGAGTGCAAGACTTATTTCTTGATTGGAAAAGGGGAAGTACCTTATACGAGCAGTATACACAAGTGTCTGCCTTTAAAAAATAAACTGCGAGCATGTAAACAAGGGACAATACCTGTGGTATAACCTGAGGATTATCACTGTAGAAGACAACAAAAACTGTAACTGCAATGGAGAACCATAATGTCATTATGCCGCTGCAGACACTTTGATGGGACAATTGAAGTACAGTGCAACGCTAAGGGTGCTTGAGGATGGGTGTAGTTTGCTGCTGTGTGTGAGTTGAGATCTAGGAGCTGTTTCACATTTGGTGTTGTGTGTGACGTGGTGTCAAGATACTAAGCCACTCATCAGTTTCACTGGTGTTGTGCATATCGTGGGTTTGTAGTGACTTTGTAGTATGTGGTCACTTGGTTATTTGAGGGCATAGCTGTATATGGTCACTCGTTATTTTGTTTTGGTGTTGGTGATTGTTTCACCAAGAGTTGTTCCACAACTGGTGTTGTGTGTGTGTGTATAGGTGTTAGGTGACTCATTAACTCATGTAGGTGGCTATGTAGTATGTGGTCACATGGTTATTTGAGGGCTATGCTGTATATGGTCACTCATTGGTTATTTTGTTTTGGTGTCGGTGATTGTTTCACCGAGAGTTGTTACACAAGTGGTGTTGTGTGTGAGTGTCACACAACAGGTGTTGTGTGTGAGTGTGTCTAGATGTAAGGCGACTCATTACTCATGTTTGTGGGGGCTATGTGGTATATGGTCACCCCTTGGTTGTGTTGTTTGGGTGTTGATGCTAATTTAGCAAGAGTTGTTCCACAACTAATGTTGTGTGTGAGTGTGTCTGGATGTTAGGCGACTCATTAACTCATGTTTGTGGGGGCTATGTGGTATATGGCCACCCCTTGGTTGTGTTGTTTGGGTGTTGATGCTAATTCACCAAGAGTTGTTCCACAACTAGTGTTGTGTGTGAGTGTGTCTGGATGTTAGGCGACTCATTAACTCATGTTTGTGGGGGCTATGTGGTATATGGTCACCCTTTGGTTGTGTTTGTATGGTTGAGTTATGCGAGTACTTGTACTTAGTCTATGGTGTGCGCGATGTTTCCTGATATTTGTTGTGTTAAGTTTGTTCCTTTGTGTCTTCCTTGTTATACTGGTCTGGCCAACTTGTATAATTAGTGGCATAAGGATGTAGGATGAAGATAGTTATTCATTTCAGGAAGTAATGCGCAATGCTTCTTCGACTGTAGTGTGCGGGATGTGTTAAAATCTTTATGTTTGCGTTGTCCATTTGTACTTTGGTGCATTGTTTTAATATCTTTGACTTTGTGTACTAGAGTGCATTTTATTGACAACCATTTTATTGCTTTTTGCAATTGTACCCATAACGAAGGGAGATATGTTATAACTTGTGTTTCCCTGCTGCTCAGCTGGTATGTATGTCATATAGAATGTTGGATGATTGGAATGTTGCTGTGCTGTGAATGTCAGTTGAGTGAGGGCTGAGCAGCAGGACAGCTGCTCCTGATGGGGTTTCCTTTCTATCTTAACCAATTAACTTAAATAAAGTAACTTGATCAATCCTACATGAAGTATCCATCTTCTCTTTGAGTACAACAGTTCCACCTTCCGTCCCAAGCCCTTTCATGGAGGGCCATTCTTGCTCATAAACTCTGCGCAGTATGGGTCTGGTTGCAGCGCTGCCTTTGGCTGCTTTTCATACTTTGATGAGGTGACCGGAAGCACAAAAACTGCAGAAGGACTACACTATATATTCCTCATTTGTTGCTGATTCGAGTCCAGAGTATGGAACGGTGTAAAGATTTTTAGTGTTCCTAGCAAAATAGGAGTTTGTTTTTGGTGTGCTCCCTCTACAGAAAAAAATAAGGCTGTTTTCAAACATTTATTGTTTTTGGTGTAACGCAGTGGCAGTTCTTAAAGGGTCCTGTCTTAAATAGCTTTATGAAGTGCCGGTCCTGCCTCCTGGCTCCATGTTTCCATTCCTGATCTTTTCATTTGCAAACCATTGCTATCTGTTGTGCTAGTCTAAATAGGTCAATGTAAACAATAGTTATTCGTAAAAGCAATCCCAACCAACATGTTAGGTTTTAACTCCTGAGTTTCTATAGTTACCCAGGCCACACACTCTTAAGATACAATACCTACCAATATAGATGACATCCGACTCTTACACCTTGTAGCCCTCATTGTCTTATGTAACATTTGCTATACATTGACTTACACATTTATATGAGACATTGTCACAATATAATTTGTGTGTGATTTAACGCACTTTGACACCCTGCCCTACATACTTGGCATGGAAAGCACTATGTATGGGTTCCAGATTAGCATGCTACTCGCCGAAAGAAAACACTACAACCCCCATAAGGGGTAGCAGCACTATATAAATGCAAACCTTTTTTCCCTTCTCTATCCCTCCACTATCCTTCTCAATCCAAATAATCTGGCTGATATATCCACCACTCAAATTACTTTCATATTTTCACTATACAAATTCACCACTAACCCTTTATGGGTTCCGAAGTAGGATGCTACTCACCCAAAAAGCGCTTAAACACCCCATCAGGGGTAGCAAGCGCTTTGCGTTATAGAAAGCAAATCTTTTTCCCTTCGCTATCCCTCCACTATCCTTCTCAATCCAAATCACTAACATATCCACCACTCAAATTACTGTAATATTTTACACTATACTAGTTTACCACTAATCCTTTATGGGTTCCGGAGTAGCGTGCTACTCGTCGAAAAAGCGATTTGACAGGGATAGTAAGTGCTATAAAATGCAAGTACAATACAATAAAATAAATGAAATACCCATGAGAGAGGGTCTAGGTGAAGGTGAAGGGCCCCATTGGCGGATGGGCCGTACCAGGCATCGGGATTTTCACAGGAGGCTGGAAGGGTAGGAGGCTGGTTTTGTTACTGGGGGCTGGTTTTATAGCAGTGCAGTAGTTTTGAAAGCATTGCTAAGTTCCTTGTATATCCAGCAGTTTTCAGGCAACAATAAAAGTGTCACAATAACTGGTGATTAATGTACCTGCTGGAGAGAGATGGTAGTTTTGTCCAGTAGCAGTTTTGATAAGGCAGAGAGTTAATATGCCTGCTGCAAAAAATGTTTAATGTGCATATCAAAATACAGTATTTTATGTATGCAGCTCACTGGGTTACTGCTTTTGTTACAGAGCTTCTTTAGTTATTGTGTAGTTCATAAATGACAATCATAATCTAGCACAGTGAGCTATGAACTGCCATCAAAGGGATGCTTTGTATAGGTTAGAACGTTATGGCTGTTTCCCAGTCTTTCATTAGCCCAATGTTGCTAAAAAATGCATGTTTGGGTTGAAACAAATTCATGTAATTAAAGTCAATCCTAACCACAATGTTATGTTCTGAATCCTGAGTTTGTGCTTCTTCAGACCAAACACACTTAAAAAATGCCTACCAGTATGGGTGACATGGGCATCCTACACCTTGTAGTCTCCTTTGCCCTGTTTAACATTTTTTATACACTGATTTACACACTTATGATTAATTGTCTCTGTATGTGTGTGTGATGTAAAGTTTTCCGACACATTATACTGGTATGAGAAGCACCATAAAACAAATGAAATGCATGAGAGAGGGCCTAAGAAGAGTTAGAAGGAACTGTTGGTGATAGTGAGAGAATTGTTGAAGAGCCCCAATAAATATTCTCCTATCCTGGTGCACAGTAACGTCATCATTTATTATACTTTAGAAGCTAATACAGCTTAATATCTAATGACAAATGTGTTGTAGAATATACCATGCATTCCCAAATTTTCTTGGGGGTTTGAAAACAAATGCTGTAAGCTGTCAGTATTTTGTAACACTCAACAACCTTTGAATACCTGTAAATCAAATCATACAAATCAAACAGCATTTGTAAAGTGCAATACTGTCACCCCTAAGGGTATCTAGGCGCTGTGTCTCAGTCAAAGAGCCAGGTCTTGAGTCTCATTCTGAAGTGTGCCAGCGAAGGGGCTGTACGGAGCTGGAGGAGAAGGTGGTTCCAGGTCTTGGCAGCGATGTAGGAGAAGGAGAGGATACTGCTGAGGCTGCAACGTATTTGAGGTGTGTGTACGAGGGCGAGTGAAGAGGAGCGCAGGTGTCTAGCTGGTTGGCGGAAGTTCCGTTGATGGTTGAAGTAGGCAGGGTCTCAGTCATGGAGAGCTTTGCAGCCATGCGTGAGAGTCTTGAACTGGCATCTTTTCTGGATTGGGAGCCAGTGGAGGTCGTACGCGAGGCGAGTCAAATTGTGGAGGTCCAGGATGACTCTGAATGCAGTGTTCTATATGATCTGGAGCCTTATGAGGAGCTGGTTGGTGATGCCGGTGTAGAGGGCGTTGCCATAGTCGAGGCGGCTGGTGACGAGGGCCTGAGTTATGGTCTTTCTGGTGTTGATTGGGATCCACCTAAAGATTCTGCTTGTCACACAAAGTGTGTAGAAGCAGGAAGAGGCGACTGCATTGACTTGTCATGTCATGGTGAATTGGCTGTCGTGGATGATGGTGAGGTTGCGTACATGGTCGGTTGGTCGTGTGGTCCAATGTGAAGGTGTTCTTCCCGAAGACCAGTACTTCATTTGTGTCAGAGTTGAGTTGGAGGCAGTTGTCTCTCATCCATTTGGCTACGTTGGTCATGGCGTTGCAGAAGTTGGTTTTGGTATTGGAGGGGTGCTCGGTGGTCGAGAGGATCAGTTGAGTGTCATCGGCGTAGGAGAATATGCTGAGTCCGTGGGATCTGAGGACGTCTGTAATGGGGGTCATGTAGGTATTGAACAGGGTGGGGCTGAGGAAGCATTCTTGTGGGACACCGCATATGATGTCTTTGGTGCGGAGGTGAAGGGAGGCAGTGGGATGCTCTGTTTGTGTCCTGTAAAGAAGGCGGTGATCCACTTGAGGGCGCCTTGGCGTATGTCTGTGTTGTAGAGTCTGTTGATGAGGGTGTTGCAGGAGACTGTGTCGAAAGCTGCGGAGAGGAGTGTTCTGACGTTGTCTGTGGCAGCAATCAGTGAGGTCTCAGTGCTGTGGTTGGCACAGTATCTTGATTGAGAGGCGTCCAGTAAATGGTTTTGTTCCAGGAATTCGGTGAACTGCTGGTTGATGGCTTTCTCAAGAAGTGTGGCCAGGTAGGGAGCAGGAAGATTGGATGATAATTTTTGAGATTGTTGGGGTCAGTGGAGTGTTTTTTTAGGAGGCGTTTGAGGTCTCCGTGTTTCCATCTGTCCGGGAAGATGGAGGAGTTAAGGATGCTGGTGAGTTGCGCGGTTGTAGAGGTGGTTGAGGCTGCAGTTTGTGGGCGTTCCTGAGTGGATGGAAGACATGATGGCTGAGGTGGTCAGGGTGGTGAGTGGTGACCAGGTGGTGATGGCTTGGCTGGTTGGTTGAGGTCATCGGGGTTGAGGGTGGTAGGTTGGATGTTGAAATTGTTGTAGATGGTGGTCTTGCTGAGGAAGTAGTCTGAGATGGGTGGATAGTCTCCATGGCTGTCAGTTTGGAGAAATCTTTGACTATTTTGAAGAGTTCCTTTGTGTGGTTGGCTGTGGAGTCGATGAACTGTGCACATGTCAACAGTTAGGAAACCACAATTGGACCACTTGTTTGTAATTCAGAAGTGTGCTCAAAACAAAGTTTTAATAGGATCAAAACAATCAAGGCACTTTACTTGGTGATGTTCAAATGATACATATTTGCTGAAACCACATTTCCAAACATTATTATTTGTGCGCTATATGGTTTTATCAGTAAAACTGCATGTTGGCATTGTTCTTCTGTTTCAAAAGAAAATGTTCTGTATGTAAAAGACAGTGTCCCCTTCTGACCCACAATACTGCCCCAACAACGTATACAGTTACTAGTCTATAGCACATTTCTGTGCATTAGTGAGAATCTGCAGTTTAAACCTTACAGAAATGGAACAGCCCAATCATATATAGGTAAAATAAGGAGGGCTGATATATGGCTAGCCAGGACATTATATAGTAATGTCAACTACTATCTAATCGTTCTGGCCCACAATAATGCCATACCACTCAGCAGTGTGCAGCCAAGCATAGCTCATGCAGGGTCGTTAATAACTCTGTTTTCCTGCTTCATGCTCTTACACTCACATAAGACCTGTGCGCTACAGGTCTTATCCATCACTCAGTTCTGTACCAGCCCCATAACCAATCATCACCAGCTGAACAGAAATTAAATACCTGACGCGATCTGACACATAATGCTGGCCACTCGGAGGACTGCATTCTAGTCCAGCACAGCAGGTCCCCAATTAGTTACATTTTATGCGTGCTGCTTCATATTTCACAATGGAACTCAGAAATGAGATGCTAGTAACTAAGTCCATCCATCCAACCAGTTCTCTCACCAAACATGCCTTCCCAGGCGCATGAACTGTAAACAAAATATCAGACTGGACAACCAGCGCAGTAACCATATAAATAAATCATATGAAATACCACAAAAACACCTACCCAGTTGCTCAAAATTGTACGAAAAACTGTGACGCGCACAATTGCCTCAACCTACTCTAAAAATATTTTGACTTGTACTTATATTGGTTGTCTATTTCCTTATATATTATTGTAAGACCTCCTCTGATACGTCTGTAAAAAGTACCTTTTGTCCCAAAGTTTTGTCCTGAATTTTGACCTTCTGTCCTGAATTTTTGTCCTGAATTTTGACCCTTTGTCCAGAATTTTTACACTCCCCGTCCTGAATTTGCACCCATGCTAGTTGGTCACCCTAGCCTCAGCACCCGAAATCGCCGTAGCCATCCCGGAAGGCAACAAGATCTCCCGCAGGGACCGCACCAACGGAATAGGAGGTGGGATTGCCATCGTCCACAAGAACACCCTCAGAGTCTCGACCATCACTGACGACACCCTCAGCACTGTCGAACACCTGCACTTCCAGATCCACACCGACCCCAATACTACCCTCAGAGGTACCCTCATCTACAGACTCCGTGGACCCAGACCACAGTTCAGCGACTCCATCGCCGACCTCATCAGCATCCACGCCCTCGCCTCCACATACTACATCCTCCTTGGGGACCTGAATTTCCACCTCAAGAACAACAATGACGTTAACTCCGCCACCCTGATCGACAACCTTGCCAACCTCGGACTCAAACAGCTTGTGACGACATCCACCCACGCCACCGCTCACACGCTTGACCCCATCTTCTCCACAAGCCCCCACGTCTCCTTCAACCACACCACCGAACCCCACTGGACTGACCGCCGCTGCATCCATTTCACCTTCAGGAAGCCCACCACACACCACCGCACCCAACAGATGCCTTGTTGCTGCTGGGACAAAGTCACCGAAGAGCAGCTATCCACCACCCTCGCCCAGAGCCCACCAGCCGACCCCACGAAACCCAACACCTCCGCTCTCAACCTCCGACAGTGGATCGATGACTGCAACAACACTCTCGCTCTGCTCAAGACATCCTCCAACAGCCACACCAGCAAGAAAACCACCTGCTTCACTGAAGACCTCCAGGCCTCCAAGCATACATGCCGGAAACTGGAGAAGAACTGGCTCCACGAACGATCACCAGACAACTACACAGCCCTCAAGAACGCCACCCGCAGAACCACCAGGAGGACTGCTTTCAAGGACCGCCTGGATAACAACACACCCAACAGCAAAGAGCTCTTCAGCATCGTGAAGGAACTCTCCAACGCAATCCCAATCTATTAATTCCTTTGTCCCTGCGGGGGTGGGATGAGCAGTATTACAACAGTACTTGACAACTACGTCTGGCACTATTTGACACTAGGGCATGCTTGACTGGCACTACTGGGCCACGTGGCTGTCTGCACTGGTTATATTATGTGTGCTCTCTATGGCCACACTGAGTGTTGCCTTTCTTACTAGGAAGTTCCTGCATCCTCTATGTGACATTTGACAAATGACGGACCTGGGACTAACAGTCATGTTGCTCCATTTGATTTGTGTCATGCTATATACAAGTCAAGATTTTGTGCTGACTAGTCTGCTTGATATTGCTCGCAACTTTATTGTCCTCCATCATTCTGTGTACCTGTATGACCGCTTTTTCTTTATTTCTATTATGGTTTATCTTTTACTTTCTTGTTTTCTAAAAAGCAAAAATGTATTATCGCTATGTGTCAATCGGATAGTTTGCAATCCCACTGTACTGTACCACACTATTGGCTTTACCACCGAACGCTTTTCATTTATGTAAGAAATAACTCAATGTGTGTAATCATTGGATTGCTATTTTGTGTAATAAACAGATTTACAAAAAAAAAAATAAAGGAACTCTCCAACCCCAGCTCCAACACCAACGACATCCCCCCTTCACAGCACCTGTGAGATTCACTGGCCACCTCCTTCCACCGCAAGATCGTCGACATCCACGACAGCTTCAACACCATGACTGCCCCGCCAACCACCGAGACCTCCACCCCCACGACCACCAGCCACCTGATTGCCTGGTCCAACATCAACGACAATGACACCATCAAGATCATTAACTCCGTCTGACTCATGTCCACACCACGTCTTAAACAAAGCCAGCACAATCATCGCTCCCCATCTCCGAAAAGCTATCAACATCTCCTTCGAGACAGCAGCCTTCCCAGAGAGCTGGAAGCACACCGAGATCAACGCCTTACTCAAGAAGCCCAAGGCGGACCCCAAGGACCTCAAGAACTTCCGTCCCATCTCCCTACTCCGGTTCCTGGCGAAGGTCACCGAGAAAATCGTCAACAAAAAACTGACCCGCTACCTCGAGGACAACAACATCCTGGAACTATCCCAGTCCACGCTCCGCAGCAACCACAGCACCAAAACCGCCCTCATCGCCGCCACCGACGACATCAGGACCCTGCTCGACAACAGACAACCAGCAGCCCTTATCCTCCTGGACCTGTCAGCCCCCTTCGACATGGTCTGCCACCGCACACTACGAATACGCCTACATGGCGCCAGGATCCAAGAGAAGGCCGTGGACTGGACCACATCCTTCCTCTCCGGCAGAACTCAGAGGGTCCTCCTCCCACCCTTCCGCTCCACCGCCAACGAGATCATCTGCGGCATTCCCTAAGCCCATCGCTGTTCAACATCTTCAAGTGGATCCCCACCGAAAAGAGAAGAACAGCCATCCAGGCCCTCGTCACCAGCAGGCTGGACTACGGAAACGCACTCTACGCAGGAACATCAACCAAGCGCAAGAGACGGCTGCAACGCATCCAGAACGCCTCGGCACGACTGATCCTCGACATCCCCAGCCGCAGCCACATCACACCCTACCTGAGAGACCGACACTGGCTCCCCGTCAACAAGAGGATAATCTTCAAGCTCCTCATCCACTCACACAAGGCCCTCCACAACGCCGGCCGAGCGTACCTCAACAGACGACTCTGCTTCTACACCCCTACCCGCAAGCTCTGCTCTGCCGCCCTCACCCTCACCACAGTCCCCCGTACCCTAAGAACGACCGCCTGTGGCAGATCCTTCTCCCACCTCGCCGCCAAGACCTGGAACACCCTCCCCACCAACCTACGGCAGACCCAAGATCTACTGGCCTTCAGAAGACTTCTGAAGACCTGGCTCTTCAACCATTAGCAGCACCCCTCCCTCCCCCCAGCACCTTGAGACCCTCACCGGTATGTAGCACGCT
This sequence comes from Lissotriton vulgaris, assembly GCF_964263255.1. Lineage (NCBI taxonomy): Eukaryota > Metazoa > Chordata > Amphibia > Caudata > Salamandridae > Lissotriton > Lissotriton vulgaris. The sequence continues at coordinate 1,601,962,474 of NC_141693.1, read as the reverse complement.
TAACAAATGTCCTGATTGATTGATTGAATAGATAAAAGAAAAAGAAGGGGTGAATGAGGACACCCTTGTCTAGTACCTTGACAAAGACTAAAGAAAGAGGACGTTGTACCATTAATCCTAATATTAGCTTTTGGTTGCTTATAGAGAGCCATAACCATATTATTAAAGGAATCACCAAGGTTATGGGATTCTAACACTGATTGTAAAAAGGCCAAGAAACCTTGTCAAAAGCCTTTTCGTCATCAAGGGCAATTGCCGCTGAAGGCAATGAAGACGTTTTGCTAAGATTTTTGCAAAGTTCTTTGCTTCCATATTTAATAAGGAAATAGGACGGATGTTTTTGGGTTGAAGTGATCCTTACCTTCTTTTGGTATGACTACAATAGTAGCCTCAGCAGCCGTACCTGAAACTTTGCAAGAAAGACAATAGTTATCGAAAATCCTCTTAAGATATTTAATTATGGACAAAATAGATGTTTTATAAAAGGCAATAGGGAATCCATCAAGTCCGGGAGCTTTCCCAGAACGCATAGTCTTAATGGCTTGAATGATCTAATCAGTATAAATTGGTTTCCCCAGCTTGATCATATCTGCCTGTGAAATAGTATTAGTAGGGAGAGAATTAAGAAACTGTTGACAGGAACTCTTAGTGCATTGATCCCAAGGTGTATATAGATTTTCATCGAATTCCCGAAAAACCCCAAGAATTTCTTGGGTATGAAATTTTTCTGAGGAGCCAGAGTTATCCGTAATATGAGTAGTATTGGTATTGGTATTCTGATATTTTAGAGTAGCAGCTAATAACTTGCTAGCCCTATTCCGTAACAATAATTGACAGGATTTTAGGGCATGCACTCCACTATAAACTCTTTTGATAACTATGGAATTAAAAGAATATTTTAAATGTTTTATATCCTGTAAGAGCAATTTATCATTAGTGTGCCTGTATAAATCCTCTTTACCTTTAATGTCATCGCACAAAGACTAAAGAGACTTCCTATTCCTTTGGCCATTTTTTAATAATGTGACCTCTTATAGTACACTAAAACGCGTCCCACAGAACCTTTGGAGAATCCACTGAGGTTTCATTATCTTTAAAAAAAGTTGAAATCTCAACATTGAGTTCTTTGACCTCATCATCATCTTCTAAAATGTCTTGTTTTAGACGCCCATTACGAGAGCCTTTAGTATCTGTAAGATTAAGGATGGTTAGAGACACTGCAGCAAGATCAGAAATAACTATGGAGTGAATCATAACATTTATGGTATGTTGTAAAAGAGAAGCGTCAACTAGAAGATAATCAATACAAGAAAAACTACAATGTGGAGAAGAGAAAAAAAGTCAAATCGCTCCCCATGGGATTGTGCAATCTCCATGCATTTAGAAGATGATGAGACAAGCACATATTAAGCATATGTTTGAATGACCTAGTAGATGGCAATTTAAAAGCAGAGTGTCTATCTAAAAAAGGATCCAAGGGAAGATTAAAATCTCCTCCAACAATTGTTTTTGCATTCTGAGCAATATCAGTAAGTTTGTTTGTTTATCACTCGCCAGAAAAGTGGATCATCAATGTTTTAAACATATAAATTCATAACATATTAATCATCCGAGCCATTAGTCAGATGAGTAAGTAACCATCTACCGCTGGTATCATGTTCAGCTGCAACTATAGATAGACCAGAATTTTTAGATATAAGAGTGATAACCCCATTTTTCTTTCCTAAAGCTTCGGAGGATGTAACATCTAATACCCAATAAAAAGTGCCTCTTTAAAACCTATCTTAGTCTCTTGAAGTAGGACCACGTCACCAGATAAACTCTTACAATAATCTAAAATCTTGACCCTCTTAGCAGGGTCGTACACACCCCTAACATTAAGGGAAACTACATTTAAGCTGTGCATTGATATATATGGAACCTTTAAAATATATGATTCTGATAAAAGGGTGCAAGGGCAATTAACATATAGATAAAAACTAAAAGAGATGAAGCAGATGTCCCAGAAAGAAATTGTAGATAAAGAAAAGGGAAAAAGAAAAAGAGGAAAAAAGAGGAATCAAATGCACTTCAAGACAACACAGAGTAACAGCAAAGTCATGCCCCACCAGGGGATGTCTGTAAGAGACAAATTGCATGAGGGAATCAACGTGGAGTAGCAACAGCAACGGCTACCAACAGCGGTATAGACAGCTGGAGAATGAATAAACTGCAGAACAGTGGAACTAGTATTATCAACACAAATGCATAGCTATATCACATATATGTTTAGTTAATAACAATAAATAGCATGAGACTGAATAAATATATAATATAACTGGAATGACTAAAAAGAGCTGGCATTTCATTAGCAAATAAAACATGACTATAATGCGATATAAATAACATGCATATATATGTTTCAACCAATATATAAAGTTCGTTCAGATAAGATTTGAAGAGGTATGCACAATATATAAAATTAATAGCGAACTATAAAAAAATATTAACCTACGTATTAATAAAATAACTGAAAAAAAAATAACATTAATTATAGCACAGAAAATACGGTGGATCATAAAAGATTAGAAAAGATAAAACATAGTATATAAAACATGTCACCAAACTCCCATAGATGAAGATGATATACTTACCGAGAAACATTAATGGAACGTCTATCATAAAATATAATTTCATAAACAATTCCATCATTACTGTAGTAACATAAACATTGTAGATTAAGCACATTTAAGAACCTAGATCAAAATTGATCAAATAAATTATGAATTGATACATATAATATTATTGGATAGATAAAAATTAACATTTCATTGGTGAACAGTAATATTAATAAATAATATATGGTATGTAAACAAACTATATAGAAAACAGAGGGCACAAATAAACAATAGAAATAGAAAACTGGTAGAAAGGGAGTAGAATGCTAACGTGTATCAACTAAGTAGGCCGACCTTAACCAATGCATATCTGTAGTACACTAATTTCAAAAATAACTAAATATAGCTCACGGTATTACATACTACTGTATAAAGTAATATCAATTAGTAGAGTGTGGCTGCGTTAAAGTGAGAAAAACAAACTCAAGAGAACTGGCAAATACCAACCTATATGGAATCCTATAATAAAGGAATATTCAGTGATATTACCAAAAGCTGACCCACAATAACACAAAAACAGAAGGGGTTAAGTGGAAAAGCATTTGAAATAGGCCAGGACAGTAAAAACAGATCATCAGGAGCTGGAAGTACCCGGATGAGAGTCTTAGTCCATCTGAGATTCAGATTGATTATCCAAGAACCTCGAAAGATCTAAAGGCTCACAGAAAACCTGCAGACAGCCTTTGAAAATGATACGGAATCTTGAAGGCCCAGCAAAGGAGAATGGAATATTCATATCAGAGAACCTTTTATGAAGATTCAAGATGTCTTTACTACAAATTACAGTGTCTCTGGCAAAATCCTGTGAAATAGAAATTCTATGACCATCCAATTGTATTATCTTGATTTTCCTAATTTGTGACAGAATTTGATCTGTATGTTGATGAAGCAGAGGTTTAAAAATCAATGGCCTTGGAGAAGACATAGTTCTGGGTTTGAATGATGGAACTCTGTGAGCGCCTTCTATCTCAAAGTCTTTTGTGAAAGAGAGATTTGGGATCCAAGAAAGCAAAAAGTCAATCACTGAAGGAGTAGAATTTTCACTCCCCTCCGGTAATCCAAAAATATGGAGATTACTTCTACGATTCTGATCTTCCTGTTTTGTTAAGTCTCTCCATAAAGAAGTAATGGAACGTTCCAAACTTTGGATGTCTTTTGCTTGTTTGTTTGTAAAATCTTCAATGTTACTTAATCTTGTTTCAGCATTAGATACACATAATTTCAAGTCATTACAAATTGCTATCACCTCCACCTGAAGTAGATCTGTATTAGTTTTGGTACTTTGAGCCATATCATATACAGAATTAAGCTTAAGTAATATAGATTCTAAAGTTGATATATAGTATAGCTCCCTATGACAAGATCAATGGACTATTTAGAGAAGCAGCACACAGTACCTCTTAGTCAGCATAAAAAATAAGCCATTGTGAGGAGTTTAGAAGACAATTTCAGCTATTATCACCGTAAAATAACTGCAGCAATGGCCACCAGTACAGAGCACCAAAACCGCCGAAATACTACATGTGTAGTAGCCCGCCAACATTGATTTATATCTCAAGAATAAAATTGTGGCCATTCAAAAGGAATTATTTCACTTGATAAAGTTCCTATCAGCGACCGCCATTTTGTAATTACTTATGAATTTGCCTCAGGGGTCACCAAAGTCATACTCCAAAAGAGGCAGCCATAATCCCGACTATCCAGCTGAGGGCTTGGCCCCGGTTTACACGCACCTCACTGATGATCCTTGGGAGGATTACAATGTAGATCCTCAGGGGCACCCAGACCTAGACCACGTTCCCATCAGGGGCTTCCTGCCAGATGACACCATGGCCTACACATAATTATTCAACATGCGCCCGCCTCTTATAAGGTGTAAATATATGTCACACAAGAGGATGACAGTTTTTTGGTCGAGATGCTTACCAAAACAAAAAGGTCTCTACAATACCTCCCATACTCAAGGGATGATGAAGTGATCAACACTAACAGTTCAAGGTTCGACCCTTTGGCGTCATCACAGGCCCACGGGTCTTCACCAAGTGCTTAATGGCGGTAGCTATTCACCTCAGTAGGGAAGGAAATCCTGTCTTCTCCTACCTAGACGACGGCCGATCAATAGCGTTAGCAGTTAAAATGCCTAGCCCACACCCAGGCCATCATTTCCCTCTTACACAGCCTACGGCAGTGGTTCCCAAACAGACTTCTGGACACCCCCTCTTAATCATTACTGGAACCCGGGGATCCCCGCTGAATTATTATAATATTCCTTATAGGAATGATTGCCTCATGGCTTGCCATGGCGTGCACGCCAGCCTCCATATGTGCCTGCTTTAGGAGTGCCTGTCAGGCCAGTGGTCACAAACAGAGGATCAGTTGGAAGCTCTAGTATGGATAGGGGCCTGCACCCATAACTCACTGCAGTGGACGAAGAGCAACAATCTGTTGCAGGACAGGCCCTTCACAGACCCAGTTCCTCAGGTAGACTGGAGACCACATCTCAATGAAAAGACAGTTTAGGGTTTGTGACCACCACCTCATCATCAAGTTCGCCACATCAACCACTTAGAACTGTTAGACAGTCATCTAGCTCTCAAAATCTTTGTTCAACAGATTCCAAGCAAAGTAGTTCTTGTGTGCACAGACAACATGACTGCCATGTTCTACCTACAAAAGCAGGGGGAAACATTCCCCTAAGCTGCCAGCCCTAGTGCAGAGAATATGGAGTTGGACCATCCATCAGCTAGTACATTTCCTAGTGGAGTATCTTCCGGCATTGACAACGACTTTGCCGACCTGCTCAGCAGGGCACAGCAACAAATTACTCCCTTTCTTTCACAAATGGGCATCCCAAACATAACCTTTTTGCCACGTATAATAAAGCAAAAGGCCCAAACTTCGCCACCAAGTTTCCACACCCCCAATCCATGGGTAATACTGAACTAGTCAGGAATCGATGTGTACACTTTTCCTCCTCGTCCATTGATACCCTACATGGTCAGGTAGCTGAGACAGACATCCCTCAACCTCATCCTGGTTGCTCCAAAGGGGTCCAGACAAGCAAGGTTCTCAACCCTTCTGGAGATATTAATCTTCCTTCATAAGAAGCACCCCAATTAGCCAGACCTTCTTACTTAAAAACACAGGAACGTCAGTCACTAAGACCACAAGCAGCTCAACTTGGCAATTTGGCTCCCGAGGTCCTAGAGTTTAGTTATCTTGGCCTACCTCAAGAGTGCATGGACATACTCAGGAAACATCTGTTATTCTGCTTAATGAAAGCGTTGTGTCCACTACTGTACTCCATACCAAGTCAACCCTCTTATGCATTTTATTTTTGGACAGCTCCACGCCATGTGAAGGAAATCAGCGTCGTTCAGGATTCTGGACATATCTGGGACAGCTCAGCTCAGTGTATGTAGCATGGCATTCAATCTGTGGGGTGTGATGTATGTATAGTGCAGGTAGCTGAACTGGGAATACTTTACCCCAATGCAGGCATCCCACTTGGCCTTCAAAGCAGGTAGATTGTCTAGCAACATGATAAGTGTAGTTTTGTACAACCAGGAGACCAGGTGCTGACCCTCACCAAAAGTATGCAAGGTTTGCACTTGGTCGTGGACACATGGTTCCAGTTCCACATACCACAGGAGATGTCGTAATACTCTGGTCAGAACCCTATAGGTCAGGAATGAGTGCCAAGTAAATTATCTCCGGCCATGATCTCTTCCAGGGTGAGGAAGGAGCCTTCTGAGTAGCTGTCCCCCAATGTCTCCACTCCCACCTCGATTCAAAGCTCCATCTATCGGGCGACGAAGTGGCCCCTCTTACAACTGGCACACCCACCAGTGGCATTGCAGGGTCAAACAGAGTGGCAGATGCCACCCGGCGATGTCTCCCCCGCCCCCGTAGCAAAGGGCAATGCAGAGCAAGCATAGTTTATGAGGGGGATTGAGTAGTAGTAGTGCCGGCAGTGCTCCCTCCATGCTTGGGACCCCAAACTCCCCCCATCTCTGCAAGTTGAGTCCCACCAACCAGGGGATGATCCACTGTATCTGTGCAGTGAGATAGTACATTTAAGAGGACGGCCTCCCTGATTTCCGGCACCGAGAAGGGGTTGTCCAGTTCCTCTCACTCCTCCAACAGCTGCGGTGGCTATACCCTATCGAGGAAGGTGCCCAAGATCTCATCAGCTATAAGGTCACTGGCCTCAAATATCTTCTGATAATCCTGTAAAGACTTAATGGATGCCAGTTTGAGAGTAGCTCATTTGTCCTGTGGACCGGCAACTTGGGTAATAGGGCTTTCATTGTCTTCCTAGCAGGTCACCCATGCCGACAACTTGCCATTGTGTCCTCCGCGGGTGCAATATATTCCTGGCCGCATAAGGAGTGAAGCTTCTCCCGCTCTACCCATAGGGACTGCAGGATGTCAGGGCAGTCCGGAGCCTCAGTTTCCCGCCGCCAGATTTCACCCCCCAGAGTGGTCAACTCAGAGCGAAGTGAGCGCTCCTTGACCACTGATTGGCTTAGGCAGTGCCCTCATATCACAGCTTTAAAGACATCCCATATAGTGTTCATATGGGAGGTGGTATGTGCATTTGTGGAGAAGTAGTCAGTAGTCCTATCTTCCAGGGTGTCCTTGAAGGTGGGCTCATACAGAAAGCTGGTGGAAAGCCTCCAGATGGGTGCCGCCTCCAATGGAGCTCAAGCAAGAGAGGGTTATGGTACAATATTATACAAACTAGGAATTTGGTGTGCCCAAAATGGCAATGAGCCTAATAGTTTGTCTAGGCGTGCGAGTAAATCATGTACTGGGGAGTAAAAGGTAAATTCCTTTTGCCCGATGCCCCACCAACTCCCTGAAACTCTGTGCCAACCTTCTCTCTGGGGAATCAGCCAGTGTAGGGACAGAGGGGTTGAGGTCAACATCCGCAAACAGTTGTAGTAGTCCTACAGTAATGTTGGGGTATCAAGAACCATGTGTGTGGATCCTGGAAAGGTTATCCAGGAATTGTGGCTGTTCCATTTTCGAGGTGTAGATACTTCCATTTCATATGTGGAGACTATTTAGTATTCTAACTATGATGACATACCATCCCTCGTCACCAACATATTTCTTTAAGATTTCTAAAGGGACCCCTTGCCGAACTCAAATCAGCACTCCCCTAGAGAAGGCGGAGTAGCTTGTCGCATATATGCATCACCTCCAGCTTTTCTGTAACTTAGGTGTCCCAGTTGCCCTGTGAAGCGTATCTCGTGTAGGAGGGCTAAGTCCACTCCCCTCCGCTTCAGGATAGACAGTATTTTGTACCGCTTTTTTACAGACACCATGCCACGAACATTCCAGTTAAGAAAGGAAAATTGCATCAATCTCTCCTTCCCACAATGTGTGGCGGGAGTATCCCATCAGCACCACTCCTCCCCATCTGCCCCCAGTTTCCACCCCACCCGCCCCTCTCAAGTGTAATGTTGCATGCAACCAAATAACCACACAACGCTATTTGTGGGGTTCCACGTGTTTATTCAGTGTAGAACTCAGAGAGCACTGAGCCTGCACCTTGCTCTGCTCTCGTACTCGCGCTAATGCCGCGGACTTGATCACCGCTCTGCCCCTTCGGGTTAGTCTTACCGCGGTGGCCATTGTCTCTCTCACTGGAGTCTCTGCTCTGGCCCCCCCCTGGTTCGGCGTGGTCAGGCTCTCCCTTGGACCCCTTGAGCTCATCTCCTTCTCCGTTCTGGGACTTCCTCTGTTGTTTCGCTCCTCGCCAGGTTCTTCTCCTGCCATGCTTGCTTCTCCATCAAGCCATCCTTCTTCTACTCTAGGCTCTCCCGTGATGTCAGATCCTCTTCCGGCTTGGTTCCACTGTAGCACTTTATTGCATCTTGCCATGCGGTCCTGTGACCACACATTTCCGTCACTCAATAGAGCGGCCCTATCATACACTTCCTTCACCTGCAACGGTTTGCTGTACTTGCTGTCGCCCTTCATTTGCAACATTGCCAGCTTCACTCGCACCCATTCTCCTTCCTCCAGACCTGTGTCTCTTACGTTCCGCCGTTTGTCATAGTGTTTGGCATATATAGCTTGGGATTTCTCCAGGTTTGCCAGGACCACTGCCAGAGACCACTGGCTCACTATGGTCTTCTCCTTCCATACTCTATTGTCCTTCGTGAAAGGATCACGGCCTCTCAAGATTTGGAAGGGGCTGTATCCTGTACCTGTGGGGGTGATCCTGTAGGCCCACATCATTTTCCAGATTTCCTTCTCCCAGTCCTTGTTGTTTGCTATGGCCGCCTGCACCGACCCCATCACCACACGATTGAATCGTTCCACCTGACCGTTGCCCGCTGGGTGGTAGATCGACGTGTGCTTGGAGAGGATGCCATTTCTTTCCATGAAGTTATTCATTTTTTCCGAAGTGAACTGCGGACCATTGTCGCTTAGTGTCGATTTGGGGATACCTTCTCTCAGGAACGTGTCATCCAGGAAATTCAAGATCGTCTCTGGGTCCATTATTTCATCCACCCTCATCTCAGGCCATTTTGAGTATCTGTCTATGATGACACACAAACGGTGGGTTTATAATGTTCGTTTAACTCCTCTATGGCATGTGCATACACATCGTCATCCGTGCTTGCTCGTGGTTTGGGTACCAAGTTCTTGAAAATCCTTAACCCCTCCGGGCCTAGATTGTGTAATAGTATTCGTCTCTTCCGTTTGCTGGAGAACTTCTCTTCCTTCTCATCCTCCAACACCTCAATGAAGTTGTCTATGTAGTCTCGCCAATCCTCCCACTTCATGAGAGGTTCCCCTGGTTTAGGTAGGAACTGTACGGGGGCCGTCGCTGACGCTGTTTGCATGCTCATCTTTTCACGCTTTTCAGTGGCCGGTGTGTCTCCGTGTCTATTGGGGCTCCCTGGCGCGCTGTTCTCCTCCCGATAGTCTGTCTGTGACTCGGGGGACCCTTCTCCTGCCCCTTCGTTGAACCTTGAGGTAGCCAGCTCTCCTGCTCCCCGTTGTGTCGCGTCGTGGGGTGCCCCGACCGATGTGCTCCCTTTTCAGTACTGTATCCTGCCCCTGTTCTGGGGTCGCCTACCTTCCCGGGGCTGTGGGCTCTGCCGCGCGTCCTTCACTGTGCCTTGTTGTTTCCTGGTGGCCTGTGACGTTGTTTTCATCAGTTTTGTGGTTTCCCTAGCGTTTTTTTTCTTTTTCTCTTCGTTGTGGGGCGTTGCATGGGTTCTTCTGCCTTCTCACCCCGTCCTCGTCGCCATTGTAATGTTGCATGCAACCAAATAACCACACAACGCTATTTGTGGGGTTCCACGTGTTTATTCAGTGTAGAACTCAGAGAGCGCCGAGCCTGCACCTTGCTCTGCTCTCGTACTCGCGCTAATGCCACGCTAGGATGCGCGTGCATCCTAAAATGGCCGCCGCCGCACGTTGCGTGGGTACGCAACGTGCATACACTAGACCGCGCCACTACATCAAGGAGCACACAACCAACCAGCCAAGCTCAAGCATTGGTCAGAAAATCAATAACAGTTCCCATCACCCTCCATCCAGACCCAGGTAGCAATGGCTCTCTGGCCAAAGCAAAAATCAAAACATAAGTAAGTACGTGGTCGAGCACCTCAATTGTGCGGGGCTGCTCACACCTCTGCTCGTTAAGCATATTTTCGTGTCCTGCCGCATGTGACCTCCGCCACCTGCAGCAAAGTTCGGGCTTACCTCCAATGACACTAGCCCAGATCTACCAACCCTCAGCCGCAGAACACCTCAATCTGCCTGCCAGGCCGTCATAGGCTTGGTGTGGTTCCGGACCCCCCACAGTGCCAGATGCCGAGGGCTCCGTCACATGCAGCGGGTCTCGCTTCTCCCCTGCTTAGTCATGGCGGCCATGCTCTAGTCAGGCATTATACATGCGGGCGCTGCTTCATGAATCTGTCTCTGCTCTTTTGGCACAACATTCAATTCTTTGTGGCTGCACCTGATCGTGGCGTATTCAGGAACATTGTACCCCCTGATTCAGTAGCCAATGGCAGCCTAAATACAGAATATTTGAAGTATTTGAGACCCCGGCTGGCAGTCCTGCATTAGAGTGCAACTCTCTTGCCGTGTGCAATCCCTGGTCGTCCCCTCCTTAGGTGTTCTGGACACCCTTGTTTTGACCCAGTGGTCAGCCTTCTTACCCAAATCATGAGGAGAGACTAACCCTTAGCCCATTAAGTACTGATGCAATTTTTCAGAAGTGCAGTTACTTAACAGATGCTCTTTAATTATCAAATTATAGAGCCAATTACAGTCTTGCACCTTACTTCCTTTTAACTGGCCACTTAGTGTTCTGAATAATCTACCTAGGATTGACACAAGGTTTTGTGAGTCTCCCTGAACTTTATTCTGTACTCTTCAGTGGTGAGTCTAAAGCCCTCAATCAGGCTATACTTCATGACATCTTAAGACTCAGCATCTTTCTCATTAAGTACCAGGAGTTTGGGGCATGGCCAAGATGGCGGCAGGAGCACATAAAAGCAAACTCTGTCCCAGCGCCAACTTGATCCAGACCTAACGGGCTAGTTCTTTACCCCACTCCAATGTAATACGGGGATAGTGACCCCCTAAAGCATTCCTGACAGCTGCGGAGGTGTGAAGGGTGCACACACTGGTCAGCACACCCAGCATCTGGCATGGAGACGGCCGCACCAAACACATCTGGGAAACCGAGCAGGATCAGGTGACTGGACGGAGGCAGCAGTGTGTTTGACCCCAAGGGAGCGGCACTTACTCTGCTGTGTTGATAGACTGGAATTTGCTATCCAACATTGGCTGTGATGGGGCATGGTGACCGTCACCTCTCCCACTGACAGAAACGGAGGCAGTGCACTGACAGCTCAGCGAAACTACTTGGGTTGCAACTCACAATGCTGGGCCCCAGAGAACTTGTTGTTGGCACCTGAGCGGGAGCAGGACAGCTCCTAAGACCACCCTCATAGCAGCGGAGAATCCCTTCTGCATCACTAGCTTGGCTGAACAGGCGGTGGTGGCCTAGTCTGGCCTGAATTACATATGGAACTGCGAGGAGGGGCATGATGCAGAGAGGTGCAGCCGGTCCTGGAAGACTTGAGACTTGAGCTCATGTGAGGAGCAGAGGTCCTCCCATAAACTCTGGTGAGATAAGTGCAAATCTTCCTTTGCAACAGACTCTAAATGGGGATTGTGGCCTGCGAGGGGCCTTAGGGGTGGTGAAGCCTTTCTATGGTGGACCTGCTGAGATCGCTGACTGTCCTGGGAGGACTTGGTACCTGGACCCACATGGGGACCGCTGAGCCCCCTGTAATTACCTATGGGATGGCTGTAGACCCCTTTTGCCCCCGCTGAGGGCCCCTTTGACCCCATACTCTACCCCCAAACCTACTGGTGAGGACCCATCACCGTAACCAGAGAGGGCCTGGGCCGGGCTGAACCACACAGGCAGTCGATTGAGCCCTCAGGGCACTCAGCCTTGGGCTCATGAAAGTGAGTGGGACGTGGTAAGCTCACAGACCTGTAACTACACCTACAGGATCATTTTGGACTTGCGAGTGAGCACCTGCAGCCATTGACCTGGGGGGGCTCTGGTCATGCTGGATTGCAGCTATGGCAAGGCCTCCATTAAGGTGACCACATGTGACTTTGTCAGCTGGGCCGTAGGGGGATACAAATATGCATTAGCCCTGAACAATTTACCCAAAGTCATCGGACTGTGGGGGCATGAATTGCTAGTGGGATGTTACCCTAGATAACCCTGCCACAAAGAGGCTCAAAGGTAGTGTGAGTGAGCTGGACACCGCACAGCAGTTGCCGACTGGGACAGTATTGGTGGGAGTGAGAAGCAGGAATGGAGCCGAGCGGCCCCTATCACCTGGGGGCCATTAGGTACACCATGATGGTTCAACATAGAGCTTGAAAACTGGTGAGGCGCTTCAAGCCACCCCTTACAATGCGATACACTCTTCACAGACAGGGGTGCCTCTCAGCGCAGAGCACGTAATGCACAACACCAACACTAAGTTTGCTGAACTTCTTTCTGCTGGGCAAAGTTTGAAGATGACGTTGGACTCTACCTTAGACATGTTGGTCATTGACATGGGACAAATGCTAGATGAACACAATAAACTAGAGGAGAAGGTGGTCGCTCAAGAATCGGCCATATCAGAACTGCATTCTGCAATGTCGAAGACAGACACACAGGCTCTGGCACTCCAACAGGAAGTAGAAATACTGATGCGGCAGGCGGATGATGCAGAGGGCCAGTCACACCGCAACAACACCCACAAATTGGGATTGCCGGAGAAGTTGGAGGGGTCGAGCATGGACCTTTAAGTGTCCAATGACTAGCACAGACAGTGTTGGGGGGCAAAACATCAACCTTCTTCTCTGTGGAGAGGGCTCATCGATTGCCAGCCAGACCCCCCACCCGGAGCACCCACGTGCCCAGAAATAGAAAGACTTTTTTCATTTTCATGACTGGGGCAATATCCTGCAGATTGCCCCGCACCAAAGGGCCCTGGCAGGTGGAAAAACAGACAGTCACAATCTACCCTGATAACATGACAGATGTCCCGAAACGCAGGGCCTCATGGTACTCCATTAAACCAAAGGCTTCAGCAAATAGAACTCAAGTATGCCCTAATGGTCCTGGTGCAGGAGGCATGGGAATGGCTGGAGTCCGTAGGGGAACACTCACCCGCAGAACAGATGGAGCTTGATGGGAATGTAAGACAGTAAGGATCAGGCGTAGAATCCATCTAAGGTCATGTGGGTCAGGAATGGGAGCAGGCGGTGGTGAAGTTGGAGAGGACTGCCTCCCCGGGACACTGGTTCTATTGGCTGAGGTGGAGCTGGAGCACCTTTGTTGTGTGGCTCCCTTCCTAATGTGATGCCGGAGTCCCTACTGGGAGGACCCCTGGTCAATCCAATGACAGCTGATCTTCTATGAAGCTTGCTGCAATACTTATACTAAGGCTCAGGAATAGAGCGCACTGATGGCTCTGATTGTTTGTATAACACTGTTGGGGTGTGGTGGAATGAGTTGGTGGGGTTGGAAAGAATACACGCTTGTTATGGTGTTGGGTCACTCACAGACCACTCTAAATGTTATTAATGGTTGCTTTGCACTAACCCACATTGTCCACTGGACTGTTCCATATATTTGCTGTTTTGCATGGTTTGTGCAGCATAGTTGTGCGACAGCCTTGGGAGCGGAGTTTAGAGGAATTGTGTTTACTCACATGTTTGCGAAGTTGAGGAAGGTAGCTCACCCCTCACGTCTCAGAACTAGCAGGGAATATCAACACATAGCCACTACATGACCCCACCTTGCTACAAATGACTTACGTGGAACAATAGAGGTATGGGTTCGTACATTTAGTGCCACAGGTTCTATACCAACCTGCAGAGACAACAGGTTTTGTCTCTGCAAGAGACGCACCTTACATAGGCAGAACTATTGCAAGACAGTGCTTTGGTACGTCCTTTTCGGGTTTCACTACAGGGGTGTTATTGTAGGTTGCCCTGGGAGTCCCCTAAACGGTCGCTCACAACAAGATGGACCCAGAGGACTGTTTTCTGGTTGTTGGGGGAACATTAGACAGGCTTCCCTTAACGTTGGTCACATTATATGCCCCAAATGTAGAGTAGCTCACCGGAGGTAAACAGAAGAAGTTACTGTAATGATGTACCTTCTTCCCCCAATAACTCTCGGAGGCAAGCTTCAGGTTTACTCTATTTATTCAAGTAGTATCATACAAGGAGCGCTAAGCATGTCTTCTCTCCAGCCAGCTCACGCGCTAATGCCTCGCTGCGCACGCCGCTTCCCTACGTCACCGCACGTCACGTAGCCACGTGACGTGCACGTTAACACGCTCACTACATATCTCCCTTTTTTCCCAACACTCATATGTACAAGTCCTGGCTCATGTCATAGTCTCTGAACCTCGCAGGCTGAACCACCACCCTGCCCCTTCTCGTCAGTCTTACCGGGGACGTGGCAGTTGTCGCTGCATTATCGTTACCACTTCCTAGCGCAGCCGCACTAGGCTCACTCCTGTTTCTATCCTCTTCAATTATCTGCTCCCCACTCGTTTCTTGGTCCTCTTGCCTTGTCTCACCAATGTCCAAATCCTCTCCCCCATACTCATTGGGGTCATCGCTGCTGTTCTCACCATCTTCATCACTTCTGTTGCCTCTCTAGCAGAGTATTCTGTTGCATCTAGCCATGCGGTCCTGCGACCACACATTACCATCGCTCATCAAAGCTGCTCTGCCTCTGACTTCCACTACCTGTAGTGGCTTGCTGTACTTGCTTTCTCCCTTCTTCTGCAATGTGGCCAGTCTTACTCTCACCCATTCACCTTTTTCTAAAACAGTGTCTTTCACATTCCTCCGCGCATCGTAGTGTTTGGTGTACACCGCTTGGGCTCTCTCCAGATTGGCCTGCACCACCGCCGGTGACCACTCGCTCTTAATGACTCTTTCCTTCCATATTCTGTTGTCCTGAGTGAAAGGCTCACGACCTCTGAGGATCTGGAAGGGACTATAGCCGGTGCTCGTGGGTGTTATTCTGTATGCCCATACCATGTGCCAGATCTCTGCTTCCCAGTCTTTGTTGTCTGAGATCGCTGCCTGTATCGAACCCATCACTACTCTATTGGGCCATTACCTGCGGGATGGTATATTGATGTGTGTTTTGCCGTGATACCATTTCTCTGCATGAACTGGGACCATTTCTCAGAACGGAATTGGGGCCCATTGTCACTGAGGACACATTTTGGGATGCCCTCTCTCACAAAAGTTTCAGCCATGAAGCTCACTATCCTCTCCGTGTCCATGGTTTCTTCAATCCTCAATTCTGGCCATTTGGAATATCTATCTACCATTACGCAGATGTACTTCTGTATTCCCTGGGCATTTAATATTGGACCCAAAATGTCTATGGACAGTTCCTCCCATGGATTCTTCGGGGTATCAAATTTTCCTAAGGCTGGACGCAACGGTTTGAGTGTTTTATCCGCGCCCTGGCACCTCGGGCATTCTCTCACGTGTCTTTCCGCTCTTATGTCCATCCCCGGCCACCAATAATTCTGCTTGGCCCTTAGTTTCAACTTCCCTGCTCCCAGATGGCCTTCGTGCAGCATCTCCAGCAGCCTGGGAATCATCCTTGCTGGAGGTATGACTCTCTCTCCTCTGTATACGAAGATGCCTTGGTCATCGATTGATAGTTCCTCTTTAACTTCGAAATATGGAATGAGGCCTCGCCCTGTCTTGTTTTTGATTGGCCACCCCTTCACTATATGGGCTTTCACTTCTTCCAGGACAGGGTCTTCTTCATACGCTAGTTTCCATTCCTGCTTGCTTATGATCACTTCCAGGTCTTCAGTAAGTGCGACCCATTCTTCCGCCGCTTCACAGCGTTCCGTGCTGGGCTCCATTGCTGCCGCCCTGCTCAGATAATCAGCCACTTTGTTCTTACTCCCTGGGATGTGCTCCACGTCGTATCGAAACTCCATTAATTTGAGTGACATTTTTGAGATCCTCGGCGTTGCGTCAGCATGCCCACTGGATGTGAGTACCTTGAGTAGTGGCTTGTGGTCCGTCCTCAACCGGAACCTGGTGCCCCATAGAAATTGCCTGAACCGTGACATGGCCCATACCACCGCCAACATTTCTTTTTCGATCACACTGTACTTTTTTTCAGTGTCGTTCAGGGTGCGGGACGCAAAGCTTATGGTTTCCACTTTCCCTTGGCCTCGGTCTTGCATGAGGACTGCTCCCAGTCCTTTGTCGCTGGCATCCGTTGTCAGTATTGTATTTCCTTGGGGGTCGAATCCTTGTAGTGGGACAGCCCCTGCCACCTCTCTTTTCACCTTCTCGAATTCTTGCCGGGCTTCTTCCGACCACCGGAATTCGCTGTTCTCTCTGGTCAGAAGTCTCATATGGTGGGTCTTGGAGGCAAAGTGTTCTATGAACTTCCCATAGTATTCTGCCATCCCCAGGAAGGATCGGACTTCTTCCTTGCTGGCCGGTGGGGGTGCGTCGCATATCGCTTTCACATTTTCCCTTTTGGGGGTTACTCCTCGTGCGCTTATCTCATGGCCCAAGTACGTCACCTTCTCCATTCCTATGCGGCACTTAGCCCACTCTGCCGTGAGGCCCTTCCTTTCCAGGATTCCCAATACCACATCCAGTTTCTTGTCATGGTCAGCTCTGTCGCAACCCATCACTAATATATCATCCTGGAAGTATTGGACCCCTTGAATGTCCTTGAACAACTGGTGCATGAGTTTCTGAAATACCGCAGCCGCCGAGGCTAGCCCAAACGGCATGCGGCGGAATTGATAGCACCCGAAGGGGGTTATGAACGAGGTCAGTCTGCGGCTCTCCGGGTGTAATGCAATCTGGTGATAAGCCGACGTTAAGTCTATGGTGGAGTACCATCGAACGCCCCTCGTGCTGGCCAACATCTCTTCTATCCGGGGAAGGGGGAACTTCTCTACCACTATGTTTTTGTTCAATTCACGCAGGTCCACGCATAGGCGGACCTTCCCATTGGGTTTCTTCACCACCACCAACGGCGCCAACCATTCTGCGCAAGTAATCGGCTCGATGATCCCTCTTTTCTCCAGTTGCCGTAGTTCCTCCTTTACATCGTCCCTCACGGCCATCGGGATATTTCTCACCTTGTGGGCCACCGGTGTTGCGCCCTCTCTGAGTATGATTTTGTGCGCAAACTTGTCGAGCCTTCCTACTGTGCCCCCAAAGACTGTTGGGAACTCCTTCTTCCATCTGGCTGTGTCCAGCCCGTCTTCTTGCTCCGTCAGCAGTATTTGCTCCTTGCCCCCTGGATCCAACTTGATTCCCAAGTCTCCTTGGTCGAGCCACCCCAGGACCGATGGGCCTTTCTCGGAGACGTACAGCTTGCACTTGGCCGACCTGCCCCTGAACTCAAAGTTCAACTTCCTGCATCCCGCCATGGGGATCCGGTCTCCATTGTATGTAACGGGCGTATGTCCAGCCTGTCCAATTCAGGGCCCAGTTGCGGGGCAAATTTCTCCTCCCATACGCTTCTCGGAATTATGGTGTATGGTGATCCTGTGTCTGCCACTACTTGGATTTCCACGCCTCCTATCATCATGTCCATTACCGGTTTCATCGTTCTCTTTCCGTCCTTTCCACGAGTGCGGTCATCCACACTCAAGATCTCGTCGTAGATGCAGAGGACCGTGACCACCTCTTCTTCGGCCACCTCGTCTGGTTCTTCCGCTTCTTGATCGACGTACTTCACTGCGTTTTTGGAAGCCTTCTTCCTGCACACTTTTTCAAAATGGCCGACAATTCCACAAAACAAGCATTTGGCGCGAAGCGCGGGGCACTTCCGGTCGTGCGCCTCGTGCGCCCAACTTCCGCACCTATAGCAAGACCGTTTATTACTTCCGGCCAGTTTGCCGGAGGGGCCTGGGTTGCCTTGTCCTTTGCTCGGGCCTTTTTCTGGTGGTTTCCGCACTTGATGTTCCTTGTGGTGCTCTTCGTTGTCTACCTTATTCACTACCCCGCTGGGCACACTCTCTTTCTTCGTGGCCGCCGCACACCTTCGCGCCAGTTCGGCCCTCTTGACTATCACCAGCACGTCCTTGAGTGAGGTGTCTCCCGCTGCCCATAGCTTGTCCTGTACGTTCGTGCACGTGGTGTGCATCACCACTTGGTCTTTTATGAATTCACTTTCCCAGTTGGCGTACTTGCATGAGGCAGCCAGTTTCCTCAACGCCGCCACATACTCTTCCACGGTTTCTCCTGGTCGTTGTTTCCTTTGTTGGAAGTTAAACCGGTCCACTGAGACACACACCGATGGTTTGAAGTGTTCCTCCAGGTCTTCCATTGCATGTGCGTACACGTCGTCATCATCCGCCTCTCTCTTCTTAGGAACCAAGCTTTTGTAGATCCTCAGGCCTTCCGGGCCCAGGTTTAGCAGTAGGATACGTTTCTTTCTCGGTGGCTTGAATTTCTCCTCACTCTCGTCTTCCAGTACTTCTATGAAGTTATCTATGTACTCCTTCCAGTCCTCCCATTTCATAAGGGGTTCCCCGGGTCTGGGAAGGAACTGGACAGGTGCTATCGCAAACCCCGCTTGCGCGCTCATCTTCTCGCCCTTGGATGTGGGCGGCGCACCTTCCTGGCTTCTCGGGCTCCCCGGCGCGCCGTTTCGTTCCTCCTCACTGAGTAAGAGTGGAGGGCTGCTCCTTTCAGCCCCTTCCCGCTCAGGTGGGGTAGCCAGTGTGGTACCTGTGGGCCTAGATCGTAACTGGTTTCCTGCTTTGGTTTGTGATGCAGTTCCCAACAGGTTGCTCGCCGCACCCCTGCAGTGTTCGGTTCCACGTGCTGTCAACTGCGTTGCGCTCCTTGTGGTGCCCGGTCAGGGTGTGGTCGCTGCACGTTCCCTCGGGCCCTCCTTGCTCTCCGCTCCGCGACTCCGCTCCGTTCCTCCGTTCTTCGCGTAGTCGGCGTCGTGGGGGTCGTGGGTCGCTTATCCCACCCTCGTCGCCACTGTAATGATGTACCTTCTTCCCCCAATAACTCTCGGAGGCAAGCTTCAGGTTTACTCTATTTATTCAAGTAGTATCATACAAGGAGCGCTAAGCATGTCTTCTCTCCAGCCAGCTCACGCGCTAATGCCTCGCTGCGCACGCCGCTTCCCTACGTCACCGCACGTCACGTAGCCACGTGACGTGCACGTTAACACGCTCACTACAGTTACGTCCCTCTTTCCCCTTCATAACGACCGCAAACTGGCGGTGTTTAATTAATCACTTCCCCCTAACTACTTGAGACCTCTCTGCCACCAGCTGGTGGAGACCTTAGGTACTTTCTTCGTAGTCTCAGACCACAACCACCTGGTGTGTGTCTACATGTGGAATTTGTTCGGATCCTACACTATTCACTTCATTGGATCCTTTTCAATTTACTAATTACAGCTGTCAACTATTGCACCCCTTGTCCTGATAAAGACCCGCTCTTGACGCATATTAAGCTGCACTATTTCCTAGGGTCGAAACGTCGATGTTGCAGTCACGCTAGTCCAAGTAGTTTCTCAGGCCCCAACACAAAGTCATTCTTGGGTCGTGCATCCATGCATTGAGAATATTGGAGAGTACAACCTTACTACTGTTGCTCTTACCTGTTACCGATTTCTATAATATATGTATAGCACATTTTTCTTCACGTTTCGCCACAAAGTCACTTTTATCACTTTATTATCCCTTATTATTGACAGCCATGTTCAATAATTTGTGTACATAATATTCATACAATACAAAATGTTATGTTTGACTGGAAAAGAATTGTCCTAGTGGTGTGTTCAAGCAGTACGGTTTGGTTTCCCAATTGGGAGGTTAAACCCTTTCTTTTACATCATATATGTTTTTCACAAAAAGTTGAATGTTGTGGACACAGTAATTTCTTTGAACAAAGCAATTGACACATTTCCGACAGAACTTCTTTTTATATATCATACATACCCACGTTCTGAGGGACACAGGGTCACCCCATTTTTTCTAATGGCCAAATTTAAGTCAGGAAGGCTTTTTCACATCCCTGACACCCACACTGTTAGGTAACCATACGGATCCCACTATTTGGTGCAGAGATTTCAACAGAGTCATGAACACCACAATTGATAAAAGTGCTCCTTCACTCTCAGAAGCACCAGCAAGCACGGTTTCCATTTTTATATGAACGCACAACATGCAGCAGGGGGGCATTTGGAGGGTACCACACCCAAGAGACAGGGAATTTTCCCATTATTCGTCTGTACAGGTCCTACACTCCAGACTGGATATGGTGTTTGGTTCCCCCACCCTGATTACAGAGTGCTTGCAGGCGGATTGCTGGGGCACACCATCTCAGATTATAATCCACTACTGATGTCACTCACATCGGGTAAGCCCAGACAAAATATCCCCACTTGGCAGCTGCCTACACCTGCACTAGAGGACACCCGGTTCATCGCCCAAATAGGGTATGATATAGAGCAATATTTTCAGGATAACAAGGGCCTGTCTCGGGACTACTGACCGAATGGGATCCAGTCAATGTAATCCTGAGAGGACTGTGCTTGAAAACAGTCTATGGGTTGTGGAAGGGCCTCAAATCCTAAATTCTAGCGACAGAAGATCACATCAGAGCACTTGAGAGGGAGGGCATAATGGACAAGCCTAGCCACCATATGAGAGGCTTGTGGGAAGACTACAGGGCACTATTAGTCAGACTGGCCAACTTCGACTATAAGTCGTATCTCCAGACGCAGCACGAACAGGGAGACAAAGTGGGCTGCCTACTGGCTTGGTTCCTCCGGATGGAATCCTTGAGCTGCCTGATTGCAGCTCTCCGTCTGAGGTTGGGGCACAAAGTAAACTCGCAGGCTGAAATTAATCCAGCTTTTGAGGAGTACTGCAAAGTGCTCTATGTGGATAATCTATTTATTTATTTATTATGAGTCTTATATAGCGCGTGGTTACCCTTGGGCATCCCAGCGCTTGTCAAGGTGTCCGTCAGCCCGTTGCAAAGCCAAATCCAACGTATTAAGACGGGAAGAGATGTGTTTTCAGAAGCTTCTGAAAACGAAGTGTGCATGTCTCGGGACGCAATTTCAATGGGAGCGCATTCCAGAGGGTGGCTGTATGCACCGAAAACCTTCTGCCGCCAGTGCGGGCCTTATGAACTCTGGGGACCTGCCAGGGTAACAGTGAACACAGCCAATGCATACTTGGCAGGGATACAGACTTCCATGATTCATCCCCTGCATAGACAGGAACTCGATAGATGTTGACTTTGGGAGAAATCAAAGGGGCGATTACACACATGGCACGTGCTAAGGAACTACGTACGATGAGGTTCAATTCCTATTACCAGATTTCGCTAGCACCTACATTGCTGAAAGTGTACGAGGAGGCTATGACCCAGGAGCATCTTCCACCTTTCATGAGGGAGGCAGTGATAATTGTGCTTCCTAAACCCACCCTTATCCCCTGAATGTGACGTCCTATTGTCTTCTGTCGCTGCTCAACCTAGATTACAAGGTGCTGGTTGAGATTTTGGCTACCAGACTGACGGAGCAGAACGGTTTCGGTTTTGTACCGGGGGAGGAACATGTTCCTCAATCTGAGAAGACTCTTTCATACCATAAACTGGGTGAGACACACAGGGACAGAGGGATGGGTGGCATCACTAGCCATGAAAAAGGCTTTGTGGCATGGGCCCACTCTTCCTCCAGTGGGTGACGCTACTGTATACTAGTCCTGAAGCCCAGGTGCGCTTGGAGGTGAAATCTCTGAACCGTTTTCCATCACCAAGGGAACAAGACAGTTATGCCCATTGTACCCATTACTATTCACCCTGGCGATGGAACCCCTGGCATGCCAGTTGAGGGACCGAGCATCCCAGTGGACCTTGATGATATAGGGGCAGTCGCAGATGGTTTCTCTGTACGCAGATGATGTGCGTGTTTACTTGAAAGGTGACCGTGTTGTTCTCCCGGTTGTCATGTCCGTGCTAAACTACTTTGGGAGTGTGTCGGGACTCCATATCAATTGGGACACGTCTTGCTTGTTCCCCCTAACACCACTATCAGACGTTCCAAGAGCAGCACTACCAGATAGGTGGCTATCCTGGCAGTTTGACACTGAAGTACTTAGAGGTCCAAGTATTCCATGAGGTGGCTGCCCTGCTGAAAGGGAACTTGGGTAAGGCGCTTGCATATATTTACCGATCGCTAGCCTACCGCTGTCGCTAATGGGTAGGATTGCTGTGTCTAAAATGTTGGTGTTACCTGTACTGCTATACTTTTTTGCAGCCATCCCGATGGTCCTCAAAAAGTTCTTCTTTTGGGACCTTTAGGAGTTTGCTGAAACTAATATGGGCCAATGGTAGGCACCGAGTGGCTCTTAGTAAGATGCTTGGCCACTAGACGAAGGAGGCTTAGGTGCCCCATGCTATGAACTTTACTATGCAGCCGCAGAGCTACAATGGCCTATGAGGTGGTTGGCTGAGGCACCATGGCTGGAACATCTGAGTGTGCTCCACAGGCTTCTAGATATCACAGCTCCCGAGAGGACGGATGGCATATTGCTTTGAGTTGCTATGTACATGTGGAGGCGCTATGCCTGCGGCAATGAGCTGTCTACACCCTTCACCCACAACCTCCCACTATGATTAATACCAGGATGCATAGGTTTACGTGTGACTTACAAGACCCAGGACTGGGAGGAGGTCAGAACTGGAACGTGGGCAAATGTGATGACAGAGGAGGGAATATGTGCATTTGGGGAACAAATGACAGAGGAATATGGACTAGGTCAGGACTAGTTTCTTCTCTACTCTGCCCTTAGGGAAGTGATGTGGAGGACGAGGGGATCTGACAGGAAGCGCCTACCACTGAGGGCCCCACTAGACGTGGCATTAACCGCAGGGGTTTGCTCCGGGGCCACTACTCATCTCTACGCTGCATTGCAGGGCCATTCCGCAAGGGAGACAATGACATTGAGAGACCGCACTGGACATAGACATTCTGGACAAAGTGTGGGCGAGCTCTTTACATTCAGTCAGGCACACGGTTTTGCTTGATACAGTTCTATTTCTTACATCACACATATCTGACGTCAAAGAGGATCCGGCAAATGTACCCGGGGCAGCTGGCTAATGCTCCAGATGTATGACCGAGGGGCTGGACTTTGTGCATATGATATGGGCATGTGTGGTGCTGTCTCCCTTCTGGCAACAGGTCACAGACATTGGCGGCGGTACCAGGCAGTCTGTTTCCCCTAGATCCATTGCGGTGTGTTCTTGACTTAGACTGTGTTGTCAGAAAAATGGGAGGCATAATACGGTTTCAGAATTTAGCATTGATTTGAGCAAAGCGCTGCATAAAGATGGCGTGGAAATCATCTACTGCGCCGCTGATGCCCAGATGGCGAGCTGAACTGAGCAATTGAGCATTTCACAGGAGGCTGCGCACTAGAGGGCGAGGGAAAGATCCGCTAATTTGTTGGATACCTATTTAGAGAAATTAGAGTCACATTCGGATGACCGTGTCCTGTGAAGCGACTGAGATTGCGGGATGCAATAAGAGCACAGCTTACCATGCCAAAACGCTTACTGCATGCACAAATGTGGAGGTACTCTTGGGGTGGGAGATGGTAGACAGGGCATGGGTCATTAGGAATGACGGGTGCAGGACCATACTGATCATGAGGTGGGGCACTGAGGGGGCCCCGGTGGACACAGAGGGAGGTCAGAAAATGCATCAGTGTTAGCTGTGCACACACGTGATTAGTTTGTTGTTTTGATGTATTATTTGAGATCATGTATATTGAGCTATGACATTGCACTTGGCATCCCTTTGTTGATACAGAGTATTGATGTTGTGCTGTACACGATTTGAGGATATACTCTATATGTGTAAAACAAATAAACACATAAAACAAAAATTGTCAGGAGTCTATTCCTGCACTTGTCTGAGAATAATTCTCACAATAGAGAGCCCTAGTGTTTCTGGTGTAAACGTCTGATTTTACAAGCCCTCTCAAAGACTGTAAATCACCTGGTAATGTCATCACCCTCAACATATTTGGGGACAATCCCTTTTGGAATTTTGGGATCTAAAGTTTCCTTCTCTGTCTATTTACTTTGCAGCTACCACCACTTAGGGGTGCTAAATCCATCTCAGTCCTCTCTCTTTCTATGGCCAGAATATGGGCCTCAAGGGCGGCTCCCTTGGCTAGTTTAGCAGGAATGCATCCTGCTCATCTAGATCCTCTACTTCACTTTCCCTGGGCATAGGGACAGGTTGGAGGTTGGGGTCCTCACCCTCTTGAACACTGTGCAGAGTGTCTGGGTTGCAGCTAATCTCCTCCACCTTACATGAGTCATACCCACTTGCTGCTTGGTCTGCACCATACTCTGCAAGGTACTCCTGGAGTTGAATCTTGCTATGAGTTGGACCAGTAGCAATATTGTTTGCCTTACATAGGGCCCATAACTGCTTTATACTATGTTGCAGATAAGGGGTCAGTTTGAGTTCTCTGACTATATCCTCTGAAGAAGACCTATTTATTACAATTGTGACCTTTTTAGAAAATGACACAAAAAGTTCTACACACACTTTTAAAGCCCAACTGACTAGTATACTGTTTAAATCTCTAATGTAATTAGACTGGGGGTCTTAACACAAGGTCCTACCAGTTCAGATTCAAACATTTGGAAAAAATCAAAACATCTAAAAAATTATTTTTGACTAAAGTCAATTGTGGATTTCTTAGTGGATTCACCTATTTACAGAGTGGCACCAGCGAACGCAAAGTCTCACCGCTGCCAATAAATATAAGAAGCTGGCTATTCATGTATTGTACCAATGTTGGGGTACACCATGCAAATAGTCCAGACGAACCTTACATAATTTACGGGGCTTACTTTAATAATCCTAAGTGCTCTATTTGTGGTAGTGTGGTTGAGCAGCATAGGCATATTAGAGGGGAGTGTTGAGCATTTGTTGTAAACACAGAGTCAATAAAGTGAGACACACACTCATTAGCAAGACTAATTTAGAAGATGAACACAGCTTTTTATTTAATTTTAGACACCACATCATCGGAACCAGGTAAATATTTTCAGAGATAAAGATTTTTCAAATAATATTGTAAAATACTTGAATAACGTTTTTTGAGGTCTGAGCCTCAAACTCAGTTATAATATCCTATGGGAGAAACATACAATGCATAGATATACTTGCAATCGGTTTTGTGGGATACCTTTTAGGACTTTAGGGGCCAAGGTCCAAAAAACCACCAGCAGTTCATGTTTACCTGCCCTGGGGAGTCTGGGTGCAGAGATGCGAGTCATGTTGGTTGCATCGAGAGCTATATGTTAAAGTCAATGGGACAAGTACCTGCAAAAGAAAGGCTACAAGTGGGGACTTGGATACAAGTCTGTCAGAATCCAAAGGTAGACTCAGCTCTTGAGGGTCTCTGTAGCACGTCGACACTGTCGGTTTACTTGAACTCGGCCTGGTGCCAGGCTGGATGATACCAGTCATCCAGCACAAAAGAGGAGTAGTAGGGCTCAGGGTGCACCTCTAAGCTGCCCTGTGGGTGCCTGTCTTATAAATCCAACACTGATATCAGTGTGGATTTATTAAGATGAGGTGTTTTATACCAAACACTATTATGTTCAGTAAAGTCATTATGTAGATGGGTATCTCGTAATGACCAGTGTCCAGTACATATGTTTAAGATGGCTTCCTGATCACTTGCAATGTTGTGGCAGTGGAAACAGACATCACAGGGGCATATCTGCTCATACAGATATGTCTTCACATATAATATAGTGCACCCTGCCTTCTGGCTCTCAGCTCTGCTGTAGGGGTGACTCACATACAGTAAATGCAGTTTGCATGGGCAGGGCACACACAGAGTATGCCATGTCATGTTTTTGAAATGGTTTGCACCATTTCATGCATTCTGCAATGGTAGGCTGCATGCAGCTGTTGTGTGTGGACCCTTTTTAGTACCCCTGCCCTGGGTACCAGAGATACTATTTACTAGGAACTTACAAGGGTGCTAATGTCCTTGCCAAACGGGTTCCAATTAGACAGTTACCTTGTTTTAAGGGAAAGAGCGTTGGTTGGCAGGGACTGAGTGCAACTTTAGTCATAAAGCATCAGTACTAGGGCAAAAAGTAAGGGTGACAATGTCAAAAAGGGCACTTTCCTACAGTCCACATGAGAAGGTGAGGGTTCTGGATTGAGCAGAGGATACAAGTCTCCAGAAAGAGAGAATGCAGTGCATATGGTCAAATTAAAATTAGAATTGGATGAGATGATCTCAGGAAATCTTAATCTTTCCTGAAAGGAAATATACTGGTGAAGGTTATTGATTGGGTTAAGGTAAACAGATGAACTCAGGGGCCTAAAGAGACTGTGCATTCCTTTTACGTACAAGTGTTTAAACAGCACAGTGGAATGAAAAATATTGAATCCAAGGATATGGTAAGTTTTGTGTCTCGGTTTGTGACAGGTTTGGGATCTGAGGTTATCATGATGAGTCAGCAGCATTTAATTTGTTGGCAAAATAAATAGATTGATGAGATCTTGAGGTATGCAAAATATTGTAGTGATGAACTGGAAATGAAAGTGGTTGAAGGAGAAGTTGAAGGCGGGAAATGGTTTTCCGCAACAGGGTAGAGGTCGTAGTGTCCTGATTAAGTACTGGAACACTGGAATTGATGTTGCTACATCAAAGTAATTTAATCCATGTATTTATTGTAACAATTTAGGGCATTGAAAGAGGGAATGTTGTCTTAATTATACAAGAGTAATGGACAAGAATCAGCTTCAAAATTTAAGTTTTGTATAGACTCAGGTTAACAACACCACGCAGCAACAAAATGTAGAGACACAAAGGACACAAGGGCCTAATGTACAACAAGTCCTGGTGATGCAAGTTCCTTGATCCTTGATTCCTCTTCAAAATTAAAATGGTCCCATATTTAATTCTAACCAGGTCCTACATTTTGAGCAGAATTTCTTCCAGAACCAAAATCCATTTTTGCAACTTCCTATATTTGTCACACTTGAGGGCTACGGTACAGATCTGTCCCAATGACTGTGCCTCATAGAGGAGGAAGATTGCATACTTGGGGCAATCTTAGAGGTAGTCCACAGTGGTCCATTTGTGGAAGGTGAGGTAAATGGCCACCTCCTATCATTTTTGATCAACACTGGCCCGACCCATTCAACTATTAGAACAGCTGAAGTTCCAAACTTATCCCTCTCAGGAAAAATAATCCAAGTTATAGGAGTTGAAAATAAACTGATGACAAACCTCACAACACCTGAATTGTGTGTTAAAATAGGTTCCTTGAAGAGAGCCATTAGTTTATGGTTTGTGATTCTAGTCCTATTAATTTTTTGGGACAAAGTTTGCTGTGCAAGTTAAATTGCACGATCTATTGCACGCCGAAATGTGTGGAATCTCAGACTTATAACAAAGGTGTTGATTTTAAATTGGCAAGTCAAGGGACAAAAGTTGAATTGTGCTCTTAAATGATGAATGATGATTTGCCCACAGATCTCAGAAACACAATGAAGTCTGAAGTTTGGGGCTTCTCATGAGAGAGTTGAGTCTGTCCACATTAGTGTTAAGCCTAATGCTGAATACTTGAGAACTCCTCAGTACAATTCAATCCCGAAATGATTGCTGGATTTACCCTAGTGATTGAGTCAATGATACAACAAGGCATTTTGAAAGAGATAATGCTGAGTTCATGTAACTCATCCATCATGGGCTTGCATAAGCCTAGCAGTAAGTACTGCAATGTGCAAGACCTGAGAAAGATTAATAACATTGCTGCTTCCTGTGGTACTGAATCCAGCTGTGATTTTTTTTCAGATTCCATGTGAGGCAGATTGGATTACTGTAATCAATTTTCCTTTTTGTCTATACCCTTGCATAAATACAACCAGTACCATTTCACCTTCCAGTTCCAGGACCATATTATGCCATGGTACTGAGTCCCACAAGGGTATACAGAAAGTCACTTAATCTTTAATGCGATCATTAAAAAGAACATTTAGTCCCTAATGATGTCCTGTAACTCTGCCCTGGTGCAATATATAGACAACTTTTTGTGAACACCCAAGGGGTGCTGGTAAGGCCAAAATGGAGAACAGTGAACTGAAAAAGCTTGTGACCTACCATGAAAGTCATTGAGAGGGGGAAGATCTAAAATGGAATGGAGGCCTGAGTAAGTTGTAGTATTTTCAAAGAGAACTTCTGTATCTCGGACATCACATTGAGAAGGGAGCGTGGAAGGTGTCACAAGAGAGAGTATTGGTGATTATGAAAATTAGTTTGCCTGTTAGATCCCCAACCGGCCCAAGCACTGCAGGGACGTAGCATGCACCAGTCCCCTTCTCCTGCCCACGGGACGCCCACAGGAAAAACACTGTGGGTGCACCTATGGACCAGAAAAGAGGGTGGTTATGTGAGGAGACACCAAGTCTACCACCCTTGTAGGCACCAGGACACTGCTCCCTCGTTCTTTACGCTTCTGCACCTGCAGCACAAGTAGAGAAAAACAACACCTTTCATATATTCAGGACACCACTATAACCAACCCCCAATGACCATGCCTTGTCCACCATGTAGCCCCCCTCACCTGTGTCTCTGGCAGGCTTGGCCTCGTAAAGATGCTGGGTACAGTACAAAAATAAACGTTGTATTCCTGTCTCTGCTAGAGTGACTGTTGCAGAGGAAATGAGGGAGCGTGAACAATGTCACAGGTGCTAAAAATAAGAAGGACGGGGAAAAAGGTCTGATGAGGCACACAGCCAATACCAAAAAACCCCGTTTGCCAAATGATAATAACGAAGGGGCAGTGAGCAGGGATCCCTCCGATGCGCTAACCGATCGGCGCTTAGAGAAAAACAAAACCGCCGCGGAGTGACCCAAAACGTCACTTCCGCAAACAACAAGGCGGATAGCACTGTGTTCGGGGCGCGTTTGAATTTGCGTAGAAGCGCTGGACTTTAGCGTACTACAAACGAACACGCTGGAGTGTCCGGGAGCCCCCGGTTCACTCTAAACCAAAAATAAAACAAAAACCCCCAGTGACAAAAAGAAATAAAGAGGAAAAGGAAGGGATTACCGGGATACCGCTAAACACCTAAAAAGGGGAGGAAAGACGGGGAAGGAACAAGAACAATGCCAAAAAAGAAGCAGTAACCCTCCTCACGAGCCCGTGAGAGGGTAAAGGTCAGCAACAAGGGAAAAGACCACAGGGAGGGAACTCAGCTCTGTAGCCTCCAGCAACCAACAACCAGGAAGGGAATCCAAACACTGGCAATATCGAGCAATGAGCTAAAGGTAGGACTGGCTATTTATCTCCCTAACCCTGGTCACATGATAGCAAGGCATGGCCACAGAGATAGGACTAGCTCGATTCCTAACAGTACCCCCCCCCCCCGACAATCCTCCCCACCGGTCTCGGCTTAGAGGGGTGCGATCTATGGAATGCCCGAACCAACCGCGGGGCGTGAACCTCCCCAGCAGGCTCCCAGGACCTGTCGTCTTTAGTGTACCCCTTCCAGTCCACTAGGTAGTATAAACGTCCCCTGACTCGCTTTGAATCAAGGATAGCCTGGACTTCATATTCCTCCTGTCCATCAATCATGACCGCAGGGGGGGGTGGTATGCTGAAGAGAGACAGATCTTGGTCTTAAGCACCTGACATAACTCAGTCCAGAAGTGTGAAACGAACTGGGCCCCTCTATCGGATACAATCACCTCCGGTAACCCATGCAAACGCACAATTGAGGACATGAACACCACTGCCATCTCCTTTGCGGTAGGAATCTTGGGAATCGGGATAAAGTGGGCCATCTTGGTAAATAAGTCTACCACCACCAATACTGTAGTAAGACCTGTGACCGTAGGTAGATCGGTTACAAAATCCATGCTCAAGGAATGCCATGGACCAGGTGGAACTGCCAAAGGCTGTAAAAGTCCCGAGGGCTTACAATGCGAGGGCTTGCTCGTTACACACACTGGACATGCACTTACATAACCCTGAACATCTCTTGACATGGACTCCCACCAAAACCACCTCATGCACAGGTCCTTCGTCTTTCGTATACCCGGGTGAGCTGCCAAGGTAGAGGAATGACACCACTCCAACACCTCATCCCTCAGCGCAGGGGGAATAAACAACTTGCCCTCCTTATACAACAGACCATCCTTCATCTCAATTTGTGGCAGGGATAACCAAGGGGCCAGATCCAAGTGACTTAACCGGTCTTTCACTAGAGCAGGAAAGTCTTCCAGTGTCAATGCCCCTACGATTCTCTCCGGATCTATCATGGTCCTACTGGCACTCAAGGATTCCTCGTCCTTCTTATCCACATGTATTCTAGAGAGCGCATCAGATTTCACTTGTTGGGCTGCAGGTCGATATGTTATAACGAAATCAAATTCATTAAAAAACAAAACCCATCTCATCTGACGCGGTGTTAATGCCCTTGCAGAACGAAAGAATTCTAAATTCTTATGATCGGTGTAGATGGTGATTACATGGCGAGCACCCCATAAGTAATGGCGCCATTCTTCAAACGCTAGTTTGACCGCCAGCAGTTCTCTCTCTGCCACCGTATAATTGCGTTCCGCTGGCAATAGAGTTTTGGAAAAGAACGCAATCGGATGCATATGGCCAGTGGCTTCGTCTCTCTGCGACAAAACACCTCCTACCGCGCACAAGGACGCATCTGTTTCAACAAAATACGGCAGGGCAGGATCAGGGTGCACCAATACAGGGGCAGACACAAACTGTTTCAACAACATCCGAAAAGCCTCCTGAGTTTCACCAGTCCAAACAAAAGGAACGCCCTTTCTCAAGAGGCGAGTCATTGGGGCCACTATCTCGGAGAAATGGAGAATGAATCGCCGATAAAAATTAGCGAATCCTAGGAGCATCTGTATTTGTTTTACATTCGTCGGCACTGGCCAGGACACTATAGCCTGAATCTTTTTAGGATCCATATGAATGCCTGACGCAGAAATAACAAATCCCAAGAACTCCACTTCAGAAGCCCCAAACTGACATTTCTCCAACTTGGCGTACAAATGATGTTCCTGTAATGTCCTTAACACCTGCCTCACATGCTCTGTATGATCAAGACCTTTTTCCGAATAAATGAGAATGTCATCCAAATACACTATAACGGTTTGGTCCAAGTATTTACCAAGTACTTCATTTATGAAGAACTGAAACGCCGCGGGCGCGTTGCATAGACCAAACGGCATTACAGTGTATTCGAACAATCCATACTTCGTCTTAAAAGCCGTCTTCCACTCATCCCCTGGCCGGACTCTGATAAGATGATATGCGCCCCGCAAGTCCAGTTTAGTGAACACTGTAGCCTTGCGGAGTTGGTCCAGCAACACGGAGATGAGTGGAAGAGGGTAACGGTTCTTAACCGTGGCGGAATTCAAGGTGCGGTAGTCCACACAGGCCCTCAAGGACCCCTCTTTCTTAGGTATAAAAAAGATAGCCGATGACACGGGCGAAGAGGAAGGGCGTATATACCCCAATGACAACATCTCATCTATATAGGTCTTCAGATGAGCCTCTTCTGGTTCAGATAATGCGTAAACCCGACTACATGGCAACGGGGCACCCGGTATGAGGTCGATCTTACAATCATATGACCTGTGGGGAGGGAGTCCTTGGGCACACTCTTTGTCAAACACCTCCTCATAGGCCGCATACTGTGGAGGGATTCTACACGTCTCGGTAGCCGCACAGGACAAAGGGTTAATCTGCTCTGCCGCCACTACATAACAGTTCTTTAAGCAGTGTACCGAGTCTAGGGTGACCAATCTTTGTACCCAGTCAATCCTGGGGTTGTGCGTTTGTAACCACGGGACCCCCAGAACCAAGCCAAACGAGGGGGCATCGATCAAATCGAAGACCACGGATTCCACATGTCCATTATCACACACTAAACCCAAGGGCTCGGTCTGTCTAGTGATACACTCCGATGTCAACTCAGTCCCATCAATGGCCCTTACTGGTTCCGGTTGTTCCTTTAGCTGACAAGGAACCATCAACTTATCCGCCATCGATATATCCATGAAATTCCCTGTGGCCCCGGAATCAAGTAACACAGACACCGGGACACGGCTCTGCGCAGATATCAATAGCTGAGCGTTAATCACAAAATGCCGAGGGGCCTGATCAATCGCCCCCACCACCTCATATTGTACTGTCTTGTCCTTCTCCATTATCAGTTCTTTTTGTATGCATGCCACCTTTTTCCCAAACCCTGCTCCAGAAGGTTTCACGGGACAATCACGTGCAAAATGCCCCCCTTGTCCGCAATACAAGCACAAATTTTTCTCTCTCCTTCTCTTCTTTTCCTCAGATGTCAAAGGACCTCGTACTCCACCTATCTCCATAGGCTCGGGTGTGGCCTTATTCTCACCTCCCGCCTTTACCTCTGGTCTCACATAACCACCTCTTGAGTACTGAAATCGGCTACGTTCACCTCGCCGTTCTGTCACCCTATGGTTAAGTTTCACTACCAAGTCAATAAATGCCGCACAGTCTTCTGGAGGGTCCACCACTTGAGACACTATGTCCTTCAATTCTTCGTTTAACCCTTGATAGAAAAGGGACGTCCTCTTTTCAGTTGGCCAATGCGTCTCAGAGACCAAGCGATTGAAGTTGGCTATATAAGACAACAAGTCCTGCCTGCCCTGCCGCAATTTCAACAGTTCGGCGTCACTGGCCTGCATGAACGCATGTTTGGCAAATAGACTATGCATTAAAACTTTAAACGCCTGGTAGTTGTACAACACCCGGTCGTTATTTTCCACTAACGGAATTGCCCATTGGGCCGCGTTACCAGCCAGATATGACAATATGAAAGCAATTTTAGCGGAGTCGTCAGGAAAGGCATTAGTTCTGCACATAAAGTGCAGTTGACACTGGTTCATGAAGGTGCCAAATTTGTCACTGTCTCCTGTGAATCTCTCAGGGGGGGCCAAGGGCACTGCCACAGGAGTGGAGACAGTTACCGCTATTGGTGAACCGCCGCTAGCTGTACTAGATCCCGCTCCTCCAGTATACTGGAAGGTAGCTGGCTGAATCACGGGAGTAGTGCCCCTCTGCTGTGACTGTTCTCGGGCTCTTACTGCTACTAACTCCTGCTTCAGCCCTACATTCTCCTGCTGCAACTCTTGCACCTGTGCCTGCAGGGTATGAACGGCTCCCATAATATCCTGCATAGAAGGGCCCCCCGTACCACCTCCCAGCGGATTCCCATCCTCATCCATGCCAGCCCGGGCAGTGCTATATTAACGTGGGCTCGATATTCTGTTAGATCCCCAACCGGCCCAAGCACTGCAGGGACGTAGCATGCACCAGTCCCCTTCTCCTGCCCACGGGACGCCCACAGGAAAAACACTGTGGGTGCACCTATGGACCAGAAAAGAGGGTGGTTATGTGAGGAGACACCAAGTCTACCACCCTTGTAGGCACCAGGACACTGCTCCCTCGTTCTTTACGCTTCTGCACCTGCAGCACAAGTAGAGAAAAACAACACCTTTCATATATTCAGGACACCACTATAACCAACCCCCAATGACCATGCCTTGTCCACCATGTAGCCCCCCTCACCTGTGTCTCTGGCAGGCTTGGCCTCGTAAAGATGCTGGGTACAGTACAAAAATAAACGTTGTATTCCTGTCTCTGCTAGAGTGACTGTTGCAGAGGAAATGAGGGAGCGTGAACAATGTCACAGGTGCTAAAAATAAGAAGGACGGGGAAAAAGGTCTGATGAGGCACACAGCCAATACCAAAAAACCCCGTTTGCCAAATGATAATAACGAAGGGGCAGTGAGCAGGGATCCCTCCGATGCGCTAACCGATCGGCGCTTAGAGAAAAACAAAACCGCCGCGGAGTGACCCAAAATGTCACTTCCGCAAACAACAAGGCGGATAGCACTGTGTTCGGGGCGCGTTTGAATTTGCGTAGAAGCGCTGGACTTTAGCGTACTACAAACGAACACGCTGGAGTGTCCGGGAGCCCCCGGTTCACTCTAAACCAAAAATAAAACAAAAACCCCCAGTGACAAAAAGAAATAAAGAGGAAAAGGAAGGGATTACCGGGATACCGCTAAACACCTAAAAAGGGGAGGAAAGACGGGGAAGGAACAAGAACAATGCCAAAAAAGAAGCAGTAACCCTCCTCACGAGCCCGTGAGAGGGTAAAGGTCAGCAACAAGGGAAAAGACCACAGGGAGGGAACTCAGCTCTGTAGCCTCCAGCAACCAACAACCAGGAAGGGAATCCAAACACTGGCAATATCGAGCAATGAGCTAAAGGTAGGACTGGCTATTTATCTCCCTAACCCTGGTCACATGATAGCAAGGCATGGCCACAGAGATAGGACTAGCTCGATTCCTAACATTGCCAACCACCCAAAAAGAAGTCAGGATGTTTTTTGGGAATGGTGGGCTACTGTTGACAGTGGATACCCAAAGTTTCCCTAGTGGTCAAGCCTTTACAGAGGCTGACACACAAGGATGTGTTGGATCTGGTAATATGGGATAAGGATTTCTTGGTTGCCTTCCTAGACCTGAGAGAAAGTCTCTGTCATGCCCCCGCACTGGGAATGCCTGATTATAACAAAATTTTCTGCAGTGTGAGGGAGGGGTGCACTCTCTCAGTGCTTACACAAATGCATGGAAATGCACAGAGACCTGTGAGTTAGGACTGCCTGAAAACCGTAAAGCTGTTGCAGCAGGTATCAGCATAGAACAATGTGAAAGTATTGTCATGGGTCATATTTCTTTGCAGAGATGTGCTTCTTTGAATCCTGCTACAATGTTACCTTTCCCTTTACCTGAAACTAAAAATGATGATGGAGCAGTAGAGCATGTCCAAGCCAAGACCTAATATACAAGATGAGTCACAGACTGGGTCCAATTTGATACTGTTTGTTGATGGGTCCTGCCTGACAGATGGCGGAACCCTGAGAGCTGCCTACGGAGTCTGTACAGTCACAGGGGTAGTGGAAGCCTCCTGGCTTTGAGGGGTGTCTTCTGCACTAGTGGGGGAACGTATTGGTCTTACTAGAGCTTGCTGTGTTTCCGAACAGCTGAAAGTGACTTTTTTTTACTGATAGTCAGTATGGCTTTGGTGTCGTTCATGAGTTTGGTCTGTTATGGTCACAGAGGGGATTCATGATGTTGTCGGATCCTCTATAAAGAACGGAGCATGCCATGAGGTTGTTGAAGGCATTGCAGTTGTCTAGCAAAATTACTGTTGTTAGGTATTAGGCCCACCCCAGTGGAGATGACTATGTGACAATTGGCAACTGATATGCTGATGAGGTTCCATGATATTGTGCTCATGGGCCAGAGAATTTAATGGTGAATCTGTAAAAGAATCTGAAGATGAGACTAATTACAACCTTTTGTTAACAACTGCTAACACTTGGCAAAAAGTGAAAAGATTGCAGGAGGAAGTGCCAGAGACAGAACAGCAGAGTTGGATCAGAACAGGTTGTGTCAAAATCGATGATGACAATTGGGTTTCAACATATGGAAGACCTATATTACCAGATAACTTGCTGCCCCAATGGCTAGACATTTTCATGGACCTGCATATGTTGAAACGGATGTCATGGTCAGATTGTTTCAGCAGAATTGATTTAACCCCTGATTCAGATTAATGGCTGAAGGATTGTGTCACAGATGTTTTGTGTGCCAGCCAGTGAGCGTAGGGAAAAGAACTACAGTGACACTAAGTCACATAGGAAGATCAGGAGGGCCATTCAATAGGATGCAGCTGGACTCGAAATGCCTGTTTGCAATTGGCTGAGATATGTCCTGGTGATTTTGTGTATTTTTTCACATTGGGTTGAAGCTTACCCGGCAAGGGGGAAAAAATATTCTCACAAAAGCTACGTTGTTGTTGAGGGAACTTATCCCCAGGTTCGGTTTCCCAGCTGGAGTCAGACCGAGGAACTCATTTTATAATGAGGTCCGGAAACTGTTGTGTGCAGCACTGCAAATGAAGCAAAGACTGCATTTCAGTTATCGGCCTAAGGCTTTAGGTACACTCGAGCAGGTGAATGAAAGCTGAGATGCCCACCTCTCTTGGGGATGCTAGCGCCTCATTCCAGTCGTGTTCGTCCAGGGCATCCACTTCCCTTTCCCATTTATCTTTCAATGAGGTCAGTGGGTCAGGCAAGTTATTAATGAGCTTGCGGTAAGTCAATGACGTCGCTCGCTCAATCATAAAGTCCATTAGGAGAGGATCCTCCATCGGGGACGATTCTGTTATATCCTCCCCCGGGGGGGTGGTCGTGAGTAACGCATGACGTATCTGGATGTAGCAGTATGATTCTTGTGGCCCTAGTTCGTATAGTTCCTTCAGGCGGTCAAATGTTATGACAGCTCCTCTTTCCAACAGGTCTCCCACCATGGATATCCCAATGGTGTCCCAGTGAGAGAAACCCTTGCTGTGTCTCAAATTTCCCAAGGCATGTGTGTCCCAGAGCGGGGTGAGTTTGGTTATTTTCCCCTTCCAGCCCAGCGCCGCTAGTGCCGTATGCCACAGCGCTGTGGTGAGTCTAGTGGGTCCCACTAATTTCCGCACTCGACGTTGGTCATAGAGTGGGGCCAGCATACTATTGGTACCTAGTTGTGCCCTATCTGGTTGGAAAGCTGGGTCAATCTGCGGGGCATGGATCCACTGGTTAATGGGCTTAAGGTGAGCTGCCCAGTAGTACAATTTAAGATTCGGCAAAGCGATTCCACCATCGTACCAACCCCTGTGCAGTTTGGCTTGCGCAATACGCGTTGGGCGATTGCCCCACAGCAGACCGGATACCACTGCTGCCACCTTTTTAAAGTACCCTGGCGCCACTGGATACGGCGTGTTCTCTAGTATGTATAGAAAGCGGGGCAAGGACATCATTTTGTATAGTGCTGCTTTACCCAGCATTGTTAAGGGCAACCCCGCCCAGAACTTGGCGTCTTGTTTAAGCCGTTCCATGGGTGGCGCCAGATTCTTTTGTACAAATTCCGGTGGGTCCATTGTAACGTGGATCCCTAAATATTTAAAGGAGGAGCAAGCTAATTTTAATGGGCAGTCAGGGCCCAGTATCGGGGCTGGGCCTTTCAAAACATACATTTCTGATTTATTCCAGTTGATCGTGTATCCTGAAATTTTACCATGATCATCACAGATATCCAAGAGTGCCAGCACTCCACGCTCTGGGTCTGTTAAGTACACCAGCATGTCATCCGCATAAAGGGACAGCCGGTCTTCCCAGCCCTCCTTCCAGTGTATTCCTTTAAGTAATGGCGTTTGTCTAATCAAAATTGCTAGTGGTTCTAGGGAGAGTCAAAGAGCAATGGCGAGAGGGGGCAGCCCTGGCGGGTGCCTCTCCCCAACGGGAATGTTCATGAAATGTGGCCGTTCGCCACCACGTGTGCAACTGGCTTCGTATATAACAGTTTGATCCAGGCTATAAATTTCGAGCCGAAGCCCAAACAAGCAAGAACCTCAAACAGGTAGTTCCATTCTACTAGGTCAAAGGGCATTTTTGCATCCAGGGCCAGTATAACCGCTGGATCGCAGATCAAGTCTGCTCTCGCCAGCACCCCATGCACCCTGCAGAGGTTCAGTGCTGTGTTCCTGTGGGGCATAAACCCGGATTGATCCGGGTGTATGAGGTCGAGTAGATGCGCCATCAGCCGTTTAGCA
This sequence comes from Lissotriton vulgaris, assembly GCF_964263255.1. Classification (NCBI taxonomy): domain Eukaryota; kingdom Metazoa; phylum Chordata; class Amphibia; order Caudata; family Salamandridae; genus Lissotriton; species Lissotriton vulgaris. The sequence continues at coordinate 1,601,924,459 of NC_141693.1, read as the reverse complement.
AGGAGTTTGGCTAAGATTTTAACCTCTGCATTCAGCAAAGAGATAGGGCGGTAAGAGGAGCAGTCCTCTTGCGGTTTTCCAGGCTTGGGAATCGCTACTATAGTAGCCGTTCTCTGATCAAGCGGAAGTTCACCCTTTTCTAAGCATTCTTCATACATGGCTAGTAAATATGCACTGAGCTCCTCTGATTGGGCCTGATTCCATTCCACTGGAATGCCATTTAGTCCGAGCGCCTTGCCAGGCTTCAGCGCTCCTATAGCCAATTGTATCTCATCCCTAGTTATGTCCCCTTCTAGGTTGGCTGTTGCTTCTGGTTGCAGTACCGGGGTGTCTATCCTATCCAGTGCTGCCCGTGCCATGTCAGTAGATACAGCCCGTCCGGGGTTATAAACTTCCTCGAAATGTGTCGCCAGTGCTTCCATTATCTGTTCAAAGCTTGTCTGAATTTCATCATTGCTGTCCCTCACCTGTTGGATGCCTCTTGAGGTTCCACCTCTCTTGTCTAACCAGGCTAACATATTTCCCGCCTTATCTCCCACATCATAGATCCTGTTCTGTATATCAGTTATGTGCCCCTTCACCCGCTGCCGGACATGTTCCGTGTACAGTTGTTGTTGGAGTATAAGTGTGTGTGCCGTGTCCGGTGTGGGGTGTGTCTCATGCAAAGTTGTCATGTCGCGAAGTGCCAGTTCGAGCCTAGACTGTTCGGCAGCTTGTTCCCTTTTATGGCCCGTGATCGAGTTCATGGCCTGCCCCCTCAATACCGTCTTGTAAGCCTCCCATAAAACCTCCGAAGAGGTCACGGAGGCTATATTTTCCTCAAAGTATTATGTTGTAACCTTCTGAAGGGTTTTCCTGACTTTCGGGATCTTAAGGTATGATGCCTGAATGGGATATACACGGTTGCAAGACTTTTCTTGAGTAGAAACTGTCAGTGTGATCGGAGAGTGATGCCTCTAGGGTGGATGTCTATGGTATCGACGTGTTGTAAGCCGTCACCCAGTGCTAGGAAATAGTCAATTTGTGATAGGCTGTTGTGGACCGTTGAATGAAATGTGTATTGCCTATCCTGGAGGTGGATATGTCGCCAGATGTCTACTAGACCCATCGCTGTCAGGAATCATTGGAACCGGGAAGGCCCCCCAATCGGGCCTGTCACTGGAAATTTGTCAAGTTGTGTGTCTACTGTGGCGTTAAAGTCACCCCCAAGAATTATATCACCCTCGGGAAGGGACAGCAAAAAGTCACTGAGCGCTGGAAGCTTTATTGAGTGAAGGGATGGCGGGATATATACCGATACCACAGTAAGGGGTCGTCCCTCCCATTGTCCCTGTACAGCTGCGAAGCAACCCTGCCCATCAGTTTTCGTGCCCAGTGGGATGAATTGCGAGGACTTCTTGATCCAAATTCCAGTACCCCGGGAGCCCGAAGTAAACTCCGAGTGGACCACCATCTTATACCCCCTCCTGTCTAGGGCCTTAATTGCCCCTCCTGTTAAATGTGTTTCTTGTAGCAATGCTAGGTGAGGTTTTTGTCTCTGCAACACATTCTGTACCAGGCCACTTTTCACCTTATCCCCAAGTCCCCTTACATTCCACGACAGTATTCGAAGGGGGGAGCCACGTGTCCGTGACTCTGTGTCCCCCGCATTACGTATCAGACCATCCGCCATTTCTGATCGTGAAGACGTCTACAAATGAATCCAGATGGTGGACCCAAACCCCTAAATTTACCTTTTCAGCTATAGTATTCAAACATAGAACTCCATTTTTCGACCGACGTTGTGAATTTCTAACAAACAACCAACAACCCCCCCCTCCCTGCCTCCCTGCTTAACGGACCTTCAACTCCCCGCCTCCCCAACTGAGCAGAGTGCTTATCCCATCCCAAAAGCAGAGTACTTGCACATTGGGGGAGAGCGTCTCCCTGAGCAGGCGGCACCCCTGCTCCCTTCAGGGCACCCAGGCCAGCGTCCAATTACGACTCTTGTGCAACGGTAGTCAAGAAAAGAAGTCAGCGTGCAATGTGTTCATGCGTTGTCTGCGTTATTCCCCACCGCCAGCCTCAGAAAATTCTTGTGTCGGAGACTTGCTCGCGCCTCCTCTGCCTGATGTCTGTGATCCAGTTCGGCTGCCGTCTCGGTGGCCGTGGTTCGTTCTATTGGACCTACGCGGAGGCCCCGCTGTCGTAATTTGACGGTGATTGGGCTAGCGTTAAGCTTTGCTACACGTGTTTCCCCTTATCTTGACTATAGTTGTTGGACGCCATTTTGTATGTAACGGTGGCCATTTTAGTTGAATGGGTTGCCTCGTGGTCAGCATGCCCTTTGTCCTTCTTTTGTACCACTGACCACTCGAGTTTGCCCAGCAACAGGCTATTTTTAGTAATGGTCAAGCTCACACATGCGCAGTTTAGATTGACCAGTCATCACTTAGGAATGTTCCGCCAAACTGACCAGTGGTGTTATAGCTCCTCCCATGAGTTGGCTGTGTTCCAAAAATGACCATATATGTACCTAAAACTCTGTAACTGTGTACCGCCTACCTTTTATTACTGTAAAACTGTATAAAAGAAGGACTTGCACCGATGTTCGGTGTGATACTTCTTGCATTACCGAAGGGTGCTGTAGGAATGTACCACCACCCCATGGGGTCTTAATAAACTTTTCTTTTGCATTTTCTAGTTTCCGTGCCAACAGTTCTTATGGTGTAGAGGGTATTCTGCGGAGTATGTTGGCCTGGAGAACCCAATACCACAAATTGGCGACCATGAAGGGACTCATCGGCGACTCGGATGCCCGAAGGAGAGGTCGTGACGAAGGATTGAAAACTCGCCATGGACGCGTACGCTGCCTTTGAGTGACCCGAGTCTTGGCACCCACGGTGTTTTCTTCCTTTCCTTCCGATCTGACCTTCCAGGTGGCGCCGGTCCCCGACTGAGATCCTGTTCGTTCGAGTTGTCGTACAGTGCCGATTTGGCTGATTTGATTACAGACCTTGGCAGTTGGAACCTGGATATCTGAGATTTTGGTAAGCTTGTGATTGGTAAGGTAGTCTACGGACGCTTACTGTGGTTCTATGAATATGTTTTGAGTTAGCTAACATTTGATCCTATGATTTGAACTATATGTGCAGTGCACTTCACATAATCAGGCATGTGGAGATATTTCTCTAACTTTGTTTGTGTTTGAACGGCACATTTGTGTGAAGTATAGTAAGTGCCATTTTTGTGGTATCACGTTTCCGTGATACTTTTTGAACATGCCTGTTTTAAGCACACTACGAGGAATGTGCTGTCTTGTAAATGGTACCACTTATCGATTAATTGAATCTCAGCCGGCTCCCCCAGAGGGGACTCCTAATCGAGAGATGTATATAAAATTTGGCCTTCCCCCTATATTGTACAGTAAATTATGGAATAAATACACCAAATCTGATCCCGAGTTGCAATGGCTACTACATGGGTCGTTTGACTTACGAAAGGTTCAGTTTGTGGAGCAATGTTTGTTTCAGCGCAGATCTAGACAAAATATGTTTGACTGTGTGCGAATGTGGGAGAAAGCAGTGCGCGAACGAATGAAGCATGAAATAGCCTTGGCGGAAAAAGAGCAGCGCAAGGCTGCTCGAGATAAAGCTTTACAGCTGGAGGAGAAGGAGTTGCAGGAAAAGAAAGAGAGGGAGGCACGGGAACGTAATTTGCAAACTAGCGGTCAATTTCCTATCCGACGTCCGCTTTACCCTGTCCTTACTAATGAAGTTGATGATTTTTCATTACTAGATCGGTGCCCGCCTCCGTACGTTTCGCCTACAGCCCCGGACGAGGATTCGGACGGCGATGGTCGAGGGAGTAAGAGTAACAGGTTAACTGCTAGTGAAGCTGCGGAGTTGCGCAGTTTTGCTCGCAAACTTAATTTGAATAAGATAACGATGTCAGAGCTTAACATTGAAAGGAATAAGTGGTCGGAGCGAGAACAGTTGTATTTTTTAAGTGCTTTCGGAGATGAAGTTGTAGAACGATTTAGGAAACATTCGATTGATTTAGAGCCTAAGGATATATCAGTTCATCGTGAGAATATGTGTAAAGGTTTATTTGTTATTACAGATGCGGATGGGTTTTTCCAGCGGTTGGTCCAGCTACGGGATGAGGCGTCCAGATTGCGGGAAGCACAAAAAGCATCAGACGTGTCTGCGCCGGGGTCGATGGAGCAATCCAAAGAGTGTTCTATCTTTGGAGCAGATAAGAGTTCTAAAGTTCATGTTATGCCTATGCGTGAAGCCGCACCTTTGTATGTCCCCCCCAAAGGGCAAGGTACCAGTGATGATAAATTGTCCGGGGATGCAAAAGGGTATTTTATATATAATTGGGTGTATACGCCTTGGAATAGAGCGGATGTTATGGCATTGAAAAACGTTTTACCTGATCCCCGCAAAAATCCGGCAGCCTTCTATGAAGGAGTGGAGGGGGCTATTTCTTCATGTGTTATGACACTAGTTGATATCGATCTTTTCTTTGGGTTAATATTGCCCCCTGATATGTGGAGAGCTATTCGTAAGTTTGATGACCAAACGATTTTAGGAGCGGATTGGAAAGCTATAGCTCAAGCTGATTTAGATAGGGAGCCTGCATGTAAGCCTTGCCAGTTAATTCTAGACCTCCCAACAGCTATTTTGAATAAATTAAAAACGCTTGTTCCCCCTAAAAAGATTGATTGGACTATGTTAGCCTCTTGCAAACAGAAACAGGATGAGTCAGTATCCGACTTCTTTTCACGTTTCGAAGAAGCGTTTCATGATTATAGTGGGCAATTATTAACGGATGATACGGGTAGGCATTTGTTTGTTGATAAGTACGTGGCTAATCTCCTCCCGGAGATTGCAAAACGATTGAAGACTAGTGAAAGTTCCTGGACCACGGCGACCCCTGCGTCCTTGTTAACTATGGCTCAGTATTATGAGCGGCAGGAATTAGAGGCCAAAGAAAGTATCGATAAGAAAGCGAAGGAGTTAAAGACGAAAGTGATGTTGGCTCAGGTTCGTGCTACACAGCCGAGAGGGAACGATAGAGGCAGGCGAGGAGGGTATGGTACGTCTTATGGTCGTACCGACATTGCTGAGCACCAATGTGCATACTGTAAAGAGTTTGGGCATTGGGCTGAAGATTGTCCGGTGCTTCGTGAGCAACATAGTCAGCGTGGTCGAGGAGGTGGAAGGACACAGAATAGTTATTCGGGGGCGAGAGGTGGAGGAAGTGATCATGGTAGGTTTGAGGCGAGGGGTCGTGGCCAGGATGATCGTAATACTTTCGATCGACGGAATCAGTACCAGATATCGGAGGGTGAGAACGTGGAGTCTCAGGATTATGTGCATGCATAGGATTGCATAGGATGGGGTGTGGAATCGGTTGAAGTGCCAGTAGATCAAAGAGGTCCATATGTATCGGCGGGCGTTTTGGGTTCTACTGATCAGTTTTTGGTTGATACAGGAGCTACTCGCAGTGCTCTGTCTAAAAACTTGGTTCCAAGGGCTCCCCTGTCTGGCGAAACGATTACATGCATAGGGTTTGATGGCACACCCTCTCCAAGCCCACTATCACAACCTCTTGAATTTTGCATTGACAGATTTGTTGGTCTATGTCCATTCTAATTGTCGCCACATACCCTAGACAATATTATGGGCATAGATTTGCTTAAAAAGTTTCGAGCGACAATACGCTGCGCTCCTGAAGGATTGCGGGTTATTTTGAATGACAATTACCCGGATGTAGGAAGATTATGTACTATGCTGGAAATTGAAGCACTAGCCTCTCTCCCACACACGTTATGGGCTACATCAGACACAGATGTGGGACGGATGCTCATTCCGCCTATTTGAATAACTGTTAAGGAGGGAGTGTCTTTGCCACGTGTGCCCCAGTATAAGATATCTAGAGAAGGTGAAATTGCCCTGACGCACATTGTTCAGGATTTGATTATTGCAGGAAATGTGGAGGAAGTTCCCTACAATGTTTGTAACAGCCCGATTCTTCCGATTCTGAAGAAAGACACTGATGCCAAAGTCTATCGATTTATTATTGATTTGAGAGAAATAAACAAAATTGTAGTGCCCCAGTATCCGGTGGTGTCTGATATCACCACCTTACTTAGGCCCCCCCCACTGCTACCACGTTTTCTGTAATTGACCTTAAAAATGCCTTCTTTTCCATTGCCATCCATCCCGATAGCAGATATCTATTTGGCTTCACGTTAAATAATAAATCGTATGGATTTTGTTGTGTTCCTCAAGGTTACAGAAAGTCCTAGCATTTATAGCCAGGCTTTAAAAAGACAGCTTGATTCTTTTGATCTGCAATCTGGAGTAGCTCTTATCCAGTATGTGGATGATCTCTTACTGGCTGCAGACACATATGCACAGTGTGAGGAGAGTACTCTTGCTTTGCTCTCCTTTCTTGCTCAGAACAATCACAAAGTTTCTAGGAAAAAGTTACAATTTTGTAGACCAAAGGTGACCTACCTCGGTCATCTTTTGTCTAAGGAGGGACGTGCATTAACATCGGATCGAATTCAAGCAATTTTAGATACACCAGTCCCCCGCACTCAGAGAGATGTGCGTGCCTTTATAGGTTTAACGTCTATTTGTAGACAGTGGATAATGGGGTTTTCACACATTATAAAACCCTTTTTAGCATTATTGTCCAAAACTACACCAATGCCTCTTGAATGGACAGATGAATGTCAGAATGCTTTTGAACAATTGCGACAAGCCCTTTGCTCTGCACCAGTGTTAGGTACACCAGATTACACAAAGATTTTCACGTTGTATGTACACGAGAAAGATGGCTGTGCATTGTCGGTGTTAGTGCAGACACACGGGGATAAGCAGAGGCCCTGTGCATACTTTTCGGCAATACTTGATCCTGTGGCACGAGGTCTACCTGGGTGTTTCCGAGCAGTTGCAGCAACAGCAGTAGCTATACGGCAGAGTGAGGGAATAGTTTTGTCACACAAACTGTTGGTGTTAGTTCCCCATGCGGTGGATGCTTTGCTAAATCAAACGAAGACCCAGTATCTTACGAGTGCACGCTTAACAGGATATGAGCTTACACTGTTGGCGCCACACATCACACTAAAGAGATGTGCTACTCTGAACCCTGCCACTTTATTGCCGTATCCGGTTGCTGAGGGCCAGGAGGAAGAACACCATGATTGTGTTTTCCTGACTGAAGAACAAACAAAGGGTCGTGTCGACTTGCAGGATACGCCACTTCCAGATGTGGATGGGGAACTGTGGGTTGATGGATCGTGTTTAAGGCTGCCAGATGGCACAACTTCTGCAGCATATGCGATCTCGACACTTAAGACAGTGGTAGAAACAGCACGAATACCACAGAAATCGGCCCAAGCAGCGGAGTTAATAGCTTTGACAAGAGCCTGTGAATTGAGTGCTGGCCTATGTGTGAATATCTACACAGACAGCTGGTATGCCTTCGGCGTAGCGCATGACTTTGGCCTACTTTGGAGAGAACGCGGGTTTTTGACTTCGCATGGAGTACACATCATGCATGGAGAACTAGTGCGTGATCTCTTGAATGCGTTACTTTGTCCAAAGAAAGTGGCGATAATCAAATGCAGTGCACACAGAAAAGTCACTGACAAAGTGGGACAAGGTAACGCTTTTGCAGACAGTATAGCAAGACAAACGGCTATGTTACGAAATGACACGCCAATGTATGTGGTGAAATCACAGGCTGAGCGATGGCATGATGCTAGAGAAGAGATACTAGACATTCAGAAATCAGCGTCTGAAGCAGAACTCGCAACCTGGGCAGCAGAGGGAGTGCTGGATGATGAGGGTTGTTGGCGAAGTAAAGATATGGAAAGATGGAAATTGCCTGCAGCTTACTTGCAAGCGATGGTCCAAATGACACATGGATTGGCACATGTTGGAGCTCTTGCAATCACTCGATTGCTAACACGAGTTTGGGAGCATCCTGAGATTGCCAATACGGCCAAGAGAGTAGTGCAGACCTGTCTGATATGTTTACAGCACAATCCTGCAAAAGGGACTCATACTCCGAAAGGAGGGTTTGTTCCACCTACTGCACCGTTTGAAGTACTGCAAATGGATTACATTCAGCTTGAGCGTTGTAATAACCTTAAGTATGTCTTAGTGGTGATATGTGCTTTCAGTAAATGGATTGAGGCCTTCCCCACAAAGGATAATACAGCGTTGACAACAGCTAAGGTTTTGCTCAAAGAGTACTTCCCTCGATACGGCATTTGTAAATTTTTGTGGAGCGACAATGGTCCTCATTTTGTTGGGAAGATTGTGGAATACGTGATGAAGGGATTGGGAATTCAGCAGAAATTTCATTCTGTGTTCCATCCCCAGTCAGCAGGTCTTGTTGAACGATATAACGCTACTCTGAAATTAAAGCTAGCAAAGATTGTGGCATCTACGTCTTTGAAATGGCCGGATGCTCTGCCTCTGGCATTGCTATCTATCAGATCAGTACCCCATTCCCGAACTTGCCTCACACCTTATGAAGTGGTGTTTGGAAGGCCTATGAATATATGGGGAGTTCCTAAGCCTCGATTGTTACATGATGTGCCTTGTATAATGATGAACGATTATTTGGCACGATTAACAAATGATTTGCTTCCATTCATCAACAGGTTCGAGAAGCGGTCCCCGACAATTCCATTGGAGAGGCTCACAATCTTCGTCCTGGCGACCATGTGATGATTCGCTCTTTCGAGAGGACAAGCAGCTTGGAACCGAGGTGGCGTGGTCCTGAGCAGGTATTGCTTGCAACTCGACGGCTGTGCGAGTCACCAACAGGAAGCGGTGGGTGCACTCTACTCACTGCCGCCGTGTCTCTCCGGATCTGGTGAGCCCAACTGTGCTGTCTGATTATCGAGACATCTTCGACGAGGAGAAGAGCCCAGCTGTAACGTCTGCCGAATCGGAGGGAGCCTTCCCGGACCACACTGTTTCTGGAAAAGAAAGATACAACCTACGACCACGATAAGAAGTTTTTTTTTTGTGCGAGACTGGTTGAGTTACCGCTCTGGGGTTTGTGAAACGGAAGCCGGGAATATCAAGGGGGGGGGATCTGTTCTGCCAAGTGTAGCGACACTCGTCTTGAATCTCGGAGAAGAAACCAACGGCTACCTCGGAGCTCAGCACTCATATTTTTATTTTTTAGTTGTGTTTTTGAGACATTTTGAATTTTGAACAATGGCATCTTCTGCAGTATGAGATAAGAGAATTCTTGGCGCAGTACTGTTTGTTCTGACAATTGTTGTGATAGCCGTGATAGCTTGGGTAGTAGAACTTGTGGTGCCAGTACGAGAACATTTACTACCAACTACCCCGATTCCATCTGAACATTTCCATTTTACTCTGCCCTATCATGAAGAACGGCACCGACAGACTTATTTGAACAATAGTTTTATTCAGATTCTGCATCCCACCCATAATATGACTAACACTTCGAACTGCTGGGTATGTGGGATGTTGCCAGGGCATCAAAAGAAAGGAGGCACACCACTTATCCCACTCCCGTTTTCCCATAATGGTTCTTGTTATCCCCTGGTATACACTCCTATTCATGTTGCGATGGCCAACAAAAGGGGGGCTGCTCTTTCGACTCAACAAGATATGTTATAATGATCGAAATGGCTATCCGCAAGCTGAAGGAACTAAGTTTGAATGGGAGGAGTATCGCCCCGACAACGTGTCAGCACCACGAATCTATAATAATCAACGGAGTGTCAATATGTCTAGTTCACATGTGATTACTGTTATTGATACTAAAGCTGATCTCTGTGTTCGTAATAAAGGTACAATCCCAGTTGGCAGAAGTGAATGTAACATCACTCTTACCTTTGACACTCCAAATGGCATTTCATTTGTGGCCTCCCGAAATACGTATTTTATATGTGGAAATAAAGGCTATCATCGTCTCCCTATAGGATGGTTGGGAACATGTTATATATCTTTTGTATTACCCCCTGTGTTTATTGCCCCACCAATGTATCATAACAATTACATCCTTTACCACGATTTCATATTGAATAGGGTAAAGAGAGCATTAGTCCTTGAGGACATAGACCAAACGGACACTGCATTGCAACAATATGTCAATTTTAATTTGGGCCTGTTTTCTTTTGTTGGGGCTGCTCTAAATAGTCGGAAAATAAGACGGTTAACTCGTGTTGTAGAAGCTGTTGCTAATGACACCGCTTTTGCTAGAAATTGTAACGCTTCAGAACAGAATGGTTTTAGATGTAGTAATAGCTGATCGTGGAGGAGCATGTCGCATTATCGGAAGTAGTTGCTGTGTATATGTGCCAGATAATTCTCCTTCTGTGTACGATGCAATATCCAAATTACATAAAATTGCTGCTGAGATACATCTAGATAATGGTACATGGACATTTTCGGGGTGGTTTTGGTCAATACTTAGTACCTGGGGTTGGAAGTTGCTGACGATTCTATGTGTAATAATCGGGATATTATTCTTTTTATGCCTTTGTATCCAGTGTGGCCCTGTATTATGCTCTATGTGCCTTTTTGCTTGTATTCCATCCAAACGAGCTTTTGCTAAAAATGAACAAATGATTCATAAAGAAGTAGCACAAATCATGTCTATTGATATTGAAGATGAATACCCCGATTACATCCACTATGAGGTAGCTTCAGCTAAACGCTAAAAGGGTCGTCTGTCGTAATTTGACGGTGATCGGGTTAGCGTTAAGCTTTGCTACACGTGTTTTCTCCTTATCTTGACTATAGTTGTTGGACGCCATTTTGTATGTAACGGCGGCCATTTTAGCTGAATGGGTTGCCTCGTGGTCAGCATGCCCTTTGTCCTTCTTTTGTACCACTGACCACTCAAGTTTGCCCAGCAACAGGCTATTTTTAGTAATGGTCAAGCTCACACATGCGCAGTTTAGATTGACCAGTCATCACTTAGGAATGTTCAGCCAAACTGACCAGTGGTGTTATAGCTCCTCCCATGAGTTGGTTGTGTTCCAAAAATGACCATACATGTACCTTAAACTCTGTAACTGTGTACCGCCTACCTTTTATTACTGTAAAACTGTATAAAAGAAGGACTTGCACCGATGTTCGGTGTGATTTATTTATTTCTAGTATTTATAGAGCGCGACACTCATCCCAAGGGATATCACGGCGCTAAAAAGGAAAAGGGGACTGCTGAGATTATGCGGGGGGAATTAGTTTTTAGGGAAAAGGTGGGTTTTGAGTTTTTTTTTTTTTCAGAACAAAGTTTTATTTCAAGTACTGATATTACACAGAGCATAAGGACATCGTCCCGCAACACAACGCAGGACCAATGAGCATAGGCATTTAGAATAAAGGGTATGCATTCAGTACAAGCATTATTGCATTAAACACCCAACCCCCCAACTCCCAAATCCCTAGCTCCCCTGACCCAACCCCGCCCCCCACCCAGTGTCTGCTAATCTCAAGGCATAGAGTATAATAAGAGCCAGTGTGTGTACTCCCTGTCGCCCAGGGTACAGCAGTTAAAGGTCTTCCCCAGTGTCCTGGGCCATCGGTGGTTCCAGCCACAGTCCCCTGTAGTCCGCCCATCTTTTCCATATCTTAAAATGCTTCCGGGGGCATCCCCTGGCCTCAAAGATCGGGCGCTCAAGTCCCATGCAAAAGTCCAATCCCCGTCTCCAAACCTCCAACAAAGGGGCCCTGGGGTCCTTCCAGGCCCTGGCTATATCCCGCTTGGCTACGGTGAGGCCTAGGACCAGTAAGTGACGCTTGTATATGTTGCCTCCCACCTGTTCCATAACGTGAAGCAAGCCTAGTTGCGGTGATCGGGGAAGGTCCCAGCCCAGAACCTCAGCCAAACAGTCCCAGACCCCCACCCAGTACCTGGCCAAGTTCGCACACGACCACACAGTATGGACAAACGTTCCAACCTCCCGGCCACATCTCAAGCATTCGGGGGAGGCAATCAAACCTGCCTTCCACAACCGCTCTCTGGTAAAGTAGGCCCTGTGTAAGTATTTAAACTGAATAAAGCGGAGGCGCATCGCAATGGCCGCCCCCTTAGGGGCCTCCAGGGCCTCTCTCCAGTCCTCTTCTTCGAACGCACCAAGATCTCTCTCCCATGCAGTACGCAATCCATCAAGAGAGGAGGAACAGTGCGTGACCAGAGTTTGGTATAAATTGGAGATCTTTTTCTCCTCTAGTTCCCCCATGAACACCTTGGCCTCCAGGGGGCTAAACTCGGGCAGAGATTCCAAGCCCACCAGAGAGGGAGTTAGTGCATGACGTAGTTGTAAATATTTAAAGAATTGAGTTTTGGGCATGTCATATTCCTCCCTCAACATCTGGAAAGACTTAAGGGTGGTGCCCCTCACGACACAGCCGAGCGTGGAGATACCGATATCATCCCAGCCCCTGAACCCCTGCATGGACGCCAGCGCCGGGAGACGGCCGTTCTGCCACAGTGGGGTCTCCCTCGTCAATCTGTTCCACCATCCCATACGGCGCAAGGCGGCGCGCCACACCCGGAAGACCAACTGAGTGACCATGGGGAGCCATTTCCTGATAGCCGCCGAATATAGAATGGTGTGGATCGTGTCAGGGTCCATCAGGTACCGCTCCAGGGCATAAGTCGGGTCACCCCGATCCCCATACCACCAGTCGTTGAGCACCAGCAAGTGTGCCGCCTGATAGTAAGATAAAATATCTGAGGTGGCCAGGCCCCCGCAGTACGTAGAAAGAAAGCAGGTGCGGAGGGCCACTCTCGCCACTCCCCCAGCCCAAAGGAACTGACTGAGAGCGGCGTTCACTTGGCGAAACCACTGCGGTGCAATGGGGTATGGGTGGTTCTGCAACTGATATAGAAGGCGCGGCAGGGCCACCATTTTAAAGATCGCCGACCGGCCATATATGTTCAGCGGCATTCTGGACCAGGTTTTTATGTCCGAACGCACCCACACAGGCCCCACATTGCGCTCCCACGCCAAGTCCGGAGCATCAGTAAGAAAGATACCAAGGTACTTGAGGCCACCCGTCGCGCTCTGCAGTGTCAAGGCCCAATCACCCGGCCCCTCCCCGCCGCCCAGAACCCACAGCTTGGACTTCTGCACATTCAGATGCAATCCCGAAATCTCTCCGAAGATTTTCATTATCTCCAGGACCCTGGGTCCAGACCTATTGAGGTCCGTGAGGAAGAACAGGACATCGTCGGCGTAGAGCGCAATACGATCAGAGGGGCCCATGTCCCATTCCAGTCCCCGGAGTTGCGCATCCATTCTCACCCACGCCGCCAGAGGCTCCATGGCCAGGGCGAAGAGGTAGGGGGAGAGAGGGCATCCCTGCCTGGTGCCCCGTCCGATGGGGAAGGACTCGGACGCCGCTCCCGCCACCCGCACCGACGCGGTCAGGTCCGTATAGAGCAAGCTCAAGTACGAGAGGAAGACCGGCCTGAGATTGAGGCGGGACAGAAGGGCCCTAAGGTACACCCAGCTGAGAGAGTCAAAGGCTCGGTCAATATCTGCCAGGAGGAGCGCCGTTGGGATCCCGGCTGCCCGGGCTGTCTCCACTACCACCTGCGCCCGGCGAATGTTGTGCCGAGTTGCTCTATGGGGCATGAACCCTGCCTGATCAGGGTGCACTAAGTCAGTGATGTATGGGAGAAGGCGATTGGCCAAGGCCTTGGCCAATATTTTCGCCTCGAAATTTAAGAGGGAAATCGGCCTGTATGAAGAATGCTGTTCCGGGGGCCTCCCTGGCTTACAGAAAACAACAATTTCGGCGTGTCGCCAATCCGCCGGTAGGTGTCCACTCTCCCTGGCCGCCTCCAGTGCCAACTGGTAGCGCCCCTCCAGCTGGATGTGAAAGGTCTTCATAAACTCGCATGGAAACCCATTCGGTCCCGGGGCCTTGCCGGTGTTCAATTCCCCAAGGGCCGTGCCCAGTTCCTCCAAAGAAAGGGGGAGGTCTAGCCGATCCCTGGCCTCCTCTGGGAGTGCGCGCGGCGGGATATCCGTCAAAAATTTGTCTATATCCTCCGCAGGGAGGACCTCACGGGGGGCATAAAGATCGGCATAATACCTCGCGAAGCTGGCAGCTATGGCTTCAGGGGCCGTCAACTGGACACCTTGGTCATCCCAAATGCCCGGCAGAGCCTGGGGCCGGAAGGTGTGCTGGCAAAGTCTATACAGCATGGTACTGGATTTATCTCCCCATTGATAGATCCTGCTCTGAGTGGCCAGCCAAAGCTGGCGCGCCTCATTGTGTAGCAGGGAGGAGTACAACTGCTGTGCCTGCAGGAGCGGCCCCACCGCCTCGTCCGTGTCCCTCACGGTACAGTCCCTCTCCAGGTCCCGAACCCGCCCCGCCGCCTCATCCACCTCGCCCAGATGGGTCCTTCGGGCCTCCGCACACCAGGCAATGTCTACCCCTCTGAGCACCGACTTCATCGCCTCCCACTGGGTGACGGCGTCGACCTCTGGCCCGCCATTCTCTGTCCAATAAGCGGAGATAGACTCGCGCAAGCGTGTGCGGTATCCATCCTGCTGTAGGTGCCACGCGGATTGGCGCCAGCGAAAGGGCTGTCGCCTCCTGTCCAGCAGCAGGTCAAGGGACACGGGGGAGTGGTCCGAGACGCCACGGGGGAGTACGGCCGTGGCAGCGACCCTCGACAGCCAAGGAGTCGGTACGAACAGGTAGTCAAGCCTAGAGAAGGACTTGTGCACAGCCGACACATAGGAGTATTCTCGGCTCAATGGATGCTGGTAGCGCCATGTATCAGTCCAGCCCATGCCCTGTGCCAGGCCATGAAGCCTTGTCGGCGCCGCTGTCTGGGGTTCCCTACCGGGCCTGTAGCGATCCATCCGCCCATCCATCACATCATTCCAGTCTCCTCCCACAATCGCCAAAACATCCGGGATATCGATCCACACTTCGAACAACTTCTCGATAAGGGCATCCTGCAGCGGGGGCGGGGCATACACACTACCAAAGACCATTGGCTCATTCCCAATCATTCCTTTAACAAACACGTATCTACCATGCGCATCGACCCAATGTGTTTCGTGTACATACGAGAGCCTTCGGTGTATCAGGACCGCCACCCCCCGGGATCCCCTTGCAAACCCGGCATGAAACACCTGTTGGTATCCATATCTCTGTAAACTGAGGGTCTTGGTGCCCTGAAGGTGCGTCTCCTGGAGGAGGAGTACATCCGCCCCCTCCCTCTTCCCCAGCTGCAGCACCGCCCCTCGCTTAATTTTATCCAGCATCTCCCGGACATTCCAGCTCACCACTCGCAATTTTGCCCTCGGTAGGCCTACCCGTTGGTGATCAACCATAGTCAATGGGGAAGAGATGTAAGGACCCGGGCTCTCGGAGCCACACACACACACAAGCAAGTAGCCTAAGTAATGCAGACACTGCGCCACCCTCCCCTACCCCCCCCACTACCCCAACCCCAACCCCAACCTGTCCCCCAGCCAATCTCCCCAACTGCCCCCCTCACCCCCCCTATACCTCACCAAACATTGAAGTACCTGTCGCGATATGGGCGGCTTCGGGCCCAAAACAGAGCGCCCAAAGCCTACCATACCAATGGATCCCGAACACCCCTCACTCTATAGCTTCCCCCCTCCCCTTATCTACTCCCCACTATGCAGGAGGCTAGCAGCCCCTGTATCGGAGCACCCCGAACCCGTCCCAAAGTCTGAACCTGTTGTGGGACAGTTAGAAAACGTAACAGTTAGCACATGATGCAGTCCTCAGGTATGCAGGGCACCGGTGGAGCCACTTCCACCGCTGGAGGGGCTGGTATCTGCAGGCGGTCAGGACCACCCATTGCACCTCATCCACTACCCCCCGAATTGTCCGGATCAGCTGGCTCCGCGGTGCTGCGCCCAGTGTTGGAGGCGTTGCGGCGCCTGGACCTGGACTTCCTACTCTTCCGGCTACGGTCCTGGCGGTCACTCTGGGTTTGTGATGAATCACTCGTGTGGCCTGGATCGAGGCCCGGTTGGGGGTGCGGCCTGACCCTCACTGTCTCATCTGTCCACCTGAAAACTTCTTCCGGCGTCTCAAAGAAGTGAGTTTTAGACTGGAAGATCACCCGCAAGCGGGCCGGATAGAGTAAGGAGTACTGTATCTTTAGGCCCCGAAGCTTAGCCTTGGCGGCTAGGAAGGAGTGTCTCTGTTGCTGCACCATCTTGGTGTAGTCGGGGAAGATCATGATCTTGTGGGATTCAAATGAAAGAGAGTCCTTGGCCCTCGCCTCACGCAATATAACGTCCCGATCGTGAAAGTTCAGAATCCTGGCGATCACCGGCCTGGGTCGTTCACCTGTCGGCGGTTTCTGCATCAGGGCCCGGTGCGCGCGTTCGACCACGAAACATCTGGACAGGATATCCGGAGGGAGCCAGCTCTCCAGCCATCGAGAAAGGAAGCGTCCCATGTCCCCCTCCTCACAATCCTCCGGAAAACCCACAAAGCGAAGGTTGTTCCTGCGCGCCCGCCCTTCGGCGTCCTCCATTCTAAGTGCTAGACCCTTCTGGATACTCTCCATCGCCGCCATTTTCTTCTTCAGGGTCCCAACATCATCCTCCACTATTGAGATCCTGGACTCTGCCTCCGTTATGCGCGCCACTGCGTTGCGCAGGTCTTGCCTCAGGAGTGTCACATCGGCCCCTACAGCCCCAATCTTAGCATCCAGCATGTCTCTTGACTGGGTGATAGCTGCCATCAGCGCCGCGTTGTCTGGCCCCGGTCCCTGGCCTCCCTGCGCTCCGGGGCCACCGTGTGGCTCCGTGAATTTGTCGATGGGCCCCTGCTTAGCGGGCCCACCACCCCCTCTGGTCATGGCGAAGGCCGAGCCCGGCTAAGCTGTCCCCAAAAGCGCCGGCGGCTGCTGACAGCGGGGCAACCTTCACTCCAACAGTTATCAAGGGCAGGGCACCCTCACAGGCGATGGCCTCCTCACGCCCCCGGCCGCCGTATACTCCAGATGATAAAAAAAAAAAAAAAAAAGGGGGGGGGGGTGTTCCCCAGACTCGACTCCACCGACCCCCGCAGGCCAGGTCCCAGCGCGTGTAAGCCTCCCCTGGGGCACCTTCCCCTCTATGCCAGCTTACTCTGGTGTACCTCGTGTGTCCCAGCGGCTGCCAGGGAATCCCCCAGGTCCGGCAGTCTGGGCCAGGCCCCCAACGACCCCCCCGGGCACAGCGTCTCTCAGCAATCACCCCAGCGCCATATGTGGGGGGGGGGGGGCCAACACTCACGGTTCGTCGGGTCTCACTGCGGGTCGGCACCAGGTCCACGCCGGGCACCCCCAATGCGGCACGGGCCACTGCAGTCCAGGCCCCCGGGCTCCACAGCTCCGGCGATCCCCGGAGCGGGGAAGACAGCCGACCAGGCAAGGCTCGCCACTGGCCCCTCGGTCCCCGGGGCTCCCAGGCGCCTGCACCCCCGGGCTAAGGATCTGTGTAGGCGAGTCCGGGCAGGGGCCGCCAAACTCGAGGCCCCGGCTCCTCCAAGGCCAGGTAGGCCACAGCGTCGCCGAGGCACTCCTCAGCACCAGCACTCCTCACTTGCTCTGTGTGGAAGGGCAGGGGAGCCCGTGATGGCCCGCCCGCTGCAGGCTGTGCCGGATCGTGGCAGGAAAGGCGGCGCCTCGGACCCCAGGACGAGCACCCCGATCCGGGTGCGCCAAAATCGAGGCCCCGGCTTTGCTGACCGGCACTAGGCCGCCCGCCACTCCAGCTCACTGCACCACCAGGAAGGGTCACGGCTCGCCAGTCCCGGCACCGGAATGCACCCTGAGTCGTCCGCTACCTGTGCCCCACCTTTGAAATGCTTTCCGGGTCCGGGGGCCAGGAGAATTGGTAGGATAATCTTCGGGCCGGCGGGAGCTCTAAGAAGCCACGTCCGCCATGATCGCCCGCTAAGCCACGCCCCCGGGTTTTGAGTTTTTGCCGGAATTGAAGGAGGTTTGTAGTGTGTCTAAGATCCATAGGTAGTTCATTCCATTGTTTGGCCGCCAGGTGTGAAAAGGCTCGACCACCTGTCCTCGTTTTGTAGATGCGCTTGGGTTTTGCTAGGGCTGAGTTATTGGATCTTAGGTTCCTGTTTGGAATATAAAACTCAATTTTCCCTTGCAGGATTGTAGGGCCTGTTTTGTGGAGGGCTTTGTGCGCATGACAAAGCAGTTTAAAGGTGGCTCGCTGACGCATTGGCAGCCAGTGGAGTTTTTTCAGGCATGCTGATGCCGAATCTCGTTTGCCTTTATTGCATACCAGTTTGGCTGCCTGGTTTTGAAGGACCTGTAAGCGGGAGAACAGTTGCTCGTTCATCCCTTCGAATAGGGCATTGCCATAATCAAGGCGGCTGACCAGGAGGGCCTGGGTAATTGTACGCCGACAGTCCAGTGGGATCCAAGAGAAAATTTTGGCTAGGAGTTTCAAAATTGCAAATCCTTGCTTTACCGAAGGGTGCTGTAGGAATGTACCACCACCCCATGGGGTCTTAATAAACTTGTCTTTTGCATTTTCTAGTTTCCGTGCCAACAGTTCTTATGGTGTAGAGGGTATTCTGCAGAGTATGTAGGCCTGGAGAACCCAATACCACACCGCAGTGCGCCAGCCATCGAGCCAGTCTCTGGCCCCCTCCGGAGAGTCAAAAAAACAGACCTTTTTGTCGGCGACCACCCTTACCCGGGCCAGAAATAGCATGGAGTAGGGTAGTTCTTGCTCCCGCAATGTCTTTTTCACCTCTAAGAACGTCCTCCTCCATCGCGATACGTCAGCCGTGTAATCCGGGAAGAAAGATATCCTTGAGTTTTGGATTTGGATGGCCGGTGCCACTCTGGCCGCCTGAAGGATGGTGTCCCGATCGCGAAAGTTAAAAAGTCTTACCAAGATCGGTCGTGGCGAGGCCCCTTGTTTCGGTTTTCCACCTGGAACTCTATGGGCCCTTTCCACAGCGAAAAAGTTTGAGAGGGCCCTGGGGGCAAGCTGGTTCTTGATCAGATCTTCCACATATAGATCCATAGAACCCATAGTTTCAGATTCTGGAACTCCCAGGATACTGACGTTGTTTCGCCGGGAGCGTCCTTCATGGTCGTCCAGCTTTGCCTTGAGCGATTTGTTATCGGCTTGCAGTTTCTCCATTTCCACCTGCAGGTCCGATACATCTTACACCAGGGACTTAGCTACCACCTCCACTTGCTTCACCCTTTCACTCATTTTCTGAAGGTCTGTCCGAATGAGGGTTACTTCCGTTGCTGTCGCCCCCACCGTCGCTTGCACTTGGGCCAGGGCGCTCAGTACATCCTCCAGCGTGGCTTTCTTTGTACCGTCTCCCTCCGTCCCTTTACTTAAAGACTTACGTTGTTCCATCTGGGGGAGAGACTGTTTCTCGTATGCAAATTTTTCAAGCTTACCTTGGGTGGAATTATGCCAAGGTCCTTTGCCCGCCATGTTCACACACCAAGAAATTGCTCACTGTAGCACGTAGCCTGTGGTGGTATTCTGCCAGGAGTTTCTTTGAAGAGAGTGGTCGATGGGACCGCCCGAGTTTCGATGGCGACTCAGCTACGCAGGAATTGGGCTTTCCGGGCCGGAACCCCACCGACGGGTTTACACCCCTTCTCGAGTCGCATTGGTGTTCATAGGACCCGTTGTCGAGTCTACTGAGACCTCGGTGTGGGCCGCCCAGCCCTTTGTTCGAGAGAGTTCGTGCCCGTAGTGGCGTATGTTATGCAAAATGGCGGCGGCGTCGCACTTGTTTTCCGGCTTCGGTTTTTTGTCAGTGTTGCCGCTACCCGCAGGACTGACTTGTCTTGGGGCGATATATACTGCCCTTGGACAGTCTGCGGGGTCATCGGATTCCTACTGCCGTTTCCGCTCGGGTTGTTCTGCACTACAAGCACTTCCGGTTGGGTACACCGCCGAGGCCTCACTTCCGCCCGGACAGCGCCTCAGCCAGCCTCCGCTGCTTTTCATGTGCCACAAGGCCTTGTTCGGATGCCGTCTTTTCCACCGGTTCCCGGGGCACCGCTGCTCCAAAACTTCTCTGCTAAATGCCGTTCGGTCACCGGACCCGGGACATCCCGTCTGGGTTCGTTGTTGAGCGGATAGGCATGCGGATTGATGCGGGAAGCCGCCTTACTCCGGGAGCCTCTCTAGTTTGCTGCCGCCATCGTTGGCTGCTAGCCACGCCCCCCGGATACACGTTTTTTTAAAAAAGAAGTCTTCCATTTGCTGTAACAGGCCAGTATTGGCCATCTCCCACATGCCTGCTCCATATGTTGTGGCTGATTTTATTTTGGCTTGGTAAATATTTTTAGTTACGTCTAGTGAGCTACCACCCAATTTGTTTGCAAATCTTTTAAATGCTTTTAGGCTCCTCTGCATACCTTGTGCTCTTGATTTTACTAGTTTGGACCAAGAATGATCCTTATCAAAGAGCACTCCTAGGTATGAAAAGGAGTCCACCACCTTTATTTCATTGCCTGCCATCTGGAATTGTGGCAGTTTCTCTCCTCTGGTCGCTCCAGTCACAATTATGAAAGATTTTGTTTAATTTACTTTTAGGTCAAGGGAAGCCATAAAGATGGCGTAAGCTTTGATTAGTTCTTGCCATCAGGACCGCATCATCAGCGTATGCCAAAATCGGTAGGGGGGTTTGATCAAATTTGGGCACGTCCAAAGAGAGAGCAGACAGGGAGGACTCGACTCCGTTCGTATATACCTGGTACTTATAGGAGTCACGTAGGCTTCACAAGTTAGAAATGTATTGCTAATGTCTCCTCCTTTTCAATGCATCATGTCAACTAACAAAGCTCCATTCGACCAATGGGGAAAAGTCTTTGACAACTTGACGAAGAGATTATGTTGCAAGGCCCAGTACTCTTTAATTAGTGCACAGTGAATTTATGTTGGGACCCCGCAATCGTTAGGCAATTTGTTGTTCATTGGTCCTGGCCATCCATGTCCTGGCTGCTGTCAGCTGCAGCTTCCCCAGCAAGGGGGAAGAGAATTCAACCTGGCGAGGAAGGGGGTCTCCAGGGGTCGGTGAGGCCCACGTTTGGCCCGTGAGGTCATTCCAGCCTCCAATGTACGATTCTTGTTTTTGGCCCTCCCCCAAATCAGATTATTTTCCATGACTATGGATTGATCAAGTTTATTCCTCCTCCCCATCCCCTCACCTGGTATCTGGTGGGGCCTGGCAGGAGGTGCCACCAAGGGCTATCACAGTCCAGTGGGCCTTCTCCCTCTGTATGCTGTTACCAGAGCGCTTGCCTCTCCTTACCTTTTGAGCAGGCCCTCCACTCCTCACTGCCACACTCGGCTCCTGCCTGTCTTGAACCCCGGTGGCCGTCTACAATGGGTATAGAGCTTTCAACTGCAGGAAGAAGGAATTAGTTGACAGCTTCCATCTGTCCTGTCCTCTGCGTGGTGTCAAGGAGAAGGGAGGGTATGCAGGCTCAGCCCGCGGGTCACCTTTCGCTCAGCACCACCTCAGTGGCTTCACCCTCTTCACTGGGGCCTCCAAAACTGCATGTTTGACTACTTTTGAGGTCTCGGCTAGACAGCGCATGCACTGTCTGTTTCAGACATGTTCTTTACACGCTGGGGGCTGAAAGCCTGCCTTTAGCTCTTCATCTGTTTGCTGCAGCGTTGCTCTCATTTTTTTCATTCCAGTTGGTGAAGGCATGCCTATGTCATGTCCTCTTCTTTTGCTTATCCTGGAGCATGGACAAGGTAATTATGTCCATCCGCTGCTCCCATTTTTGGAGCTACCTTTCTCTTTGTGTTCCAGCCCTCCACATGAGTGCCTGTTTTCCCCTCTTCTCCAGTCCGTTTCTTCTCCATCCCACCCCCAAACCCTCCCACACGCCCTCGTTCTTGTCATGCCTGTGAAACTAGGAGCAGTTTCAAGTGGAAGAACAATGTGCTCCTGCAACTCTTTTGCCAGGAGCTGTTTTCTGTGCGATTTTCATATTACTTCTTCTACTTGAGACATCTTTGGTTTGTTTTGCAAACATCGCCTCTCAGGCAGGGAGAAGAGTGGGGAAGTCCTGTTTGCGTGGCGGATTCTTTATGTAGAGCGGTGAGCAACAGCACCTCAATTGCATTCGATTTTGTGTGTTTATTTGCTCTATTACTGCTGGCCTCTAAAGCTGTGAATGCAAACAGATTGACCCGGAGGTCTCCCAAGAACACTTAAAATGTATTGGTCTCCCCATGAAATGTCTTCTTTTGGAGAAATATGATATGATTTGTGCCCATGTCTACCAACCCTCTCGGCATGGACTCAACACCCTGTGATTCTGGGCACATTACTTCATCTCCCCACGCCTATAAACTGTGCTTGTGTAATGTAAGTAGTGCTCATGCTGTATGTAAAAACAAAAGAAAAATGAACTCGCAGGTAAGAACAAGTCTTAACATAAGGAAAGACAAATAGATACCTATTTTCTGGCTGAATTGTGCAAAGTGAAACCAGAAAACCTGGATAAATCGTGGCGACTCCATATAAAAAATGTGTCCACTTGGTCAAATTTTTTTTTTCACCAAATGTTTTTTATTCATTCACGCGCATGAAACGCTTTCAAATATGTGAGTTCAGAATACCAACTGGCCAAAACTATCACTTTTAATAAGTACTTCTCAGTGCAGCGCTATAACGTGCCTTATTAATGTCACAGCTCATCTACACAGCGGCCTACTCCTCCCTCTCATCTGAGTTCAGATGAGTACGTTGGGGGTACTGAGGTGAGGATGTAGAACGCAAACTGCCAGCAACAGGCTGCAACACAAGCAATGTGTTGCAAGGGAAACAAGCATTGGCATAGCCAATAGGTCTCGTCTTTGGGACCTTCTAAGTGTTTAGCCATGCAGCACATTATCCTTTACATTACATTAGCCATTTAATACATCAAAGTTTGTGGTAGACTACTGCTGCGGGACACCCAATGAGGTATGAAGCTTCCTTGTAAAAACGATGTGAGTATGAAACAGCAGTGTTACTTGAAGGCAATGTTTGTTTTAATATCAGGTTAATGAACTGTAAAAACCGGCAGAGCTTACTATACAACACGCCCATAAAAAGTCAAATAAAAAAGTATGACACACTGACCTATTAAACCATCGCTTCGGGCACTGCCTTATTGTTCATTAGGCAGTGTGATGGTTGCTCGGATCCCCTTGTGAGAGTGCTGGTGGTGAGACCACAAGGATGGCCAGTGTGAGAGCTTGTGACAAATTGGCAGAAAGGTGGACTTGATGTACAGGGATAATATGTGGAGCTTGTTGCCCCAGGAAGTTTGGTTCACATGGACTGATAACTGGACGGTAATTAGAGGGCACGGATCAATAGCGTGCAGTGGTTTGGGGAACATGGCTTGCTGGCGCGAGAGTCGACGCTCCGGGTACGTTGACAGTGCACTATTGCTAGGGGCAGAGGGAGAGAGGAGTGAAGTAGCTTTCAGAGCCATTGTAGACTTCTCCCTCCAGAGCAATCTATAAATAAAAACAGGATTTGTAAAGCGCAGGAATTCACCCCCGAGCTACTCAAGGCGCTAAATTGTAGTGATAACCTGGCTCCTCCCTGCTCCGAAGTCAGCAGCGCACTCTCTGACATCTGTTTGCCGTGTAAGGACCAAAACACAGGAGCCTAGAAATATTGCTATGTCTGTCTGCAACTCTCAACTCACTCTTCGTTGCTACTCACCCCACCCGCCGTCTTAGCTTCCTACCACACCATACATGCTAGGCCAGGCTGCCCCTTGCGCGCTTAAACACAATGACGGAGCTTCAGTTCAGTCGCCTTAATGTAAAAATTGATGACAGCACTCGGAAGCAGCCCCGGCATGCAGAAGCACTATTCCAATAAGATGCATATATATATATATATATATATATATATATATATATATATATATGTATATATATATATATATATATCACAAAGGGAGCGGCACACCAAATTTCTTTTGAAGCCTTTTAATCAGCGCTTCACCCCACCAACGCGTTTCAGCCTCACAGGGCTTTGCTCACGGTTAGCCGCGAGCAAAGCCCTGTGAGGCTGAAACGCGTTGGTGGGGTGAAGCGCTGATTAAAAGGCTTCAAAAGAAATTTGGTGTGCCGCTCCCTTTGTGACATAAACTCTATACTGGGTCTGGATCCGACCCCTGAGCCGAGCACACGCTGTTGAGCGCATCGACTGTCTGCAGGATCACTTTGTGGCAAAAAAAAAAAAAAAAAAAAAAAATATATATATATATATATATATATATATATATATATATATATATATATATATATATATACTAGCAGCCCGCCCCAGCGTTGCCCGGGGCAGAATGGGGCTGGGGACAGCATTTCAGGCTTGCGTGCACTCCCTCCCCCCCCCCCCGGCCCCTGCCCGCCACAACATTGTCTGTGTCCCGGACAATGTCGTGGCGGGCGGGGTCCGGGGCGGAAGTGCACACAAGCCTGAAATGCTGCCCCCAGACCCTGAGCCTTACCGCAGTTGTTCCGGGCCAACCTTCCGCACCGGCTCCCTCCCGTCCCGTGTCCCAGAGCCTTACCTGAGCCGCCCCTCCTCCCCGAGCTCCTCACTTCACCGCTGCTCCTCCTCGTCATCACGTACGTTGCGGCCAGCGCTACGTCGTGGCCGTCAGCGTCGCGGCCGGCGCTACTTTCAGGGCACTACTTTTTTTTTAAGTTATATTTTTAAATTTACTTTTTTTTTTTCTTTCTATAGCCTATGTCCATCTGCACACCCTGAGGATTACAACAATGTATTGGGTGTGTGGATTGGCGCTGTGGTTCCGGAGTTTACCTTGCCAAAAGGTTTGTGTTCTCTCTTTATAATAGTAGTATATATATATATATATATATATATATATATATATATATATATATATATATATATATTACACACATATATCAATTTTTAAATTAAGCCGACTGAACTGAAGCTCCGTCATAAATATATATATATATATATATCAGTCAGTCATAAGCTTTATTCGATATGCAAGATATCTTATAAGCACACGTACAATACAACCATTTACAAATGTACAAAAGCATCATTTAAGAAGTCAATATTAAAGCTCATTTAAAAAGGATAAAAGGACATGAAATGCCCAGAATAATTTAGCTAAAAAAAGAATTAAACCGCTACTGACAGTCTCTTGCAACGAATAAGCTAAAACTGCTTTAAAAATGTTGCTATTCCACATACAATTGGGGGGGATGTGTCCGTCATTAAGATGCGCAAAGCTACTAAGTAGCTACGTGTACCCATGTTTCGGCAAAGAGGTTTAAGCCAAAAGCTCCTGGTCTTTGCATAGTCCGGGCATTCAAACAGGATATGCGTGATGGACTCTATCCTACTCGGGCAGCAAGCACAGTTGGGGGACGTATGAGCAGCTGAATTCCAGTTTGATACCACAGCCCCAAGCGGAAGTGAACCAACTCTAAATTTAAAATATAGTGCTCGGTCAAAAGGGAGGGTGATGAGGTCCAAATAAGGCTCAAATACCACAACATCTTTTACTAGTAAAAAGGCAGCAGTGGACTTGCAATGGTTCGGGTTAGTAACTAGGTGCTCCGCAGCCCATTTCCAGTAAAGGCTCTTCACAACCTCTTTTGGTGGGGCCGAACGTGAGCAAAGCCCTGTGAGGCTGAAACGCGTTGGTGGGGTGAAGCGCTGATTATAAGGCTTCAAAAGAAATTTGGTGTGCCGCTCCCTTTGTGACATAAACTCTATACTGGGTCTGGATCCGACCCCTGAGCCGAGCACACGCTGTTGAGCGCATCGACTGTCTGCAGGATCACTTTGTGGCAATATATATATATATATATATATATATATATATATATATATATATATATATATATATATATAGATATATATTTACACACATATATCAATTTTTAAATTAAGCCGACTGAACTGAAGCTCCGTCATATATATATATATATATATATATATATACACACACACACACACACACACACACAAGGGGGAATGGATGAAATTCATCACGTACATGTTAGAACCAAAACGGTCTGTTGTCCTGCCATCGTCATTAACTGCGAAAAAAGAACAGGCGCATTATTGTATCACTGGCAAAAATAACCATAACAAATGCTGCACCTATGCCTTCGCGTAACTGGAGAGGGAAGTGAGATAGGTTTTGGCTTCATTGTTTCTGATCCCTGCCGTTTTGTTCTTTTCAGTATGAACTTGATGGTGAACTGCCGAATTCCGGTTTAGTGGTGAATTAAGATACAGGTGGAACACTGCCAAGTGGGTAGCTCCACTATGAGGCGTGTCCACTGGCCATTGCCTCAGATCCCGTCTCACGCTGCCTTGCTCTGAATATATATTTACGGAGGCTTATTGAACTGTTCTGTATGTATAATAAAAGGAGAATGTGAGATGCGTTTTGCATCGAATTGAGTTATATCAGATATTTTGATTAGTAACAAATTATCATATTTTCTGATTCAAGTCAAAACGCGTCAATGCGTTTTGCTTTAAATTAGAAAAAATATATATTTTGCCCGGTGGAATCACAACCACTGAACAAAACCCTTAACATGTATGCAAACAAGAACATTACATCCAAAATCTGGCTTATGTCAAGGCTCCCTAGTCCCTGTGTAGGTTGTTTCTTTCAACATGTATAGTTGTAGATGTAAATGCCCCGATTACTTACCGGTAATCTTCATTACTCCAAGTATAGTCTTCCTCGCCACATGAGTAACATAGTGAGCTTCAGTCCCACACCAGAA
Organism: Lissotriton vulgaris; assembly: GCF_964263255.1. Classification (NCBI taxonomy): domain Eukaryota; kingdom Metazoa; phylum Chordata; class Amphibia; order Caudata; family Salamandridae; genus Lissotriton; species Lissotriton vulgaris. The sequence continues at coordinate 1,601,897,629 of NC_141693.1, read as the reverse complement.
CCCTTCAAAGCAAAAAAGGTTAGCCTCCCATGTCTCCCATCCCTTCCCAATATGGACGACCCATTACACCCTTGACCTCTATAAGAAGCGGGCCGGCCCAACCCTTCAGCCTGAACTACCAAGCATAAACATGAAGCCGATAGCCAGACAGGGAGGGAGGGACGGGAACTCATGTGGCGAGGAAGACTATACTTGGAGTAATGAAGATTACCGGTTAGTAATCGGGGCATTACCTCCTCGTAAGTCTTCCTCACCACATGAGTAACGTAGTGAGCACATACCAAAGCCATGCGGCTTCATGGAAACTCACAAGAAAAAAACGGGCCAGAAAAGGATGCCAACAAAGCTGGCAAACTAAGAAATCCGGGCGTGTGGACGATCACCCAAGAGAGGCAACCACGAGCAGGAGAACCCGCCCGGGACAGACAGACAGAGGGAGGGCCGAGAACTAAGACCCCCGAGACAAGCAGGGCTGCCAGAACATCCACAAGAACCAACCACCGAAGGAGGACAGAGAAGGCATAAAACCAGACCACACGGGGCCAAAAGAAAAAACAAACAGGCCCAGAACAGAACACAGCCAGCCGGTCCAAACACACAAAGACCGCCCATCGGACAGCCAAAAGCAAGAAGGCAGCAAAAGCCCAGACGTCGGACCCGAAGAAACAGAAGGCAACTCGACCACAGAGACCCAACAAAAAGCCACAACAGGAAGAGATGCAGTCCGACCAAAACACAGCATCACTGCAGGGCGGACAACCAACAGCGAGAGAGATGAATTCACCTGAGGACCGAAGCAGCTGAACCAGATGCAAACAAACAGACTGGTAGGAGCCGCAAGAACGGCTGGAGGGGCCAAAAACAACCCAGCACGCCAACCGAACAACAACAAAAATTGAAGGGCACCAAAACCCCACCAGCAAGGAGAGAAACAGGTGGGACAGAGGCACTGAATAGCAGATGCTCAATGGCACCCTACCCAATGGAGCACATTAAACATGAAATCTACCTCAGACGGATGAAAGGACAAGCAGCCCTGCTGGAAACAGAACCAGTGACCATGAGGCCAGCACACAGGGCACAACATAGGACGTATTAGGCAACAAAGCCACCAGACCTGGCCCCCAAAACCAGGAACAAAGAAGAAAAGGATATCAAATCCGCACAGGAAGCGCAGGGCCCCTCCCGGGGAAGGAGAACTGGGAAAACCCAGCAACCCCGGACAAGGAAAAGCACTGATCGAACGTATACCACCATGGGACACGACAAAATAGAAACAGGAGACAAACCCCTGTCAAGTGCAAGCCAGAGTACCCCAGAAGCACAAAACACACCATAGAGCCAAAGCACCATGGGCCAACACCCACCGAACGGGCAGCTTGGAACCGAAGAACAGAAGCAACATGCCACCCAACACAAAGGCACTCAAGGAAGCAAACACTGAAGAATGTAAGTTGGAGTGAACCCACCAGGAAGTGAACCTGGGACCATGAGGACAAACCCAGGCACCGGGTGTGGACACAGAAGGCCACAAAGCCACCAGACCCGAAGCAAACAAGAGAGAAGCACCCCGGTGAGTACCACCAACAGGACAAACACCTCGTCCAGGCCAGACAAGCCAAGACCCCCGTAAGCAAAGGGCCAGAACAGAAACAAGAAGCCCCTGCAGGGCAGAGGAAAACCCCAGACAAGCCAAGGAATGGCCAACAGAAGCCAGGCGAGACACCCGCCAGCAGGGGGACCAATCGACTTGGCAGTGACAGGGAACCCAAGCACGCCCCCCAGGATGGAGAAGACCGGAACCACCCAGTAGGGGGACACCAGAAAAAGAAGACCGCAGGCCACACCCGCAGACAGGGCAGAAAACAAAGCAGAGCGCCCGACCCGTGACCAAAAGGAAGGGGAAGAGAAAGGGCACCATCAAGCAAGACCGACAACGGAGAGGAGCGGCAGGAGGTGGGACCCACAGAACTGCCACGAGGGCCACACACGACGTCCAATGGCCAGGAGCCGAGGAGAAGCATGACATGGACAAGAGGCATAGCCGCCGCTCGCAGAGCCAAGAAGCCGGACGAGAAGCTCAGAGGAGCAGAAGCAGAAGCAAAAGCCCACTCGGAGACCACAGAAGCAGTCCAGAGAAGGACAAACTGGCGCCAACAGCAGCCCGCCCTCATCAGACTCGCAGCCGCCAACAGCCCCGGAACCCTCAGGCGGATACCCAAACAGGGACCAAGTAGCCCAGACCCGCACCCTAAAGGAGAGCAGGAGGGAAGGAACCTTTGGGACGGAAGAACCACAGGCTCAAAGCCCGGAGGGGGAAAAGGAGACAGGGACAAACACAGCAAACAAAGTGAAGCCATGGCCCTGTGACACACCCCAACCAGAAGGAGGAAGAGAGAAGCGGACGGACCGGGAACCAAACCTGCAACCACGAGGCCAACATAGGCAGCAGCAGCGAACGTAGAAGTACACAGGGCCACCAGACCCAGCTGCGAGGAAGTTAACAGTATCGACTGAGAACACACAAGCACCCTGGCATCCAAGCACGGACGCGAGGGGGAAGACGGACCCAGCCCCGTACAGCGCCCCAGAAACGCAGCCTACATCGCAGCATGGACTGCAAGAAAGGATCACAGCAGGGACCCGCAAGCTAGAGCCAGTCACCGCTGGTCGAACCGGAAGCACTGCACACAGGCAAGAAACCGAACAACAAAAAATAAAAAGATATATATTTTACCCTAACTCCAACAGAGAAAGAACCATCGACAGGAAATGAACCTACAGCCAGTGGAGGACGAGTCAGAGAACCGAACCAGTAGGCCACAGCAACTGAATGCGAGTGAACAGTAGACCAAGGAAGCCAAAGCCCTACAAGAGGCGAAATCGCCGCAAAAAGTGCCAAGGGAAGACTTCTAACTCCAGACGGTACCAGCTGCGAAGCCACCATCAGGATAACCAGTACATGTACATGTACACACAATCCAGAGGGCAAATGGGTACATAATATTATTCTAACAGGACGTAGAACAATGGCAAACACATAGCAATTACCAAGAGTTTATTACCACCCAATGGAACACTTCACTATCCAAGAACAGAGAAAGACAGAGAAAAAACATCCGAATGGCAAACACTGAGTCAAGCAGTGCACAAGACCAAAACCCACGGCCCCTCGATGCCGCTGAGAAAAAAAAAAAAAATTAATGTATCACAAATACATACAATGTCAGCGAGATGACCAGAATCACAGGATGGTGAGCGTCGGTGCCGAGACTCGAACCGGAGACCTCTAATGCCAAGGACACATGCCTTCTCCCGCCCACTGCGATCAAGAAGCAGGTCCATGCTGGAAATAGCGTGTCCCCATAGACAAACCCAGACAGATACGCTGCGTGCTACCTGAGGGAAAAATGGGGCACCGCCAACCGCCCGTGCAGTACTCAACAAGCACGGGCGGAACGAGGACAGCGAGGAAGGGTGCCGGGAACTGCCCAGGTCCCGGACGCCACAGGAAGTAAAGACCAGGACCCGCGAGGGCCCAATACAAAACGCGACCCCCACAGTAACCTGTAAAGAGCTGATCGCATCCAGATCGCAGGAAGCCGAGAACCACCTGCGAAGTCAGCTCGTGAGCGCAGAACACCCAGACCCACATGGGATCTCAGAGGCAACGGCCGCAGAGTACGGCACCAGGAAGAATGCCGCCGTGCGCGGCCTCCTGCAACTCGCGTGCACTCGCAGGAGAGACACGCCCAGCAAGCGGAGAAATGCGGTAAGTCCCCACGAGACCGGCTCCACAGCAAGGACCCGCAAACGCGCATAAAAAACATGGGATGTAGCTCAGTAGCAGAGCGCATGCATCGCAAGCATGAGGCCCCGGGTTCCCCTCCCTACTCCCCTCTTCTGCGACCGGGTTATCCCCTGACTCTTCATCTAGCTCCACCCATTACTCCCTTTCTCCTCCCCTACACTCCTATAGGCTGCACCCTCGAGAAGCACAGGTTGGCCCTCTTCCCTCCCCCTCCCTTGTGCCCTCCTCTCCTATTCCTCCCCCTCACAGTATGCCCCCTTCATCACTTCAGCCTTACCTCTAGCTAATCTGCACCATCCAGGTACTGCAATCTCTTCTCCTCCCCCATATTCCTACCTGCACCCCCCCATTTTAGTCCACCTCTCCTCCAACCTTCTCCCCCAGTTAACTTTCCCTAAGCTCCCCTTATTCCTCCCTCCCCCCCTCTTCTCTACCCCCTCCTCCCCTCGTTACTCACCCCGATTTCTCCACAAACCCATTGCATCTCTCTCCTTCCCCCCACTCCTCCAGCAATACTGTGCTAAACCCTTTCCCCCTGGGTAACCCTTTCCATTTCCCTCCCTCGGGCCCAGCAGAACCACTTCCTTTCTTCAACTTCCCTTTCTCCCAACTCCCCTCACTCTGCCAGATGCCCATTCCCTCGCAGCCACCTCTTCTAGCTGACAGGACCCCTTCACCCACCTCCCCTCTTTTCCTTCCAAACCTCCTACATTCCCATGACTCCACGCAGTCCTCCCCTCTCCTTCTACCCTACCGCCTTGATCCGTACCCATCTCCCCCTAAATATGTCCTTAATTCCTTTCCTTCTTGCAACACCAACAAAGATAACTCGCCCTTCACCTCTGCTTCACCAACTCACGCTCTCAACCTCCACCTTTCCCCACTTTTGAACCCTATACCCCAACTCTCCTCCTGTCCCCCACCTCTCCTTGCCTTCCACCACCAATTCTACCCCCTCCTGTTTAAATCGAGCCACCCAACCTTCCGTGCTCTGCCTTACTCTCTCTGGAAAATAAGCTAGACTCTCTTATCACCTCCATCTCCCAGCTTGTAGCTGCCATTTCACTTTTAAGCTCCAAGATTTCCACCTTTCCATACACCTCTACTCCTTTGGAAGACCCTCACCTTCCCACGAGATGCACCTCGCCCCCTCACCCCACTATAGCCAAGCTCAACCTGTCGTCTGCAAACTTCGTTAACTCACACAAGCCCTTGAACACCACCCTTCTTCAACCTGCGTCTCCTAGTAACCCTACTATCTACACTATTCCGACCATCTCCTCTGTCAGAACCAAGCATCCACCTAAACCCTCCCGAGCACCCCCGTATAAGTACAATATCCCAATCACCCTAGAGCCCAAGTGCCCCGTCACCAAAACAGTCTTGACAGAGCTGCGCTGTCTGCTCCACAACTGCAGATCTGTAGTAAAACACAAACTTGAAATCTCCGATACCATCACCCTTCACAATGTTGTCATGCTCTTCCTCACAGAGACCTGGTTCAACGATACCTCTCACTCTATGTTTGATCTCCTATTACCCACAGGCTATTCTTTATTTAGGAATGACAGAAAGGACAACGTTGCAGTCATCTTTAGAAACTCCCTTCAACTGAAGGCTTTTCCTATCAGCTCCTTCCACACTTTTGAATGCCTTTCTCTTGAGCTTCAATTGCACTACCGCTCGCCCTTCAGATTCCATGTCATTTACCGCCCGCCTTGTAGCGGCCCTTCGTTTATGGAGGAACTCACTGACTTCATCAGCGACCAATACTCGCAAAGTGACAATCAGACCTTTGTGGGTGACTTCAATCTCGACTGTGGCTTACCGCAAGACTCTTCTGCGAACTCGCTGGCCACCTTCCTCTCTGCAAACGATCTTATCCAACACTGCACAGAATCAACACACTCTAAGGGCTCAATCCTAGACCTTGTTATTTTTAAAGCAGACATGCTTTCTATCACTACCCCATTCATGTAGACTGGTCTGACCACCTCCTCATCCCATTCTCTCTTCACCTATCACACTCTATAACTCTTGGCCAACCTAAGAGGGCTACCTCCGGGTTCTGTGATGCTAAAAATATTGATGTCCGTTCCCTCTGTGAATCAGCTTTGTTATCACTCCAAGGCTAGACCCGAACCTAGATATTGAAAAACTCACCTCCCAATGCCTCACAGTCCTTGCAGTCGAAATCAATAACGTCGCTCCTCTATAAAGCAAAAAGATAAGGCCCACTCCCTCAGCACCTTGGTTCAACAAATCCCTCTATGAAGAAAGGAAGCAGCTAAGATTCCTGGAGAAGCAATGGAGGCAAGCGCCCTCCACCGATAATTTGGCCACGCTTCCTTTAGCAAGATCCAAGTACCACAAGCATATCTTCCTTGGGAAAGCGTTGCACTCAGAACCCTCCTTAACTGAGACAAAAATAGACCCAAAAAACTATTCGATCTCATCACGATTCCTAACTGCTCTCCCCCAACCTCCAAGTTGGAGGATTCTACAAAGAAAGCAGCGGATTTAGCTATATTCTTTGACGAAAAAGTGAAATCCCTTGTGGATCAGGTCGCTCATCCTACCACTCCAGAGGAGCGCAAATCCTTAGCCATTTGCCAGAACTTTGACCCTATCTGTGAAGATGCCCTCCTCAATTGCATCTTCGAAACAAAGCCCTCCAACCATTCTCTTGACCCCATCCCCAGTGCCATTGACTTCTATTCCCATTCTCTTTCCTATTGGACCACTCTGGTCAACCTCTCCCTCTGTCAAGGCTCCCTTCCTGTCTCCTTCAAAACTGGGCAGGTCACCCCTCTGCTTAAAAAACCCACTTCTGATGCGAATGACCTAAACAACTTCCGCCCCATCACTAACCTACCCTTTCTTGCGTAGATCACAGAAAGATGTGTAGCGAAACAACTCTCTCGTCATATCAAGGACAATGATCTTCTTGACAATTGTCAGTCCGACTTCATCCAAAACTGCAGCACTGAAACAGCCCTACTGCAAGACGTTGATGACGCTCTGAGGATATTCGATTCATGGGGGGGGTCCTGTCTTCTAATTCTCCTTGACCTTTCTGCAGCCTTTGACACTGTCAATTGCAACACTCTCCTCAACACTCTGCAACAGACAATGGGCATGGAGGGCACTGTGCTTAAATGGTTTGCTTCCTTCCTCTCTGATAGATCCCAAATGATCAAAATAGCGAACAGTCTTTCATCTCCTTTGGCGGTAGGTCAAGGTGTTCCTCAAGGTTCTATACTTGCACCCACTTTGTTCAATCTCTACTTAGAACCACTGGGAAATCTCCTAAGTAAATCCGGGATCCACTATCATCTCTATGCAGATGACACTCAAATCTACCTCAAGGTTGTCTCCACTCACGATCTCGCCATCCTAAGATCTGTTCTCGAATCCATTCAAAACTGGATGTCAACTCATCAACTGATTCTGAATCCCTCCAAAACTGAATTCCTCCTCCTCTCCTCCTCACTTTCTCCTTCCCGGTTCAATCAGGAATGAATCAGATCAATCTACTTAACAATGAACCGATCATTGTCGACAGCGCAAAATCCCTTGGTGTCATACTTGACAAAAAAATCAATCTAATCTCCCACATCAATTCCATTGCAAAGTCTGCTGGATACCAACTGCGCCTTCTTTGGGGAATTTGTCGCTTTTTCACGGAGCAAGACCTTAAAACTCTAGTGCAATCGCTGGTCCTCTCCAGACTGGACTACTGCAATTCTCTTCTTACTGGCCTCCCCAAATCCCACCTGTCCCCCCTTAAATCTGTTCTCCATTCAGCAGCTCGTTTAATTTATGTGCCCAAAGAAGCGACCAAATCACATGATGTTATCCACCCTCCGCTGGCTTCCCATCGAGGCTAGAGCTATCTACAAGACTGCCTCTATCACCCACAAAGCCTTGCACTCCTCCTCTCCTCGCTACTTGGCGAATAAACTGAAACTCTATGGAGGCTCTAGACCATCTCGTAATCCGGAAAATTTACTGCTTGAACCTCACACTTTCAAGAAGGAAAGATCGATGGCCCAAACCTTTTCAGGAAACGCAGTGAGAATCTGGAACTCACTTCCGCCTCAGCTCCGGACCACCACCTCCTCCCAGGCCTTCAAAACAGACCTCAAAGTTCTCCTCCTCCAAAGACATCTCCCAATTTAATTCACGCCCTCTCTATTATCTGAAGGAAGACCTCCCATTATTGAAAATTCTATTCTCCATGACTATGGAAGTGCCTTCCCAGTGTGTTCTGCCATTTATTGCAGTATTATCCTTCTACCTGTGTTTGGTACTCGTTTGTAACATGCACACGTCACTTTTCTCTTGTAACACACTGTTTGCTACCTCTCACAATTTGTTTGCTTTAGATACTTGCACAAGTGCCACCATTGCCTACGTAACGTTTGTTCTTGTGCTGGAGTGTCCGCCATTTATTGCAGTATTATACCTCTACTTGTACTTTGTACGCTTTTGTTACCTGCACACATATCACTTTTTCCTCCTGTAATGTACCGTTTGTTACCTCCTGTATTTTGGTTGCTCACTATTGTCACTTTTGCCTCATGTAACTTAACGTTTGCTTTTGCAATTTGTTCACTTGTAATTTTCTCCTCATGTATGAGTACTGTTCCTATTGTGAAGCGCTCTGACACCTTCGGGTAAAGTCTGCGCTATATAAAAATGCATAAATAAATTCCCGGCATTCCCAGGTTTATCCATGTACAAACAGGCAGGTCCGCTGAGGTGTGCAAGAAGATACCCCCGCCCAGGGCCAGAAACACTGCCAAAAAGCCCCACCTAGGCCTCGGCTACCCGCCAGCCCCTCAGGACAGGAACAGAAGAGGCTACAGAGAGGACCCCTGGGGGCTCTGAAATACCAGACCACCACAAGGCGGAGGCACGCCTGGGGACCGCAAAACGGACCTCCGGGCGCCCCCACCCCAACCATGCCCACATGCTGAGCTGCCCCAGTAAAGGGAGACAGAAGGAACGCCACCAGGGAGAGGGGGAGGGGTCCGGGCACGAGCATAACAAAACAACACTGCCCATACGGACGATGGGAGAGGATACTGGGAGCTACAGCACCACACCAGGAAAAGTACCAGACCCCCACGTCTGTCCCCCTGTAAACCCATGGCATGCTAAAGCAGAGCCTAACCGACCCAGACAGCCGGGGGAAGGAAGGAGGAAGGTCCCAGAGTCCTAGGGCCCGCTAGAGCAGGGCCACCAACCAGGGAACCCAGTTCCAGCTATAGCAGGAACCACTTACCTGAAAGCACGCTCTGGAGAATCTGCAGCGCAGAACTAAAAAAAACAGGCTGAAGGGTTGGGCCGGCCCACCTCTTATAGAGGTCAAGGGTGTAATGGGTTGGCCATATTGGGAAGGAATGGGAGGCATGGGAGGCTAACCTTTTTTGCTTTGGAGGGTTCTGGTGTGGAGCTGAAGCTCACTACGTTACTCATGTGGCGAGGAAGACTTACGAGGAGGTAATGCGTGCCTAACTCCTCCCGCACAGAGCACACGTTAACCGTCAGTCTAGCTTGTGATCCGTCCCGAGTTTAGAAATGTGATCGGCTATCTCAACATTCTGGTTTTGTGGCTTGCTATTTTTGCAACGAAAGAGTTCGGATATATATGCAGAAACTTCGTACATGTTAGTTTTGGTGGCCATGGGCTTATCTAAGCCTGCGTGCGTCTTCTTACAATTACCCCGGCATGGCCTCTGAAAGTGATGGCAATGCGCACTGCGTGGTTCTGATCGCCTGATCTGTACCAGCCCTGTTAGCCGCAATCGGCCAGTGCATTTGCATCTTCTCAGCTCAGACTTTAGCTTCTCCGCTTCTGAGCGCGCTCAGGACCGACTGCACCCAGTAAATTCAGCCGAAGGCAAGCCAGCTCTAGCACGGGACCGGCACTTGGAGTTAGTTGATGGCTATGTCCTCAACTCATCCTCGTCATTACCACACAATAAGGTGCGGAGGAGGAGTCTGAGATGCTGCCTTCTAGGGCGGACACCTGCCTCACTGACCTATTTACCACACGATGAGCAAGCACTCTTGTATGTATGATGCAATTATTTCCGATTCTAATGAACAAGACTACATTACAGATATCCTCAACAGCGAAATGTAAAAAAGAGCAACTATGTATAGTGTACTTAAAATACCTTTCAAGTTAAAAAAAGACTCGTAACCAATATAAAAATATACACGCGAGAATTAGGTTGTAGTTCTCAACAAATAATGCTAGACACGCTTGCAGTACGTTGTAGCTCAGTGTCTAGGCGACCCAGCCTCAGGAGGCTGACATGGGCTGCCGTCGTCTCCCAGCGCAGATGCAGCAGGGATGAATAATGCACCATGTGGGTGTTGTGTAATTGGCTGTTTTCTATATTTTATAATTCGTAGCTCCATGATGCACAAGTTAACGTGTGTGAACCGAGTTCTGGACGCTCCAGTTTGCATTTAGTCCCGGTTTGTCTTGTGTTTTGGGAGGGGGTGGGTGAAGGTGAGTATTTTACTTTGCTTAAAGGACACGTCTGCAGAGCTTTAAATGAATGTGGGCCGACGGCTGTTGAGCTCCACGCCTCCCCTAACACTGTCTGGTTCAGCAGACCACCATGACTTTGGGAGGAGAGATATCCCAGATTTGCGCACACAAGCAGAGAAAACAAAGGGCCGGGTGTGCACGTGGGTATGAACAAACAAGCATTGGCCGCGCGGCCGTAAAAGTAACGCTGTGCGGCCGCGAAATGAAAGATTTTTTTTTTTGTAAACGGGATTGGTGAAGATGGCGGATTGACACTGCCGGGAGTGGGAGCGCTGAGTCGGGTCCAGGTCTGAAGCAATAACCGCGCTATGAGCGCTATGATCCGACACAGCATACAGCGCTGACCGTGAACCGCTGTTATACAATCCAAACTATAGCATGGAGCACGGAGCAACCTCACCTCGATTATATGAGTAATACCGTAACATTGGGTGATGTGGAAGTTACGGCAGGTCAGGAGCCGTTTTCAAAGCTTATTTTTCTTCGCCGATGTTAAAGGAAATGAGACACCGCAACTGCAGCGAGTAACTGCAAGGTCTTGGCGGGGCTGGGTAAGCCTGTTAGCGTGGATTAAGCTGGGATCGACATCAGCTTCAGCAGCGATCCGCTGGCCAGGTCTGCGTTCCTCCATAGCACCGGCAGCAGCCCAGCCGGAGAGAGCGAGCGTCAGCAGGATGGCGCCGAAACCTCCCACACGGACAACGCGCAATACTACAGCGAGCGGGAGAGCAGGAGCCTCGGCAGTTTCCTTGTCGGTGACTGCAATCAACGAGATACTAGCAAGTAAGAAACCCATCATGGACACGGCTCAGAGCTCGGCTCAGAGCACTGAGCAGGAGATACAGATTGGAGTAAATGGGGGAACAGGCACAGCAGCAGCAGCAGCAGAGAACATTGTTGAAAAGGCGCAAAAAAGTAATCAAGGTAATGCAGTTGATAAGGGTCAAATGGGAGACAATGCTGCAATTGTGGAGGAAGGGGAGCAGAATAACTTAAAAGACCCTGTGAAGCATTCTCAAAATGCAGCTATTACAGTTACCACAGCTCCTGCAGCTCAGGTTAATATTGAGGTACGGGCCTTAGACACAGATCTATTGGGAAACGGAGCTTCAGCGGTGGTGGTGGCAACGGAGAACATTGCTGATCTAAATCCCACCGTTAGCACTACCACTATTAACATTACTAGCAGCACTTCTGCCCACCACATCGACCCTGAAGCACTTCAGTCTCCAATACTGAATCCACCCAGTACTGACACCAACGCTAAAACTTCCTCTAGCGCCACCATTGCTACTAATGTCATTAGTCTCTCCCTCGATAAAGGCTGTGCTGTGGAGGCTACTGAAACTGAAGGAATTGAAAATGATGTTAACGTAGACATAAGTGAAACAGATGAAGAGTATGTGGATGTCAATGAACAGGGGAGTAACACGCCCTTATGTTTGATTAAAGACAAAAACAAAACAGTACCTAAAAAGCCCAAGGGGAAAAGTAAGAATAAGATGGTTAAAATGGCGGGCAAATCGAAGACAAACGCCCTGAAGGCTATCGCTGAAAACAGCCCTATCAGACAATGGGTTCAGGCTAAGGGTGGTGTGAAAACCATGGCTCTACGTCTATCTGGTAATAGCCCCAATGATGCAATCACTGTATCCACCGACAAAACAAAAGTGGATGTTCCACTCAGCCCTACCCAATTTATTCTTACTGAGAAATTAAAGGTTATTGGAGCTAACACTGGAGCTAGTACAATGGATCAGTTACAACCTCACTCTTCTGCATCCACCCTGATATGTACCGGAGATAATAATGCTTCAGCTTCTGTGTTAATCGACTGCAGTAATACTAGCAATAGTGACAGCATAATTGGTGATATGTGTGATATGCCTAAGGCTACTACTCCGGAGGTTTTAAAGACCCCACTAAGTGAATCTATACAAGTAATGCACATGGGTGACAATACTTCATCCTCATCAACTGGGGCAACTGAATGGATACCTCAGGGTGAAGTGACTGCTTCTTTTCAGACAATTTTACACCTCTTAAACGAACAGAAACAAGAGGCCAAAACTCACTATCAGCAAATGAGAGAGGACAACAGCAGAACTCAAATTTCTCTACAAGAGATGGCATGTAAATTGGGAGCAGTGTCACAGGACATAGAAGAATTGCAGCAGAGAGTGGCTGCTACAGAAGAGAGATCGCAAAGCTCTGAGGCAGAATTGAATAGGCACGATTCACAAATAGCCCAGATGCAGGCCAAACTGGAGGATTTGGAGAATAGGAATAGAAGGCAGAATCTTCGTGTCTTTGGTATTGCGGAAGGAGCAGAGGGGGCAGATCCGAGGGCATACATTACCCATTTGTTTCAAAAGGCTTTTCCTGATCTCTCAGACTGGGATTGGGACTCACAGATCCAGCGTGCGCATCGTTTACCCTTATTCCAGAGAGATAAGAGTGGGAAATTTCCAAGACCTATTCTGATTTACATTGGCAACTATCTGCTTCGACAGGCCATCTCTTTGAAAGCACGTCCTAATACCCCAGTCACTATTGAGTCAGTCACCTTCTTTGTGAGATCGGATTTAAGTAAATTGTCGCTAGAGAAAAGATGGAAGCTAAAACAGTTTATAGATCCGATCAAAGAACTCGGATTTCAAGCTTATCTGCAAGAGCCTGCAAAGCTAAAAGTGATAAAAAATGGTCGTTCATATTTTTTTTTGGATGTAGATGAGGTTGAAAAAGCAATTACCTCCTGGAAAACTGGGAAATGATTGAACTCAGGTTTAATGTGAAGTAAATATTGGCGTAATAGAGGTGATATGGGGTTTCTCTTTTTTTTTTTATTTTTTTTATTTTTTTTTTATTATATCTTTTTAGCTCCTTGTCACTTACAAAAATGTTTTGCAGGATATTAATTGAATGCTTATATGACATTGAAGAAACTAAAATAGAGGCAATGAGAATATGTGTATGGACTAACTATAAATACCTGGACCCGATTAGCGTTCTTTCCACCCACCTACTGCCAAGTGAACGGCAGTCAACAGGAAGGGGGTATCCACAGGTAAATACGGGGTGGGGGGAGGTAGTATCAGAGTGTGGGGTGGGTTAAGGGAAGTAATGGTTTGGGGTAAAAATTGCATCAAAGGACACAAAAATGACAAAGAAAAAATTAAGACGTTTTACAAGGCACTGATTGTGATTATTTTTTTTGGTTACATAGGTAAGGAAATATATAATTTAGAATGCATTTAATAAAGTGCTTAACCTGGAATGTTTCAGGATTAAACAATAAAATTAAGCGCCGTCTTGTCTATGAGGAACTTAGGATGTATAGTCCGCAAATAGTAGTTCTAACTGAAACACATATTGCCTATAAAGACAAACAATTGATTAAACAATTAGGATTTGATCCAATAGTTTGCACGGAATTTAATGCTTCTATTAGGGGAGTAGCGATCTTAAAACATAAAGGGCTGAAATGTGAAATAATTAAGACTTTAACCGATAAAGCTGGCAGATGGGCGATAGCGCAGATAAAGTTAGGAAACTTCAAACTTACAATATGTGGAGTTTATGCTTCTAATCAAGATGAGCCTATAATCTTTGACCAAATTAATATGGAATTACTGGGATGGAGGGGAGAGATAATTGTGCTAGGAGATTTTAATTGTATAATGAATTATAAACTGGATATCACAAGAAAAAATGCTTTTCAAAGGATGAGGAAAACTAGAGCTGCAATTGTGGATCTGGCAGCAATTCATCTTTTAAAAGATGTATGGAGATCTTTAAATCCTGATATAGCTGGATATACTTTTTATTCTGCTGCTCATAAGGTATGCTCACGCATTGATATGATATGGGCCTCAGGCTTGATTCTTGATAAATGCAAATGTTCAATGGATATATATCCAAGGGTGACGTCTGATCATAATCCGATCTCTATAACATTTACACTTACAACTGAGGAAAAAACTACTCGCTCCTTCTCTTTTCCACGTTACTTATTCTCTGACGCCATGTTTATAAAACAGCTCAGGGAGCATATAAAAGAATTCATTGACATCAACAGACAATCAAGTTTACCATGGATAGTCTGGGATTCATGCAAAGCTAGCGTACGGGGATTTACCCAACAATACATTTGGCGACAAAATAAAGAACTTCGAACTATAAATCAGCAAAGGCTAAATGAAATCAGGGATATTGAACTCCAGATATCTGATGCTATTTACAACAATGCTTTAAACTTAGAAGACCTAAACTACAAATTAATTGAGCTTAAAGCAGCTATTAAAAACCTTTTGAGTGATAAAAGCATTAATAAACTTAGGAAATATCATATGGAACAGTATGAAAATGGAGATAAAAGTGGGAAATTATTGGCTTACAAAGTTGCGGAAGATCGCTCCATTAATATGGTTAAAGAAATTAAAGGGGACAACAATCAATTATTTTGTGATCCAAAATCAATTTTACAACAGTTTGCTTCTTGAGCAAATATAAATTTTATGGTCAAGAAATGTTCCCTAACGTGTACCCCACCGTCTCCATGTACGAGCTTAAAGTGCATGTAACTTCCCTCCTGTGCCAGCTATGAAGACGCAAATACATTTGCGTCCAACATTAACATGTCCTCTTTCAGATCCACCCTGAACGGGTTGAATATTCCGTTTCTAAGTATGCCATGCCAACGTCTTTATGTAGTGTACTTTACACGTTTTTCCAGCCCAGGCCTCCGATTTCGGCCATTGAGCCTTTTCCTGCCTTCTGACTCTGAAAGCCTCAGCCCAGGCTGCCTCTGTACCCGTGACCTCTGCCTTACTCCCTGCGCAGCTAACGGCGCTTAGCTCAGCCTGCTGCCTGCCAAGACTGTATTCAACCTTCGAATTATCTGCTTCACTCCTCAAACATACATTCCTGCCTACTAGTTCAAGTAAACATCCTTCCAGCTGCAGAGCAAAGGGCCCGGTCTCACTGTCTCCGTGCAAGTAATTCATAGCTCCGTTACCATGGTAGGCCCATGCCCCCTCGCATCTCATGCAGACACATAGGCCCCTATACACGCACTCACAGTCAGTATAGAATAGCCTCTGCCCAAGAGACCTTCCCTCTAGATAATATGGTTCCCAAACATCAGATATCAGATATGATCTAGGTACGAGTTGATCTGACATGCCAGACTTCTGTCTCTTTCCGCTAGTGTAAATGTCAAGTCCCCTGCACCCTCCAGTTCCACGTCAATCACGCGTCATGCAGCTGCGCGCGCATCCAGGCCTCAGATTTCTGCTGACATTGCAAAATTCTGCTAAGTACCCACCTACTTGTGACACTTACATGTGACGTTTCTAGCACACACCTCTATGTTCACGCCCAGATCACGCCTCCTGATTACGTATTGCTAACACGTGTATGCTCTTATCTTGTTTCTCTCAGCTGTTACGCCTACTATATTGGTTTTCAGTATATGGTTTAAGTATAAAAGTTATGTCTTGTCAATAAAGTATGCTCTATCCCTTCCTGCACCCCAGTGGTGTTAGGAACATGATATCCGGTACCTGAACCATTCCTTTTTAAGGAATAAAACCCCTAAGAACTCTAACACCACGGACTCTGCGTCTTTCTTTCCGATTGAGTTATTTTTGTTAAGTACTTACCTGCATAGAAATTAGGACGGTAAATCAAATATTTACCACATTATTTTGGCGCCCGAACAGGGACCCCTCCCCCACCTCACGCGCCGGTTGGTGCGTTGCAACCTTTGCCCCCTGCCATAAGTTAAGACGGACAACTACGCGTACCCGCAGGACTTCCTGTATCTCCCTCTGGCTCACGGAGGTGACGGAGACTGCGATCAGCACCCAGACGAGGCGGTGAGGAGTGCGGAGGATCCCGACCAGAGCCTAGCCGAAAGAAGCAAGGTCCGAGGTGTCAAGAGGCCCACCAGTTTCCGAAGTATCCACGTGTCGAGTCGAGTCGAGTCCAGTCCGGTCCAGTCCAGTCGAGTTTTCCGAGGCCTTCCGTTCCGTGCTTCCCGGTGAGTACCATTGCTGGGTCGTATCTAGACGGGTGCATTATTATGTATCCGGTAAAGACGTGTTTGGGTACACAAACGCGGTCTGCACTGTTTTAGACAGTGTATCTGTACTGTTTAGCAGTATATCAAGTCTTCAAGTTCTTGCACTGTTCTCGACAGTGTATCTGTGCTGTTTAGCAGTACATCTAGTATCAAGGGTAGTGATATATGTTCGAAATGTTTTCATGTAATTAATGTCGTGGTATGAGTGACTGTTTGATGTACATTATTGTGTTTTTGTGTAACTAGCTGTGTTCAGAGTAAGTAACCAGTATCGAGTATCCAGTACTAAGTAACAAGATGCCGTTCTTCAATAAACTAAAACAGATAGGAACTAGGAAAGGGATGCTAGAGGAAGAAATTCCTATCCCCCCTAGGGACACTCCTGGAAATTTTATGTACCATAAGCATGGCTTAGATGCCATATTGTATCTAGATTTATGGGCCGATTATACCAAGCACTTAGACGAGAGACACAGATGGCCCGTTACAGGAACATGGGATGCCGAGTGCATCGTGAAGGTAGAAGAAGCTCTATGGAAAAAGAAAGCCAGACAATCTCAGAAAGACGCCATAGAATTTTGGCGTAAAGAATCACATAAACGTGCTGAAAAAGCACTCCGTAGAGAAGACAGACATAGAGAAGAGTCAGATAGAGCCCGAGAGAACGAATTAGTTAATGAAGGGATCCGAGTAAAATCAGAACAAGTAGACCGCGCGCGAAACAATCTTGTAAATGGCATGTACTTAGTGGCCGAGGGTTCGCCTGAAGCCACTTCGGAAATACCGAAAAATCTGCCGCCACCATTGGTTCCGACTAAAGTAAATCACAAGACCACCAAAGACATTTTCCTTGCCTCCTATCTAGACGATGTAGCACCCGCTTACACCAATCCACGTGTCCGCGTCCCGCCTACTGACAGTGACGGAGGTGGCAACCCGCCTCCAGACCATATTCCGCCATTACCGCAACAAGGTTCCCCCGTTCGACAGCCTGCTCCACTTGTTCCTCCACCTCCACCACTTCCCGCACCTAAGATTAATATACCGAATCCGATGGTGCCTGATCCTAGTAAGAGACAAGTTCAGACACAGATACAGACTCCACAGAGAAGTAATGCACAAGCCTCTGGCTCAGGAGGTGCGACAGGGGGTCTCCAGACCCCGCCAACAACACACAGATTACATCTTAGAGACCTGCTGAAGCACCATACACCGCAATCACCACGTCTCGACATACTCAAAGAACCCCTCCCAGTTTGCAGATACGATCCAGTCCCCGGTAAAGAAGATAGAATGATGATAGCATCACTACGCTTGCGACAAGCCACAGATTACCTAGTGTTATTCCCAGGGATGACTGATCACCTAGACAGAATATATCATTTTGTCCAGACTGGAGAAAATCCCGATAGTATTAAGGAGGCCCTGGCACACCAGAAAGTTGACACTCAAGCATACATATTACGTTTTTTCATAAATTGCTTAATAAGAGACCGAGACAGGCCTGGGGTAGACCAGGATGAAATGGAAGCACTAAACAAGTGGGGTCAGAATATAGCCGACGGAAAGCATGATAAAATGAATTGTATATCAAGCATGTACAAGAAAATCAGAAAGGCAGTAATAGAAATACATGAAAAAGAAAAAGAAAGTGACAGGAATGCCTCCTCCTCCGAGGAGGAAGGACCTGAAAGACCAGAAACGACTACAGATACGATAGCATATGTAGGTAAGGGAAGTTACCTTAGGAAGGGCATTCGTCCAGAAAGCAAGAGAGTTTTTCTCTCTGGCATATCAAAACCGAGTTCTCCTGAACATCTGTTTCAAGTTACCGATAAAATGCTTCAAGAACAAATGGGGTACCATGTACTCAATTCTATGGATGAACAAGAACTAGCCCGGTCGGCAGTACTGTGGGCTGACAATTCTAACGCGTACAATGATGATACAGTAGCACAGACATTTCTGAACCTTTCCCCAGACGAGCAGAAATTAGCTGGTATATACATGATTCAGCATCTCATCACGTTATACAGACAACAACATTCTGATCCAGGTCCCTTACCTGATACATTAGAAGCACTACTTATGAATAGATGGAGAGGCCTAAGTACCAGATTAATTCAAATAATTCTAGAACAACGACGTAAATATAACGCTTTCTTAGGCCCACAATATGTTTCAGCTCAGCCACCAGAAAGAAAAATGTGTCATTTTGAGCATTTCGACAGACAGAATCCGTTACGAGAAGTACATCCAGTTATGGGTACCGATAATACCCTGAAACGTGTGTATGTATACACACCTCTGACTAAGTTAGAATTATTAGAAATGAAGAAACTGATACCTTGTCATGATAAAGACCCTGCAGGTTTTCACCGAGAACTTAAAGACATGTTACTCATGGGAGATTACACATATACAGACATTATGAAATTGTTAAAGGTACTACTGCCCACCGGCATCTACGAGAAACTCAAGGAAAAGGAATGGGAGGTGGGAGATAAAAAGATTATATGGACTGAAATAGAAGACGAGGAAAAAATTTGTACCCCAGGGCTAGGCCTTGGGGAGAAAACTAAAGCATTACCAGGTTTAATAGTACAGGTCTTGCCAAGATTATTGACAACTAAAAAGGAAGACTGGGACGCAATCTCAGCCTGTAAACAGAAACACGATGAAGATATCAGTGACTTCTATTCAAGATTCGAGAAATGTTTCATTATTAATAGTGGCCTAAAACCAGGTAGCGAGTCGTACCCGCATCTTTTTGTAACAAAGTTAGTCGAAAATTCCCTGACAGCAGTTAAAAACCGTGTATATAAAGTTGAAAGTACATGGCAAGCAAATACGCCATCTCAAATGTTACAAATGTTACAATATCACCAGAACAGAATTAGAGAAGAACAGGATCACGAACAGAGATGTATGAAAGACACGAAAATGAAAATGTTAGTGGCACAGTCGGTTCCAGCCGACGGTCAGAAAAAGGGTGCGACCCAGACAGGTAATTCGGCAGCTCCCGTTAAAGGGACATGTAACTATTGCAAACAGCCAGGTCACTACGTACATGAATGTTCAGTCTTGAAACACAATATAGCAACAGGTAAAACTAAAGAAAGACCGCATCCGCCTAGACAAGACCAGGGTCAGCCACAGACTTCACAGAATTCACAGCCTATGCATGCTCCACCACATACAACACAGACCGCAGCGGTATCACAGCCACAGCCCATTGCCGCGACACAGCAAGTTTCACGACAGATGAACCTGTATGCCCAATCTGATTATCCCGATTATCAACGATACACATGAAACAGCCTAGAGAGGGAGGTTGGCTTGCCTCTTATTGAGATTCCTGTAGATCAAGAGGGTCCTTATGTACACAGTCAAGTATTGGGAAAAGATAGAAAGTTTTTAATTGACACAGGGGCAAGCCGCACAACAATCAGCCACAATGAAGTCCCAGGGGCACCCCTCTCAGGCTCACAGAACGTTTCCCTTCGTTTTTCAGGACAGCCTATTGTAAATGAGGTATCGAAACCAGTCCCCCTGGCTGTGGGTCCATTATCACGTGTTACAGACTTGTTACTCACGAAATCATGTCCAGAAAACTTGTTAGGTATCAAAACACTGAAGGCTCTAGGAGCTGTGATATGTTGTTCTCCGGAAGGAGTTAGACTTTTTCTGCGTGACTTTAAGGGTCACTATGTATTACGAGAGTTTGATGTCAGATTGAAAAATGTACCGAAACACCTGTGGGCACAAGGCCCAACCGATGTAGGTTGCATGCACATTACACCATACCGTGTTACACTCAAACCTGGAGTTGTTTTGCCGCGAATCAGACAATACAAGTTACCACCCGATGCTGTAGTGGCTTTACTGGAAATCATTGAAGAGCTCATTGCCCAAGGAGTGGTCGTAGAAACCGACTCTAATATCTGTAATTCCCCTATCATTCCGATTCTTAAACGTACTGATCCCCATGCACCGCCAGTATATCGGCTGGTGATTGATTTACGAGAACTTAATAAATGCATTGTTCCACAGTATCCTGTGGTTCCCGACATCTCATCCCTATTGACTGCTATTGATTCAGAAGCGATGTTCTTTACTGTAATTGACCTCAAGAACGCCTTCTTCAGTGTACCCATTGATCCGGAGAGCCAATACCTCTTCGGATTCAGTTTAAATGGACGAAGTTTCAAATTTTCACGCGCACCTCAAGGATTCACAGAAAGCCCCAGCATCTATAGTCAAGCACTGAAAAGACAACTTGATTGTATCCAAATGCCAGTTAACACTGCCTTACTGCAATACGTCGATGATCTGCTGATCACCGCACGAAGTTAACCCGAATGTGAACAAGCATCACTGACAGTTTTACATTTTCTGGCCGACAAGGGGCACAAGGTGTCTCCTTCGAAGCTACAATTCTGTGTTCAGCAAGTTGTGTACTTAGGTCACTTGCTGTCCAAAGTGGGGAGACAGCTCACTCCTGACCGTATCCAGTTAATCGTAAATATGCCACAACCCCAGACACAAAAGGAAGTGCGGGCCTTTATAGGCCTCACCTCGTACTGTAGACAATGGATTCCTCAATATGCATTTCTAGCTAAACCACTCATTCAGTTGACAACACAGGAGGCAGCAACTTCGACTGTCCTCCCTTGGACTCAGGAACATACACAGGCCTTTGAGGAATTAAAGAAAACTTTATGTCAAGCACCAGTTTTAGCGACACCATGTTACAGCAAACCTTTCACACTTTTTGTTACAGAACGTGATGGTACAGCGTTGTCTGTCCTCACTCAAGATCAAGCAGGTTCACATAAGCCTTGTGCTTATTTCTCAAGTACATTGGATTCAGTAGCCCAGGCACTCCCTGCGTGCTTAAAGTCAGTCGCAGCGACAGCCCTAGCAATTAGACAGAGCGACTCAATTGTCTTAGGACACCCATTGACAGTACAAGTTCCACATTCTGTAGAGGTTCTTTTAAACCGAACCCAGACTCAACACTTGACTATAGCACGACTGACAGGTTATGAATTGACGGTATTCCAGCCACACATAGAAATCAGACGCTGTAACATTCTGAATCCTGCAACATTGTTACCTTCAATTATGACAAATTCAGCCCCGCATGATTGTATAGAGATCATTAATGCAGTAACAAAGCCCCGACGAGACTTAACAGATGTTCCACTGACAAATCCAGACCTGACACTTTATGTAGATGGTTCATGTATGAGAACAAACACAGGAGAATTAGTGGCCGCATATGCAGTGACCACTGAAACTGAAGTTAAAGAAACATATCGTATTGATACACTGTCCGCTCAAGCAGCAGAGCTCATCGCTCTGACCCGAGCCTGTATACTAGCCAAGAACAGAAATGTTAACATATACACAGATTCACGTTATGCTTTCGGAGTTGTACACGACTTCGGAGTATTATGGCAAGAACGAGGTTTCTTGACCTCTCACGGTACCAAGATCCAACACGGTCCTCTCATTCAAGCCCTACTAGAAGCAATACATCTGCCTTCAGGCATATCCATCATGAAGTGTAAAGCACATACTAAAGTTACAGATTCCATTTCCCAGGGTAACGACCTGGCAGACCAAACCGCAAAACATACAGCATTGACTCACACCCAGACAACTGATGTGACAAAGACAATAGTGCCGACACATTGTATGACAGTTAGGGATCCCACACTAGATGTAATAGATATTCAGACACATGCTACTCCAGATGAAATCAAGAAATGGACTGAACTAGGAGGGATCCAGACAGATCAGGGATGGATGACGAAGGGAAAATCTACATGGTTTCTCCCTGACTCTATGGTTCAAGTCATAATAAATACAGCACATAGTCCAGCACACCTAGGAGAAAAAGCTATGTTAGATAGTTTACAGAACCTCTGGTACAACAAACATTTACGAGCAGCCGCAAAACAGAAAGTGCGTACTTGCATGATCTGTTGTCAGTTCAATCCAGGTAAAAGCGTCCCTGTAGAGCAAGGTGGATTCCATCCTCCCGATCACCCTTTTGAAGTCCTCCAGATGGATTATATCCAGATGGACCGTTGTCGAGGATTCAAGTACGTCCTCGTAGTTGTTTGTGCACTTTCCCGTTGGACCGAAGCATATCCAGTCTCAGATTACACTGCCCCGACCACTGCCAGGCAGTTGGTTCGAGAATTCTTCCCCCGGTACGGCCTGCCTCGTATCGTGTACTCAGATAACGGACAGCCATTCTCATCCGAGCTCATGAAACAGGTTTCCCTTCTGCTAGGATATCAGTGGAGATTCCATTGTGTCCGACATCCCGAGGCCGCTGGCCTTGTAGAAAGGCATAACCAGACACTGAAAACACGCCTTGCTAAAATCTGCAAAGACAAAGGGGTCGACTGGATAGTCGCCCTGCCAGTTGCACTGTTCTATATGAGAATGGTCCCCCATTCGAGATCAGGACTATCCCCGTATGAAGTGGTCTTTGGACGACCACCGAATATGTGGGGGGCGCCCATGCCTAAGAAAATAACCGATGTTGATTGTAATATGCTGACAGATTATCTTGCCTCCTTGATGTCTGCACTCCAATCATGTCGTTCACAGGTTGCTGCAGCCTTTCCCCGACAACACTGATGTAAAGCCACACGATGTCCGTCCCGGGGATACTGTGTTAGTTCGCAACTTCGACAGGAAAAGCCCGCTGGAGCCCCGCTGGAAGGAGCCGAAGATCGTCCTTCTGACCACAAGGACGGCAATTAAAGTTGAAGGACGAAAGGGGTGGATCCACACGAGTCATATTAAAAAATGTAATGAACTGTTGCCAGAGACTGGCTCGTCCACCCCCTCAAAGGACTGCCTAGATATTAGTGACTTTAAAGTTCCCAAAAGAGAGAATACTCCCCAAGAGGAGTACAAAAAGAAATTACGGTCTAGCAAGTCAGACAGTTTAATTGTTTAAGTCCTCCCCTAGGTGAATCGGTTAAATAGTTTCTGACATGTATCCCCTAGATCGAGATAGAGAAAGAGAGAGAAAATTCAAGAAACATGCATACTGTAAATCACTCCGTAGTCACTGTATAGTGACATTATTGATTATGTTTTTTCTAAGTCTTTTGATTATTGCTGCTAGTATTTTGCTGTCTATATACTACCCTATCTTCAAGTGTGAACAATCTGCTTACAATGTCACTGCTGAACATTCTTTTAGTGAATTACCCCCCCATGAATTATCTTACAGACTTGCGCTGCGCAACAACACATTCATTAGTATGTTACATCACTCCCATCAGACTAATAATGCTACAAACTGTTGGATATGTGGCCGACTCCCTCCCTATCAGAAATATAAGGGAGTTCTGCCCCTCTTTCCGTACCCATTCACACACAATGGCTCATGTGGAGCATGGTTTAGAATAATTAATTCCTTAGATTCTGATATTGCTGTTTTCGAAGGAAATTGGGTTTGGGGAAACCTGAACTTAGTTCTGCTTAACGCCTGTTATCCCGACAAAAAGGGACTTCCCACTAGAATAGGAACTGATCTAGAAAATGAAGTATATGGATTAGGTAATTATACAATTAACCTTATGATTCTTACTGTCAAATCCGAAGCTGCACCAGTTCTCCCTGCTATGTCAGTATTACCAGTCACAGGTGATTTATGTGTCAGAAAGAAGGGTTCAGTACACTTAGGTCATAGTAAATGTACTACTGTAGTCGAATTCAGTGATCAAGGCAAATCTTCCTTTAGAGCTACTCGTCATTCCTACTTTGTTTGTGGCCATACCGCATACATACTTTTACCTCCAGATTGGGATGGTACCTGTTACATCGCATTCCTTCTGCCACCTGTTTTCCTAGCCCCTCCTGATTATCACAGAAATACAAATCTAGTAACGACTAGACTTCGAAGAGATCTCCCGATTGTCGCCTATACTGAAACGGCATGGGAGCAATACACAGATTTCAATAAAGGTTTCTCCCCCTACTTAGGTACTGTTTTTAATAGTAAACTGATACGAAGATTAACTAGAACCCTCGAAGCAGTAGTGAATGAAACTACCTCCGCTCTAGGTAACTTAACAGAGGAGCAATCTGCCATGCGGGTTGTTGTTCTCCAAAATCGTCTTGTTATTGACGTCATCCTAGCGGATAGAGGCGGAGCCTGTAAGGTCATCGGGTCAAGTTGCTGTGTTTTCATTCCAGAAAACGCGCCAACGGTATATAAAGCTATTACACGTCTTCATAAAATTGCAAGTTTGATACATCAGAATCCAGGCACCTGGACTTGGTCCAGTTGGTTCTGGACAACGTTACCGCTTGGGGATGGAAGATCCTATCCTTCCTAGGCATTGCCCTTGTCATAGTATTCAGTTGCTGCCTGTGCCTACAGTGTGGGCCAGCGATTTGTGGTCTATGCGCCACTTCATGTATTCCACATTCCAGTTTTCACTCAAAACGCGAAAAGAAGAAAGAAGAGCAAATGATGTTGCAAGAACAGACTGATCGGTTCATGAGGATCGATATATCATGAAGGGTCCGTAGGGAACAAGGAGGGAATGAGGAAATATAAATTTTATGGTCAAGAAATGTTCCCTAACGTGTACCCCACCGTCTCCATGTACGAGCTTAAAGTGCATGTAACTTCCCTCCTGTGCCAGCTATGAAGACGCAAATACATTTGCGTCCAACATTAACATGTCCTCTTTCAGATCCACCCTGAACGGGTTGAATATTCCGTTTCTAAGTATGCCATGCCAACGTCTTTATGTAGTGTACTTTACACGTTTTTCCAGCCCAGGCCTCCGATTTCGGCCATCGAGCCTTTTCCTGCCTTCTGACTCTGAAAGCCTCAGCCCAGGCTGCCTCTGTACCCGTGACCTCTGCCTTACTCCCTGCGCGGCTAACGGCGCTTAGCTCAGCCTGCTGCCTGCCAAGACTGTATTCAACCTTCGAATTATCTGCTTCACTCCTCAAACATACATTCCTGCCTACTAGTTCAAGTAAACATCCTTCCAGCTGCAGAGCAAAGGGCCCGGTCTCACTGTCTCCGTGCAAGTAATTCATAGCTCCGTTACCATGGTAGGCCCATGCCCCCTCGCATCTCATGCAGACACATAGGCGCCTATACACGCACTCACAGTCAGTATAGAATAGCCCCTGCCCAAGAGACCTTTCCCTCTAGATAATATGGTTCCCAAACATCAGATATCAGATATGATCTAGGTACGAGTTGATCTGACATGCCAGACTTCTGTCTCTTTCCGCTAGTGTAAATGTCAAGTCCCCTGCACCCTCCAGTTCCACGTCAATCACGCGTCATGCAGCTGCGCGCGCATCCAGGCCTCAGATTTCTGCTGACATTGCAAAATTCTGCTAAGTACCCACCTACTTGTGACACTTACATGTGACGTTTCTAGCACACACCTCTATGTTCACGCCCAGATCACGCCTCCTGATTACGTATTGCTAACACGTGTATGCTCTTATCTTGTTTCTCTCAGCTGTTACGCCTACTATATTGGTTTTCAGTATATGGTTTAAGTATAAAAGTTATGTCTTGTCAATAAAGTATGCTCTATCCCATCCTGCACCCCAGTGGTGTTAGGAACATGATATCCGGTACCTGAACCATTCCTTTTTAAGGAATAAAACCCCTAAGAACTCTAACACCACGGACTCTGCGTCTTTCTTTCCGATTGAGTTATTTTTGTTAAGTACTTACCTGCATAGAAATTAGGACGGTAAATCAAATATTTACCACACTACCAAACTCTTTATACACCGGAAGATGTTATCTTAGATGACTGTATTAATAATTATATTGATGTTAATAAAGTCAATAACTTAGATTCAGACCAATCGGCTCAATTAGAGGCCGAGATCACGCCTTTAGAAGTTAGGGGTGCAATTAAATCTCTTGCAATGGGTAAAGCTGTTGGGGAAGATCTTATTCCCTTGGAACTGTATAAATACTGCACTGAAGAATTACTACCACTATTTGTTGATGTGATTAGTGCTATTGGTAAAGGGCAACAAGCACCCAGATCATGGAATCTAACTCAAATTATCTTCTTATTGAAAAAAGGTAAAGCACCACAAGAGAGGGGATCTTACAGGCCTATCTCTCTTATTAACAGCGATGCCAAAATCTTTGCTAAAGTACTGGCTACTAGATTAGCTCCATATATGTCCCAACTTGTCTCTCCCCAACAACATGGATTCATCCCTAAGCGTGACACCACAGCACATATTAACATGGCTATATCAGCTTTTGATGCAGCACGGGTTAAACACACCCCACTCGGTATGATTTTATTAGACGCTGAAAAAGCATTTGACCGGGTGGGGTGGGGTTTTCTTTGGGCCGCATTACAGGCATTTGGTATTAAAGGAAAACATCTACGATGGATTCAATCTCTATATGATAATCCTATGGGTAAGATTTCATATATGGGAAAGTGCTCTTCTTTGTTTTCCATTAAAAGAGGGACAAGGCAAGGGTGCCCTTTATCACCATTACTTTTTGCTCTTGCAATAGAGCCTTTTTTAATTGCTTTACAGCGTCAAACATTAATTTGCCCTTTTTCTAACGGATTAGATAAATTAGATATCACTGTATATGCTGACGATATCGCAGTTTTTACCCCAGATGTCGCTAAGACTATGAAAGGTATTTTAATAGAAGCTGGCATTTATGGCTCAGTTTCCGGTTACAAACTTAATACCACCAAAACCCAAGTTGTCATGAATTACCAATCTACTACCCCTGTCCCTGGAATTAGCAATATAGCCACCTACTTAGGTGTTAAAATATGCTCAGACATTGATTCCATCATAGGACTAAACTATGAACCTTTATTAAAAGAAACTGCCATGCAACTTAAGAAATGGCATAAACTTCCTATCAATATGATTGGTCGAATAAATTTAATAAAAATGAAAATTCTGCCTAAATTCTTGTATTTGTTTCGAACAATCCCTTTGCGGGTCAATAATTCCTTTTTCACCAGACTAGAAGGTATCATTGGCAGCTTTGTATGGGGGTATAAAAAAGCCCGGCGTGCTGTATCACTGCTCAAACTTCCCTTTAGTCAAGGAGGATTGCTATTTCCGGACTTCAAATTTTACTACTGGTCAGCATTTATGACTCGGATCTGCAGTTTGGCAGTTCTGGATAAATGTTTATATTTTCACAAGTTTCTACTAGGATTAGATGTCAATATGTTTGTGTATAGGATGAATGACCCCAATTATTTTAAAAGGGTTAAATTTAAGACCATAAGGGACACTGTGAGTATATGGCGATCTATTATGGCTAAATGCAATACATCCCTTTTTCATAGTCAAACACCTTTATGGGGCAATCCCGGCTTTCCTACTATTTTTCATGACGCAGCCTGTCAAATGTTTTTAAACTCTGGTATTAGACTTCTGGGGGATCTATATGACCATCTTGGTTTTATGGCATTTGATAAAATGAAACTTTGCTACAACCTTCCAGAAACAGCTAGGTTTAAATACTATCAGATTAGAGATTACTTGGTGAAAAAAATAGAACTTACTACAGTCTCAGAATCTGAGATATGGGACTGCATTTATAGAGATGCTGATAAATCTATCATAAGTCTGGGTTATAAGCTCTTTTCTGATCTCAAGACCGGTGATGCTACTATTTTAACAGAGAAATGGAATAGGAAATTGTCAATGAGTATTCCTACAGATTTAATTGTTACATCATTTAAAAGCCTAAATACAACAGTTCAATCTACCAGCTTAAAATTGCAGATGTTTAAAACAATCTGTCAATTATATTTTACGCCTGAAAGGATACTTAAATGGGCAACGAATAACATTCATTCAGATAAAACGAAATGCCCTAAATGTGATTTGAGTGGTGCGGACATTGTCCACATGTTTTTTACTTGCCCCCACCTCAAGGAATACTGGGAAGGAATAACTAAGGTTATCACTGAAAGGCTGGAGCAACCTTTCTCATTCTCAAATATCGATGTTTGCGTAGGCATCAGTGGGGGGGAAAGGTTTAAAGATCTGTTGAATGTCCTAATCACTTGCGGAAGGTTAATTGTTGCTAGAGCTTGGATTCAAAAGAACCCACCAACAGTTTTAGAATGGTGGAGTTTAGTAAAGGAGATTCATAGTATGGAAGCCGCTATTGCAGATTCAAGAGGAGTGCAGGCCAGACGGAAAATTGACAGAATATGGGGGCTATTCATGTCTTAGCAGATGTGTTTCAAAATACAAGTTTATCGATTCTTAATTTTATGTTTTGCACTGTTTAAATAATGCTACTTATATATTCATCTAAATGCAATTATGGAATATTGTCATATTTCTGTTTCTGTTTCTGTTTTCTTTCGTGAAAAAATGAATTGTTTATTGCCTATGTGACCCTTTGATGCAAATAAAAAACTTTATAAAATAAAAAAAAATAAAAAAATAAAAAAGTAAACGGGATTGGTGACGCGAGTTGTGCAAGTCGCGCGTGTTTGTGCGCATAATAGCAGGCTGGTGGCCGGCCTGGGTAGCACTTTTAAACCACCTACTAAATTTCTCGCAAGAGCAGCTCATGCGCTGACTCTAGCGAGACCTAAAAACACAGCCTGGCACATCTTAGTGACGAGGCTTGCTTTAGCTAAGGACTGGGCTGGTGGCTGCAGCTGGCAGGAAACCTAGGCTGGTGGTCACGGAGCAGCTCTGCCTTTTTGTCTCCCTGTGTGCTGCTGAGCTATTTGCCCTTAGTATTTATAGTAATTAAGTAGCACGCTTACAAAAGATATCTTTTTTTCACAAGCTCTGTATATATCACAATGCCTTCTAGCAATGATAGTATTAATGTGCACAGCATTTGAACTTCCTGCGACCCTATTTTATCTAAAGTAAGTCACTGCATTGTTTCATGTCAGTGAATTTTTTTTACTTCCTGTAAGTCCTGCACATATCTAGGCATGCTTTTTTGAAGAAACTTTCAATATTTTACGTGATGTGTGTTGTATGATTACATAGCAAATATTTTCAGGACTCAGCTGGTGCGCAACCTCTAAGATAACAACTGCCCCCCACTCCCTTAGTTGACTTGCCCTCCCATTGTTTTGGTTGTTTCCCTTCGCCCCAACCGCCCTCCACCCCATACCGTGTTGTGTGACTAGACTCGCTCCCTGTTGTGTTGATTTGCTCGCCGCCCCATTGTGATGGTTGAGTCCCCCACCAACGTTGTGTTGCTTGGACCCCCCACCCCTTTGACCACACCCCTGAACAATCAAGAAAGCACTAAGACATGGACAGCATTGGCTGCGCCATGGATCTTTTTTCCATGGCTTTCATGCGTGCTGTTATGTTGACAACGCCAATAGCTCTGGGATTACCAAGACCTATTTGCCAGTGCTTGTTTTGTTTCTGATGATAGTCTCAGAAGACAGCAGGGCAGCAGTGCCTACAGAGTCCAGGTAAATGGTGGGTTTCAGTGGGGTGATGTGAAGCTCTACAGGTTCACTTAAATTATTCCACAATCTTTCATGTCTGGTTCCTTTTGGGGGTATACCAAACAAAATGGCCCATAAGGGGCTATACTATTTAGTATGAACCAGGTTTTAAAGGTAATTTACGCGGATACAATTTGACATGTTCTTATGTTGACTAGGTGAATACAATATGTTTCTGCCAAATTGTACCCTTCCTTGTGTTTTCCAATATTTTTGGTCTTGGGATATAAATATTACAACTCATGTATTGCTCTAATATTTTGTGTAAACTATTTTTCAAGTTGTTGAGGTTGCCCTTTCTTTAAAATGAGATTACAGTGTGTTTACGCCACAAGTCTCTAACCTTTACTGTAGTCAGAGCTACTTCTAGTCAATAATAACCATCCTGAGCTACCGATGTCCCAGGCCTAGAGTTTCCCAGCTCTGCTCCAGTGAGCATATGGCATTAATGCTTTGTGGACCAAACAGATCCATTTTGTCCATTATTTATGAATCATTGAGAAGTAAGAGACTAATTTAGACTTATGTTCTCGTCATGAGAGTTAGAGCATGCGGACCATTAGCAATAATACATTTTGTAGGGCCCAGGCACACTTCATAGGTATCTACAAGTAAACATATCTCGGCAGGGACTGCCACATTGTGTCACAGTAGGACGATAATGACGCACAAATAAATCCATGAAGAGATTGCTTTAAGAAGCCAGGAAGGAGAGAAAGAAAGGAAGAGAAATGGAGTAGAGGAAGAAATAAAAACAAAGAAGCAGGAAAGAATGTGAAATGTGAGAAAGAAAGTTGAAGAGAAAGATAGCAAAAGACAATGTGTGAAAGTATGTAAACAGAGGAAGAAAGAAATTACAAGAAAAAGGAAAGAAAGGAAGAGGCAGAGAAAGCCAGTGAACAAGAGAAAGAGAAAAGATACAAAAAGAGGGAAAGAAGCAGAGCGCAAGAAAGAGGAGGGGATTATTAGAGAGAAAGGAAGGAAGAGAGAGGATGGGAGAGAGCTTGATTAAGGGTAGGAGAAAGAAACGAGAACAGGAGAGAAAAAAGATGAGGACAATAAAAATAAAAACAAAATGGAGAGAGTAAGAGAAAAAAGGCATGAAGGATGGCAGAATAACTATGAGAAAGAATAAGTATAAAAAGAAAAAGAAAAAAGAAACAGAAGCTAAAGAAAAGAGAAGGAAGAAATAAAGGAAAAAGGAACAAAGAAAGAAATGGACGAAGTGAATGTAGAGGGAAGAAAAAGAGGTAGAAAAACATAGGAACAAGGAAAGAGGAAATCAGAAACAAAAACGAGAGAAGGAAAGAGAAAAGGAGAGCAAGTAGAGTACAAGTTGAGAAGGGAAGAGAGGAAGGTAAAAGTTAGAAAGAAACAATCAATAAACAAAAGAAAAAAAAGAAAAAATTATAAATAAAAAATGAGAGACCAGGCAAGGAAAACATAAAGAGTGAACAAAAGAGAAAAGCAGGAAAGGAGAGAATGGTTTAAGGAATGAAAGAGGGGAAGAAAAAATAAATTAACAAAGAAACAGTAAAGAGAGAAAAGGTAGACAAAAGGAAACAAGAAGAAAAGAAAACCGAAAAAGTGAAAGGAAGACAAAAAAATTGAAAAGGAAACGAAAAAAAGAAACGAGACAAGAAAAATTGTGAAAGAAGTTGAGAATGAAGAAAGAAAGAAAGAGAAAGAGATGTGGGGAGTAAAAAAGAAAATGTGAAATGGGAGGGAAAGGAAGCAGCCAAAAATAAAAAGCAGAGAAAGAAGGCAAGGAGAAAAAGAAACTAAAAAATAAAAAATAGTGAAAGCCGGTAACAAGCAGTGAAAGAAAGAAAATTAAAGAAAGAAAAGAAGATTTCTGCAGCATAGAGGGGTTATATGTTCCTCCAATTCCTAGGCCCCACAGAAAGCACTGCAGTGTGTTTTAAAGTGCTGCCATAACATTTAGGCAACTACATATTTTTGAAACAGTTAACAGTTAATTATTATGTGCGGGTTACTCAGAGGCAGCCTGATAGTTACCGGTAGCCCGCGATCAACCTGTTGGAGACCCCCGGTTTACGCAGTTATTATATTATTCCACACGCACTCACACACGGTTCCTTTGGAAGATACCAAATATAATTGGTCCATGTGGGGCTATAATATTTGGTATCCCTCATGTTTCAAGGGTTAACAATTACCTGTGTGTAATTTGATATAGTCTTATACTAGGTGAATATAGTATTTTTCTCACAAATTGCACCATTCCTTATGCTTTATAGTATCTTTTTTGCCTGAAGGTAACATCTCTCATCCCCTACTTTTCAAGGATTATATTTTAGCAAGAGTCCTGTTGAAGTTGCCTTTTCTTTATGTACTCCTTCTAAAATTCCATGAATTTTCCCATCCAGTTCCTTTTCGGGATACCAAATAAATTTGCGTATACAGGCTATAATATTTGGTATTCCAAGGTTTCAAGGGTTAACACTTACCAGAATACAATTTAACATGGTTATGTTGGCTAGGAAAACATGGTATTTTTCTGCACCCTCCCTTTTGTTTTCCAATATCTTTTTGTATGCGTATACCAAATATTATGGATCACGCATAGCTGTAATATCTGTATCTCCTACTTGTTAAAGGTTACTGTTTAGTCATCGACTGGTTGAAGTTGCAATTTATGTGATAGATTAAAGTGCCTTTCCACACACTTTTTATATTATCCCTCGAGCTTTCACATCCTGTTACTCGGGGTTACCAAATGTAATGGCCCATGTGGGACTATAATATCTGGTATTCCAAGGTTTCAAGGGTTAACATTTACCAGGATACAATTTTACAAGGCCTTATGCTGGCTTGAGGAATACAGAATTGTACTGTCCAAATACAATCTTCCTTGTATTTTCCAAAATCGTTTTGTACCGGGATACCAAATATTATGGCTCGTGCATTGCTGATTACCATTCAGCCATAGACAAGTTTAAGATTTGTTTTATTGTGTAGATTACAATGTCTTTACTCCAGTGCTTAATTTGTAAAATATTAAGTGCCAGGGCTCTGACAAGGAGGGCACTGCAGCTTGCACCACCCATCGCCTCTGGCATTCTTGCCAAAACAACTACTAACCATCGCTCTCGCATGTAAATGCAACAGTAAAGATTATTACTGGTCCCCAAAGCTAAATAAATGGCTGGGGAGGCAGGTATTAGTAATTTTTTCATGTATATTGATACACTGCTCCTCTCTAAATTACAAGAGCAGCGCCACCTTGTGGCAGACTGCCCTAAGTGTGGTATTGACAATTAGGTGCCGGTGCCGATCACCAGAAACCAATTAAGTGCCGGTGCTCAGCACCGGAAAGCTCCGGCTCAAATTAAGCACTGCTTTACTCATTTTTTATATTACTCTGTGAGGTTCTACGTCCAGTTTCTTTGGAGGCTACAAAATATAAATGCCAATATACTGCTATAATATTTACTATCCCCAGGTTTCAGCGGTTAACCCTTACCGATATGCAATTTGACATGATCTTATGTTGTCTACGTGACTGCCAAACCTCACCCTTCCTTTTGCTACAGGGATACCTATTGTTATTGAAGCTATATTGCTTTGATATCTTGTTTAATATTCTACTTTCCAATGTTTCCCTTTCAAACACAGACCAGTTAAAATGGTATTATTATTAGACAGGAGATTGATGTACCTTTAGGCGCTTTTGATATTATTCCACGAGCTTTCATATTCAGGTTTTGAGGAGGATACCAAATTGGCCCATACAGAGCCAATATTTGATATCCCCTCGTTTTCACAGGTTGACACTTGGTTAGAATTTTACATGGCCGTAAGTTTTTACTTGAATACAGTATTTTTCCATCTAACTGCCCTCTCAATTGTTTTTTCCACTATCTTTTTGTATGGGATACAAAATATCATGGCTCACTGAGTGCTATATTTTGTATCCCTATTTTTTAAGGGTGATGTTTTAGCCACAGACCATTTCAAATTGTATTTGATTGGAGATTATACTATCTTTATGCACATTTAATACCATTCTACAAACTTTTACATCGGGTTCCTTTGGGAGATATCAAATATAATTGCCCATATGATGGTATCATACTTTTTAATACCCTAGTATACTTACTGGGAATCAATTTGAATACATTTTTTCTGTCAAATTACACCCTTCCTTGCCTTTCCAATATGTGTTTGTGTGGGAATAACAAATATTACTGCATATATAGGGGTATAACATAATGGACCACTAGTTTAGCAAGAATCCAGTTGAAATTGCTTATTATTTGATAGAAGATTGCAGTACTTTCAAGTATTTTTTATATTTGTCCACAAGCTTTTAATCCCTGTTCGCGTGGGGGATACCTCATATAGTGGTCCACATTGTGCTATAATTTTTGTTATTCCCTGGTTTCCAAGGGTCAACCTATAGAAATACATCATTTAGAATGGAGCCCAGTGGGTATTGGAGCTTACCAGGTTCTCAATGGTGCTTCAGGGCAGCTCCCACTTCGGGGCTGGTATATGTGGAGGGTACCAATAAGGGGTGATAATTTGTACACCTAGGGAGCGAATTCAGCTGCTGTGCATAAGCATTTGGGGTGTGGCTACCTCTGCAGTTTTTTTTATCGATGATTGAGCTACTGAGAGTGATGGCTTCAGATAAAATTAACTAGAGGGTGAATGCAGGTCATAATCGCAGCGTTACAGGGACCTGGGTGGTGGGGGGCACACATCTCACAAGAGGACCCTTAGAGAGCTGGCACTATGGTTGAGAATTTACCCTGGTGGCTGAACCGACATGGCAACAGTGTGAGCCTGGGAGGCAATAGGGAGCATCACTGAGGGAAGGTGAAAGGTACTAAAATGTCATAGACCATTACCAGTAGATGAATTATGGCAGACTACCCTGTTTTGGTTTCTTGAGATTACCTTCATTGTCAAAGTAGGTAAAACTTGTAAGTGCCTCTAAGGGAGGACTGGTGTGAAACCAGAGCCAATATAGTGCAAAATGCCACCTAATGAGTATAAGCATAAGGGAGCAAGGGATAAGAAAAAGTTCCTCAAAATTACTTTCTCTCCCACAGGAGCTGGAGAGATGAATGACACAGGGGATCCCTGTGAAGCCAACATGACTGACTGAACCAAATGGAAAATTGAGGATGAGTGGTATCACTGTAGGAGGAAGTACAGCGAAGGATTTTTTGGACAAAAAATCTGTTTGATTCTAAACACAACAATCTAAGCTAATTCTGGAGAACTATAAATGATCTGGAAAGAGCCTCCTATAGAGCCAACAACGCCGACATCACCTGGGTCAAGCACCTCGCATCCAATTACGCCACCTGCACAAGAGAAATGGTGCTATCAAAGGCAGCTCTAGCGCCAGAGTGGTACCAGGATGACGGGCACCAGTTAATTATCTCCCCAAGGGATGTATGTCGTTACTACGTATGCTTTTACAATGCATGCCTTTACCACGCAACTTTTACAACGCAAGTCGTTACAACGACTTGCGTTGGGGGGCGCTGGATGGTGAATAGTTTAATTTACTATTCCAACTCCAGTCCCCGTGGATAGTAGGGAAGGTTTTGGATAGTAAATTAAACCATTCCCTATCCTACAGTGCCCCCCAGTGCAAGTTGTTGTAACAACTTGCGTTGTAAAAGTTGCGTGGTAAAGGTAGTGCGTGGTAAAAGTTGCGTTGTAAACGCTGTTCCCCCTCCCCAAGGAGCTTAGAAAGGGTCTTACTAAAAAGTAAAACAGATGGGGTCCTTAAATCCAATAGACAGCCCAATGCCCTGTTTAAATCGAACCCAGAAAACTGGTTGAACTTTTTACACCTCTCTTTAATAACAGTCTTGTTAATAGACAAATGCCCGACTCCAGGAGTGGCCTAATCATACATCCCATATATGAAGGCAGCAACCAAATTGACTCAGCAAATTACTGCCTGTTCGCCCTACTTGACAATGAGGCAAAAACTTTGTTACAGAAGTTAAATATCTGGACGGACGTGTGTCCATTTATGCATTAATACATCAGTCTGGGTTTCGGCCTCGCTAGCCCTCCTCATAAACATGGCCTAGAACCAAAAAAGCTCCTTACACACTAGCTTGGTGGACCCATCCCCTCCCCTACTCTTCACTCTCCAGGTCCTGTGCCCCTAAGAGGGTCAGCACATCTGTGGAATCCTCCATTGCCTGACCTAGTCCAAACTCACCACTCTGCACATGCTAGCTGAGGCTTCCCCTTCTTCCTCCTCCTCTTCATTTCTATTGCTTTTGGCCCTCAATCGGCCTGAGGCGCCTTCTCCAAGCACAGCAACGCTTCTCTGTTCAGGTTCCCCCTTGCCCTCTCCCTCCGTCTAAATTGCCGCTTATACCCTGTGGCTCTGCCCTGCTCCTCCCCCTTTTTAGCACAGAGCCGCAGCTTGAGACCACCCGTGGCCTCTCGGATTCTATGTCAGGAAATGGAGGCTTCTGTTTATGCTTCTCTTTCTTTACTGAAGCCAAAAAAGCAGCCAATAAACGTTAAACTACTTAAGCCATAATCCTTAGTATGGCATCACTCCACCTTTTTAGAAAGTCCCTAAAAAGCTGGATCTTCACTACTTCTTGTAAAGTTGTTCTGCCTCATAATAACCACAGGATACCTTTGTAGGAGTACATGCTTTTATTCAAGTATTTGTTGCCAGAGAGCGCCGAGCCGGCACAGCCGTGTAGTCGGAGCTCGCGCCGCTTTCTCCAGGATGCGCGCGCATCCGCCAAGATGGCCGCTAGCACGTCGCGTCATGACGCGACGTGCAACAACTGAAATGCTAACTCTACATATCTCCCCTTGTTCCCAAACATTGAACACAATTTACTCACGGCCCATTGTTCATGTCAAAGTCTTGAAATCTGGCTGGTCTCATTATTGGCCTCCCCCTGCGGGTCAGTCTCACTGGGGTAACCAGGCCCTCTCGCTCCAAGGCCTCTGTACCTCTTCCATTGTTGTTCGTTGCTCCTTGACACTCCACCGATCTGCTTCCTCTCATCTCCTTCTCCGCTCTGGGGCTAACTCCATCGTCTTGCTCCTTGCTGACCTCTTAACTTCCCAAGTCCATTTCACCTTCGAATTGTTCATCTCTTGCCACAGTCTCCTCTCCACATTCAAGGTCCTGTCCCTCTTAGTTCCACTGTAGTACCTTATTGCATCTCGCCATGCGGTCCTGAGACCACACGTTGCCATCACTCAACAAGGCTGCTCTATCATATACTTTCTTCACTTGCAGGGCTTTACTGTACTTGCTCTCTCCCTTTCTCTGTTTCGTCGCCAACTTCACACGTACCCATTCACCTTCTTCCAGCTCAGTGTTCCTCACGTTCCTCCATCTGTTGTAGTGCTTCGCATAGATGGCTTGGGCCTTTTCCAAGTTTGCCGGCACCACCGCAGGGGACCATTTACTCGTTATGGTTTTCTCCTTCCACACTCTGTTGTCTTTAGTGAAAGGGTCACATCCTCTAAAAATTTGGAAGGGACTGTATCCCGTTCCTGTGGGGGTAATCCTGTACGCCCATATCATTTGCCATATTTCCTTCTCCCAGTCTTTGTTGTTCGCTATCGCTGCTTGCACGGACACCATCACCACACGGTTGAACCGTTCAACTTGTCCGTTCCCTGCTGGGTGATAGATCGACGTGTGCTTTGCAAGTATACCGTTTCTTTCCATGAAGTTGGCCCATTTCTCTGATGTAAATTGAGGGCCGTTGTCGCTCAAGATGCATTTGGGAATGCCCTCTCTCACAAATGTATCGCTCAGAAACCTTAGTACTGTCTCCGTGTCCATCACCTCCTCCACTTTCATTTCTGGCCATTTCGAGTATCTATCTACAAGGACACACACGTACTTTTGGATGCCTTGTCCATCCATGATGGCACCCAAAATGTCGACGGACATTTCCTTCCATGGATTCTGTGGAGGGTCAAACTTTCCCAGCGCTGGGCGTAGTGGTTTGAGTGTCTTGTCTGCTCCGTGGCATTGTGGGCAGTCTCTAACATATCTTTCTGCTCTCAGGTCCATACCTGGCCACCAATAGCCCTGCTTGGTCCTTAGCTTCATCTTGCCCATCCCTAAGTGTTCCTCGCGGAGAATCGCCATGCTTGGGAATGACGTCAGCTGGGGGAATTACTTTATCCCCCCTGTATATAAACACACCTTGATCGTCCACTGATAGTTCTTCTCGGACTTCATAGTACGTCTTCAGATTCTCGCTGACCCGTTTCTTTTCTGGCCATCCTTGCACTATGCACAGTTTCACTTCCTGTAAGGTTGGGTCAACATCGTATGCCTCTTTCCACTCCTGGTTGCTAATAACCTTTTCTTGGTTGTCTGTCAGGGCTACCATCTTTTCCCCCCCTGCTTGGTCCTCTTCCCCCGGTTCCATGGCTGCCGCTCTACTCAGATAGTCCGCCACTTTGTTTCGGCTGCCAGGGATGTACTCCACATCAGATCTAAATTCCAGTACTTTTAGTGTCATCTTCGAGATCCTGGGGGTGGCGCTCGCGTGGCCACTGGATGTTAGGACCTTCACCAAGGGCTTGTGGTCTGTTTTCAATTGGAATCGTGTGCCCCATAGAAATTGCCTGAACCTTGTCATTGCCCACACTACCGCGAGCATCTCCTTCTCAATGACGCTATATTTCCTTTCCGTGTCGCTCAGGGTGCGCGATGCAAAACTCAGTGTGTCCATCTCTCCTTGTCCCAGATCTTGCATTAGTACCGCACCCAGGCCTTTGTCACTGGCGTCTGTTGTGAGCACTGTCTTTCCCTGGGGATCATAACCTTGCAGGGGCACTGCTCCCACCACATCTCTTATTGTATGCAATCGAATTCTCTTTGCGCTTCCTCATTCCAGCTGAATACTGAGCTCTCTCTTGTCAACTTTCTCATATGGTGTGTCTTCGTTGCGAAATGCTGTACAAATTTACTGTAGTACTCGGCCATTCCTAAGAATGACCGGACTTCTTCTTTGTTGGATGGTGAGGGTGCTTTACAGATTGCCTTTACGTTTTCTGACATGGGGGTTATTCCTTGCACTCCGATTTCATGTCCTAAGTAGGTCACTGACTCCATGCCCAGGCGGCACTTCTCCCATTCCGCCATGAGTCCTTTCTCTTCCAACACTTTCATCACTTTGGTCAGCTTGGCGTCATGGTCTAGTTTGTCTCGCCCCATTACTAGGATATCATCCTGGAAATACTGGATGCCATCTACCCTTTTAAACAGTTGGTGCATCAATTTCTGGAATACGGCTGACGCTGATGCCAGACCAAACGGCATGCGTCAAAATTGGTAGCACCCGAAGGGGGTGATAAATGACGTCAACCTCCTGCTCTCCGGGTGCAGTGCGATTTGATGGTATGCTGAGGTCAGATCGATGGTAGAGTACCATTTGATCCCTCTCGTCTTAGCCAGCATCTCTTCGATTCTCGGTAATGGGAACTTCTCTACCACAATGTTCTTGTTCAGTTTGCGTAGGTCGACGCAGAGCCTGACCTTCCCATTCGGTTTCATAACTACCACTAGTGGCGCCAGCCACTCTGCGCACGTGATCAGTTCGATGATCCCTCTCTTTTCCAGACTTTGCAATTCCTCTTGCACCGCTTCTCTTACCGCCAGGGGTACGTTTCTCACCTTGTGCG
The DNA here is from genome assembly GCF_964263255.1 of Lissotriton vulgaris. NCBI lineage: Eukaryota > Metazoa > Chordata > Amphibia > Caudata > Salamandridae > Lissotriton > Lissotriton vulgaris. The sequence continues at coordinate 1,601,857,952 of NC_141693.1, read as the reverse complement.
ATACGGGTATTGCGCCTGCCTTGAGGACAATTCTGTGTGCGAATTTCTCCAGCTTGCCCACCGTTCCTCCAAAGACCTTGGGGTATTCTTCCTTCCACTTGTCAAGGTTTGGCCACACTTCCGGTTCCGTGAGAAGAATCTGTTCCCTACCTCCAGGGTCCAGTTTGATGCCTAGGTCGCCCTGGTCTAGCCATCCCAGTACTGATGGACCTTTTTTCGGAGATGTATAGTTTGCAGTTGGCTGAGCGTCCTCTGAATTCAACTCTTAGCGGCCGGAATCCCAACATAGGTATGCGGTCTCCATTGTACATGACCGGCCTTATGTCCAATCTCTCCAGTCCAGGACCCAGGTGTGGCTCGAAAGTTTCTATCCATACCGTTCTCTGGACTATGGTGTAGGGCGAGCCAGAGTCTGCTACCATGTTAATCGGTACCCCTCCAATTGTCATGTCCAATACTGGTTTTGTCGATCGTTTGCCGTCAACACTCAATACCAGATCGTAGATGCAGAGTATAGTGTCTCCTTCCCCCTGGTCATCTTCTTCTCCGGTCTCTTGCCCTTGATCAATGTACTTCACCACGTTCCTGGAAGACTTCCTGCGGCACACTTTCTCATAGTGCCCTATGATTCCACAGTACATACATTTGGCGCAAAACGCCGGACACTTCCTGTCATGGGCTTCATGTGCCCAACTCCCGCATCTGTAGCATGACTTCTTGTTTTCTGCCTGCTTTCTTGGTGATCCCGGATTCCCTTGCCACTTGTTCGGTCCCTTCAGTATGGCTCCCTAGCCTTTGCCATCCTTTTGTGGTTCTTCATCTTCAATCTGTTCACCACCGGACCTGCCGCTGTCTCTCTTTTTGCCGCTTCCGCGCACCTTCGCGCCATTTCTGCTCTATTCACCACTATCATCACTTCCTGCAACGCGGTGTCCCCGCTAGCCCACAGCTTGTCTTGCACGGCGGTGCTCGTTGTGTGCATAACAATATGATCTTTGATAAATTCATCCTGGAATGTGTCGTACCTGCACGTTGATGCCAACTTCTTTAGCGCCGTCACATACTCCTCCACTGACTCTCCTTGGCGTTGTTTACGCTGCTGAAAGTTGTATCTGTCAATCGAGACACAAACCGTCGGTTTGTAATGTTCATTCAGTTCCTCTATTGCGTGGGCATACACGTCGTCGTCAGTGGCCGCTCGCTGTTTCGGTATGAGATTTATTTATTTATTTATTTATTTTTTAAGACCTTTATTGTACCTCTAATAGTGAACACAGCTTCTTTAACATCAGGAGAAACACAGCCTTTGTGCCGATATCCCAGGGGTACGGCGGCGTTTAGTAACGAGATTTTTTAATATCCTGAGCCCTTCCGGGCCTAGATTGTGCAACAATATTCGCCTTTTCCTTTTACTTGAGAATTTCTCTTCATTCTCATCCTCTAGGACCTCAATGAAGTTGTCGATATAGTCTCTCCAATCCTCCCAGCGCATGAGTGGTTCTCCTGGCTTGGTCAAGAACTGCACTGGGGCCGTCGCTGCTGCCGCTGGTGCGCTCATCTTTTCGCGCTTTACCGTCGGTGAGGTGTCGCCGTGGCTCTTGGGGCTGCCTGGCGCGCTGTTTCCCTCTAGTTTCTCTGATTTTGGTAGGGGGCTCTCTGAGTCTGCCCCTTCACTCTTCCCATAGGTCGCCAGTGCTCCTGACCTTGCTAGCTGGTGTTAACTGGTGTGGTGGGGTGTATGGTACTATGCGCCCCCCTTCCCAGTCCTGGGTGGTTCCCCTTCGTTGACAACTGCTTCTTTCTCGTGCCTGTGGGCCCTGCCGCGCTCTCTGGTGTCCACTTGCCTGTGTGTGGATGGACATGGACAGATCACTCCTGTGGTGCTCGATGCTCATGGTTTATGGTTAAGGCTTGGATGCTGTTCATCAACAGTTCTCCCGATTTTTTTTTTCTTCGTGGGTCCTGATCACGACCTCGTCGCCATTGTAAAGTTGTTCTGCCTCATAATAACCACAGGATACCTTTGTAGGAGTACATGCTTTTATTCAAGTATTTGTTGCCAGAGAGCGCCGAGCCGGCACAGCCGTGTAGTCAGAGCTCGCGCTGTTTTTTCCAGGATGCACGCGCATCCGCCAAGATGGCCGCTAGCACGTCCCTTCATGACGTGACGTGCAACAACTGAAATGCTAACTCTACACTTCTGATGCCCGATGTAGAGCCTTGATCTAACTCTTTAATCCTGTTTCTCAGTAGCTGTTGCTCTACACCTGAAATCCAATCATATATAGCGCCATGATGCTCCTCGGAGTGACAGCTGTGCTTTATAAATACCCCCTAATATAACATAACAAATACCACCTAACCAATCACCATGCCCCCCATGTAGTATAGAACATTAGAGCACCAAAGTCCATCCTCTTTCTTTGCTGTTGCAGCAGCGAACTAAGTACTTTTTATAATTCATTTTATACACCATGTCATATGCAAGTTATAATGTTATGGTGATATTTAAATTATATGCACAACTCAGCGATCGCATCTCAGAGATTCAAATGCTTTGTTTGCTGGTTGTATTTCCTCTTTGAAACTGTGGAGCGGTAGTGGAACTGACACGCGTCTCGCATGCTTGAGGAGGCAGTCCTCTTTCACTGCCAGTTACCCGCGCATGCACGAACAGCCAATCAGAGTTAATTGTTTTCCGATCTGCTCCTCGTGTCAGGACTGGCGGTCTCTATCCGTCCTTAGTCCCTGGAACGCCCTACGTGGCGAAAAAGCATGATAGGTCTCTGCATTAGGAGAGTATGAAGAGGTGGCTCCCTCCAGTAGCAAATAACATTTTAAATCAGGGTCATTCTAATTAAAAAACTAGCTGTTTATTTAAGCCTGAGGGCTTGAGGGTCTAGGCCATTGATAGCCTGGAATAAAGATGTAGTGATTAGTTCACCCCTGGGTTGCTCTCCCCCTGAACCTCCTCCACACCTCCTGTAGTAAGGATGCGTATTTAGTCAAGGGGGTTGATGAGTATGCTGATTGCAATGATTATGCCGAATTTGAAGAAGTGCCTTATGAGCACCAAATGGAGGAGCAGTTAGTAGAAGCCCTGGATTGTCATGTTCAGCGTTCGGTAAACAGGGCTTTGATTAGGGTGTTACAATCCTTCACTAAACCCTTAAAAAGTTATGGGAGAAAAGTCTTGGGTGCCTCGTTGGGCAAACCCTCATCTAGATCTGGGAAGGCAAGAGGTGTGGTGGAGCGGCCAGGGCGGCTGACTCCAGAACATGAGAGCTCACGATTCGAACGATTGCGGCAGGTTAGCCCAGCACCATGTGACTCTGGGCAATAGCTCTCTTAATCTTCCCGGCGGCACCCAGCGCCAGGACAACTCTCCAGGTGTAGCTGTGCGCTTTACAAATGCTGGTATTTCAGGGCGAGTGAACAGAGTTTTACCCAGGAGGGACCTTCAATGAACTCCTCAGCTGAGGTACTGTCCCAGGAGGACCATGGTTTTAGTAGACCCTTTCCTTCTGGCCCATCAGGCAATTCTTCCCTTTTTAATCCAGGGGAGGCTGAGGAGTCGTCTCCTGCTGCATAAGACATGTCAGATTCTGACCAGGACACGGAAGTACGTCGCAAAGCAGTAAAATGCAGACGTAAAACTCACCATGTGAGTACCGAGGCCCCAAATAAAAACTTCTCATTCGACCCAAAGAATATTATCCACCTGAGATCGACGGGATGGGTCCCTGCGTGGAAGTGGCTCATTATGTCTAAGATAACATTAGACAAGGATTTGAGCTCGAAGTGCGCACAACTCTAAGGTCAGAATGCCCTAGACCCCCCTTGTTAGTGAAAGTAAGAGGTACCCCGGAGTTAGACCCCAATATGACGGCCTTCCTTAAGAAGTACGCGAAGGATCCCAAGAAAGGATTGGATAGGGCATGAAGGGGATGCCAAGATGAATTACTAGATGTATCAGGAATCAGGACCCCTCACTAAGATTCTGGATCTTGCGGTCAGAGCTAAGGACACTAATTCGACTCTTGATCCAACTGAGAATTTAGAGTGGGCTCAGAGAGCCTTATGTATTTTGGGGAATGCAAATTGCTCCCTGCCCACCGAACACAGAAGATAATTTTTGCTGAGAATCGTCCCGCAACTGCCCGACATGGCCACCACGGAGGCAGGCATGTTGGCTAATGGCATGCTATTCAGTGACAAATTTGTCAAGGAGCTCGGAAAATATGTGGCTACTTTTTCAGCCTTGGATAAGGCCTAATCTTTGATCAAAAATATTTTCCACAGTGGCCTTTTTACTGGGCCGGATGCTTCAGGGTTCGAGCAACCGGCGGAGGATATTATCAGGCCTCCAGAGGTTTCGAGAATCGAGGTAGTGGTGGTGCCAACCGATCAAATTTCTACTCCACCCTCAACAGAGGCGGCTGAGGCAAACAAAACCGAGGTGGTTACAGAGGACAAAATAATGCCGGTGACAGCTCCTATGCAGGTAAGCCATACGCAGGATTTGGGAAGTGTCCGTGGTAGGACAAATTAGATTGTTCCTTCACACGTGGGAGAGACTAACACAAGACCCTTGGGTACTTCAGACAGTACAGGGCTTTCAGATAGAGTTATATTCCTCCCCGCAACATAATTGCAGACCTCATCCTCTAAATATTTCCCTAATAGAGAGCTCTTTTATAGACGAGGAAGTGAAATTACTAATGAGAAAAGGGGCAATCGCAGAGACAGTACCTCACCCGCATGGGTTTGCCAGTACAATATTGTTAGCGCCAAAGAAAGGTCAGGGGTTTCGACTGGTTTTAAACCTCAAGGAATTCAATTCCTGAATGGTGTATCGCCATTTCAAAATGGAAGGCATACACTTACTGAGGGACCTGTTGTTAGAAAAAGACTGAATGGTGTGTCTCGATCTAAAAGACACGTATTTGGTGGTACCGATTTTCCCATCCCACCGGAGATTCCTGTAATTTCATTGGAGACACCCATGGTTCTAATTTACCACAATGCACTTTGGACTATCATCCACCTCTTAGTGTTTCACCAAGCTGCTCAAACCTGTAGTGCAATATCTGAGGGAGAGAGGGACTGAGATTAAATACTTATCTGGATGACTTTCTGATTATGGCTCAAAGTGTGGAAACAGTTTTACTTCATTTATCTTGGACGATCCAACTCCTGCAGGATTTGGGGTTTGTCATTAACTCAGACAAGTCAATCCTGACTCCTTTCCAATCAATAGAGTTTCTGGGGTTTCAGTCAATTCGGGTTCTGACACAATTGTTGCTCCCTCTGAATAAGAGGATTTCAATCAAGAAGGAGTTGAGGAAAGCGCTTGCCTCTCTGACTATATCCTTGAGGATTCTGGCGAGATTGGTAGGTCTGTTGGCCTTTTCCATTCAGGCAATTTTCCCGGGCCTTCTGCATTACCGGGCACTTCAATAACTGAAGATCATGCATTTGTGCAAGGGTTTGAGTTATGCTGAACAAATTCTATTATCCACAGAGGCCCGGACAGAGATGTCCTGGTGATTGGAACACATGGATGCGTGGAATGGCAAGGCCATTTTCGCATCAGTCCCATAGGTGGTAATAGAGTCAGATGCCAGCCGTTGGGGTTGGGGAGCTAGAAGCGGTTCAGTGGAGATGGGAGGCAGATGGTCCCTGGAGGATCTGAAACAACACAAAAATTGTCTGGAACTACTAGCAGGATTGTTTGTGATACAGACCCTTTCCTCAAAGAAAGCGAGTTGTTGTAGCCTTCTGTGGGCGGACAATGCGTCAGCGGTGAGATACATCAATCATTTGGGTGGCACACAGTCTCAGCTATTGGTGGAGATAGCCAAAGATTTCTAGCACTACTGCCTGCAACATCACATCTCAGTGACAGTGTATATTCCGGGCAGCTCCAATGTGGTGGCAGACTGGAATTCTCGATTCCTTTGGGATTGCAGCGACTGGAGACTGAAACCCAAAGTGTTACAGTTCTTGAATAAGAAGTGGGGTCCATGCATGATAGATCTCTTTGCATCCAGGCTGAACATTCAGTTATCTCTGTTACAGTTGGCGACCGGACCCTCATGCGCTCAACTAAGACGCTGTTGCCTGGATTCTGCTTATACACAGAACTGTGCACAGAGACCCAGGACATCAGTGAATTGTGGTGGGCCAAAAAACTCACTTTAGTACCTAGAACCCCTAACCGACTAGCATCAGTGTCACATTAGCTCTTCGTCCTATAGCAAAGCAACCCATGATTAGACAACCCAGAACATGCGACTTAGGTTACACTCCGGAATGGTGGGAATCAAGAATACTCTTTCGTTTGTTATTCTCATATCAGTCCCAACATGGGTAAAAAGAGACACAATAAAGTTTAAAATGTTTATTTTAACAACCCTCCCTTGATCAGAAGACACACAGAAAGAGGGGCAATTTTTGAACACAGAGTTCAAGTTCGAGTGAAACAAAACCAAGTTAAAAATTTGCAAAACTGGACAATTGGGAGTACAATTCCGAATTAGTAACCACACCCAAAAATGTTTTTACTCAAAACCAAGCAGGGGCTGTATAGTGTCTAAAGCACAGAATTTAAACAGAGTAAAAAATGAATGAAAAAATCATGAGCCCATACGCGTATGAAGTCGGATCCATGCCACTTTAATCCAAAAGCATAGAGGCACAGTACATTGCAACTGCCTCCAAGAGGAAGTCATTGTTCTCATCCGAAAACATTTCAGCCATCCAATTAAATAATGGGAAGGAAAACACATGTTCTTCGACAGCCGGAGCCTCTAGCACACTCAGAGGACAACTCGAATGTTCTTAGAGATAACTGCGTGCCAAAAAGTCATGGGCTACAGTCCATATATTCCAATTACCTAGGACTCCATGTGCCGCTGCGCTGGACATTATTCCAATACCAGAACAGTCTAACTCATGAGCAAAAAAGAGACTCATTAGTAGATCATAAGCTGGGTTAGGAGACATCATGTTTCAGAGACACAAATCCAGAGCCCATTCAAAACCGCAATCCAGGCAATGGAAGACACGCTGCACGCATGTAAAGTACGAAAACCGGAAAGATAATCCATGCGCCACACTCAAGGTAGCCAGTGGTAGCGTTCCATCGTAGTCAAGCATCCGGTTATGAAGTTGGAGCAGCCGGGGCAGGTTGTCGTGTAACACAGATTGTGCAGCCATTTTTAAGCAAGCAAATCAACAGCAGTGAAGGCGAGAATTAACGGTAAACCGCCGAAGAGGCTTGAAGAAATAGAATGAAAAAATGCCGGTATCACACCAAATATAGTTTGGAATGAGGTCACAAGGCCAGAATTTACTATTTGAAAAAAGTGCGCCAAGCCCTAGGTCGACGAGGCATTGAATATAGTGTGAATCAAGGCACCAAAATGCAGGGGGAGATCAGTATTCAAAAGGGCATGTACCTCGGTGTGAGTGTTATCCACGTGAAGGACAAATGTTTCACGTGAAGAAGTAAGGGCGACTTCTTTTTGAGACAATAGAGCCCTTATTCGACTCCTCTTGTTGAACTCTGCTTTCAAGGTCGGAATGGAAGGCCAGATGGATACATTGAGCTTCCCATGCGGAGGAGGGAATAGCACATTCTTGCAACAAACTACATGTTGGGAGATAGTCACAATGTACAGAATGTGTAACACGAAAAATTAGGAAGGGTCCAAGGGGAATAGATATTTAGAGGCCACAAAACACAGTCTGCACCCCCATTTATCATGTGCCAACAAAACAAAAGACTAGTAGTGGTCTATACTCAACATAGGAGACTGAGCAATAAGACAGAAGCAAGAGCCTATGTGTCAGGTACACTAAGTGTGTAAGAAAAAGGAAATGAAACCCATCAGCCCACCCATATGGCGGAGACTCGTCATCTGGGATTGTAAAAGGTCATGGTCTAGATAAGGAGACACACCTGATGATATTGTGTGTATTTCTCCAACTCTCCAAAACCTCCAGTGATGGAACCGAGGGTGTGCACGACTTAACTGCAACAAAGATGTACTTATATGCAGTATCAGAGGAGAAAGGACCGCAGTGATCTAAATAAACACACCCAAGTGGTTTATTAGATATGTACAACTGTGTCTGGGGCAGACGCGCAGCAGATGAAGGTTTAATCTGCTGGCATATGTCACAATGAAGGACATAATCACGCGTCTGTTTGTACAATCCATGCCACCAGTAATGCTGTTGTAGGAGAGATACAGTAGCTAACACACCAGCATGCCCTCGTGAGCTGCTGTTATCAAAGTCTGCCTGCGGTCCATGTTGGAAATCTATCTGTCACCAACTTCATTAATTCTCACATAGGGACCTTTATCAGGATTTAAAAGATAAAAGTTTGTTAGCTTATGTGGGGGCGCACAGAAAAGAAGTCCAAGAAAGATGTCTAATTTAGTATGTGAAAGAGTCCTTTATTTAATATTATTCATTCTTTTAAAAGCAGTCACAGTGCAATTAGCAAAAAAGTCAGCCGACACGTTTCACTCCCTACCAGGGAGTTTCTTCAGGGCTGAAACCAAAATAGATTAAAAAAAAACCCTCATGAGTTTTACATTTTATAAACAGGTCTTACTCATAGTCGCTGTTACCAGAAATAAACATTTGACATTATATTTTAAAAACACATTGCAAATGGAAACACTAGAAGAGATAATACAGAAACCAATACAAAAAGAAACACACATACAACCTCAATGCAGAATTCATTACCATAGACATTTTGCTCTCTATTTCCCAGTGTGTTTCATTGAGAAACCAGTTACAAGGGATCTCAAGTTGCAGATTTAAAGTTTGTCCTAGACTCATGTCACCCATGATGTACCCACATGGATGCAGTCTATATCTTACTCCAATCACTCAGAACTTGTTTCTTTTCTTTTCATAAGCATATAAGATCATGTAGAACCATATTTGTCCTCCTATTCCACTCTGTGAAGCAGCAGAAGAGGGGGGAGAAAAGAAGGGGCAACACAAGGGTGGAAAAACCGGGGGATAAATTGACCAGTATAGCCGTACATACCAATCGGACCGATGGTCGTAAGGAATCATCAGAAGAGTCACACCCTAATGCTAGCTAACACTTGTTTGTGTAGGGTATGAGATTAAGTATACCAAACAACAAAAGAGTGTCAATGTAAACATCAGACACGCTTTGAGCAAAAAAAAATTTTTTAGTAATTTAAAGCATCAGAAGAAACTGTTAATACAGTAGGAAAAGATAGAGTGCACGTGCTCAGAGATCTAGCTAAAAGGACCCTCAGGCCCCAGCTAAAAGCTGGTAGCCAGTTGTCTTCATCGGGTCCTCCTTAGTTGCTAGGAAAGGTGAAAGGTGCGTTAAAAAGAGTGTGGACTACTCCTCAAAACTGTTTTAATGAGAGGGTAGCTCTAACTCTGTTAAAACCAATGTGTGAAAAATATAATAATTTTTCAGGACTGCTAAGCGGTTGTGTAAATTTGAACCAGTGAGTCCCTTTAGTTGTGTGAAAAAGAAAGGTGATAAAATACGGTCAACATGTTTCTGCTTATCGAGCAATGACTCAGCTCAGCATTCGTCAGGACCAAATAAAAAACACAATGCCACTCTGTGGTCGGAACACCCTAAAGCGTTCAGACCTAAAGAGTAGTAACAAGGAACGTTACGACCTGGAGTTGTCGAAGCTCCTTATAGGAAATTCTTCCCCATTTAACTCCTCATTGTAGGAGAAACGAAAAATCTGTAAGAATAAACAGACAGACAAAGGCGTCCACATTACAAGCCCTTGTAAGATTACATCTCCATTAATAGTCTCTGATCATGTGCATAAGCCTACTACGACCACATTACGTAAGCTTTAAAAAAACACATGCTTTCAAACTGCTATTAGACAAAAACGTGCTTGTCATATAGCTTATTATACACAGCGTTAGCAACAACGCGTTAACTCTGTCTGTTACACGTTGGAGTTTCACAAAGAATTGTGATTACATAAAAACAGTGCTCGTCAAAACAACTATATGGCTGGAAAATATTAAATAAAACAAAACACCTTTACGAAACAAAGAGCATCAAGGGCACAGTGCACTCCAAAGAAGGAAAAATCAGCCAGACACTTACACAATATCATGGTGTAGTGAGCCCCATGGGCATAGCGGCAGGAGGAAATCTTCACGTTCAGATCTACCATGAAAATGAAGGGGATAAGTTTTTCTGTCACCTCGGGACCGCTACTGAAACATTAACGGACTATCGTAACTAAAGGTTGGAGTAAACTTACTAGTTTCTGAACGACTCCCCGCTAGAAGACCTACGACAGCCACATCCGCCGCCCGTATCTGCAACCGCGGTTCTGATGCCGTAGGTAATTTAAAACATAGGAAATGGGGAAGTGCGTGTAAGGCGGTGCTGCCGATCACGTGTCCGGCGTGATGACATCACAGTCTTAAAGGCGCCTGTTTGTTTACAAGCGCGAAGGGAAAACATGATCCCGAATCAATGAACCACTGAAAGAATACCCTAAGAATCACAAAGGATGAAGCCTAATTGTCGTTAATAAGACAATGTACGGACACAAACAGAAGTATTAGTCTTATTCTGGTGAGCCCACCTAAAAGACTATTTCGTCACAGTATAGTTAATAATCAACAAGAAATATCCATCCATTTAAAATATCAAGGAAGGGTGGCTGGTCCCTTGTTCAATAATCTCGAGCCAAAAATCTCGAGCCAAAAAAGAGAGGGGACACTGGAGGCAGGTAATCAGTGGGTAGAGATGATGGATAGACCGTCTATCTACGCATGACCGATCCCCATGGGATATCGTCGTTAAGGCCATGTATATGGGTAGATAGACGATATATCCATCGTTGCTCTTTTTCGAACAGTGTTCCTTCATTGCTCGAATTCATTTGTTCAATTATTACCCATTTTACATCGTTCGGACAATGGCCATGTTCAAGAAAATGGGTGGTCAGCTTCGTGGTGTTTCTACCGCACCTGATATTACTGCGATGTTCTCCTATTCGCATTTTTATTCTCCTGGTGGTCATCCCTACATATCTAAGTCCGCAGGGACATGTAATCAAGTAGATGACATTACTCGAGTTACAATTAGTATGACATCGCAGATGCCATATTTTCCCCTCCTCTAGATGTAAGGTTTTTGTGGTCAATGTTAAGTGGCACACACTGCATCCCCCGCAAGGGAAATGGCCAGTGATAGAGGGTAAACCCCAGGCATTCAATACAGTTGGATCTTGTCTGGGTTGATTAGTTCTTGGGCGGGTATGTACCAATGCATCTCGCAAACTCCTTTCTTTCTTATATGAAAATAATGGTTTCTGCCAATTTCGGCCATTACTTGTCAGAATTTGCCAGTGTTTCCCAATGCAACGGCTTACAGAGTTGGAAATGTTACTGTAGGTAGTCACACATGTCAGAGGAACTTCAGATTCATTGTCTTTGACATTGTCTTCCAGCAGTGCTTCCCTGTTATTGTTTCTCGCTCTTTTTCGGCTCTTCTGTAGTATCTTCTTGGGATAACCTCTCTGTTCAAGTTTTGTTGTTAAATCATCTGCTTGGGTGTTAAAATCCACAAGATTACTACAATTTCTACGTACTCGTAGATATTGGCCGAAAGGAAGATTTTCCCGCAAAGAACGCGGGTGAAAACTAGAGAAGTGAAGGAGGTTATTTCTACTGGTGGGCTTATAATAGGTTTTACTAGTTAAGCGATCACCAGTTCTCGTAAGTGTGACATCCAGGAAGACGATGGAGTTGGAATCATATTGGTGTGTGAATCTTAAATGAGGGTCACATGTGTTCACCCAGTCAAAGAAGGATAGTAGACTTTCCTCAGACCCTTTCCAGATTAAAAGCACATCATCAATGTACCTCTGCCACAGGATAACATTGAGAGCATAAGGGTTGGAGTTGGCTAGGATGTGCGTTTTCTCGAAGTTGTAAACATACAACCCCGCTATACTGGGGGCAAAAGTACTGCCCATCGAGGTGCCAGTCTTCTGTAAATAAAAAGTATCTTTGTATTGAAAGAAGTTCCGTTTAAGAGCCAGGGTTGCACAGTCTATCACAAAAGCCTTAGAGGTGTTATAAGACCATGTAGTTTGATCAAGGATGTCAGCCAAAACTTTAAGGGTTGCATCTTGAGGGATACAAGTATACAAACTTTCAATGTCTAAGGAAACTAGATAGCATGGTTCCTCTGGTAGTTGTACGTTAAGTAACATTGAAAGAAGACTCTTAGTGTCCTTGATATAGGTGCTTGTTGATTGAACTAAAGGTTTAAAGAAAAAATCACAATACTTAGAGAGTGGTTCCAACTGGGACCCAATCCCCGACACTATGGGTCTTCCCGGCGGTGGAACCCGATTGTTGTGGGTTTTGGGGAGAGTGTAGAAGTAAGGGATTTTTTCTTCTGAATTTGTCAGGAAATCAGCCTCTTGTTTACTGATGTAACCGTCTCTTTCCGCAGTTGTAACCAGCTCCAGGATTTCATCTTTTAGAAACGGAGAGGGGTCTTGTTGGAGAACGGTATAGCTGATGGTATCTCCTAGGAGACGTTTGCATTCGGCATCATAGTCCGTGGCATCCTGAATCACTATACCACCCCCCTTGTCAGCGCTTTTGATTACAATTTCTTGATTCTCTTGCAAAGATTTGTGGTATAGATGGGGTGGTATAGTGATTCAGGATGCCACGGCCTATGATGCCGAATGCAAACGTCTCCTAGGAGATACCATCAGCTATACCGTTCTCCAACAAGACCCCTCTCCGTTTCTAAAAGATGAAATCCTGGAGCTGGTTACAACTGCGGAAAGAGACGGTTACATCAGTAAACAAGAGGCTGATTTCCTGACAAATTCAGAAAAAAAAATCCCTTACTTCTACACTCTCCCCAAAACCCACAAAAATCGGGTTCCACCGCCGGGAAAACCCATAATGTCGGGGATTGGGTCCCAGTTGGAACCACTCTCTAAGTATTGTGATTTTTTCTTTAAACCTTTAGTTCAATCAACAAGCACCTATATCAAGGACACTAAGAGTCTTCTTTCAATGTTACTTAACGTACAACTACCAGAAGAACCATGCTATCTAGTTTCCTTAGACATTGAAAGTTTGTATACTTGTATCCCTCAAGATGCAACCCTTAAAGTTTTGGCTGACATCCTTGATCAAACTACATGGTCTTATAACACCTCTAAGGCTTTTGTGATAGACTGTGCAACCCTGGCTCTTAAACGGAACTTCTTTCAATACAAAGATACTTTTTATTTACAGAAGACTGGCACCTCGATGGGCAGTACTTTTGCCCCCAGTATAGCGGGGTTGTATGTTTACAACTTCGAGAAAACGCACATCCTAGCAAACTCCAACCCTTATGCTCTCAATGTTATCCTGCGGCAGAGGTACATTGATGATGTGCTTTTAATCTGGAAAGGGTCTGAGGAAAGTCTACTATCCTTCTTTGACTTGTGAACACCTGTGACCCTCATTTAAGATTCACACACCAATATGATTCCAACTCCATCGTCTTCCTGGATGTCACACTTACGAGAACTGGTGATCGCTTAACTAGTAAAACCTATTATAAGCCCACCAGTAGAAATAACCTCCTTCACTTCTCTAGTTTTCACCCGCGTTCATTGCGGGAAAATCTTCCTTTCGGCCAATATCTACGAGTACGTAGAAATTGTAGTAATCTTGTGGATTTTAACACCCAAGCAGATGATTTAACAACAAAACTTGAACAGAGAGGTTATCCCAAGAAGATACTACAGAAGAGCCGAAAAAGAGCGAGAAACAATAACAGGGAAGCACTGCTGGAAGACAATGTCAAAGACAATGAATGTGAAGTTCCTCTGACATGTGTGACTACCTACAGTAACATTTCCAACTCTGTAAGCCGTTGCATTGGGAAACACTGGCAAATTCTGACAAGTAATGGTCGAAATTGGCAGAAACCATTATTTTCATATAAGAAAGAAAGGAGTTTGCGAGATGCATTGGTACATACCAGCCCAAGAACTAATCAACCCAAACAAGATCCAACTGTATTGAATGCCTGGGGTTTACCCTCTATCACTGGCCATTTCCCTTGCGGGGGATGCAGTGTGTGCCACTTAACATTGACCACAAAAACCTTACATCTAGAGGAGGGGAAAATATGGCATCTGCGATGTCATACTAATTGTAACTCGAGTAATGTCATCTACTTGATTACATGTCCCTGCGGACTTAGATATGTAGGGATGACCACCAGGAGAATAAAAATGCGAATAGGAGAACATCGCAGTAATATCAGGTGCGGTAGAAACACCACGAAGCTGACCACCCATTTTCTTGAACATGGCCATTGTCCGAACGATGTAAAAGGGGTAATAATTGAACAAATGAATTCGAGCAATGAAGGAACACTGTTCGAAAAAGAGCAACAATGGATATATCGTCTATCTACCCATATACATGGCCTTAACGACGATATCCCATGGGGATCGGTCATGCGTAGATAGATGGTCTATCCATCATCTCTACCCACTGATTACCTGCCTCCAGTGTCCCCTCTCTTTTTTGGCTCGAGATTTTTGGCTCGAGATTATTGAACAAGGGACCAGCCACCCTTCCTTGATATTTTAAATGGATGGATATATCTTGTTGATTATTAACTATACTGTGACGAAATAGTCTTTTAGGTGGGCTCACCAGAATAAGACTAATACTTCTGTTTGTGTCCGTACATTGTCTGATTAACGACAATTAGGCTTCATCCTTTGTGATTCTTAGGGTATTCTTTCAGTGGTTCATTGATTCGGGATCATGTTTTCCCTTCGCGCTTGTAAACAAACAGGCACCTTTAAGACTGTGATGTCATCACGCCGGACACCTGATCGGCAGCACCGCCTTACACGCACTTCCCCATTTCCTATGTTTTAAATTACCTACGGCATCAGACCCGCGGTTGCAGATACGGGCGGCGGATGTGGCTGTCGTAGGTCTTCTAGCGGGGAGTCGTTCAGAAACTAGTAAGTTTACTCCAACCTTTAGTTACGATAGTCCGTTAATGTTTCAGTAGCGGTCCCGAGGTGACAGAAAAACGTATCCCCTTCATTTTCATGGTAGATCTGAACGTGAAGATTTCCTCCTGCCGCTATGCCCATGGGGCTCACTACACCATGATATTGTGTAAGTGTCTGGCTGATTTTTCCTTCTTTGGAGTGCACTGTGCCCTTGATGCTCTTCGTTTCGTAAAGGTGTTTTGTTTTATTTAATATTTTCCAGCCATATAGTTGTTTTGACGAGCACTGTTTTTATGTAATCACAATTCTTTGTGAAACTCCAACGTGTAACGGACAGAGTTAACGCGTTGTTGCTAACGCTGTGTATAATAAGCTATATGACAAGCACATTTTTTTCTAATAGCAGTTTGAAAGCATGTGTTTTTTTAAAGCTTACGTAATGTGGTCGTAGTAGGCTTATGCACATGATCAGAGACTATTAATGGAGATGTAATCTTACAAGGGCTTGTAATGTGGATGCCTTTGTCTGTCTGTTTATTCTTACAGATTTTTCTTTTCTCCTACAATGAGGAGTTAAATGGGGAAGAATTTCCTATAAGGAGCTTCGACAACTCCAGGTCGTAACGTTCCTTGTTACTACTCTTTAGGTCTGAACGCTTTAGGGTGTTCCGACCACAGAGTGGCACTGTGTTTTTTATTTGGTCCTGACAAATGCTGAGCTGAGTCATTGCTCGATAAGCAGAAACATGTTGACCGTATTTTATCACCTTTCTTTTTCACACAACTAAAGGGACTCACTGGTTCAAATTTACACAACCGCTTAGCAGTCCTGAAAAATTATTATATTTTTCACACATTGGTTTTAACAGAGTTAGAGCTACCCTCTCATTAAAACAGTTTTGAGGAGTAGTCCACACTCTTTTTAACGCACCTTTCACCTTTCCTAGCAACTAAGGAGGACCCGATGAAGACAACTGGCTACCAGCTTTTAGCTGGGGCCTGAGGGTCCTTTTAGCTAGATCTCTGAGCACGTGCACTCTATCTTTTCCTACTGTATTAACAGTTTCTTCTGATGCTTTAAATTACTCAAAAAAATTTTTTTTCTCAAAGCGTCTGATGTTTACATTGACACTCTTTTGTTGTTTGGTATATGGATCTGTAAGGGGTATGAGAGTGTTTTTTCTGACCCTTTCTCTCTTGTTGTTGGAATTGAATTATGAGATTAAGTAGACAGACCTTGGTCAATATGGTCATATATTTTCATCTTAATACTTTAACTGAAATCACCATTGTTGAAAGGTTTGTGAGAAAGCGAAAGACACTGAAGAAAAAGAAAAAGAATGAAGTAAAAAGTAAAAAAGAGAAGAAGAAGAGAGAGAGAGAGAAACAAGTAAAACAAAAAAGAGGGGAGAGAAACCGAGAAGCAGAATAACTGAAACACAGGCACCAACTGTCCCATGTGTTCACAATGTCATTGTATGCACTATCAGTAACTTTCTTATTACATCCAGTCAAAACCTCCTCATCCCTCTTTTATAGATATATCATAGACAACTAAGCTTACCGAGATGAAAATACAACCGGTAACGCGTACGTGGATCCTCCAAAGTTGCGAAAAAAAGGGCGTGAAAGACTTCCTAGGGGTAAAAAAGCATTGCTATTATCTGCGTATAATTTGCAAACCACAAGACAATTAATTGTTTCTTGTTCAATATTTAAAAGTGGATTGATCCCTTCAGTACCATTTGTTTCTACTTTTTCATCCTTGGATGTCTCCTGCTCAGGTACGGGAGGGTGAGGTGGGCAGAACTCCTAACCATTTTTTCTAGTCTTTGCTTTTCACTTTGTTAAGTGTGAGGGTGTTTTTCTTGCAACTTGTATAATGCATATTTGTTGTTTTTTGTATTGTTAAATGTTGCCACGCATATGGGTCCTTAGCTAGGGAGGTTCTATCGACACCTTATGCTTTGAACGGAGTCCCCTGTTAAAATTTAAGGAAGATTGGATTTTTTCCAAGGTGCACCAATACATATGTAGGCTGGGTTGATGAGTTAACCCCCTGGTGCTTTGTTTTTGGGACTACCATTTTGTTGTATACTCCACCCCAAATTAAGAGGAGGTACATATGTAAATTGGTGTATATATATATTGTATATATTTTTTGTCTTAAGGGTACATAAAATTGTTTATGATATTGTAAATGTTTTGTGTATTTGTATATAGTGTACATGTGACGTGTTGTATATAGACTGTGTTATTTGTTTATATTGTGCCTCTCTGGCTGTTCGCTCATATATGTGTATATGAATTAATATATACTTACCCTGCGTATAATTCGCAAACCACAAGACAATTAATTGTTTCTTGTTCGATAATTAAAAGTGGATTGATCCCTTCAGTACCATTTGTTTCCACTTTTTCATCCTTGGATGTCTCCTGCTCAGGTACGGGAGGGTGAGGTGGCCAGAACCCCTAACCATTTTTTCTAGTCTTTGCTTTACACTTTGTTAAGTGTGAGGGTGTTTTTCTTGCAACTTGTATAATGCATATTTGTTGTTTTTTGTATTGTTAAATGTTTCCACGCATATGGGTCCTTAGCTAGGGAGGTTCTATCGACACCTTATGCTTTGAACGGAGTCCCCTGTTAAAATTTAAGGAGGATTGGATTTTTTCCAAGGTGCACCAATACAAATGTAGGCTGGGTTGATGAGTTAACCCCCTGGTGCTTTGTTTTTTGGACTACCATTTTGTTGTATACTCCACCCCAAATTAAGAGGAGGTACATATGTAAATTGGTGTATATATATATTGTATATATTTTTTGTCTTAAGGGTACAGAGAATTGTTTATGATATCGTAAATGTTTTGTGTATTTGTATATAATGTACATGTGATGTGTTGTATATAGACTGTGTTATTTGTTTATATTGTGCCTCTCTGGCTGTTCGCTCATATATGTGTATATGAATTAATATATACTTACCCTGCGTATAATTCGCAAACCACAAGACAATTAATTGTTTCTTGTTCGATAATTAAAAGTGGATTGATCCCTTCGGTACCATTTGTTTCTACTTTTTCATCCTTGGATGTCTCCTGCTCAGGTACGGGAGGGTGAGGTGGGCAGAACCCCTAACCATTTTTTCTAGTCTTTGCTTTACACTTTGTTAAGTGTGAGGGTGTTTTTCTTGCAACTTGTATAATGCATATTTGTTGTTTTTTGTATTGTTAAATGTTGCCACGCATATGGGTCCTTAGCTAGGGAGGTTCTATCGACACCTTATGCTTTGAACGGAGTCCCCTGTTAAAATGTAAGGAAGATTGGATTTTTTCCAAGGTGCACCAATACAAATGTAGGCTGGGTTGATGAGTTAACCCCCTGGTGTTTTGTTTTTGGGACTACCATTTTGTTGTATACTCCACCCCAAATTAAGAGGAGGTACATATGTAAATTGGTGTGTATATATATATTGTATATATTTTTTGTCTTAAGGGTACAGAGAATTGTTTATGATATTGTAAATGTTTTGTGTATTTGTATATAATGTACATGTGATGTGTTGTATATAGACTGTGTTATTTGTTTATATTGTGCCTCTCTGACTTTTCGCTCATATATGTGTATATGAATTAATATATACTTACCCTGCGTATAATTCGCAAACCACAAGACAATTAATTGTTTCTTGTTCGATAAATAAAAGTGGATTGATCCCTTTGGTACCATTTGTTTCTACTTTTTCATCCTTGGATGTCTCCTGCTCAGGTACGGGAGGGTGAGGTGGGCAGAACCCCTAACCATTTTTTCTAGTCTTTGCTTTACACTTTGTTAAGTGTGAGGGTGTTTTTCTTGCAACTTGTATAATGCATATTTGTTGTTTTTTGTATTGTTAAATGTTGCCACGCATATGGGTCTGGAGTTCTGGACTTTTTGGTTCCGTCCAGAGGTGTCAGGGAACAACACCCGAAGACCCCGGAGTTCCACCTGCCTTGGTGCGCAAATGAACAGAAACACGGGCTTCTCGATGGTGGCGTCAAAGACCAAAGGTTTATTACTGCAGGGACACAGAAGTCACAGAAACTACGCATGGGCAGTAACTAGGAGCCTGTTCAAATTGTACAAAGAGGGTTGCTCCTTATATACTAAATTTTGGCCTTCAGGCGGATTCTTCACATGTTGGTACATTCCCAAAACCTTTGTGTTATAAACAATAAATATTTGACGTACACAGGAACCGTTGATAAAATCTGATACAAAACATCTGCGAAGAGGGGTTCCCACTAGTTCATCACAATCCCTTGTCAATATTGCATTCAAGAGCTGGACCGCCTCATCGTAAATTTCGTTACCTCCCCCTAATAAAGATTCAGAAAGAAAGAAACGGAGCCAGGTGTGGAAGATAGAAAAGTGGGATAAGGGATGTTTGAGGGTTGTAAATGGGCAAGGCTACCGGCTTCGGCCGCCTAATCATGATCAGGACAATGGACACAAGAACCAGTTCGGTGGGGCTGGCCTCGGGCAGAGGAGGCAGCCTTTGTCGAGTCATGCAGCTACAGCGTGTTCTGGTTTAAGGTGCACGTGTCATGAAAGAGGTGAATCTCCGGCTAAGGCTACGTGTCCTTAATCGAAATGAAGTGATCAGAGGTTATTGCGTATGTGAGGGCAAGAAACACAAAATGGCGGCCATGATCTAAGATGGATGCCGTGGGTAGATCAGAAATGTGTTTATAACAGGAGTACTCTTGCTCGTAGCGTAGCGAAAACACCAGGATATGCTAAATGGATCATTTGCGGTTCACTGATACCAATATTATGTATTTCCGACAATATTGAAAACACGGGTTCAAATCGTCACGGAACCTCAGACCCTCCTTTTGCCCTTACATAGGCAATTACTCAGTCTATGTCAGAGTCTAATTCTATGCTCATCAGGCCAGTGACATGCTGTTGTATCATCATCCTTTCTCGTGCCTTTTCTCCAAACGCAGGTGGCTTCCTAAAACAAGTTGCAGCACAAAGACTACACAGAGCAGGACCACACTGGATAATCAGGCAACATGAGAACAGGAATACTAAGATGACACCAATGACCATTAGAACCTTCCATCCCCACGCTGAGATCAGAGTCCAAAACCACTCCATGAAAGACCAGTTTCCCTTGTCTACGTGAATGGAGTCGGAAATCTTGTGTAGCTTAGAGATCGCCTCATAGACTGTTGGAGCATTATTAGGAATAAAGACACAGCAGCTCGATTGGATCATTCTGCATACCCCACCTCGATCTGCAAGGATAACGTCTAGAACCATATGGTTCTGCAACGTCATGAGTCTATCCGCCTGAAGCTCAGCTGTCAAATTGCTAAGGGCACCAGCAGTTTCGGTAATAGTAGATTCAACTACCCGTGTTAGCTGACGTATGTTTCTACTATTGGCCATAGGCCCCCAGAACGGAAGGAAGCCTTTGAAGAAGTCTCCAGCTTCCTGACCAGCAGTATCTTCCTTGCTGAAGACACCTCTTGCTACTCTGGTTCTGTGGTAATCAGATGAAGCAGTGTATGTCGGAGGCAACAATCGAGCAATATAGCATGATCCTGAAAAGTCGGCAGGTAACCATGTATAAGCTCTATCTCGACAGATGAAGTAGGTACCCCTAGCAGTAAGAAAGGCAGGGGAAGAGTTAGCCGGAAACACATAAGTCTCTACGCACTCACTCCTTCCTAGCTGAGCTCTCGGATTTCTCCCATTCCCTTGCAAACAGACCTGACCTCGGTGAGGTACGACCCAGATTGGAGTTGAGCTTTTGCGCTTGCTTTCTCCTAAACTAAGGCGATACTCTGAAGTATTCCAACTTAAATACACTCGCAATTCGTCTCTAGGGTATGAAGGAGTATTATTGACGTCCTTGATCATGTCAATAATTCCCTGGACTAAAGCTTTGTTGGCCGAGTTATATTTAGTGGAGCGTGGTGGACGTGGAGGATAGGTTTCAAGGGCATAAGCAAAGATGGTTTGAAGGGCCTGAAATGATCCATTGTAGCTGAAAGGCAAAACCAGATAAGGAATACCTTTATCCATAGTGTGGGGTATCAAGCCACACACCCAGCAGTCTGTAGTGTTAACTACCAGTTGGTGTTGGTGCAAGAGCTGTACAAAAGTGTTGTTAATGAACTCTGAGCGTCGGGCTTGCTCATGTTCGGGAAACGAATGAAAAGAGTGTATAGAAGAAACAGTAGAAATAGCAGGATCAAGGGGAGATACTGTAGTAACTGGCACAAAAATCAAATTTATACTGAAAACGATTCCACCCACCAACGTTATCAAAACAATCAAGAATGTAATGGCACATTGCATCAAAAAGCATTTGCTGTGAAGAATTCTGTAAAGTCTGTTTCTGCGAACATAAATCCCATTTTCTCGTTGCAGCGCAGGAAGCTCCATCTTCTACAATCCGCTCGCGACCACTGATGATGTGTACGTAGATGAAAATGCCTCTATCAGCCCTGGGAGTTCCCAGAACCAACAGAAAGATCGACCTTGTGTCAGACCCCCGCAGATTCAACTAGGCACACAGCCACGACCCTACGGCTACCCAGACGGCAAGGCAATTTTAAAAACAATAAAACAATAGCAAACTTCCTGGCTGAAGGCAAAAGTTCAAAAATTTCAAAATATCATAATGGGCAGTTGCCTGCTTTATTTGTCCATTTTACGGTTTCGTAAATTGTATCTTTGCTTCGCAGGTACTGTCTGATCGGCAAATAGCGTTTCACTGGTAGCTGTTGCAGTGTTCAAGTTCGCAGATGATAGAGATTTTTCTGATGCAAGGGACAAATGTTCAGAGTTCAGAGAAGTCTTTTCAGGAGGAGAGTCAGATTTTGGAGTGTCGGTAATCAATTCGGCGATTCAGAAAAGGGGGTGGTGATGAACAGAGTGTCTGAATTAAGCAGACCACTCTTACCCAGTCCAAAGATCTGGGCTTGATCCATCACCGTTATT
This sequence comes from Lissotriton vulgaris, assembly GCF_964263255.1. Taxonomy (NCBI): domain Eukaryota; kingdom Metazoa; phylum Chordata; class Amphibia; order Caudata; family Salamandridae; genus Lissotriton; species Lissotriton vulgaris. The sequence goes on along the minus strand of NC_141693.1, from coordinate 1,601,835,890 downwards.
TATCTCACTGCCCCATCCCAGCTCAGAACCTGGCTATATGCAAATCAGTCTGTCCCTGGCCCAGTGCATCATGGGAACAGGGCAGACTAAACTACCAAGCCAATTCTTCACCAGAAAGGAGACAAGCTACCGGGGACCGGTTTCTGGCATTTCAGCCGTCTTCGGCCCGGCTTGCTTGAATCCTGATGGAGCAGTGAGAAAGGGACTCATGTCTGAGTATACCCTGCCACACCTATAGTGGCCAAAAACGATTCAGAAAAGGGGGTGGTGATGAACAGAGTGTCTGAATTAAGCAGACCACTCTTACCCAGTCCAAAGATCTGGGCTTGATCCATCACCGTTATTTATCTCACTGCCCCATCCCAGCTCAGAACCTGGCTATATGCAAATCAGTCTGTCCCTGGCCCAGTGCATCATGGGAACAGGGCAGACTAAACTACCAAGCCAATTCTTCACCAGAAAGGAGACAAGCTACCGGGGACCGGTTTCTGGCATTTCAGCCGTCTTCGGCCCGGCTTGCTTGAATCCTGATGGAGCAGTGAGAAAGGGACTCATGTCTGAGTATACCCTGCCACACCTATAGTGGCCAAAACGATTCAGAAAAGGGGGTGGTGATGAACAGAGTGTCTGAATTAAGCAGACCACTCTTACCCAGTCCAAAGATCTGGGCTTGATCCATCACCGTTATTTATCTCACTGCCCCATCCCAGCTCAGAACCTGGCTATATGCAAATCAGTCTGTCCCTGGCCCAGTGCATCATGGGAACAGGGCAGACTAAACTACCAAGCCAATTCTTCACCAGAAAGGAGACAAGCTACCGGGGACCGGTTTCTGGCATTTCAGCCGTCTTCGGCCCGGCTTGCTTGAATCCTGATGGAGCAGTGAGAAAGGGACTCATGTCTGAGTATACCCTGCCACACCTATAGTGGCCAAAAACGATTCAGAAAAGGGGGTGGTGATGAACAGAGTGTCTGAATTAAGCAGACCACTCTTACCCAGTCCAAAGATCTGGGCTTGATCCATCACCGTTATTTATCTCACTGCCCCATCCCAGCTCAGAACCTGGCTATATGCAAATCAGTCTGTCCCTGGCCCAGTGCATCATGGGAACAGGGCAGACTAAACTACCAAGCCAATTCTTCACCAGAAAGGAGACAAGCTACCGGGGACCGGTTTCTGGCATTTCAGCCGTCTTCGGCCCGGCTTGCTTGAATCCTGATGGAGCAGTGAGAAAGGGACTCATGTCTGAGTATACCCTGCCACACCTATAGTGGCCAAAAACGATTCAGAAAAGGGGGTGGTGATGAACAGAGTGTCTGAATTAAGCAGACCACTCTTACCCAGTCCAAAGATCTGGGCTTGATCCATCACCGTTATTTATCTCACTGCCCCATCCCAGCTCAGAACCTGGCTATATGCAAATCAGTCTGTCCCTGGCCCAGTGCATCATGGGAACAGGGCAGACTAAACTACCAAGCCAATTCTTCACCAGAAAGGAGACAAGCTACCAGGGACCGGTTTCTGGCATTTCAGCCGTCTTCGGCCCGGCTTGCTTGAATCCTGATGGAGCAGTGAGAAAGGGACTCATGTCTGAGTATACCCTGCCACACCTATAGTGGCCAAAAACGATTCAGAAAAGGGGGTGGTGATGAACAGAGTGTCTGAATTAAGCAGACCACTCTTACCCAGTCCAAAGATCTGGGCTTGATCCATCACCGTTATTTATCTCACTGCCCCATCCCAGCTCAGAACCTGGCTATATGCAAATCAGTCTGTCCCTGGCCCAGTGCATCATGGGAACAGGGCAGACTAAACTACCAAGCCAATTCTTCACCAGAAAGGAGACAAGCTACCGGGGACCGGTTTCTGGCATTTCAGCCGTCTTCGGCCCGGCTTGCTTGAATCCTGATGGAGCAGTGAGAAAGGGACTCATGTCTGAGTATACCCTGCCACACCTATAGTGGCCAAAAACGATTCAGAAAAGGGGGTGGTGATGAACAGAGTGTCTGAATTAAGCAGACCACTCTTACCCAGTCCAAAGATCTGGGCTTGATCCATCACCGTTATTTATCTCACTGCCCCATCCCAGCTCAGAACCTGGCTATATGCAAATCAGTCTGTCCCTGGCCCAGTGCATCATGGGAACAGGGCAGACTAAACTACCAAGCCAATTCTTCACCAGAAAGGAGACAAGCTACCGGGGACCGGTTTCTGGCATTTCAGCCGTCTTCGGCCCGGCTTGCTTGAATCCTGATGGAGCAGTGAGAAAGGGACTCATGTCTGAGTATACCCTGCCAATTCGGCATCGCTGAAAGGGATGAACTTTGGCGTACGTTCAAATTCGGAGGCACCAATTCCCTTCTTCACCCAGTCGTCGTAAGGAAGTGGCAAAGGTACACGCTTGACATGGTTGCGACCAGCTACACGAACTGCTGTTCTTGTTACAAGCAGGACCTGGAAGGGGCCGACGAATCTCGGCTGAAGGTTCTTCGTCCTCGCGAAATTCCTGATAACCACAAGATCTCCTGGTTTCAGCTGATGCCCTGGACTCTCCGGAGGCTTTGGTAAAGCATCGAAAACCTGTTGGTGAATAAGACTCAATTTAGCAGTCAAGTCGTAAAGGTAGTCTATCAACATAGGATATTCTAGAGAACAAAACTCCTTAGGCCTTGGCACACCCCAAATATTTGCCGGACGGCCAAACACTATCTCATAAGGGCTAAGCCCCACTCTAGAATGTACAGTTGCTCTCGTTGATAGCAAAGCCAGAGGAAGTGCGTCTGGCCAGGCTAAACCTGTGGATGCTTGTATTTTAGCTAGTTTCAGCTTAAGGGTGCCATTGTAACCCTCCACTAAACCAGCAGACTGGGGATGGTTCGCACTGTGGAACTTTTGTTTCAGGCCTAGGCCAGCACACACACTCTGCATAACTTTCCCTATAAACTCACTTCCGTTATCTGACCATACAATCCGTGGCATTCCAAATCTAGGGAAATATTCTTTGAGAAGAATTTTGGCAGTTGATAGGGCAGTATTGTCCTTTAGTGGGTATGCTTCAATCCACCTGGAAAAAGCACAGACTACCACAAGGACGTATTTCAAATTATTACAGCGATCCATGTGAATGAAGTCTAACTGAATCACTTCAAAGGGGCAGGAAGGAGGAGCGAAGTGACCAGCAGGAGTTGGGGTTCCCTTGCCAGGATTATGCATCAGGCATACCATACAATTTTTCACCACTCTCTCTGCACACTTACTGATCCCATCATTCTTCCAGACTGGAGCCAACATCTTACAAATTCCCTTAGAACTTATATGCGCTACTCCATGCGCCATTGTCACCACTGCAAGCACATACGCATCAGGCAACATCCAACGCTGCTGTTCCGTCAAATCAATCCAACACCCATTCGAATCCAACTTGCCCGTACTTTCTCTCCATGCACGTTTTTCCTCCTCAGTTGCTTCTTTCTGAATCTCTTTCACACTTTCCATAGTATCCTCACACATTCCAGACTCAGCAATCCATCTTGCAGACGTAGCAACATACATTCTGCTCATCGTGTCTCTAGCTGTTTGTTTAGCAGTCTCATCAGCAAAAGCATTCCCACGACCAACATCATCCGTGATTGCTTTATGAGCACTGCACTTCACAATCGCAACTTCAGTCGGCAAGGTTAGAGATTCCAACAGGTCGTTAACTAGCTGACCATGTTGAATCTTAGTCCCATGGGACGTAATGAAACCTCTTTCTTTCCACAAACGGCCAAAACTATGGGCCACGCCAAATGCGTACTGACTATCTGTAAAGACATTCACTCTCTTTCCCTTAGCTAAAACACACGCTCTTGTTAGAGCTATTAATTCTGCAGCTTGGGCAGAATTCTGACTCACTCTTGCAGTCTCCACAATCGTCTTCAAAGTCGTTACTGCGTAAGCAGCAGTCACATCACCATTCTCCAATTTAAAACATGACCCGTCCACATACAGCGTACCATCTGGATCGGATAACGGAGTGTCTCTCAAGTCAATGCGTCCTTTTGTCTCTTCCTCCGTTCTAAAACAACAGTCATGTGGCTCGGAATCACTCGACTCTTGATTAGCCGGCAACAACGTTGCTGGATTCAATACATTACATCTTTTGATCTGAATATGACTCGCTAGTAATGTCAGCTCGTAGCCAGATAATCTCGCACTGGTAAGGTGTTGTGTCTTTGTTCGATTCATGAGTGTATCCACAGCATGAGGAACCATGACCACTAGCATGTTGTTCATCACCAAACCAGCAGACTGTCGAATGGAAGCCGCAGCTGCCGCTGTAGCTCTCAAACAACTAGGCAACGCTCTAGCTACCGGATCTAATGTTGATGAAAAATACGCACAAGGGCGTTGTTTATCACCAAATGTCTGTGTCAGAACACTCAACGCGCAACCTTCTCTCTCATGAACATAGAGCGTGAATGGCTTACTGTAATCAGGTGTACCCAATACAGGAGCTGAACACAGTGCTTTTCGTAATTCAGTAAAACTCTCCTGACATTCATCAGACCATGGCACCGGACTCGGAACATTTTTCCCAGTCAAAGCTACCAAAGGTTTTGCTAAAAGAGAAAAATTTGGGATCCACTGCCTACAGTAAGAGGTAATACCTAGAGAGGCACGCACTTCTCTCTGTGTGCGAGGAACACTCATCTGCGTAATTGCTTTTATTCTCTCTGGGGTCAACTTCCTTCCCTCCTTTGACAAGAGATGACCTAGGTAGGTCACTTCTTGGCAGCAGTATTGCATTTTCGAAGGTGACACCTTATGGTTCAAATTAGACAAATGATGCAATAACGAAATTGTAGCTGCTTTGCAAGTTTCCTTATCATCAGCAGCCACTAGAAGATCGTCTACATACTGTACTAGAGCAGAACCTGGAGGAAGGACAAAGGTATCTAACTGACTTTTTAATGCTTGACTGTAAATAGATGGGCTTTCACAGTAGCCTTGTGGAGCGCGTTTAAATCTGAAACTTCGACCTCCTAGACAGAAACCGAAAATATCTCTGCTTTCCTCGGCTATCGGAATGCTGAAAAAGGCATTTTTCAAGTCAATGACTGAAAACCAAGTAGCTGTAGCAGGAATCAGTGTTAACAAGGCAGTAATGTCTGGAACTACAGGAAACTGCGGGACTACAATCTTATTAACTTCTCTGAGGTCGATAACAAACCTATACACTGGAGGCTTTGTAGGATCAGTTCGTTTCAAAATCGGTAATACAGGACTGTTACAGACATTTCCTCTAGTTTCTTCAACCACACCTTTCTTAATCAAATCTTGTACAATCAATAAAAGTGCACGTTCACCTTCAATAGAGATTTTATATTGAGGAATTCTTGGAAATTTTACATTCGCTTTCAAAGTGACTACATATGGTGGTATTTCCAAAAGGCCTACATCGTTAGGACCAGTCGCCCAAAGAGTATCAGGGAGTGAACGCAGCTGTGGCGGGAGTGCATCCAATGACAAGTACATCGGAGAGGTGATTCTTTTACCCAATGTAAGCTGTACTCCTTCCGGAGAACAATACAATGTCGCATATAGTCGTTTTAACAAATCTAAACCAAGCAGATTTTCATTACAACCTGTCGTCAAAATCAGGGGTGCTTTTAATTGACACGGTCCAACAGAAATAGACAAAGGACCAGATATCGGGTTGTAAACAGAGGCGCCTGAAAAACCTACAGAAACATTAGTTGAGCCGGACAAAGGTGCGCCAGGGAGTTTCGCATGAATGATAGAACTTTTTGCTGCACCAGTATCCAACAGAAACGGTTCGACTACACCTGATGTTGCTACTGCGACATAAGGCCCACTCTGATCCACTGGAACTAATACTACTCCCTCTCTCTGTCCATGGCTGTCCTAGTACCCATTTTGCTGAAATCCCTCATCCACTTCACAATAGTCTTCAACAAGATACTGTTGAGATCTATTTTGCTGGGCAGACTGTCCATTTCGTTGATCAAAGTGATTAGAAGGACGATCATTCGTTTGTGGAGGCATAGCACCTCGCCCTCGACCTCTAGAATTTTGCACAAAACCACCACGACCTCTCTGAGCTGCTGCTGCATTATTTTGCGCTAAAATCGGACACTCATTCTTGTAGTGACCCTCTTTCTTACAGTACGCACATTGGTTCCACTGATATTGAGGTCTCGGTGAACTATAATCTGTTCTTTGATACGAACCCTGTTGCGTGTTAGTCTGATTCGTGCGAGGCGGATACGCCTGCTGCAAAAGAACTTTAGTTTTTAAATCTTTCGTCTTCTTGTCTGATTTCTCCTTTTCCTCCTTATCCCTATTCTCGTAATACTGCGCAGTCGCAAGTATTTGCGCAGTTGTAGAAACAGCCCACGCACTCTCTGAATCCTTTAATTTATTGCATAATTCAGGTAACAAATTATGCACAAATTTATCGACAAACAGTCTCTGTCCTCCTTCTGTGCTCATATCCTGACCACTATGATCTACAAAAGTCTCTTCGAACCTCGTGAAGAAGTCGGAGACACTTTCGTCTTTCTTCTGCCTGCATGCGGATAACTTGTCCCAATTAACACGCAATGCGGGCATTAGAGTCTTCATTAGATCAATTATCCTACCTGGAAGATTAGCAATTAAGGGTTCAGGTTTTGCACCACCTACTTGCTGACCATCCGCTGCAATGATAGCTGCCCAATCACCACCTAGGGCAACTGGATGATTCTCTCTACGAATTTTAGCCCAAATTGGTTGCGGAACTACATTGCCAAATAACATATCGATGTCTGCTAAGTTCATTATACAAGCCTCAACTGTCTGTGATAATTCCTTATAATATCCAGCAGGATTCTTACGCGGATCTGGCAAGGCCTGCTTCACTGCTAGTACTTCAGCTCGTTTCCATGGAATGTGTATCCACACTCTTTGGAATTGGGCCGGAGCGGCTGCAATATTATTCGGTGCGTCAGCTTGCACAGCTTCGCGCCAAATTGGAGGAACCTCCCTCATTGGATATTGGCGACTTAGCTTCGTTTTACTTTTCTCTAAATCTCTTGGTGAACGAAGTGATGGATCACTCCTATAACTTAAAATCAGTTCCATCGCTTCTTCTATATTTTCACCTACTATCATTCCTGTAGCAAACTCTTTCTGAACCTTAATTAAGTCTTCTAAATTTGATTCAACATCATCTTCTTCTATTTCCTCACGTAACAGCGAGCACATCTCATCAAAGACATACCGTTGCGTTGGTTCTTTCCACTGCATAAAGGTGTCTAGCACATCTCTCGTACTATATCTCCTACTCTTCGAAATCCATCTGAGAGCCGTGGAATCTAAAATTCCCCGTTCCTCAGTACTCGGAAGCTGACTACGTCTTTGAACAGAGTCAGAAGTAGGAGTCTTGATTAAAGTTTTATATAAAGGAGACAGAATGTTAGATACAGAATCAGTGATTCTTCGACGAACAGAAAGTGGAGTCAACACACTCGCAGACGCAGAGAACACAGTAGAGGTAGGAACAGATAGCGGGACAGTAGAAGTATCGAGAAAGATAGTTTGTGGAACAGTAGGTGTAAGCGAGACAGATACAGGTATAGAAGTCGGCAACCCAGGAAGAGGAGGAGCCGTAGGAACATTCACATTAACCAAAGGAGGTACAGGAACTTGATTCTGAGGGGCAGGAGCAGGAATACCAGGTTGTCCAGCAACCGGCAATTGAACATTCGGTACAAGTGGAGCCGTAGCACCTTGTGCATACGGTGGAGGTGACCGTAACAAATAAGACAACAGAGGATCGTTTTCAGAATCCTCTAGTATCTTAATTGTTTTCGATGGCAAGGCAGGGTAGCACTTGTCAATCGCTAAATTATGCTCTCTAATGGCCACCTCTATGGCTTTCTCACACTCGTTAACTTGCAGCTGCTTAGCTGCTTGCTCCAGAGTCAACTCTTCTTGCTCTTTTTGTTCTTTCTTCAATCTTTTCATTTCTCTCTGTTTAGATTCTTTTCGCCAGTAACGGAAAGAATCAAACATTGCCGGCCGGGCTTTCTTCCTAAACAATTTCGCTTCTAAATTGTCAAGAATTTCGGTTTCAAAACTACCATGTAGTGGCCAACTAAGGACACCATCTTTCTCAGTGTATCGGACCCATACCTCATTATAAGATATAGGACCCACACCATGTTTACAATATAAGTCATATAGGGGAGTCCCAATCGGAGGAACCAGACATGAATCTTCCAATCGTGAGTCACTGTTGCAACCAAAACAAGACAACATACAGTTTCTCCGACTTACCATTTTTCAGTCCGGAACACAAAACAAACAAAACACGAAACAGATATGTGCACTTGAACCAAGAACTTAGGCCTATCAAAACGAACTGATGTATCGATACCCAAACTAAACCAAATAGATTATCGTAACCAGAACAACCAGTGATAATCTTACGAAACCAAACCAAACCAAGAACCAAAAAGGATTTTAACAACCCTCACGAAGTAACTAGCTAGCAACCACTAAATACTTAACTGAGGCACTGAAGACGTCACCAAAGAGAAACCCGTCACGTTTCGCCGTACTAAGGACTGCACCTCGGGTCCAAGACAGGGCGACGGTCAAGGCAACGTCCCACTGCAGCCGTCCTGAACGGGAACCCTCGTGGAAGAGAACTTCGGGCCACTTTTGCGATATGCTGGGATCGATGAAGTGGGGCGCCTCCCTCAGGAATCTTCACACGAAGCTTCTCGAACTCTTCAGGCTTTTGGACCGGTACCGAATGACGTCGCCCCACGTTGGGCGCCAATTGGAGTTCTGGACTTTTTGGTTCCGTCCAGAGGTGTCAGGGAACAACACCCGAAGACCCCGGAGTTCCACCTGCCTTGGTGCGCAAATGAACAGAAACACGGGCTTCTCGATGGTGGCGTCAAAGACCAAAGGTTTATTACTGCAGGGACACAGAAGTCACAGAAACTACGCATGGGCAGTAACTAGGAGCCTGTTCAAATTGCACAAAGAGGGTTGCTCCTTATATACTAAATTTTGGCCTTCAGGCGGATTCTTCACATGTTGGTACATTCCCAAAACCTTTGTGTTATAAACAATAAATATTTGACGTACACAGGAACCGTTGATAAAATCTGATACAAAACATCTGCGAAGAGGGGTTCCCACTAGTTCATCACAATCCCTTGTCAATATTGCATTCAAGAGCTGGACCGCCTCATCGTAAATTTCGTTACCTCCCCCTAATAAAGATTCAGAAAGAAAGAAACGGAGCCAGGTGTGGAAGATAGAAAAGTGGGATAAGGGATGTTTGAGGGTTGTAAATGGGCAAGGCTACCGGCTTCGGCCGCCTAATCATGATCAGGACAATGGACACAAGAACCAGTTTGGTGGGGCTGGCCTCGGGCAGAGGAGGCAGCCTTTGTCGAGTCATGCAGCTACAGCGTGTTCTGGTTTAAGGTGCACGTGTCATGAAAGAGGTGAATCTCCGGCTAAGGCTACGTGTCCTTAATCGAAATGAAGTGATCAGAGGTTATTGCGTATGTGAGGGCAAGAAACACAAAATGGCGGCCATGATCTAAGATGGATGCCGTGGGTAGATCAGAAATGTGTTTATAACAGGAGTACTCTTGCTTGTAGCGTAGCGAAAACACCAGGATATGCTAAATGGATCATTTGCGGTTCACTGATACCAATATTATGTATTTCCGACAATATTGAAAACACGGGTTCAAATCGTCACGGAACCTCAGGTCCTTAGCTAGGGAGGTTCTATCGACACCTTATGCTTTGAACGGAGTCCCCTGTTAAAATGTAAGGAAGATTGGATTTTTTCCAAGGTGCACCAATACAAATGTAGGCTGGGTTGATGAGTTAACCCCCTGGTGTTTTGTTTTTGGGACTACCATTTTGTTGTATACTCCACCCCAAATTAAGAGGAGGTACATATGTAAATTGGTGTGTATATATATATTGTATATATTTTTTGTCTTAAGGGTACAGAGAATTGTTTATGATATTGTAAATGTTTTGTGTATTTGTATATAATGTACATGTGATGTGTTGTATATAGACTGTGTTATTTGTTTATATTGTGCCTCTCTGGCTGTTCGCTCATATATGTGTATATGAATTAATATATACTTACCCTGCGTATAATTCGCAAACCATAAGACAATTAATTGTTTCTTGTTCGATAATTAAAAGTGGATTGATCCCTTCAGTACCATTTGTTTCTACTTTTTCATCCTTGGATGTCTCCTGCTCAGGTACGGGAGGGTGAGGTGGGCAGAATCCCTAACCATTTTTTCTAGTCATTATCTGCCGCTACCCCAATACCTATTTGAGTCCAGAGTCCAAACTAAAACAATCTCTAATACACTTCTTGTGCAAGAATCGGTTTAGCAACTCTAGCGGGTTTGCCTAATTCACTAAGGAATCTCAAATTCGTATTACATGCGGCATTCATACTCCAAACGCTCGTCTCCCTTCCGTTATACTGACCTCAGTCGAAGCCACAGTGGCCCAGGCGGTTTAGTAGTCCTACTCCTAGTCTTCCTGTTTGTTCAGTAATACTGTTTCCGTTTTTTCTATTTTCGCCTTAAAGTATCCGTGGACCTTGGCAAAACCTATACGGATAAAAGGAAACATCTATAACACCTCCCTCAGTTTTCATAAACAACGGTCAACCTACGTGCTTAAAGTTTCTAATGCATACCTCTCAATATAAATTGCAAGGATCCCTTAATTATAAATGTCACGCTCCAGCGCCGTGGATTCGGGTGAGGAAGCCGAATCAGTTCCTTCTCCCATAGTAAAGTGTTTGTTCAAAAATTGTGAACCTAATATAGAAAAAACAACATACAGTATATCTAGAATTATATATACAGAAGAGTCATGATAGGCAGAGTATCCAAGGTCCCCTGATTATACAATAAGAAGACCCCCACCTATCTTGTATTTAACAGTTTGCTGTGGTCACACAGACTAGAAGTCCCAGCATTCCTTTCCATAGCGATTAGTAATACAACCGGGACTTCTCCCTAACTCACAAGTGTGATAGTATAGGGGTTCATATGAGTGGTTGCTACTCATATACCCAAACAGGGCAGCGCGACGTTTATTTAAAAAGGGGCCCGATGTTAATTGAACTACCAGTTCCTCTCCATAGGGTTAACGTGCTGATGTATAGAGCAACCTTACCCCTCCCAATGAATCAGGCTAGTAACTAATAGCTAGCCCATATCTCCCGTGTTTGCGAATGTCTCTGGTCTTCTATCGGAGGGGGACATAAACGGACACTTGACCCATACAGTATTTCTTACCTCGAAAGTTATCTCGTCAGTGCCACAGTTACGGCATGGGTGGTCCCAAGGCAGTACCACCATGTCTGCCGACTCCTTATATACATGATAAGCGTTCAATTACTTCATTAAACTCTCCCCCTCGAGGGATTGCAGCCTCGTTTTGGAAGGTCAGTGCAGCCCCAAACTGGGCGCTGTATTAGAATGGTTAGTTAGGTGTACAAATCGCATTGGTTTACTCGTAAATGGACACAGAGGACCGGCTATTAATGGGACTAGCCGTAAAATGCTATTTCAATTCATTCTTACTTAGAAAATATATTGCAAGTCGCGTTTTTCCTTTACAATTTCCGGGAATTTAATCGGGCTTGTAGTTTCGAGTATGGGAAAGTAGATGCAGCCCCAACATGGGCGCCATATTGGAATGGTTAGTTAAACGTTCAAGTAGCATTAATTTACTAGTAAATAGGCACAGAGGACCAGTCGCTAAAAAGGCTAGCCATTATTGAAATAACAATTTCAATTCATTCCCACTAAGAGCGTATGTTGAAAGTCCCGTATTATTTACAGTTCCCGAAAAGTAAATCGGGCTTGTAGTTTTGAGTCAGTTGGAGCGTGTTTCCCGGTTGATATTATACTCCCTTAGATAAAAAGGGGAGTCCAATAGTGTTTTACATCTGAAAGGTGTAGTACTGTCGGCAGTGCTATCATGACGGCACACCTGGTTACTGCCCCGTATTAGAACTGACGGAAGCTCATGACATTAAGGCTTTCAGGGCTCAAATGTATACAGTATATTGCCTCTAATCACATGTAACAACAAGGGGGGGTGGTGCGCACACCGCTTTTCTCTGAATAATCCATTTTTCATCGTCATCTGCATATTGCGTGCGTTGAACTGGGCATATACCTTGCCCTATTGGTACACAAGTTAAACAATGAACAGTGGGGAGCATAATGATACTCCACTCCCAGTCGCACTGCTGAAAAGAATATTCCATCCTACCTCAGTTTCAAAAATATATCGAAAACGTCATTTTTATCATTTTTATCATTTTTAACCATTTTTGTCCAGTCAATCTTATGCTTGTCACTTTTATATTCCACTAGCATATTTAATCATGCGTCTTGGATGCTTCATATATTCAAGCGTGCCACAGGCCTCATCAGGAATACGACCAAAACTCAAGATTTCGTCGAGCCAGCATTTCTTTATTAATACCCAATGCATTTCGGGCTTTTCATAGCCCTTCGTCAGGGGAAACTGCAATTAAATCATTACTAACAAATTCATTAATTTTTACTAATCCTGGATCAAATATATACAGTTCTCAATCTTTCAGTTTCGAACAACATTGTTAGCAGTAAATCCTTAGAGGTAGGGGGGAGGAGTGTCGGTTTTAAAGAGAGGATTTTCACAAAGGGGAAACTTCATTTGCATTTGAAAGGTGAACTAAGAGGGTTAGGAAGAACGCTGAGCCGAGTCAGGTATGTAAAAAGGCAGTGGTTTAGCCTGTAAAAAACGGAGTGAGATTTGGATGCGAGTAAAAAATAGTGGGAAGTGAGGAGGTTAAGAATGTTGTGGCGTTATGAAACAGATGGAACTGCTGTAAGATGGGGAGTAATACTGAACCAGGGAGACATTTCCTGATTTAATGACTAACGCGAGTGACCGTGCTGTGCAGAAATAAATAAGGGGAGAGTGTAAGACAGCATAGGAGGGTGAGACAGAGGTAACGGGTGAAATGACTTGGAGACAGTGGTTGAAAGAAGTAGAAAAGTAGTTTATTTGATCAACAACCCCAGGAGCATTCAAGGACCAACTTCCTCAGTAACTGTGCATCTCTGATCTGCTCCCTGGATTCCACACTCTGGAATCCAGTGAGCACAGTGACCATGAGACAATGACATCATTGCTAAGATACAACATATCTCCCTTTCTATAAAATAATAAAACTAATAACAAAAACAAGGAACACATTACATACCGAAGCATATAAGCAATACACAATCAAGGACAGATGTAATCCTTCATCCAAACTGGTTTACACTTGGGCCTAGTAGATACAGACATAGAAATGGGTACATCATCTCCTTTTTCCACAGATGTTTTTGGAGAACTGTCTACCAGACCACTCATTTGTTTGCACTCTAGGTCATTACATCTTGTAATGCTCCTTACATTCCACTGTTTACCATCATCTAACTTCACTATGTTGCCGGTTACACAAATTATCTGTTTAGGTTTAGACCATTTAGAGGAACCAGGTTTCCGATTGCTCATTAATTGGGAGCGTACCCAGTCACCAACCCTAAATGCATTAGCTTTGCAATTAATCTTTGAATTGTGATTTTGAACATATTTATTTTGATATAGTCGAACCTTAGATGCAAGGTTCTTACCATCCGTCACTTTTGAATTATTTTTAGACATCCATACAGGTTTAACTTTAGATCCAGCCTCACGCCCTTTTAATAAAGAAAACGGAGATATTCCCGTGGCTGTGTGGGGAGTATTTCTGTAACACCATAACATTTCCTTGACAGCATCCTTACAGTTATCATTATTGTTGCTAGCGAGTTGGATGCATTCCTTCAACACCCGGTTGAATCTTTCTATTAAACCATTTTCTCTAGGATTATATACAGAGGTGGTAGTGTGTTTTACTCCCACTTTTTTAAGATAAGCGGAAAACTCCCCGGCTACAAATTGCGGGCCATTATCTGATAAAATAGTGCTAGGGTACCCTTCTCTTCGGAAAATTCCTTCGCAAAATTCGATAATGTTGAAAGATTTGATATCCTTTACAAAAGCCACTTCAGGCCATTTAGAGTGAAAATCCATTAAGACAATTGCAAACTTATTTTCTATTCCTTTGACATGGAATGGACCACAAATATCAATAGCAACTTTATCCCAAGGCTTTTCAGGAAAAGGAGTTGCCGAAATAGTGGTTTCTTGTGATTTGTGAGATTTGTCACTAGACATACATGCTAGACAATTCCTAACGCACCTGTCTATGTCCTTGTCCATTCCAGCCCACCAAAAATCATTCCTAGCTCTCTTCTTCATGCTAGTCATTCCACTATGTCCTTCATGTAATAAACTCAATAGTTTGTCACGCAGAAGTGCAGGTACAACTAATCTGTCGCCCCTCCTAAGAATGCCATCATAAAAAGATAGTTCTGGCCAAACCATCTTGAAATCGGCCAAAATGGACTTATTCAAGGATGACAAATCTACTCCAACATGTAAGTTATTAATGATTTGTTGTAGTAAAGTGTCATCAGTCACAGCTTGAACCCATTCTTGTTCACTGATTGCATTATTACAAGATTCTTCGATGCTGGCAACTAACCATTCATCTTTATCCTCAGAAGTATCATCTTTATCACATGGCAAGGGAAGACGTGATAAACAGTCTGCATTAATGTTTTTATGCCCAGGAACATAATTTATTTGAAAATTGTACCCCTGTAATCTATATAACCATTTCGCTATTCTGGGAGTGGCTCTTGAAGCACCCTTTGTTGTGAAGATGTCAATAAGAGGACGGTGATCTGTTCTTAATTCAAAACAAGTGCCCCAAATAAAAGTTTTAAAATGGTCTACGCCCCACCAGCATGCTAAAGCCTCCTTTTCAATTACGGAGTATGAAGGTTCAGCGCCCTTAAGAGTGCGAGATGCAAACGCTATAATTCGTTCGGCCCCATTGTGCTTTTGCATGAGGACAGCACCTAAACCATAAGCACTTGAGTCCACAACAATTATAGAGATATGATCAGGGTCATAAGATTTAAGAGCTACAGCTTTTGTAATGTCTTTTTTGATGTTCTCAAAAGCCTGTTGACACAAGGTTGACCATGCAAAAGAAACGCCTTTTTTCATTAGTAATCTTAAATTATACACTTTGTCAGCAAAGTTAGGAACAAACTTAGAATAGTATTCCGCAAGTCCCAAAAATGATCGTAACTGATCCTTATTAATGGGGTGGGGTGCTTTTTCGATAGCATCTAATAATTTCATTTTAGGTTTAACCCCTTCGTTGGAAATCGTATGACCTAGATAATCAATTTCTTTTACTCCAAACTTGCACTTTTCACCACATACAGTTAGACCAGCATCTTGTAATTTCTGCAGCACACCGTGTACTGCTTGATCATGAGAAGGTACATCTTTCCCCCAAATAAGAACATCGTCTTGAAAAATTCTCACATTCAATACACCCTTTAGAATACTGCACATGACTCTCTGAAAAACTGAGGATGCAGATGCCAATCCGAATGGCATTCTGAGATATTGAAAGGCACCCTCAGGTGTAATGAAAGATGTCAAATGCCTGGAGTCAGCATGTAATTTGATTTGGTGGTACGCATTTGACAAATCAATCGACGAGAAATACATGGCATCTTTAATGCTTGAAATAATTTCATTGATGTGTGGCAGCGGATATCTATCAACCCATATATTTTTATTCAAGTCCCTCAGGTCCACACACATCCTAATTTTTCCATTGGGTTTGCGAGCCAAAACGATGGGACTAAGCCAATTTGAAGCTTCAATAGGTTCTATTACCTTGGCATCACACAATCTATTTAATTCATCCTTCAAGGGATTCCGTAGAGCGAATGGTACATTTCTTACTTTATGGACAGACGGAGTATTGTCTGCTTTTAAAATGATCTTGTGTT
Organism: Lissotriton vulgaris; assembly: GCF_964263255.1. Lineage (NCBI taxonomy): Eukaryota > Metazoa > Chordata > Amphibia > Caudata > Salamandridae > Lissotriton > Lissotriton vulgaris. Next base: position 1,601,819,864 of record NC_141693.1, on the reverse strand, counting down.
CGAATTTGGTTAAACATCCTAGCTCCTTGCTAAACAATTTGGGAAAAACAGATTCCCATTTGGAAGATGAATCTTCATTTGTTACTAATACATGTTCGAGATAGTCGTCAGCTAAAACTACTTGGTCAGGATGATTGGGATTTAGTACCAACCCCATTTTTTTGAGATCTTTCCAACTTAATAAAGCACGTCCTTGTTCGACAATATAAACTTTTGTTGAACATGATCTACCTTTGAAGGTTACTTTGGCATTAAAATAGCCCACAACAGGTAATCTAACACCACAGTAACCTTTAGGTCGTGCATCAGCTGTTACTAAGGTGTACTTGTTTCCATTTTCCCACATGTTTTTATCAATGATGGTGTACGGCGAACATGAATCTGCCCAGAGCATCATATAGACATCATTTATCAGTACTTCACATTTAGGGGGACAATAATCTTCTGAGATATCATTGACAAAATCATCTTGCAACATCATCACTTCAATATCATTCTCATTGCCATCAAATACTTCTTCATCACTGTCAAGATGAGATTCTACAAGGTTTACAGAACGCTTCCAATTACTGTAATCGCCAGTTCTACACCATTTGGCAAAATGACCAATTTTTTTGCATTTAATGCATGTAACTTTACTAGCAGGACATTTAATAAAATCAGCAGTGTGTTTCTGACTACCACATCTGTAACAAACTCTTTTGGTAACACTAGATTTATTTTTAGAAAAACTAGGTTTAACTTCCTTGTTATCGCTTTTATAATCAGATTTTCTATAACCTGTAGATACAGCATTAACATTACTGGATTCATCTTTAGAACCTAACTCTTTGACATAATGGGACGTATTCTCCATTTTCCTAGCAGTGTCAAGAGTTTTTTGTAGAGATGGATTTTTTAGCTCAAGTAAACGTTCTTGAATTTTGATGTTTTTAATTCTATTTATGAACTGATCTCTTATTATTTCTTCGTGTAAGTCTTTGAACTTACAGGTAATGGCTAAGGTTCTTAAACATGCCACATATTGTTGCACATTTTCACCAGCTAGTTGTGCTCTAGAGAAAAATTTGTGTCTTTCAACTACAATACTCGTTTTCTTCCCATAGTTTTCTTCTAATGCTTTTAAAGCATCAGAAAATACATCAATAGTTGTATCATTAGAACTGGTTTCACTAGTTTCACTTGTTTCATCATTGTCAATAACCGTTGAAACAACACGATTTGTTACAGGTAAAGTTTTTAAAACTTTTCTGCCTTCAACACCTAAATTGTGTTTAAGTAATGCTAATTTTCTAGAAGGTAAAAATACATCGCCACCTATGGCCTCTAAATAAGTCTCAAAGGATTCTGACCAATCCTCCCAATTCATAGAAGGAGGACCAGGAGACTGCAAGAACTTGGGAGGAGCAACTACAGAAGATGAAACATCCATAATGACTAAATTAAAATTATAAATATTAGAATAATATTTTGTAAGTGCAATGAAAATAATAAACTAAAATAATTAATGTAGTCACCGTTGTCAAAGTAGTTTGTAAATAATAAACTAAAATAATTAATGTAGTCACCGTTGTCAATAGCTGGTATTTGCTTGAAAAACTGTTGTCAGCGTTTATTTCATTAAGTATACACTGTTGTTTAAAGTTAATCTCATGTTCTAGGTTCACCTCGTAGAAAAATGTGTACAAAGATGAACTGTTTACTGAAGAACGTTTATTTATATTAAGATGCTTTTAGAAGTAATAAATTGTAGACTTGCCGAAAAAATTGTGTCCGATGAGTGAAAATACCTTGTTTGTTTATGTCCGACGTCTGAATTGCTTGCGCGATAGAAATAGCATCAGTTGCTATGGTTATTCAAGATGGCCGCTACCGGAGCGTCAGACGTGGAGCGTCAGACGTGATGATGCAGGTGGTTGATGTCAGAGCGTTAGACGCGCTGATGTAGCAACGCGATGACACGGTGATTGATGCTGGACGCGCTGATGTGACAGCGCGATGTGCACGCGAAGACAGGAATCAACACAGCGGCATTTTTTAAAAGAAGAGACGAAGTAAGTAAAACGAAGTTGTTAACATGGCGGCATCATTCAAAATAAACAACAGTGTTGAAATCCTTAAGGTGATAACGACAGCATCTTTCAAAATAAACACGGTGTTGAAGTCCTTAAGGTGATAAAGGGGAAAACGATCCTCCGTAATTAAATGGCATTAAAATTATGATGCTGCGCGGTATGTCGACATGCCAAAAACAGTTCAAAAATTGGATTTAAATAATTTCAATAAAAAAAATCCAAATTAAGCGCAAAACAAGAGTCTATTCGTTTCAAAACGACAAAGTATAATAAAGGTACCTTGAAACTTTTATAAATGTTCAGGCTTCCTGGGGTTGTGTGGAGAAATCTTCAGTTTGTAGGAAGATCTTTATCCAAAGTCAGGAAATCTTCAATCCAAGTCAAATTTTCTTCTTTAACTGGATCCCATCCTCGTGGCCACTGAAATGACTTGGAGACAGTGGTTGAAAGAAGTAGAAAAGTAGTTTATTTGATCAACAACCCCAGGAGCATTCAAGGACCAACTTCCTCAGTAACTGTGCATCTCTGATCTGCTCCCTGGATTCCACACTCTGGAATCCAGTGAGCACAGTGACCATGAGACAATGACATCATTGCTAAGATACAACAACGGGGAAGTTAAGATAGGAGTTATGCAGAAGGGCAAATGAAGTGAATGTAATGAAATATGTTGTGAAACGCAGTGGAGGGTTGAACTTTGACGCTCGTGTAATGATGTCAGGAGTAAGACTAAGAGTAAGAGTAAAAATAAAACTTGGAAAAGCACAGGGTGAAAAAATATATGAGAGCACAGAGAATAGAATATGAAGTATTCATTATGCATTTAAAAGGTTTTTTTGTAACATGGAGGTACACGAGGTTTACTGCTAACAATGTTGTTCGAAACTGAAAGATTGAGAACTGTATATATTTGATCCAGGATTAGTAAAAATTAATGAATTTGTTAGTAATGATTTAATTGCAGTTTCCCCTGACGAAGGGCTATGAAAAGCCCGAAATGCATTGGGTATTAATAAAGAAATGCTGGCTCGACGAAATCTTGAGTTTTGGTCGTATTCCTGATGAGGCCTGTGGCACGCTTGAATATATGAAGCATCCAAGACGCATGATTAAATATGCTAGTGGAATATAAAAGTGACAAGCATAAGATTGACTGGACAAAAATGGTTAAAAATGATAAAAATGATAAAAATGTCATTTTCGATATATTTTTGAAACTGAGATAGGATGGAATATCCTTTTCAGCAGTGCGACTGGGAGTGGAGTATCATTATGCTCCCCACTGTTCATTGTCTAATCACATGTAACCACAGAAAAAGTTATTTGTCACGTCTTTAGTCAAATGGCAAAGCTCTCCAACTATGGCTCTTTAAATAGAGCAGCCAAGAAACACCACAGATTACTAGTGGGCATCCAATCCGCGCCCATGTTAATACTTCTGACTTTCTGTGTTCTAATCCAGCTCTTACTTAAACAAGTTTCATCATATTCATATGGTAAACACAGAAGATAACAAACTGTAGTTCGTCAAACCCACCAAGAATACCAGGACTTCCTAGCCCTTGCCTTAATCCTCTCTCATCAGCATAATACACCTGTCCAACTCCTGATTCCCAGTTAGAAGCCAAAGGTTATAAAGGAAATGACAAGAAAAAGGTCAGAAAGAGGAGACATGTTGTAGAATTTCAGGTACATATTTCTTCTCAGATTGATACAATACATAAGCTTCTGTCCTCCTATTATTTCTTAAACCAAGGCCACAGATTAAAGAAAGCAGCACATGGAAAATTAAGACTGAGATACATCATTTTGGGATATCAGATATACAGTTCTTCACAGGATTTTACAACTTGCTCCAGTATTGTTAACCTTTACAGTCTTTACTTATACCAGGAAGTGATGCATTTCATCATCAATATTCATGCCCTGCGTAATACACTGCAATTTACAGATCCATTTTGCCTCCCGCTGCCTTAGCAACAGTTCGCGGTCCCCCCCTCTGGCTGGTTGATGTACTTGTTCCAGAGCGTGGACCCAAAATTCAGATTTGCCCCCATGTTTCTCCATAAAGTGTTCAGTGGGTGCATACTTTAAATCTCTATTCAGAATGGCCCTCCTGTGCTCCTGGATTCTCACCCTTAGATTACGTTTGGAGCTGCCAACGTATATTAGTCCGCAGCTGCATCCTAGTACATATACTACAAAGGTAGTTGTACAATTTATAAAGGAAAGGATGTCATAGTCCTGAGACCCATTGTAAGCAAATTTTTTGATGTTATCCCTGCCATACTCACAGATGTTACAGTTTTTACACACAAAGAAGCCTTTCGGTTTCGGTGGCAACCAATTGGAATTTCTATTTGTTTCGATTTTTAGGTAGCTGGGGCATAGAACATTTCTCAGAGTCCTCCCCCTTCGGAAAGTCACAGAGGGGTTAGTCAATATATGTGGATGTAATCCTGGAACCTCCTTTAAGAGATGCCAATTACTTTTGAGGATATTAAAAATGGCATTGCTATGCCTGGTATACTTTGTTATGAATCTTACATTGGTATTGAATTTGGTTCTCCTTTCCCTGCATGGTTTTATCACCAAACTGGATTCCCTATGGATTTTACGTGCCCTGCTCTCAGCCTTATGTAGGGTGTCCCTGTTATAGCCTCTGGCTTCAAACCTGTCTTTGAGTTCCTTCATGTTGGCATTGAACATCTCATCTTCACTGCAGTTACGCTTTAGGCGCACCATCTCTCCAAAAGGTATATTGTTGATCGTAGAACTGGCATGGGCACTACTTGCATGTAGGACAGCATTACATGCAGTGTCCTTGCGAAAAAGGGTACTTTGGATTTTGCCATTTTTTATATAAAACTTAAGGTCCAAAAAGTTAATACTTTCACTGCTATAGTCGACCGTAAGTTTTACATTCATACAATTTTTGTTTAGGTACTCAAAGTACTCCAAAAGCTCTTTTTCTGACCCCAACCAAAGACTGGAGATCAGAAAGTCAGAAGTAAGCTTTAAAAAAACACATGCTTTCAAACTGCTATTAGAAAAAAACGTGCTTGTCATATAGCTTATTATACACAGCGTTAGCAACAACGCGTTAACTCTGTCCGTTACACGTTGGAGTTTCACAAAGAATTGTGATTACATAAAAACAGTGCTCGTCAAAACAACTATATGGCTGGAAAATCTTAAATAAAACAAAACACCTTTACGAAACGAAGAGCATCAAGGGCACAGTGCACTCCAAAGAAGGAAAAATCAGCCAGACACTTACACAATATCATGGTGTAGTGAGCCCCATGGGCATAGCGGCAGGAGGAAATCTTCACGTTCAGATCTACCATGAAAATGAAGGGGATAAGTTTTTCTGTCACCTCGGGACCGCTACTGAAACATTAACGGACTATCGTAACTAAAGGTTGGAGTAAACTTACTAGTTTCTGAACGACTCCCCGCTAGAAGACCTACGACAGCCACATCCGCCGCCCGTATCTGCAACCACGGTTCTGATGCCGTAGGTAATTTAAAACATAGGAAATGGGGAAGTGCGTGTAAGGCGGTGCTGCCGATCACGTGTCCGGCGTGATGACATCACAGTCTTAAAGGCGCCTGTTTGTTTACAAGCGCGAAGGGAAAACATGATCCCGAATCAATGAACCACTGAAAGAATACCCTAAGAATCACAGAGGATGAAGCCTAATTGTCGTTAATCAGACAATGTACGGACACAAACAGAAGTATTAGTCTTATTCTGGTGAGCCCACCTAAAAGACTATTTCGTCACAGTATAGTTAATAATCAACAAGAAATATCCATCCATTTAAAATATCAAGGAAGGGTGGCTGGTCCCTTGTTCAATAATCTCGAGCCAAAAATCTCGAGCCAAAAAAGAGAGGGGACACTGGAGGCAGGTAATCAGTGGGTAGAGATGATGGATAGACCGTCTATCTACGCATGACCGATCCCCATGGGATATCGTCGTTAAGGCCATGTATATGGGTAGATAGACGATATATCCATCGTTGCTCTTTTTCGAACAGTGTTCCTTCATTGCTCGAATTCATTTGTTCAATTATTACCCATTTTACATCGTTCGGACAATGGCCATGTTCAAGAAAATGGGTGGTCAGCTTCGTGGTGTTTCTACCGCACCTGATATTACTGCGATGTTCTCCTATTCGCATTTTTATTCTCCTGGTGGTCATCCCTACATATCTAAGTCCGCAGGGACATGTAATCAAGTAGATGACATTACTCGAGTTACAATTAGTATGACATCGCAGATGCCATATTTTCCCCTCCTCTAGATGTAAGGTTTTTGTGGTCAATGTTAAGTGGCACACACTGCATCCCCCGCAAGGGAAATGGCCAGTGATAGAGGGTAAACCCCAGGCATTCAATACAGTTGGATCTTGTCTGGGTTGATTAGTTCTTGGGCGGGTATGTACCAATGCATCTCGCAAACTCCTTTCTTTCTTATATGAAAATAATGGTTTCTGCCAATTTCGGCCATTACTTGTCAGAATTTGCCAGTGTTTCCCAATGCAACGGCTTACAGAGTTGGAAATGTTACTGTAGGTAGTCACACATGTCAGAGGAACTTCAGATTCATTGTCTTTGACATTGTCTTCCAGCAGTGCTTCCCTGTTATTGTTTCTCGCTCTTTTTCGGCTCTTCTGTAGTATCTTCTTGGGATAACCTCTCTGTTCAAGTTTTGTTGTTAAATCATCTGCTTGGGTGTTAAAATCCACAAGATTACTACAATTTCTACGTACTCGTAGATATTGGCCGAAAGGAAGATTTTCCCGCAATGAACGCGGGTGAAAACTAGAGAGGTGAAGGAGGTTATTTCTACTGGTGGGCTTATAATAGGTTTTACTAGTTAAGCGATCACCAGTTCTCGTAAGTGTGACATCCAGGAAGACGATGGAGTTGGAATCATATTGGTGTGTGAATCTTAAATGAGGGTCACATGTGTTCACCCAGTCAAAGAAGGATAGTAGACTTTCCTCAGACCCTTTCCAGATTAAAAGCACATCATCAATGTACCTCTGCCACAGGATAACATTGAGAGCATAAGGGTTGGAGTTGGCTAGGATGTGCGTTTTCTCGAAGTTGTAAACATACAACCCCGCTATACTGGGGGCAAAAGTACTGCCCATCGAGGTGCCAGTCTTCTGTAAATAAAAAGTATCTTTGTATTGAAAGAAGTTCCGTTTAAGAGCCAGGGTTGCACAGTCTATCACAAAAGCCTTAGAGGTGTTATAAGACCATGTAGTTTGATCAAGGATGTCAGCCAAAACTTTAAGGGTTGCATCTTGAGGGATACAAGTATACAAACTTTCAATGTCTAAGGAAACTAGATAGCATGGTTCCTCTGGTAGTTGTACGTTAAGTAACATTGAAAGAAGACTCTTAGTGTCCTTGATATAGGTGCTTGTTGATTGAACTAAAGGTTTAAAGAAAAAATCACAATACTTAGAGAGTGGTTCCAACTGGGACCCAATCCCCGACACTATGGGTCTTCCCGGCGGTGGAACCCGATTTTTGTGGGTTTTGGGGAGAGTGTAGAAGTAAGGGATTTTTTCTTCTGAATTTGTCAGGAAATCAGCCTCTTGTTTACTGATGTAACCGTCTCTTTCCGCAGTTGTAACCAGCTCCAGGATTTCATCTTTTAGAAACGGAGAGGGGTCTTGTTGGAGAACGGTATAGCTGATGGTATCTCCTAGGAGACGTTTGCATTCGGCATCATAGTCCGTGGCATCCTGAATCACTATACCACCCCCCTTGTCAGCGCTTTTGATTACAATTTCTTGATTCTCTTGCAAAGATTTGTGGTATAGATGGGGTGGTATAGTGATTCAGGATGCCACGGCCTATGATGCCGAATGCAAACGTCTCCTAGGAGATACCATCAGCTATACCGTTCTCCAACAAGACCCCTCTCCGTTTCTAAAAGATGAAATCCTGGAGCTGGTTACAACTGCGGAAAGAGACGGTTACATCAGTAAACAAGAGGCTGATTTCCTGACAAATTCAGAAAAAAAAATCCCTTACTTCTACACTCTCCCCAAAACCCACAAAAATCGGGTTCCACCGCCGGGAAAACCCATAATGTCGGGGATTGGGTCCCAGTTGGAACCACTCTCTAAGTATTGTGATTTTTTCTTTAAACCTTTAGTTCAATCAACAAGCACCTATATCAAGGACACTAAGAGTCTTCTTTCAATGTTACTTAACGTACAACTACCAGAGGAACCATGCTATCTAGTTTCCTTAGACATTGAAAGTTTGTATACTTGTATCCCTCAAGATGCAACCCTTAAAGTTTTGGCTGACATCCTTGATCAAACTACATGGTCTTATAACACCTCTAAGGCTTTTGTGATAGACTGTGCAACCCTGGCTCTTAAACGGAACTTCTTTCAATACAAAGATAATTTTTATTTACAGAAGACTGGCACCTCGATGGGCAGTACTTTTGCCCCCAGTATAGCGGGGTTGTATGTTTACAACTTCGAGAAAATGCACATCCTAGCAAACTCCAACCCTTATGCTCTCAATGTTATCCTGCGGCAGAGGTACATTGATGATGTGCTTTTAATCTGGAAAGGGTCTGAGGAAAGTCTACTATCCTTCTTTGACTTGTGAACACCTGTGACCCTCATTTAAGATTCACACACCAATATGATTCCAACTCCATCGTCTTCCTGGATGTCACACTTACGAGAACTGGTGATCGCTTAACTAGTAAAACCTATTATAAGCCCACCAGTAGAAATAACCTCCTTCACTTCTCTAGTTTTCACCCGCGTTCATTGCGGGAAAATCTTCCTTTCGGCCAATATCTACGAGTACGTAGAAATTGTAGTAATCTTGTGGATTTTAACACCCAAGCAGATGATTTAACAACAAAACTTGAACAGAGAGGTTATCCCAAGAAGATACTACAGAAGAGCCGAAAAAGAGCGAGAAACAATAACAGGGAAGCACTGCTGGAAGACAATGTCAAAGACAATGAATCTGAAGTTCCTCGGACATGTGTGACTACCTACAGTAACATTTCCAACTCTGTAAGCCGTTGCATTGGGAAACACTGGCAAATTCTGACAAGTAATGGTCGAAATTGGCAGAAACCATTATTTTCATATAAGAAAGAAAGGAGTTTGCGAGATGCATTGGTACATACCAGCCCAAGAACTAATCAACCCAAACAAGATCCAACTGTATTGAATGCCTGGGGTTTACCCTCTATCACTGGCCATTTCCCTTGCGGGGGATGCAGTGTGTGCCACTTAACATTGACCACAAAAACCTTACATCTAGAGGAGGGGAAAATATGGCATCTGCGATGTCATACTAATTGTAACTCGAGTAATGTCATCTACTTGATTACATGTCCCTGCGGACTTAGATATGTAGGGATGACCACCAGGAGAATAAAAATGCGAATAGGAGAACATCGCAGTAATATCAGGTGCGGTAGAAACACCACGAAGCTGACCACCCATTTTCTTGAACATGGCCATTGTCCGAACGATGTAAAATGGGTAATAATTGAACAAATGAATTCGAGCAATGAAGGAACACTGTTCGAAAAAGAGCAACGATGGATATATCGTCTATCTACCCATATACATGGCCTTAACGACGATATCCCATGGGGATCGGTCATGCGTAGATAGATGGTCTATCCATCATCTCTACCCACTGATTACCTGCCTCCAGTGTCCCCTCTCTTTTTTGGCTCGAGATTTTTGGCTCGAGATTATTGAACAAGGGACCAGTCACCCTTCCTTGATATTTTAAATGGATGGATATATCTTGTTGATTATTAACTATACTGTGACGAAATAGTCTTTTAGGTGGGCTCACCAGAATAAGACTAATACTTCTGTTTGTGTCCGTACATTGTCTGATTAACGACAATTAGGCTTCATCCTTTGTGATTCTTAGGGTATTCTTTCAGTGGTTCATTGATTCGGGATCATGTTTTCCCTTCGCGCTTGTAAACAAACAGGCACCTTTAAGACTGTGATGTCATCACGCCGGACACATGATCGGCAGCACCGTCTTACACGCACTTCCCCATTTCCTATGTTTTAAATTACCTACGGCATCAGAACCGCGGTTGCAGATACGGGCGGCGGATGTGGCTGTCGTAGGTCTTCTAGCGGGGAGTCGTTCAGAAACTAGTAAGTTTACTCCAACCTTTAGTTACGATAGTCCGTTAATGTTTCAGTAGCGGTCCCGAGGTGACAGAAAAACGTATCCCCTTCATTTTCATGGTAGATCTGAACGTGAAGATTTCCTCCTGCCGCTATGCCCATGGGGCTCACTACACCATGATATTGTGTAAGTGTCTGGCTGATTTTTCCTTCTTTGGAGTGCACTGTGCCCTTGATGCTCTTCGTTTCGTAAAGGTGTTTTGTTTTATTTAAGATTTTCCAGCCATATAGTTGTTTTGACGAGCACTGTTTTTATGTAATCACAATTCTTTGTGAAACTCCAACGTGTAACGGACAGAGTTAACGCGTTGTTGCTAACGCTGTGTATAATAAGCTATATGACAAGCACATTTTTTTCTAATAGCAGTTTGAAAGCATGTGTTTTTTTAAAGCTTACGTAATGTGGTCGTAGTAGGCTTATGCACATGATCAGAGACTATTAATGGAGATGTAATCTTACAAGGGCTTGTAATGTGGATGCCTTTGTCTGTCTGTTTATTCTTACAGATTTTTCGTTTCTCCTACAATGAGGAGTTAAATGGGGAAGAATTTCCTATAAGGAGCTTCGACAACTCCAGGTCGTAACGTTCCTTGTTACTACTCTTTAGGTCTGAACGCTTTAGGGTGTTCCGACCACAGAGTGGCATTGTGTTTTTTATTTGGTCCTGACAAATGCTGAGCTGAGTCATTGCTCGATAAGCAGAAACATGTTGACCGTATTTTATCACCTTTCTTTTTCACACAACTAAAGGGACTCACTGGTTCAAATTTACACAACCGCTTAGCAGTCCTGAAAAATTATTATATTTTTCACACATTGGTTTTAACAGAGTTAGAGCTACCCTCTCATTAAAACAGTTTTGAGGAGTAGTCCACACTCTTTTTAACGCACCTTTCACCTTTCCTAGCAACTAAGGAGGACCCGATGAAGACAACTGGCTACCAGCTTTTAGCTGGGGCCTGAGGGTCCTTTTAGCTAGATCTCTGAGCACGTGCACTCTATCTTTTCCTACTGTATTAACAGTTTCTTCTGATGCTTTAAATTACTCAAAAAAATGTTTTTGCTCAAAGCGTCTGATGTTTACATTGACACTCTTTTGTTGTTTGGTATATGGATCTGTAAGGGGTATGAGAGTGTTTTTTCTGACCCTTTCTCTCTTGTTGTTGGAATTGAATTATGAGATTAAGTAGACAGACCTTGGTCAATATGGTCATATATTTTCATCTTAATACTTTAACTGAAATCACCATTGTTGAAAGGTTTGTGAGAAAGCGAAAGACACTGAAGAAAAAGAAAAAGAATAAAGTAAAAAGTAAAAAAGAGAAGAAGAAGAGAGAGAGAGAGAAACAAGTAAAACAAAAAAGAGGGGAGAGAAACCGAGAAGCAGAATAACTGAAACACAGGCACCAACTGTCCCATGTGTTCACAATGTCATTGTATGCACTATCAGTAACTTTCTTATTACATCCAGTCAAAACCTCCTCATCCCTCTTTTATAGATATATCATAGACAACTAAGCTTACCGAGATGAAAATACAACCGGTAACGCGTACGTGGATCCTCCAAAGTTGCGAAAAAAAGGGCGTGAAAGACTTCCTAGGGGTAAAAAAGCATTGCTATTATCTGCGTATAATTTGCAAACCACAAGACAATTAATTGTTTCTTGTTCAATATTTAAAAGTGGATTGATCCCTTCAGTACCATTTGTTTCTACTTTTTCATCCTTGGATGTCTCCTGCTCAGGTACGGGAGGGTGAGGTGGGCAGAACCCCTAACCATTTTTTCTAGTCTTTGCTTTTCACTTTGTTAAGTGTGAGGGTGTTTTTCTTGCAACTTGTATAATGCATATTTGTTGTTTTTTGTATTGTTAAATGTTGCCACGCATATGGGTCCTTAGCTAGGGAGGTTCTATCGACACCTTATGCTTTGAACGGAGTCCCCTGTTAAAATTTAAGGAAGATTGGATTTTTTCCAAGGTGCACCAATACATATGTAGGCTGGGTTGATGAGTTAACCCCCTGGTGCTTTGTTTTTGGGACTACCATTTTGTTGTATACTCCACCCCAAATTAAGAGGAGGTACATATGTAAATTGGTGTATATATATATTGTATATATTTTTTGTCTTAAGGGTACATAAAATTGTTTATGATATTGTAAATGTTTTGTGTATTTGTATATAGTGTACATGTGACGTGTTGTATATAGACTGTGTTATTTGTTTATATTGTGCCTCTCTGGCTGTTCGCTCATATATGTGTATATGAATTAATATATACTTACCCTGCGTATAATTCGCAAACCACAAGACAATTAATTGTTTCTTGTTCGATAATTAAAAGTGGATTGATCCCTTCAGTACCATTTGTTTCCACTTTTTCATCCTTGGATGTCTCCTGCTCAGGTACGGGAGGGTGAGGTGGCCAGAACCCCTAACCATTTTTTCTAGTCTTTGCTTTACACTTTGTTAAGTGTGAGGGTGTTTTTCTTGCAACTTGTATAATGCATATTTGTTGTTTTTTGTATTGTTAAATGTTTCCACGCATATGGGTCCTTAGCTAGGGAGGTTCTATCGACACCTTATGCTTTGAACGGAGTCCCCTGTTAAAATTTAAGGAGGATTGGATTTTTTCCAAGGTGCACCAATACAAATGTAGGCTGGGTTGATGAGTTAACCCCCTGGTGCTTTGTTTTTTGGACTACCATTTTGTTGTATACTTCACCCCAAATTAAGAGGAGGTACATATGTAAATTAGTGTATATATATATTGTATATATTTTTTGTCTTAAGGGTACAGAGAATTGTTTATGATATTGTAAATGTTTTGTGTATTTGTATATAATGTACATGTGATGTGTTGTATATAGACTGTGTTATTTGTTTATATTGTGCCTCTCTGGCTGTTCGCTCATATATGTGTATATGAATTAATATATACTTACCCTGCGTATAATTCGCAAACCACAAGACAATTAATTGTTTCTTGTTCGATAATTAAAAGTGGATTGATCCCTTCGGTACCATTTGTTTCTACTTTTTCATCCTTGGATGTCTCCTGCTCAGGTACGGGAGGGTGAGGTGGGCAGAACCCCTAACCATTTTTTCTAGTCTTTGCTTTACACTTTGTTAAGTGTGAGGGTGTTTTTCTTGCAACTTGTATAATGCATATTTGTTGTTTTTTGTATTGTTAAATGTTGCCACGCATATGGGTCCTTAGCTAGGGAGGTTCTATCGACACCTTATGCTTTGAACGGAGTCCCCTGTTAAAATGTAAGGAAGATTGGATTTTTTCCAAGGTGCACCAATACAAATGTAGGCTGGGTTGATGAGTTAACCCCCTGGTGTTTTGTTTTTGGGACTACCATTTTGTTGTATACTCCACCCCAAATTAAGAGGAGGTACATATGTAAATTGGTGTGTATATATATATTGTATATATTTTTTGTCTTAAGGGTACAGAGAATTGTTTATGATATTGTAAATGTTTTGTGTATTTGTATATAATGTACATGTGATGTGTTGTATATTGACTGTGTTATTTGTTTATATTGTGCCTCTCTGACTTTTCGCTCATATATGTGTATATGAATTAATATATACTTACCCTGCGTATAATTCGCAAACCACAAGACAATTAATTGTTTCTTGTTCGATAAATAAAAGTGGATTGATCCCTTTGGTACCATTTGTTTCTACTTTTTCATCCTTGGATGTCTCCTGCTCAGGTACGGGAGGGTGAGGTGGGCAGAACCCCTAACCATTTTTTCTAGTCTTTGCTTTACACTTTGTTAAGTGTGAGGGTGTTTTTCTTGCAACTTGTATAATGCATATTTGTTGTTTTTTGTATTGTTAAATGTTGCCACGCATATGGGTCCTTAGCTAGGGAGGTTCTATCGACACCTTATGCTTTGAACGGAGTCCCCTGTTAAAATGTAAGGAAGATTGGATTTTTTCCAAGGTGCACCAATACAAATGTAGGCTGGGTTGATGAGTTAACCCCCTGGTGTTTTGTTTTTGGGACTACCATTTTGTTGTATACTCCACCCCAAATTAAGAGGAGGTACATATGTAAATTGGTGTGTATATATATATTGTATATATTTTTTGTCTTAAGGGTACAGAGAATTGTTTATGATATTGTAAATGTTTTGTGTATTTGTATATAATGTACATGTGATGTGTTGTATATAGACTGTGTTATTTGTTTATATTGTGCCTCTCTGGCTGTTCGCTCATATATGTGTATATGAATTAATATATACTTACCCTGCGTATAATTCGCAAACCACAAGACAATTAATTGTTTCTTGTTCGATAATTAAAAGTGGATTGATCCCTTCAGTACCATTTGTTTCTACTTTTTCATCCTTGGATGTCTCCTGCTCAGGTACGGGAGGGTGAGGTGGGCAGAATCCCTAACCATTTTTTCTAGTCATTATCTGCCGCTACCCCAATACCTATTTGAGTCCAGAGTCCAAACTAAAACAATCTCTAATACACTTCTTGTGCAAGAATCGGTTTAGCAACTCTAGCGGGTTTGCCTAATTCACTAAGGAATCTCAAATTCGTATTACATGCGGCATTCATACTCCAAACGCTCGTCTCCCTTCCGTTATACTGACCTCAGTCGAAGCCACAGTGGCCCAGGCGGTTTAGTAGTCCTACTCCTAGTCTTCCTGTTTGTTCAGTAATACTGTTTCCGTTTTTTCTATTTTCGCCTTAAAGTATCCGTGGACCTTGGCAAAACCTATACGGATAAAAGGAAACATCTATAACACCTCCCTCAGTTTTCATAAACAACGGTCAACCTACGTGCTTAAAGTTTCTAATGCATACCTCTCAATATAAATTGCAAGGATCCCTTATTTATAAATGTCACGCTCCAGCGCCGTGGATTCGGGTGAGGAAGCCGAATCAGTTCCTTCTCCCATAGTAAAGTGTTTGTTCAAAAATTGTGAACCTAATATAGAAAAAACAACATACAGTATATCTAGAATTATATATACAGAAGAGTCATGATAGGCAGAGTATCCAAGGTCCCCTGTCATGATTCCCAGCCCCTATTAGCTTTACACGCACATACATGCAGGCTTCCCAGCCCCTGTTAGCCTTACATGCACATACATGCAGGCGTAGTTTCCCACTCATAGAAACCCACCCCTGTCCCGTGCAACCAGCACGCCTGAGTTGTGTTAATGTATAATTGTGTGTTGTGCTTTTGTTGCTACTATGAGTGTTCAAGCTTTATTTGTTTTGCCAAAGGCTTGTTAGAAATCATTGCCGAGCAAAGAAGTACAAATGGCCTGTGAGCTGCAGGTAAGAAATCAGAGAAAGACTAATGGCATGAGGTCAAGCGGGAGACAATTCAGACACTGAACGGAGATGCCGGTTCAGCGCGCACGCTGAAAAAATCAGCACGTTTAAAAACACACGCACGCATTTGGCGCGCGATGCGCCAGCCTTCCTTGGGTGTGGCTGGGTGTGGCCCCTCTATAAAAGGCCACACCCAGAGCAAACCGGCGCTTTGTCTTCTGCCTTCGCCGCCCTCCAGAGGTGTCTCCTGAACCCGCTGGAACTCCGTGGACGTCGGATGTCATCCTGGGATTCCGAAGGTCTGCATCCTTCGCGTGCACAGCCTACAGAGAAGAAAGGACATAATAAAAGCTAAGTTGCAGTTTTCTTTTGTTTGGTTTACTTGGCGCCCGACGCAAGCAAGCTACCAGCGAATCACAGATCCAAAAGGACTTACTTGGAAATAATTTAACCCTTGAAACCAGTGGAAACTTTTAAAGAACTTTTAAAGAACAGAGCAAGTTATAAGAACTTCTGAAAGAAGGAATTAGAGACTTTGAGAAGTATCAAAGTGCAAAGTGTAAATGTTATTGCTGTATGCCAAATTGTTTTCTTGTTTTATAAATGTGAATACTAGGGAGTGAAGGCGAGGAACGGCGTAGTGAGGATACTAAGTAAGTGAAAGTGGATTAAGGGGAAGCGCTGAGTAATGCAAACAATATAGTAAAACCGTAACTCATCATTTCTCTTTAAATAAATGTTTACAGAATAATAACCCTGATCAGCCAATCTTCAACTTCATCATCTCGCCCAGACTACCCCCTTCACGACGACAACACGGACGCGACGCCACATCTTACCCAGTCCCAGGTAGGACTCTTCTAAGAGCACAGTGAAAACCTAGAAAACTAGATAGGGATAATATACAACGCTAGAAAACAGTATTTACAAAAGCTCTCCTTATTGCTTCGCAGGTCGACAATCAAGGAAGCAGGTAGCGTCCACGATCCGGCCTACCTCCCTGATTTCTATCTAATTACCTCAGTGTGTTAATACAGTCACTAGGTGTTGCCTAGAATTTGGGGAAGTGGGTTCATAACGTCTCTGCGAAATCACCTACAAGCCATCTACAGGTAAGAGAGCTTGTAACCTTGTCAGAAGACAAAGCCCAAGGAGATAATTTCGCCCAGACGTTATGGATCCTTCTATCACAAGTTCTCTGCAAGACATAACAGCCTTGTTAACGGCTATTCAAGCCGAAAACGCCGCCCTTCGTAGGGATGTCACTGACATTCAGAGTAACATGCAATCTGGCGCAAGTCAGTGGAGTTTTCCCTCAGCACAAAGACCTGTACTGAAACCAGCTACTTTTCAGCCGGGGTTTCAAACCTTGCACTCTGGTCCTAGTTCTTCCTCTACTCCAACTCAAATTCAGGTAGTGACTCCTGTTACAGTACCTTTAGCACCTCCCGAACGCTTTTTGGGAGATAGTAACAAGTTTTCGATTTTCTTAAATCAATGCCATCTGCATTTTATAGCCAAGCCAACAGCCTTCCCAGATGACTCCTCTAAGGTAGCCTTTATTCTGTCATACCTAGGAGGGGACACAGCCCTTTGGTCTGTGCCAATAGTAGAGCGTGATGATCCAATTCTATATAATCTTAGACTTTTTAAGAACACAATGAAAAAATTATTTGCCAAGCATGTTTTTGTCCAGTCCGCGGACCATGAGTTACTCCATCTTAAACAAGGGTCTTCGGATCTTTTACATTATATTTCCCAATTCAACAGACTGGTTATTGAGGCTCGCTGGCCTGAAGAAAAAAGAGTTTCCCTTTTTTATAAAGGGCTTAGGGATGAGCTAAAAGACATGGTTACGCAAATTTTAGACCCACCGGATACCATAGAAGATTTCATTGACTTAGTGGTTAAGCTAAACCATCGACTTTTAGAACGCAGAGGAGAAAGAGGTAAATCTGAAATTAAGGTCTTCTCCTTTAAAGAAAGATACAATAGTACTAAACCTGAAAGCTCGTCAAAGTTGGACACTGGAATAGAACCTATGCAAATAGGCACAATTAAAGGGCCCTTGAGTAAGGAAGAGAAGGACAAGAGAAGAAAATTGAATCAGTGTTTATATTGCGGCAAATCCGGTCATTTCGTCAAGGAATGTCCAGTTCGTCCAAATAAACCTAAAGGTAAGAACTCTGAGGTAGCCTTGGTTCAGCAGTCGGAAAACTAACAGGCTCGACTATTCAGGAGGTCAGATTGTCGAGTGAGTTAACCAGCTTGGCCTCAATCACCCCAGAGATAGCCTCCCATCATCTTAGCATAACTATTACTTTGCAATCAGGAACAGAGAAAGGGAAGGTATGGACTGTAGATGCCTTGATAGACTCAGGAGCCACAGGCAATTTCATAGACACTATGTTTTTGAAAAGACTAGAGTTTAAAACTAAGACCAAAGAACACCCAGAAGTGGTCAAAGCAGTCGATGGTAAGGAGTTATCATCGGGACTGATTCAATTTCACACTGAAACTCTATTAATGACCTGTCTAAATAAACACAAGGAAGACATAACTTTTGACGTCATAGATGCCCCTCAATTCCGCTTAATTTTAGGGATACCTTGGTTAGTTAAGCATAATCCAAAAATAGATTGGGTGGAGAGAACTCTGTTATTTGATTCAGATTATTGTACATCTTCTTGTCTGACTACACCAGATTCCCAAGTGACAATCATTGGAAATAATTTTCCCTTGACTTCTAAGAGCATACTTCTGCTGGAAGGAATTCCACAAGAATATTCTGACCTTCACGATGTGTTTGACAAAAAAAAGGCAAATACTCTACCCCCTCACCGGGATTTCGACTGTAGAATAGATTTGGTGCCAGGGGCTACACTACCTTGTAGTAGAATCTATGCTCTCACCGAGAAAGAAAACGAGCACCTAAGAGAGTACTTAGATGAATACCTGGCCAATGGTTTTATTCGACATTCGAAATCACCAGTTTCCTCCCCCCTCTTTTTTATTCCAAAAAAGGGAGGTGAGTTGAGAACGTGCATCGACTATAGAGCCTTAAACAATGTTACCATCAAAAACAGATATCCTCTTCCGTTGATTCCAACACTTTTGGACCAATTAAAGGATGCCACGATATACACTAAATTAGATTTGCGAGGAGCTTATCATTTGGTTAGAGTTCGCAATGGAGACGAATGGAAAACGGCATTTCGTACTAAATTTGGTTTATACGAGTACCAGGTCATGCCATTCGGACTCTGTAATGCTCCGGCAGCTTTTCAGTTTTTTATTAACGAGGTTTTGAGAGAATTCTTGGATATCTGTTGCATTGTGTACATAGATGACATTCTCATCTATTCAAAGAATACCATAGAACATGTACAACAAGTAAGAGCTATCCTTCGAAAACTACTTGACAACTCCTTGTACATTAAGCTGGAAAAGAGCGTCTTTCACACCACCAAAGTGGACTTCCTGGGATATGTCCTGAGCCCAGATGGTATTGAGATGGATCCTAAGAAAATCCAGGCAGTAGTAGATTGGACCAGCCCTTCTTCAGTTAAACAGGTACAAAGTTTCTTGGGGTTTGCTAACTTTTATAGACGCTTTATATGTAATTTTTCGCAATTGGTAACTCCAATCACTAGGTTGTTGAGAAAAAACACAAAATTTGATTGGAATAGTGACGCTGAAGAAGCCTTTCAAAATTTAAAGAATCATTTCACTTCAGCACCTGTGTTAATGCACCCTGATCCTTCCAATCCATTCATTGTGGAGGCGGATGCCTCACAGTTTGCCATTGGAGGCATTTTGTCGCAAAGACACAAAGAAACTGGTCAAATGCATCCAATCGCATACTACTCCAGGAAACTAACTCCTACGGAACAGAATTATGCCATAGCAGACAAGGAATTGTTAGCCATAAAAGCAGTTTTCGAAGAATGGCGTCATTACTTGTTAGGGGCAAGACATCCAATAACAATTTATACAGACCACAGAAATTTACAGTTTTTACGCTCAGTGAAAGCTCTCACTCCTAGACAGTTGAGGTGGACAATGTTCTTTAACGACTATAACTTTGTCATTACTTACCGTCCCGGAAGGGAAAACCTAAAGGCTGATGCTTTGTCACGTTTGGGGACTGTCGAGGAGAAGGAAAGTTCGCTTAAAGAAATTCAACCGGTATTACCAGAGACTTGTTTCAAGGTAGGAGTGGTGGTTACTGATGTAGTAGAAGACATTAAACTAAAAGTGCAGGAAAAGACTTTTCAAGAATGGAAAATATTGTATCCGTTAATGCAAATTAGAGAAGGTTTAATGTGTTTGAATGAACAAATTGTTGTACCAACACAGGAACTGCAGAAAAAAGTGATACAATTACATCATGATCCACTTACGTGTGCACATCCAGGAGTTGCTAAAACTAGTCAGTTAATCAAAAGAAAGTTTTGGTGGCCTACCTTGTTAAATGATGTAAAAGAGTATATCGAAACTTGTGTAGTTTGCATTCAACACAAAACACAACATCAATCACCTAGCGGACTTCTACTTCCCCTCCCAATTTCGCCTCAGCCTTGGCACACAATATCGCTGGACTTTATAGTGGAACTTCCTGAGACCAAAGAGGGGTATAACACTATTCTGACTGTGGTAGACCATTTCTCTCGAATGGCTCATTTTATCCCGCTAAAAAAAATCCCTTCTGCAAGAGAATTGACCCAAATCTTCTCGAAAGAAATAATTAGGTTGCATGGAATCCCCTCAGTAATTATCTCTGACAGAGGTCCGCAATTTGTCTCTCACTTCTGGCAAAATTTAGGAGAAACTTTGAACATGGATATTCGCATGTCCTCAGGTTACCACCCTCAGACGGATGGTTTAACTGAAAGAACGAATCAAACCATAGAACAGTTTCTTAGATGTGCTTTGGCTGAAGACGAAAGAGAGTGGTCAGATATTTTGTGGGTTTTAGAATTCGCTTTCAATAACTTAGACAATTCCTCCACCAGTCTGTCACCCTTCTTTTGTACTTATGGTTTCCACCCTAAAAATCTCCCAGAAAAGATATGTATTCCTTCAGTCATACCATCATTAGAGGAACATATTACTAGATTGGTTCAAATTCAAAAGCAGGCTCAATATCACTTGGCTCAAGCTAAAGAAAGTCAAAAGGAGTCAGCAGACTTACATAGAAAACCATCTCCAAATTATTCAATCGGAGATAAAGTTTGGTTATCCACAAAGAATTTGAGAATGACTACTTGTAAAAAGCTGCGTCCCAAATACATTGGCCCGTTTGTGGTGGAAAAGATAATAAATCCTGTCAGTATTAAACTTACCTTACCCAGTAGGTATAAGTTTCATTCGGTGTTTCATGTATCATTGATCAAACCTTGTAACCCAATGACAAGATTTAAAAAGAATCCACCACCCATTCTGATTGATGGTGTCTCTGAATTTGAAGTTCAAAGAATTGTAGATGCAAAGAGAGTCCGAGGGAAACTGTTTTACTTAATTCATTGGAAAGGTTATGGTCTTGAAGAACGGACATGGGAACCCCTTTCTAACGTTCAAAATTCTGCTCGTTTGATCAGAAATTTTCATCTTCGTTACCCAAATAAGCCGAAACCTGTTCCGCGAATTTTGGGAGGGATCTTGAGAGGGGAGTACTGTCATGATTCCCAGCCCCTATTAGCTTTACACGCACATACATGCAGGCTTCCCAGCCCCTGTTAGCCTTACATGCACATACATGCAGGCGTAGTTTCCCACTCATAGAAACCCACCCCTGACCCGTGCAACCAGCACGCCTGAGTTGTGTTAATGTATAATTGTGTGTTGTGCTTTTGTTGCTACTATGAGTGTTCAAGCTTTATTTGTTTTGCCAAAGGCTTGTTAGAAATCATTGCCGAGCAAAGAAGTACAAATGGCCTGTGAGCTGCAGGTAAGAAATCAGAGAAAGACTAATGGCATGAGGTCAAGCGGGAGACAATTCAGACACTGAACGGAGATGCCGGTTCAGCGCGCACGCTGAAAAAATCGGCACGTTTAAAAACACACGCACGCATTTGGCGCGCGATGCGCCAGCCTTCCTTGGGTGTGGCTGGGTGTGGCCCCTCTATAAAAGGCCACACCCAGAGCAAACCGGCGCTTTGTCTTCTGCCTTCGCCGCCCTCCAGAGGTGTCTCCTGAACCAGCTGGAACTCCGTGGACGTCGGATGTCATCCTGGGATTCCGAAGGTCTGCATCCTTCGCGTGCACAGCCTACAGAGAAGAAAGGACATAATAAAAGCTAAGTTGCAGTTTTCTTTTGTTTGGTTTACTTGGCGCCCGACGCAAGCAAGCTACCAGCGAATCACAGATCCAAAAGGACTTACTTGGAAATAATTTAACCCTTGAAACCAGTGGAAACTTTTAAAGAACTTTTAAAGAACAGAGCAAGTTATAAGAACTTCTGAAAGAAGGAATTAGAGACTTTGAGAAGTATCAAAGTGCAAAGTGTAAATGTTATTGCTGTATGCCAAATTGTTTTCTTGTTTTATAAATGTGAATACTAGGGAGTGAAGGCGAGGAACGGCGTAGTGAGGATACTAAGTAAGTGAAAGTAGATTAAGGGGAAGCGCTGAGTAATGCAAACAATATAGTAAAACCGTAACTCATCATTTCTCTTTAAATAAATGTTTACAGAATAATAACCCTGATCAGCCAATCTTCAACTTCATCATCTCGCCCAGACTACCCCCTTCACGACGACAACACGGACGCGACGCCACATCTTACCCAGTCGCAGGTAGGACTCTTCTAAGAGCACAGTGAAAACCTAGAAAACTAGATAGGGATAATATACAACGCTAGAAAACAGTATTTACAAAAGCTCTCCTTATTGCTTCGCAGGTCGACAATCAAGGAAGCAGGTAGCGTCCACGATCCGGCCTACCTCCCTGATTTCTATCTAATTACCTCAGTGTGTTAATACAGTCACTAGGTGTTGCCTAGAATTTGGGGAAGTGGGTTCATAACGTCTCTGCGAAATCACCTACAAGCCATCTACAGGTAAGAGAGCTTGTAACCTTGTCAGTCCCCTGATTATACAATAAGAAGACCCCCACCTATCTTGTATTTAACAGTTTGCTGTGGTCACACAGACTAGAAGTCCCAGCATTCCTTTCCATAGCGATTAGTAATACAACCGGGACTTCTCCCTAACTCACAAGTGTGATAGTATAGGGGTTCATATGAGTGGTTGCTATTCATATACCCAAACAGGGCAGCGCGACGTTTATTTAAAAAGGGGCCCGATGTTAATTGAACTACCAGTTCCTCTCCATAGGGTTAACGTGCTGATGTATAGAGCAACCTTACCCCTCCCAATGAATCAGGCTAGTAACTAATAGCTAGCCCATAGCTCCCGTGTTTGTCAATGTCTCTGGTCTTCTATCGGAGGGGGACATAAACGGACACTTGACCCATACAGTATTTCTTACCTCGAAAGTTATCTCGTCAGTGCCACAGTTACGGCATGGGTGGTCCCAAGGCAGTACCACCATGTCTGCCGACTCCTTATATACATGATAAGCGTTCAATTACTTCATTAAACTCTCCCCCTCGAGGGATTGCAGCCTCGTTTTGGAAGGTCAGTGCAGCCCCAAACTGGGCGCTGTATTAGAATGGTTAGTTAGGTGTACAAATCGCATTGGTTTACTCGTAAATGGACACAGAGGACCGGCTATTAATGGGACTAGCCGTAAAATGCCATTTCAATTCATTCTTACTTAGAAAATATATTGCAAGTCGCGTTTTTCCTTTACAATTTCCGGGAATTTAATCGGGCTTGTAGTTTCGAGTATGGGAACGTAGATGCAGCCCCAACATGGGCGCCATATTGGAATGGTTAGTTAAACGTTCAAGTAGCATTAATTTACTAGTAAATAGGCACAGAGGACCAGTCGCTAAAAAGGCTAGCCGTTATTGAAATAACAATTTCAATTCATTCCCACTAAGAGCGTATGTTGAAAGTCCCGTATTATTTACAGTTCCCGAAAAGTAAATCGGGCTTGTAGTTTTGAGTCAGTTGGAGCGTGTTTCCCGGTTGATATTATACTCCCTTAGATAAAAAGGGGAGTCCAATAGTGTTTTACATCTGAAAGGTGTAGTACTGTCGGCAGTGCTATCATGACGGCACACCTGGTTACTGCCCCGTATTAGAACTGACGGAAGCTCATGACATTAAGGCTTTCAGGGCTCAAATGTATACAGTATATTGCCTCTAATCACATGTAACAACAAGGGGGGGTGGTGCGCACACCGCTTTTCTCTGAATAATCCATTTTTCATCGTCATCTGCATATTGCGTGCGTTGAACTGGGCATGTACCTTGCCCTATTGGTACACAAGTTAAACAATGAACAGTGGGGAGCATAATGATACTCCACTCCCAGTCGCACTGCTGAAAAGGATATTCCATCCTACCTCAGTTTCAAAAATATATCGAAAACGTCATTTTTATCATTTTTATCATTTTTAACCATTTTTGTCCAGTCAATCTTATACTTGTCACTTTTATATTCCACTAGCATATTTAATCATGCGTCTTGGATGCTTCATATATTCAAGCGTGCCACAGGCCTCATCAGGAATACCACCAAAACTCAAGATTTCGTCGAGCCAGCATTTCTTTATTAATACCCAATGCATTTCGGGCTTTTCATAGCCCTTCGTCAGGGGAAACTGCAATTAAATCATTACTAACAAATTCATTAATTTTTACTAATCCTGGATCAAATATATACAGTTCTCAATCTTTCAGTTTCGAACAACATTGTTAGCAGTAAATCCTTAGAGGTAGGGGGGAGGAGTGTCGGTTTTAAAGAGAGGATTTTCACAAAGGGGAAACTTCATTTGCATTTGAAAGGTGAACTAAGAGGGTTAGGAAGAACGCTGAGCCGAGTCAGGTATGTAAAAAGGCAGTGGTTTAGCCTGTAAAAAACGGAGTGAGATTTGGATGCGAGTAAAAAATAGTGGGAAGTGAGGAGGTTAAGAATGTTGTGGCGTTATGAAACAGATGGAACTGCTGTAAGATGGGGAGTAATACTGAACCAGGGAGACATTTCCTGATTTAATGACTAACGCGAGTGACCGTGCTGTGCAGAAATAAATAAGGGGAGAGTGTAAGACAGCATAGGAGGGTGAGACAGAGGTAACGGGGAAGTTAAGATAGGAGTTATGCAGAAGGGCAAATGAAGTGAATGTAATGAAATATGTTGTGAAACGCAGTGGAGGGTTGAACTTTGACGCTCGTGTAATGATGTCAGGAGTAAGACTAAGAGTAAGAGTAAAAATAAAACTTGGAAAAGCACAGGGTGAAAAAATATATGAGAGCACAGAGAATAGAATATGAAGTATTCATTATGCATTTAAAAGGTTTTTTTGTAACATGGAGGTACACGAGGTTTACTGCTAACAATGTTGTTCGAAACTGAAAGATTGAGAACTGTATATATTTGATCCAGGATTAGTAAAAATTAATGAATTTGTTAGTAATGATTTAATTGCAGTTTCCCCTGACGAAGGGCTATGAAAAGCCCGAAATGCATTGGGTATTAATAAAGAAATGCTGGCTCGACGAAATCTTGAGTTTTGGTCGTATTCCTGATGAGGCCTGTGGCACGCTTGAATATATGAAGCATCCAAGACGCATGATTAAATATGCTAGTGGAATATAAAAGTGACAAGCATAAGATTGACTGGACAAAAATGGTTAAAAATGATAAAAATGATAAAAATGTCATTTTCGATATATTTTTGAAACTGAGATAGGATGGAATATCCTTTTCAGCAGTGCGACTGGGAGTGGAGTATCATTATGCTCCCCACTGTTCATTGTCTAATCACATGTAACCACAGAAAAAGTTATTTGTCACGTCTTTAGTCAAATGGCAAAGCTCTCCAACTATGGCTCTTTAAATAGAGCAGCCAAGAAACACCACAGATTACTAGTGGGCATCCAATCCGCGCCCATGTTAATACTTCTGACTTTCTGTGTTCTAATCCAGCTCTTACTTAAACAAGTTTCATCATATTCATATGGTAAACACAGAAGATAACAAACTGTAGTTCGTCAAACCCACCAAGAATACCAGGACTTCCTAGCCCTTGCCTTAATCCTCTCTCATCAGCATAATACACCTGTCCAACTCCTGATTCCCAGTTAGAAGCCAAAGGTTATAAAGGAAATGACAAGAAAAAGGTCAGAAAGAGGAGACATGTTGTAGAATTTCAGGTACATATTTCTTCTCAGATTGATACAATACATAAGCTTCTGTCCTCCTATTATTTCTTAAACCAAGGCCACAGATTAAAGAAAGCAGCACATGGAAAATTAAGACTGAGATACATCATTTTGGGATATCAGATATACAGTTCTTCACAGGATTTTACAACTTGCTCCAGTATTGTTAACCTTTACAGTCTTTACTTATACCAGGAAGTGATGCATTTCATCATCAATATTCATGCCCTGCGTAATACACTGCAATTTACAGATCCATTTTGCCTCCCGCTGCCTTAGCAACAGTTCGCGGTCCCCCCCTCTGGCTGGTTGATGTACTTGTTCCAGAGCGTGGACCCAAAATTCAGATTTGCCCCCATGTTTCTCCATAAAGTGTTCAGTGGGTGCATACTTTAAATCTCTATTCAGAATGGCCCTCCTGTGCTCCTGGATTCTCACCCTTAGATTACGTTTGGAGCTGCCAACGTATATTAGTCCGCAGCTGCATCCTAGTACATATACTACAAAGGTAGTTGTACAATTTATAAAGGAAAGGATGTCATAGTCCTGAGACCCATTGTAAGCAAATTTTTTGATGTTATCCCTGCCATACTCACAGATGTTACAGTTTTTACACACAAAGAAGCCTTTCGGTTTCGGTGGCAACCAATTGGAATTTCTATTTGTTTCGATTTTTAGGTAGCTGGGGCATAGAACATTTCTCAGAGTCCTCCCCCTTCGGAAAGTCACAGAGGGGTTAGTCAATATATGTGGATGTAATCCTGGAACCTCCTTTAAGAGATGCCAATTACTTTTGAGGATATTAAAAATGGCATTGCTATGCCTGGTATACTTTGTTATGAATCTTACATTGGTATTGAATTTGGTTCTCCTTTCCCTGCATGGTTTTATCACCAAACTGGATTCCCTATGGATTTTACGTGCCCTGCTCTCAGCCTTATGTAGGGTGTCCCTGTTATAGCCTCTGGCTTCAAACCTGTCTTTGAGTTCCTTCATGTTGGCATTGAACATCTCATCTTCACTGCAGTTACGCTTTAGGCGCACCATCTCTCCAAAAGGTATATTGTTGATCGTAGAACTGGCATGGGCACTACTTGCATGTAGGACAGCATTACATGCAGTGTCCTTGCGAAAAAGGGTACTTTGGATTTTGCCATTTTTTATATAAAACTTAAGGTCCAAAAAGTTAATACTTTCACTGCTATAGTCGACCGTAAGTTTTACATTCATACAATTTTTGTTTAGGTACTCAAAGTACTCCAAAAGCTCTTTTTCTGACCCCAACCAAAGACTGGAGATCAGAAAGTCAGAAGTAGTAACATGGGCGCGGATTGGATGCCCATTAGTAATCTGTGGTGTTTCTTCGCTGCTCTATTTGAAGAGCCATAGTTGGAGAGCATTGCCATTTGACTAAAGACGTAACAAATAACTTGTTCTGCGGTAACATGTGATTAGAGGCAATTTACTTTATACATTTGAGCCCTGAAAGCCTTAATGTCATGAGCTTCCGTCAGTTCTAATACGGGGCAGTAACCAGGTGTGCCGTCATGATAGCACTGCCGACAGTACTACGCCTTTCAGATGTAAAACACTATTGGACTCCCCTTTTTATCTAAGGCAGTGTAATAGCAACCGGGAAACACGCTCCAACTGACTCGAAACTACAAGCCCGATTTAATTTTCGGGAACTGTAAATAATACGGGACTTTTAACATATGCTCTTAGTGGGAATGAATTGAAATTGTTATTTCAATAACGGCTAGCCTTTTTAGCGACTGGTCCTCTGTGCCTATTTACTAGTAAATTAATCCTACTTGAACGTATAACTAACCATTCCAATATGGCGCTCATATTGGGGCTGCATCTACTTTCCCATACTCGAAACTACAAGCCCGATTAAATTTCCGGACATTGTAAAGGAAAAACGCGACTTGCAATATATGTTCTAAGTAAGAATGAATTGAAATGGCATTTTACGGCTAGTCCCATTAATAGCCGGTCCTCTGTGTCCATTTACGAGTAAACCAATGCTATTTCTACACCTAACTAACCATTCTAATATGGCGCCCAGTTTGGGGCTGCATTGACCTTCCAAAACGAGGCTGCAATCCCTCGAGGGGGAGGGTTTAATGAAGTAATTGAACGCTTATCATGTATATAAGGAGTCGGCGGACATGGTGGTCCTGCCTTGGGACCATCCATGCCGTAACTGTGGTGCTGACGAGGAAACTTTTGAGGTAAGAGATACTGTATGGGTCAAGTCTCCGTTTATGTCCCCCTCCGATAGAAGACCAGAGACATTGACAAACACGGGAGCTATGGGCTAGCTACTAGTTACTAGCCTGTTTAATTGGGAGGGGTAAGGTTGCTCTATACATCAGCACGTTAACTGTATGGAGAGGAACTGGTAGTTCAATTAACATCAGGCAACTTTTTAAATAAACGTCGCGCTGCCCTGTTTGGGTATATGAGTAGCAACCACTCATATGAACCCCTTTACTATCACACTCGTGAGTTAGGGAGAAGTCCGGGCTGTATTACTAATCGCTATGGAAAGGAATGCTGGGACTTGTAGTCTGTGTGACAACAGCAAACTTTTAAATACAAGATAGGTGGGGGTCTTCTTATTGTATAATTAGGGGACCTTGGATACTCTGCCTATCATGACTCTTCTGTATATATAATTCTAGATATACTGTATGTTGTTTTTTCCATATTAGGTTCACAATTTTTGAACCAACACTTTACTGTGGGAGAAGGAACTGATACGGCTTCCTCACCCGAATCCACGGCACCGGAGCGTGACATTTATAATTAAGGGATCCTTGCAATTTATATTGAGAGGTATGCATGAGAAACTTTAAGCATGTAGGTTGACCGTTGTTTATGAAATCTGAGGGAGGTGTTATAGATGTTTCCTTCTATCCGTTTAGGTTTTGCCAAGGTCCACGGATACTTTAAGGTGAAAATAGAAAAAACGGAAACAGTATAACTGAACAAACAGGAAGACTAGGAGTAGGACTACTAAACCGCCTGGGCCACTGTGGCTTCCACTGAGGTCAGTATAACGAAAGGGAGACGAGCGTTTGGAGTATGAATGCCGCATGTAATACGAATTTGGGATTCCTTAGTGAATTAGGCAAACCCGCTAGAGTTGCTAAACCGATTCTTGCACAAGAAGTGTATTAGAGAATGTTTTAGTTTGGACTCTGGACTCAAATAATTATTGGGGTAGCGGCAGATAATAGCAATGCTTTTTTACCCCTAGGAACTCTTTCACTCCCTTTTTTTCGCGACTTTGGAGGATTCACGTACGCGTTACTGGTTGTATTTTCATCTCGGTAAGCTTAGTTGTCTATGATATATCTATAAAAGAGGGATGAGGAGGTTTTGACTGGATGTAATAAGAAAGTTACTGATAGTGCATACAATGACATTGTGAACACATGGGACAGTTGGTGCCTGTGTTTCAGTTATTCTGCTTCTCGGTTTCTCTCCCCTCTCTTTTGTTTTACTTATTTCTCTCTCTCTCTCTCTCTTTCTTCTTCTTCTTCTTCTCTTTTTTACTTTTTACTTTATTCTTTTTCTTTTTCTTCAGTGCCTTTCGCTTTCTCACAAACCTTACAACAGTGGTGATTTCAGTTAAAGTATTAAGATGAAAATATATAACCATATTGACCAAGGTCTGTCTACTTAATCTCAAACCCTACACAAAAAAGTGTTAGATAACATTAGGGTGTGACTCTTCTGACGATTCCTTACGACCATCGGTCCGATTGGTATGTACGGCTATTCTGGTCAATTTATCCCCCGGTTTTTCCACCCTTGTGTTGCCCCTTCTTTTCTCCCCCCCTTCTGCTGCTTCACAGGGTGGAATAGGAGGACAAATATGGTTCTACATGATCTTATATGTTTATGAAAAGGAAAGAAACACGTTCTGAGTGATTGGAGTAAGATATAGACTGCATCCATGTGGGTACATCATGGGTGACATGAGTCTAGGACAAACTTTAAATCTGCAACTTGAGATCCCTTGTAACTGGTTTCTCAATGAAACACACTGAGAAATAGAGAGCAAAATGTCTATGGTAATGAATTCTGCATTGAGGTTGAATGAGTTTCTTTTTGTATTGGTTTCTGTATTATCTCTTATAGTGTGTCCTTTTGCATGTGTTTTTAAAATATAATGTCAAATGTTTATTTCTGGTAACAGTGACTATGAGTAAGACCTGTTTATAAAATGTAAAACTCATGAGGGTTTTTTAATCTATTTTGGTTTTAGCCCTGAAGAAACTCCCTGGTAGGGAGTGAAAAGCGTTGGCTGACTTTTTTGCTAATTGCACTGTGACTGCTTTTAAAAGAATGAATAATATTAAATAAAGGACTCTTTCACATACTAAATTCGACATCTTTCTTGGACTTCTTTTCTGTGCGCCCCCAAATAAGCTAACAAACTACCCGTGATATGAAAAACACAGCGACGCCAATTAGCAGCTAACGTCGAGGGTGGCTACACAGACATTTACAAACTTTTGGAACTGGGTTCAAGGTGCTGCATCGTAGGGTCCGCTGCTACATTTTTTTGCTTAAAAGATAAAAGTATTTAGAAGGGAAACCTCTAGGGTAATTACCTCCCTTTTCTGTTGCAGTAATAGCTGCCAAGATGTCATCATCAATCTTACCTTTGAAACGTGTAACTGCTGCTACTACATATGTTGCAACTGCTGTCTTGGCTGCTTCATCAGCAAGACAGTTACCAACAGCGTGTACCCCCATGCATTGGTGACCAAGAGTATGAATTACAAACACAAGTGGCAGCCGTTCTTTAAGCTCGGCCACTGGAACCCATAGCATTTTGTGTTTAATCGTGCTACCTTTGGAATCACAATAGTCATTCTGTGTCCAAAAGAATAAATTGTCATTGTAAGACTGAACACAGTATTAAGAGTCACTTACAATAAGAGTAGTCACACTATGGTCAGCGTACTCCAGTGCAAGCACCAGAGCACGGAGCACTGCCAAATGAGCGGTACAGTCCCCTAATGTTTGTGTATGAACGACATCGGACTTGAACACTCCATTCACCATAGTGCCAACCACTATTGCGCAGGCTGCTGAATACACATGCTTTGACCCCGTCGCGGGTTGCGCCGATCCGTCTGTGTAAATGATACAATGGAAATCCTCCAGCGGGCGCATGGTCAGAGGAGCCGGATGAACGAATTCATGCTGCAAGTACTCCTGAGTTTGCAAAGAGGAATCAAAGATGAACGTGACAGCAGGAGATGTCAAGGACGTGGCCCATTGTATCCACTGAGGATGCAAAGCTTTTGAATGTGGTACACTGGCTTTCATCACTGCCTCTAAGGCAGGATATGGTGTAACAACCAACATGCGTTTCCCCTGCGACGGTGCTCGTTCTTTAAGAATCGCCATCTGCACTGCAGTCAAAAAAATTTCCACAGAGGAAAATTGCATTTCAGCCGAAGTGTACAAGTGTGACTTGTAAGTTATAGGGCCTGTGTCACCCTCATTAAAAGTCAGGTACGTGGAACCCACCGCCCCGGGTACAATTCTTAATACCAGGCTGGTGTGGTTATCACGAGTCAGTAAGTATTTAGATTCAAGAAGATCAGCCTGCAAAGATTGCAAGATGGCTGAATGTTCAGGCAGCCGGCAAGATTTGGTAAAAATAGATTGTACCAAGGCGTAAAGAGGCTTGATACGCTGGGCATAATCGGTAATGAAAGTACGCCCAAAGTTAAAAAACACAGTAAAGATTGTAGTTTTTTCAGAGTTGTCGGGAAGTGAGGTGCTAAACCTCGACCTTCATTGTTGAGCTCATATCCCAGGAACAACAATGTGTACTCTGCAATGTGTGATTTTGCAAAGTTAAATGTGTAATCAAAATCCGCAAACATACAAATGATGCGGTCAACACAACACGGATGCAGCCATAATTTGTCATCTGTGAGATAAATATCATCAACATACGAACATGCGGGCGGCAAAGACGCCTGGACTGTTTTTATAGCCCATAGCTAATCTTCGGAACTGTTTTTGTTTACTGCCACAGGTAAAAGCTGTCCATTGACTACTAATAGGGGACAGGTTATGGCTAAAAAAAACATTGGATATATCAAGTGTGGTCTTAAACTGTTTACGCACGAGACTATCCACAAGGGCTGAACTGTGAGTATTCAGTACCGCGCAGGTCCGACAATGAGAGTTTAAGTGCCGGTAATCCAATACCAAACGGTACAAGCCATCAGGCTCGGTCACAGTAAAAAGAGGATTATTCATTGGAGGCACACACGTTTCAATCACACCTTGATATTCCAATTGTTCAAGGATTTCCGCCACGGGAGCTTTCGCTTGACGCCGCATGGGATATTGGGGTTGAGGCTGTGGCATAGACCGCAATGGTATCTCATGTCTGAGGGAAAATTTGTCCCATCCACATTGAGTACGGTACAACGCTGCTGCAAGCACCTTAGCCCACTCT
Source organism: Lissotriton vulgaris (assembly GCF_964263255.1). Lineage (NCBI taxonomy): Eukaryota > Metazoa > Chordata > Amphibia > Caudata > Salamandridae > Lissotriton > Lissotriton vulgaris. The sequence continues at coordinate 1,601,787,441 of NC_141693.1, read as the reverse complement.
TCTGCAAAATGCAGGGCCTGCTCTTCCGGCACAGTGTGTGCAAAACTAGGGAAGATCACCTCCTCCCCTCTCAGAGCGGCCAGAATGAAAGGTGGCGGCCAGTCGGCCTCCGCCAACAAAATGTCATAGGTAGTAGCTAGATTCTCCCAAAATACCCCTTTTATAATACGTTGTATGTCTCCTTCCATTAAAAGCACAATTTCATAGAGTCTTTCAGGGGGAGCCACTCTAGTGTCAGCTGTCTCCACAGTAACAAACGTGTCAGTTGTTGTCATCTTCAGAAATGGACGCAATGCTTCCCGCACTACTGTAATTTCTGCTGCGCTATCTAACAGCGTCAGCACCCATGTCAGGTTCTGAAGCTGTGTTCTCACTATCCGTGCATATCTCGCTGTTAAAGCAGCAACTTTCTTCTTCTGAAACTGGGGTCGATGACGCTGAAAGTCGTCTTGCTTGCCTTTTGTAGGAAGGTGGATACCTGACTATGGTTACCCCAGATTTTTTGCCTAGTGTTTAGCTGGTTTTCGACTTAGTTTGCCTGGGACCCTGCTAATCAGGGCCCCAGGCTGTCTGCTCTCTCTGTAAAATGGACTCCATGTACCCTAGGTACATCTCCAAGTGGGCATTGGGTCACCTTATCAGCCCCTGTACAGTGTACTATAGGTACCCAGGGCATAGGTGTATCCAAGGCCTACCAGGGGCTGCAGCATATCTTTTGCCACCCCTGGCTGGCTATCCAAACTGACACAACTGGCTGATCACTCAGCTGGGGCAAGGTCGTGTAATCACCCCTTGCTTAGATATAGTATACCTATATCTAAACCTATATCTGGACATATATATACCTATAAGTCACTCCTATGGCAGGCGTTACCAATCCTGGAGGCAGAGTGCTTGGTTTTATGTGAGATGGTGCTCTAGCATGAGCTGAGCCTGTCTGCAGCTGTCGGGACCAACTCCCTTAGCTGTTCCGGGATATTGCCATACCATATACTCTTAAGTGCATTATAATCCTCGCGGTTACTTGATAACTTTGGTTTGGCTTTATCAAAACATGTCGTGTAAGGTGTCATACGCTTTGGAATACTACCCCCTCGCCAGTCCTGGCGACGGGGGTAGTATTCCACCCTTCTAGAGGGAGAAGGCATGTTACTTTGCTTAAACGCGGTTAAATCTAACCAAAGCCCTAGCATCACAAAATGGATGCTTCTGCCACAGACACAAGTCTGGCCTCCTGCTGCTGACCGAAACTCTGGCAGGGCAGGCCTGGACAATTGGTATCCTGTCACAGGGAGGTGTTACACCACCCCAGACAGGAAATAGTGGAATGTAGCAGGGAGGGTTGAATGAAACTAGACACTGCCTGGGAGCACAAGGCTTCCCATGCATAGTCCAGGTCAAACCGGTGCTGGGACACTCCAGTCCCAGCTCTGGCGCAAAACTGGACAAAGGGAAAGGGGTGTAACCACCCCCTTCCTGGGTTCCACCCATAGGAGGGACCTCGCAGGTAATCCAGCCCTTGATTTGGAATAAAGGTAGGAGGTGTGCCCAGGAGCATTAGATTATCCTGAATGAAACTTTGATACAGAACTCTGGACCCTTCGACATCCCACTCGATGTGGAACACTGAAGAATCTCTCTTGTGGTCAAGGAGTGACCACCCTGTGCAAACAGGCACCATCCAGCGCCCAACGGTTTGCTTTGTTGTAGTTCCCGCTGGAACTCGAGCGACAGAGATCGACAAGATCCAGCTTCCCTGACTTCTAACAGCCGATCCACAGTCCCAGTGAATCTGAGACCCGTGGAGGGGACGTGAAGTGTGGAGCCGGCCATCTTGGAAAGACTGCGAAGTGCTGACCGTGCAGCTCCTGAAGCACCCTCGAAGCTGTGCATTGGGGTTTGAGAAGCCCCAGCCCGAGCAGCTTGTGCACCGAAGATCTCCCCTCCACACTCATCGAGTGATGCGTGGGGCCCTTTTGCATTTTCCTGCTCGACGCGTTGGTCCGGTCGCTTGCCTGTTGGGTAGTGGCCAAAGAACCGACGAACCTTTAAATTTACACTGCTAGTCTGGTTGCCCCAGACTGGCCCTCGCTCCCCTGAAAAGGAGCCACGGCTCTGACCTTGCTGATCCGAGTAAGAAGCGATCTTCCAATCCTGCGTGGGTTGCATTTGCCAAGGCCTGTTAACTCCAATCTGGAAGCCGACACCGCCGACAGCGAGAGCCTTTGTGGGACAGCTCGTGCTCCACTCCTGGTCATCGTCAATGCCCCAGAGTCCACGTGGCAGTGGAGACAAGCTTCACAACAACCACCTGATTGCGCCCAACATCGCCTGGTTCCTTCCTGGTTCCATCCTGGTCACTGGCTAGTGACCCAGACTCTGTCCCCTCTGCTTTCAGGTACTCTACATCTTCGATCCACCCTTGGATCCAACCGGACTCTTCTCTCCTGGCCGCCTGCAGCCTCTTCATCTCCAGGCTCCATAGATCTCCACGAAGAAACCCGACACACTTTGGCACCTATACACCCGCTTCCTGTGGGTGAGGTAACAAACTAACACCGGTGCTCCTGTAGTGGTTTACACCTCTAGTGTCCTAGTTTAAAGTGGGGTAATTCCAAAACAGTAACTCTTTAACTTTTACGCGCCATTGACTTTGCATTGGTGCATGCGTGTGCTTTAGGCACTGCACCCGTGTCCCGCGGGCCTCTCCCGACGTCATCACTGTTAGTCCCGAGTAGTCCCAACGATTCACAACGCCCTAGGCTTTACCATTGTTCGAGAGGTGGTACTTATACCACTATTTTAGTATATGGTTTGAGTGGCCACCGGGCCTATCCAAAATTGTGCAACTTTTGAATGTTTAACTGTGCTTTTGTTTAAATGCTTGTGCCTCTGCACTCATAAAGAGTACAGAGGATTATTCTAGTAATAAATATATTTTTCTAATATATAACTTGTGTGGTGTCCTTTCATTTGATATTATAGGATTGCATATGGTAAAACAGCTGGCTTCACATGCCCTCTTGAGTTTAGCCTAAGACTGCTTAGTCCATGCTACCCCTAGGATAGCTTGTCTATAAGGTTGACTTTACAACCACCACCATAAGGGATTGTTTGGACTGATACAGGGTGCCCACTTAATTGTGGACATCATACATCAGGCCAACTTCTCACACCTTTACTGCCAGTCTTGCGGGGCTGCTCATGGCTTTGTTGGGTACCCCGATTTTTGCCGCTGTCTCCTCCACCGGTTGATGAGACCGATGTATCCTGCAGAGAGTGGGGAGAACGTTGATCAGGAACCTGAAAATGATCAGGTGATGTACTATTAGCGCTGACGCGCAAATCATATGTGCGCTCAGTAGACACAGGTATTGGCGAAGAAGGGCGTGACCCCTGTTTCTGTTGCTGTTTTTTTTTTTCCAATTCTGCTTTGGAAAATTGGGGCGTCCATCTTAATCAGAATTTGCCACCTTTATTTGCTTTTGTGCTGGTGTCTTGGCAAAATGCTTAACACACAAACTATTGCATCCAATGGTCTTGTAAGGCTCCGCAATAATTTTCGGTAACTGTCTGGGTTTATCGGCATCAGGAACATCGCGTAAAGCATTAGACACCTGGAGTTCACCACATCTCCCTTAAAATTAGCAGGGACGAGATCGGAAACATCCTCAAACACTCCAACGAGTCTCATTCCCAATTCAACAGCCGCCTTCGCACCGTGTTCATCCTGTACACGCTTAATGACTGAGGGCAGGACAGCCATGGACGGTGTGCTGAAGCACTTAGTATAGACTGTCGCAAATATCTTACCCCAGGTTTCACAACCAGGTACCTTCGGTATTAAGTCTTTCTGCAAACTTATCGTCAGAATCCTGTGTTTCTCAACAGGAGTCGAATTAGGAAATACAGCTTCCAGCTGGTTAAATTACTCAACAAGCCAGAAAGGCATATCATCCTTATCCTTGGCCCGCTTGCCCATAACCAAATTAACCATGATGGGATTAATTTTTATCCCGGCCTGTCCGGCTTGTTGCGCCGCAGCACCCGGTGGCCCCACCTGGACGTTGTGGGAGACATATTGCAATAGAGCCCGATGCACCCCAATGAGGGAGGCATAGAGCACACGCAATTCATCAACAGTGACTTGCAGGTAACGTGGATGCGGCGTGTAAACGGCCAAAACCGGACATATGGCCCCGGGAATAGACAAAGGGCCCAACCGAACCACCGTTACCGATTGGGGAAGGGCGCCATTAAACCAAACTCGATGGTTCCAAGCCAAAATAGGAATCTCCAGTGTCCTATATGGGGTGTGGTTTAGAGGCACGGCCGTGGGAGTGTAAACGTGAAACAGACCAGAATCTGCATTGACTGCAGGAAAGGTAACCCATGAGTAGAAAAGCTCAAACGGGTATGCCGCTTCGGCACTCACCACAAAATCTACTGCCATGCCATCCACAGTGACGCCATACGTCAGCAAATGATTGCGGACGGCCACCCTACTATGCTGAGGGATCTAGACGTCAGTCATAAGGACACAGTAGAGAAAAGACAATGCAAAAGAATTGTCGCACAAATGGATAGTAATTCAAAGTAAGAACCTTTTTAATTATCAAGCTTGAAAAGATCTATGTAACTATAGGTAGGCTAATCCGTCACCACTGTCAACCGGAAACAATAGTGAGGGCGTCGTGGAAAGTTATAAGCACTACTCAAGAGTCTCAAAATAAGACCACATCGTTAGGTGCACCATGTTGCAGGGATTCTGCTCATACACAGAACTGTGCACAGAGACCCAGAACATCAGTGAATTGTGGTGGGCTAAAAAACTCACCTCAGTACCTAGAACACCTAACCGACTAGCATCAGTGTCACATTAGCTCTTCATCCTATGTTATGTTATGTTATGTTATGTTATTTATTCTTTTGTATAGCGCACGGCTACTCAAAAAGAGTGTCCCGGAACTTTATTGGAAAAGGAAGGCTGCAACAGAATAACATAACACCGATAAAAGAAAGGACGGAATGCAAAACAAGTACATACATAAAAAACAGGCTACTGGATAAACAACCAGGTTTTAAGGCCTTTTCTAAAAGCAAGGAGACTGGTAGCTCCCCGCAGAGCAAGCGGCAGAGAGTTCCACAACTGTGGCGCCAGCAATCCAAAAGAGCGGCCTCCCAGGCGAGCTCTCTTCACACGCGGGACAACCGCCAAAAACAGAGATTCCGACCTCAGAGACCTGGTCGGTTGATAAAAGACCAGTCTCTTTTGAAGGTATTTTGCTCCCACCGCGTGGAGAGCTTTATAGGCCAGCAAAGGCTAGCAAAGTAACCAATAATTAGACAACCCAGAACATGCGACCCATTCGGACGGTAGTCCAGTGTGGGAACACCCTTTCATCTGCAAATTAGTGAGAGGCATTAGATTGGTGAAACGACCAGAACCCAGATACCCTACGCTGTGGGATGTGGATGTGGTGCTTCGCTTTATCAGAAAACTAGCAGCACGGCCCGACGTTGTCGGGGTATGAATTGCTGCCAGCCAGTAGTATATTGTTTTGTAGGATTTTGTTTAGATAGCATTTCTTATCTGTGACAGGCCTGTGAAACGCTCCGATTCAAAGTGCGCGTTCAGTTGTGCGTGAACTCGAGTTTCCCTACTTTATTTTTCCTTGCAATATTATATAGTGCGAACTCGACAACATGGCATGAGCACAATTTACATTACAGAAGAACACATTCATTTGTGGTAGGCACGGGGAGACAAAGCGATTTGCCTGGAATCATAGGATGTTGAGCTGATACCGAGATTCGAACATAGCTCCCCAGCTCTAAAGCTCGCAATTCTAGAACTTGTGGCGGGAGGTGTGTCTAAAAGTGTATGTCTGTGCTGGCCATCAATGAGAGAGATCTGTGCATTTTTCAATTGGGTGGTGAAAAAATATGAGTATGTTGCTGGAGATGTGGGCCGCCGTGCCACCAATGTACTTATGGGGGGAGGGTAAACACCCATTATTCCGCAACTTACTTTCCGCATACCATCACTCCGCATACTTTCATTACGAAAGTACCATGACTCCGCAATGCCATTATAACGCATGGCATCACATTTTATATGCTTTTACCACGCATACATTTACAACGAAATTCGTTGTAAATGCATGAATGGTAAAAGCATGTTTTTTTTAATGTTTGGATAAGGTAAGTATGGGTATAGGGGTATATGTTTTGGGGTACTGAGGTATATGTTTTGGGGTGTTTGGGTATTTTAAGGGTTCAGATATAGTTTTGGGTTATGGGGTACAGGGGTAGTTTTAGGGTTTAGGGATAGGTATGGGTTTTGGGGTACAGGGGTATTTTTAGGGTTCAGGGCTAGGTTTGGGTTTTGGGGTATAGGGGTATTTTTAAGGTTCAGGGGTAGGTTTGGGTTTTGCGGCACAGGAGTATTTTAAGGGTTCAGAGCTAGGTTTGGGTTTTGGGGTACAGGGGTATTTTTAGGGTTCAGGGCTAGATTTGGGTTTTGGAGTACAGGGGTATTTTAGGGTTCAGGGGTAGGTTTGGGTTTTGGGGTACAGGGTTATTTTTAGGGTTCAGGGCTAGGTTTGAGTTTTGGGGTACAGGGGTATTTTTAGGGTTCAGGGGTAGGTTTGGGTTTTGGGGTCAGGGGTATTTTAAAGGTTCAGGGCTAGGTTTGGGTTTTGGGGTACAGGGGTATTTTAGGGTTCAGGGGTAGGTTTGGGTTTTGGGGTACAGTGACATTTTTAGGGTTCAGGGCTAGGTTTGGGTTTTGGGGTACAGTGACATTTTTAGGGTTCAGGGCTAGGTTTGGGTTTTGGGGTACAGGGGTATTTTTAGGGTTCAGGGGTAGGTTTGGGTTTTCAGGTACAGGGGTATTTATAGGGTTCAGGGCTAGGTTTGGGTTTTGGGGTACAGGGGTATTTTTAGGGTTTAGTGATAAGTTTGGGTTTTGGGGTACAGGGTATATTTATAGGGTTAAGATGGATTAGTGTTTAAGGGTGTTTGGGTATTTTAAGGAGTAGGGGTGGGTTATGATTATGGGGTGCAGGGGTATTTAAAGGGAGCAGGGTGAGATTAGCACACAATATGAGACATGGCATGAAGGACGGAACGTACCACACGCCCCCAACGTTTGTCACATCCCCAGCACATGCCCACAGCACAACGCAGACACTCCCACAAGGGACTACTTTGCTGGCACGGTTCTTTTACCTTTTAAATCTATATGGTGGGCGTCTGCATAGCCTATGTCCTTCTGCTGCAACAGCCCTTTCCAACGCTGTATTGGGTGTTGTGATTGAAGCTGTGGTTCCTGAGATTACCCGCCTTAAAGGTTTGGGCTCTCTCTTTATTATATTAGTATGGATTGACCAGCGAATGAAGGTCTTTCTCGTAAACAGTTGTCAACTCGGCTTACTCTGTTATTGTGCCTTATTTCCTATAGGCGAGTATCGGTTGTGCGGGCCTTGAATTTGGCAGGTGGAGTATTTACTCCTTCAGGGGTTTCCTTTACAATTTCAAAAAGAACTAACACAAATTCCAAATGTGTAACTTATCCTGCCTTCCCACACCACAGCAAGTTATGTTAGGTGCAATATTTGAAGTGTTACGGGGTTTGAAATCGTGAGTTTAGAAATAATGTATCAGGACAATTGTTAATTTCATTGCAGAAACCTTTCCGCCCAGTTTTTTCAGTCACTTTAGCTTGATGGGTATCATGGTTGTTAAGTCAAGCTGGTATTGATATATCTGTCTTTGGAGCTCATTCTGTGAGGGGAGCTATGGCTCTTCTAAGGCCTTTGTAACTGGTTCTCGATTGGAGGACATCATGACTGTGGTGGATTGGTCTTCTGATTCAACAATTAAAATGTTTTATTATAAACCTATTGTTGATGTAGCATCTCAGGTAATTGTACAACTTTAAACTAGCATATTCAGAAGCCTCTGTTTCCTGATATAGAATAAAAAAGTTCTAGATGACGGATCAAGAATTTTCTATTCTATTAAGGACACAGAGGCGAGGATTATCCATCCCAGAGAGAGTTTATATATATTGAAATGCAATATTCATTATTGATGGGTATAGTAATGTAGTGTGGAAATGTCTAGTTAGACATGAGATATTATGGTCTGTTTTTCTTTTTGGTTAGGGGAACAAAGCGACTTGAAGGAACTTAAAGAAAGGGACGTCTGGATTGACACAAGACGGCAAGTTTCCTGCTGTTGGAATTTCTGTGACAAGGATCGGTTGGAAGACCAGAAGTTATGAAGTTCTAGTTGTGGTTAAATAATGTTCGCAAATAAAGAGGACGGACTTTAGTGCTCTAATGTTATATACCCTATGGAGGGGCACGCTGATTGGTGAAGTGATGTAATGCTAAGCATCATGGATTATGTAGTTTAAAGTTTATTGGCTGCTGTTTTGGCTTCAGTAAAGAAAGAGAAGCATATCCTCCTCTTGTGTCCTTAATAGAAACGAAAATTCTTGACGTGTCAGATAGAATTCTTTTTACTCACCTGCACTCCCATGACACGAGTCGGCAAGCATTGAAGAACTGCAGCCCCCACCCCTGTAGAGGCTTGATGTGGAGGGTGTGCTGATTGTGCGGCCTCCTCCAGTCACCAACAAATCAAGGCGCCCGCCTCAGTCAGGAGTTGCAGTGCTTAGTGTACTCTCTCGTCTTCCTTGCTGACGACGAGGTAACTCTACAGGTTACCACCCACACACTATATGCATTCTCTGCTGATGCTAATACGCAACTTAAGGGCGAATCCTCTAGCGCTAGATCTTAACTGCCACAAAGACCACAAAAAAATTACTAGCTATCTGGGGGCTTTCTCCGTGGCCAGCTACCAACAAAATGGCAGACCCAGAATGTCAGACTATATACCCTTGGGCTACATTCTGTACTGAATATAGCCCACACATGTGGCGTATTTGTAAATGTGGCGTATTTGTATAGCGCGAACAGTGACCCGGAGGCATCCCGGCGCTTGTACTCCTACCACAAGGGAACCCCTCCTGGCTTTTCCTTGTGGGGTGTCCACTCCTGGGCATCCCATGGTGAAACCAGGCATCCCTTGTGTATCAGGGGGCCTTTGTGGAGACTAAGCAAGCTATTGCCCAGAGTTGCAGCGTGGGACCCATGCTTAGAATCGGCACTGAGGCGAGAATATCCGGTCAGAGGAATTTAAGCCCGAAACCCACCGAGGCGGGAATTGAACCCTGGTCCCTGGCCGGCATTCTGCATCAAGGTCTGCCACTCTAAGCATTGAGCCACACTTCTCCACTCAACTAGCCCAGTCAACTAGACTATGCCTGCCTTTTCCCAATACCCCCAGGGGACAGACCTCCCTCCACTCTGCTGTCCTTAAAGCCCTATTTTCCCTTGTCTCATTTTCAAGGACAAGCTTTTTTACAGATAATAGTCATTTTGGCATTGACCCATATGACTCTCACGGGCAGTGAATGACAAAATAGTGATTTCTCTCTTTTGAGAAAAAGAAATCCCTGTCAACTGCTGATATACACCAAAGAAGGCGATTGTGTGTGTAACCTGACCTTTACACAAGAGGGGGAAAATTAACAAATGTGGAAGCACAAAAATACAGCCACCATCGTGGGTGCTGATTGCTTTCACTTTTATGCTGTTGAGACAGATGCATCTACAACCACCATGGTGCAGACCATTTCACACAAGAGATAGAGGAACATCACTAACTTTGGGGTGAACCAGGCAGTAGGTCACTACAATGATCTGAATGCTCTTCCTCCACACAACCTCACTGATGCTGAGAGGGTGGCCATATTGCAACAGAATGAGTGCTTTGGGGCTGCATCTATGCAATGCACAGCACATCAAAAACAAATGGTAGGAGAGAAGAAGGTGGATGAAGAACAGGCGTGCCCAGGACAAAGGTGACAAATAAATCCTGGTTAAAACCAGTTCCCACTACACGTTGCCCAAACTTTCCTCAGATGAGCCAGGAAAGATCAACATGCCTCTACCTTTCAACAAGCTCGCAGAACTCAGATACTCTTAATTCACTGCCCTCGCTTTGCACCTTATTTAATCCCATGTCCTCCCTAACTAACATTCCTATTTAGCCAGAAACATTGGCATACTGTTTAACTCCAGCAAGCAACTGAATCTTTCATCTCCAGAGTGGCTACAGTAGCAATATAACAAGAGCTGAATGTGTGGAGATTGGCCTCTTCTCTCACACAACAATGGAGTTAATAACTTATCTAGTTATGAACACAATGACATACTTAATGCTCTCCTCATTAGTGGATCCCATTGTGCTTTTTCGCCCCCCAAAAAAGAGCACTATTCACTGCTGATTTGCTCTTCAATGCACCACAGAGAGCCTTTCTTTGACAGACCTTTCCATTATACAATGCTACAACACTACCATCAGAAATCTGTTGAAAGCAAATGCCTCTTTTTGAACTGATGCTGCTGGTTTTTCAAATCTGAAAGTACACTAAGGCCTACTAACCAGACCTCCGTTCCAGTGATCTGTCCCTTATACATGTATGTTTGATTGGTCTTTATCCATATGTAATAAGCTAACGTACTTATAAGTCCCTAGTGTATGGTAACAGGGGAACCTTGTTAAAGTGTACCCCTCAGAAACTGCAGCACTTATTGTGCTACCCTGAAAGTGACAAGGAAAGATGTGTCTCCCAGACTGTCACTGCAGCCTGAAAGAGCAGTTTAAACTGCTAACTCGACTCGCCATTTACAGAAATGGCAAATCCCAAGCCGACCTTTTTTGATTTATGTATGTCATCCCTACAGCAGGACTATCAAGTCATAAGGCAGGGTTCTGCATATTAAAAAGTGTGTTTAAATGTTCTAATAGTAAACACACTTGTTGTTTTTTACTATTAGAGAGGCAAGTTGCCCCATAAGCGAGTACCGGGTTACACTTGAACAAATCAGCTGTGCTAGCATCTGCATGGGAATACTAAAGTTGGTACTTTAAGGTATCAATTGACTCTTTACATTAAACCTGACTTGATGCCCAAGATGCCTTCAATGTAAAGTTTGCTACATGCAACTTTTAGAAAGTTTCCACACTGTTGCCCAAGTTTCCTGGTAGCCATTTGCAGATGCTGGCCATTAAATAGCCGTATTCCCTTCTGGGAGGATATGTAAATGACTCCAAGGACAGGTAAGAATAGAGACCTGTCTCTGGAGGAGGTATTACCTCCACCCGACAGGAAGCCACATATGCTGTTAGCCCAAAAAGGCAAGCTTCAAAGAGGAAGCCACCTTTAAAGGGCAAATGGTGAACACCCACAAGAGGGGCTGCTCTTTCGTGTGGGTAGATAGATTGGCACCAGGGACAGAGAAGAGGAAACACCAGCCAAACCAGTTTTTCCATGGGCGTTTAACCTCCCCAGTTAGCCACACATCTAGGGCAGGCTACAAAGTTACACACACCAAGAGAAGGGTCCTGACATATTGGGAATGGACATAATAGAGTGTTCTATGATATCTAGATGTCACACTTCAGAAGAAGTTGTCATCAGGCAGGCTCATGACCAAGACCTCATCAAAGAGCAAATGTTGGGCATATTAGTGGCACCCCTGGCCCCCATAACTCATATCGTGCCTGGACTGGAGAAGAGGACAGAAGAAGGACTGAATGGCAGACCGAGGACCTGACATACAGAGGCTGCACTGAAGTTGGACTGCACTTGCTGCTCCTTGGGCTAACAAATACAGGCAGTTGGTGTCATGCTTTTTGGAAAGGTTGTCCACTGAGCCCAGGCAGAAGCAGACACTCCTGTAGTCTGTTGTCTGATTTCCTGTTCACAGCACAGAGTAGCAAAACCTGAGAAAACATGTCTGGGAGAGTTGTTAGCCCAGATTACCGGATTGTTGCCCTTCTGGCAGTGCAGCCTGGTAGCCAAGTCCTGAAACACAAAGAAAAATCGGTTGGACCAAAATTAGGTGCATTGTGTCCAGTTTTGTCAGGCCATGTTGGGAGTCAGAAGACATGTTTTTATTGAGCAGAAGTTGTACGCAGTTGTTGTGCTTCCACAAAAAAAGTGCTTAGCCTCCACACAGATGTGATAATTTTATTTATTTATCCAGCTTCCTGAACTTGAACTTTCTCGGGAACACACATGACATTATAAAACTATTATAGTGTCTAAGATAACTATTTAATTGAAAATTTTATACAGTGCGAACAAGATCCTTGCGGGTATCAGAGCGCTTTACAAGGTAAGTGTCTTATTTACCTAGTACAACTAAATGACATAGGGTTCAATGCAAGTGGATACAATTCGTATCGAGGCTACATAGCTAGAAGGTACATAACAAAACGTTCCCATTATATCCAGCATAATCTAGAAATAATAGCTAAGATATCTGGATGGCCGGTAGGCATTATAAGGTTCCATATCAGAGATACGTTGGGTCGCCTAACATCAATAATTCATGCTCAAGTGCATTTAGTCATGAGATGTGATTTCACTTCTTTTTTGAAGGATGCAGTAGAGGGGTTAAGTCTGGTTTCTGGGGATAGAGCATTCAAGGTTCTGGGCGCTATCCCTGAAAAGGTTTGGTTATATGTTTTCTTCTTGTTGAATCTTTGAGGTTTCAGTATCAGGTTTTTAGCACTTCTTGAAGATCTGACCCCACAGAAGGGCACCAGTTTCTGTGCCAGATAGCTGGGTGTGTTGTGATGAATGGCTTTATGTGTCATATATGCTATTTTCAAATGAATTCTAGCTTCAAAAGGTGGCCAATTAAGGGATTTTAGGTGAGGGGCTATGTGGGAGCTTCACAAGGGCGCCAGTGATGAGTCTCTCTGCAGCATTGATTGATGCTCTTAGAGGGCCGTTGCAGCTTTGGCCAGGCCGGAGAGAGAGACACTCCCGTAATCCACTCTTGGGATGACTAGAGCGTGTACTGCCAGTTTGAAGTCCTTCTCCGGCAGGAAAGGTTTCAGATTTCTTAACGTATTTATCTGAAAGTTTGCTCCTTTTATTGCTTTGCTGATGTGTTTTTGCATATTGAGGTTCCTGTCAAGTGTTATTCCCAGTGATTTCGCTGAGTCCACGATGATAGGTTGGCAGTTGAGTGCAGTAATGTTTTTGATCCAGTCTGGCATTATGGATACTTGGGCGAGAGGAGCGATTAGGAGGAACTCAGTTTTTAGAGGATTCAATTTTAGATGGTTTTCTGCCAGCCAAGTTTGAGTTTTTCCAAGAGTTGTGTTGAGCGATTTTCTTCGAGGGTATGGATCTTAAGTTATAGTTGTGTGTCATCAGTGTACATGTGATATTGCACGTTAGAAGCATCAAGAATTTCAGTAAGTGGTTCCATGAAAAGATTGAACAGTGTCGGAGATAGTGAAGACCCTTGTGGGACTCCTAAAGTGACTGGGACGGGATTGGACAGGGAGTGGTTGACCGTGAAACTGTTTTCGAGGAACTAGGTAAACCATTTTAGACCTGATCCTGATAACCCCTAAGTTTCAGAAGATCTATCAATTTGTCGTGTTTGATGATATTGAATGCTGAGGAAAAGGTCAAGCAAGATGAGTAAGCAGGCTCCATTCTGATCTAGGATTTGTAGAGCATCATCAATTATATGGGTCATGGCTGATTCTGTGCAGTGACCAGTACGGAAACCTGATTGGTATTTGTTCAGTAGGTCAAAATGATCAATATGCCTTATCAGTTGGAGGTGTACACATTTTTCTAAGAGCCTGGCCAGGGTAGGGATGTTGCATATAGGGCAGTAATTGTTCAAGTCCGCAGGATCAGCCGTGGGTTTCTTTAGAATGTGGGATACCTGCCCGGCTTTGAGGGAGTCCGGGATGAAACCTTGTCGTAAAGAGTTATTTATGATCTTGGTCCAGAGAGGTAGCAGCAGCGGGGTGAAGTCTTTTACGGCATTTGCTGGGAGAGGGTCGGTGAAGTGATTGGCAGGTTTCAGGGCAGTAAGCATTTTGCGAATAGATTCTTCATTGTAGGTATTAAAGGATGACCAAGAGGCATTATTTTTTAGGACGAACTTTGATGAGATTTTATGTGGTGCAATTGGAAGGGAAGGTGATAGGTTTGTATGTGAGACAGAGTGTGCCATTAGATCGTTGAGAAGGTCCTTCTTAATGTTGGCAGTCTTTTGAGTAAAGAAGGAAGCAAAATCTTCACAGTTGGGTCGTGAGTGTAAATTATCTTGGGAGGCGGAGAGGTGCATCCTTAGATTGAGTTCTGATTAACTCAAAAAGTTTTTGGGGACAGTTTTTTACCTGGTCTAATTGGTGGCTAAAGAAGTCTGCTTTTGTGCGCTTAATCTTTCTGTAGTATGTGTTTCTCTTCTTTCTTAGTGTCTTGAGGTGATTGGCGGATGGGGCTGATCTCCATGCGTGTTCAGCTGTTCTTAGGGATCATATGTCTGCGTTGAGTATTCCATTGTACCAAGGCATAGAATCTTTTGTGGAGACTCTCTTTAGTTGAAGAGGAGCTGCCTCATTTAGTATCAAGTTCATGGACTTGAAGTAGTGATTGGTGAGATCATGAACTTCGGATATCCCTTCAGGGGGAAGAAGTAGGTTATGGCTGGAAGTTGTGATTAGGTTAGGGTCAATGTTTTTAAAATCCCTCTTCCATGCTTTATGTCTTGTGGGTTAGACCGAGTTAAGTTTCACTGACGAAGAAGGTGATAATATGAGGATCGGACCAGTCACAAGGATGGATCGTGTCTAACTGGATGGAGTCAACTTTAGAAATGACTAAATCCAGGATTGATCCTTTATCATGTGTAGAACTGTTGCAAATTTGGGTGAGGTCGAGGTCAGAGAGGAAGTTTTTGAGACTATTGACCACTACATCATTGGGGTCATTCCAGTGGAGATTGAGATCTCCAAGAAATATTTGGGTATTTTGATATCCGGTATTAGAGGAGACAATATCCATGAAATGTTTGGTAAAGGTGAGTGTAGGATGTCCGAGTCTCCGAAACAAGAAAGGGGTTGTTTCTAGACTTTTAACCAGTTCCTTTTATTTTCAGGACTTTTTAGTCTTTCACTGTATGGGGAGTTACTTTAAATTTTTTTCAGAAAAAAAAGATATAAAAAAAAAAAAAGATGAAGAAGGTTGACTTCAAGGTGGGCCGTCTACTTCTTAGTCTTGGCCCTAGAGCTTGTCTTGCTGCTTTTCGGACTTCTTCCCCGTCAGGCTCCACAGAAGGGTAGAGAGTAAAAGAAAGGGACCGGGATTAATTACACCTGTCCTTCGTTTGTTTACTTGTGTGTAGGCTGTCCGGAATTCAGTTTAAACCGAGTCTGCTCGAGAATACACTACCGGCGTGAAAATCAGCTGACCTGGTTTAAACCGAGTGTCACTGATTTTTTACATATTTGTTATAGCATATTTGTTACACCGCTTGGCCACTTGAGGGAGCCAAAGGAGTACAAAAAGAGCTATACTGGCACTTGCAATGCGAAAGCTAACACCAGGAAACAATGAGTCACCCCCATTAAATCTGCGAGGGAGCTGTTTTACAGGCTAGGTGGCGGGGCCTCGTTCAGTGGTGCATTAATTGACTAGCCTTTGCGGTCCGATCACTATGGAAAAAAATGTGCGTGATTGGCCGATAAGAAAGCTTGTTGAGTGGATGAGCCTCCTGCATAGGTCTTGGTGCGGACACAGCAAATCCAAAAGCAGAGGAGGACTGGCCAAAAGAAATCTTGAGTTGTTGAGGCAAGTCACTGCCTCAAAAAGCATAATAGAATTGGGGCCAAGTCAGTAACGTCAGTTACTAGCTGACAAATCATGCCGATTTTCTAGCACAGGTGCATGAAAAATTCCTAGCAATTAGGCTCAAAATATAACACATTTCCCATCGTGACGGACAGGGTCTACTCTGCCTCTCATCATTCTGTGGTCGATATAATTTGTATTATTTAGGTGAGCTTCCTTTAAGTACGACTAGCATTATTTACAAGTAAGGAGGTTGGGGGCTGCGATTTTTATCAATAATAAAATTAACATAATTAATCATTGCAATTTACCCACCTGATGGGATGGCGCAGTAAGGAGGCCGTGTGGGACGCTAACATGCTGCCAGGCAGACGCGCAGCGCCCATGGAGCTCAAAGGATTGCAGTGTAAACCCCCCTACCCCTACCCAGCCCCTCCCATCTTCTGTCGTGTGTGTCAGCCCGGGCTACACAGCTTCTCACAGCCGCACCCGAGCACTTCACAGGTCTTTAAAAAGACCATTTACGTACTGCCTCACCTCCCTTCTTCCTCTGCTGAATTGCATTGCCTGTGACATCGCCTGCAACTCGAGAGCGCTTCAACGCTTACATAGCGCTTGGTATCGTTTTTCTTATAATTATATTATAGCCCAGTTGCGCTGCATTGCGGTGATTTAAATTAAGCCTGTATCGTTTTATTATAATTATAGCGGAGCCCAGTTGCGCTGCATTGCTGTAATTTCATTTAAGCCTCATTATTGTTTCCTGATATTGTGCCCCAGTTTCGCTTTCTCTACTACCATTTTGATTCTGTCTTCACTCTTGGCCCATGTCTCCTCCCCGCTCCCGCCTCCCAGCTGCCCCTCCCACCCACTGGTAGAGTAAGCGCGCTCCTACCAACACAAGGCTGTGACCAGCTGGACTTGCTCCGTCGCTCCCCCACGCTCCTCTGCCTCACCTCCCTTCTTCCTCTGCTGAATTGCATTGCCTGTGACATCGCCTGCAACTCGAGAGCGCTTCAACGCTTACATAGCGCTTGGTATCATTTTTCTTATAATTATATTATAGCCCAGTTGCGCTGCATTGCGGTGATTTAAATTAAGCCTGTATCGTTTTATTATAATTATAGCAGAGCCCAGTTGCACCGCCTCCCAGCTGCCCCTCCCACGCTCCGCCACCCCCACTATCCACTTATGTCAGATGCACCTACGCGCAGCGTTCATGCGCAGCGGACACGCCCCTTGCGCGCCGAAGGTGCGCCAAAGGTAAGCCCGTCTGCGCCCGTCCGCGCCTGGACCGCGCCCAACGCCAGACCCCGTGGCCCCCACAAACCGCACTCCTCCCGCATAACGTTTGACGCTGCCACCCTCCTAGCCCTTAACCCCGGACGCACACCTCAATGCTACGAAGCTGCCCCGGGACGTACCCACGGTCTCTTCGCCTTCCACTCCTGCAAATTTACCAGCATCAAGACCCATACCACATCCACTAACCCCAAACACAGCCCCGACTCTAACCACCTGAAGTGCATCCTGCTGAACACCCGCTCGGTCCACAGACACGCCACCGAACTCTGGGATCTTCTCGACACTACATCACCGGACGTCGCCTTCCTTACTGAAACATGGATGAACGCATCATCCACACCCGACATCGCCATAGCCATCCCGGACAATTACAAGATCATCCGAAAAGACCGCACCAACCAAACAGGAGGAGGCATCGCCATCGTCCATAAGAACACCATCAAAATCACGGCCAGCTCCGACGATAACCTCACAACCGCCGAACACCTCCATTTCCAGATCCACACCGACCCCAGGACCACACTCAGAGGCACCCTCATCTACAGGCCTCCAGGAACCCGTAAACAATTCAGCGAAGACATCACTGACTTCATCAGTCCACATGCCCTCGCCTCCGAGAACTACATTCTACTAGGAGACATCAACTTCCACCTGGAAAAGAAAAACGACAGCAACACCACCACCCTCCTTGACAACCTGGCCAATCTCGGCCTCAAACAACTTGTTGACACCCCCACCCATGTAGCCGGACACACGCTCGACCCAATCTTCACCTCCAGCAAACACATCTCCTTCGATCGCACCACAGCTCTCCATTGGACGGACCACAGTTGTGTTCACTTCAGCTACAAAACCACCTCAACCCACAACCTCCCACAACCTATTCCCCGAAGAAAATGGAACAAAATCACCACCGACCAACTCCTCTCATCGCTCAACCAAAACCCACCCGCCCTCTCATCGGACCCAAACCAAGCTGCCATCAAATTCAAACAATGGATCACTCACAGCGCTGACGAATTAGCACCCTTGAAAAACCACACAAGACAGCAAAAAGGCCCCCTGGTTCAACGATGACCTTAAGAAATCCAAGAAGCTATGCCGCACTCTCGAGAAAACATGGAGAAAAAACCCAACCACCGACAACATGACCACCTTCAAGGCAGCCACCCGCAAACACCACCAACTGATTTGATCCACCAAGAAATCAGCATTCAAGAACCGACTCGACAACAACGCCCACAACAGCAAGGAACTATTCAACATCGTCAAAGAATTCCCCAACCCCACCGCAGCCTCAAACGACATCACTCCCTCCCAAGACCTCTGCGATTTGTTATCCTCCTTCTTCTACAACAAAATTGCCGACATACATAACAGCTTCGAAAACGGTTCCGACGAACAATCCTCTCCACCCCCCTCAGAACCCAAACCGCCCTCTAACAACCTCAGCTCCTGGAACCCAATCACCACTGAAGACACCATCCACCTAATGAATTCCATCCACTCTGGCTCGCCAACCGACCCATGTCATCACCACATCTTCAACAAAGCAGACTCCATCATTGCACCCCATCTCCGTGATGTCATCAACTGCTCCTTCAACTCTGCTACCTTCCCAGAAAGCTGGAAACACGCCGAAGTCAGCGCCCTCCTGAAGAAGCCCACAGGAGACCCCTCTGAACTTAAAAACTACCGCCCCATATCCCTCCTCCCATTCCCGGCCAAAGTCATCGAGAAAGCCGTCAATAGCCAACTCGCCGCCTTCCTCGAATCCAACAACTCCCTCGATCCCTCACAGTCCGGCTTTCGAGCCAAACACAGCACCGAAACCGCCCTCATCGCAGCAACAGACGACATCCGAACACTACTGGACAACGGAGAAACAGTGGCCCTCATTCTACTCGACCTCTCCGCCGCCTTCGACACTGTCTGCCACAGCACCCTCATACAACGCCTCAGCAACATCGGCATAAAAGGAAAAGCCTTGGACTGGATCATCTCGTTCCTTGCCGGGAGAACTCAGAGAGTCCGACTTCCCCCATTCAAATCAGAGGCCACCGAAGTCATCTGCAGTGTACCACAAGGATCTTCACTCAGTCCCACCCTCTTCAACGTTTACATGAGTCCACTCGCTTCCATCGCGCGTCAACACAACCTTAACATCATCTCCTACGCTGATGACACCCAGCTGATCCTTTCCCTCACCAAAGACCCCAACACCGCCAAAACCAACCTTCATGAAGGCATGAAAGAAGTAGCCGTATGGATGAAAAACAGCTGCCTAAAACTTAACTCCGACAAAACGGAAGTGCTCATCCTAGGATCATCCCCCTCTGCCTGGGACGACTCATGGTGGCCTTCGGATCTGGTTTCAGCACCCATACCCACAGACCACGCGCGTAACCTAGGCTTCATCCTAGACTCCTCCCTCTTGATGACCAGACAAGTCAACGCCGTCTCATCCTCCTGCTTCAACGTACTTCGTATGCTCAAAAAAATCTTCCATTGGATCCCCACCGAGACAAGAAAGACCGTCACCCACGCACTGGTCACGAGTCGACTAGACTACGGAAACACCCTCTACGCCGGAATCACAGCCAAATTACAGAAAAAACTCCAACGCATCCAAAACTCATCGGCGAGACTCATTTTGGACATCCCTCGCCAAGATCACATTACCAGACACCTGAAAGACCTCCACTGGCTTCCCGTCAACAAGAGAATAACATTCCGTCTCCTCACCCACGCGCACAAGGCCCTCTACGAACTAGGGCCCAAATGCCTCAACACTCGACTATCCTTCTACACACCCACCCGCCAACTAAGATCCTCCAATCAAGGCCTCGCCGCAGTTCCGCGTATCCAAAGATCCACCATGGGAGGTAGATCCTTCTCCTACTTGGCGGCCAAAACCTGGAACTCACTCCCCACTCACCTCCACCTCACACAGAACCACATCTCCTTCAGAAAAGAACTCAAAACCTGGCTATTCCATAAATTATGAACCCCCTCCCCAAGCGCCTTGAGACCCTCTGGGTGAGTAGTGCGCTATATAAATCCTTGAACTTGAACTTGAACTAGAATTAGGCTCTTGTTGCGCCTCTGCTACCAGGTGGGAATGGTGCAGGGCTAAGTTGAGTGTGCAGGACGTTGGATGCCCGGAGACGAGTGAACTTATTGAAATTGGAAGCCTGGCTTCCACGCACCCCCACAGTCTGACAGCAGGATAGCGGGATTTATGGAATACATATGTATTAAATGAGAGTCACTGAGGGCAGCCGAGGGATGGGACTGCTACAATTACGCTGATAAAGAAATGTTCGCCAAGTCCGGGGGAGAGTTGGACTTCTAGCCCTTACCCCCTAACCTGACTCACAGGCGAGCCTGCTCAAAAATGATTGAGGAGGGAAGAACGTTAAAAGTTAGACTAACGCATTCTTCATGCCACAAATTCATGTCGAACGGCGGCAATTTATTTCCTATGCTCTGTGCTTTTTTTATGCATGAACGCTCATTGATGCAGCTTTCATTTTGCCATAGAATTTAGCTGCAACTCAACCCTAACTTGATCTGTGTTACCCCTGGCCCGGCCCTTACAGGTCTCGTTTCATTAGTGTGTACACATGTTGAAGTTAAGGCTAGCACCTGGAAGCTTTGAGATCTGACCAACCAGGCCACCTGCCTGCCTGGCTGTTGTGGTCTGCTGTCAGTCTTACTGCGGGTACACCCGAGTACTTCACAGGTCTTTAAAAAGACCATTTACTTAACGAGGCTTTAAGTGGAGTGGTGTGGCTCACTGGCTAGAGGCGGCAGACCCGGAAGCAGAGAACAGCCCGGGACCAGGGTTCAATTCCCGACGTGGCAGGGTCGTGGACCAGGGTCAGCGGACTCGATAATTCTCGCCTCAGTGCCTACTCTAACCAGGGATCACACTTGGCAACTCTGGGCATTAGCTTGCCTCATCTCTACAACGGCCCCCCACATTCCCCGGTGATGCCTGGTTTCACCTTGGAGTTACCCAGTAGGGACCATCTCACAGGGATAGCCAGGACGGGTTCCCCAGAGGTCTACAGTGCCATGACGCCTCAGGGCAGCAGTGCGCTTTACAAGACCACATACATTACATTACATCACAATGTTCTTCGAAAACAGCTAGAACTCGAGCACTCAGCCTCTAAAAAACAAAGGTAATTCATTTATTTTTTCTAATTCAAATGTGCGTGCTTTTTTGTTGGGAATACAGTGGCACAGATCTTTTCTAATTAATGAAATCCTTGTTTAAAGCGCTATGTGCCCTGCAGTGTAAATCGTGTTGCATTTAAGGTGCAACAAGCTTCTCAAGTTTGGCAAGTTATATACATTGTTTGTGGAAGGAAAAGTGTAACAGTTCTATAGATTTGTCTGACTATGGTGTGTTTTGTGAAGTATTCTTTGATTTTTTTTATTAGGATGCTCTTTTCCACCTGTTGGTTTGTACATATTTGCCATTGATTACATGGTTGGTTTGCTTCGAAGGTATTTAGAATAATCAATTGCATTCCCTGTGCAATATGCATTGGTTAGCCCGCTCATTTGATTCCCTGAACGGCAAGCCTTCTGTTTTCTCTTGGCAGTTGTTTACTGTTTGCGTAGACCACCCCTTCTGTGTTTTTCCCCCAGTCACGTGACAGCTGAGGTTCCGTGACAATTATAAGTGGTGTTTTCGACTCGTTCGAATATGGACGAGTTTAGTATCTATGAACCGCAAATGACGAGTTTAGTGGGTGTACGCATTTTCGCTATGCTGACCTGAACCGTTCGTCCGTTTCGTGGGTTTCTTCATCTGAACCCACGGGTTCCATTTTAGATACGGCATCCATTTTGTCTCTTGCCCTCAAGTAGCCAGCGAACGGACACTGTCCGCTTCATGACCCTGGGATTCCCAAACTCTTGCGGAAGACACGTGTTCCTTTGAGGGTGTCTTTATGACGAGGGGGATGACACTGCAAAGGCAGATGGCCCCGTCTGAGGCTCATCTTGCTGTGCCGGTCTATTGTTTCAGCCGTGCATTCATTAGGCATGTCTCCTTTGATCCTGCAATCGTGTTTCCGATATCACCCCCCTACACTCTTTCCAATCTGTTGTCTATCTTTGTCTTCCCTTGCACCTGTTTCTGTCTCTTCCTTAACTCGTTTACAGCCAGAATGGAATGTACTAATGGTAAGATGATGTACTTTTACAGTTGGGAACCGGCGATGCTACTGTAATTATGTTCCGGGACCCTGAATACATGAAAGCGACCCTTTTGAAGCTTACTGTGGGAACTGAGTTGTAACCTTTTGTTCGCCATGTTGTGCTATGACAGAAATATGTATAAAAGGAGCGATCCACAGTTGCAATTTGAAGCAGTCTCCTAGAACCTACATGCGTTGTACTTCTTGTGACTTCTGTATTCCCTGCAGTAAATAAACCTCGATCTTTGACGCCGAAGGAAGTGTCCCGTGTCTCTGTCATTTGTACGCCGGAACAGGTAACCCACGAAGGTTTCATTTGTTGTCCCCTGGCACCGCTGGGCCTTAGAATAGCCCAGTCCTTCAGTTGGCGCCCAACGTGGGGCGACATCAGTGGTACCGGACCAAAGCCCGACAATCGTGAGGAACTTCGTGTGAAATCTCTGAGGGAAGGTGCACCCCGCTTCATCGATCCTGTTGTCGAAATAAGTGGCCCGAAGACTTTTCCGTGAAGATCCCCGCCTCCTGATGGCTGCGACGGACTGATGCCCTGACTGTCGACCTGTTTTGGCGCCTGGCGTAGTCCTTGGTATAGCGAGACGATTGACGGGCCTTCCTGGTGACGCCATTGTTCTTTCAGTTAAGTATTTGTGGGTCGCTCCCAGAGTCCTTGGTTGTTGTTGGTTCTTGGTTGTTTTGCATGGTTCCATTGCATTTGTGGTTCTTAGTATTTGGTTCTTAGTTGTTGGGTTTTATTTGACGATTGCAATTGCCAAAAACCGAGGGTTTTGCATTTTTGCGAGGACATCGTAATCCAATAACCCTTGACGTTTGTGAAACTCGGTTAGTGTGCACGATGCCTGGCCGTAGTACTTTGTTTAGCTGCTTTAAAAGTTGTGGTGCGGATTCCCGATTGGAGGACTCATGTCCGATACCTCCAGTTGGAACTCCGGTCTATGAGTTATATAGTCGACATGGAGTGGGTCCTATTACATATAATGATTGCTGGATCCGCTACACAAAAGATGACGGTGTCCTTAGTTGGCCACCTCATGGTAGTTTCGAAACAGCAATTTTGGATAATCTAGAAGCAAAATTGTTCAAAAGGAAAGCTAGGCCGGCCATGTTTGATTCCTTTCGGTTATGGCGTAAAGAGGCCAAGCAGAAGGAAATCAAACAGCTTAAAAGAAATAAGAGGGAAGGTATCGTTACGACGATGAGAAATGCAGAGCAGTTTCAGCGAGACAAAGAAGAGAAGAAAAAGGTAGTTTTCGATAGACTACAACGTATGGCGGTGGATAAGTGTTATCCCGTTTGACCGTCGAGTACTGATAAGAAGGGAGAGGAAGCAGTAGAGGACCCTTTGTTGTCCTACCTACTGAAGTCGCCACCTCCATATGCACAGGATACTACAGCTCCTGTGGTTCCTCCCGTTCCTCAACCTGTCGTTCCGGCAGCTGCTCCTCAGCCTGTCGCTGGTCCCGTTCTTGCGACTCCTCTTGTCCCTATTCCTTTACCTGCTCCTGTTCCTACTGCTCCACTGCCTATACCTTCTCAGTCTGCTGTTCCCGCTACTTCTGCTCTTTTGGCTACTCCTACTGCCCCCACTGCTCCTGTATCTGGTCCTCATGTTGTTGCCCCTTTACTTCTCTCCTCTTCTCCGTCTGTTCGAAGACGTATTCCTCATGTTGTTGCAAATTTCTACTCTCCTTTTGGACCGATTCTTGGGTCCGATGTTTCTGATGTTCCCCAACGAAGAAGTCAACTTCCTGGTGGTAGGGAAAGTGATACGCTAATTAAAATGGCACGTAATTGGATTAGGTATCCTGTTAAAAACACCCCGCGCATAATTTTCGAGACCTTCTCTCAATTCAATGAGCCCACACAGAGATTTGTGTTTGAGGAAATGTGTAAATGTTTACGTGAAGCGATAGAAAATGATGAGGTAAACAATGTACCGTCCGACTTAACTGAACTTCAGCATCAGTTTTCGAGTGGTATGATTGTGGGTAGTAATGTTCGACGTGCTGTAGAACATCTTCTATCTTTTCGTCCTACTGTAATACCTCGAGCATTGTTTAAAGATGAAACTGAGGAGTGGATGGCAACGCCTGTTCAGTATCCCATGAGAGAAGTTCCCCCAGTGTATATGCCAGGTAACCCTGGTGCTGCCCCTCCGGTCCTGCCACACTTCCAGAGAGTTTGGATACACCTCCCATGGAAGCGATCGGAAGTCTTGCAGGTGAAACAATCTTTACCTGACCCCCGCAAAAATCCGGCAGGATATTACAAAGAGTTGTCCCAATTAGTAGATGCTACTATCATGAATCTTGCCGACATTGACATGTTGTTCGGCAACGTAGTACCTCAACCGGTTTGGGCGAAAATTCGTCAAGAAGACCACGCAGCTGAGTTAGGTGGTGATTGGGCTGCACTTACAGCGGCTGATGCATTGCAGGTTGGGGGGGCTAAGCCTGAGCAGTTAATTGCGGCTTTGCCTCAAAGAATTATTACACTAATGAAGACACTTATGCCAGCAATGAAAGTCAATTGGGATAAAGTGTCTGCGTGTAAGCAAAAGAAGGACGAGAGTGTCTCCGATTTCTTTACGAGATTTGAGGAGGCATTCATCGATCACAGCGGTCAGGATATGAGCACCGAGGGAGGTCAGAGGTTGTTCGTAGATAAATTTGTATCGAATTTGTTGCCTGACCTCAGCAACAAATTGAAAAATTCAGAGAGTTCGTGGGCTGTTTCTACCTCTGCCCAGATCTTGGCCACGGCTCAATATTACGAAAATAGGGAGAAGGAGGAAAATGATCGTGCGGATAAGAAAACAAAGGATCTCAAAATGAAAGTTCTGTTACAGCAAGCGTATCCTCCGCGCTCAAATCAAAATGACTCTCAGCAGCGGGATAGACAGCAATCACAATCTGCTAGGTCACAGTCGCGTAATGACTCTTCCATGCAGAGATCTATTCTTGGGTATAATCAATGTGCGTACTGTAGAGGTGAGGGTCATTTGAAGTTTGACTGTCCAGTTTTGCGCGACCGAAATAGTGGTGGTTTGGCCCGAGGAGGTCGTAGTGGTCCTCAACAGGCTTCGCGAGGTAGAGGTCGTGGTGTTTCTCAAAATCAAACTGAGCGTTCTAATAATCCGTCTGATTCCAATAATTGTTTTGATCAGCGTGGTTCTTCGTCAGGTAGATCTGCACAGTATCATGTGGATGATTATTACGTCGAGCATGATATTGATGACGGTAATTACTAGGACAGCCACAGGCAAAGAGAGGGAGTAGTATCAGTTCCGGTTGATCAGAGAGGGCCTTACGTCGCAGTTGCCACATCGGGCGTAGTTGAGTCTTTTCTGTTGGACACTGGTGCAGCGAAAAGTTCCATCATGCATTCGAAACTCCCTGGCGCACCTTTGTCTGGCTTGACGAATGTTTCCGTTGGATTCTCTGGCGCCCCTGTTAGCAATCCGGTTTCTAGCCCTTTGCCCATTACAATTGGGCCTCGTGAGCTGGAAGCTCCCTTGATTTTGACTACTGGTTGTGGTGAAAATCTTTTGGGCCTGGATTTGTTGAAACGGTTATATGCGACTTTGTACTGTTCTCCTGCGGGAGTGGAGCTTACCTTGGGTCAGAGAGTGATCTCTCCCATGTATTTGTCATCTGATAAGCTCCCACCGGAATTGAGTTCTCTTCCTGCATCTTTGTGGGCAACGGGTCCCAATGACGTGGGCCTGCTTAACATCTCTCCCTATGTTGTTCAACTGAAATCGAATGTGCGATTACCACGTATTCCCCAGTATCGTATCTCCCTAGATGGAGAACGAGCGTTGTTAGCGATCATCTATGATTTGATCAAGAAAGATGTTATCGAGGAAACTCGGGGAAACGTGTGTAATAGTCCTGTGTTACCTATCTTGAAACGCACTGATCCATCTAAGCCTCCTGTTTACCGTTTTGTTATTGATTTACGGGAGGTGAACAAAATTGTGATTCCTCAATTTCCTGTGGTGCCTGACATTACGGCCTTACTGACTCTGATTCCAGCCTCCGCTTCTTGGTTGTCAGTGATCTATATAAGAAGAATGCTTTCTTTAGCATTCCGATTGCTGAGGAAAGCAGAGATCTATTCGGTTTCTCCTTAGGAGGTCGCAGCTTTAGGTTCAAACGCGCTCCTCAGGGCTACTGTGAGAGTCCATCGATATACAGGCAAGCCCTGAAGAGTCAACTTGATGCGTTTGTGTTACCGGCTGGTGCGGCCTTGATCCAGTATGTTGATGACTTGCTGGTGGCTGCTGACACAAGAGAGATCTGCGAAACTGCTACGGTATTGCTGTTACAGCATCTTTGTGACTTACATCACAAGGTGTCACCTTCTAAACTACAATATTGTTGTCAAGAAGTAACCTATCTAGGTCACTTATTGTCAAAGGAGGGAAGAAGGTTGACCCCAGAGAGAATTGCAGCGATCGCTCGAATGACTGTGCCAACAACTCAGAGAGATGTGCGTGCCTTTCTAGGTATCACGTCATACTGCAGGCAATGGATTCCAAATTTTTCATTGCTAGCGAAACCATTGGTAGCCCTCACGTGCAAGGATGTTCCTACTCCTTTGCCATGGACTGAAGAGTGTCGGAAAAGTTTTTCTGAATTGCGTGACGCGTTGTGTTCGGCTCCTGTGTTAGGTACTCCTGACTACAGCAAGCCGTTTACACTATACGTTCACGAGAGAGAGGGTTGTGCGTTGAGTGTTTTGACACAGCAATTTGGTGGTAAGCAGCGTCCAAGTGCATATTTTTCCTCGACCTTGGACCCAGTAGCTAGAGCTTTGCCGAGTTGTCTAAGAGCGACAGCGGCGGCTGCGGTGTCCATTCGACAATCTGCAGGATTGGTCATGGATAATATGCTTACGGTGATGGTTCCGCATGCAGTTGACACTCTCTTGAATCGTACAAAAACTCAACACTTGACGAGCGCAAGGTTGTCCGGTTACGAGTTTACGCTTTTGGCGAGTCACATACAAATAAAGCGCTGCAACGTCTTAAATCCGGCGACGTTGTTGCCGACTAATATGGAATCAGACGATGTACCACCACATGATTGTTATTTGCGAACTGAGGAAGAAACGAAGGGTCGTGTTGACCTAAAAAACACTCCATTGGCAGATCCCGATGGTACCTTGTATGTTGATGGTTCGTGTTTTAAGTTGCCGAATGGTGATGTGACGACTGCGTATGCTGTGGTAACGTTGAGTACGGTTGTAGAAACTGCGAGATTGAATCAGAATTCCGCGCAGGCGGCAGAGTTGATTGCGTTGACAAGACCGTGTGTTTTGTCAAAGGGAAAACAAGTGAATGTGTTTACCGATAGCCAATATGCTTTTGGCGTTGCACATAGCTTTGGTCGATTGTGGCGAGAGAGAGGCTTTATGACATCGCATGGCACAAAGATCCAACACAGACAGCTCGTGAACGATCTTTTAGACACACTTACATTGCCTAAGCAGGTGGCGATTATTAAATGCAGCGCGCACCGAAAAGTGACGGATGATGTTGGTCGTGGTAACGCGTTTGCGGATGAGATTGCTAAAGAGACAGCTAGAAATCTTGCATCGAATTTGTTGCCTGACCTCAGCAACAAATTGAAAAATTCAGAGAGTTCGTGGGCTGTTTCTACCTCTGCCCAGATCTTGGCCACGGCTCAATATTACGAAAATAGGGAGAAGGAGGAAAATGATCGTGCGGATAAGAAAACAAAGGATCTCAAAATGAAAGTTCTGTTACAGCAAGCGTATCCTCCGCGCTCAAATCAAAATGACTCTCAGCAGCGGAATAGACAGCAATCACAATCTGCTAGGTCACAGTCGCGTAATGACTCTTCCATGCAGAGATCTATTCTTGGGTATAATCAATGTGCGTACTGTAGAGGTGAGGGTCATTTGAAGTTTGACTGTCCAGTTTTGCGCGACCGAAATAGTGGTGGTTTGGCCCGAGGAGGTCGTAGTGGTCCTCAACAGGCTTCGCGAGGTAGAGGTCGTGGTGTTTCTCAAAATCAAACTGAGCGTTCTAATAATCCGTCTGATTCCAATAATTGTTTTGATCAGCGTGGTTCTTCGTCAGGTAGATCTGCACAGTATCATGTGGATGATTATTACGTCGAGCATGATATTGATGACGGTAATTACTAGGACAGCCACAGGCAAAGAGAGGGAGTAGTATCAGTTCCGGTTGATCAGAGAGGGCCTTACGTCGCAGTTGCCACATCGGGCGTAGTTGAGTCTTTTCTGTTGGACACTGGTGCAGCGAAAAGTTCCATCATGCATTCGAAACTCCCTGGCGCACCTTTGTCTGGCTTGACGAATGTTTCTGTTGGATTCTCTGGCGCCCCTGTTAGCAATCCGGTTTCTAGCCCTTTGCCCATTACAATTGGGCCTCGTGAGCTGGAAGCTCCCTTGATTTTGACTACTGGTTGTGGTGAAAATCTTTTGGGCCTGGATTTGTTGAAACGGTTATATGCGACTTTGTACTGTTCTCCTGCGGGAGTGGAGCTTACCTTGGGTCAGAGAGTGATCTCTCCCATGTATTTGTCATCTGATAAGCTCCCACTGGAATTGAGTTCTCTTCCTGCATCTTTGTGGGCAACGGGTCCCAATGACGTGGGCCTGCTTGACATCTCTCCCTATGTTGTTCAACTGAAATCGAATGTGCGATTACCACGTATTCCCCAGTATCGTATCTCCCTTGATGGAGAACGAGCGTTGTTAGCGATCATCTATGATTTGATCAAGAAAGATGTTATCGAGGAAACTCGGGGAAACGTGTGTAATAGTCCTGTGTTACCTATCTTGAAACGCACTGATCCATCTAAGCCTCCTGTTTACCGTTTTGTTATTGATTTACGGGAGGTGAACAAAATTGTGATTCCTCAATTTCCTGTGGTGCCTGACATTACGGCCTTACTGACTCTGATTCCAGCCTCCGCTTCTTGGTTCTCAGTGATCGATCTGAAGAATGCTTTCTTTAGCATTCCGATTGCTGAGGAAAGCAGAGATCTATTCGGTTTCTCCTTAGGAGGTCGCAGCTTTAGGTTCAAACGCGCTCCTCAGGGCTACTGTGAGAGTCCATCGATATACAGGCAAGCCCTGAAGAGTCAACTTGATGCGTTTGTGTTACCGGCTGGTGCGGCCTTGATCCAGTATGTTGATGACTTGCTGGTGGCTGCTGACACAAGAGAGATCTGCGAAACTGCTACGGTATTGCTGTTACAGCATCTTTGTGACTTACATCACAAGGTGTCACCTTCTAAACTACAATATTGTTGTCAAGAAGTAACCTATCTAGCTCACTTATTGTCAAAGGAGGGAAGAAGGTTGACCCCAGAGAGAATTGCAGCGATCGCTCGAATGACTGTGCCAACAACTCAGAGAGATGTGCGTGCCTTTCTAGGTATCACGTCATACTGCAGGCAATGGATTCCAAATTTTTCATTGCTAGCGAAACCATTGGTAGCCCTCACGTGCAAGGATGTTCCTACTCCTTTGCCATGGACTGAAGAGTGTCGGAAAAGTTTTTCTGAATTGCGTGACGCGTTGTGTTCGGCTCCTGTGTTAGGTACTCCTGACTACAGCAAGCCGTTTACACTATACGTTCACGAGAGAGAGGGTTGTGCGTTGAGTGTTTTGACACAGCAATTTGGTGGTAAGCAGTGTCCAAGTGCATATTTTTACTCGACCTTGGACCCAGTAGCTAGAGCTTTGCCGAGTTGTCTAAGAGCGACAGCGGCGGCTGCGGTGTCCATTCGACAATCTGCAGGATTGGTCATGGATAATATGCTTACGGTGATGGTTCCGCATGCAGTTGACACTCTCTTGAATCGTACAAAAACTCAACACTTGACGAGCGCAAGGTTGTCCGGTTACGAGTTTACGCTTTTGGCGAGTCACATACAAATAAAGCGCTGCAACGTCTTAAATCCGGCGACGTTGTTGCCGACTAATATGGAATCAGACGATGTACCACCACATGATTGTTATTTGCGAACTGAGGAAGAAACGAAGGGTCGTGTTGACCTAAAAAACACTCCATTGGCAGATCCCGATGGTACCTTGTATGTTGATGGTTCGTGTTTTAAGTTGCCGAATGGTGATGTGACGACTGCGTATGCTGTGGTAACGTTGAGTACGGTTGTAGAAACTGCGAGATTGAATCAGAATTCCGCGCAGGCGGCAGAGTTGATTGCGTTGACAAGAGCGTGTGTTTTGTCAAAGGGAAAACAAGTGAATGTGTTTACCGATAGCCAATATGCTTTTGGCGTTGCACATAGCTTTGGTCGATTGTGGCGAGAGAGAGGCTTTATGACATCGCATGGCACAAAGATCCAACACGGACAGCTCGTGAACGATCTTTTAGACACACTTACATTGCCTAAGCAGGTGGCGATTATTAAATGCAGCGCGCACCGAAAAGTGACGGATGATGTTGGTCGTGGTAACGCGTTTGCGGATGAGATTGCTAAAGAGACAGCTAGAAATCTTGCAACCCGAATGTATGTTATGAGTTCAGTGAGGTGGCCTGTAGAGACTGGTATGTGTGAGGACACTGTTGAGAGCGTGAAAGCGATTCAGAATGAGGCCACCGAAACTGAAAAGACTAAGTGGGAAGAAAGCACAGGAAAGTTAGATGCGCATGGATGTTGGATTGATTTGTCGGAAAATCAGAGATGGATGTTGCCGGATGCATATGTGCTAGCCGTTGTGACTATGGCTCATGGCTTGTCACATATTAGCGCGAAAGGTATATGCAAGTTGCTGTCCCCTGTATGGAAGAATGATGGTATCGCTAAGTGTGCTGAGAGAGTGGTTAAGAATTGTATGATATGTATGATGTACAATCCTGGCAAGGGCACTCCTACCTCACCTGGCCATTTTGCTCCTCCTACATGTCCCTTTGAGGTTATCCAACTGGACTTCATCCATATGGAAAGATGCAATAATCTAAAGTACGTTTTAGTTGTGGTTTGCGCATTCTCCAGATGGATCGAAGCCTATCCTCTCAAAGATAATACTGCCCTGTCCACAGCGAAAGTCCTACTGAAGGAATACTTTCCTCGGTATGGAATGCCACGGATTGTATGGTCAGATAACGGAAGTGAGTTTGTGGGGAGTGTGATGCAGAGTGTGTGTAAGGGCCTTGGAATTAGACAAAAATTCCACAGTGCCAACCATCCCCAGTCAGCAGGTTTAGTTGAAGGGTACAATGGCACTCTGAAACTGAAACTTGCTAAGATTCAAGCTACGACTGGTTTAGCATGGCCTGATGCCTTGCCTCTGGCTCTCTTGTCGACCAGGGCGACTGTACACTCTCGAGTAGGGCTTAGCCCATACGAGATTGTGTTCGGCCGTCCTGCGAATGTTTGGGGGGTCCCTAGGCCTGGGTCCTTCGATAGTCTTGAGTACCCAATGTTAATTGATTATCTTTATGATCTGACTGCTAAACTGAGGTTAATTCATCAACAGGTCTTTGAAGCACTGCCGGCACAGACAGAGGGTCCTGGACATCGGCTCCAACCGGGTGACTGGGTTGTCACCCGAAATTTCGCCAGGAAGCGCAATTTGGAGCCGAGATACGTGGGCCCTTTCCAGGTCCTCCTCGCCACGAGAACTGCAGTTCGTTTGGAAGGCCGGAAAAATTGGGTTCATGCCACCCACACAAAGAAGGTGCCTATACCTTTACCAGCAGATTGGTGGGTGAGAACAGGTATCGCCGCAACAGAAACAGAAACTCCGGTGAAATTTGTGCCGTTCAGTGATGCTCAGCCTGTAGGAGACACTTCAGTGCAATCAGATAACTTTGTTGAACCTTCATCATTGGAAAACTCAAGACTTGAACTATTATCTGATCGACAGGACTCTGTTCCGCAACCTGAACAATTATTCGAGGAGCAGACTTGTCCTGGAAGAAGCAGATATTTTCTTCGTTCTCATAACAAAGACTAATAAAATACCTTTTTGTTCTTTTTTTTCCCCTTTTTGAAATTCACGTTACCCCTTATTGTCACTTTGAACATTATGAACACTTGTAGCGTCTATTAATTTTTGAGTTCCTTTCCACATGTGTTCTTCCACAGCTAGGAGATTTTGTATTATATTTGAATGTTTGATTAAAGAACCTCACATCCGGGTTGACCGTAGGGCCGTGCGGGTACTTCCTTCTGTTTAGCAGGTTCCTGACACTAGGTCGGTACTTTTGTCGATTCCTAGGAACTCCTGGGAATTGATAATCGCTACTCAGAACGAAGTGCGTCAAGAACGTTGCGGACGGTTTTTAGAGGATGGAATTCTCAAAGTTGTCGGAAGTGGAGAAGACTCTAGCGCAAAGATCTACACTGCACAGGGTTGTACGCACTAAATGCTTCCTGTTTCAGGTGTTCCTGCTGTTTTTGACTGTTTCCATGTTATTGGTGGGTGGAGTATATTTTGGAATACAATCATTATTGCCTTCTGTTTTACCTACTTCTTCTTCTGAACCAAAATCTACTTCCACTGTTTCTCCACATTCCTTTCACCCTCTACCTCAACACGAACAGGTTAGACGTGCCGAATTCATGAATAACTCCTTTGTCCAGCTTCTTCATCAACATCAGTTGGTGATGAACACTACTAACTGTTGGGTGTGTGGTTTAATGCCACATACCATGGATAGGGGAATTCCCTACCTGGTTCTTCCTTATAGTTCCCAGGGGTCAGCTCGAGCATTCCAAACTATGTTTCGT
Organism: Lissotriton vulgaris; assembly: GCF_964263255.1. Lineage (NCBI taxonomy): Eukaryota > Metazoa > Chordata > Amphibia > Caudata > Salamandridae > Lissotriton > Lissotriton vulgaris. The sequence continues at coordinate 1,601,754,388 of NC_141693.1, read as the reverse complement.
AGCGCACTAGATTCTTACCCCCATCGAGAGCCACGCACTGCAGACCATGGTCCTGGCCCGTACCACAAGCCTTTGTCAAGAGCGATTGCCGATTTAGATAGGGATATCTTTGACGCATCGCTTATTCCAGAGGAAGAGGTGCGAGCATACAGAGACCTGAGTGAGGCTGAGTATAGCATGTCAGTGGGTGATAGACAGCTTAAAAGCTCGTCTCCGATCTGGATCATACCCCATCTCGGTAATTTCTGTTTGAAAGGTCTTGGCCGAAGCCCGCGAGCTCAGCTTGGGAGGAGTGCCTGTACTGAAACGTATGTTTTACCAACAGCCTCTTCCCCTGTTCTTTTGACTGCCAAGGGTACATACTTTGTATGTTATGACCGCGCATATACATGGTTGCCTCGTGACTTCTCAGGCACCTGTTATATTGCGAATCTGTTGCCGTCGACATTTACAGTTGGGTCGGATTATCACAAGACCAGAGTTGTGAGAGGCGTGATTAGCGAAGAAGACACTGCCGGTCAAGAAGCAGGGGACTTCTTTAAGGGTTTTTTGCCGTTTTGGTACCTATGATCAATAGTAGGAACCTGAGACAGTTGACTCGAGTGGTGGAATCAACTGCTAATATCACTGCGAGTGCCCTTGGTAATCTGACAGCAGAGCTTCAGGCGGACAGGCTTATGACGTTACAAAATCGTATGGTTTTAGACGTTGCCCTTGCAGATAGAGGTGGTGTATGTAAGGTGATCCATTCGAGTTGTTGCATTTTCATCCCTGATAACGCTCCAACTGTCTATCAAGCCATCTCGAAGTTGCATAAGATCTCCGAGTCCATACACGTGGACGTAGGTGATTGGACGCTACTAGGATGGTTTTGGGGCCTGATGTCGACGTGGGGTTGGAAGATTCTGATGATCATTGGGGTTGTTGTAGCATTTCTGTTCACGTGTTGTCTTTGTGTACAGTGTGGTCCTGCCTTATGTGGCCTCTGTGCTACGACGCGTATAAGACGGCCATCTGTTACCAAGGAAGCATTGATGGATAGAATGATGTTGCAGCAACATTTGAATGATTTGATGAATATCGAGATCGATTCTGATATCGACTAGTGCTTGCCTACATGAGGGCAAAAGGAGCGTCTGAGGTTCCGTGACAATTATAAGTGGTGTTTTCGACTCGTTCGAATATGGACGAGTTTGGTATCTATGAACCGCAAATGACGAGTTTAGTGGGTGTACGCATTTTCGCTATGCTGACCTGAACCGTTCGTCCGTTTCGTGGGTTTCTTCATCTGAACCCACGGGTTCCATTTTAAAACCGGCATCCATTTTGTCTCTTGCCCTCAAGTAGCCAGCGAACGGACACTGTCCACTTCGTGACCCTGGGATTCCCAAACTCTTGCGGAAGACACGTGTTCCTTTGAGGGTGTCTTTATGACGAGGGGGATGACACTGCAAAGGCAGATGGCCCCGTCTGAGGCTCATCTTGCTGTGCCGGTCTATTGTTTCAGCCGTGCATTCATTAGGCATGTCTCCTTTGATCCTGCAATCGTGTTTCCGATATCACCCCCCTACACTCTTTCCAATCTGTTGTCTATCTTTGTCTTCCCTTGCACCTGTTTCTGTCTCTTCCTTAACTCGTTTACAGCCAGAATGGAATGTACTAATGGTGAGATGATGTACTTTTACAGTTGGGAACCGGCGATGCTACTGTAATTATGTTCCGGGACCCTGAATACATGAAAGCGACCCTTTTGAAGCTTACTGTGGGAACTGAGTTGTAACCTTTTGTTCGCCATGTTGTGCTATGACAGAAATATGTATAAAAGGAGTGATCCACAGTTGCAATTTGAAGCAGTCTCCTAGAACCTACATGCGTTGTACTTCTTGTGACTTCTGTGTTCCCTGCAGTAAATAAACCTCTATCTTTGACGCCGAAGGAAGTGTCCCGTGTCTCTGTCATTTGTACGCCGGAACAGGTAACCCACGAAGGTTTCAGGTGTTGTCCCCTGGCACCGCTGGGCCTTAGAATAGCCCAGTCCTTCACAGCATTGCTTCTATTTTTTTGCAGAACTTTAAATATTCAGATTTTTCTTAGCTGTACATTTCGATTGCAGCGGTATCCGGCCTAAAAATGTTTGTCATGATATGATCAAAGAATGCATGGTCACTCACTTGTGTTCCACGAAGTTCTGTAAAATAACGTCTTATAACGGTTAATGGTGTTGGCATACATTTTTTGCATTCTAAAATTGATTTGAATATAAACGTGGAAATGCACGTGATTTTGTGTACAGATATGCATGCATGTAGTAAATACAATTTGGGTGTCTGCGGATAGAATATTTCCATCTGATTAGGTCAACAGGTAGGTAGAACATATGTCCAGCACATCAGTAAACATATGTTCGTGACAGATGTGTCTTGCCAAAGCATTGCGGATAGTGACATAGCAAGCACATATTCTACGTCATGCCGGGTACTCCCCCCGCCTTTGAGACCCCCAAACTTTTATTTCAAGGTGTATCTTTAGGATTTATTTTGGTATCTGATCAGGGCATTGGAGGCACCCCTCAGAGAATTTCTTAATTCCCCTATGCATCAGTTTTGCTGTCTCTCCTGTTGTATCATGTGCCCTTTTTGGTGCAACTGGTGTTATTTGCATTAGCTTCTTTGAAATTGTGTAGTTTAGGACAGATGTCAGTAGATTACAAAATAAAGCATTACAGAATGGCATGTTATCTGCATGCAAGCCCCAAACACAGGCCTCGTCTACTTAGTTGGCTAAACAATGTGTTTTATTGTCATTTGACTGTTTATTCAGTGGGATTATTGTAATATGAGCTTTGGGTTACGTGTCATGGGGAGGGGCACTCCAAGTTACAATTTGGTCGGGGCATGCAAGGCCCTGTCGTTGGTGCCATTTTGCTTATTTTTTTTTACCCCCATCTTGTGAGAGAAGAGTAACTTCCAACGGGTTATTGAGCAACAACATCCGGGTTTAGCTCGAGAAACCATGTGAGTGTAGACAAACATTTCTGCTCTCTGTCAGGCAGTCATATGTTTCAGAGTCTACATTTGTCTGTTCTGTTGTTGCTCAGCCTGGGATCAGAATATATTTTCTGTTTTTTGTGGGGTAACTTTAGGCAGGTCACCGCCTTCAGAGCTCATAACTGAGCTGGCAAAGTTATATTAACCTATAGAGACACCTATTTCAGTTCAGTTAATTGTGGGCCTAGGCTGAGAGCCACCACAGCAACTAGGGCCTTTTCTGTGGCTCCTGCCGTGTGGGTGTAGAGACAATTTGAGAGTGTTCACTGTGTCCAGGTCTCTGCAGACTTTGGTTCTTGCTCCTCCTTTAGAATAGAAATGTCCCTTCACCAACCATGGCTTTTGAAGTCAATGAAGCCTCACTGCGGTACTCTGCACAAGTGTTAGATCCCTTCCGTAAAGGGGAATTTTCTCCAGAGTTTGCAAAGTACAGCTTCATTATTGACTGCTTTAATACCTCTGAGGGCATATGCACCCAGTTCAAAGCATATGTTGCAGAACCTGTTCCAGAGAATGTCAACCTTTAGGTGCACCAATATTGGCATGGAAAGCTTCGTCAGTGGCCAGAGTTGGCAAATTGTATACTGGCTGTTTTGGCGTTGCCGGTCTCAAGTGCCAATGAGGAGAGAGCATTAATTACCAAAGACTCACTGAAGAAATACTGTATGGTGTACTACAATAAGATTGTATTTGGACCTCATATACACTGTAAGTACACTGTCTATATGTGAGAAGTTGGCCTGATATATAGTGCTCACTATTCTAGTGATCACTGTGTATCATATCAAACGACCCTTATTGATGATTGGTTGTAAGTCAATCTTATAGACCAGCTATCCTAGTAGCGTGGACAAAAGCAATCTTTAGGCTAAACTCTAGAGGGCGTGTTAAGCCAGCTGTTTTACCATCACATATACCCCTTGAACACCAAGTGAAAGGACCCCACACAAGTTGTTATAAAAATAAAGATATTTATTAATAACAAGTCTACCCTGAACTCTTTATGAGTCAGGGAGCTAAGCACAATACAAAACTCTTACGAAAATACGGCAAGTTGCACAATTAACACAAATGCCCGAGGGGCACGAAAAACCATATACTCTAAAAGTGGAATGCGAAATGCTAGCAGGTGAGTAACACGATCCAGAGGCTTCAGGACAGCTAGGACTACACTACTGAACTCTAAGGTTAGGAGCAGGAGGCCTAGGGAACTCGGGTGCAGAGTGTGCACTCTCACGCGGGATGCGGGACAAAGTCTATGGATGCTAGCAATTCTAAAGTTACTGTTTCCGGACGAATCCGACTAGGTAGACTAAAAACGAAAAAGGATCTGGACACTTGGATAGTGAACCTGCGTTGGAGCACCGAAATGCTCGGGTTACCTAGCCCAGGGGCTGCGGCTGCATAGGGTTCAAAAGACGTCGGGAATCCTTGTTGTAGTCTATGGAGCCTGAAAGAAGATGTTGCTGGCAGGCGACCAGTGAAGATGTTCGTTGTGATCCAAGGCTGGATCGGTGATGGAGACGACCTGAAAGCAGAGGGGACTCAGTTCTTAATCACTAGCCAGTGATTGTGTGGGCACCAGGATGGCACCGGATGAGGTCACCGCGATCAGGTGAGTGGGCGGCGCTGGGCTCTGCAGTCACACGGGCCAGGAGGCGTTGTCGGCGACCAGGCTGGAGGTGCGAGCTGTCCCACGAGGGTGTCTGCTGTCGGCGATGCTGGAACCAGGATTGGAGCAACAAGCCTTGGCAAAGGCAAGCCCACGCAGTAGAGTCAAAATGGCGTCTGGAGTGGACCAGGAGGGTCCGGGGTGCTCCTCTTTTGGAAGGGAGCAAGGGCCAGTCTGGAGCAGCCAGACCAGCAGTGAAAACGTCGTGCTACGTCGTCAGGAGGGACACTAGCCAACGGGCAAGCGACCGGACAACGTGGCAAGCAGCAAAGAAGCAGAAGGGCCCCACGCAGATCTCGTGGATGCTGGGGGGCTGGACTTCGGTGCTGGAGCTGCTCTGGGTTGGGGCTTCTCAAACCCCAGTGCACTCACTCGAGGATCCCTCGGCGGTCGTGCTGGTTAAGCGTTGTGCAGGTTTTGAAGATGGCCGGTCCCTCAGGTCTCGTCACACCCACGAATCTCAGCTGGGCTGATGATGCATGTAGAGGTCAGAGATGGCAGGGAATCTGGGTTTCGTCGAGCTGGTCAGTCTTGATCCGGAGGATGGACGTGCAGCAAACTGCAACCGCATAGGTGGTGCCTGCTGGTGCAGGGTGGCTACTCCTTAGCCACAAGGGAGAGTCTTCAGAGAATGTCAAGAGTTCCTTTCGTGGAAAGTAGTTCAAGATTCAAGATTATCCAATTTGGGAAGGGGGCCCGCTCCTACCTTTATCCTAAGAAAAGGGGCTGGCACGTGACTAGGTCCTGCCCATTGGTGGGACCAGGAGGGGGGTGGTTACACACCTCTCCTTTGTCCGGTCTCGCCCCAGCTCAGGGGCTGGGGTGCCCCTGGAACTGGTTTGAGCCGGCATATGCACAGTGAGCACCGGGGTGCCACTTGCAGTCACCTTCCTCTCAGCCCTGCCTACCTGGGATACACAAAATCCTGTCTGGGATGGTGCTAGCACCGCCCCTGACAGGAAACCATTTGTCCGAGCCCTCCTCGCTGGAAGGACTCCCAGCAGCAGGAGGTCAGACTTGTGTCTGTGGAGGCAGCATCCATTTTGTGATGCTGAGGCTCGAGTTAACTTTAACCGGGGTTCACAGTTACATACATGTCGTGTCCCTCTAGAAGGGTGGAATGCTAACCCCGTCGCCAGAATTGGCGAGGGGTTAGTATTCCAATTCGTATGACACCTTACTCGACATGTTTTGATAATGCTATGCCAAAGTTAGCATTTGACCGCGAGGTACATAATGCACTTAAGAGTATATGGTATCGCGTTATCATGGAACAGCTATTAGGACTTGGTTCCGCAAGCTGCAAATGGGCTCAGCTCATGCCAAAGCACCATCTCACATAATTCCAAGCACTCTGCCTTTAGGATTGATAAGGCCCGCCATAGGAGTGACTGATAGGAATATATGTGTCCATTTTAGGGTTAGATATAGGAATACTATATCTAAAGCAAAGGGTGATTACACCACCTTGCCCCAGCTGTCGTGCAGCCAGTTGTGTCAGATTTGGGTGGCCAGCCAGGGGTGGCATAATACATGCTGCAGCCCCTGGTAGGCCCTGGGTACACCTATGCCCTGGATACCTAAGGTATGCTGTACAGGGACTGATAAGGTGACTCAGTATCCAATTAGATATGTACCTAAGGTACATGGAATCCATTTTACAGAGAGAGCAGTGGGCCTGGGGCCCTGAATAGCAGGGTCCCAGGTCAAGTAAGTCGAAAAACCAGCAAAACACCAGGCAAAAAGTTGGGGGCAACCATAGTCAGATATCCACCTTCCTACACTATATATCATGCATCAATGAAGCAAGCAAGCAATAATAAAAGCAAAGCGTTCCATAAACACCGGTAAAACACTGTGTCAGTTGTTTTCTATGGTGCGAAAATGAGTAACCACTGAAAAGCACTGTTTTTTTCGGTATGCACCTGTTACAACGCATTTTTTACTCCGCACTACCATTACAACGCGACTTTTACAACGCATACCATTACAACGCATACCATTACAACGCATTGCGCTGGGGGGCGCTCTAGGATAGGGAATAAGTATAATTTACTATCCAACACCTTCCCTAGGGTCCACGGGGACTGGAGTTAGAATAGTAAATTATACTTACCACTATCCAGCACCCCAAAGCGCTATGCGTTGTAATGGTATGCGTTGTAATGGTCGCGTTGTAATGGTAGGTAGTTGTAACGGTATGCGGAGTAACGTCATACATCCGTTTTTTTCAGGTATTGAAATCACTGGAAAACACTGACAAAACACCACTAGAATTTACCAAAAATAGAGACTGAAAACAGGAAAGCCTACTTGTGTGCTACCATCACCAGGTGTAGTGAAAAGGGGGGGGAAGCTTTAAGAAAAAACGGGCAAAGGAGCTTGGTGTGCATGCCAACAATATCCGTGACTTTACTTCCCCTTATCGTCCCACCAACCCCACCAGAATGCACCCCTCAATGGCACTTGTCTTGGGCCACGACCTGTCAACAGGTTCGTGGCATCAAGACCCGGGGCGTCCTCTCTCCTCCTTGGGCTGCCGGGTATGTGCACCTTGTATGCTCTCGTGGGGCTTCTCTCCGTGCTCCGCTCTCTCAGCAGCTCGCCTCCGATGCTCGGCTCCTCCGGCAGCTGGTCTTCGGTCCTCGGCCCCTCCTGCAGCTCGCCTCCGATGCTCGGCTCCTCCGGCGGCTCGCCTCCAACGCTCGGCTCCTCTGGCAGCTGGTCTACGGTCCTCATCCTCTCCGGTAATTGGTCTTATTCTCCTCGATAGCTGGGCTCCTCGTCTCCCGCCACTCTCCAACTCACTGCCTCCAGATTATGCCGCCCTTCCTTTGTTGACGCTGTATTTTTATCGTCCTCCTTCTGTTTCCATGATCCCACGTCATCTCGCAGAGCTAGAACACTGGTGGCTTCCGGTCTGTTTTGGGAGTCTTCGGCCATTGTAGTACACTTCCGGCTGGCGGCTTCCTCGTCCTTCTCACAGTGAGGTTATCACCTGGTGGATGGTCGGGGCTATGTAACAAGCATACTGGTTTGCCATTACTAGTGATATCGAGGCATAAGTATTCACAAGAAGGGAATACAGGGGATAAGGATCTGTTTACTCTAATATTATTACGGTGTATGCAGGCGATACCACCCCCTGTCATATCAATTCTATCCAGTATGATGTCATAGTTTGTGGGTACTAGTATGTCAATGATGGGTGTGGAGGATAACTTTAGCCAAGTTTCTGTTAAAATTAGCAAGTCCGACTCTTGTGTGAGAATGAGGTCAGCTATGTCGGCTGCTTGTCTTGAGGCCTATCTACAGGTTAGGAGTATACACTTCAGACGGGGAGTGCTGTGTGATGTATTGCGTTCCTGAATGAGGGGAACTTGTCTAAGGTTATTTTCGATGATGCCTCTAGGGTTGTGTTTAGTGGGCCTGTGAGTGTTAGGGGGAATAGTTGGGATTGGTGCCGTATTGGGCGGGTTTTCTCGAGACACAGTGTTGTGATTCCAGCGAGAGGGTTCATAGGATTCGAGTAGAGAGCGTAACTCTTTCTCCGAAAGCGGATTAGTACTACGGATTGGGCGGGTTGGTTTATTGTGAGAAGGAAATGATTTCCACCTGGGGGACGTAAATTTCGAAGTGATTTCTGAATGGGTCAGGTGCCAGTAAGATTTAGTCTGACCCAGTGGCTCTTTCCCATTGGGGCGTGGTGGCGTCGCCATACTGCTCTCTCGCGGTGCGAGAAGGCAGAAACATAAATGGTCAAAACTACCATTTATCTTTCTGCCTTCTCGCACCGTGAGAAAGCAGAAGTCCCTCTGTGCGTGCCTGGTAGGGGGCGGGCAGGTGGGCGGTCCTGCTCGAGGGCAGGGGGGAGTGGCTTGGCCAATGTTGTGCATACTGACTGACTGGTCGGCCCTTGAACCGACCAAACAGTCTGTATGCACAACAGTGGGTAAGCCACTCCCCCCTGCCCTCGAGGAGGACCGCCACTCTCTCTTTCTCTTTCCGTCACGGGCTGGGGTGCTCTCCTGCTGGGCCTACCAATTCCAATGCTGCCAATAGCAACGTTGTGATTGGCTTGGTAGAGGAGGGAAGCAGCCTGCTGGCTTCAGACGGCCCGTCTGCTGCTACACCAGTACAGCGTGACCGGTCAGGAGCGGAGGCGGCGGGGTACCGGGAACTCAGGTAAGTTTAATTTTATTTGTTTTACCCGTGATCCCCCCTTCCTCCCTCGAGCATGCCGCCCGCCGCTGGCACAGTCATGGTGGCCGTAATAATGGCCTGGCCAGAGGCTCTCTTAGTAGCACTGGAGTTAATCGCCGATAGGAAGAAACTAATTAAGTTGGCGGCGGAGATTAAGGGGATCAGTATAGCTTTTCTGGAACAATCTACAAAGGACCCTCATAATTTTAGAGGCCTGTTAATATAGTTTGGAGGGATGGGCTCTTACGCTGTGAGCTCAGCAGTGTCGCTGTGGTTGCCCTCGGGGTTTAATTCAGGGGATGCCATAAAATTTTATGATTTTCCATAGACACTTCAGGGCAACAGGACCCCCCACCCCACACTTAGCATGCATCCCGCAAATAACACACTAGACACCAGTGTTAGGTTGGGGAAAAACTGCGGCAGGTTTATTTTATTACATACAACGTTATGTAATCATAGTGGGTTATTTTACGGGCAATCCAAGGGCAGGCCGCATTCTCGCCACCTGCCCGCCTGATGAGCCAGGCAGCACCGTGGCGAACCACCATGTACTGCCCCTTATGGTAAACATAATACTCACGCCCCTTGCGGGGCGTACTAGGCAAACCCCCGGTTGCACATGCCCACAACCGCCCGAAGGACAAATGGGGCGCCGACACGAGTTCCTGGAACCTCCCATGAGGCCCCAGGTCTTAGGCTCTGGCACCCCTATGTGCTCGCTGAGGTCCAGTGCTGAACTTCTCTGCTTCCGGATTGCCCTGTAACTCCGCCACAGCCCGGCCGGCGGCAACCGACGCCGGACGGGCCCCCCACTACTTAGCCTCCTTCCTACCTGCAACCTTTGTACGTATGTCTATCCAATAACCTTTCTCAGTTAGCAGTGCGTCCATAAAACCGGACTGCTTCCTGCCGGTCAGAAGAAAGGTCCCTCCCACAAGGGGGGAGAGAACCTATCCCTGCAAAATAGGCCGAAGCTGTTACCTAGAACATTCTTGCCGGCCAAGGCCACTCAAGCTGACATAGAAGGACTATTTAGATACTACGCAGTGCACACTTTATTTACCTAAGACTGAAGGGGTAATGCTATCCCTCCGCGCTAGGAAGTTATGCAGCTGAGTTCCCTAAGGATCATACTCTGACCCCCGTGAGAAGTGTGTAACACACCCTGACATCTCTAAAAGAACTGTGAGGTATGCGGCATAGCCTACATTTTAACGTTGTTAATGCCTGCACCAGCATCTCACTTATTCCAAGGCCAACGGCATAGTGAGCCCAAGATACTGTCAGTCCGTGAGAGCCGGGGCGTTATGTACTCCTGCTGCACTCGAGCCTCTTACACCTCAACTGCCCACAATGCTTGCTTGATTCCTGTTAAACAGACATTATCGCCGGCCAAGGCCCAGGCACAAGTGCCTCAGGGTGAGGCTGGCGTACACAGTGTTTTAGTTTAAACGCTTGTGCTTCTATACTCAAGAATACAGGCGATTATTGTGGGGATAAATACCAGAGTATTTGATAAATAACTCGTGAGGTGTATCTCCATTATATAAAACCGGATAGAAAGGAAAACAGCTGGCTCCACATGCCCTCTTGAGTTTTGCCTGGAGACTGCTTAGTCCATGCTACCTCTAAGCTAGCTTGTCTAAAGTTGACTTACAACCACCCACGAAAGGGATTGCTTAGACTGGTACAGGGTGCCTCAAGGAATTGGAGACACCAAACATCAGGCCAACAGCTCACATTTGGGAGGGGCTCCATGAGAATCTAAGGATACTCCAGTATACACAAGAGGCTGTTCCGACACAGGCCAGGGGAGCCCAGCCACACGAAAACGTGTTTGTGACGCCGAGCGTCCCATTCCTGAAAGAAACACACTGAGCAGAACCACCCCCCTCTGAGTGAAACAAGCAAAGGGGTGCAAAGTTACCAGACCGAGCAAACAGATCCCCCGCACAAGCTGGGAAAAGTGTGGGGGCCACTTCCCAATGAGCGCCACAGGCAAAAACGCCCTGACGGCAAGTATGTTGAATGTATAATTTAAGGTGGCCAGGAAATTAATGCACAGCAGTAAAGGCTGCAAAAAGGCTGATAAGAGCAATACCAATAGCTAAATACACAGGAGTAACCAGCATTAATGAACCTCCGCGTACACCTAGGAGAAGACCGCGTGGTGTCCTAGGGGAATTGCAGGTCCAGGCTGGCCTCCCGTCTGCTCGGGCAAGGACGCCTCACACTCTGTTACTCATAGTGAGGCTGCCAGAGTCAGCATGCTTGGCCCAAGACCGCGCTGCTTTGCCAACAGAAGATGCAATAATGCCCAGTCAAGCAGCACAAGACCCGACACAAGCAATGTTCTATAAGAGCACACATAGGAATATAGTACAGGAGCTACCTCTGAACTCCAGGCCCAGATGACTACACAGTAATACTCCCAGGGGTGTAACCTGTTTACCCCACCCCTGTAAAGATGAGGTTTTCCAAGAATGAGTAATCCAAAGGAAGCAGTAGATTAGAAGAATGGATTTATTTAAGTAAATAAGCAGAACACCACGGGAGTGCGTCCTTCCTCTCCGGGCCATGAACAGCAACTGACAAAGGAAACTGTCCATGCCAGAGAGTTAGATCGCCCTCACGAGAATGCATATTCAAACATCAATACATAACATAACATTAGACTTCATGCGCACCTAACAGGGAGTGTGCGCATGAAGTCGGACTTTGAAGGAAAACATGCGCGCATGCAAATGCGCGTGTAGTTTAATACTGACTTGCGCTCGTGTGAGAGCGCGTGTAACACATGTGCACATACTACATCACCCTTCCCCTTTCATAAACAAATGAAGACAGTTAAGATAAATAAAAATCTTTGTACCTAGAAGGAAAGGAGCAATTACGTGTTGGTCTTGCTTGATCAGTACACACAACATCAGTACTAAAGGAATTAGTTGACGGTATTGGATCCTGACACTGTTCAAGTTGATCATGAGGAAACTCATTTTGTACAGTTATAAGTTCAGGCTCAAAAATAGGTTCAAGAGGAAACTCTTTTTGCACACCTAAATCCTCCAAAAAATGTGAAAAGTGTAAATCATCAGTTAAGACCTCTTTTCTATCAATTATCATTCTTGCTTGATCTGGCGTTAATTTCACCAAAACTCTTTTACTCCACCAACCTTTTTGCCCAAGAAACAAAGAGCCCTTTGAAGTTTTCAACACCTGTACTGGAAGAGAAAACCTGGAAAGGCCTTTCTTTACTTTCATCGGAGACTTGATCAAAACCCAATCTCCTATTACAAAATCAGAATCAGTTTTACATTTCTTACCATCATAATTTTTTTTCTGAGCAGCTTGCTTGAAAGACACACTCTTGAGCATTCTTTCTTTGTCCTTACAAACCAAACATGAGTTGTCGCCTTTCTTTAAATCCTTGATCCAAGAAGGACACAAGGTACCATTTGGATCCCTTTTTCTTAAAAGTCTAAAGGGGGAAACTCCAGAGGTCGTGTGTGGGGTAGTGAGATATGCCCAAAGTTTCTTTTTTAGAAATACATCCACAGGAACCCTCTCAGCTAAAGCTGTCTGTATTCCATCTTTTATGACCCTATTCATGCGTTCGACTAAACCATTAGCTGCTGGAGAATACAAAGCAACCTTCAAATGCTTGATGTCGTGAGACAAAAAAAATGTTTCCATACTTGTCGAGGTAAAATGAGAACCATTGTCAGTTACTACCTCCTTGGGAAAACCCTCAGTCATAAAAATTCTAGATAAAAAGTTGATCACAGCACTAGAAGAAGCTGAAGAACAAAACTCAAACTCCACCCACTTTGAGTAATAGTCAACCAATACCAAGATGTACTTTTTATCATTGGGAAGTAGATCAAAGGGGCCTGCAAAATCTACTGCGACTTTCAACCAAGCTTCTTCAGGCGTTGGTACGTTGTGTAACGGAAGTTTTGCAATCTTCCAGTGCTTGTCTGAGACCAGACATGTGCTACAAGCATTTACCCATTTGGTAACATCAGACTCTAGGGCAGGCCACCAAAAACTTTCTTTCAATCTTCTAGCTGTCGCACCTATACCTAAATGGCCCTCATGCGCTATGTCAAAAATTCTTTTCCGTAAAGAAAAAGGAGGTACAGCTAAGTCTCCACGCATAACTAAATCCTCAACTATAGATAGTTCTTCACTAACTTGTGCAAAAGATTTTAGTGGAGATGGTAATGACCTCTCTTTAGGCCAGCCAGTTAAAATCATATTCTTAACAGCTAGAAGCGTAGAATCTTCTGCAACCGCTTTTAACCAATCATCTTTTGTTATGTGAGGAAGATCAGTGATAACATCCTCTATGGTGGCAACCACACATTCCACGTCATCAAACCTTGAAGGCAAAAAGTCATCCTTTAAGGACAGTCTTGACAAACAATCCGCTCTGCCATTTCGACCACCCGGGATATACTTGATAATAAAATTGTACTCATGTAGGCGTGATAATAATCTTACCAACCTTGAGGAAGCTTTACCCGTTCCATTGCCTGATAGTAAATGAATTAGGGGTTTGTGGTCTGACAGAATATCGAATTGTGTACCCCAAATAAAAGTCCTAAACTTTTCCACAGCCCAAGTGCAAGCCAAAGCCTCCCTCTCTATTGTGCTATAGTTAGATTCAGCAATAGAGAGGGATCTGGAAGAGAAACCAACAGTGTTCTCTTTCCCATTCACCCATTGGGATAAGACAGCTCCTAAACCTTTTTGGCTCGCATCCACCGCTAGTATGCATTTGTAACCAGGTGAAAATGGTGATAACGCAGGAGCCTGAAGAATTAACTTTTTAATTAATTCAAAGGCATTCTGTGCATCATCATTCCATGTAAACTGAATGTTTTTCTTCAATAGGAGGCGTAATGGTTGAACCACCTGGGCGTAGTTGGAAATGAATCTAGAATAATATTCTGTCATTCCCAGAAATGACCTAAGCAGATCTTTGGTATTGGGAATAGCTACTTCATCAATGGCCTTTGTAAGAGAAATTTGGGACTGATTCCAGAAGCTGAGATGGTATGCCCCAAATAATCTAGTGACTGAACCATAAATTTGCACTTATCTGTACCAAGTGTAACTCCAAATTCCTTAAATTTCTCAAGTACTTTCCTTAGGGTAGTAACGTGTTCATTTCTGTTTTTTGAGTAAATAAGGACATCATCCTGGTAAGCCTGAACTGAAGCAATACCAGCTAACATGTGATCCATGAACCTCTGGAACACGCTCGCCGCAGAGGCTAAACCAAAGGGTAACCTAAGATATTTAAATGCACCAAAAGGTGTTATAAAGGTTGTCAGGTCAGTAGAAGGAGTGGACAAAGGAATTTGATGGTATGCTGATTTCAAATCCAGGATAGAAAAACATGTGGAGCCTGCAATATTCGATAAAAGATCTTGAATTTTGGGCAGTGGATGGCAGTCTACCACTATATTTTTGTTAAGTGAGCGTAGGTCAGCACACAAACGAATCGAATTATCTTTTTTCCGCACAATAACAACGGGACTCACCCATTCAGAGGAGTCTGTAGGAGTTATGATCCCTTCTTCCACCAATTTATCAAGTAAAATTTTTAGATCGGTTCTCACGCTCAAGGGAATGGGCCTAGCTTTATGTACAATGGGAATAGCATTCTCTTTTAACTTTATAAAATGTTCTACCTTGGTAATCTTAACAATGCGTGATGTGAACACATCTGCAAATTCATTTAAAATTTTACCTGTGAAAGAAGAAGCATCATTTGTTTCAGAACTATCTATGCCATCAATAGTAACACTATCTATGACATCAATAGCAACATCATTATTGATTTGAATGGGATTTTCAGAACAAGGGACTAATTTTAAGCCCATCTTGGCTAAATCTTGCCATCCAATAATGAGTTTACCTTTAAGTGCAACATAAACTTTCGTTGAAATTTTTCTCCCAAAACCAGACACAAACTCAATGAAATACCCATACATTACAATTTTTTTACCCGTATAACCTTTGGGAATGATATCCAATTCCTCTAATACTTTTCCGGGCCAGTGTTTCTCAAACAAAGTGTCAGAAATGATCGTGACTGGTGCTCCAGAGTCACCCATCATTTCTAATTTTAAATCACCAATAATGAATTCAGCTAACGGTTCTTTGACCTTTTTCTCTGAAGAAGAATTTAAATCTACAATATCAATGTCAACAGACAGCATCATTCTTTCCATACTATTAGAAAGAATGAGACCATGTTCAGTAGAGTCTTCATTTGAAATTTCTCTAGTATCTAGAGAACTGACTCTGACAAGTCTCTTGCTTTTACACACATTATAAAAATGACCAGTTTTTCCACACTTAGTACATTTTTTGCCTAAGGCTGGGCAAATGGGACTATCACCTAAGTGCGTTTTAGATCCACACCTGTAACAATATGATGGAGTTTTGTTTTGTCTCACTTGAAAAGGTTTTGAAAAACGTGATCTGTAAGCAATATTATTAACAGAAGCATCATGTTCAACAACATTAATATGCGAAACGTTGTCTTGATTCAAGCAAGAAGAGGTGATGATGGACCTCTCTATTCCCTTTGCCATGATAATGACCTCAGTCAAGGTTGGGTCTCTGCAACTGAGAATCCTTTCTTGTATCTTCTTATGAAAACAAGAGTAAACAAATTGGTCTCTTATGTGATAGTCTAATTCTGCACCAAAGTTACATTCAGACGCTAAATTCCTGAGAACTGATATATAGTCTTCAACGGATTCATCTGAACTTTGTTTCTTCTTTCTAAAGTTAAATCTTTCAAGCATCACACTTGGCTCTTCCAAAAATTTCTTATTTAATCTCTGGATAGCATCTGTATATACATTCCATCCTTCACCTCCATCTGGAGGTGGAATAGTGACTGGCAAATTATTAAAAGTCTCACGTCCAACTCTTCCCAAAAAATTATATAAAATAGCAAGTTTGCGCTTAGCAGAATAATCCTCTGCGTCAATGGCTACCAAATAGTTTTCAAAAGATTTAATCCATAGTTTCCAGGGTTCTTTGGGTTTACCCTGATGAGGTAAAAAATGTTCTAATTGAAAGATTTCTTGTTTTGCCATTGAAAAACAGGAATTTAAGTTGATAAATGAGGTTTAAATATTCCTTTTACTTAAGTTATTAATTAAAATAAAGTGCTTACTTTCTCCTGGACAAATAGAGAGTAAAGAGAAAAATATTTAGACTTACAGTTCCTTTAACGAGAAGAAATGTCCTCCGGATTGTTTTATTTCTTTTTTTTTTTAAAGCCAGTAAAATCGTTTTCTGGTAAACGATCGTGCTCCAGTTCCTTAAACAAGCAGGGAAAGGTGAACAGCCAATCGTTTCATTAGGGGGCGTGACCACGCGAAGAAACCCAATTGGAAGGAGTCTTAGTAAAGCAGGCAGACCCCTTTATGAGAAACGAGAGTCGGAAGCTCTGAGCTGATCACGTGTTTTCTTTCTGGTTGAACAGAGGGAGCAGTTGAAGAAGCAGATCGAGAGAGGCACAGCACAAATAAATGGTGATGTTAAATCCTGATGTTAAATCCACAAAAAACGCCGAAAAACGTCGCCAATTGTAAAGATGAGGTTTTCCAAGAATGAGTAATCCAAAGGAAGCAGTAGATTAGAAGAATGGATTTATTTAAGTAAATAAGCAGAACACCACGGGAGTGCGTCCTTCCTCTCCGGGCCATGAACAGCAACTGACAAAGGAAACTGTCCATGCCAGAGAGTTAGATCGCCCTCACGAGAATGCATATTCAAACATCAATACATAACATAACATTAGACTTCATGCGCACCTAACAGGGAGTGTGCGCATGAAGTCGGACTTTGAAGGAAAACATGCGCGCATGCAAATGCGCGTGTAGTTTAATACTGACTTGCGCTCGTGTGAGAGCGCGTGTAACACATGTGCACATACTACAACCCCATGGACCTAATGACACCTGGGGGGAACCAAAGGCAGCCCAAAACCTGGCGGGCTGCCCCCAATGAGTTAACCTTACACCGGATGGTGGTTCCGTTGGCCTCCCCAAGGGGAGGGCAGTTCTCCAACTTTGGTCCTGTATTGTAGAGAAAAAGCATCCATTAGAAGCACCGCCCACCTTCAAAAACACATCTGTAACACAGAAGCGGGAAAGGTGCCGAAGATGCCCCCACGCTACCCAGGCCAGGCCTGATTGTCCGTTACAAGTACTAGTACTTTAATAAAAGCCATAACAATCTTCCTGAAACAGCAGATAAAACAATATTGCCCTGTGCCCATGGACTAAAACCGCATCTATCAATAAAGGCCCAATGTAGCACAAACATTGGTTATCAATGGCCCTCTCAAAATTGGCTATGCCTAGGCTAATGAAAGCAAGCTGGGTTGGATTAATCTGTGTATGCTTTCCACCTTTTGACTCTAGGGCGGATTATGCAAGCGGGATCTGGGCGGTACGTGTTTAAGGAAGCGGCAAGGGTGCACCCGTGTCGTAGATAAAAAGACCGACCCTGGGGACAAACTCCACACTGTGACGACATGCGCAGGCATGGATTGGCCGAGCAGAATAGAAACTATACACTAGGACGTGTAGTTCTAGGGAGTGCCTGCCCCACACTGTATTTGAACCGGTCCAAATTAAACGCCAAACCCATGAAAGTTGACTGAAGGTTCACACCTTTAGCACACTGGTTCCACGCTGTTGCGGCCTACGTGCATTATGTTCTGGCAGTCGCAGCACTATCATGTTTGGAGTTTAATGTCAGATGTAGTCCAGTATAACGCTCCAAATGGCCTTACAGATAAGCAAGAGCAGTTGTCCATACCCATACATGTACACTGAGCGCACAACTACGCGCCTCTCCTGGACCGAGCAGTCATTCATAGGTCTGCTGTGCCTGGCCAGAGGCTCTCTTAGCAGCACTGGAGTTAATCGCCGACCGGAAGAAACTAATTAAATTGGCGGCGGAGATTAAAGGGGATCAGTATAGCTTTTCTGGAACAATCTACAAAGGACGCTCATAATTTTAGAGGCCTGGTAATATAGTTTGGATGGGCGGGCTCTTACGCTGTGAGCTCAGCAGTGTCGCTGTCGTTGCCCTGGGGGTTTCATTCAGGGGATGCCGTAAAATGTTATGATTTTCCAACGTTTACATTCCCTCGAGGTCGCCCGCTCTGCTTTCACTCTCGCTACCAACCCTTCCCCACCTCTCAGACTCTCACCAGCCTTTAATATCCTCCAGCTCATGACTCGACAGCCACCGCCTCTTCCCTCGCACCGGTTACAGCAACAAGACCCGCAGCCAGCACTGTATTGTGTGCGATACGATAATGCTTTGAAAATAAGCATGCTTCCGGCGGCTGACGGGGTATGCCAGCAATCTATTTTCTTTGTAAAGGGTTCACATTCCAGTTCTCCCCCGAATGCGTTTTAAGGCTGCGCTTTTAATATTTTCAAAGATCAAGCGCTGGGAAGCTTGCCATAGTGTTACTTGTTCTGTCATCTCACCTTCGGGGGTCACTTCAGCGCCCCTTAGTCCCTCTACGCATTTTATGCAAAATAAATATACCACCCATATTAAGCAACCTTGGTGCCGAGGAGTTCTCTCGCTACAATTAAAGGCCAGCGGCACTCAGCAAATGGGCGCCTTCGCTCGCTTCATTAAGCAGTTCTTCAATTGCCTTGGGTGGCGTTCCCAACTTCCCAACACTAACACTCTTTGAAGTGCATAGTGAGTCACTCTGCACTTCAAAGAGTGTTAGTAACGCAGACTGGTGCAGTCTGGCTGGCCCAGCGCCTACAGTGCTCCTTTGCTTTGTGTAGCTAGGTTTGTGCTTCACAAGTGTGCATCGGGACACCTCTAATGTGTTAAAACGTTCGTTGACAGGATCAATTGGTTATTTTAGGGTGTACAAAAACTCTTGGCAGGCCAGAAATACCTTACAGATTCGATTGACTAAAATGTTTTTGAGACTGATTCCATATCGCAGTTAGAACAGCATGAAGCAGGCGTTCCTTCTTAATTGTGATGCACATTGCACAATCAATCACATGTATCAGTGGTTTGTAACTTCAATTCCGGTCGATAACCGTTGCTCAGATATCCATGCTCATGCCAGTTGTGGTGGTATGATCTGATTCAAGGCGAGTAGCTCTCATTATCTTAAGCAGAACCTGCCCCTTTATGGAAACTGGCTCTTAAAAAATGTTTCTTCTTTTTCGTAATGTAGCAGCAGGCAGCAGGGCAGGGACAGTGGTTGCCGTCTCTTCTAGACCACGATATCTGCATTTGCAAATTGCAGCTCATCACAGTGAGGTGCAAATTAGCCTCACTTATGTGAATTTAGAAAGGCCACTTTGGTACAGGCCTGCCACGCGTGACGCTCGCACCTCTGACAAGCTTGAACACCGAGTGCCAGCACTGGGCCTAGCTGCCCTCAAAAACATAACAATAGAAATGTTTTTGATGCTAAGCGCTGCTGGCGCGCAACACAATGTGTGTATATTGTTCAGAGGTGCGTGGCACTGACAGGACGTAGCTTCAGAAACATTTCTATCTAGAAGGAATCATGTTTCCGAAACTAGGCCCTGCTGGCACGCTTCGTGTGTATGCTTTTTTCAGAAATGCATCCATCATGAAAGGCCTAAGCAGTAAGTAAATATTCTCTGCACCTTGAATGCGCTCTAATTTTAAATGACCGGTGACCCCGGGCCCCACGGTGCTCTGCGACGGAAAGTTTACGGCCCACCACTTTCAAATCTCACCAGCCACCACTGGTCTGACGTGTAGATCTGGTGTACCAAGGTTGGCTCAGAAGAAGCTTCAATAGAGCTTGTAATTCTTCTTTGACGTGTCCTAACAAGAGTATGATCTCGTCAAGTCTAGAGTCCGGTGAGGGTGGGAGAAAAATGGAAGGATGTATTTTGGGAGAGGGAGGTGTGTTTAAGTCATGTGGGTGGGAGGAGGGAGGCGCATCTTCTAAGTTGTTGTGAGGCGTTAAAGGGTGGTAGTGAAGGAATCCATGGTGGAGGTGGTCATTGGGGGGCGTCAACAAACATTTTTGCACAGGGCGCCAGCAGCTCTAAGGGTGGCCCTGTGCAGGGCAGATTGCGTGCCTCTGAGAAAGTATTCATGTTAATTGCAGCGCGTAATAGGCGCTGCATTTAACATGAATACTCACCTAATCTGCCCAACAGATGCACCTTACTAGCAAAAGGTATCGAAGGTACTGGCGATCCTCCACGTGCATCATGGGTAAAAAACGGTATACACCCGTTACAACGCATCTTTTACTCCGCACTACCATTACAACGCGACTTTTACAACGCATACCATTACAATGCATTGCGCTGGGGGGCGCTCTAGGATAGGGAATAAGTATAATTTACTATCCAACACCTTTCCTAGGGTCCACGGGGACTGGAGTTAGAATAGTAAATTATACTTACCCCTATCCAGCACCTCAAAGCGCTATGCGTTGTAATGGTATGCGTTGTAATGGTCGCGTTGTAATGGTAGGTAGTTGTAATGGTATGCGTTGTAACATCATATATCCGTAAAAAACACAATGAGTGACAAATAAAAGAAACCCACAGTTTTCCTGGATTTAGAGTTACTCAAACAAATTAGACATGGAAAGGGTTTGGCTTTGAGGATACAGAGAATTTGCACTCCAACTACCTTCGTGCTACATTAATATCTATACATAATTTTGTTAACTAACCTATATGCCCCTGTTTTAATCAGAAGGTATGCGAGTATGATCAATGGTATGACTGTTACTTATAAGAAATTTCAGTTAATTGTAAGATGGAAATATAAACAAAACATGTTTAGGTAATCTTCCTCAG
Source organism: Lissotriton vulgaris (assembly GCF_964263255.1). Lineage (NCBI taxonomy): Eukaryota > Metazoa > Chordata > Amphibia > Caudata > Salamandridae > Lissotriton > Lissotriton vulgaris. The sequence continues at coordinate 1,601,733,581 of NC_141693.1, read as the reverse complement.
CACTTGATGCATTAACCAGCTTCCAATCATCCTTTCCATGCAGATCCTCTGTTCTGTTGCCTGATACCTGATGTCTTTTTGCCCTCTCCTGTGCAAGTGTACATCCCCCTGCTGCTGTAGTGCATTCTGTGTTCCTGCTGCTCTGTCTGCTATCCAAGAACTATTGTCAGTTGTTGCTGCTGGCAGGTTGGCTGGTCTTGCTACAAATGCTAGGATCACCATGCTAACTTAGGGCCTTATTATGAGTTTGGCGGTGCGGAACTGCTCCGCTCCAGCACCACCAAACCTGTGTGAGCACCGCCTGCCAGATTATTATTTTTTGTCGTCACTGGCAGGCTTCCCATGGTGGTGCCTATAAAAAAGGCACTGTAATGGGAACACCAAAGCAAATTCCTGCAGGGCATGGACTGGCAAGTCCATGCCCTGCAGGAACAGGGGGTGCATGCACACAGAGGGGCATAACGTGTGCCCCCCTGCATGTATCCCCAGGTATGCAATCTTGTATAGGCTCCCAACATTTCCCCACCCTATAATCAGAGCTCCAGTTGAGAATCTTTAGTAAAATCTCATAATGGTAACACCGTTTGAGTCCTGTGCTTTTCTAAAGCCGACGTGTACTTGCATGTGTGACCAATCCATGTCATGGTGTGTGTATCTAGTTTGCAAACCTGTCTTTAGACCCATCATGTGACGCTGTATGTGTGGAAATGTACCATCTTTTCACTTTTAAGCAAAGGTTTGAAGTGATTTTTGCACTATTTGTCGCTGCACCCACACATGCGGTCTGGTTACTGGCACAGATAGCCTTGCCTGCAGCGCACAGAGACCTTACACTACTGCACACAGAGGAAAAACATTTGACGGAACGTTGGTCTTGACAGTGCAACTGGCACCTGACTACTTAACCCAAACCAATATGATTCTACACTTCTTGGCTTCCACACAAATACATATCCATTCCTATACTATCTACTTGTAGTGCTTCACATTACAATACAACCTGCCTCTAAAGCCAGGCCTATTGGCCTTGTCAATGCTAGTGATACATTAGCAAACTCTGCAGCCTCGTGTTGCAATACGCAAGAGGAAGTTGCATAATATGTCAACGAATGAGTGTGCTGCTTACATAAGATTGTAGGGATGTGAATAAGGGTATAAAAAACCATGGATGATTACATGATTAGAATCTAGAACTACAGAAGAAGAACGACCTCAGAGCAAATATTAGACTGTTGTTAACTGAAGAAGGTCAGAAAAGTCTCGGTCAGTTGTTGGTTTAGCTTATTGTTTAAGTAAGGGTATGCTGTTGATATTTACTCTTTGCAGAAAGAACCTGTAACCTAATAGTGACTTAATTTCTAAAGCTGATGAGCTTGTTCAATGTAAGCTAAAGTTATTGAATGTCAGTCCCAATAAAAAATTAAAGATGCATTTTAAATAAAGGGTTAGATTCTTTGCCAGATGGTAGAGAAATACTGTAAAGTGTCTGATAAAAATAAAGATAAAATATGGTGTACTGCTGAATAGTGACCCGACAAGCAAGACTTTAGTCTTGAACACTGGATGGCCCTGACCATATCTGTGGAAGCAAGAAGACCGAGTACAACAATAGAGGGTCGTTTTTTTTTTTTATTGATCAGCCAACTGGTTCTTTTTTTTAGAAGTTTAGATAAAGAAACTCGACATGTGGAGCTCTATGAGGAACAGTTAGTTATACATTACACACAGTCACGTTCATTTTTAGGCTAGGTGAGTGTGGTATCTCCCTCTTCTTTCCACCCCCGGCGTCTCCGCGTGTGATGGTGCTGCTCGCGGTGACATCACTTAGAATGTCACCGCGACCAGCGTTCCAAGGCGAGCGCCGGGGACACCAGATGAGGAGGCTGCATTGCGAGGCTGTGGCTGAGGTCGCAGGTGTTTGTACTAGTTTAATAAACACTCCTGTTTACATACGTGACGGCTCCGACTGTCATTTGAAGTCGTCACCACACTGGCGACGAGGGTGGCCTTCTGCGACCTCAACACGCCTGAAGGAAGTAAAGTAGGACAGCAGACTCGAGTAAACCAGCTGGCTGACTGGAAAGGGCATCGTGTTACCACGCGGAGAACGGACCGGAGAAAGACTCAGCCCAGGGTGGATGGTGTTTGTCTAACACCCAAAGAAGGTGCAGAGGGAGTTGAAGTGCCATGGCGGAATACGTGTGAAGACATCTGCAGGTCGGTGTAGACTTTCCATCCGAAACTCCCCTGACATGTGAGGTACGCCTGTTTGCCAACCTTGCGCGCAACCCCCAGACTGTGGCGAGCTACGTGTTGTCACCTATTAAGGTGTGGGAGACGTCCCGTTCGTGCCGGATCCTGGCTAGCGTGTAACCTTAGCGCCCCTTAGCCGAGAGAAAAGGCGAGAGCTAGACCCGCTGTGTCCCCATGCGGAGCAGAAGAGCAGGGCTGTCGGGGATTGGCAGCCACGTTACTAAACTGATTTCTGCCTGTAACAACTTTGAGAGAGATCGGTCAAGGCGAAGGCAGGAGAAGTGTGGAATAAACGTGAGGGGGCACGAACTGTACTGCGTGTAAAGACTCAGCGCTTACCACGGCTGTGTGGTTCAAAGGATTGTCACCGGCGTGCAACCGACTTACTTTGACTGGCATTTAACCTGTTTTGAGAAGCGTTCTTCACCCCTGTAACCCTGCTGGTTAAAGAAGGTTTTGCTTCGCGCGCGTGTGTGTGGCAGTTTCCTCTGTCACCACTGTGGGCAGGCGCTATCTGAACGCGACAGGGGAGATGTGTATGTGAGAGAAGGTGCTCTGCCTGTGGCTTGACGGAGAATTGTCCTGCACGTGTGAGGAACTGTGGGCGATTTTGACCCCCATGGAGCAGACGTAGAAGAATATGTGTATTGCCAACATTTGAATCTCCCTGGAAGAACTGTGCTGACAGACAACACAAAGAAAAGAAAACTGTTGTTAAAGCATTTAGAGCAAAGCATTGACTTTTCTTAGGGCAAGCCTTGCACTGAGTACATTCAGCCCCAGAATGAATGACTGTACAAACGGGGAAAATATTCATGTTGTATTTTGAACCTCCACCTCCCCACTGCTGGTCTTTCCATACGTTCATATAACTTCTGAAGCTCCTGTGTTTCAGTGACCTATTAAGGAGCAGGTTACATCTTCTGTATGTCTGTTTAAGGAAGTGAGAGCTTTGCAGAGGTGGTTAGATGTTTTCCCTTTAAGTATAGGTGTCTCCACCAGTAGTTTTTTGTTCTTTTCTTAAGGCACACTTAATTTGGCACAGACTTCAGCGTCTCTCTGAACGTAGCTAAGTTTCACGGTGGATTGGTGCATGCTTGAAGGGTGAAAGTTTTTTTTCCTGTTTTTTGTGAAGTAAGCATGCAAAGTGTGACCCCTCCACCCTTTTTCTTAACCAACCCAGGTGATCCCACCATCCTGTGGAAAAAATGGAAAAAAGTGTTCTTGAATTACGCTACTGTGTGTGGGCCCAACCTAGGACTAGAAAGGAAAGTTGCGTTGCTGGCCTATTACTTAGGCGCAGAAGGAGAGGAAGTCCTAGACCACCTCCCGGATTTAGGGGCACAGGAGGCAAGAGGTCTGAATGAGTTTGAAGTTAGCCTAAAGAAGTTAGATTTTCACTACCTCCCTAAGACAAGCACAATCATGGAGAGGTACCACTTTGGAAAGAGGGCACAGAAGGAAGGAGAGTCTATAGAAGATTTTGTGTCTGAGTTGAGAAAATTAGCCGCCACTTGCAAGTTTGGTGGCGCGAGTGAGGAGAGAATTAGGGACCAGTTTGTCTTGACTTGCAGGATGGAGCGAGTGCGTGAAGAGCTATGGCTTAAAGATGACCCGCCGTTGAGAGAGGTCCTCATCATAGCCAAGCAGGTAGAGCACATGTTGCAGTGCGTCAAGGAGATTAAGCAAGACGCAGGGGAGAAGAAGAATGATGACAAGACCAGTGTCAGTGAGGTGGTGTCCGAATGCGAGACAGTGTCCGTAGTTAAAGGTCAGAAGGTTGTGGGCAGAGAACAGAAGGAAGGCAAGCCGGGAGGAACATTCAAAGGTACCTGCTACAGGTGTGGTAAGCAAGGGCACCTAGCCAACCACAAGGAGTGTCCCGCCCTCAGATTCACATGTAACAAATGTGGTAAAAAATGCCATTTCAAGCAATATTGCAAGAGTGGGCAGGGGGCCAGTAGACAGAGTAGAGACAGAACGAATGTGGTGTGCGACGAGATTGTAGTGCAAATACAAGAGTTGAAGACACACAGTCCAGGAAACCCCACGTGTGCGGAAATTGCTATACAGGAAGATGAAGGTCAAGTCAGTAGCCCAAAAGACGTCATAAAAGTAGGGGAGGTTGATCTAGAAGCATTGTTTGACTCCTGTTCTAGAATAACAATTGTCAATGCTAAGGAGTTCTCACGTGTGTCTAAGGGAAAGATAATCTTGAAGAGGTTAGACTTAAGGCCAGGAGGGTATGCGGGGCGTCCTATCTCCATGAAAGGATACTTTCTGAGTAAAATTGAATACAGGAATAGGACTACTGTGTCTAAATTATATGTATCCACAGTAGGAGACAACATCTTGGGGTGGCAAGCTCAGAAGGGTCTAGGTGTGTATCTCAATCCCAACAGCAATCCCCAGATTTTAATACAGGAGATACAAGAATGCAAGACTGACATCACAACGGAGTTCGAAGAGGTGTTTAGGGAAGGGCTTGGATGCTTGAAGAACTACTGTCACAAAATAAAATTGAAGGTGAGCGCCAAGCCCGTTGTGGCTAAAGTTAGAAAGCTCCCCATAGCCATTCAGGAGGAGGTCAGATCCGAATTGGAGAAACTGTGCAAGGCTGGAGTCATCGAACCTGTGGAAGCGACCGAATGGTTGGCACCCATCGTGGCAGCAAAGAAGAAGGATGGGTCGGTCCGGCTCTGCATTGATTTAAGGGCACTAAACAAGGAGGTCGTGGTTGACCGATACCCCTTGCCGAACATCACCCAAATGATGAGCATGCTAGAGGGTGCCAAGGTGTTTTCCACCCTCGATCTCACCTCGGCCTATTTCCAGATAAAACTGCACGAGGAGTCTCAGGAACTCACTGCTTTTGTGACACCTATGGGCGCTTACAAGTTCAAAAGGATGCCTTTTGGGTTAGTCTCGGCGGCTGCCGTGTTCCAAAGAATCATGGGCAACATCTTAAAAGGCATCCCAGGCGTCATGTGTTACCAGGATGACGTGCTTGTCTTCGCAAAGAACCACGTAGAGCATGATGAGAGACTGAGATGTGTGTTGAGGAGGTTTTTGTCTCAAGGCCTTACCGTAAAAAAGAACAAATGTGTATTTAGCTGTGCAGAGCTGGATTTCCTGGGTCACAAGGTAACGACGGAAGGCATACGTCCCAAGGCCGAACTGCAAAACACCATCGTGAATCTGTCACCCCCCAAAAGTAAGGACGAGATCAAATCATTCATGGGGATGTTGGAGTTCTATGGAAAGTTCATAAGAAACTTGTCAGGCAGGACTTACGCCATCAGGCTACTGTTAAAAAAAGAAAACAAATTCAAATGGAGCCAGGAGTGCCAGAGGGAGTTCGAGGATGTAAAGAGAGCACTTGCTGAAGCCCCCAGTTTGAAGTCATACGTGCCCAACCGGGCGACGATCCTCACCACTGATGCAAGCGCAAAAGGGTTGGGAGCTGTCCTCACCCAAAAAGGCGAGGAAGGAGAAGAAACCATAGCCTTTGCCTCAAGGTCGCTCCAGAAGTCTGAGAACAACTACTCAGTTATTGAAAAAGAGGCATTAGCGGTATCATGGGCAGTAGGAAAATTCAGAGACTTCTTGTGGGGTACAAAGTTCACCCTCCGAACCGACCACAAGCCGTTGGTAGAAGTATTCAGCAAAAAAGGTTTGGATGCCATCTCCAGCAGGATAAGGCGTTGGGTGGTCAGCCTCCAGGAGTACACGTTCAACGTTGAGTACATCCCAGGAACGCAAAACCTTGCAGCTGACTGTCTATCCAGACTTGTCGGTGAAGAAGAAGCAAGGGAAATGCAAGAAAAAACGGATGAAGAAGAAGAGGGACTCATGGTAGAGAATGTCTGCACCATCCAGAAGGCGTTGGGAGAAGAAACATGGAGAAAGGCGCTGGATGAGGACAAGATACTGGAGGAAATTTGCAGAAGAGTGAGGGATGGATGGAAGCACGGCGACAAACGAGATGAAGACCTACGACCTTTCCAGGCTGTTAAGGACGAGTAGACCATAATTGACGGATGCCTGTTCAGGGGAACAAGGCTTGTGCCACCAGCAACTGTGAGAGACAACCTGGTCGAGATAGCCCACGAAGGGCACTTGGGTATCACCAAAACCAAGCAAAGACTCAGGGAGAGTTATTGGTGGCCGAACATGGACCTGGTCACCGAAAGGAGAACCAGGGAGTGCATACCATGCAGCAATAGCGACAAGGTCTTGAAGCAACAGACGCCACCCATGGTGTGTAGGCCGCCCCCATCAGGACCATGGGATGAGTTGGCATTAGACATCGTGGGCCCGATGTCTGGTGAACTGCGGACGCCTTACATATTGCTGCTCGTGGATTTGTATTCTCGGTGGCCAGAGATAAAACTCGTCAGTGAAGTCACGACAAAGACTGTCATCGGATTTTTACAGGAGGTGTTCATACGAGAGGGGCTCCCCAGCAACATCCTCACTGACAACGGAGTACAACTATGCTCGAAGGAGATGGAAGACTTCCTAGAAGAAAGGGGCATCAGACACAAGCGTTGCGCGTTATACCACCCCGAAACGAACGGCATGGTCGAACGCTTCAACAAAACCCTCAAGGAGAGCATCCAGTTGGCCAAAGCCAGTGGCATAAGCTGGAAAGAAGAGGTGTGGAGGCGTATAGAAGCATACAGGTTCACACCGCATCAAACGACTGGCGTCACCCCGTTCGAACTGCTCCGCGCCAGGATACCCAACACTAAGCTTACCCCAGGGTGGATGGAATGGCACAAGGGTTGGTCGGACCGAACCAAAGAAAAGGACAGCCTGAAGAAGCATGAACAAGCCATGAAAGTGAGGAAGGAAGGATACGACCAGCGCAAAGCCACACGGGAGGTCGAATTCAAAGTAGGAGTCGACATCAAAATCAGAGCCCCCACAGGGAGGGCAAACTGGTCAGGGTACAGCAGTCCCACCAAAATCACTAAAATATTTAAGAATGCAGTCAAAACTCAAGAAGGGAAAATATGGAACCTGGGGAGAGTTGTAAAATACCACCCTCCAGCGGAAGTCCCTGAAAGTGCAAGATTGGACCTTAGCTCCACCACCATGAGGCCGTCAAGTGTCCCTCACCCAGGCCACAGGCCCAACAGGAGAGTGACCAGACCTCCCCGGCATTTTGATCAATATGTAATGATGTAACTGTTGCCACTCTTCCTGCTGTAACCTTACACCCTCTCTGGGTCAGGGTTCCTGTGTGCTATACTCCCCACTGCTCGTTCTTTTAGTCACCCCATGTTTTCTTTCTGCTCATGTTGTATTTAATGTTTTCAATTTGCAGGGGAGGGGGATGTGTGGTATCTCCCTCTTCTTTCCACCCCCGGCGTCTCCGCGTGTGATGGTGCTGCTCGCGGTGACATCACTTAGAATGTCACTGCGACCAGCGTTCCAAGGAGAGCGCCGGGGACACCAGATGAGGAGGCTGCATTGCGAGGCTGTGGCTGAGGTCGCAGGTGTTTGTACTAGTTTAATAAACACTCCTGTTTACATACGTGACGGCTCCGACTGTCATTTGAAGCCGTCACCACAGTGAGATTAGGTAATTTGCCCAGAATCACACGTTCTTGGGCCAAAGCCGTGATTTGAATCTGGTTCACCAGGTCCAAAGACCTGGGCTCCGTCTATTATTACACATCTTCTTCCTCTGTGCATGCTGGTCAGACAGCATTTTGTGTAAGTACTGCCAAAGACTGGTGTCATCAGCGTTCCCATTGTGGCGTTAGTCCTTTCTGCCCCAGCCTACAGTCACTTCCTCCAGTAGGGGGCCTCTGCCCCAACTAATGCCACTGTACTGGTTGGCTAGCTGCTTTTTAGGTCTCTCACCTACACAGCGCATGTGCTGTGCTGTGAGATGTATTTACAATTCAGTGGACTCTATATCCGCACACATCATACCATAAGTTATTTTTACATTTGTTCTTTATAGGCATTTAGATTTAATTGTAACACACATTATTGTACCACAAATCGCCGTACTATAATCGTCCATATTTCAAAGTCCCGATAAACAGTATTCCCACGTGAGGATATTCTCATACATTATATGATCAGAGAGACATACATTTCAAAATATTGTTGTGTATAACAATTTCAATGCCATAAAGTTGTATAAAATTATAAACAGTAACCCCCCGCCCCCGTGTGTCGTCCTGTCCCTTGTAGCAACCTGGCTCCTAGCAGTAGTCGGACCCTCAATGCAATTCGTGCCAATTCCTGACGTACTGACCTTTCCAGGCCTGGGCAAATTATGCTCACACCACTATGAGTCAAGTCCCCATGCTCCACCGGTTGCGAGGTCTGATCCCGGTCTCCTTGGAGGTCTATTAACATGGTATTCCACGCCAACCTGTCCTCATCTGCTTTGTCGCCTCGCCTCACAAATTTCATTCTGATGAGCTCTGCCATTGCCCACTCCTTCATATCTCTTAGCCAGTCAGTATGTGTTGGTGGTTGGGGTTTCATCCACCATATAACTACTCGTCGCCTAGCCAATACCAATCATACCATAAATTGTTTTGTTGTCACTCTCATTTGCAATCTTTTGATTGCTTACCTCCTGTAGACTTCTCTTCCTCTCTTAACTTAGCTCCTCCCTGGAGCATGGACCAAGTACATGTGTTCTTCCTCAGTTTCTTATTTTTGTTGCTTTTGTTCTGCCTGCCATCTCTATTGACGCTTTAATGACTCATACCCACCACTGTACTACTGTATGCTTCTCCATTCTATTCCACTCCATTGTACGCCACTCTATACCATTAGAATCTTCACAAATCCACCATATGCCACTCTATGCCTCTCCTCTGTACTGTACACCATATATATATATATGTATATATATATGTCGCTCCACTCTACTCTGCGCCACTCCACTCCATGCCGCCCCACTCCAGTCCACTCTAATCTACTGTACACCACTCTGCTCTACAACACCCCACTCTACTCAACTTTACAGCATTCGACTCTACTGTACTCTATGACCCTCCACTCTACTCTACGGCATGCCACTTCACACAATGCAACTCCATGCCACTCCACTTCTACGCCCCTCCTCTTTACACGAGTCGGCTTTATGCTACTCTACACAACTCCACTCTATGCCACTCTACACCACTCCACCCTTCGACACTCTACTCCATGCCAGGCTACTGTAGGCAACACCACGCCTCTCAATGTCATTCCACCTGATTTTAAGCCACTCCACTCTACTCTTTGCCACTCAACTCTATAACATTCCACTCTACACCACTTCACTCAGCTCTATGCTGCTCTAGTCTATGCCACGCCACGTTTCTTCACCCCACTCCATGCAATGCCACTCTACTTTGTCACTCCACTCTACATTACCCTATGGCATTCAACTCTACTCTACTCTACTCTACTCTACTCTACTCTACTCTACAGCACTCCACATAGTGCCACTCTATGCCACTACACTTCCCCGCTATGCCACTTTTTGCCGCTACACTCTACTCTACGCAACGCCACTCTATGCCACTGCTCTCTGCACTACTCCACTCTACTCTTTGCTACTCCATTCTACTGTGCCACTCTATGGTCCTTTACTCTGCTCTGCACCACACCAATCAGCTCTACTCTACTCTATGCCACGCCATTCTACTTTATGGTACTGTACACTAATACACACCACTCCACGCCACGCGACTCTTTACAACCCCATTCTACTCCACTCTCTTTAGGGCAACTCTACTCCACTCTCCTCTGTGTCTCTTTACTCTATGCTGTGCTGCTAACTTTTAGCCTTGCTGAACATCAGCCACGCATCTGTATGACGTGGCTAAAATACATTGACAAAGCCAACAGCCCTCACATAGGTGAGAGCTATTGGCTTTTCCAAAGCTTCTTGTGAGAGTGACCTTCGTTCCCCTTGTGTTTGTGGGGAGGTCGGGACTGGTCGGTGTGCTCGTGCCCCCACCCTTCTTCCTTTGTTCCTGCTTGCTACTATGAACTACACTTCCTTCTCACTACTTCTTTTAAGACTCTCCAGAGGCACCTATGATGCCCTAAATGCCAGACTTCAGTTGGGAACAGTGAGGAAAGACTTCAGAGTCCACTGTTATTTTATATAATACTAGCAGCACGTCCCGATGTTGTCCGGGTATGAATTGCTGCCGGCCAGTAGTATATTGTTTTGTAGGATTTGGTTTAGATAGCATTTCTTATCTGTGACAGGCCTGTGAAAAGCTCTGATTCACAGTGCACTGCTGATGCACTTAAGAGTGCGCGTTCAGTAGTGTGTGAACTCGAGTTTTCCTACATTATTTTTCCTTGCAATATTATATAGCGCGAACTCGACAACATGGCATGAGCACAATTTACATTACAGAAGAACACATTCATTTGTGGTAGGCACGGGGAGACAAAGCGATTTGCCTGGAATCACAGGAAGTTGAGCTGATGCCGAGATTCGAACATAGCTCCCCAGCTCTAAAGCTCGCAATTCTAGAACTTGTGGCGTGAGGTGTGTCTAAAAGTGTACGTCTGTGCTGGCCATCAATGAGAGAGACCTGTGCATTTTTCAAATGGGTGGTGAAAAAATATGAGTATGTTGCTGGAGATGTGGGCCGCCGTGCCACCAATGTACTTACCGGGGAGGGTAAACACCCATTATTCCGCAACTTTCTTTCCGCATACCGTCACTCCGCATACTTTCATTACGAAAGTACCATGACTCCGCAATGCCATTGTAACGCATGGCATTACATTTTATATGCTTTTACCACGCATACATTTACAACGAAATTTGTTGTAAATGCATGAATGGTAAAAGCATGTTTTTTTAATGTTTGGATAAGGTAAGTATTGTATAGGGGTATATGTTTTGGGGTACTGCGGTATATGTTTAGGGGTGTTTGGGTATTTTAAGGGTTCAGATATAGTTTTGGGTTATGGGGTACAGGGGTAGTTTTGGGTTATGGGATAGGTATGGATTTTGGGGTACAGGGGTATTTTTATGGTTCAGGGCTAGGTTTGGGTTTTGGGGTATAGGGGTATTTTTAAGGTTTAGGGGTAGGTTTGGGTTTTGGAGCACAGGGATATTTTAAGGGTTCAGAGCTAGGTTTGGGTTTTGGGGTACAGGGCTATTTTTAGGGTTTAGGGCTAGATTTGGGTTTTGGAGTACAGGGGTATTTTAGGGTTCAGGGGTAGGTTTGGGTTTTGGGGTACAGGGTTATTTTTAGGATTCAGGGCTAGGTTTGAGTTTTGGGGTACAGGGGTATCTAGGGTTCAGGGGTAGGTTTGGGTTTTGGGGTAGATGGGTATTTTAAGGGTTCAGGGCTAGGTTTGGGTTTTGGGGTACAGGGGTATTTTAGGGTTCAGGGGTAGGTTTGGGTTTTGGAGTACAGTGCAATTTTTAGGGTTCAGGGCTAAGTTTGGGTTTTGGGGTACAGGGGTATTTTTAGGGTTCAGGGGTAGGTTTGGGTTTTGAGGTACAGGGGTATTTATAGGGTTCAGGGCTAGGTTTGGGTTTTGGGGTACAGGGTTTTTTTTAGGGTTTAGGGATAGGTTTGGGTTTTGGGGTACAGGGTATATTTATTGGGTTAAGATGGGTTAGTGTTTAAGGGTGTTGGGGTATTTTAAGGAGTACGGGTGGGTTATGATTATGGGGTGCAGGGGTATTTAAAGGGAGCAGGGTGGAATTAGCACACGATATGAGACATGGCATGAAGGGCGGAACGTACCACACTCCCTCAACGTTTGTCACACCCCTAGCACACGCCCAAAGCACAACGCAGACACGCCCACAAGGGACTACTTTGCTGGCACGGTTCGTTTACCTTTTAAATCTATATGGTGGGCGTCTGCATAGCCTATGTCCTTCTGCTGCAACTGCCCTTTCCAACGCTGTATTGGATGTTGTGATTGGTGCTGTGGTTCCTCAGATTACCCGCCTCAAAGGTTTGGGCTCTCTCTTAATTATATTAGTATGGATTAACCTGAGCCTGTAAAAAACGTCTGTGGATAATAAACGTAACTATACCCGACTCCGAAAGCACAGCAGGAGAGGAATATTTTAAATAATGTTGAAAGCATCGAGTCCTCTGATGAAGTAGGTGGAGACCTGCTGATCCTGATCTGATTCAAAGAATAAGTATCTGTACACATTTATGCCTGCAAACAGAAACTTGCACATATTGGCGGATACGTCCACAATGCAAAGTTTAGGGATAGGATATGGAACCTCAAAGGATACGTAGGAGGGGTAGTTGGGTGACAAATGGGAATGTAAAGTCATAACTTTTTTGGCATTTACAAACCTAAAAAAATATATTTACGAACTGAAAATTTGTGCTTGCAAAATCTGGTGTGGATGTGTAAATTGAGAGCGAAAACATCCAAAAGCCCACATACTTCATAAAGAGGTAGTAGAAATATATTGTGGAGTAAAAAGATTACTGAATCATGTAAATTAGAGGCTTTACCCTCGCAGAAAGAATGCTCACTTAAGGGTCGATTACAATGGCGATCCGCCCGTCATAATCCACCGTCAGCCACCCAATTCACCCCTGCCATATTACTATGGCGGGGGGACCCCGACGGACGGAAAGACCGTCAGCCGGTTTTCCGCCCGGTCGATGAGTCGACCGGGCGGAAAAGTTTTAATATGGTGGCGGTGTTTGGTAGACACCGCAATCCATATTAGGATACATACAGGGATTTGCCTTGGAAAGGCATGCGGTCCTTGACATTGGGGGCTCGTAGCGGGCCCCCAGGTATTTTGGAGGGTGGGGGTGCACATGGGGGGTGCCTATGGTACCCCCTTGCATTTGCATGTACAAACACCCCTGCATTTGCATGTACAACGTGGCCCTCACCGCGCTGTGCCTGTCACGTTGTGCATTCAAATGCACAACTAGCATTTTTAACCTTGCGGTGGGTGCTGCTGGCAGCACAGCCCGCCGCAATGTTAAAAATGCGTAATGCGCCCGCCAGTGTGGCGGGTGCATCCAAATTGCAAAAGCAGGACCGCCTCTTACATTGCGGGCGGTCCCATTTCCCGTGGCTATGGCAGGCGGACAAATTCCACCCACAATGCTAATCAGCCCCTCAGTGTTACAAACAAACATGATAATGTGAGATTTCATTGATTTCCATGCATAATCATCAGTATTTTCTGAATGCCTGACATAGGAAAAGTACACCTAGGCATCGATGAGGAATATGTTTTTTATGAATACCTGGTGCTTTCTGTTTTATTGCTGCTGGGAGGACTACGCGGCCCAGAGTTCTCTTGGCTGGAGGTTGTGAAGAATTAAGGAGGTCTCTACCAATGCTATTTAAAGTACTTCTACTCCAACTGTGTGGGACCCCAAAACTGGTGCTTGCTGTTTTGGTGCTGGTACAGAGGGGACTACAGGGCCCAAAGTTCCCTAGGGCTGCAGGTGGTGAAAGAGGCCCTTCTCTTTTTTTTATTTTTTTAAACTTTTTATTTTAGGTTCAGACAATTTACAATACAGGTTGAGATTTACTTGACTGACCCCCCCCCCCCCCCAACCCCCTCCCCTGGGATCCAAGGTTACAAAAACAAAGACATCCTGATCGATAGAAGAGGAGAAAAAAAAAGAGAGAGGTTACAGGCAGTGTTCAAAAACCAATATGACACTCTAGTTTTAATCGTTCAATAAGAGAAAAAAAGAAAGAAAAAAAAGAAAGCAGAACGTAGAAGAGACAGCTCCTAGTGGGTCCAGATTATTGCTCTTCAAGAGAAAAGAATCACTAAATACTAATAAACCTAAACATTAGTAGACTCTAACCAGTTGGCCATGGTACCCCAGACTACTACACCCCTTAGTTTGCCCCTTCTTGGCATAGATGGGCCACTCCAGTCTAAACGTGGCAAATAACCTTGCCTGCCATTGACAGAAAGAGGGAGGGGTCAGGTCTTTCCAATATGAGGCGATGCATATCCTAAGAATATTCATTGCTACAAATATCAATGCTCCCCCTTCCTTTGGGTCTAGCTGGTCGTATAGCCCTAGCATGATAACACCAGGTGTTAGTTGGATATTAACCCCTTCCAAGCTGATGACGAGCTGGGCTCGTCATGGTGTAGCCTCCTCGTACACTGATGACGAGCCCAGCTCGTCATAAAATAAAGAAAAATAGCAATTCCCAGCACAGGAGGGGAATTGCCTTAGCAGCCATGGGGTTAATAGATAGTACGTTGCCCAGAAATTTTTGTCCCTCTTGTATTAGTGGCTGAAGGTTAGGGCAAGTGGCAAACATATGTACGATATCTGCATTAAATATTTGACATCGCGGACAATTCGCTCTAGGACCGGATGACCATTTAGCTACTCTGGACGGCGTGATATACAAGAAGAAAGCAGTTTTATAAAACTGCGCCTGCAGTTTAGAAGAGAGCAAAAATAGCTGTGCCTGGTCATAGGCTGAGCTAAACACATTAGGTGGGACACTAAGTTTGAGCTGCCATTTACTATCAGTTCTATCAAAGTCATCAATTTGATGTCCATTCAAGATAGAGTAGATACTACCTATCCTGGCAAGATTGGGGCTTATAAATTTGTCAATTAAGTTAACAGATGTATATCCTGCTGTCCCGCCAGTTTTGTGTGTTCAAAACCTCACAATAGCCTGGTATTGAAAGATCTGATTGCTACCTAATTTATAGTAAGTTTGAAGTTCTGTGAACGGACAAATGCTACCAGACTTGAATAAGTCCCATAGTTTGTTAATTCCCGAGGTGTGCCAATGCCGAGTATATGTATTCTGGAATATCAGAGGCAAACTATCATTCCCCTTGATAGGAGTATGGTAGTTTAGCTTGGATATTCCAAACAGCTTGCAAACCTTATTAAAGACCTGATACGCACTAAGCAATGTCTTAAATCGGACTCGCTTGTAGTAGCTGAGTTCAAGTTGCGGCCAAAGACACCCCTTTACCTTTTCTCCAAGAGTTAAAAGAAATGGAGAAGGCAGTCCTGAGGGGCTGAAAGCTCGGTCTTCATGTAGAAGTTCACAGGAGTGCTGTAATGCAGCAGTCCAATAATAAAACTTCAGGTTAGGTAAGGCCGAGCCTCCCCTTTCCCTGGGAAGAGAAAGTAGTTTAAATGCTCTCCTGGGCTTTGAGTATGACCAAATAAACAGGAAAATATACGGTCAAACTGAGCTAATAGCTGATTATTAGAAATGAACAGAATTGTCTGGAAAAAATACAGACGTTTAGGAAAATAAGTCATTTTTAAAACATTACATCTGCCTACTATAGTAAGATGAAGATTATCAAGTTTCCGGGGTGATTTTTCCATGGTTACGGCGAGAGGGGTCAGGTTTTCTGCTACTAAAGAATCTAAGTCAGAAACTATAGTAACACCTAGGTATCTAGCCTTTGTGACGACCCTGTCGTCTGTCCAGTTTATCTTATTGTTTACAACTATTTGTGTTTTAGACTTATTCAAGGAATAGCCAGACAACAATCCAAATTCATGTGCCTCTGCCTCTACAGACCTGACAGAGGTCTCGGGATCAGGAGTGATAATTGGTCATCGGTCATCCCTAACCATAAACTTAATCCGGACATCCGAGAAGAAATCGAAAGTACCCCGACTTGGAGCGAGATCTTAGTGGCCCTCACATGTTTGCCAGATGGTAAGGCCTCTGGAACCGATAACATACCTGTAGAATTTTATAAGGTCTTCTCAACACAAATCAAAGAAACATTTACTTTACTGGTTAAATCAATCTTCGCAGGAGGTAAACCTCCAGAGTCGTGGTCATCCGCCAAGATTGTTATTTTCCTGAAAAAAGATAAATCCCCTTTAGAAATGTCATCATACCGTCCAATCACTTTAATCAATACTGACTCAAAAATCTTCTCTAAAATTATTGCTACCCGACTTTCCTCCAACATCGAACCCATAGTTTTTAATTGGCAACACGGTTTCATACCAAAAAAGGGGACCACAGAGCATATCCGTCGTTCTATCACCTTATTCGAAGCCGCGGAGGTGTCATGAGACCCGATCTCGCTGATTCTCTTAGATGCGGAAAAGGCGTTTGATCGGGTCTCCTGGCAGTTCCTATGGGCAATAATGTGCCGCATCAGCCACGGCCCCAAAATAATACAAGCAATCGAAGCACTCTATGTAGCCCCCTCTGCTAAAATCCTTATTAATGGCCAATTGACCGAGCAGATCGAAATCACTAGAAGCACTAGGCAGGGATGTCCTTGCTCCCATCTGCTGTTCGCCCTCTATATCAACCCTCTGATCAAAAGAATTGAGCTAAACTCTCTTATTCAGCCGGTTAGCAGATTTAGCTTAGAAAGAGGCCCTTCTCAATGCAACCAGTGCAATTTAAAGTGCTTTCAACTTCCGCTGTGCAAAGCTCAGACCTAAGGCATGACCATCTCTCGAAAGAGTCTGGACTGGGCCCGCACTCCCTGCCATAGCTTCAATTGGTGAAGCAGTAGGTTGTCACTTTCCCAGAGAAAAATACTGGAAATCTATTCTTGTTTTAAGATTCTTCAAAGTCCCTTGCAGGATTCATAAGTAGAACTTTATATGAAGTCATCTGTTTTCATTTTTCGATTTCGCCTGCACAGTGCTTGCACTGTGCTTGTGAAATGTAATATTTTTAATATGAATCTTAAAAGGGGTTACATCCAGCTCACCTGCTTTTCATTGGTTTCTGTTCTTGATACTTATTTGTCTTCCCTTTCTATTTTCTGTAGCATATTTTCCTCCATTTATCAATGCTTGTTCATCTTCTGCATCTCCTATCCCGTATCCAAAATACTGTTATCATCCACTTTGGTGGAACTATTTTTTCATAAAGTTTTGCCTCTTTCTGCTTTTTCTTCTTGTGTGATACTTTAAATTAAATTAGCAGATTTAAATATGCAATTTATCACCTGGAGAGATTAAGGGCCAGATGTACGACCATTCCATTTTGTCTCAGACATGTAAGCGAATACTAGTGGGGTCGCAAAAGACCTACCTCATTAATATTAATGAGTTAGGTCGCAATTTGCGGCCCCTTAGGAATCTCATATTTTACAGGGATGGTGGCCTGCAGGGGACAGCAGACCGCCATGCCTGTATTTGCATTTTAAAATAATGCAACACTTTTTTTCTAAATGCAGTCTATTTTCCTTAAAGGGAATCCCTTTTCAGCCGTCACACATGATCAGATTTCCCGTTTGCGACTGCTAAAAAGGGTTGTGCATCTGTCTTTAAGTGATTTGCAAAGAATCACAGGATGTTGCACCGCTGAGACTCGAACTGGGATCCCCAGCACCCGAGCCAGCAGCTCTAATCACTGCGCCACATCCTCTCCTCTTCCATGATACTTTTTGGGGGGCTGAATGAGCACTGGAGATCAATGGGGAATACTACTAAATCTATCACACTAGCATTGTGTCTGGTGAGATTTTGAATTACTTTCCCCCAGGAATACCTTGTGAAATAATAAACCAAAAACGTATTCACAGAAAAGTGTGACGTTTTTGGATGCCGACTTAAGTACATTACAAAGCTTCTGCTAAGTGCCGTCTATTAATTTGGCCTTTAATTAAATCACCTTACCCCGTCTGGTGCAGTGATAAAACTTGCAGATGAACAGAAAAGCTGTGCTGCCCATGATTCAGAGCATGCTGTGACATTGGATACACCCACTGCAGCACACCAAACTGTCCCATCTCTGTCACACTGCAACATAATTAGTTCTGTTAGAGTTTATGTTACTTTTGATAAGGGGGATTTGGGGGGGCAGCCGAGCCACGAGGTCTGCCCCCCGGGCAGGTTTGGGAGGGGGAAGGGGTTTCATGGGCGCGGCCATTTTGCCGCCGGTTGGGCTGCCTGGGAGAGCCCAAAGGCAGCCCAAAACTTACCAGCAAGCCCAAAACGGGCTACATAAGGGGGCTTCACTTCCGCCCAGCCACCATTTTAGGTATTGTAACCTGGTGGCTGGGTGTGAAGTAGTTTAGCTTGTCGGTTTGTGCTTCGTGTCGTTGTCGGTTTGTGCTTCGAGATGGCAGGCGCAGAGGATATACGTGTACTCGAGGCCATCCGCCTGCTGAGTGAAGCAGGGCGGATGGACCTCTTGGTGGGGCCGCGGGAGGCGCGGCCGGTGAGGCAGGCGTCGTTCGGGGTGGCGGCGGCCGTCCTGGCCTGCTCGCCACCGAGGAAGTCGCAAAAGCTGCAGGTGAGTCTCCAGGGCCGCGCCGATGTCAGGAGCGCGGCCCCGGATGACGGAGGGTCGCGGGCGAGGCGCGTTGCTAGGGGGAGGGCGGGTGGAGAGAGAGGCCGAGCGGGCGCGTGTGGAGCCGCGCTGCCGCCCGGGTGTCAATGACGGTAGCGGGGGGGCCGGGAGGGGTGCCGGGGCCTCGGGGGAGGTCGAGAGGCTGGGCGAGCGGGAGGGGGGGAAGGGAGGAGCGGGGGCCAAGGGGAAAGGAGCGTGGTCGGAGAGGGGGGGGAGAGGGGGAGGACATGGATGGGGAGGGAGTGAGCTAGAAGGCCAGGCCATGAGGAGGCGTAATGAGAGCCCCTCGCCGGCGCGGCAGGGGGCAGGAGAGAGGGGCAGGAGCGCTGGCAAGACGGGGGGCAGGGGGGAGGGGCGGGGGAAGCAGGCAAGGGGCGGGGCAAGGTGGGGACGGCTGTGGGAGGGATGGGGGATGAACAGGGGCAAAGGGGGGGGGTCACACCTTCTGTTTGATTCAGAAGGTAGCGAAAGGGAGTGGGACGGGCTGGATGTGTTTGCGTCGTGGGAGGAAGGCATCAGAGAGGCTCCCGTGGCGGCCGCGAGGGAGGGGAAGCGGGCGGGGGAGGCGAGGCCAGATGGGGAGGAGGCGGGGCCGTCGGGGCGGGCGGAGGTGGCTTATGGGCAGAGTGGCGGCGGGGAGAAGGCAGAAAGGGGCTGGGTCGGGGACGGTGGGGCTTCCGCGGGCGACGCAGGGACAGGAGTAGGGGGGCTTTGTCGGAGCGACGACGAGGAGGAGGGGGGGCAAGGGGGGGCTGGGAGAAGTGGCGCTGGGCGGGCGAATCGGAGCAGTGGCAGGGGACCGGCACACCAGCAATACCTTTTTTATTTCAGGGGGATAGCCGTCGAGGGGGAGCGGACTTGGTAAGGCTTGGGGCGGCCCAGAGACACCAAGGAGAAGGGAGGGCGGAGCTTCCGGCGGCGAGCCTGGAGACCACGAGGGATCACGGCGCGGCTGGCTCAAGAAGGCCCCAGGCGGGCTCGCCGGCCCCAGCACCCACAGGGCCCAAGCGGCTTGGGGAACAGCAGCACACATGGAGCACCGACAAGGAGGACTATTTTACTTTGGTTGAGGGCAGAGGCGAGGGGAGGGCCTCTGGCAGGTTTCAGTCGGCGCCGCCAGCGGCGCGCCGGAGGTATAGGTGGGGAGGTGTGGAATTGGTGGAGGATGAAGACGGTGTGGAGGAAGGGGAAGTGAGAGGAGGGCCGGGCGGACGGGGGTCCGGTAATGTTGTTGGTTCTTTGTTACAGGTGTCACGGGGCCTGGGTGCCGCGGCGGCCCGGACACATTCGGGAGGCAGATCGGCGTCGGACAGGAGAGTCGAGGAGCGGCGAGGGGACGCTTTGCTTGCAGGTAAAAGCAGGGAGACGCCGCGGATGGTGTCAGTTGGGGTGGGGGGGGAGGGGAGGTGGGGGCGGGTGATCGTTTATGCAAAAGGGAGGTATGTGGTGGACCGGGGTGTGGGGACGGATGCGGCTGCGCTTGGTGGAAAAGGTGGGGGCACGGAGGGGTTGACAGGGGAGGGGAAGGTGGAGAAACCGGACATGGGGGGCCATGCAGACAGCGCGGCAGCGGGCAGCGCAGCGGCGGGCAGCGCGTCGGCGGAGGAGGAGGGCGCGAAAAAACCTGACAGTAAAGAGTTAAAGTTTAAACGACTTCCTTATATGGGGGTCACAAAGCCGCTAGGGGCGCATTTGATGGCAGCCACGAAAGAAAAAATATGGAAGGGAGAGTATGTGGAATTGTTGAAGCTGCTACATAGGGAAGTTAGGTCGAAGGAAGGGTCAAAGGAGGAAGAGTACGAGCTACAGAAGCGCCCGAGGGTGCCGCTTACTATTGAGAACTGGACGGCTGCATTTCTGATTTTCGCAAGTGTGTATTGCGAGAAATTCCCAGAGAGGTCGGTGTCCCTGTTTAAGTACATGGACGTTATCCGAAAGGCGCAGATTACTGGGGGGGATTTGCGTGGGCGCAGTACGACGAGGAGTTCAGGGCACGAATGGCGTGGGACACGGAGGCGAAGTGGGGCGAGCTAGATTGCGACTTGTGGCAGCACACGATGGGTCTGGCGGGGTCGGGCAAAACTATCTTTACCGCAAGCGGGCTCCCGATAATTTATCACCCCTTTCAAGGGCGCCCCACCCGAGGAGGGGTGGGGGCGGGAGCCAAGAGCCAGCCCGGGACCGCGGGGCCCTGCTGGGACTTTAATAAAGGGGCGTGTGCAAGAGAGCACTGTCGTTTTCGGCATGAGTGCTCGGGGTGCGGGAGGTATGGGCACCCTGCGACACGGTGCTGGGTTCCCGCCCGGTCAGCAGTATGGCGGCGCACACGCGGCGGCGGGAGCGGCACGACCCGGGAGCGGGCGGCAGGGGTGGAAAAGGGCCTGAGCCAAAGGGCTCATACGCCGGTTAGGGTAGATAAGTTGACGGCGGCCCTACGCAATTACCCAGACGCGGGGGCCGCGGAACGGGTTTCGAGACGGTTTTCAGCTGGGTTACGAGGGTCCTCGGGTGCGTCGGTGGGCGGACAATTTGCGTTCAGCGCGGGAGCACCCGGAGGTGATACAGACTAAATTGGACAAAGAAGTGCGGGAGGGGCGCATGGCGGGGCCTTTTGAGGACTGGCCAATGACTGACTTGATAGTGTCCCCTATAGGCGTGGTGCCCAAGAAGGAGGTTGGGCAGTTCCGGCTCATACAACATTTGTCGTGGCCGGACGGCGAGTCTGTAAATGATTTTATCAGTGAGAGTGAGGCCACGGTAGTGTACTCCTCGGTGGAGGCGGCAATGGCCTTGGTGGTGAAGGAGGGAAGAGGCGCAGTGATGGCCAAGTGTGACATCAAGTCGGCTTCCCGGTTACTGCCTGTTCACCCAGACGACTGGGGCCTACTGGGGATCCAGTTTCACGGCCGCTGGTATGTGGACAAGGCGTTGCCGATGGGCTGCTCAATGTCCTGCGCGCTTTTTGAATGTTTTAGCACGTTCCTGCAGTGGTTTTTTACGGAGAGCACGGGTCACCAAGGAGTCACGCACTACCTGGATGACTTTTTCTTGGTCGGGGCACCGGACTCCACGAACTGCCAGGTGGCTCTGGACAGGTTTCAGGAGATCATGGTGGACCTGGGGGTGCCGCTGGCACCGGAGAAGACAGTGGGGCCAGGCACGGCGCTGTCGTTCTTGGGTATCGAGATAGACTCACAAAAGATGGAAGCAAGGCTGCCCGCGGACAAAAAGCAACAGATGCTGGGGCTGCTGCAGGTGATGGTGGCCAGGAATAAGGTGACAGTGTTGGAAGTGCAAGTGCTGCTGGGGCACCTCAACTTCGCGTGCAGGGTGGTGCGGGTCGGTAGGACGTTTTGCAGACGTCTAGGCCGGGCTTTGGCGGGGCGGAGGCCTCCACATCATCGCGTGCGGGTGTCGGCGGGGGTGAGGGAGGACCTGCGGATGTGGCGTTTTTTCCTGCACCAGTTCAACGGAGTGCCCTTACAGCGGGACGTGGACTTGGTGTGGGATGTGCAGATCTTCTCGGACGCTGCGGGTAGCGAAGGTTTCGGGCTCTACTGGAACGGGAAGTGGTGCGCAGAGAGATGGCCCCCAGAGTGGTCAGGGGGCGGAAGGAGCATTGCGTTTCTAGAACTCTTCCCTTTGATAGTGGCAATCTGGCTGTGGGGAGAGGTGCTGGCGCATCGCCGAGTGACGTTCAATGTGGACAACATGGCAGTGGTGCAGGTGGTAAATCGCCAGTCCGCCAGGGATGAGCAAGTGCTGAAGCTGCTGCGGGTGTTTGTGCTAGGCTGTTTGCGCCATGATATTGCTTTTCGCGCGGTACATGTCCCAGGAGTTGACAATGACATTGCGGACGCTCTGTCTCGTTCGCAGTGGGGGAGATTCCGTGGGTTAGCCAAGGACGCGGAACGGGACCCGACTCCACTGCCGGCGCGGATGTGGGACATAGGCAACACCGGATGTTGCAGCTGGTTCTAGGATCCTTGGCAGAGTCAACCAGAACAGCGTATGTGGCAGCCTGGGGGGAGTTTGTGGCGAATGGGGCGCGGTGGCGGCCGCCGGGCAGGGACAGACAGGAAGAGGTGGTGCAGTACTTGCTGGAATTGATTGGCAGGGGGTTGTCGAGAGTGACGATAGCGGGTAAGCTGGCAGGGATCGGGTTCATGGGTAAGCTGCTGTGGGGGTACGCCCCGTCCGCAGGTGAATTGGGGTCCAGGATGTTGGAGGGTTGGGCGCGGGAATGCGGGCGGGGGGGGGAGGTGCGGCGGCCGGTGTCAGTGGAACTTTTGGGCAGAGTGGTGATGATGCTGCCGCGCGTGTGCAAGGATGACAGGGAAACATGCTTGTTTGGGACACTCATGGTGTGGATGTTTGCTGGGGCCTTCCGGGTGTCGGAGCTGTTGGGCTCCAAGGCTGAGCGGGGAGTGGAGTGGGCAGAGGTCCGAGTGTCGCAGTCGGAAGTGCGCTTGTGGTTGCGTAAGTCCAAGACAGACCAGAGGAGTGTGGGGGCCTGGGTGACCATGGAAAAGGGGGGAGAGGGCGGTGAGTGCCCGGTGCTTTGGGGCAGGAGATGGAGGGCGGTGGGGGATGCGAATGGTCTGGTGTTTCAACACGCGAATGGAAAGGGGGCGATGGGGCGTCAGTTGTTGGGAGTGTTGCGGAAGGCATTGGCGAGATTGGGAGTGGATGGGCGGCATTTTGGCACGCATTCCTTTCGAATAGGGGCGGCATCAGAAGCGCACCGACGGGGGCAGGGGAGGGGGGCCATCATGCGCTTGGGTAGGTGGACATCTGATTGTTATCAACGCTATGTGCGCGGCGCAGACCAAGCGGGTGCGCGCGGGTTGGAATTGGGGGGACAGTGTTGATTGACATATGTTTCTAATTCCAGGTTCGGTGGCGAGACCCGAGTCCCGAGAGATGTTGATCTGGATTGTGGGTCACTCGTTCGTGAAGAGGGCGAAGCTGCAAGCGCAGGACAGCTATTTTGGGGATGGTTTGGGGTTCAATCCTGATTTGTTCAAGGTGTTTTGGTCGGGGAGGGGGGGGATGAGATGGAAGGAGCTGGTCACAACCCTGAATGGTTTAGTTTGCGGGGGGCGGTGCCCCGACGTGTTGGTCCTCCATTTGGGGGAGAACGACCTGGTACAGGAGACGGGCCTGGTGCTGATGAGGGCGATGCGGCGGGATCTGGCGGAGCTGCGCAGGTGTTGGGCGGGGTGTACGGTGGTGTGGACCGAGTTGGTACCGCGCAGAGTGTGGCGAGGAGCGGTGAAGCCGCAGGCGGTGGATAAGGCGAGACGGAAGATAAACGTGGAGATGGTGCGTTTTTGTCGTCATTTGGGTTTCACGCGCATATGGCACAGGGACATCAAGTATGATGCGCCGGAGATGTTTAGGGGAGATGGTGTGCATTTGTCCCGGATGGGAATGGATCTATACCTGTTGGAGCTTCGGGAGGTGTTGGCGAAGTTGTTGGGGGTGCGACGGGAGTGATGGGTTGGTGACGTGCGCGGAGGTGTCGGGGTGGGGGTTGGGGGGCAGGGAAAGGGGGGATGAGGTGTAACCACCTACCCCACTTTCCCTGGGTGGCGGAGTTTGGGTTGATGTTGGCCAAGTTTGGCTGGAGTTCGGGTCTTTATCAGGATGTTTGGGGATTTGGGGAGCGGGAGCGGGGAAAGGGAAAACAGTTTTGGAGTTACATTAGAGGGGCTTAGTTACAGTTGCAATAAGGCAGATAGGTCTGCAGGTTTGACAGGGTTTGGAGTTAAGATGTAGGGGAGAAAATGGATACATGACGATGTTATGGAATTGTATATCTGTATATGCAGGGTGGGGGGATTGTATCATGTGGGGATCGTAGGGGTGGAGGGAGACACAAACCTAAGGGGTCAGGTAACTCGATGTTTAGAGAGGTGTTAGTTTTGTGAGGCGTTTGCCAGTTGGTAATACATGTGATGTGCACCTGTTTCAAATAAAGCGGCCTTTTACACACAAAATGGTAGTCGGTCTTGATTGCCCCCTTCATCCCTCCCAAGGGGGATTTGGGGGGCAGCCGAGCCACGAGGTCTGCCCCCCGGGCAGGTTTGGGAGGGGGAAGGGGTTTCATGGGCGCGGCCATTTTGCCGCCGGTTGGGCTGCCTGGGAGAGCCCAAAGGCAGCCCAAAACTTACCAGCAAGCCCAAAACGGGCTACATAAGGGGGCTTCACTTCCGCCCAGCCACCATTTTAGGTATTGTAACCTGGTGGCTGGGTGTGAAGTATTTTAGCTTGTCCCACCCTCCCACCCTTAAGTTAGGCCCGGGGGGGGGGATTTTGACGGCCAATATCGGGTCAGGCGGCGTTGTCTGGGACAGGTGCACAGGGGAGGTTTTTGCTGTATGGATTTGTCGCTTGGAGCAGGTGCAGGCGGAGTTTGGGTTGATGTTGGCCAAGTTTGGCTGGAGTTCGGGTCTTTATCAGGATGTTTGGGGATTTGGGGAGCGGGAGCGGGGAAAGGGAAAACAGTTTTGGAGTTACATTAGAGGGGCTTAGTTACAGTTGCAATAAGGCAGATAGGTCTGCAGGTTTGACAGGGTTTGGAGTTAAGATGTAGGGGAGAAAATGGATACATGACGATGTTATGGAATTGTATATCTGTATATGCAGGGTGGGGGGATTGTATCATGTGGGGATCGTAGGGGTGGAGGGAGACACAAACCTAAGGGGTCAGGTAACTCGATGTTTAGAGAGGTGTTAGTTTTGTGAGGCGTTTGCCAGTTGGTAATACATGTGATGTGCACCTGTTTCAAATAAAGCGGCCTTTTACACACAAAATGGTAGTCGGTCTTGATTGCCCCCTTCATCCCTCCCAATTTCTACAGTGAGACAAACACTTGCTCAATGGTGTCAGTGCAAAAGAGACTCCAACGACAAGGAGCGACGGGGAGCTGAGTAACAACACTTCCTACACACACTCTGTCAGTATCAGGCATCACTGGGACACATGTTGCGGCAGGTCTCCATCCTGGACACAACTGCGCTTGTTGTGTGTGTGAGCAGTTTACGTTGACAGGAGCAGCTAGCTTAGTGGTGACTGTCACGATGAAAGCAGATCTGGTATAATGCGGCGCTCACAGGGGCAGCAGCTGTCATGACAGGCAGCGTCCTTTTATGCTACCGCTATTTACCTCCGCTGTACCCAGATGTCTTTTTGCCTTCACCTTGTTTCCAGCCCTCTTTCCTACTCCACCATGTTGAGGTGGTGGTTGTGACGGAGGGAGATTATGCTCTTTTCATTTGTTGGGGTGCAAGATAATGATGAATAGTTTGTGTTGGACAGGCCACATGAAGGGCCGCTCCCCCTCTGCCCGACCAGGCCCGAGCCCGGTCACTCAAGTGTCACCCACCACCACTTCACGTTTTCCGTCCCCTCCGGGACCCTTGCCTCTGAACATATCGACCTCATGGGGCCGATCCACTACTGGCCCGCGCACCCAGCCTGGGCGCCATCTTTGGACACTCCGCCACGAGGCCGCGTGGCCCCCGATCGACCCCAACCCTGGGCCTGGCCAGGCCTCAGACATCCCGGCACCACCATCCACCCAGGAGGTGAGCGGACTACTTGGCAGGTCAATGGGAGGAAGAGGTGTCGATGGTTCTCCCCCGCCAGGTGCCGCTCGCCCACAACCTCCCCGGGCGCTGGCTCCACCCCCCTGCTGGGTGTCTGGACTCCCTCATCCCGGACCCCCCGACCTCCAAGTGCGAGGGTCCGGACATCAAAGGGCATCAGCCCTATAACTGGGGCAGCTCCAGAGCAGGAAGGCAGTTGTATCTTGGAGTCGAGAGACGCAGAGAAGAACTCATCCTTGACGGACTACTGGCGCTGCCGTAGCTCTGCCTTGCGCACATCGTCCTGCCTGTTGGCGCTGCCGCAACCTTCGTAATCCTTCATCGTCGTCGGGACCTGCTGGCGTGGCCGCGGACCGTTGTAACTACCATCTTCATCAGGACCTGCTGGCTCCGCCGCGGACCGTCGCTTCTTCCGTCCATCTCGGGACCTGCTGGCTCCGCCGCGGCCCGATCATCTAGAACGCCGAGCTCGAGGATTGAGAGCTATTTTCATCTATTGGTAACAAGACTGTCCCGCTACCCTTTTCCCAACCCAGAGACCAGAATCGAGGGGACCCCTGAGTCCAGACCTCCTTGTACCATTCTACCGTACCTAAAGAATTGCTATAAAGTATCGTTGAACCTTATCCTTGTGTGGTGTACGTCTGTGGGGGGGAAGTTACTTGTCTGTACGATCGCTGGAGACGGCTCTCCCCGGAGACCTCTCCCCGTATCCTCGGCCGACCCTCCCGGTCCGTCTAACATTGGTGGCCAGCGGCGCGATCCGAATCACCGCATAATCGTACAGAAAGTAGCTCACCCCACGACGAAATCACGATGACAACCAAAGAAAGCGGATCCACCGAGAAATTTCAGATGGAGAAATTGGACGAGTACAACCATCGTGAATTAAAACAATTCTGCATCGAACTAGGTATCGCTACCACCGGTCTGAGTACAAAAGACGATTTCAAGCATGCCCTAGAGTCCTGGGCAGAAACCGGGGCCGTCGGAACCACCGACCAAAACATCGCAGCAGTAGAAAAAAACATCACGGCCCCCGAAGAGCGAAGAACGGGTCTCTCGCAGGACGAGATCCAGGAACGAGAAAGAACACGACTACATGAACTAGAAATGGCCCGGCTCAAAATGGATGTTGAACTTAAGTTGGCCGAACAAAAACTGAGCTTAGAGCACCTACGTCTCCGAGAAGAAAGAGAGGAAAAGCAGAGACAAAGGGAGCTCGAGGAAAAGAGACTGGCATATGAACACGAGCGCAAATTAGCGGAGATAGACTTACGCAAGCAGAACAAAGAGCTAGGGGTGCCCGAGCAACCCCACACCCCAGGGGCAACAGAGAAAAAGGTACACATCCCCAAGGATGTCGTTCGAGAATACTTCCGAGAAGACGACATCCAGCAATGGTTCAAGGCCTACGAAATCGCTATGACCGCCCACCGGATCGATCGAAGCGACTGGGGAGCCGGTCTATGGGGGAGATTCCTCAATGAGGGCCGCGATGCCCTGCTACAGCTCCCGGACCACCAGATGACCTCCTATGACCACATGAAAGCTGCCCTCCTCATCCGCTATGGGCTCACACCCGAGATGTACCGTCAGAGGTTCCGAGACTGCACCCGCATCCCGGGTACAACTTGGGTGGACTACGTGAACTATTTTAGCCGAGCCTTCGAGGGCTGGATCAAAGGAAGCAATGTCACAACTTACGAACAACTCTTCAATCTCATGGTGTGGGAGCATCTATCAAACAATTGCTTCATTGAGCTCCGCCAGCACCTCCTCGACAGCAAATTGACTGATCCACGGCAGCTCGCAGCCGAGGCTGACCGGTGGGAAATCACCAGAGTGGGCCGGAATGGATCCTATGAACAGAACCGGAACAGCAACGGTCAGCACCGTCCCCGAGGAGGAGGGGGCCAAGGACGCGGAAGAGACAACGCCCCGGTCGCCCCCGCTACCAGCACCACCCCCCCGGCCAACCGGGGCAGCACCCCGGCGCGACCGGGATACCGAGCCAATGTCACGTGTCATCGATGCCAACGAGTCGGCCACTATGCAAACGACCCAAATTGCCCACAGTACCAGAGCCCAAGACCCCGCCAAGTGGCCGCTGCTGCTCTGGGGGAAGAACAGATCTCAGAAGAGCAAGAAGAATATGAGCAAGAGCATCAAGAATGGGAGCCAGCCGCCATGGCTCTAGCATGTTTAGGGGGGAAAGACATGGTCCCGCGGGTCCCCCTACCCGCTAACACCCGGAAGTATAGCCAATGGGTGAGCATCAATGGACGCCAGGCCGAAGCCCTCCGTGACACCGGGGCCAGTGTAACAGCCGTCCGCTGTCACCTGGTGACCCCAGAACAGTTCCTACCAAACATTCTCTGCCCTGTCCGTTCAGCCGATAACTCCGAAAGTCTGTGTCGGATGGCCTGCGTCCCTTTCGAGTGGGGAGGGGTCTCCGGCATGTTGAAAGTGACGGTCCGAGATGATGCCCCCGTAGACTGCCTCCTGGGAAATGACCTTGAAAGCTCCCCGTGGGCAGCCGTAGAACGAAGGGAACACCTGGGGATGTTAGGCATCCCGGACTGGGCGTGCGTCACCACCCGGTCCATGGCCACCCGTGCCAATCCCCGACCGGAGGAACCCGAATGGCCAGCGCCTCCTCCCCCGGTCGCCCCAGTCGAAAACACCGACCGTGCCGTCCCCCCAGAACCAGCTCAACCTCCAGACCTCGCTGACCTCGACCAGTGGCATCAAGAGGGGGGGCCCACACAAGAGCAGTTTCGCCAAGAGCAGAAGACCTGTCCCTCTCTCGAGGGACTCCGCCAACAAGCCCTCGCCCAAAGCGCAGGGGATACCTCCGGAACACATTGGATCTATTGGGACAATGATCTGCTATACAGTGAACAAAGGATCGCGGAGTTGGGGGCCAGCCGAGTGCTAGTGGTGCCCCTCCGTTTTAGAGACTTCTTGCTAAACCTGGCCCACGATGTCCCCCTGGCTGGACACCTGGGTCAGGATAAAACCTACAGCCGCCTGGTGACCCACTTCTTCTGGCCCAAAATGAGGAATGATGTACTCCAGCATTGCCGATCTTGCCCCACGTGCCAAGCCAGTGGAAAGAGCGGCCGCAAACTAAAAGCCCCCCTGCAACCGTTTCCCGTGGTCACCACCCCGTTCGAGAGGGTCGGGATAGACATTGTGGGGCCCCTAGACCCTCGTACAAAACAAGGACATCGGTTCATCCTGGTGCTAGTGGACCACGCCACCCGCTACCCCGAGGCTGTTCCCCTGCGAACCGTGACAGCCCCGGTAGTCGGCCGGGCCCTGATGGGGATCTTCTCCCGTGTGGGCTTCCCCCGAGAAGTCGTCAGCGACAGAGGCACGAACTTTATTTCCAAATATATGAAGTCCCTCTGGCAACAGTGTGGGGTCACCTACCGATTCACGACCCCCTATCACCCTCAAGGAAACTGACTCGTTGAGCGGTTCAACCGCACGCTCAAAGGGATGATTGGGGGGTTGGAAGAGCCCCTCCGTCGCCAGTGGGATGTGCTGCTGCCGTGCCTCCTCTTCGCATATCGAGAGGTCCCCCAGAAGTCCCTCGGCTTCAGTCCGTTTGAATTATTGTATGGACATCCCGTACGGGGGCCTCTCAGTCTAGTCAAGGAAGGCTGGGAAATGCTCCCTCTAAAGAACCCTCCAGATGTCTTCAAATACCTCCTAACCCTCCGCAACCAGACCCGACAGTTCAGAGAGCTGGCAAAAGCAAACTTGGAGGCCAGTCAAGAGGACATGAAAAAGTGGTATGACCAGAATGCCTCCTCCATCGAATTTGAACCTGGGCAACAGGTATGGGTGATGTCCCCCACCGAACCCTGCGCCCTGCAAGACAAGTGGACGGGACCCTTCAAAGTAGTCGAGCGCAAGGGTCCTGTCACCTATCTCATCGACATGGAATCTTCACGGAACCCCCTCCGGGTCCTCCACGCTAATAGACTGAAACCCCACTTTGTGCGTTCAGAACTCAGCCTCCTGATGGCCACAGACAGTGGAACCGAAGAAGACTCCGAACCCCTCCCTGACCTCCTACGGACTCGGGAGAAAGATGGCTCCGTGGATGGGGTCCGACTCTCGGAGGCCCTCACCCCGGAACAACGCCAAGACTGTCGAGACCTCCTGTTGCAGTCCGCCAGCCTGTTTTCCCTCACTCCAGGGGTCACTTCCTGGTGTGTGCACGACGTGGACACGGGGGACAGCCCCCCTATCCGCCACCGGGCCTACCGCGTACCAGATCGGGTACGGGCCTGCATCCAGGAAGAAGTAACCAAAATGCTCACGCTCGGGGTCATCGAGCCCTCAGACAGCCCCTGGGCCAGCCCAGTAGTGCTGGTCCCCAAAGCAGCCACTCCCGGCACCACACCGGAACTCCGGTTCTGCGTCGACTACCGGGGCTTGAATGCGGTCACCAGAACAGACGCACACCCCATCCCCCGGGCAGACGAACTAATCGACCGCATGGGAGCTGCCCGCTACCTCAGTATTTTCGACCTGACGGCGGGCTACTGGCAAATCGGCCTCACACCCCGGGCCCAAGAACGATCTGCATTTTCCACTCCTGATGGCCATTATCATTTCAGGGTCATGCCCTTCGGCATGAAGAATGCTCCAGCAACATTTCAGCGGCTCGTCAATCAGGTCTTGGCCGGACTCGAAGGATTCAGCGCCGCCTACCTAGACGACATCGCTGTGTACAGCCACCATTGGTCCGAGCACCTCCACCACCTCCGAGCGGTGCTACAGGCCCTTCAGCGGGCTGGCCTCACGATCAAGGCCAGCAAATGCCAAATTGGTCAGGGGTCCGTAACCTACCTCGGACACCAGGTGGGAAGCGGCCGGGTGGCCCCTCTGCAGCTCAAGATTGCCGCCATCCGGTCCTGGCAGCCCCCCATCACCCAGACCGAGGTCCGCGCCTTTCTGGGACTCACGGGCTATTACAGACGGTTCGTGAAAGACTATGGTACCATAGTGGGGCCCCTCACAGAACTCACGTCCAAAAATCAACCCCAGAAGGTCAACTGGACCCCAGATTGTCAAACAGCCTTCGAACAACTGAAGGCCGCCATGTGCTCCGCCCCTGTGCTCCAGGCCCCCGACTACAGCCGGGAATTCGTCGTCCAGACGGATGCCTCCGACCACGGCATTGGGGCGGTCCTGTCTCAAGTGAACACCGAAGGCCTTGATCAGCCAGTGGCCTTCATCAGCAGGCGACTCCTACCTCGAGAACAACGCTGGAGCACCATCGAGAGGGAGGCCTTCGCCGTGGTATGGGCCCTCAAAAAGCTCCGGCCCTACCTCTTTGGCACACACTTTCGGGTGCAGACCGACCATCGACCCCTGCAGTGGCTGATGCAGATGCGGGGGGAAAACCCGAAACTACTACGTTGGTCCATCTCCCTACAAGGAATGGACTTCACTGTTGAACACCGGCCTGGGCCAGATCACGCCAACGCGGATGGCCTGTCCCGCTTTTTCCGCCTCGACGAGGAGAATCCCCAAGAGGATGGGTGACTCTCCCCGCCTTCAGCTGGGGGGGACGCATGTTGGACAGGCCACATGAAGGGCCGCTCCCCCTCTGCCCGACCAGGCCCGAGCCCGGTCACTCAAGTGTCACCCACCACCACTTCACGTTTTCCGTCCCCTCCGGGACCCTTGCCTCTGAACATATCGACCTCGTGGGGCCGATCCACTACTGGCCCGCGCACCCAGCCTGGGCGCCATCTTTGGACACTCCGCCACGAGGCCGCGTGGCCCCCGATCGACCCCAACCCTGGGCCTGGCCAGGCCTCAGACATCCCGGCACCACCATCCACCCAGGAGGTGAGCGGACTACTTGGCAGGTCAATGGGAGGAAGAGGTGTCGATGGTTCTCCCCCGCCAGGTGCCGCTCGCCCACAACCTCCCCGGGCGCTGGCTCCACCCCCCTGCTGGGTGTCTGGACTCCCTCATCCCGGACCCCCCGACCTCCAAGTGCGAGGGTCCGGACATCAAAGGGCATCAGCCCTATAACTGGGGCAGCTCCAGAGCAGGAAGGCAGTTGTATCTTGGAGTCGAGAGACGCAGAGAAGAACTCATCCTTGACGGACTACTGGCGCTGCCGTAGCTCTGCCTTGCGCACATCGTCCTGCCTGTTGGCGCTGCCGCAACCTTCGTAATCCTTCATCGTCGTCGGGACCTGCTGGCGTGGCCGCGGACCGTTGTAACTACCATCTTCATCGGGACCTGCTGGCTCCGCCGCGGACCGTCGCTTCTTCCGTCCATCTCGGGACCTGCTGGCTCCGCCGCGGCCCGATCATCTAGAACGCCGAGCTCGAGGATTGAGAGCTATTTTCATCTATTGGTAACAAGACTGTCCCGCTACCCTTTTCCCAACCCAGAGACCAGAATCGAGGGGACCCCTGAGTCCAGACCTCCTTGTACCATTCTACCGTACCTAAAGAATTGCTATAAAGTATCGTTGAACCTTATCCTTGTGTGGTGTACGTCTGTGGGGGGGAAGTTACTTGTCTGTACGATCGCTGGAGACGGCTCTCCCCGGAGACCTCTCCCCGTATCCTCGGCCGACCCTCCCGGTCCGTCTAACAGTTTGCACCTGTATTTTTTCTTTTGTTGTATTAATATGGGACAGTAGAATGTGTACTGTAATAATGTGAATAGTGATGTGTTAGGTATATTTTCCATATTGACATGCGTGAAGAAATTAATGTTGTAATACATACGTGTTTAGGTGAAAACATTAACGTGCAGAATTTGTGTATGATTCTTGCAATTATTCATGTATTTGATGTGCTCATGTAACATTTTCATTTAAAAATGTACAATAAAAGTGTTCATTTATATATAGTGTGCTGCTTTCTTATGTTGTCCGATTTCTGTAGGCCTGAAATGCATTTTTCGTGAAAGCTCTTGCATTAGATTAATAGTTGAATTTCATGTGCATGTTGGATTTGTCCTTTCTCACGTTTCTATTGCAGGTGGAAAAATGCATCCTTGTTAGTTAGAATAATGCTTTTGTTTTAGGAGGTAGGCTCAGGGAAGAGAGGATGCATTTGTATAAGGGGTGTTGGTAATATGAGACGGTGTTCTTTCTCAATGGAGAAGGCCTGGGAATCAACGTCATCGAGCCAGAGGCTGGGAGTATCGAAGCTGAGTGGAAAATCACCCACAATGAGGTGTCCAGCTGTATGAGGCGATCAGATGATGTGTACTGGACATGTTTTATGATTTTGGTGTTGGAATTAGGATTAGTGCCCCAGGGAGTTGAGTTAGGAGATGAGAGAAGAACGATAGAGACAGAAGGAGCATCTTAGAATGAGCTCAGTAGCCTTAGGTTACTTGACCATTGAATGCAAGTTCAATTTTTAGAAAGACTTCTTGCGCTGATACTTTTTCCTAAACTTGCCTGGGGAATGCTAAGTTGGGATATCACATTAGTGGTAGGGTAGGGACAGACTCATGCGTTTTACTTACAAACCTCCAATGAAGTCTGATCTTGATGTGGGGACACTTATTGCCTGCTTTCTGATTTTGTAGTTCATCATTCTTTTCGTGCTCCAGAGACTGCATTTCGCCCAAAGGTTTGGCTTTGTATTAGTTCCGATGTATTTCTACAACCTCATCTTGAGGTGCTTGTATGTCCAGTTATTTTTGGCTTTGTAATAAATCAAATTAATTAAATTGTTACAATATTCTATCAATGAAACAATAACTTGTTTAAAATCACACACAATTAGTTAAGATGAAAAAGTTGTTTAAAAAGATTTAAAATAATAAAAATGACTATTATAACAATTATTGTCCTATCTAACAGTAAGGTGTTGTACGTTAGACTTAAGCAAAAGTTTTATCATAGTCTCTCTTGCTTGATGGCCGACTGAGTACTGTTATAATTCAGTTTTCAGTGTCAGTTTGGCTCGGATTGCGTCTGTGAATTTCCCTAGTCAGGTTTCAATTTGAGGTGTTTTAGTAGAGAAGCACAGGTCGGAAACTTCCCTGCAACTTTGTAGGCCAAGCACCCTACAGATGGGGACAACTAGGCGCTGCCGCTCACTGACTAACTTTAGGCAACAGCACAACAGATGGAGCCAAGATTCACAGCGGTAACTGCAGAGTCGACAAGCCATTGAGTTGTCCTGCCGGGCCCAAGTTGGTTTAAAATCCGTGATGGGCAAAGCGAGAAGTCTCATGTAGGTAATTCTTCCCCAAGCCAGGACTGTCAGAGTTTGCTCCAGGTGGGGCTGCCGTTTTCCCATGGTGTATGATGAGTCCAGCGAGGAAAGATTGAATTGGTGATGCAGGCTTTCCGAGGCCCTTTCAAAAGATATTCTCTTGGCCTGAGTATTCACTGTTTTCCTCCAGGCTTGTAGTGGGATGTCAGGATTTGTGCAGCTTTTGGATGTTAATGTCCAATAATCTAGTGCCTGCTGCCAAGTGAACCTGCCATGGGGAACCCTCCTCTTCGAAGAAAGTTTTAATGTGTCTTTTTAATGACAATTCTGGTGCTCGCACAGCCCTGAAATAGTATTTTATTAAATCACCTGAGCAAGTGATGTCCGGACTGGTGAGACCCAGTTTCAGCCTTACTTTTGCTCTCCTGGCCTGTCTAGGGAGAGCTAGGACCTTTTTGTGAGCAAAAATGTGATGGTTCGCGAGGAACTTATTGAAGGCACCGGGGGAAACTAAATGGCCATAATTAAGAGAGGGCAACCGTTTTGCCTAAAGAACTTTCAAAATGGGTTCAGCGGTTGGACTGTGAAGTCGCTGGTTAAGGCTTTTTAAAGAAAAAATTATGCTAGCCATTTTCCTTCTCAGATGTTTCAGATGGGCTGTAGGTGGAGTCTGTGATTGTTCGGAGTCATGCATTATTGAGATTGTGAAATTTGTTGTGAAATTAATTTCTCTCCTCTACACTTCTAAAGCAGGTACAAACTGTCCATTGACCGACTGTTCCAGAATAAATTAAGAAAAGCGAACCCAGCCCCATCAGTTGCGAGTGATGTAATAGCCCTCTTGTTAGTGTAGCAGCGCTTCTGATCGACTTCTACCCTTTACTATTCTGTTCTGTGGAGAAGGTCAGAGACTTCATGGAGTGTTGGAATAAAAGTGCAACGATTTGAGTTCTCTTTTGAAACTGTATTTAGGCATAAAACGTTTTTTCTTGCAAACCACAGCCAAGGAAGGAGCTTTGTTTAATTGTAAATGGACAGTTCATTAGTAAACCCCTTCTGCGATTGTGCAGTAGATATTTTTTCTACTTTATTTTATACATTTATATACATTATTTTTACGCTGTTTGTGTTGTATATTATGTTTTTATAAGAAACCAAATAAAGACTCTTTTGATTCTTACTCCTCTACATTGCGCTCTACAG
Organism: Lissotriton vulgaris; assembly: GCF_964263255.1. Classification (NCBI taxonomy): domain Eukaryota; kingdom Metazoa; phylum Chordata; class Amphibia; order Caudata; family Salamandridae; genus Lissotriton; species Lissotriton vulgaris. Next base: position 1,601,697,996 of record NC_141693.1, on the reverse strand, counting down.
TTGTTTGATGGAAATGGTCATAAAAGAGCTTTTACATTATTTACACGTTTTGCTTTAACTGGACTTGATTTTCAATCAAGTTTAGAGCGAATTACACTTATGGGGGCACGTGTCCACATGCAAATAGCCAGGTTGCACCTGTGAAGCTTTAAAAAACGTTTTAATATTGATAAGCATGTTTTCCTCTCTTGCGTTCTCTTAAAAAAAAATTATGAAATATGAATTTGAAATTAGCTTGAGGCTGTCAGTGCAAGTAGTCAGAGCTGACGGCAAGATAAACCGAACCCTTTCAGCGCATTCCTACGAAAACTACCTGGCTGACCCCGTCGTGGCCATAATCTACAGCAGCTGCTCAGCTCGGGGCTCTGCTGCTTCTGTCTGTGCTTCTCGCTGAAAGACCGGCTTGACCGCTCCCTCAGTGGGCGGGACTACAGAAGACCAATAGGACAGAGTTCCGACGGATAGTGTAGAATGTAACGTGTTGACAACAGTTTGAGCCTGCAGGCAATCCATTTGGCAGCAGCAGCTGAGACCAGGGCCCCGTGCTCGCGCCAGCAGTGGGTTCCCTGTCCTCGTACAAGTCCAAGAGTGCTCCGCTGGAAGGAGCCGAGGAGCGCCCGACATCAGCCGGATCTAAGCCCTCTGCCAGTGATCGGTAAGCGGCGCCGTGTGCATCGGCTGCACAAATGTCTTAGTCCCAACTCGCCCTCGTCTAGAGCTCTCTGCTTTACTGGACTCTCAGACTGCTTACAGGGGGCAGCTGAAATCGGGACACTTAAAGGGTATTTGAAAAGAAATGCGTGGAATGCTCGTTTCTGTGTGTATGTGTGCGCACTCTTTAAGTTCTAAGGATTTCACTTAAGTCAAGCAAGTAGGAAGAGTACGACATTAGGAGGCTGCAAATATTAAAAGGAAACATTAACATTTTGTGTTTACCCTTCATTTCATGTAATGAGTTAACACGTTTTGTTTACAATAATACATTTCTCACGTGTTTTGGTATGTCCTGCAAGTGGTGTCTGTGACGCAACTAGCGCCACATTTTGGGGGGGGGGGGCGTCTTCTTCCAGCAATAGGCAGAGTAGAGATCCAGGGGTTCTAAGAAGGGGTGAAAACACAACACAGACTTATTTGAAAGTAGATGGTCTTTTAAAGACTTGTGAAGTACTCGGTGCAGCTGCGGTGCAGCTGTGCAGCTGCGATAAGACGGACGCCATACCAGCCAGCCTACAAAAGCTCAAAAACTGTGTGTAGCTGTCTCAGCCTGGGCTGACACACCGGGGTTGGGGGGTTGGGGGGGATGGTGGGGCCTGTAGCCCTTTGAACCCAATGGGCGTTGCGAGTCTGAGTGGTGTAGAACTTATTATTAATGATGCTCTGCCGGCATCTCGTTGGTTATGGGACGCACTGATTATTAGCCTGTAGGTGCGAATAGTACTGGAAATGGATTGGATGCTCTCATAGTTTACAAGCTCCTTCCATTATGATTTAGGGCTTGTTCCAAACATGTCTTCACACCACCCTTTCTTAGCATATGTAGCTGTTAATCTGCACATATCCTAAGTTTGAGACTACTATCAAGGGCAGTTCAAGGGCAAAATGAATACTCAATAGAAGTGTCTTTGTATCATCATCTCTCGCCCCGCCTCTAACCCCGCCCACAACTCAATTTAATGAGTACCTGCACTTATATTTTCCCATTTAAAGCTCTATAAGACACAAACTGCAAAGGAACTAAACATGGGCCGGTGGTTCTGCTCCCGCGTGGACCTTTAGGACTCCGAGTGCCCTTACTGGAGTTGCCGGGCCATTCCTTGAGGTGTACGGTGCTCTTAATAAAGTGTTTTGCACCGCGCTTCATACCGCACGTCTACCTTGTAAGCTACATTTACCCAGTGGTCGAAGTGGGGAAAAAAAAGTAGAGGAACTGTGGGTGGACCATTTGGAGCCCAAGCCTGGCATGTGGCATATGCCATGACGTATGCCACATTTTGTGTCTATGTTGTTTGAGGTATAATTGTGTTATAAACCCCCTTAAGTGCTAGTGGAACATTTTTAAGATATATCTTCCATCTGGATTAAATAAAAAAAAACATAATTTAAAAAACGATTTTACCTGCTGGGGATCGAACTCTGGTCTAAAAGCACTCATAGAGGCTGTGAACTGCCCCTGTACCAACTGTTCTGCATAGTTTTTCTCAGCCCATAGCCTTTGTGCCTTTCAAAAAGGGTGATGTCCTTTTTCTCTTTCCATGCTGGTTTTCTTAGAGCATGTCACAAATGTACACTTGATTTTCGTTATTTATAAACAAAGAGCCCTTCCTTCCTCCCATTCTGGCACTTGGCCCATGCATTTAGTTTTCTTACACAACCATTCCCAAAGTCTCATTCCACAAATTAAGGGATTTATTTCATAGCAAACCTGCCTCCCCTTCCACGTGCCAGTGCATGTCACAAATCTCTGACATGCACTGGCTTGACTAAAAAGGACACAAATCTCACAGACACTGCTAGGGGTGATTTACAAAAGGTAATCTTTCATTTGTGGAATTTAGAAAATAAATTAAAAAAATAAATAAAAAACTATTTTCCCCACCTGGGGATTGAACCCTGGTCTAAAAACACTGACAGCTGGTGAGAACTGCCAGTGAGCCATTTACTTTATTGGAATTTTCCCCAGCCAAAAGCCAAATTGTCACAAAAAAATGATGTCAGTCCCTTCTCTTTTTCTATGGTGTTTTGTTTAGATGCTTGAAATGCACTATGACTAAGGAGGCCATAGTTCTCCCAGGTACTGCTAGGGGGTGATTTACAAAGCCACAGCTTTCATTTGTGGAATTTAGAAAATAAATAAATAAATAAAAGATTTTTCCCAGCTGGGGATTGAACCCTGGTCTAAAAGCACTCACAGTCCCTGTGAACTGCCAGTGAGCCATCGACTTTACTGGAATTTTCCCCAGCCAAAAGCATAATTGTCATAAAAAAATGATGTCAGTCCCTTCTCTATTTCTATGGTGTCTTGTTTAGATGCTGGAAATGCACTATGACTAACGAGGCCATAGTTCTCCCAGATACTGCTAGGGGGTGATTTACAAGGCCACAGCTTTCATTTGTGGAATTTAGAAAATAAATAAAAATAAAAAAATGATTTTTCCCAGCTGGGGATTGAACCCTGGTCTAAAAGCAGTCACTGCTGCTGTGAACTGCCAGTGAGCTATCTGCATTACTGGAATTTCTATCAGCCAAAGGCCTATTCATCATGGAAAAATTATGGTGATCCCTCCTCTTTGAGTTCAATGCTTTATAAACAAATAACCCTCCCTCTGTTTCACTCTGATACCAGCCCATAAATGTATGCTTCTCACAAACTCTTTCTTTATAAATTCTGCCAAAATGTTACTTGTATGTTTTTTTTGTTGGTTTTTTTTGGTGTTCAAACTGCTTTATTGAATAAAATAGACAGTACACTGCTTCGTGTGCCTACAACCCGGAGGCTGGCAGCGTGATGAGCAAGCAATATTATGAATTTATAACAGGTATGACACAGCTGTGGAACCGGCATCCCGGGGGCCCGGTAGCGTAACAGAGCAGCATACAGTAAGTGTCTAACATCCAGTGCAACGAGACATGAGTCTGAGAATGTGGTGCAGCAGAACAAGGTTTTTTTCCCTTTTCTAACAGTTTCCAACTTTAAACAATAATGTGAGGTCTCATGGACCCACTCTGGAGTGGAATTCTGGAACAGCAGGGTAGCATTACATATCAAAAAGTCTTTCAATGCTATGCCTTGACACATTAATATTTACGGTGGAGTATAGTCATCTGGAGAAAACGGGTGAAGTGTGGTGCCATTGTGTAATGACGAGTCTGATGTTAGGGGTGAGTGGATTTGTTAGTGCAGTAGGACGTACAGGACAAACGAGGGTCCGGCAGCAACATCTGCGTATGTAGTGTCAGTGGATAATATGCGAGGGAGGTGCTATGCAGGTATATGGCCAACAGGGCAACGTGTAGGGCAGCGTTGTAGAGCGATAAGTGGGGAGTGGTGTAAGCGTTAGTGGGCAGTGGTCTGTGGGAGTAAGTGCTCTAAATGAAGCTAGTCACTAGTAGTTTCCTCCTCTGGAGGTTCGTCGTCATCCGACTGGGCAAGCAAATAGCCTACCAATGGACTCCATATATCATTGGGTCGGCTAGGGATCGGTAACAACCAATCCTTAAATTTAGGGGCTCTGCCTCTACCCCAGCGACAAGCTACCCGTCGTTTCGCCAAAAGCAGTGCAATATCTATGAATTTCCTGCAGGATTTATGAATATGAGGCGTGTGCCCGAGTAGTGCAAGAAGCGGCTCCGCAGCGATGGTTTCCCCAGTCATGGCTGTAAGAGCGTCTGTTACCTGCTGCCAGTATAAATGAACAGGGGGGCATTCCCATGCCAGGTGTAGAAAACCCGCGCGTTCGACGTGGCAGCGCTCACACCTGTCGTTGTCGGCTAGGCGAAATCTGTGTTTTTTTAGTGGGGTGTAATACAGTTGGTGCAAGAATTTGTAGTGTATTATTTTGAATCTACTACTGGCTGAAATTCGAGCCGTTAAGGCGCAGCAGTATTGCCACTGGTTGTCGGTAAGGTCCGCGGCCAGATCAGCATTCCAACACGTCTGAGCTCTCGCATCCGGCAATGTGACGACAGATCGGAGCTGGCGATAAAGGCCAGCAACTAGGTGAGCCCCATCCTGTGAGAATAGCAGAAAGTGGAGTGGAAGAAAAATCTCGGGCTCCTCAGGGAACATAGGTAGGATGTCCCTCATCCCCTGGCGGAGGCATAAGTAGTAAAAAGCATTCAGCGGGGTGCGATCCTGGGAGGTGAAGAACGTCTCTGGAGGTTTGAATTCTCCGTTCGCAAATAGATCGCCCCACGAGGTGATCCGTAGTCGCTCACAGAGCATTCGGAACCCTCGCTCCTGTAGTAGCGCGAGGGAAGGGTGAAACGTCAACGGCATTCTGGGGGAGTATGGTAGGCAGCAGGACATCCTCTTGGCTATGCGGCGCCATGCATCCAGCGTGCAGGAGACCGAAGTGTTCGGTGTCTGTATTAGTGACTCCGGGCAAAAGAACAGGCCATTAAGTGGAATGGGGTGCACAATCCAGTCCTCTACCGCCAGTTGCAGCATGAAGGGGGTCGGGACTAGCCAGTGATATGCATAATGCGCCTGTGCGCAGAGATTCCTTCCTCGCTGCCAAAGCATGGAACGCCCTTCCGCTGCACCTCAGACAGACAACATTGCTCCCCATCTTCGCAAGAAACCTCAAAACCTGGCTCTACAACAGACCCCCTCCTTGATGGAATGGAACCTGCACCCCCCCCCACCCCTAGCGCCTTGAGACCCTTACGGGTGAGTTGTCGCGCTTTAACAAACCCCTGATTGATTGATTGATTGCAAGTAGTCAAATTCAAAGTGAAAATGCAGCTGTGCATGCCCATGCTCTGTTGGAGGAGGGAGAGGTGTGATTTGGAGGCAAGTCATGAAAAAAATTTAACATACGGGCGTCATTAATAAAATAACGGTGCACAATAGCGCTGCTCGATGTTGTGTATTAGGTAGGAGGGGTCTGCTTTTGAGCCAAAGAGCAGTTAAAAACAATGATGCTGGAGCTCAGACAGAGCTTGTCCTGTGTTTGTGGAGGATTGAGCACCATCCAGGTGCTGGTAGCGCGTGCAGCCACCTTGCTTTTAATAAACATCATGATAGTGGCTTACAGTGGAGAGCACACAAAGCGAACAGGGAGGCATTTGTTGCAGGCACACATCCATGACCGCAATCAATAAATAAAAGCGCACAGCAAGCACTGCTCAATGCTGTGTATAAAAAACATGTGCTTCCTGATAATAAATAAATGAAGATGCGTCATGAGCGCTGCTCGATGCTTTGTTGGGGGTTAGTTCTGCTTTTGAAGCAATGCAAGACAAGCCACGTTGCGAAAGTGAACTCGACCGTTCTATGTTTAATGACCAATGAAGAGGAATTCAGCTGGTACCCTGCGTGCCGCTGCTTGCTCCTGACAGATGGATGCCGTGGGAGTGAACATTTACATAAAATGTTGGACATGCACCCGCCTTTGGCCAATTGCGTGCTTATATTTTTCAAAGCCACATGCAAGGACGTTATCTGAAGCTGCCTCGAGTTTGGCTGTCTTTGGCAATAATATTGAGGAGATGTTCTTTAGTTTTTGGTCCGCTTCTGCAACCTTGGGCCATCTTCGACGCCTACCACAATTAGAGAGAATTAACTCCTTTGTGGAGATGAGGTAATTCCCAATGGTATTATATTTTTTGTTGTGAGGGGCCCATTTATTCTTTAATTTTAACATTAGAGTGTTGTGGTCACTGTAAATAGTTAGGCCCACTTCCATGTCAATGACATCGGCCCAGAGGCGCAAGTCGACCAAGATATAATCATTGCGGTAAGGGCATGCAATTTTAAAGTATTTTTCCCCCTGATGTCGGATAGGGTTCTGCCATTTGTTGCTTTTATGCCATATTCTAGTATTATAGCACTAACTTGGATTACAATGTCAGACCATCTTTTTACTGGTGGTAAAATGCAGTAGATCTTCAATGCTAAGTGGCTCGAATGTGCAGTTAAACTCGCTGGCCACAATGATTTTCGCAGACGGGGGCACTTGTTTATTTGATTTTCTAGCTGTGTTAAGATGGTCGAGGACTTGCCATCTACTGTCCCTCTTATATAGACATTAAAGAGCTCCAATAGATCTCCTTGTAAGCCACATAATGTCGGAACTTCCTGTGTCATGTAGGAGGGCTGAGCAGCCCAGATCTAATCTGATCCAAGCTGTTAGTCCTCCGGAAGGCCTGCCCTTTCCCGTAGACACTGCCGGGATATGGAATGTACTGTAGCCGGATTTATACAGTGCAGTTACACTCCAGGTCTCCTGGAATAAACATATACCATGAGTTTCTACAAACTTGTTCCACAAGGGAACTGTCATATTTTTCTTTAACCCAGCTATGTTCCAGGAGAGGATGTTTCAGTGGGTTTGATCAACGGAAGTGAGCCTTGAGGTTTCTTTATGTGTAACATTTTCTTGTGGAATAAGAATGGGAGGCGCCAAAGGTAGCCCTTGGTTGGTCAGAGAAGGAGTGCTGCGACAGAAGGATTTGCGACTCCTCTCCCCTTTTTCAGGTGGATTCTGATAGAGTCAATCATTAGCGTCCAAGTTTGACCTAGGACCTTCAATTCCTACAGCATGTTCCTTTACCCCACCACTTACAGTTAGAAAGGGACGGCGCCTTAATTGAATACGGGATGAATCAGGGGAGGACGTTCTATACTCTAATGCTACCATGTTTTCAGCCAGACTAGCATCTACTAGTGTTAATTCAATACTATCTAATGTCGTATTGGGGATTATACATCTTCTTCCTTTAGTTATGTCCTCCCTAATGATGGAACGACACCCTCGTACATGACGAATCTAGTGGATTGATTTATTAATCAGTGATTCGCCATTTTTAGGGCTTCTAGTCTCAGTGAGTTTGGGGACATTAACTATGAAAAATATATTTGTAGGTGTGTTTTGGTTCTCACAATTTCTACGGCCTGAGTTTGTTAGAGGAACTGACAGAGTATGAGTTCTATTGTGTATGCCCGGTGGTACTTGTTTGTTTACTAGGAGATAGGATCTATCTGCACTGTCTTTGGTATAAACGTGTCTACTAAGTATGTGCTGTAGTGAGCCTCCTTTCCCCCTGAGTGATTCGAACATAAACCTCGCAGCGTCTGTAATGTTTGAGCTTGGGCCCACTTGGCTGCGTGTGCTTTCCTGAGCTGCATGGGGGACCAATCCGACTTGACTTATATTTGTTTTAAGGTTAAGTGTAGAGTTGACTGTTACACAGAGCTCGGTGAACATGCTTTTCATCTGTTCGATCTCCCCTCCAAGTGCCTTTATAACTGCTACTGGGTCCCCAATATATTTATTACATGTGAAACTTTGCACCTTCTCGGGTGTATCAGGCAATAATGGTGTTAATATCGAGTGAGAGTGTACACTTATCGTATCAAGGGAGGCAAATCTGTTGGAACATTGGGCAATAAAGCCCACCTGATTTGGCAGCCTACTCTCTTCTTGGGCGATCAAAGACTCATGCTCAGGGGGATTCGCTTCAGGCTGGGACAGACTCAAAGCCTTCCTTTTTTCCCCCGATTTGATGTATTACAAAATTGATGGAAATACCGCTTTTTGGGGGGGTACTACAGGGCTCTTAATGGGGGTGTTTATTGACAGGAGTTCTAGGCTCATTAACTAGGATTTTTTCACATTCTCGTATTAAGTTGTCTATCCTATTCATCACACAGTTAGCACCAGCATTTATTAGGAGTTTCCTCTGTCTCTTTTTCTTCCTTTGTTCTATTGGCATCCCATTACATCCCCCAGCTCCCTCCATTGCTTTCCTTTTGCCCATTTTTGGTTTGGGTAGACCTTATAGGTTTTTTTTATTACACAATGTACTAAGAATAAAAGTCAAAGAGCACTGTGGCACAAGCGCAAGGTAGCATTTCGAATCAAATATAGATGGCAACCAAGGAACTTATATCAGTCACTAGATTGAAACAGACATTACCTCGTGGGTTGTGCTCCAAGGCAAATGAAAGATGAAAGGGACCAGGCCCAGCCCTGCCTCTTCCTAGCTCGAATGGGCGCAGACAGGCCCGGCCTGCGGGAGAGCAGCGTTGGCTTTCAGCCCCTTCGGCGCCCTCTGCTGACGCGCTCAAACAGCTACCAGCAGGGCACCCTGTGAGCAGTAGTCCTGGTGACGTCCGGCTCCCTTTTTGATGATGGCAACAGCGGGGGTCCGGCGAGCAGGGCCGGGTGCAATGAATGAAGCCGTTTCCCTCACGGCAGCGGCGACCTGGCTTGGTGAGTCCCCCATTCACATTTTTCGTGGAATCCCACAAAGCGTTGGTTTGTACTCCTAGCCCTGCCCTCCGTGTCTTTCACCCACGAGGGCAGAACCCTGGTGATCGTGACGCAACTTTTTTCTGCAAGGTAGCGATCAAATCCTCCACTCTCTGGACCCTGATCTCGGTCTCAGTAATGCGCTCCACCGCATTCCACAGATCCTGTCTTAGAAGCATGACATTGGAGCCCACGCAGTGAGTGCTAACCCGCCTGCTTCCGCAGATAGTTGTGTCCCCCCTGCTCTGTTTCACCCTGCAAACTCAAGCGCTGCCTCCAGCCGACCTGGGCAGTATATCTCACACCCCGCATTGGATTCCACTTTGCGCATGAAGCCTAGGCCTGGCTCCTTGCTTGGTAAAAGTCAGTAGCATATATGGTGTCCAGCAATCACAAGCCGGCCTTCATGCCGTAGGTCCACTATTTGCTACTGCAACAAGAACCACAAATGTCCATGTAGGGCTGTTCACTGCTGCACAGGGCTCTTTTTACCTCACATCAGCTAAAGGCCCTGTGCTCGGCTCCGCTCCCCAGTGCTTCCAATGGCACTCTTCCCCTGCAGTCATGGGCAATGCATACCAGGGCTCAAGCCGTAACACTATTGTACATAAAAAGGGTCACAGTGTCCCTCCACTGAGTATATATATATATATATGCCTTGTGGATCCCAACACCTCCCGTGCCAGTCCCTATGCTACAGGCCTCAATGCTACATCCGCCGGTAAGCAGAGTAACGTGAGCCGGCCCACAGCCCTACAATTGGGCCCGGCGCAGTCCCAATGGCCCCCCACAGGCTGTTCGGACCCCAGCAGGCAATTCACTTGACTCCGACCCCCGGTTAGTCTGCGGTACACCACATCCCTGCGTCCTGATCTGACCTCTAGAATCAATGTAGAAGCTGGGTGGAGGGGAGATGATCAACAACAATCATCGGGTCACCACTGGGGACCTCCTGGTCACATATACACCGTTGCTGCCACAACACGCACGCCAGGCAATCGACCAAGAGTCAATTCTGCACTCTGCCAGCGCTTCCGCCCTCGGAGCACAGTGGCGGTGCCGCGCCCGTCGTTCTCTGCTCTGGCTGCCGTCCAGAAGGCTCCACTAGCATCTTGCCCACTAGGCCTCCGATGCCGCACACCACCTCAGCCACTGCAAACTCTCCTGTCATGGCTGTCTATGGGTGAGAAACACTGCAACAAGGTTCACAACATCTATGGTAGACTTGGAAATGTAGGTTATCCAATGAAACAGGATAAATCACATATTAGTATCTTTGTTATTGTAGTGTTCTGCTGAACACAGAATTTAGCTACTGTTCCTTAGTGGCTTTATTGACACCCACACCCATCTATCACATGCATCACCAGTTAGGTGACACTGCTATCAAAACGTTTTGGGTGCACAAGTTTGTGTCAAGTTCCACAATGTAATATGTGTCACTTTATTCACTAGCATATAGTCTGAGGGTCAACAACACCATAGTCATGACACTAAGGGGCACATTACGATATGGCTCGGAAGGCGAGCCGCATCATAATGGGTCGGTTCGATTTCTTTCCGATCGCCTCATTTTGATGGAGGAGTTCGGAATGCAATATGCCCGTTTAAAACACAACACACTAATAATCTAACTTCAATTTGAAAAAATAATTTAAAATTGAATAAATAGATTTACTTCAAAATAATAAAATACCAATAAGGGGAACCTGAGATAATATATTTTCAAAAGAAAGTGTGTCAAGAATAATTCACTGTTCTTGGAGGACCTGGACCTAGGTGTAATTTGAGGTTTACTGAGATAAAATGCAGTCAGATATATCAATAGGTTAAGTCAGGTTGAAGGTTTTACCTCACGACTTAGAAATGAAAGTGGAGATCCTTGTCTGTGTTAAGGTTGCAGACCATACCTGATAAAGTTTTCCTGAAGCCTGATTGTTTTTAGTATGCCGTCCTGCTGAAGCTCTTGGTTTTGGAGGGAAACGGCCCAGGTAGGAGCTGTTCGAATTTTGCGTGCAAGAAAGTAATTTTGTTTGGCGGTTCAAGATTTATAAGTTTGTACTTAGTGCCTGATTATGAGTTTGATGGTGTGAGAGCACGACACCACACCACCTCCTCCTCCCACACTGCCATACCTTACAGCCGGCCACACGCAAGATTAATAGTTATTGTGTATCTGGCAGGTGGTTCTTTGGCATTGCCACGGTGGTGCCAATCTCAAAACCATCGATAAGTCTTTTTTTTCTCAGAGGTCACAATCATCCATCTGACAAGGCTAAAGGTTCTATCTGATGATGAGTCTGGAAACATGGGGCATGCATAACTTCTCACAGAGGACCAGCTGAAACAGATTTGCTTCTGCATTGCTCCTTGCACAAGAAACCTTTTTCTTCAGCCCAGTCAAGACGCAATATTGTGGGATTGGCTCGGATGGAATGGTCTTAGTTCTCCTATGGCAGGAAGTTCAAAGCCATTTTCTGTACAAACTCTTCAGAGATTGCAGTAGAATTCATCCAAGTGTCTCATGATCTCGCGGACAGCATTTAGAAGTTTAGGTTCAGATTTCAAAATCCAATTTAGGATTGGAAAGCCACTTGAGGACCAATTTGCCTCACCTTGTGTGACTCTGTATATTAACACAAAAAAAATAACATTGGGTACACTGTGAAGGGTTGACCTTACAATGGGTGGACCATGAGCATTCCCATACACCCACCCTTGTATTTTAATGCATTCCTAAATTATTGAAGGTAGTGAGCTTGTTTTAATGTGACAATCGTGCACCTGCCAGGTAGAGCAGTAATAGTGAGAAAAAGCTTAATGTTGCTGTGTGCCTACTCTGATTAAAAACATGTTTCATTGCCTAGTTTTAATTACCGGCAATTTCATCAGGGTTATGGGTCAGCGTGATCCCTGCACGTCTGGATTCTCCGTATATTGTACCTGATTGCGGCTATACCGTCTAGTGTCTCAAAAATACATTACCAGGTGGTAGGCGAGGACTCGACAGCCACCTGGTAATGTATTTTTGAGACACTAGACGATATAGTCGCAATTGCCGTTGGGAGTATCCTAGCAAGACACAGTGAGTAAAGGTTTGTGTGTGCTTTTATTTTGTGTACAACCACAGGTACAATATACTATCTCGCCCACACCAACAGTTCCAATTCTTACAGTGTCTCCTCCCGAGCGGCAGCCAAAGAGAGAGGTTCAGGTGGGGGGGTGGCACGCGACCCTGACCCAGTTGGCCCCAAAAGGTCCCCTCTCAGGAAGGACAAGTGTGCACAGAGCCTTCCGCACACTCAGCCCTACAGTAGATCCCGGCGGTACCTGCTGCATTGTGTGGGGGGGGGCAGACAGGCAATGCGTGCGTCCGGGACACGATCAGCGGGTCTTACCAATGCAGGTGCGGGACCTCCAGCCCCGGGTAGGGTGTTGTCCACTTCACTAGGGTGGCCCGGTATATCCAGACCTGCATGCGCCCTGCCCCCCAAACCAGACCAGGCGCAAGGCGACCTTCCGCCAGCAAGAGCGTCCAATGCTGATCCTTGTGCTCTCTAAGATATTGTGGGAATGGGGGGGCACACCAGACCATCAGCAATCACTAGTCAGGTGGATCAGGAGAACTAAAGGGCCACAGGCATCGCTCCAACAGGCGATGTCTACCGTGCGGCTGCCGCGCTTCAGCAGAGTACGCCAGTGAGACACGTTAAGGACAGGCACCAGCTACGCATCCCAGGCCGCTAAAGTTCACAGGGCCGCCGGACCGGAAGGGAGACAGGGAAGCGGGACCCAAGCCTGGCGAGAATCTGCTGGTATCGCCACACTCACCCGGCAGCACAGGGTAGCATAGTTTCTTTGGCAGATGCCCGCGGCTACATTCACAGCACCGCTCCTCCCAGACCAGCAACGGGATCCACAGCACGGCTGCCAGTGGCAGTACACACCACAGTACGGGGCTGCACACGCTCTCCAGGCAGCCAGGGGGTCCTCCGAGAGGAGGCCCGGCAGGGTAGCCTATTGCACAGGCATCAGCAGAATGCAGGCCCGTCCTGTCCTCAGCGCTGTCCACTCCTCCCCGGTCGCCCCCTCTTCCTCATTTCAGGGGGGTTCACAGCAACAGCGGGAGTGCAGATTGTCACAGTAGCTCTAATCCTGGCCTCCGGCACTCCTTCTCGATCCCGGAGACAGGCCTCTGGCTCAGCAGCCCGCACCCAGAAGCCAAGCCCACCTCATTGTCCAGGCGGGACCGGCAGCACGCAGCGGCGAGTTCACTGTGTAAGTGCCAGCCCGGTCCAAGGAGGCTCTCTTGTATTTAGAGTTGGAATCAGTCAGAAGCCAATACCACCAGGATTATCCAGGATTCTTCAAATCTGGGCGCGGAGCTGGCTCAAATTGCGGCAGCCATGTTTTGCAGTCAGCCACGCCCCCATCTACTAGGATGTTGTTAATAAAGAAAAATATGATGCCAATGTTCGCCAGGATATATTTACGTATAACAACAAAGTCACATTGCTGTAGTCAAATCTACCCAATATGACCTATCCATCAACCCTGAGTCAGAAATACCAAGGTCTGGAGCAACTGAATAACAGATCACAAGTGGTGTGACACGTAGCCCATAGACAAATGATTGAACAGGGACAATCTAGATCAGTCTGCCAGAAGGTAGCAACACTGCAAAGGTCCGAGAAGATTGGCCCCAACAACATTTGTGTGGCCAGAGGGATGCACATTCCCAAAACAACCGTAAAGATAAATGCCACATATATTTAGGAACACTCAGCCAATCAGAACACCATATTTACACTGCACACAGAAAACAGGCGCTCACCGTGACGGACATCTGGTCATGTTACCCATTGTCCCGCATTGTGCGCACGCAAGGTTGAGACCCAGCTGGACTCCTTATCAGGAGATCAAATATACAGTCCTGTGAATATTCCCGCAATTCCTATTAAAATTTAATGTACAAATTGCTTCGTAACAAGTTGTAAAATGTATAAAATAAGAGCCAACACCAATTTACTTTGAGACTGCTTCAGACCGCAAATCTGCTGCTGTTCTCTTGTTGATGCGATTAATTAAAACAACTGTTCTAGTTTTGCAAAATGCCTCTTGTGTTTTATTTTTTATGTTAAATACACATTCTAGCTACAAGGCCATGCAGCTCTTAGTGTGCCAGTCAGTTAAGTAGCCTCCTTAAACCTGTCCCAGGCCTTCCATTGCAGCCTGATTGCAGTTTTATAAGCTGTGTCTACCCTTAAACTCCACTTTCATTGTATATAAGTAACCCATAAATTAGACCCTAGCTAGCACATAGGTAAGGGTTCATTATAATTGATAGTTTGGACATGTGCTTTTACATTTTACATGTCCTTGTCGTCAAAAACTCCTAAAATCAATTTTCATTACTGTGAGGCATACCTCTTGTAAAGGATAACATAGGATTGCCTTATTACATGTAATAAATGCTAACTTTTAAATGGGAAGAATAATACTTTTCATGTTTTGTGTCTGAGAAATGTGTTTCACATATCAGCCTTAGGCTGGTCTCCCACTAACTTTTGCCCACTTCCAACTTCAGAATATACCGTTTTGTTGGACTTAGGACTCTGGGCACCTTACAACTGCTAAGGTTCGGTTACTCTACCCTAAAATATGGTGATATTGGCAAACCTGCATCCTGCATCAGGCCTCTGCCATTGCAGTGGGGCGGACCCCTCCATAGTCCAGCCTTAGAAATGCCCTTATATCCCTTAAAGTGATAAATCCTGCATAGTAAGGTGTAGATATATCATGTTTGGTATGGTTAGAATCATCATGAGAAATCCTCCCTGTTGGTGTATTGGGTTTTACCCTTACTGGCAAAAATGACACTTTCAGAAAGTGGACATTTCTCTGTCCTTCCATAAACTCTGTGTACATGCTGCCTGCCCTAATACACGTCTGGCCCAGGGTAGCAGTCCTATACTTGCATACTACCTACACTCTCCCAAACACAGGAAGGGCTGCCACATCAACAATCTGATGGCCTTCTTGGGCTGAGAGGAGGGAGTAATGATTCACACTCACATCTGAATAGCCTGATCCGGCCACCACACAATAGGCTTTACTACTTTGCTTTGTCAGGGCAGACAAGTCAGGTGAGACAGGGGATCCCCAAAACCTCAAAGCCCTCTCCAATAGCTTCTGGTCTTTTCTAGTACCTGGGCACCAGGGTATAATAATAGGGCCCAAAACCCACATATGTGTGAAAAAAACTGGACCTGCATGAAACTCTGCTACACTAAAGGCTGCTGAGTGGGAAGGATTGCCTCTTTGCTGTGTCTGACTATTCACTGGAACTGTTGTCCTGCTTTGTGGAGCCGCCCTCATGCCAGCGGACATCTGCCCTGCAAGCAAGGCACAAAGGATTGCCTCCAGAGTGACTTCTTGGGGCTTGTCAACTGCCCTTGTTAACCATACTGGGCTTCGGAACACAAATAGCCTTTTTATTTATTTATTTATTTTTAGAGTTTTCTATAGCGCGAACTTGAACCGATTAGGTTATCAGAGCGCTTTACATAGCACCAGTTCCGTTACATGTTATCACAGCAGTTTACATAGAATCAGTTATGTTACACATTTCAGGAACTTGAACCGATTAGGTTATCAAAGCGCTTTACATAGCACCAGTTCCGTTACATGTTATCAAAGCACTTTACATAGAATCAGTTACGTTACACATTTCAGGAGCACGTTTCTTTTTGTTCTAGTGAGTAGGGTTATCTCTTCACACGGGGGAAGGGATACACCTGGCTATATTCCAACAGTCACACAGGCGACTAGTCGTTACAGCTATAACTCTAAACACAGGGAGGGGATACACATGGATACAATCTAAGAATCACATAGGATACTAGTCATTAGAGTTATCTTCTATCTACACAGGAGGGATATGACTGGAAACACTCTAAGGGTCACATAGGGGTGGTAGAGAGTACAAAGGTCCACTGCAAACACTAGTGATAAGAGTCAACTACATACACATAGGAAGGGATATGACTGGTTAAACTCTAGGAGACGCATAGGGGTGGTATATGGTGTAAGGACTTCAGCGAATACTAAAGCTTAGCATTATTGCAATCGGTCAAAGGTCTACTGCATACACTAGTGATTAGAGTTATCTCTATATACATAGGGAGGGGATATGACTGGATAAGCTCTAAGAGTCACATAGGAATGGTATATGGTGCGAGGTCTAAAGCAAATACCATTAATTAGAGTTATTACAATAAGTCAAAGAGCAGAGCTCCATAAGTGTGGATGCAGTCACAGCACAAAGGGAGGGTGGGAACTGTCCGAAAACAGCAGCAGAGTGTCGGTCAGGACAGAACAAAAGTCCAGAAGTCCAGGAGAGAAGGTGGGAGCCCAGGTGGGAGATGAAGCAAAGGGAAGAAACATTTGAGGATCATCCACGGGGAAAAGGGTTAAGGATGAGGGAGTGGGAGGAGGGCTAGAGTCCAGAGAAACTGTCCGACAACAGCAGCAGGGTGTCGGTCAGGACAGAACAGAAGACAAGAAGTCCAGGAGAGAAGGTGGAAGCCCAGGTGGGAGATGAAGTTGGAGGCCAGCCGCAGGTGCGTCGCCATCTTGGAGAGCCTGCGGTCATCCGGCTCGGTGGGCGTGAGAGTGCGCAAGGTGGTGGAGGTGTTGGTGCGGTCCCGCGTTGGCCATGGGGCGCTGCCCAGGCATGTTAAGAGCAGGCCCCGCGTGGCAGCTATCTTCGCTCTGCGGTCACTGGCGGCCGCCATCTTAGGTCCAGGCGAGTTGCAAGGAGCGTGGTGCGAGGGGGAGCCGCCGCAGCACTAGGGGCCAGTTGTGCACCCCCTGCCCAGATATGTTAGCGGGAGGCTCCGCTGGGAATCAGCGAGCAGCCAGCGACCCTCCCTCCCGGGTTGTTGTCGTCGGGTGGGCACCTCACAATAAGGCACTGCAAATGTCCGGTAGATCGTAGAGGTAGATGCAGGCGAGGGTCACTGCCAGGGATCCTTGAAGAGAGCTCACCCCCGCAGGTATGAGACACAGAGAGAGCTTGCGGGGTCGCCTATGGGAGAGGCAGTAAGCGCTGGGGCCAGATGGTCAAGTAGAGGCGCCGACCGATAGTTGCAAGTCACACCCGGCCGCCATTTTAAGGTCAGGCAGGCGTGGGAAGGCAGATTGTAACCGGGGCCGCCTCCGGTGTCTTGCCGCTACAGAAGCCCCCGGAGACTATCCTCAACTAGAGGCAGCCCCTGCGTCCCTCAGATTTCGCCCGTCAAGCGTACCTCCCACAGAGAGTTGAGGTCATCGGCGCTCTCATCAGGGCTCCGGCCGCCATTTTGCCCGCGGCCGTCCTCTCCTCGCGTCTCCTCACAGATCCAGCCGCTACAGCGGCACCAGGGGCGATCGGAGCAGCCCCGCCGGTGCCCTGCACCTTCCGCTTCCTATGGGTGCCGAAAACAGCCCCCGGGCCACTGGGGAACCGCCAAACCAAGCTCCCGAGCAGCGCAAAGGAGCAAAGGAGAACACTTCCCACCCACACTTACCAGCTTCATCAGGGCAGGCCACTGGCATTTTAATCAGCTTGTTCTCTGTCACCTGTAGCAGTTACCATTAAGTGTGGCCCTGCTGAAGGGTCTGCACAAGCAAGATTCAGAAATCCAATGATCTGTCTTCGAGACAAGACGTTACCACCTTTTCCTGCAGAGTTCACTGGATAAGGGATTCTCCATGAAGGCAGATTGACTCGTGTTAGGCACATTCTGAAGCTCGAATCTGGTAATGTCAAGCGAGATGAACTCTTAAATCTAGTGGAGCAGAGACTCAAAGGCCAAAGTGTAGCAGCGAAGTCAGGCAGAACCCCTGCAGTATACGTCAATTGAAGTCGCCACTTGTTGCTCCAACTGAAGTAGGTTTGTCTTTGATAACTCCGCTTTCCTTGGAAGCCGATTCATCCGGACACGTCCCGTTTCTCAAGCGCCACATCCATTGGCAGCCCACTGAAATGTAATCAGCTTGTTCTCGGTCACCTCAGACCCAGTGCAATTTCCAGCAAATGTGGCCCCCTTGACACGGTATCTTCCTCGCTTGCAGCAAAGCGGAAAAGAGCCTTGCCAGTCTTGCACGCGATGTCAACTTTAGTGCTGTCCAGGCACACGGGGCCTTGTGCGCTGTGGATCGCCTCAAGACTGTGCCCTTGCCATGTGACAGCATCAACCCGCATCCGAGAACGGAGTGCCTCCCTTTGCGCAGTTGTCAGGACTACACCAAAGCAGAGCACTTTGGCCACGGACGTCCCGCCCAAATCCGACAGGTTTCGAGGTCGTGGGCTCCTACCCGTGCCAATTTACCGTCAGTTCGCCATGATCTGTGTGTCTTTTGCCTCGCCCTAAGTGTACCAGCTATGCCCAGACATGGGTTCTGGGCTCACTGGGCCACTGGCTTCAAGCTAGCCTAGCTGATGAGGGGTGAAATCACGAAACTAGTCCCAGGAGGCTTGTTCATGTTCCGGGGAGGACCTGCCTTGGCAGTTCATGTTGGACTGTTCACATGAAGCACAGGGTGAAGACTGATTTGCATTTGGATGTGTTCAAACTGTGGTGGCACAATAGATCTATTGAATGGGGTAGAATGTTTGAATCGCTCTGCATTCCTTCTGTCATCTCTGTGTCTTTAACTTTTAGAATAAACACATTTTTCTGCAGCATTTGATGCCTGCTGCCTGCTCTTGGGCCATGTGAATGGGTGTTGTTGGCAGATGGATTTTGTTTATTCCTCTCAGATAAACACAGATTAGAGGGATTAGGTGAACCAGGATTGGCCACAAAATGGCAGGATGGGGACGACCTGGGCACTGACTCATTTGGAACTAAATATACAGTGTTTTGAGGGTGGACTTGAAATATCACAAGTTGGAGGCAAGATGGTG
This sequence comes from Lissotriton vulgaris, assembly GCF_964263255.1. Taxonomy (NCBI): domain Eukaryota; kingdom Metazoa; phylum Chordata; class Amphibia; order Caudata; family Salamandridae; genus Lissotriton; species Lissotriton vulgaris. The sequence continues at coordinate 1,601,679,069 of NC_141693.1, read as the reverse complement.
CTCAAGAAACATCCTCGCAGCGATGCTCACCTGATTGCAAACCCCTATCACTGCTAAACCAGTCTTGAATACCTTCTACGCTCCTCATATAACTATGCAGTATCATGGAAATCAAATATAATGCACCTGAAAAATAAACGAAGGATGGTAAAACTTTCCATTGTTTTCATGCAGAGACTCACGCTCTAACCTCCTCCAAACCTCGAGGACGCCTGCACGGGTTGGGATTCTCAGATTACTCCTGACCTGCGTGATCTCCCATCGGTGCGATCAGAATGCAGGAGCTCAGAGAGGACATTCAGCGCGCTGTCGCTGTACGTGAAGCCACAAAGATTACACAGTGCTTGGGACAGGTCTACAATCTTCTGAGAACTGAAATCGAAACAGTGGTACTTTGTTGCATTGTCTAAAACCACCACAGACAAGTAAGGATGGCTGGCAGGGGGAGTAAAAACTTCAAAGGGAAAAATGTTTTTGCGCCCAGTGCTCAGTCACAAGCAGCCTCACATACCATTACAGCGCTGTCAGCTACCAGGTAAAAAAGGTTGGAAACAAGGGGTGCGAGAAGATAAGCAAGGGGAGGGAAAGGGGAGAAGGGTGACTGCGTGGATAAAAACAGCACATTTGAAAACATGCCCGAAAATATCGAGACTGCTAAACCACACAGAGGGACCAGCTATTCTCAAATGCTGATTACAAGCACTTTTGGTACAACAGGGGGGGCTGGAACTTTGCAAGAGTCTGTAGAAGAAGATCCAAACTTGACAACAGAAAAGCTGGGGCAGATTGAAGGAGCACTGACTGACTCAAATTTGCCAGCTGCGTTATATGTAATAGGGCCACCATGTACTCCCCTCCCTAAAGATCAGGGTGAGAAAAAAGTCCCGGAGGTCGATTCTACACCTGTGAGACAGCCAGATGAGGGTTGCATGGAGGTCAAAGTAGAAAGATCTGGCAGTAAAAGAAGTAGCTCAAATGATTGTGCAAATATCACTGGTGGAATTGTAGAACCCGCAGTAACTCCACAAGCTGCAAGCAACTCTCTTCTAATCCACTCATTAAAAACACCGGAGAATAAAGACAAATACTATTCATTAACAGATGAATCAGAGCTGTCAGACACAAACCTCTCTGTGTCAATCAGAGAGAATGGCCCCAAATGGTACAGCAGCTCTTACAAGGATGGCCGAAAAAAGATACATGATATCCTAGACAAAGAAAGAGGTACAGATCTGAGGTAGGATCATTCTGATACTCAGCTTACAGTATTATCTGACTCTATGGTCACCTCAGGTGGTAATAGAACTATAACAGGTAGCCTAAATGGAGATAGTGGAGGACCAAAGCGCGACCCTGCACTGGAGGTTGTTCTTCCAGGAGGAAGCCAAGGATGACAGCCGTAGATCACGCCTGGCCGCCAAGAAACTAAAAGGTGCTGTCAGAAGGGTTGGCAAAACCTGCGCTGAAATTGCAGATCGGATGGCTTCTGTGGAGGAAAAGACAGAGCATTTAGAGAAAGATGTAGCCACCCTTAAAACCCAAAGAGAAGAACATGAGAGTGTGGTCAAAGATCTCATGTGGAAGATGGAGGAGCAGGAAAATAGGCAGCAGTGCAACAATCTCGGCTTCCTAGGGATCCCGGAAGCAGTGGAAAAAGAGTACCCCAGAAGCTTCATGATCTCATTCCTTAAAGGGGCTTTTCAAGAGCTACATTCCTGGGATTGGGACAAAGAAGTTAAGAGAGTGCACAGATTTCCTCTTTCGCTTGGCAAGCGTACCCCATCAGCGCAGCAACATCCTCGTGCCATGCTACTGTTTTTTGTCAAATTTCTCCTCCGTCAAGCTCTTTATGATCTGGCAAGGCCCACGAATCCAAGATCCTGTGATGGAATAACTTTTTTCACTAGACCTGACTTTGCGCATGCCACAGTGGAACGCAGATGGAGGCTCAGGCAGCTCTTTGCTCCTTTTCAAAAGCTGAGAGCCGATGTATAACTTCAGATTCCTGCCAGAATTAAAATTGTATATAAAGGGTCCACTCGTAGCTTTGTTTCGGAGATAATGGCTGAAAATTACTTAGAGGAAGTCTCTGGAAATAAATAATGGTAGTAGTAATAGGATGCTCTTAAAAACACTAAGGACATCTATCCTGTCTTTAGGGAAAGCCATGCAGTTGCATTTGCGCAGAAAGTAGTTCTTAACAATGTTTCTAATTTTTTTAAAATTTGTTTAGCTTTTATCTTTTTTCTTTTCTTGTTTATGCACATTTAGGTCAAATTTGGCTTTTCTGGGGTTTTGATTATATAGGCTTGAAGGTGCTATTTATGGGGGGAAGATCCAGCGAATACACGGGGATATGTTGCCTCGGATGTCAAACACCTGGCCTCTGTAGTAAAGTACACTTTGTGTGTCCAGGACCTGAAAATTAAATGCTACCAGTGGGCCTGCAACAATGATAGTGCCACCAATATGTGTAGGCCTTCAGCCATGTCTCAGATCTCTCACTGCAGTGTCTGTGTGTGCCATTTAGAACTGCCACGTCAACCTGGCAATTACCCACTTGCCAGGGCCAAACCTTTGCTTTTACTACATGTAACATGCCCCTAAGGTAGGGCAGAGGTAGCCCAATGAGCAGGGTGCAGTGTAGATGAAAGGTAGGAAATGTATTTGAGTTTTTTACTTGTCGCAATAGTGAATACTGCTTATTTCTTTTTTCACTATTGCAAGGACTGTACGTGAAAGAAGTTACTATTGAAGATGCCTTCTGCCCACGTACAAGTGTAACTTCCCATTGGAAGTAGATCATGTTTTGGAGTTTGGGGTCAAGTTAAAAACACATCTTTTAGTGAACTTGGTTTTAAATTGTGTGTTTGAAAATGCCTCTTTTAGAACTTGGATATTTTCTTGCTTTAACATTGTGTGGCTCTTCCTGTGGGTGGAATCCACGTCTGAGGAAGGGTGACAGTTGGACTGTTTGCCCATTCACTCTAGACAGTCACAAAAAAGGGAGTTGAGGTTTGCCCTGCATATGCATATGTTGATGGCCAATCACCAGCCTGATAGGTCTTCCTGAGCTATAGTGGTGGAAGGAGTTGTCAATGACACCTGAATAGGACTGTAAATGTTCTCATACAAAGCTGTCTCCAATGCCCTGTAGTGTGTCTGGAGCCAGGTCAGAGTAAGGTAGGGTCCTGTGCTCAACAAAGACTTTCCTTTGAAGTTTGCCTACTTCGAATGTAGAAACTGGCATAAGAACTGGAGCTGTTACACCATAACTTCAAAACACTTCTTGACTAAGAGGACATTTTCTTTCTACATCCTGCTTCCCAAGGTTATCCAAACGCGTATGCATGCTTGTCTCCTCATAAAAAGTCTAAGGGTCATAAAAGACTTCATTTGTAGCCCCTGAGCTCCTCTGCTGGGAGTTCGGAGCTGACAAGAGGTGCCAATTCTCGTTTTGGGCCATTTGGAGGTAGTTTGGCTGCTAAGAAACTAGAAATTCCATGCATCGATTCTCAACAGCTGTTTTTCCACAGCAACACCCCAGTGCGGTTGAAAAAGCAGTGTATCACTGATGTGTGGCCAAAGAATTGATGCAGTGCCTACTGTGCTACTAAAGGAACACCGCAAATCCGAATCCCGCGCACTGTATAACAAATGACTGTGTTGGGGGGCGTGGCTGCGGCCAAAATGGAGGCAGACATATTTGGATAGAGCTCTGCGGAAGGCTCCCCTGGACAGGCTAATACCTCCGGATGCAGCCATTATTGGGGATACCAACCTAGAGGATCAAATGCAGGACACTATCCACATGCAGCAACGTAAATTTGAGATTGCCCAGGCTCTAGTGTGAAACCCCAGACCGGAGACGCTGCCTACTGCATGACCCTGGTGAGGCAGACATCAACTACGTAAGCCTGGGGTCTGGCCCCACCCAAAAGGCCGCGAGAAATGGCGCAGCTGCAGTGAACGGACGGCGGCTGGCTTGGACTGCGGCTGATGTCTAGGTGCCCGCCAATGGATGGTGAGAGTTGGGTGAGGCCCCCGCCGTGCTACCCGCCCGCCCCTCCTTCTGCAGACCTGATCTGCCTGCTGTTCGCCGCGCCGCAAGAAAGGAGGGCTGTGTGCGGTGGCGGATGCCGGCTCGTTTGTGTGGCCATTCACCCTGTGGTGGAGCTATGGTAGGCGGTTCTCGACCGCTGAAGCGGTGCTGCGGACACTCACCCCCCTACAGGACGCTCTTCTGATTACTTGACGCCAGCGGCCCGAGAATGGCTGGGGCCCCCGCGGTGCTGCCCACGAACATCCGGGCTCTGATATTGCACAACACGGTGACCAACTGAAAGGGTGGCCGAAGAGGCGCGACGTGAGCATACCCTGCTTGGCCAACACGAGCTGCAGCTGTCCATGCAGTGTGATCGGGGATAGTGCCCCCCCCCCTCTCGCCGGCAGACTGGTGATGGACACTGCCTAAACGTTCCTGCCACGGAAACGTGGTTAAAGTGGTTGGCCCCCGCTGACGGATCAGGAGTCACGGCTTGCCGCTCCCTGCCATACCTGTATGCCCTTAAGGTGAGGAGTGCATTGCAGCTGAGGTCCCTGTGATATTAATGATGGCCTGTGGAGTTCTGTGATACCAGCAGCCTGCCACACACGCATCGTGGTAAAGGCGGAGAGGTATTACGAGGCGGCGCTGCATGCTCATAACGACTGTCATTGCATCTGTGGCATGGCTAGGTGGCGAGGGCTCCACTCCCAAGAAACTGGCTGCTGCACGGCATTGCCCCGCGCCCGCACCAGGGGACATCAACATATTGAGTGTGTGGGCGGCACTGGCGGGTATGCTGATGTAGTGAGCCCCAGCTGCGATCGCCCAAGGTGAGATGCCCTGCTGTTGCCCCCCGGGAGCCAACGAGTTGCCATCCTGGACCCATCCGACCTTGTTGCACCTGCCACAGGAAGACTACGAGGCTGATGACCGTACGGAGCTGTTATCGTGCAGGAGCCAAGGCACGATATTGAAGCCGAGTCTGCTGCACCCTGGAGCAGCAGTAAGTTTGTTGTGTAGGATTTCAGGACTCTAGTGTAGATTTCTCGATTCATGCCCATATTTAGGTATAAATCACCCTATCCTTATATAGGCATAGAAATCATAACCATATTTAGATTTAGCCTATGCAGTCCAAATTCGGCAAGGCTACTTCCACTAGTTCCGAGAATCCACAACGATTTCTTGGAGAAACCCGCCTTCAGCAGTCAGGGACTTCCCCCTGCTTGAATATTGATTTATACAAGAAATCCTGGAGTTTTCAAAGAACTGAGTCATTGATGATGTTATTATGTCCAACCTTAAGTCAAACTCGGCACCTTCAAGGTATAAATATGCCCACACTTGCCCAGACAAACACACGGTGGTTTGGAGAAGTTTGACTATCTACTTGCCCGACACGCCCTGTAGTAGCAAGTGCCGAAGGAAGCAGACCCTCCAGCTGACGCACTGAGAGACGCTGTCTTTTCTCCTGCAGAGAAATCCAGCTCCAGTCTTTCCACGCTACCCTTGAGGGTTGCTGGAAAATCGTGTCCTGAGAGAGAGATACAAGACCTCCTTCATTCTAAAACCAAGGTACGGAGCTGATTAGACCCTTAGAGAATTCTTGGAATAGATTTTTGGCAAAAGAATACTAAACTTAAGGTACACCTCACTTACTTCTTCCCTTGTACTAGACCTAGGTTAGGTACACCGGTTCGGCGTATATTAGAAGCACCAGTTGAGTACTTTTAGTCATTATTTATTAATGTATGTATTATATGTTATTTTATATGGCTTACAAACCATACCATGCTTTTACAGTATTATTTCATAATACTCTTTGTACTTTATGGATTGTAGTTTATAGCCATTATTACGATTGTAGCAGTACATTTCTTATGCTTGAGAAAGAAGACTGTTCAATAAAATACCTTTTATTGAAAACTCCAGTCTCTCTATTTTCTCAGAACCTCTGGTGAAACGAAGCATGCACGATTGACTGAGTAAAATAGCTATGTATTGTTTCCGCAACTCTAGAGATTGATTTCTTATTCTTGGGAAACAAAGTTGTCATGTTTATGCGGTTGTCAGAAACTAATCCCTTCTTGTGAATTCAAGAACATTTCTAGTGACCTCTGAGCTAACTAGCACTCACAATTAAGTTTAATATATTCGATAGAGACCTAGTCGACCTCAGTCCTACGTCTAAACTATAGTATATATTATTACAATGCGCAGAGCCTATTGGGAATATAGGAACTACACTACAAGTTCTCTGCCGTTGTCTTGGCATCCACTACAAAGTCAAAGCGTACACACTGCTGCCCAGCCAGGGCACGTCTGCACGCCCAGCATGCTCTACCTGAGTGGCCTTCTGAGGGGTGAGTTTGTTGATGTACACATATAGATGCGTCACCAATCTTAGCCTGGCGTGGTCTCTCGCCAGGGAGCACACAATGGCGCCTCTACACGAATAGACGTGAGTGGCTGGAAGTAAATGGTTGACGACGGAGCTGCGGAAAGAATAATAGGAAGTAGTGCACGTCTTAGCTGGGAGACGTGGAGTGTCTGCTGGTTGCGACCGGTCGTAGCTGAGGAGGGGACGATAGCGATAACGGAGACCTGGTGGCGCCGTGCTGAGTTCTCCCTGAGCGAAAAGGCAATTTAGGTGAATAGGTCCTGCACCTGATTTCGGTGGGGGGGGGGGGGATGGGGGGGGGGGTATAGTAAGGCAAGTAAGTTGGATGTGGTACTTGCTGCAATGGACCGTCTGGAGGAAACCATCAATCAAACCCACATTTCCCTGGAATACAAAATACACAAGGTGGCCATCAACCTCACTGATCTACACTCAGACCATCAGAAATGAACGGACCGCACCACTGCATTGGAATCCACGCTTGCTGACACCAAACCACAGGTGACGCAAACGGATAAACATGTACAATACTTGCTAAACCGTGTAGAATTCCTGGAAGACAGAGCCGAGGATGACGAAGGGATGGAACGGCGAAACAATGTCCACATAGTAGGTGTACCGGAATGGTGGGAAGGGGCACAGCATGCTTTGAACATGGAGAATTTTTTTAAGAGATGTACTGCCAGAAGGGTCCCTATCACCACATTTCATAATAGAGCATGCCCATCGGGTCCCGACGAGGCCACCTACTATGGGATTGAATCCGCGGCCCTGGCTGCTTCGGATCCTTAACTCCAGAGATCGAGACTCCATCTTGAAGAAAACCAGGAAGCTCCAGGATATCAACATTGATAATAACAAGATAATGTTTTTCCTGGACTATACCATCCTGGTACAGCTCCAGAGGCTTGCGTTCACCTGAAATATTCTCTGTTGTTACCTGCGCGGCTGTGTGTGGTTGCCAGCAAAAAAACACACTTCTTTAACACATCGGCGGAGGCGGAGGACTGGCTGGACACCTTCACCAATGTGGGGCCTCGGGACAGGGCCGCAACCGCAAGGCTACCGAAACTGAAAGGCCCTTTTCGACACCAGCAGAGAGAGTGCAGGTCTACGAGAATAGGGACACCGCCTTTGCCACTTGTGGGTCCACGCTCGGAGCTGATCCTGAGTGGACAGCAAGACACCATACAGGCAGTGGCAGAGATCAGCGGTTCCCCGAGGACGAAAATGCATCTAACTCCAGCCAACGAGACATGTCTAGTGATGACGAACAGATATATGGCCTACAGAATTTGCAGGACTCAAAAGGACAACAGGATGTCACCCCGCAGACGGCGGCTTTGATTGCATAAACGCTGCAAGCTCCTGTATTTGTATGGACTACGAATTGAGGTATTAGGGTGTATGTGTGGGGGCATGCTGTTGCTGGATGCGTAGACACCTGGGATGTACGCTGTTATGACTCTACAGTATTTGCTCCCTACTGTGTTCAATACTGAAATACAAGAGGGAGGCTGTAGGACTCAAACGTATATTTTATTGCTGATTTGTGGAATGTTCCTGAGTTAACATATGCAGTTTGCTCCAACTATATTGTTTGTTGCCTGCGCATGGGGAGCCCCTGTGACGCTAGACACGAGGACTGTACTCTAAAGTATAGCAGTTTGCAGTGCAACCCCCAGGATTGTTTTGACTGTTATCTAGGATTGGGAGTTTGGACGATTGCTGGTAGCATTATCACCCTTTTGGTATTATTCATGCATATATCGTTTTCTGTGTTTTTTTGGGAGGCGTCGTCTGTTACGAGTAGATTCATACAGCGTCCCACACTGCGAATCAGCGAGCTAGGTGGAGTATGTAATGATGAGCTGTGTTTAATGCACATGGTTGTTGGGCTGCCACGTACACATTTTTACCCGATGCGTTGGAGGGTTAATGTCTTCAGTTAAGATTGGTACATGGAATGTGAGGGGTATACATTCGCCGTCACGTAGGTATCAGATCTACTCATACCTCAAGCAACATCATATAGAAATCGCCCTACTGCAAGAGAACCACGTAACCAAAATAGAGATACAACGTTTACAACGTCGCTGGCGCAGCCAATTGTTTGCCACAGGGTATTCTGCTTTTGCACGGGGTGCGCTGATATGGGTGAGGGCAGGTGTTCCGTTGACAATTACACAGTCGCTAGTAGACACAGAGGGGAGGTATGTGATAGCTAGGGGCACGCTGGATGGCCGACAAACCGTACTTGCATAGATATACGCTCCTAACAGAGAGCAGGCTGCATTTGTCGACAAGATATCACACATTCTTTCGCCATGGCTCGACATACCCATGTCATTAGGGGGTGATTACAACAGCGTCCTTAACGTGTCATTGGACGGGTCCTTTCCAACACTTCTGGATACAAACACACACCATGTTATGAAGGCGTTGACGAATTGGGAAACAGAATGGCATTTGAAGGATGCCTGGAGACACCGTCATCCCAGTGATAGAGTACACTCTTATTATTCAGGGGCTCATGACCTGAATGTGTGGTTAGATCGCTATATGCTCTAAGACGCACTGCTCCCCCACATAGCGGCGGTTCATTATTTAGGTCGGACGCACTCTGACCACAACCCGCATGTTGTGGGCGCGCCCCGGTCCGACAATGCCCAACATGGCGGCTACAGCCGGATCTCCTATTGGACACACCCTTCCGTACCCTACTGGCTGCAAATGTCACTCAGTATTTTAAAGATAATGTCGGGACGGCCACGACGCCTCAGGTGGAGTGTGACATGTTCAAGGTTGTGATGAGGGGTGCCTGCCTCGGTGCCCAGACGGGCATGCGGTGACAGTTGGAGGCAGATCTTACACACCTTGAAACTGAGCTGCTCCAAGGGGAAGGAGAGGCGCTAGAGGGAGATACTGAGAATTTGGAACGCTCGGGGGAGGAACACTCTAGATTATTAGACCGACTCCATAATTTAAACTACGCCGCACACTCAGCGCGCACCAATCATATGGGATACAAGCCAGGTAGATTATTGTCGTCGCTGATACGGCAAGACATGGATATTGTGCCAGTAACAGCAATAGAGAATACGCAGGCTGTCACAATGCATACCCAAAGCGATATACATCTTGCTTTTGTGGAACATTACTCTACAATATACAGATCTTATTTAATAGCCACGGTCACAGAAATACAGGACTTCCTCCACACTAACGCTGCTAACAGACTACCAGCAAGGGGAAGTGGGTGCTCCTCTGTTACCAGAAGACATAAGGGATGGTATCTACTCTCTGTCAAATGGAAAGACGACAGGTCCTGATGGATTACCGGCTGAATTTTACAAGGCATACTCAGAGGTTCTAGTGTCGGAACTGCTGTGAGTACATGAGGCGACACTGGAGTATTCAACACTCACCCCAACACAACACGAGTCAACGCTGGTCTCTCTTTTAAGCCGGGTAGGAACCCTGAACTCCTAGTCTCTTACCGTCCACTGGCCCTGTAGAACACAGACTATAAAATACTCGCCTCAGTCCTGGCCAAACGCATTGACCCATTTGTGCCGACTCTGGTCCATGCCGACTAGAACGGATTTGTGTCCACTAGAAGCACCTCGATCAATATTCAAAGGCTATTTAGAATCCAACAGTATGCAATGGAAAAATGGCATAGATATGGCTGTCTAGTGTTAAACCTGGAGAAGGCCTTTGATTCACTGGAGTGGCCCTATCTTGCGGCGGTCTTACGTAAATATGAGCTGGGTTATGACTATCTAAAAATGGTGCAGTTGCTGTATCAGCGTTCTACAGGTCGGGCTTGTACGGGCAAGCTCTTATCTGACGAAATCAGGGTGAGACAAGGAACTAGACAGGGTTGCCCCTTGTCCCCGTTACTCTTCTCCTTAGCTATGGAGCCACTGGCGGCTCTCCTCCGTGAGGGAGGAGCAGACTGGGGCATCCCCTTAAGCAATGGTCTACATACAGTGTCCCTATATGCGGACGTCCTGTTATTATACGTACGTGACCTTCATGCCGTGCCGCCAGAGATATCGCCACTGTTCTGTAGATTCGAGGCAATATTGGGACTCAGGGTAAACTGGGCTAAGTCAGGTGCTTACTCTTTTCGCAAAGATGTAGTTGCAACCGACATAAGCATCAATGTAATAGCACTTGACTGGTATCTAACCACGTTTAGGTACCTAGGAATATATATTTACAGGTCTCATCAGGTATATTGAAAGTCAATCTGGTTCGCAACATCTCCTCATTAAGAGCACAGATGCAGTTCTGGAGGGCCTTACCGCTCAATGTGATGGGCCGTGTCACCATGACAAAATTGATAGTGCTGCCAAGGTTAATGTACTGTTTTGAGAATCTTCCGGTGTATGTCCCAATGAGGTTCTTTAGAGAATTGGAGGGTTGATACGTGGCATGATTTGGAATGCAGGCCGGACCAGGATAGCGCTGCAGAAACTATATGCACCCCCGGAAAGTGGAGGCTTGGTGGTTCCTCATCTGGAACTGTATTATTTAGCTGCACAATTACAGAGGGTTGCACAGTGGCTAAGCAGCAGGAATCTGGCAGACACGGTGACCTAGAAGACAGCTTGGACGCAGATACAGATATGCAGATTGTTCCAACCGCTAGCGAAGCTTCCTCGCCAGACATCAAATACATGTTGAGCTGGTGCATAGGTGTTTTAGGAGAAGCCTTAACTTCACAAAAGACACAATTCCATATGCCCCGGTACTACCACTATTCAGGACGCCCACAGCCGGAGACCCCATAACGGACATGGCATTAGCGCCCTGGGTTGAAGCGGAACTGGAGACTCTCAGAGACCTGTACATGGACGGCACTTTAATGCATTTTGCGACACTAACAGCAGATACTGGATTACCAGCGGGCCAGTTCCTTCTACACAGAACCATTACGCGAACATTTACGCTAGCATGGGGCGACATGACCAACAAGCCGCCGACACACCAGTTATTGCAATACCTGCATGTGATGGGGGAGGGATTGCATGTGATACACTGGCTGGTCCAGGCCCTGCTCGTTTATGTATTGAAGCCTCTGCAGAGACTTTGCACATATTGGACTGAAGACAGAGGCCGTCCCTGGAATGATAAAGAGTGGGAACGCGTTTTAGCTAGTGCCAAGCACATACTGCGAAATTCGAAATTAAGATTCATACAAACATACATATTACACAGGGCGTATCTCACAGCAGACAAGATCAATCAATACTTTAACATCAACACTTAGGAATGCCCAAGGTGCCGTCACCTAGGCGCTGGCCTGTTACACATGTTTTGGTCTTGTCCCCTGCTTTTACATTATTGCCCCGTGATCTCAGAAACACTTACCAACTGCACTAACACTGAGGTACCTACTACATGGGAAGTCTGCATCCTGGTTTTTTTTTAGGAGGACCAAGTCCAACAAGGTGAACTCAAGGTTTCTAGACCTAGGCATCATAACAGCAAAGTGGCTCATCAGTAAAAGATGGAAGCAAAGGGACCCTCCAGAGGTATCACACTGGGCAAAGTTCTTTGGGGTCTGGATACAGGCAGAGAGTACAATCCCTAAACAGGGAAGAAGCGGCGGGGATGCGCAAGTATACCATTGCACAGACCTGGGAGAATATGCTCAGGACTCTCATACAATCTACGGCCACACTGCAAACACATCCTGCGCAAAGGGCGTGAACTAACACCCGATAAGTTACCTGGACACTAGCGATGCGTTGCGTCTGGGTGTCACCACCACTGCAGCTGTTAGACTAGGGAACGACCTCACATTCCTTAAAATACATTATATGGTAGTAGCTCCTAAAAGGCAATGCCTTAATGACCATGCAACCGCATGGAAAACAGAAGCAGCAGCCCACATGCAACACTAGCATGCTAGCCTAGCTGTGACCGCACCCAGATAGCACACTAGATGCTGGGCACATACATCCTCAGTTATTTGAAGTCTCTTTTGTTTTGTTTTGATTGATTTATTATGTACTGTTGCTGAATATGGTTGACTTGTTATAAAAAAATAATATCTAATGTACGGATTCAATGTTTACATATCTCCGTCTTCGATACACGGCGCCGGGCAACTCAAGAGGGAGACTGACACAGATAAGGTGCACTTCCTACGTGGACAAAACGGCGTACCTGCCGATCCACGAACATTTTCTCCGCCCGGTTTACCATTTGACTCAGGAAGTAACGAGCCCTGAAGATTCGCAGTTTGTTCCCTGCGATGAAACACGTGTTGGCTTGTGCTATGGAACAATAAACAGAAGTGACTACACCAAGAAAAGACTGTCTATTCACCTATATATCTTGATTCATATGTACTCATTCTCGGAGAGTTACTTTATGTGTAAAGTTGTCCTGATACCTTCATTACTGTTCTAAAGAACAAACCTATAGCATTACGATTTACTCATTGACTGTGTTTTAGCGCAGGGGTATAGTTGCTTTTTCTAAATTGGGTGGATCAGCTTGCTGGTCCCTTTTGGGAGCGGTTCTGGGGTATTACTGCTCGCCTCATTGCCTACACAGAGTAACGTTTGAACATATCACCTTGCGGCAACCCAGGAGTTGCGCCTAGTAATTCTGGAATACTAAAATATCTCTCAGTTGTTTCTGTAACGTTTACATATGTATTGACCCAATTGCTTATGAAACATTATGTGAAGTACTCCAAGAGCGGTGTCCCAATATGATTAGCCATTATCTGTATGAATTGATGTTTTCAAGACGAATTGTTCACTGTCATGCAGAGAAATACTAAACACCTTCACTTTGACCATCAGTCGGAGATTACAGAATGTGCGGCCTGTGTAAGCCCACGGCAAATTATAAATGCTTGAGCAACCTTACATTGCAGACATGGACGACACTGAAAATGTGATAAAGAAATACTTAGATTTATATGCACATAGTTAAGGAACAAGGGATGATGTTGCCAAAACAGTATGTATCAATGCTTAATGATTAATGTAACAGAAAAGATAAAATGTAATAAAGATATTTCAAAAAATAAATAAATAACAGACGTCCGTGGTGCACGCTCAAAATCTGGCCCTGATGCGCGGCTACAGAAATGAACACATCACATGCTATATCGATGCAATGCCTGCTCCTCCACATTGACACAGCGGGCATTGTTTTTCATTGCATCGTCTCTCTGAGCCAAGTTCTACATCAACATGGCACAGTAGTAAGGAACCGAGTAGGGAACCGAGGCCGTGTATCAAGTGTTCGACACATTTTTAAAAAACTTTTTATTCGTGACTGTAACAATGTAAATGTGTTTCGATTTATATAGCGCAACACTTTAACCCAGGGGTCTCAAGGCGCTTGCTTAGGGAACCCGTCCTGGTATTCCCCTGTGAGATACCCCGGCCGGGTATCCACAAGGTGAAAGCCAGGCATCCTGCCGCGAGGGGCCATAGTGGAGATTAAGCAAGCTATTGCCCAGAGTCGCAGAGTGTGACCCTGTGAGTCGAGTAGGCACCGGAGCAAGGATTATCAACTCTGTGGAATTTTGAGCCCAAGACCCGCCGAGGCGGGGAATCGAACCCCGGTCCACGGCCGATCTCAGCTTCCGGGTCTGCCGCCTCTAACCACTGAGCCACGCTTCTCCACAGTTCTAACAATTATTACATGGTACATTCAATCATAGTAGATTCTATCAGTCTTTTCCTTTTTTTTCAACTTTGAACTTTGGCGTAACATTCTTCGTATTCAACTTTCCGTTGTGTCTTCCATATCCGAACAACATTCCAGTACAGTTTTTAATATGTGCATTCAAATTACAATATCGCCTGTATGTGAACTGCCCCTCAGCCCCTTCCCTCACCCTCCCTATCTCCCGGCTATTTCCTTGTACATACTCTGCATTTTGGATATATTAGCTTTTAGTCTTTTCAGAGAGTGTTACAGTCATTAGGCTTGGTTATCCGGTGCATCTTGCATAAGCATCCGCCCGCACCGGCATTCTACATATCATGTGTACGGTCAGATGGTATGTCCTTGTGGCATTTCTAGGTCTACATCTTCCAGCTCTATCAACATTCCGTCCCATTCTTGCGCTATAGGATATTTACGCAGTTCTTTCTCTTCTTCTCTACGCAATGCTGTAGCTTCCGCTTTGCCCCATTTCAGCAGGTCAGATCGCCATATATCTACATTTGGGGGTCTGGGCGATTTCCACCTCAATCAATCAATCAATCAATCAATCAATCATAACACTTGTATAGCGCACTACTCACCCGGAAGGGTCTCAAGGCGCTTGGGGGAAGGGGTCCGCTACTGCTCGAACAGCCAGGTCTTGAGTTGTCTCCTGAAGGCGAGATGGTCCTGGGTTAGCCGAAGGTGGATGGGGAGGGAGTTCCATGTCTTGGCCGCCAGGTAGGAGAAGGATCTGCCTCCGGCGGTGGTTCTTCGGATGCGTGGTACGGCGGCGAGGGCGAGGCTAGTAGACCGTAGCTGGCAGGTGGGCGTGTAGAAGGTCAGGTGGTCGTTGAGGTACTTGGGGCCCAGGTCGTGGAGAGACTTGTGTGCGTGGGTGAGGAGCATGAACGTGATCCTCTTGTTGACGGGGAGCCAGTGCAGGTCCCTCAGGTGGCCGGAGATGTGGCTGCGTCGGGGGATGTCCAGGATGAGTCGGGCGGAGGCGTTCTGGATTTGTTGGAGTCTTTTCTGTAGCTGTAGCTGTGGTTCCGGCATAGAGGGTGTTTCCGTAGTCCAGTCGGCTGGTGACGAGGGCCTGGGTGACCATCTTCCTGGTTTCGGTCGGGATCCATCGGAAGATCTTGCGAAGCATGCGTAGGGTGTGAAAGCATGATGAGGAGACGGCGTTGACTTGTCTGGTCATCGAGAGGGAGGAGTCCAGGATGAAGCCCAGGTTGCGTGCGTGGTCTGTTGGCTTGGGAGTGGTGCCCAAGGCTGGGGGCCACCAGGAGTCGTCCCAGGCGGAGGGCGATGGTCCCAGGATGAGGACTTCCGTCTTGTCTGAGTTCAGTTTCAGGCGGCTGTTCTTCATCCACTCGGCGACGTCTTTCATCCCTTCGTGTAGGCTGATTCTGGCGGTGTCGGGGTCTCTGGTGAGGGAGAGGATCAGCTGGGTGTCGTCGGCGTAGGAGATGATGTTGAGGTTGTGTTGGCGTGCGATGGTTGCGAGAGGTCTCATGTAGACGTTGAAGAGGGTGGGGCTGAGTGATGACTTCGGTGGCCTCGGATCGAAACGGGGGGAGGCGGACTCTCTGTGTTCTTCCGGCGAGGAACGAGATGATCCACTCCAGTGCCTTTAACTTGGATGCCGAGGTTGCTGAGGCGTTGAACTAGGGTGCAATGGCAGACAGTGTTGAACGCTGCAGAGAGGTCCAGGAGGATGAGTGCCGCTGTTTCCCCGTTGTCGAGCAGGGCTCGGATGATGTCGGTGGCTGCGATGAGGGCGGTCTCTTGCTGTGGTGGCTCTGAAACCGGACTGCGAGGGGTCGAGGGATCCGTTTGTCTCGAGGAAGGCGGCAAGCTGTCTGTTGACGATCTTCTCGATGACTTTGGCAGGAAAAGGGAGGAGCGAGATGGGGCAGAAGTTTTTGAGGTCGGTGGGGTCCGCTTTTGGTTTCTTCAGTAGGGCGCTGAGCTCGGCATGCTTCCAGCTCTCCGGGAAGGTGGCGGTGTTGAAGGAGGTGTTGATGATGTTCCGGAGTTGGGATGCAATGGTGGAGTCGGCCTTGTTGAAGACGTGGTGGGGGCAGGGGTCGGTTGGAGATCCGGAGTGGATGGTGTTCATCGTGCGGGCTGTGTCTTCGGTGGTCACCGTGGTCCAGGTGCAGAGGGTGGCGGTGGGGGGCGTTGGTTCGATTGTTGGGTGCGTGGATGGTGCGCCGAAGCTGTTGTGGATGTCGGCGATCTTGCGGTGGAAGAACAAGGCGAGAGAGTCGCAGAGATCTTGTGAGGGAGTGATGTTGTTGTTGCCGGTGCTGGGGTTGGAGAACTCCTTGACGATGCTGAAGAGTTCCTTGCTGTCGTGGGCGTTGTTGTCCAGTCGTTCCTTCAGTGATTTCTTCTTGGTGGTGCAGATGAGCTGGTGGTGCTTGCGGGTGGCGTGTTTGAGGGCGGTCATTTTGTCAGTGGTCTGGTCGAGGAGCCAGGCTTTCTCAAGGGTGCGGCAGGTCTTCTTGGAGTCCTTGAGTTCGTCGGCGAACCAGGAGGCCTTCTTGCTTCTGGGTCTGCTGGGAGGGTTTTTCAGTGGTGCGAGGTCGTCGGCGCAGGTGGTCAGCCACTTCGTGAAGTTGCGGGCTGCTTCGTTGGGGTCCGTTGTGCTGGCGGTGGGTTCTGGCTGAGGGAGGTGGTGAGCTGGTCGGTGGTGATCTTGCTCCAGCTCCTGTGAGGAACCTGTTGCGGGTGGTGGTGGGTTGTGGTTCTACTGAAGCTGAAGTGGACGCAGCTGTGGTCGGTCCAGTGGAGTCTGGTGGAGTGGCCGAAGGTGATGTGCTTGCTGGATGAGAAGACGGGATCAAGCGTGTGGCCGGCGTAGTGGGTGGGGGTGTTGACCAGTTGTTGAGTCCGAGGTTGTCCAGCAGGGCGGCGGTGTTGCGGTCCTTGTTGTTCTCCAGGTGGAAGTTGAGGTCCCCTAGGAGGATGTAGTCTGCGGAGCGGAGGGCGTGTGGGCTGATAAAGTCCGTGTTGCCTTCGCTGAATTGTGTGCGTGGTCCCGGGGGTCTGTAGATGAGGGTGCCTCTGAGGGTCGTCTTTGGGTCGGTGTGAATCTGGAAGTGGAGGTACTCTGCGGTGGCGAAGGTGTCGTTGGAGTCGGTCGTGATGCGGATGGTGTTCTTGTGGACGATGGCGATGCCTCCTCCGGTCTGGTTGACGCGGTCCCTCCTTATGATCTTGTACCCGTCCGGGATGGCGATGTCGGGCGCTGAGGAGGCGGTCATCCAGGTTTCCGTGAGGAAGGCGGCGTCTGGTGATGTTGTGTCGAGCAGGTTCCAGAGTTCGACGGCGTGTCTGTGGACGGAGCGGGTGTTGAGCAGGATGCACTTGAGGTGGTTGCTGCTGGTGCTTGGCTTGGAGGGTGCGGTGCAGGTTCGGAGGCAGGTGAATTTGCAGGTTTTGCAGGTGAAGGGTCCATGGATGCGTTTCGGGGCGGCCTGGTAGCCGGCGGAGTTCCAGCCGGCATTGAGTGCGTTGAGGGCGGCGGCGTCGTAGGTCTGTCGGGTCGTCTTGCATCGGTGGGGGCCAGGGGTCCTGGCACTGGGCGCGGTCCAGGCGCGGACGGGCGCAGACGGGCTTGCCTTTGGCGCGCCTTTGGTGCACAATCGGCGGGCCCGCGGCGCGTCAACGCTGCGCGTAGGCATGCACTCTGCCATAAGTGGAGAGTGGGGAGGGGAGGGGCGAGGGAGGAGCAGCTGGGAGGCGGGAGCGGGGTGGCGAGAGGGGGGAGCGGTGATGCTGGAGGGAGCGCGGGTGGGGCCGCGGGGGAGCAACGGCAGGGAGCGGGGTGGGTCGGCGGTGGAGGCAGAGGGCAGGCGAACAATTACGGGAAAAACAATCAGGGCACAATCACGGCACAATAATACTCAGGGGTACAGGAGACAAGCAAACAATCACGGCAAAAACTATTCAGGCACAATACTACTCAGGGGTACAGGAGACAAAAATACAATCACGGCACAAGACTAATCAGGCAGAACGATGCTTAGCAGGGGCACAGAGGGCGAACTGGCAGTGGCAGTGGCGGCGGATACCGGGACCTTCGGGGTGGGCCACGCGGCGGGAGGAGCGACCGGCTCGGACCAGGTCAGGTCAGGTCGCTCATAGTGAGAACCCTGAGTGCCAACAAGAGGGCTAAGTCTATAAATTTCAGTTGTGCCTTACAGGTCTTGGATCTCTTCCTGTGTCCTATCAGGCAGGGTAGTGCCCCTTCAGGGATCTGCAGGGCTGTTACAGTGTGCAATATGTTCCTGATCGTCACCCAGTAATTGCATATTCTCGGACATGTCCACAACATGTGAAGGATACTTGCCTCATCCTCCTGACATCTAGGGCAGTTGTGGGGGGTGGCAGGGAACATCCTGTGGATCCTCTGGGGGGTGAGATATGCCCTATGTAAAATCATTGCCTGTATGAATTTGAATTTAACGTTTGTGGACACCCTCCTATGGTGACCCAGAATGATCTTCCCTTCCCCGTCTGTTATGGCCTCCCATATGGTGTCCGCAGCCCAAGCCTCCCTAAGTGTGGTGAGGGGCAAAGCTGCATGTTCTCTAATGCCTACATATAGCCACTTTACTAGGTGTCCACCCGTCCCCATATAGTGGAGGAGATGAATCAGGTCTGGCTTGGTGCGTTGTGGAGCCCATGTATGTCGTATATAGTGGGTCACCGAGGCGTGCAGAAGGTACATTCGTGGCGGGGCACCTGTGGATTGTGCAAAGGAGGCGTGATCCAGTAGGGTGTCGTCCCCGAACAGGTCCCCCACTCTGTCCACCCCAGCATCTGTCCAGGGTTGTAATCTGCGTCGTGTCAGGTTCCCTTGTGGCGTTGGGAGTCCCAGGAGGGGGATGTTGTCTGCGTAGGGAGTAGTCCCTGCTGTGTACGTCAGTGCCTTTTTCCAACATCTCAAAGCTACATGTAATAGGGGGCGGCAGTCTCTGGGGATCTTGGCAGCGGGCAGTAGAAGGGAGTGCAGGTCTCCGCGTGCCAGTTTGTCTCCTGTAAAAGCAATCTCATGTAGGTTTCTACCCGCCCCCCAACATGTTAGCCATTGGAGTTGGCTTGCATAATAGTAGCTTCATAGGTCTGGCACGCCTAGGCCTCCCTGTCCGGTGTTCAGCTGTAGTTTCTTGAGGCTTATTCGCCTTCTTCCCGATCCCCATATAAGGGTGATTAATAATGTATTTAGTGTGGTAAAAATTTGCTGTGGGAGTAGCACTGGCAAGTTTACAACGTAGTACAGTATCCAGGGAAGTAGGACCATCTTTGAGATCGCCACCCGGCCCATTACAGATAGGGGCAGGGACGTCCAGAAGTTCACGCTACTCCGGAGGCCATTGATTGCCCGCCGTACATTACCCTCGATCTGGTCTTCCGGATCCCGGTACACGTTGATGCCAAGGTACTTGAATGTGGTCGGTGCCAGTGGCGTCACTAGGGGAGTGCGGGGGTGCGGACCGCACCGGGTGACACCAGCACTAGGGGTGACACCAATGAGCGGTGACCAACGCAGACTGCAGTGAAGCTCTAATTGTTGTATTTACCGATGCAGACTGTCACGCATAGTTTACTTTCAATTATTCTTCCTGCTGGCAATCATTTTATAGTAAAGAACGGTTTCTGTCATTAATAGCATTATAGCAGACTCTGACTGCCCCTTGTTAACCCTGGAGTGACGCCTTGAGTGCATGCATGGTCTGATTGGCCAGAGGCAGACACAGGCGGGCTGCAATTTTGTTTTTGCTTTCCACACACGCAGCCGTCAGAACTGCGCCATTCTTCCAGGTCTGATCGTATGCGCGCAGGCCGGGGCCTGTGGATGTCCCTCCCGGTTTGTAGCCAGTGCTTGCCCGGCCGCCTCCTCCTTCCACGCACAGGTCACCAGGTCACTAGGCATCGGAAGATTCATGCCATGTGTGTGTGTGTGTGTGTTGCTAACATGGACTCCTATCCCTGATTCAAGGCAATGATTCATCACGGAACGTGCTGTGTGGTAAGTACAGTGCTGTTGCTACTAGAAAAATTAAAGTTTCATGTGCTGGTGATAAAAGGAGCACAAGTACGAGTTAATGTTTGTGCGAATAATTCTGCTGAATGTGCACCTTCTTTTGGAAGCACTAATCTGTTAACACTTCTCCGAACGCTGGGACCTTCCGTGACGGTACTGCTGCTTTGATTCCCATACTGAGAGTGTAAAATGTGTCTGCAACTTATAAGGTGCACGTGTGCGTTGCTCTGTCTGACGCCACTTGGACTGAGACTTCCGCTCGACTGTATCATGAGCATCTAACACAGGAGTTAATGGCTAGCTGCGCCTTTCAATTTGTATAGCTGGCAAGATGATTCAGAGTTAAGACACATTGCTGACATCAGATTACTGGTTCAGTTGTCTATCTCATCCCATATTATTTAAAGTGCTTACAGACCACTGTATGATGCACTATGCAAAATGTTATAATGAGGAGCCATACATTGGATGGGCGAGGTACTGACCTGAAATGAAATACAAGGTATTTGTAGGCAGGTCAAAGTTGGAAAAACAAAGGGTGGGAGCGACAGGAAGAGGAGACAAGCTCTGAAGAGATGCAACACAACTTTACCACGGGGTTAGGGAATGAGCCAGGGACAGCAGGGTATATAGGGCACTTAAAATAAGCTCCTCTTTCTGCGTCAAACACTGACAGCGGATATGCTTAATTTGTGCTGCTGGTGGGCACCGGCGCTCATTTTTAGCGACTGGAACTTATTTTTCAATATTAGACTTTAAGCAAGAGAGATAAAGGTAGAAACAAGCGAAATAATGTGGAAGATAAAGATGGGAAAAAGTAACAAAGGGAGAAAAGGGTAAAGTGGTGGGAAAAGGGTAAAGTCTTTGGTATTTGAAAACACCAGCATTCGGCCACCCAAGCCTTCAGGGTTGCCAGCAGCAGGCTCCCAAAAAAAACGTTGAACCCCTGCACTTTTTTTTATATAATGTAATCTGTAAACCGGACTTTAGCCACAAAACATTTGTGATCTTGGTGAGGAGGTTGTGTGTTGGAAGGGGGTGACCCCAGGGGTCAAGGCTGCTCTCCTAACCACCCGAGACCCTCCTCTCCCACAATTCCTGCCGAGCCTTATCGAGGGATGGTCCTCGGCGGGGAGGACTGATCGTACACACTGTCGTCACACCCCACTTACGAACGGACACCACACTGTGAATCTTTATCAAGTATGACCTTTATCAAAGTAAAATAGGTAGCAATACACAGCGATCAAGGGATCGCGAACGTCTCGTGAAACAAGGGAACGGGGATGCGGGACAGTCTTAGAGGGCCAGCCAATACGTAGCGTACCCTGCGCACTGTTCTTAATCCTCGAACTGGGGGGTACGGGGGCTGGCGATGATACTTGCTGTCCTACTCACTTCGGTTCGAGGTTGTCTTGAGGGTAGCGTTGATGGTCCAGCCGGACCAGAGGTTTCTTCGAGCCGCGACGAGGTCAGCAGGGCTCAGGACGGTAGCAGGAATCTCTCGTTCTCAAGGGTGGGCCACGACGAGGTCAGTAGGGCTCCGATGGTTCAAGTCTTACTCTTCGAGAGGGAGCCGCGACAGCGTCAGCAGGGCTCGGTGGTTCAGTTCCGTAGCTTCGAGAATGAGCCGCGACCGCGTCAGCAGGGCTCGGTGGTTCAGTTCCGTAGCTTCGAGGATGAGCCGCGACAGCGTCAGCAGGGCTCGGTGGTTCAGTTCCGTAGCTTCGAGGATGAGCCGCGACAGCGTCAGCAGGGCTCGGTGGTTCAGTTCCGTAGCTTCGAGGATGAGCCGTGACAGCGTCAGCAGGGCTCGGTGGTTCAGAGTCTGTTCTCCTCAAGGTCAGCCGCGATCAGATCAGCAGGGCTTTCTTGTCCAGGATACAACTGCCGGCTGGATGGGAGGCAGGCTGTCTTATAGGCCAGGAACCCTTAGATGTCCGGACCCTCAGAGGCAGGAGGCCGGTGGTCCGAGGGCCAGGCGGCCGATTGTCTGGGCGGCTGGTTCTTTGATGCTTTGGACCGTACGTCCAGGGGATCCCAGACGCCCATCAAGGTTTGGAGCCAGCTCGCTAGGAGGCCAAAGGTGTGATCGAAACCAGCCCCCAGGGATAGTTCAGAGGTGTGAGGGGAACCAGTTCCTCGGAAGGGGGCCGGAGGTGTGATTGAAGTCTTGGTTTCGGGTACTTGGTGGGTCTTTTACCCCCCGGGCGGGTCCGGGCGCGCCGGATGCGCACGCCTGGCTGCGGCCTGGAGCGGCCACGGGCTGCCGAAAAGGAAGAAGGCGGCCGGCCGGCCGGAGTGGCCAAACATGGAGTCTGATGGTCACGTGCACGGGTGCAGGCACGCGGTCTGGAGATCGGCTCAGGTCTGGGGTAGAGGCGTCATGTACAGTTCTGGGTGGACTGGGGTCAGGTCCATCAGTAGTTCTTGGGTTGCGGGGGTCAGAGAGGACCACGCCATGAGGCCGGGTCCAACATTGTGTACCTTCATCTCCAGGTTCCCTGACAATGACTGTTCATCACCAGCTTCTTCCTAGTGTTTATACCCACCAGTCTCACATCATGTTTGGTGCATCTGTAACCTCCCAAAACATGCAAAAAGTGTTATGTTTTGTGTGCTGAACTATTTGGTTGGTTTTGTTTCTTAAAAATCAAGACTTGGATAATACAAAATGTAGTATGTATGTGGACTCGCAATGCTATAATAAGCATTGGTCCTGTACTCTTGTCAATCTCATTTTCTCTAAAGAAAACCTCTAGGTGAGTGTCTTCTAGCAATGTAAGACTTTCATTCCTTAAATAAGTTTTGTGGTAATCTTTGACAATATTCTTTTTCAATATAATTTGTGATGTATGGTGTCTATTCCAATATTTTTAAATGAGGCCTGAATAAAGTTGTGCATTGTGGTAGCATGATTCCTCTTAACATACATTGTATATAGCATTTAAAACCAGGGTTTAATTTGAGCTGGCGGTTTCCGGTGCTCGGCACTGAATTGTCAGCACCAGCACTTGAAACTGTATTTCACAAGATAGCACTGTCTGGCTAATTTAGAGATGCAACAACAACAGTTTATTATTTATTCAATATACATCAAATTAACTGCTATCCCCCCTTACCCTCCCACCAAGCCATTCTTATAACTTAGGGGGGCCCTGGAATATTCCACATTGTCACACTTGTAGGGTTGTAGGGTGATGGTTAGAAAGTGTGTTGTCACTATCATTGGTAGCACTGGCATGGGCAATGTGTGGTGCAAGCTGAAGTGGCATCCTGATGAGCGCCCTGTCACCAGGTGCGTAGCTAGGCACACTGCCTGCCACCCATGGCAGACCCTGCCTTTTGCCACCACACGCCGCGTTGAAGAGCTGGTGGGGGTGCTAGAGAATATTTTTGCAGCTGCCCCCAAAACTCGGGCCGCCGGGTTACGCGTCTTTGTTCTTTCTCGCCTCGAGGAACAGGAAGCACAGCCAGGCCCCACTGACCAATGTTGTGATTGGTTGACACACAGGCACCCCAGACCAATCGCAACACTGCAATGCAGCGTTGTGATTGGTTTTGAGCATCCTGGTTCGACGCTCAAACAGGGAATGGGGGCCTGGGAATGTTCTCCATGCAGGCTGTAATGCAGCCTGCATGGAGCACAGGGAAAGAGTGCATGACTTGTGTGGGCGGCCCGAGAGTCATGACCAAACAGTCATTGTGCACTTAGGAGTGGACAAACCACTCCTCCCTTGCTCCAAGAGCAGAGCAGCAACCTGCAAAGCAGCAGGAATCATCAAATGATAATAACTGAAAGTCTGTTATTACCATGTTATGTTTATACTTATTGCACTGCTTGAAAGCAATGGGGCGATGCTCTGGAGGAGACGCCACTGCCACTATGTGCTCTAAGATGTCACTGTGACTATGAGAAATATACACATCACGGGTCTGTCTGCTGATCACATGTGAACCTTACCTCACGCTAATGATAGGAACAATTTGCAGCATCATTTGAACTTTTTTTTTCGGTCTGTGAGCTAGGGCGCCAGTGCATGCGTCTTTCTTTCTGTCTCCGTTCCACCATAGTGACAGTTTACATGTATTGAGTGCAACTAGAGATGGTTTTCTTTTTTGTTTGTCTTACTAAAACTCTGATTGAAAGTTACTTTTCTGGCCCCCCATTACAAATGCTGCGCTACTAAGATAGGGCAATAGCAGGAGTTACCAGCTCCAATGGAAATAGCTGACCTGCTGTATCACTGTGTGCCCAGTGGGTCTCGTGCACATCCAGCTGCCGCTGTGTCCACTGGGGGACTCGGAGCGAAGGAGGTCCATGCAGTAAGTTGTGAGGGGGTGACACCATGAGTTACCAGCACCGGGTGACACCAACCCTAGTGACGCCACTGGTCGGTGCTACCTTGATCTCATAGGTACCAAACTGTATGTGGGTAGGCCACTGTCTTTCCTGTAAAAAGAAGCCTAGGGATTTTTCCGGGTTTATGGCCAGGCCAGCGATGTTCTCAAATCGTTCAAAGATGGTCGCTAGATGGGAATGATCAACCTGCAGATTCCGGAGGAACACCAATATATCGTCGGCATATATGGAGACCAAATTATGGATTTCTCCAACTGGTATGCCCGCCTCCGCTGCCCTAGCTAGGAGTGCAATCGCTAGGGGTTCCAGTGTAAGTACAAACAGCAATGGCGACAGTGGGTAGCCCTGTCGGGTGCCCCTATGGACGTCATAACTGTCCGAGGTGTGCCTGCCTGTGCGTGCTCTAGCCGTTGGATTTGTGTACAGCAAACAAATCCATTTTATCAGGGCATCCGTGAAGCCGAAGCGTTTTAGGGCTTCAAACATGAAGTCCCACCTCAGGGAATCAAACGCTTGTCGGAGATCCAGGGCTATACAGCCAGCATGCGACAGATCTTGCGGGGTGGTCGCCATGAGGGCGTGGAGTCGCCTCGTGTTTTGGGAAGTACTCCTCCCTGGGAGAAAGCCACATTGGTCAGTATGAATCAGGCCAGGGAGATGAGTTTGTATTCGTAAGGCAATAGCTTTGCTAAGGATTTTATACTCCGTGGAAAGCATGGAGAGGGGTCTATAGTTGGTCATATCAAGGGTGTCTCTGCCAGGTTTCGGAATGGATATTACCAAGGCCTTCATAGTCGTGACTGGTAGGTGGCCGGTCTCATAAGAAGTTTTGTATATTTTCTCCAAGACGGGTGCCAGTGTTTCAGAGTAAGCTTGGTAAAACTCCCCAGGCAGTCCATCCACACCTGGAGTCTTACCCCGGTTAAGTGTGTGTGTAGCTACTTTTATTTCCTGCTGCGTTATGGGTCTGGCCAGGGCCGTCTGAACCTCTTGGGTCAGGGCTGGAATCGTCAGTTCTCCCAGGAAGTCTAGTATGTCATCCCTAACATCTGCGAGGGGAAGAGGATAGAGTCTCTCTAGGTGGGTCTTAAACACAGTGTTAATTTCTAGTTGTGTGTTTACCTGCCTGCCTGTTTCATCTCAGATTCTCATAATTATTGGGATCTCAGGGGAATCTCGGATCAAACGAGCCAGCAGTGGCCCGGATCTATCCGCCTCCGCCTGCTGGCGTCTCAGATATTCCCTATAGTCCATAATCCTCAAGGTTTCCAGGAGTTCTGCGTGCTCAATGTTACACAATTGTAAGTCGCCTTTGCGCTCAGGGTCTATTCCTGCCTCTGTCTCAAGCTCCTTCAGACGGTTCTCTACTCCGCAGAGTTTGTCCTGTAGTTCTTGCCTGGCCCCCACCAACCGACCAATCGCAGCTCCCCTTATCACAGGCAAGTGTTCGACACATGACCTCCCCTGACAGTAAGTAATAGACACATCACCTTCCCTGACGGTGAGGAACAAATGCATTATCTCCCCTGCACTGCAGTTAGAAACTAACACATAACATCCCCTGGCAGTAAGGAACTGAGGCATTACCTTGCCTGGTAGTAAGGAAGCAATGCAATCCTTTGCTTTTACTGTGCTCCACCTCAGCTGAGCCTGTTTTCGCCATTGATTGTAGCTCATGACAGGTACTTTGTGCTTAAAGTTCATGATTCCTATGGACTGAACAATTTAGAACCTTTTAAAAGTAATATCTTTACTTTATATGCAGGATTTTTGGTGCTTTATTCAGATAAATATTGGTTATTTTTGTCAACTGGTGTGATGTCCTTTCGTAGTGTTTTCACTGTATTACTGTGTTTGTATGTACAAATGCATTACACATTACCTCTTATATAAGTCTGACTGCTCGCACCAAACTACCAAGGAGGTGGGCAGGGGTTATGTTAGCAGTGTAATCCTCCTTCCCTGACTAGAGTGATGGTCTGTACTTGGACAGGTGCAAACCACTGCACACTAGATACCCAATTTCCAACACTTTCTTAATACCCCTGTCCCCTGTGAATTTCAGCTCAAATTCAATGTATTTTTTATATTGATAGTATTTCAACTCTAAACAAAGAAAACAACAATCTGTGAAATGTATGACAGGATTTGTGTGAATTTGTATGCGCTGCTTTAGTATTACAAGCTCCATTATGAATGTAGCTTGTAAACATGTAAACAATTAAATTAATATGTTGACAAGAATCGTAACTCATAGTATAAATAATCAGCCAAACTAGATTTAATGAGTCAAATAGGAAGTAGAATACAAATGCTAGTTAAATGCCAATGTGTGCAATCATTCCTATATGGTGTGTTATTTGCACACTTTATCATGAATGTGAGTGATTAGCAAATCCGTGTACAGCAGTACAAAGTGTGTCAACATAAGATACTAAACCTGCCTAACTTCTGTTGTATGTCATCCTTAAAATTTAAGATTCCATAAAGTTATATGTATGGGCAGTAGATTATAGACCGCTTGGTTTTGGCAAGCTGCTTTTCATAAATCATTCATTGCCCCATGATAGTTGTGTGATACCTAAAGGAAGACTAGCCTCCTACCAGTTAGTGCTTCAATTGATATGGTGGTTGCCGGTGTGAGCTACTAGCACTTATTTTTGGGGACCAGCACTTATTTTTCCACATCTATCATTTCAAGTGGGAAAAGAGGGAAAAAAGGGGAAAGATGGAGATAGAAAAAATGAGAAAAATAACAAAGGGGAAACGCAGGAGAGGCAAGAGTAAAATAAATGGGCAGATATATCTGTCAGTGAAATAAAGATGTATCATGAGTATTCAGACTATCAGATTTAGTATTCGACGCACAAACTTTTAATTGGATGTCACATGGGCTTTTCATAAAAGTAGCGGTTACCAGTTCTCAGTATTTTACAAATTATGCACTGCTACTAGTGCTCTCCTCATGATTTTCTATACATCACCATGTATCATGACAATACAGCTGAACTGAACAACAATTTGATTTTTGCTTTCTCTCTTTCCCACTATTTCCTGTGTTTCTATTCCTTCCTTGGATTTTCAGATTCCTTCCTTGGTCAAAGCCCAATTAAAAATAGTTTCCCTTTAACCAAAAAGAAAGTGGCTTTATGCCCCACCTCATGCCATAAAGTTAAATGAAGCACTGACCTGTACATTTCATTTTCAGTTTCAGTTTTACAACCTGTGTATGATAGGATCACATTTAGGACATTACATATTACACAGAAAGTACTTTATGATTTGGAAGGTTTTGGACAGTGATCTTTAAGACCCACACAGCCCCAGATCAAGGCCCATGCTTCTGGAGTGGCTTTGTCAAAATCCTGTTTCTGTCAGCAGTTCTCCCAGGATGAGTGACAAAAACTGCAACATCAACTGGTATCGTTTAAGATCTCGCTGTGCACGCTTTGCTCATTGTAGCGCCTATTACCTGACTTGCTTCACACTGCAATTTGATTGAAAACTGTAGCGCCGTACCCCATCTCGTCCTGTAGCGCTCTTTGGATCACTGCCATTTTGTTTGTTTGCTTGTTGTTGTTTTGCCTCGCCTATCCGCCCCGCACCCGCCTCCCGGCTGCTCCTCCCTCCCACAGAGATTATAGCCCCACACTGCCGGAAATAGCGCTGTGACGTGTCGTGAGCCTCGGCGAAGCGGTCGCTCCCCTCGCTGCTCCCTGCACTTCAGCCTGCTCATCAGCTGGTATCGTTTAAGATCTCGCTGTGCACGCTTTGCTCATTGTAGCGCCTATTACCTGACTTGCTTCACACTGCAATTTGATTGAAAACTGTAGCGCCGTACCCCATCTCGTCCTGTAGCGCTCTTTGGATCACTGCCATTTTGTTTGTTTGCTTGTTGTTGTTTTGCCTCGCCTATCCGCCCCGCACCCGCCTCCCGGCTGCTCCTCCCTCGCCCCTCCCCCCTCCACTATCTATATATGACAGATGCTTTTACGCGCAGCCTCCACGCGCAGCGGTCGCGCCCCATTTGCGCCGAAGGTGCGCCAAAGGTAAGCCCGTCTACGCCCGTCCGCGCCAAGCCCGCGCCCAGCGCCAGACCCCCTGGCCCCCGTCCCACCCACCCGACCCGCATTACATACGACGCCTCCACCCTCCTAGCCCTAAACCCCGGTCGACTCCCCAACTGCGCCCAAGTCGCTCCTGGACACACCCATGGACCCTTCACATGCAACTCCTGCAAGTATGACGGCACCAAGACCAACTCCTCATCCACTAACACCAAACAGAGATCTGACACCAACCACCTGAAGTGCATCCTGCTCAACACCCGCTCGGTCCACAGACACGCCATCGACCTTTGGAATCTACTAGACACCATCTCTCCGGACGTCGCCTTCCTAACAGAAACATGGATGAACGCCTCCTCAGCCCCAGACATCACCATTGCCATCCCGGAAGGCTACAAGATCATCCGGAAAGACCGCACCAACCAAACAGGAGGAGGCATCGCCATCGTCCATAAGAATTCCATCCGCATCTCAACCAGCTCAGACGTCAACCTCGCTAGCGCCGAACACCTTCACTTCCAGATCCACACCGACCCCAAAACCACACTCAGAGGCACCCTCCTCTACAGGCCACCAGGACCCCGTGCACAATTCAGTGAAGACATCACTGACTTTATCACCCCACACGCCCTCCCCTCCGAGGACTACATTCTATTGGGAGACCTCAATTTTCACCTGGAAAAAAGTAACAACTGCAACACCTCCACCCTTCTGGACAATCTCGCCAACCTCGGACTCAAACAACTTGTTAATACCCCTACTCACTACGCAGGTCACACACTCGACCCTATCTTCTCCTCCAGCAAACATATCTCCTTCAGTCACACCACAGTTCTCCATTGGACGGACCACAGCTGCGTTCACTTTATCTACAAAAAGACCACAACCCACAACCATCCTCAACCTACTCTGCGAAGAAACTGGAACAAAATCACCATCAACCAGATCTCCTCATCGCTTCTTCAAAACCCCCCTGCCCACTCTTCGAACCCCAACCAAGCAGCCATTAACCTCACTCAATGGCTAACCAACAGCGCCGACAACCTAGCACCTCTGAAAAAACATCAAATCAAACTAGGCAGCAAAAACGCCCCCTGGTTCAACGATGATCTTAAGAAATTCAAGAAATTCTGTCGCTCCCTTGAGAAGGCCTGGAAAAAAGACCCAAACACCAGCACCAGGGACGCCTTCAAAAACGCCACCTGCATACACCACCAACTGATCCGGACTGCCAAGAAAGCCGCATTCAAAGACCGCCTAAACAACAACGCTCACAACAGCAAGGAATTATTCAACATCGTCAAAGAGTTTACCAACCCCACTGCCAACTCCAACGACATCACTCCCTCTCAAGCCCTTTGCGACTCCCTAGCTTCGTTCTTCCACGACAAAATCGCAGACATCCACAACAGCTTCGACAACCAACCCGGAGACCAACCCACCCAACCTTCTGCCGTACCTTCACCCCCCTCGAACATCCTTAACGACTGGAACCCAATCTCCACTGAGGACACCATCTGCCTGATGAACTCCATCCACTCAGGATCCCCCACAGACCCATGCCCTCACCACATCTTCAACAAAGCAGACTCCATCATAGCACCACACCTCCGAGACGTCATCAACTGCTCCCTCAACTCCGCCACCTTCCCGGAAAGCTGGAAACACGCCGAACTCAGCGCCCTTCTGAAAAAACCCACAGCTGACCCCACTGAACTCAAAAACTACCGCCCCATCTCGCTCGTTCCATTCCTGGGCAAAGTCATCAAGAAAGCTGTCAACAACCAGCTCGCCGCCTTCCTCGAAACCAACAAATCCCTCGACTCCTCACAGTCCGGCTTCCGAGCCAAACACAGCACTGAGACCGCACTCATCGCAGCAACAGATGACATTCGAACTCTACTGGACAATGGAGACACAGTCGCCCTCATCCTCCTCGACCTCTCCGCAGCCTTCGACACAGTCTGTCATAGCACCCTGTTACAACGCCTCAGAAACATCGGAATCCAAGGAAAAGCACTGGAATGGATCACCTCGTTCCTTACCGGAAGAACTCAGAGAGTCCGCCTCCCACCATTCAAATCAGAGGCCACTGAAGTCATTTGCGGCGTGCCACAAGGATCTTCACTCAGCCCCACCCTCTTCAACGTATACATGAGCCCCCTCGCGGCCATTGCACGCCATCACAACCTCAACATCATCTCCTACGCTGATGACACTCAACTGATCCTCTCACTCACCAAAGACCCTAACACCGCCAAAACCAACCTACATGAAGGAATGAAAGAAGTAGCCGAATGGATGAAGCACAGCCGTCTGAAACTGAATTCAGACAAAACAGAAGTCCTTATCTTAAGTACCTCCCCCTCCGCCTGGGACGACTCTTGGTGGCCAGAGGCCCTTGGAAAAGCACCCATCCCGACGGACCACGCACGGAACCTGGGCGTCATCCTGGACTCCTCACTCTCGATGACCAGACAAGTCAACGCCGTTTCATCATCTTGCTTCAACATTCTTCGCATGCTCAAAAAAAAACATTTCGATGGATCCCCACCGAAACTAGAAAAACGGTCACCCACGCACTGGTTACAAGCCGCCTGGACTACGGAAACACCCTATACGCCGGTACCACCGCAAAACTCCAGAAAAAACTCCAACGCATCCAGAACGCATCAGCCAGACTCATACTAGACATCCCGCGTAAAGACCACATTTCTGGTCACCTGAAAAACCTCCACTGGCTCCCCGTCAATAAGAGGATAACATTCCGCCTCCTAACCCACGCACACAAAGCACTTTACGAACTTGGACCCGAATTCCTCAACACACGACTTTCCTTCTACACCCCCTCCCGCCAGCTACGCTCTTCCAACCAAGCCCTTGCTGCTGTACCTCGCATCAACAAAACCACCATGGGAGGAAGATCCTTCTCCTACCTGGCAGCTAAAACCTGGAACTCACTTCCCATTCACCTTCGCCTCACTCAGAACCACCTAAGCAACTTAAAACCTGGATATTCGACAAGTAATTCCCCACCCTTCTGCAAGCGCCTTGAGACCCTCTGGGTATGTAGCGCGCTATATAAATTAATTGAATTGAATTGAATTAAATTGACATAATTGAAAATGTTTAGAAACCATATTGTATACAATGCATAGAGAACAATTTTGGAGTTAAGAGACTTGAAAAGTAAAAACAAAAACATATTAAGACTGAAAAGGTGGGGACTGGTGACACAGTGAAAAGAAGGACAGGAAAGGCAATTGTCCTTTAGGCATTTAACATACAAGGGGGGCGCTAGAGGGCGCGCAAACGGAATGGCTGCCTAGCTAAGCAGCTCCCGTTCCTTGGTTTATTATCCTGAAATTATTTGCTGCCAAAGGCGAGTAAACTCGCGAAACAAGCTACCATCCGATGCAGTGGACAGTCCCTGGCACTCGACCCGAAGCTCAGCCCTCTTGATGTAGCGGGACCGCCGTGATCGGCGTCAGAAAATTAGCCGGTGGAGCCCTCGGAGCGTACGCCACGAGGCGGCGGGCCTGATCGGTGCTCTCGGATGGGCGCCTGAGATGCGACTAATCCTGGCCTGCGGGGACACTTAGATTAGCGGATACTGCCAGCTGTGAACTGCCCACCCCACCGGCTTGACCGCGAGTGCCTGCTCTGCCGCTCGCGGTCGCTGCGGCTGGCGGGCGCTGCCGCTCTCTCTGTGCGGCCCAAGAGCCAAGGAGGCCTGCGGAGGTACGCCGTGGCCGCTGCTGCGGCTCCCGCGAGCGCCGGGAGGTGCCGGACGGCCATCGCACCCACCGTCAGCACATGCCGGGTGAGGAGCCTCTATAATTGAACTGGCTGTGCACACTCCACTGATAGGCGTGCTGCTGGGGGCAACGTTTGGGTCAGATAGCAGAGCCCATTACAGGGGCCCTGAGCCTAGACACATACTGCTCCTGCACGTTGGCGATCGCCCTGCAACACAGGTGATACTACGGACATCGCGACGCTGGAGCGCATACGGAGGCCCGCTGCTACAGCATTTTGATAGGTTAATTGGCCGTCACATAAGTTGGGAGGCTCTGTCTGATACCTGTGGCGGCCATATTCCTGGATCGATGATTTGCAACAGCGCGATTTCCTGCCGACCATAAGCCTACCCACACACGGAGCGATTGCGGACCACGTCCTCCACCGCGGAACACCAGTGCCTTGCCTCTGCACGACTCTTTCTTTGCCTCGGCGGCGCAGATCGGAGCTGGGGGATCATACCCCATTTGGCATAGCCCCCTGCCGGTGCTGGGTGAATTGGCTCTAGGAGACCTGCTCCTGAGACTACCTGTCTCTGGTTGACGACTCACTCCGTGGCCTCAGGCTTACAGGAGGCGGGTGCAGTGATAGGCAGGGTGGCGGCGAGGACACGATCAGTGGCCAAAATTGTACGCCCTAAAAATCGCCAAACCAAAATCAGCTTTGATGGTGCCAAGAAGGGTACAAAGTCAGCACCCTCTGAATCAGGGCTCAGTGACGCTACTTCATCGACTAATGCCTTTCCCGCCAAAGACATTGATCTGCCCCGCCTGTTCCAGGTGATGAGACAGGGGTTCGCCACGGTGGTGGAGAAGGTGGACGGCGTGACTTCTAGACTGGATGCCCTAGTCCATAAGGTTGATCGGCACGAAGAACGAATTACGGCCACGGAACAGCGGATTTCAGACAACGACGATATCACCTCGTCCCATACCACACAATTAGCCCGTATGGACAACTTGCTCCGACTTATAGCGGCCAAGAACGAGGACTTGGAAGCCCGTAGCCGACGCAACAACATACGCGTCACGGGCATTCCGGAGTCCACAGACACGGGCAGGATGGAAATATATATCGAAAAGCTCCTCAAAAGCTCGATAGGGGAAGAAGCCTTCTCGTCGCAGTTTATAGTTGAGAGGGCGCACCGATCATTGGCGCCTGCTCCCAAGCCCGGATTGCCGCCTAGGCCGATCATTGCCAAATTGCTGAACTATCGCGACCGTGATGTCGCGCTGCGGGCAGCCCGGACTCAACAGACCTTGCAATATAAAGGTGTGGCTTTCTCCATATATCCCGACTTCACCCCCTTAGTCCAAGAGGAGAGACGAAAGTTCCTTCCTGTCAAAAAGAAATTGCGTGAGGCTCAGCTGGAATACGCCCTCCTCTACCCAGCGAGACTGCGAGTCACCCACCGAGGGAAACATTGCTTCTTTACAAACCCTCAGAAAGTTGAGGACTTTCTGAAATCAATCAGCAAAGCTCGGCGGAGTCGCCGTGACGATGAGGCAGATCCGGAGGTAGGCGACCCATCCTCAGCAGCGGAGGAGCAATGAATGTACGATCCCGATGTGCCCTGACTGTTAATTGAACTGGGCAGCACCGTCGACCCTTGCTTCGGGAGGGTGGGAGACGTAGACCCTGCACTACTGAACTGGACCACTTAAACTCACCAATGGTAATGTATTCCAAGAACCACTCTCCCTGCCCCGACCTCCACCGAGGGCGGTACAGATTGGGAGGTTGTTAGGCGGGAGAAGTGGCTGTGCGCCCTTGTAGTTGTTTCCCTTTCGGGTGTTCCCCATGCACGATGTTGGGATGCTAAAGTTGCGGGAAGGGGGGGGACGGATGGGGGGAAGAGGGTGGGGACAGGTGGCTGCTGGCATGATTGGGATGCAGTAGTGGGAGGGGGGGCGGGAGGTGGCTGCTGGCATGATTGGGATGCAGTAGTGGGAGGGGGGGTGGGCTGGTTCGGGGAACCACGGATCACACATGGGATGGATAATCGAGTTGCAAAATGCTATGGTCAAATATCTCATCTGGATGGAACACTACCAGCTGTCTTACCACTCCTAGGGTGGTGTGAACTGATGCACGGCCACCTATTGCGACTTTAGGGTCTGACACACAATTAAATTGCATGTCATGGAATGTTAGGGGGCTCAACAATGCTAGAAAATGTCATAATGTTCATATTGCCATGTTGCAGGAAATAGATATAGAACTAGAGAAGAGGCTTGGGCGCACAGCAAACGTGGGATAAACACAAATTGTGAAGGGCGGTTGATGAGATGGGACAAGTGAAGGTGCTCCAACAGGTGACGTAACTAGCCAATACGTCCAGAAATATAACGAAACAGTGTGTTACGTGATACGTAAGCACATCCCTGTATACGGGCACACTTGTAGAGTTCAGCGTCGCTGATTCAAAAAATAGTTCAAATTGGAAGGTTTTCAAAGTTTATATATATTTAGTGCATATTCAAGATATCCATTGTACAGTGGCGTTACATCACGCCATATGTTCCATTGACAGTAATCCAATGAGTAGTATTGCAAGGTATGCTCCAATGCATTTCGGACTCGTATAGTCCTTTATCAAGGAGCACTGTGGGAAGGATACAATAACTGCATGTTAGATCAACGGAAAAATGAGCAATTAACAAGTTGTGTGCGTGCAGTCAAAAACGCGTGGGTGAAGGAACACCAAGAAAAAACACCAAGAAAGAAGTCGGTGCATGCGGTTCAAGAAATGGACATTAAGGCATGCGATCAAAAAAAACGGCAGTTTGTGAGCCGGTTTGTCTAGGTAGGGGAAGGTGATATTCAGAGTGACCATGCATGGGGGTAACTACCATTGTGTGAAGCGTTAAATTAATCCTAAAGGCAGCGCTAGTTGGGAGAGTGATCGAAGACCAGGACGACGATGAAACGAGGGTGATTGAACAAAATGGAAAGAGTCTTACACTTCCACTTTTAACGAGCGGCTCACGTAGTGCTGCAAACAAGGAGGAAATCAATCAGCAGTTGTCACAAGCGGAGACGCTTGTGAAAGGATAAACAAGCCGTCAAGCGGTCACAATAACTTACTGTGTGGGGTTCGAAGAGGTGGACTACATGGCTCGAGCTTCACGGAGGTACTGCGAAGTTCGTGGTGAGGGTAAAGAATGTTAGAAATAAAGAAAAGACACCCGAGTGAACGTGAAACCGTGGTGGCCATCTTGTAAAGGTGAAATAAGCCGTAAAATGAATAAAAAAGTAATAACAGGTACAAGTCACAATATACATGTAGAACGGGGGTTCAATATATCAAGCAATCAGGTTATAGATAACAACTCAGTTCGGTTCTGTCATTGAGCCCAAAGGGCTTGAGAGATTGGAGTTTGTAAATCCACGATGTCTCCCGTTGTAGGAGGGTTTTGTTGTTGTCTCTACCCTCGCAGTGGGTGACCATTTCCAGTACCAAATATTTCAACTGGGCTATGCTGTGTTGTGCCTCGTTGAAATGAGTAGCCACAATGGACTTAGTGTTCTTAGTTCGGATGTTTGACTTGTGCTCATTGAGTCTGATTTTTATTTTTCTGCTGGTTTTGCCTACGTAGATCTTCCCACATGGGCATTTCAGCAAGTAAATCAGGTTAGCTGAATCGCAGGTGGCATCAACTTTTAGAGGAATCTCAAAACCTTTCATGGGATGATGTATGACGTTGCCCACTATGACATTATTGCAGTTGCTGCAGTGATGACAGGGACGCGTGCCTGTGTGTTTCCTTGGTGTATCAGTGGGTCTTGATAAGATTTCTCTGATGTTCATAGGACAGTTGTAAGCAAAGATGGGGGGATCTTTAAAAAGGTTTCCAAAATCCGGTTCCGACGATAAGATGCGCCAGTGTCTTAATATGATTTTTTTGTAACATTTACTCACAGTGGAGAATTTGGAGACCAATGTCAATCTAGGATTGAGATCCTTTTTTCTGCTTTGCAAAGCTTCAGTCCTTGGGATGGTGAGTGCTCTGTTTTGTGCATCCTTAATGATGTTGTCGGGATAACCTCTAGTGGAAAACCTAGAGGCCATGGTTTGAATTTGGGAGTCTCTCCTATGTTCATCTGATACTATCCGGGTAACTCTCAACATCTGGCTGAATGGAAGATGTCTTTTTAAAGATTCTTGATGGAAACTACTATACAGTAGAGTATTGTTGCGGTCCGTTTCCTTGCGGTATAAATCGGTTTCAATGCCATCTGTGGTGATTTTTACAAGTACATCCAAGAATGTAATTTCTGTGGCTGAAATATTCCAGGTGAACTCAATACGGTCATCTCTGGTGTTCAGTGTAGATAAGGCTAATTCCAGGTGTTCTCGGGATTCTTTCCAAATAAAGAAAAGGTCATCTATATATCGTGCATATAGTATGAGGTTGTCTTTCCAATCCGTGTGGTTTTCAATGTAGTTTGCTTCAAAGTTGCCCATGTAGATATTGGCGTATGTCGGCGCGGCGCAGTTGCCCATTGCCATCCCAGACATTTGTAAATACCAATGATCCTCAAAACAAAAATAGCTGTGATACAAAGTAAAGATCATGAGCTCTAAAATGAATGTTTTCAAAGAATCTGCAATGTCCGATTTTAGTAAGGCTGATTCAATAGCCTCGATGCCCCCAGCGTGGGGAATAGAGGTGTATAGACTCTTAACGTCAGCGGTACATAGTAGTATTCGTTCATCTTTCTTGATTTCAACAGAGTTTAATTTATTGATGAAGTCAGTGGTGTCACGAATGTAACTTTTCAAATTGGTAACCATGGGTTGCAAGTGGCGGTCAATAAATTTGCCTGTGGGTTCGTGGATTGACCCCCGTGTAGACACGATGGGCCGGAATGGAGGATCCATTAAGTTCTTGTGTATCTTTGGCAGCATGGTGAGAGTAGGACTTTTGGGATAGTCCACGGTCAGATATCGCTTGGTTCTATCATCAATGATATTGTTTTCTCTTGCTGTGTCGACAATATTGAGT
The DNA here is from genome assembly GCF_964263255.1 of Lissotriton vulgaris. Taxonomy (NCBI): domain Eukaryota; kingdom Metazoa; phylum Chordata; class Amphibia; order Caudata; family Salamandridae; genus Lissotriton; species Lissotriton vulgaris. The sequence continues at coordinate 1,601,641,627 of NC_141693.1, read as the reverse complement.
AGCATGGTTTTGTACTCTTTTGTCGGGTTGCTCTCAAGTGGCTGGTATGTTTGGACGTCTAAAACGTGTTCTCTGGCTCTGCAGGTGTAGAGATCCGCATTGAGGATGACTAAGGCACCACCCTTGTCAGCTTTCAAACATTTGATCATAGTGTTATTAGCGATGTTCTTCAATGTGTCATGTTCCTTGTTAGTGATGTTCCTTCTTTTGGTTTTTTTGAAATTAATCTTGGCGATGTCCTGACGGACTAAAGTTTCAAAATTGTCAATACTCTTGTGGCTGCTTGGAGGCATATAGTTGCTTTTAGGTCGTAGGCCCAATAATTGATCAGGTTTAGTTTCCACAACTGGTTCCAAAACTTTTTCGAAAAAGTGCTTTAAGCGTAGTTTTCTAGTGAGCTTAAATGTACTGACTTCTAATTCAAGGAGGTTGGTGTTGTTGGTTGGGATGAATGACATACCCTTTTGTAAAGTTTTGATTTCGAAAGGTGTAAGATTGGTATCAGAAATGTTTATGACTAACGATTCTTTCTTGTCTTGGGTTTGTTCTGAGGTTGGCTCTTCTCGTTGTCTTTTCTTTGATCTTTTGCCCCGTCTGGGTCGTCGATTCTGTCTGGGCCTAATTCTAAAAAAGGCTCCGTGGTGGTTGTCGATGAGGTGGATGCTTGAGCTGGACGCTCTTTGGAGGTTGTTCGTTCACTTGGTTGAGGTCTTGGGGGACGGTTGGTGGTATCGCTATCAGATGATGAGGTGTCAGTGTTCTGGGAATATGGTTTGTTTCTTCGTCGTTGGGCGTAAACTTCCGCCCAAGTATAAACTTCCCCAAGTTTGTAGTCTAAAATGTCACGCCTAAATTTGCGTAACTTACGTTCGTTGATTTCCCTGGTGTGACGGTCAATTTGTCGATTGATGTCTTCCAATGTGGTGTTTAGTTCCTCAGGGGTCATAAGATCTTTAAGTTCGCTTTCGGTGGTGGTGATTTCCAAAGATAGTTCTTGGAGGATTCCTGACAGTTCCTCTATAATTAACAAGATTAAATCCAAGCTACACTTGTTTAGGATAGCGTACCATCTATCAAGGAAGGTTTTAGAATTCTTGCATAGGAAATGGTTTTAACGCAATGCGTAGGCCGCGGGGAATACGGAGTGATTTGTGATACTTGATGAGGGTATTCGCGTGGAGTTTTTGGTTCACACGACGTTTCGATAAGTACAGTAGTTGCTTGAGACATTGTTCCTTCGTTCTACTCGAAGGTGTTTGAGTTAAATCATCGTTGATCAATGCATATATCCTTTCCGTTGCATCAGAATCAAATGCCAATGTTTCGGCATGGGCTTCAGTGGATTTAGATATATCTTCGTATTGCATCTTGAAGATGATCCGGAGGGCGTGCTGCCAGCCTACAAGGCAGTGGGATATAGATATAGAACTAGAGAAGAGGCTTGGGCGCACAGCAAACGTGGGATAAACACAAATTGTGAAGGGCGGTTGATGAGATGGGACAAGTGAAGGTGCTCCAACAGGTGACGTAACTAGCCAATACGTCCAGAAATATAACGAAACAGTGTGTTACGTGATACGTAAGCACATCCCTGTATACGGGCACACTTGTAGAGTTCAGCGTCGCTGATTCAAAAAATAGTTCAAATTGGAAGGTTTTCAAAGTTTATATATATTTAGTGCATATTCAAGATATCCATTGTACAGTGGCGTTACATCACGCCATATGTTCCATTGACAGTAATCCAATGAGTAGTATTGCAAGGTATGCTCCAATGCATTTCGGACTCGTATAGTCCTTTATCAAGGAGCACTGTGGGAAGGATACAATAACTGCATGTTAGATCAACGGAAAAATGAGCAATTAACAAGTTGTGTGCGTGCAGTCAAAAACGCGTGGGTGAAGGAACACCAAGAAAAAACACCAAGAAAGAAGTCGGTGCATGCGGTTCAAGAAATGGACATTAAGGCATGCGATCAAAAAAAACGGCAGTTTGTGAGCCGGTTTGTTTCTTCGTCGTTGGGCGTAAACTTCCGCCCAAGTATAAACTTCCCCAAGTTTGTAGTCTAAAATGTCACGCCTAAATTTGCGTAACTTACGTTCGTTGATTTCCCTGGTGTGACGGTCAATTTGTCGATTGATGTCTTCCAATGTGGTGTTTAGTTCCTCAGGGGTCATAAGATCTTTAAGTTCGCTTTCGGTGGTGGTGATTTCCAAAGATAGTTCTTGGAGGATTCCTGACAGTTCCTCTATAATTAACAAGATTAAATCCAAGCTACACTTGTTTAGGATAGCGTACCATCTATCAAGGAAGGTTTTAGAATTCTTGCATAGGGAAGGTTTTAACGCAATGCGTAGGCCGCGGGGAATACGGAGTGATTTGTGATACTTGATGAGGGTATTCGCGTGGAGTTTTTGGTTCACACGACGTTTCGATAAGTACAGTAGTTGCTTGAGACATTGTTCCTTCGTTCTACTCGAAGGTGTTTGAGTTAAATCATCGTTGATCAATGCATATATCCTTTCCGTTGCGTCAGAATCAAATGCCAATGTTTCGGCATGGGCTTCAGTGGATTTAGATATATCTTCGTATTGCATCTTGAAGATGATCCGGAGGGCGTGCTGCCAGCCTACAAGGCAGTGGGATATAGATATAGAACTAGAGAAGAGGCTTGGGCGCACAGCAAACGTGGGATAAACACAAATTGTGAAGGGCGGTTGATGAGATGGGACAAGTGAAGGTGCTCCAACAGGTGACGTAACTAGCCAATACGTCCAGAAATATAACGAAACAGTGTGTTACGTGATACGTAAGCACATCCCTGTATACGGGCACACTTGTAGAGTTCAGCGTCGCTGATTCAAAAAATAGTTCAAATTGGAAGGTTTTCAAAGTTTATATATATTTAGTGCATATTCAAGATATCCATTGTACAGTGTTCACTCGGGTGTCTTTTCTTTATTTCTAACATTCTTTACCCTCACCACGAACTTCGCAGTACCTCCGTGAAGCTCGAGCCATGTAGTCCACCTCTTCGAACCCCACACAGTAAGTTATTGTGACCGCTTGACGGCTTGTTTATCCTTTCACAAGCGTCTCCGCTTGTGACAACTGCTGATTGATTTCCTCCTTGTTTGCAGCACTACGTGAGCCGCTCGTTAAAAGTGGAAGTGTAAGACTCTTTCCATTTTGTTCAATCACCCTCGTTTCATCGTCGTCCTGGTCTTCGATCACTCTCCCAACTAGCGCTGCCTTTAGGATTAATTTAACGCTTCACACAATGGTAGTTACCCCCATGCATGGTCACTCTGAATATCACCTTCCCCTACCTAGACAAACCGGCTCACAAACTGCCGTTTTTTTTGATCGCATGCCTTAATGTCCATTTCTTGAACCGCATGCACCGACTTCTTTCTTGGTGTTTTTTCTTGGTGTTCCTTCACCCACGCGTTTTTGACTGCACGCACACAACTTGTTAATTGCTCATTTTTCCGTTGATCTAACATGCAGTTATTGTATCCTTCCCACAGTGCTCCTTGATAAAGGACTATACGAGTCCGAAATGCATTGGAGCATACCTTGCAATACTACTCATTGGATTACTGTCAATGGAACATATGGCGTGATGTAACGCCACTGTACAATGGATATCTTGAATATGCACTAAATATATATAAACTTTGAAAACCTTCCAATTTGAACTATTTTTTGAATCAGCGACGCTGAACTCTACAAGTGTGCCCGTATACAGGGATGTGCTTACGTATCACGTAACACACTGTTTCGTCATGTTGCAGGAAACTCATTTGTCGCCATTGGTCATGGCTACCTTTGCAGGCAAGTGGGCTGGTCTCCGTATATTCTCCTCTTACTCCACATACGCTAGAGGCGTGACTATCCTTCTTAAATGCACAGTGCCCTTCCGCAAATATGGAGACTTACTAGACAGCGAGGGGCGCTATGCATTATTGTGGGGGCGAATGGGTCACGACACAATTACATTCGTTAATTGCTATGCTCCCAACTTAGACGCGCCCTCCTTCTTTACCACGCTCTGGGGCAAGGTCATGAATGTGGGATCCCGCCACGTTATCTGGGGAGGGGACTTTAATCTGGCACTGATACCACATTTGGATAGATCAGACGGAGCACACCATTACAAACCAAGGGCCAGGGAGGCTCTGGAGGGTGTCATCGTCGAGGGCAACCTCGTAAATGTAAATGTAGTTGAGCTTATATAGCGCACAGCTACCCGCAGTGGGTGTCCCGGCGCTTGCTTAGGGAACCCGTCCTGATATTCCCCTGTGTGATAGCCCCAGCGGGTATCCACAAGGTGAAAGTCAGGCATCCCGCCGCGAGGGGCTGTTGTGGAGATTAAGCAAGCTATTGCCCAGAGTCGCAGAGTGTGAACCCGTGAGTCGAGAAGGCACCGGAGCGAGAATTATCGAGTCCATTTTTTTTTAGCCCAAGACCCGCCGAGGCGGGGAATTGAACCCTGGTCCAGGACCGATCTCAGCTTCCGGGTCTGCCGCCTCTAACCCCTGAGCCACACTTCTCGTAGACACATGGCGACATCTACACCCGCTTCGCAGGGAGGGCACACACTTCACATCGCACATGGGCACGTGGGCACGGTTAGACTATTTTCTTGTCACCAAAGAGGTTACTTCGGAGGTCCTGGGGGTTACAGACTTGCCAAGGACATATTCTGACCACAGCCCTGTCCTACTACACACACGCATCCCTGGGTGGGACAACCCTAGGCCATGATGGAGATTGCAACCAACGGCGCTACTGGACAACCTGTTCCGATCCAAGCTTGGAGAGGAAATCGCCGCTTTCTTTCCCAGGAACAAGGGGTCGGTGGACTCAGTCGAATGCATCTGGGAGGCATTCAAGGTCACTATAAGGGGGTTCTGCATATCTAAAAGCTTCGGGGTCCTGCGAGATATACAGAACACTATTCGTTCATTACACAGGGACCTCAGAGAGTTAGAACTCCGCATGGTAGACGACGACAGTCCCAACATTCATGCAGAGTTCAGGGACAAGCTGTCAAAATATGAGGAGGAGGCCAATAGGAAAGCAAAATTCCAGGGGAAACATTGGCACGCCAGAACATACTGCGAGGGGGACAGACCGGGGAGGGCACTGGCAGTGCTTACGCGAGCCCCCCGGGACCATAACATTATCCTGGAACTCACTGACGACCAAGACCAAACAATTAGGGACTCTGATGCATTGCTCGATGCCTTTACGTCTCACTACCTCACACTTTACACCACTGATGCGACAGCTGATGCACCATATGCTGACTTCCTGGGAGATGTGGCGCTATGTTGGCTTAGTGATGGAGACAGGGCCTTCCTGGCCACCCCCTTCGAACTAGACGAGATCCGCGAAGCCATCATGTCATTGCAGAATGGTAAGGCACCTGGCCTGGATGGCATTCCCGCTGAGTTCTATAAAGCTTACATAGACATTATGGCCCCTGTCCTCCGTGAGGTCTATGAGGAGTCGCTGGCTGATGGCATCCTCCCTTGCTCCATGCGAGAGGTAGTCATTACCTCGCTCTTGAAGCCTGGCAAAGACCCCGGCTCATGCAGTTCGTACCGCCCGCTTTCCCTATTGAACTACGACGTCAAGATTCTCGCGAAAATCTTGGCCACTCGGCTATCCCTCCTTATGACCAGGATTGTTTTGCCTGATCAGGCTGGATTTGTTCCGGGTCGGTCTACCTCTCATAACCTACGCACCTTGTTCTCCCTGCTCCGCACTATTCACCCTGACCTACCAGTCGCTGCCGTCTTCCTAGACGCCACCAAGGCCTTCGACTCTGTCGAATGGCCCTACCTATTCTCGGTCCTAGAGAATATGGGCTTCCCGAAACTCTTTATTGCCTGGGTCCAATTACTTTATACACAACCCACCGCCAGGGTCCTCATCAACGGCCGCCTTTCACACACCATCGCCATTACCAGGGGTACGCGTCAGGGGTGCCCCCTATCTCCCCTCCTTTTTGCAATTGCGGTCGAACCTTTGGCCTGTAGACTACGTCAACTACATTGAGAGGGCGCGGTACAGTGCCTTCAGCGCCAAATCGAAGTTTCTCTATACGCCGATGACATTACCCTTTATGTCAAACACCCTGACCTCCACCTTAATCCCTTATTAAGGGAATTTGTAGTATTCGGCAGGATTTCGGGGATACACATAAATTGGTTCAAGTCGCAATTCTTTCCCCTTACTGATGCAGTGCCTGACTTTCCCCTTGACTATCCGCTTGAGTGGTGTCGGACGGATCTCCGATACCTCGGTATACAAGTCTCGCGTGACAGGGATGAAACTCTCCGCTCCAATTATGGAGTGGCAATCACGAAGCTTACAGCCACCGTAGATCGCTGGATCACACTGCCGCTCTCCATGGCGGGCACGGCCTCCCTCATCAAAATGGTGGTTCTGCCCCGGTTTTTATATCTCTTTTTCAACATCCCATACTACCCGGGTGCGTTCTTCTTCAAAACCTTGAAGTCGGAACTTTGCCGATTGTTCTGAGGAGGTAAAAACCCGCGGTTGAAGTGGCCCACGCTAATCCAACTTTACGAGATCGGCGGCTTCGATGTCCCTGACTTCGAAGCTTATTATCTCTGCGCACAGGCGCATTATGCATATCACTAGCTAGTCCCGACCCCTTCATGCCGCAGCTGGCAGTAGAGGACTGGATCTTGCACCCCATTCCACTTAATGGCCTGCTCTTTTGCCCGGAGTCACTAATACAGACACCGAACACTTTGGTCTCCTGCACGCTGGATGCATGGCGCCGCATAGCCAAGAGGATGTCCTGCTGCCTACCATACTCCCCCAGAATGCCGTTGACGTTTCACCCTTCCCTCGCGCTACTACAGGAGCGAGGGTTCCGAATGCTCTGTGAGCGACTACGGATCACCTCGTGGGGCGATCTATTTGCGAACGGAGAATTCAAACCTCCAGAGACGTTCTTCACCTCCCAGGATCGCACCCCGCTGAATGCTTTTTACTACTTACGCCTCCGCCAGGGGATGAGGGACATCCTACCTATGTTCCCTGAGGAGCCCGAGATTTTTCTTCCACTCCACTTTCTGCTATTCTCACAGGACGGGGCTCACCTAGTTGCTGGCCTTTATCGCCGGCTCCGATCTGTCGCCACATTGCCGGATGCGAGAGCTCAGGCGTGTTGGAATGCTGATCTGGCCGCGGACCTTACCGACGACCAGTGGCAATACTGCTACGCCTTAACGGCTCGAATATCAGCCAGTAGTAGATTCAAAATAATACACTACAAATTCTTGCACCAACTGTATTACACCCCAGTAAAAAAACACAGATTTCGCCTAGCCGACAACGACAGGTGTGAGCGCTGCCTCGTCGAACGCGCGGGTTTTCTACACCTGGCATGGGAATGCCCCCCTGTTCATTTATACTGGCAGCAGGTAACAGAAGCTCTTACAGCCATGACTGGGGAAACCATCGCTGCGGAGCCGCTTCTTGCAGTACTCGGGCACACGCCTCATATTCCTAAATCCTGCAGGAAATTCGTAGATATTGCACTGCTTTTGGTGAAACGACGGGTAGCTTGTCGCTAGGGTAGAGGCAGAGCCCCTAAATTCAAGGATTGGTTGGCAGACATTACTTATTGTCAGGAACAACACACCACTTTTGCTGAACTGTTCCCGATCCCTAGCCGACCCAATGATATATGGAGTCCATAGGCTATTTGCTTGCCCAGTCGGATGACGACGAACCTCCAGAGGAGGAAACTACTAGTGACTTGCTTCATTTAGAGCACTTACTCCCACAGACCACTGCCCACTAACGCTTACACCACTCCCCACTTATCGCTCTACCACGCTGCCCTACACGTTGCCCTGTCGGCCATATACCTGCGTGGCACCTCCCTCGCATATTATCCACTGACACTACATACGCAGATGTTGCTGCCGGACCCTCGTTTGTCCTGTACGTCCTACTGCTCTGACAAATCCACTCACCCCTAACATCAGACTCGTCATTACACAATGGCACCACACTTCACCCTTTTTCTCCAGATGACTATACTCTACCGTAATTATTAATGTGTCAAGGCATAGCATTGAAAGACTTTTTTGATATGTAATGCTACCCTGCTGTTCCAGAATTCCACTCCAGAGTGGGTCCATGAGACCTCACATTATTGTTTAAAGTTGGAAACTGTTAGAAAAGGGAAAAAAAACCTTGTTCTGCTGCACCACATTCTCAGACTCATGTCTCGTTGCACTGGATGTTAGACACTTACTGTATGCTGCTCTGTTACGCTACCGGGCCCCCGGGATGCCGGTTCCACAGCTGTGTCATACCTGTTATAAATTCATAATATTGCTTGCTCATCACGCTGCCAGCCTCCGGGTTGTAGGCACACGAAGCAGTGTACTGTCTATTTTATTCAATAAAGCAGTTTGAACACCAAAAAAAACCAACAAAAAAAACATACAAGTAACATTTTGGCAGAATTTATAAAGAAATAGTTTGTGATAAGCATACATTTATGGGCTGGTATCAGAGTGAAACAGAGGGAGGGTTATTTGTTTATAAAGCATTGAACTCAAGAGGAGGGATCACCATAATTTTTCCATGATGAATAGACCTTTGGCTGATAGAAATTCCAGTAAGACAGATGGCTAACTGGCACTTCACAGCAGCTGTGACTGCTTTTAGACCAGGGTTCAATCCCCAGCTGGGAAAAATCGTTTTTTTATTTTTATTTTTATTTATTTTCTAAATTCCACAAATGAAAGCTGTGGCTTTGTAAATCACCCCCTAGCAGTATCTGGGAGAACTATGGCCTCCTTAGTCATAGTGCATTTACAGCATCTAAACAAGACACCATAGAAATAGAGAAGGGACTGACATCATTTTTTTATGACAATTAGGCTTTTGACTGGGGAAAATTCCAGTAAAGTTGATGGCTCACTGGCAGTTCACAGGGACTGTGAGTGCTTTTAGACTAGGGTTAAATCCCCAGCTGGGAAAAATCTTTTATTTATTTATTTTCTAAACTCCACAAATGAAAGCTGTGGCTTTGTAAATCACCCCCTAGCAGTACCTGGGAGAACTATGGCCTCCTTAGTCATAGTGCATTTCCAGCATCTAAACAAAACACCATAGAAATAGAGAAGGGACTGACATCATTTTTTTATGACAATTAGGCTTTTGGCTGGGGAAAATTCCAGTAAAGTCGATGGCTCACTGGCAGTTCACACCAGCTGTCAGTGTTTTTAGACCAGGGTTCAATCCTCAGCTGAGGAAAATCGTTATTTATTTATTTTTTTAATTTATTTTCTAAATTCCACACATGAAAGATTACCTTTTGTAAATCACCCCTAGCAGTGTCTGCGATTTGTGTCCTATTTAGTCAAGCCAGTGCATGTCAGAGATTTGTGACATGCACTGGCACGTGGAAGGGGAGGCAGGTTTGCTATGAAATAAATCCCTTAATTTGTGGAATGAGACTTTGGGAATGGTTGTGTAAGAAAACTAAATGCATGGGCCAAGTGCCAGAATGGGAGGAAGGAAGGGCTCTTTGTTTATAAATAACGAAAATCAAGTGTACATTTGTGGCATGCTCTAAGAAAACCAGCCTGGAAAGAGAAAAAGGACATCACCCTTTTTGAAAGGCACAAAGGCTTTGGGCTGAGAAAAGCTATGCAGAACAGTTGTTACAGGGCCAGTTCACAGCCTCTAGGAGTGTTTTTATACCAGGGTTCAATCCCCAGCTGGGGAAAATCGTTTTTTATTAATTTTTTTAATTTATTTTCTAAATTCCACAAATGAAAGATTACCTTTTGTAAATCACCCCTAGCAGTGTCTGTGAGATTTGTGTGCTTTTAAGTCAAGCCAGTGCATGTCAGAGATTTGTGACATGCACTGGCACCTGGAAGGGGGGCAGGTTTGCTATGAAATAAATCCCTTAATTTGTGGAATGAGACTTTGGGAATGGTTGTGTAAGAAAACTAAATGCATGGGCCAAGTGCCAGAATGGGAGGAAGGAAGGGCTCTTTGTTTATAAATAACGAAAATCAAGTGTACATTTGTGGCATGCTGTAAGAAAACCAGCATGGAACCAGAAAAGGGACATCGCCCTTTTTGAAAGACACAAAGGCTTTGGGCTGAGATAATGTATGCAGAACAGATGGTACAGGGGCAGTTCACATGGTCTTTGAGTACTTATTGACAAGGGTTCAAACCCCACCTGGGGAAAGTCTATTTTTATATTGTTTTTCTTTTTTTAAAGTATTTATTTATTTTAGCAGAGTGAAAGATAGTCATTTGGAAATACTCAAATGATAATCATAAAAGACCATGTAAAAATCTTCGGCATATGTCACATCAGCTGTGGCATATGCCACATGACAGAGTGACACGTGTCACATGCCAGGAATGGGTTCCAACCCTTACTGCGGATCTAAGCGCTGTGCCAGTGATCGGTAAGCGGCGCCGTGTGCATCAATCAATCAATCAATCAGTGACACTTATAAAGCGCGCTACATACCCGTAGGGTCTCAAGGCGCTGGGGAGGGGGGGTGCCGCTACTGCTCGAACAGCCAGGTCTTCAGCTTCTTCCTGAAGGAGAGGTGGTCTTGGGTCAGGCGCAGGTCGGACGGGAGGGAGTTCCAGGTCTTGGCGGCCAGGTAGGAGAAGGACCTTCCTCCTGTAGTCGCTCTTCGGATGCGGGGGACGGCGGCGAGGGCGTGGTTGGCAGATCGGAGGTGGCGTTTGGGAGCGTAGAAGTTGACTCGGCTGTTGAGGTAGCTCGGGCCTTGGTCGTGTAGGGCTTTGTGTGCGTGGGTGAGGAGGCGGAAGGTGATTCTCTTGTTGATGGGAAGCCAGTGAAGGTCTCTCAGATGTCCGGAGATGTGGCTGGATCGTGGGATGTCGAGGATGAGTCTGGCTGAGGCGTTTTGGATCCGCTGGAGTCTCTTCTGGAGCTTGGCGGTGGTCCCGGCGTAGAGGGCGTTGCCGTAGTCCAGCCGGCTGGTGACGAGGGCCTGGGTGACGGTCTTCCTGGTCTCTGAGGGGATCGGCTGCTCAAATGTCTTAGTCCCAACTCGCCCTCGTCCAGAGCGCTCTGCTTTACTGGACTCTCAGACTGCTTGCAGGGGGCAACTGAAATCGGGGACAAAAGGCGTCCGTGAAAGAATCCTTAACGGACAAGAGGCCCAAATTACGGGAAGTCCATGAAATTTACGGACGGTTGGTCACCCTAGCTGCGAAGTAACTAAGGAGTTATCCGAAGGGAGCCTTGTGTGTATTGGTCTGCTTATGTGTTCGTGTTTGCCTGATATTGTTTGTCAGAGAAATTAGATTATAGAGGAAGAGAATCGGGACACTTAAAGGGTATTTGAAAAGAAGTGCGTGGAATGCTCGTTTCTGTGTGTATGTGTGCGCACTCTTTAAGTTCTAAGGATTTCACTTAAGTCAAGCAAGTAGGAAGAGTACGACATTAGGAGGCTGCAAATATTAAAAGGAAACATTAACATTTTGTGTTTACCCTTCATTTCATGTAATGAGTTAACACGTTTTGTTTACAATAATACATTTCTCACGTGTTTTGGTATGTCCTGCAAGTGGTGTCTGTGACGCAACCAGCGCCACATTTTTTTTGGGGGGGGGGAGGGGTGAGAGGGTTGATTAAAATTTTGGGGGGGGGCGTCTTCTTCCAGCAATAGGCAGAGTAGAGATCCAGGGGTTCTAAGAAGGGGTGAAAACACAACACAGCCTTGTTAGAAAGTAAATGGTCTTTTAAAGACTTGTGAAGTACTCAGTGCAGCTGTGGTGCAGCCGCGATAAGACGGACGCCATACCAGCCAGCCTACAAAAGCTCAAAAACTGTGTGTAGCTGTCTCAGCCTGGGCTGACACACCGGGGGAGGGGGGGTTGGGGGGATGGTGGGGCCTGTAGCCCTTTGAACCCAATGGGCGTTGCGAGTCTGAGTGGTGTAGAACTTATTATTAATGATGCTCTGCCGGCATCTCGTTGGTTATGGGACGCACTGATTATTAGCCTGTAGGTGCGAATAGTACTGGAAATGGATTGGATGCTCTCATAGTTTACAAGCTCCTTCCATTATGATTTAGGGCTTGTTCCAAACAAGTCTTCACACCACCCTTTCTTAGCATATGTAGCTGTTAATCTGCACATATCCTAAGTTTGAGACTACTATCAAGGGCAGTTCAAGGGCAAAATGACTACTCAATAGAAGTGTCTTTGTATCATCATCTCTCGCCCCGCCTCTAACCCCGCCCACTAACCACACCCTTAACTCAATTTAATGAGTACCTGCACTTATATTTTCCCATTTAAAGCTCTATAAGACACAAACTGCAAAGGAACTAAACATGGGCCGGTGGTTCTCCTCCCGCGTGGTCCTTTAGGACTCCGAGTGCCCTTACTGGAGTTGCCGGGCCATTCCTTGAGGTGTACGGTGCTCTTAATAAAGTGTTTTGCACCGCGCTTCATACCGCATGTCTACCTTGTAAGCTACATTTACCCAGTGGTCGAAGTGGGGAAAAAAAGTAGGGGAACTGTGGGTGGACCATTAGGGGGTGGGAATATTCAGAGGATTGGGTCAGTGGGCGGAGTCAGGTGTCGCTAGAAAGAGCAAAACATCCCAATTTTTAGTATGTTTGGCATTTCACTGACGAGTTACAGCTTATAACGTTATTTAATGCAACCAATAGATAAACGTTTATTTGAAGTTTAATATGAGGTATTGACATTAAAATACATTTACAATGTGGGATACGTTTTCAATCACAGAATGTCCCAAATACGCATATAAGTGGAATCATAAGCCATTTATGTCCGAGCCATGTAGTTTCTTTCATCAGCACTTCTCCCTTTTTCTAACCATTTCTGGACATAAAATTTGGCTTGAGATTCGATGACAGGAGGCCCCACGTGTCGGGGAGCACTGTTGATGACATAATTCCGTGCCCCACGGTCAATGCAAAATTGCATTCATGTGTTTTTTTACATGCTTCTCGCAACATGTCATGAAGCCAGCATCAGATGCCTCTTAGTTTCCTGTTATTGTATCTAGACATAGCACTCTAAAACAACCCAGACATGTTGGTTTTGCAGATGCTCTTCGCAGTATCAGAGTAAATAGATACAACTATTTTATGAGTTGTTTGTGTAATTACTACTCAAGTTAGACAGCAATCAGATTTGCAGATGCATAAATTCTGAAATTTTGAGACTTAAACATTGGTAGAGTCAAAAATAGGTAGTGGTCCTCAGATTATCTCAATCAGTTATTTTCTCTCCTTCAGGCTACTATTCTCTGCAATCACTATTATGCACCTTCCTCCTTTGTCTCTCCATGAGCACTATAGGTGTCTAGGAATACCACCCACCAGAGACTGCATGAGAGAAAGAGGAAAACAGGGAGGAATAAAGATATTTCTCCTTGTTGTGTCTCCCTTGGGGAGGCGTAAGATTTGGAATCAGTCCCAGGTTTACAAGTCCTTGTAAATCTGGGAATGCGTAAAAAAAAAAGTGAGAGTTAAGTGGGAACACCCACTGCAACGCCTCCCTTGCGCAGAGTAAGGCAAAGCAGCAATTTGCGCTGTGTTGCATTACTCCATATTTATGAAACCATGCAAAGCGGCTTTGCATGGCTTCATAAATATGACTTGCAGATTTGTGTTGTGCATTTACCGCGTTCCATGGTGCAAGCATGATGCGAGGCCCTTGTAAAAATGCCCGTTAGTCTGGTGTGCGTGCAAATCCTGCATTGCCAATCCCTGGTGAGTTGCATTAGTACAGCTGGAACAAGGCCAATGGAGGCACCAATGGGTGAGGGGGACTGGCCTCAAGGGTCTTGTGACCTCAGTGAGAAAGTCACTGCTGCTGTAGGGTGTGCTGCTTCGTAGGCCTGCCCGCTAGACTCTAGTTGAACTTCAGTATGGATTGTGGTGGACAGGTCTTCAAGGTTAACCCACACAGACCACCAGTAGGGTCCACCTGCTGGTGCTAAGGGACCAGGACTTCTATGGTCTAGTATGGCTTTCTAAGGTCTAGTAGGGGAATGTGCTTCCTCAGGAGAGTGGTCTGGTGGACTGGTCATGAAGCCTGATTCCCCAGTTCCAGATTTGGTAGCTCTGGCCTTAGTGCCACATCCTATCCTCCCTGAGCACACTTCTGCCCCACTGAGAGACACTTGTACTGCCTTCAGCTACAACCCAATTCTGCCCCATTATAAACACCTGGCTGTGACTCAATACAAAGTATGCACTGCCTGAAAAAAAGTAATAACATTCTGGAAAAAGCAAACACTCATAGGCAATGAAAGATTATGTAAAGCGTGCAAAGTATAAGCAGGAACGACATGGTTACCTTAGCTTTTACACTCCTTGTTTTTGAAATCAATGAGTGTTTTCTTTGCCTCAAACTTTGAGGACATGAAAACCGTGCTCTTCGTGTACACAGGTGTGCCTTTGGTGTACTCGTGGACAGCAAGAAAGGGCATAAGCAGGGCTCAGAAGATTAAGGGATTCCTCAAGAAAATCTGATCTGACTCACAGAAACCCACAAGGGCTCCTCCGCATTCATGTCGGCCAGCTAGCTGCTTAAACATCAACATTATGTATTCAAGTGTCCAGCTAATGATACCTTTTGAACTGTCCGCTTGCTAACTCTCCTACCCACAAAAACCTTGAGAGAGCTCATGAGAGTAAAATGCAAAATTATATTTTCATTTGGGAAGTGAAGGATACATCCAACTTTATTTTTTTGTGGTGACACAATACTACATCAGTTAGGCTGTAAAGCGTTGCTAATAAAAATCACAAACCTAAGAGAGACCTATTGGCTTGCCAATGCTTGTTTAGATATCTCATTTTCTAAATGGGGTACTTTTAATTTAGTGCCAGACAGGGCCAAACTGGGAACCCAAATCAGCCCTCCCAAATTTTTGTCCATCGCCTGCACAGTGTAATGCGTGCAAACGCAGCAAGCAAGCAAGCCTGGCGGCTGGAAAAGGGACACAGGGAGAGGGTATTGCCGCCCCAAGAAAATGTTGGAAAAAATTACATAAATGGTGCATTCTACAACACATTGTATTATGTATTCCATTGCATTTGCTTTTAGAGCACAGTAAATGATGACCTTATGGTGCACCAGTATATGACAATCTTGTTGGGGCCCTTCAAGGATTCCCCTCACTATCACCCTCCAACACTGCCCCTCATCTCTCATTGCCCTTCTCTCACATGTATTTAAATCTTTTTACTGTACCTCTCATACCAGTGAGGGACTTGGAGCACTTTACATCATGCACACGTACAGAGACAATGAATCATAAGTGTGTAAATCAATGCTTAGAAAATGTTTACAAGACAAAAGGGGCTACAAGGTTAGGATTCACATGCCATCAATGCTGGTTGACATTTTTTTTAAAGATCTGGATAAGCACAACCTGAGGATTCAAAATGTAACACAGTGGTTGGATTTTCTAACAAGAATGTATTTCTTCCCAAACAAATCAATTTTAGCAGTATTAGGAAAATGAATGACTGGGGAAAAAACATAACTTTCAAACGTGAGCCATGCAGTTTGCATGCAGCTCTTTGATGGCGGGTCATGGCTCAAGGTGCTAGATTTATTATGTTTGTACGTTATGCACTGCAAGTAACTAAAGGATCTCTGTGAAAAAAAGCAGTAACCCACTGAGCTTTGCCCATGAAATACAGTTCTCTGCGCTACAATGGATGAGTCAAAACTGGCAATAGACAATACTCCAATCTCTCACCAACAGGAAGATCAACCACCAGAGGTATACATCTTGACTCTTTTATTGTTGCCTGAAATCTGGTGGGCTTACAAGGAATCCTGCAGTGATCCTTGCGTTTTTGAGAGTGAGAAGAGAGTCATTGTGCTGGAGAGCCCTGCGGGTTTTGTTACTGAGGGTTGGTTTTGCAGCCTCCAGTAACAAAAAAAGCCTCCCTTCCGATGCCCAGTACACCAGCCTGGGCTTATTTGTTTTCACATTCAGAGCCTGGATGGGGTCCACAAGGGGCTCTGGTGCTTGGGTGTCACAAACTGGACACCTCGGGCGGCTTTTATGTTATATCCTTAGAAAAGGGGTAAATAGTATTTTTAAAGAGACCACATCCCTGAACATAGACAGAGCAACAGTACCTATTTTATAAAATATAATAAGGAAAACAGCTAAGATATTACAATTTTTCCAGATTTATTTAAAAAAGCTCCAAGGTATGGGCACAGTCTGCCACGAATTCCACATTAGGGGGCCATTAGGTCCGCCCACCATCGCGACGTAAAAGAGGACCGCCCACCATAAGGGCGGTGGTCCCGTGGGGCCCATTAGAATGCGCCCGCCACACTGGCGGGCGCATCCCGCATTTTTTACATCGTGGCGGGCGGTGCTAAAAGCAACGCCCGTCGCAATGCTAAAAATGCACAACGTGCACTTCAATGCGCAACGTGGCAGGCGCTGTGCGGTGCCTGCCACGTTGTACATTGAAGTGCAGGGAGGTACCATAGGTACCCCCCATGTGCGCCACCCCACCTCCCAGAATCCCTGGGGGCCTGCAACGGGCCCCCGCAGGAGATTCCAGCATGCCTTTGCCGCCACGGAAAAGCATGTTCCCGCTGCCTTCCTAATATGGATTGCGTGGTCTAACAGACACCGCCACCATATAGAAAAGCGGCGGACGGTCTTTCCATCCGCCACGGTCCCCCTCGCTATAGTAATATGGCGGGGGAAATGGGTGGCGGGCGGGAAAGGATGTCGGGCGGATGGCCACCGCCCGCATGGCGGTGGCGATCTGCCCGACATCCTAATGGGGCCCTAAGTCTTCTTCCTTTCCTTATGGTATTGTCAGTCTGGGTGAGCAGGAAAAAAAGGGCAGATGAGGTCAAGGGCGGGGCCGCCAACGTGTCCTGATGTGACCATTGTATTGGCCACAGTGAGGGCAGGCAGGTGGCCTCCTCACTAAATGAGGTGTAAATCACTGCACAGCTGGGCCATCAGCGGTAGCTGTTTTTTCGTGCAAATTGATTACTTCTCCAGTGCAACACTGTTCCTACAGTGTTGCTGGGCAGGCCCCCGCCCACAGATACAGTGGGGAAGGGGGAGGAGGTCCTGGCAACTGCAGAGGCCTTACTCGATATGCACCACACAGGCCTGGATGATCCTGTAATATTGTTTACGTTTGGAGTATTCCTGCCATCCTGGGTCGCATTTTTGTAATGAAGAAGTAGAGGAACAGACTTTGTTAAATTAAATAAGTAGGGGCACGCCGTGCCCTTCCGATCCCACCCACTTCGACCCCCTCGTTAAAATTTTGTAGGCGTAAGGACCCCCTCCTGAAAAATATTTCTAGAACCTGGTACTCCTCATCCTCGACAACAATACACGTCCCCAATTCCCACAGCAAAACATTTTTATGGTGGGGAAATAATATTAAACAGTGTTTAGCAAACCAAAAGTTTGTGGGTGTCTGTGGATTGGTATCAGAGATTTATTACACAGTTAAAAAAGAATTACCGAAAAAATTCACAATGGTACTTTTTCACAAATAAAACATATTTTGGCGAAACATATTTGGATGATAACACCTTTCTGAACTAAAGTGATAAGTGAGCAATAAACTTTAAAACGGTGAGCAGTGCTCCTTTGCCAAGGGCCCTTAGTGCGCAGCAACACGTTTCGCAGATTTTTAGTAACTAGTGAACTGTTTGAGTTATAAAAACTTTTGTTTTGTTAAAATCAGCAGCTTATGTGGCAGATGATTGACTATCTGGCAAATCTATAATTATGTGAAAATCGCTGCGGTTGCACAATCTCATAATCCCAGTGCCTCTGGGTATAATCGCTGTAATGCATGGGCTGCAACTTTAGTGCAAGGCCTCCGAGGAGAACCATACTATATTTCAAGGGATGCTGGTGGCTTGTCTTTTACAGCTGCATGGAACTGGTGGTTGCTGAACATCATTCATCGTCATTGAAACATACCATTTACAGTCATTAATGATGAACTGTAAGGGCCAAGTAGGATGCTTTCTTTAATTCCAGGGGGAGGAAGTAGTCCCTTAAACTTCTTTCACACTGTTTTTCTAAAAAGGTTTTATTCTCAACCTCTTCGGTGCTCATGACGGCTCCCGGCCGCCATGAGTCACGGTAGGCGTGTGCTCATGACCGCCGGGAGCCGTCTGAACGTTGCCGCTCCTCCCACGCGATGTTAATTCCCTGCCTGTGTGGGAGAATTTATCGGTGGGCGGAGCTCAGACGGTCCCCGGCAGTCATGAGCACACGCCCACCGTTATTTATGACGGCCGGGAGCCGTCATGAGCACCACAGCGACATGCCCACCCACCACCCCCTACCCGGCACCGCGGCGGAATTCATGCTGGGGGAAAGGGGTTAACATTATGAAAACAGTCCTGATCGCGAATGAGCCGACGAGCAGCTCTAGGCAATTGATGTGGAGATCTAGTTCCTGAAGGGACCATCACCCTCCTGTGGAAATATTTCTGCAGCGCGCCCCACAGCCCCAGCGGCTGGCATCGGATTCTATGACAACTTCTGGAAGGGAGCCGAAAATGGCCCGACCGTTTCATGCTTTCACATGGCCTAGCCACCACCGAAGTTCCTGGCGGACCTCCGATGACAGAGGAACCAGGTCTTCGTACGAGAGACCCTTCTGCAGATTTTGAATCTTTAACCTCTGAAGGGCTCGATAGTGAAGGGGACGCGGAAAGATCTCCTGAATAGATGACGCCAGGAGACCCACTATCCTGGCAATTGCTCTCATTGAGACTGTCTGTGTGGACAACAGAGAGCGTAGTTCCTTCTGTATGCCTCGCAGTTTGGAACGGGGGAGACTCAACTGAGCCACGTGAGAATTTATGACAAAACCCAGAAAGTCTATTTTCTGCAATGGACACAGTACGGATTTTGCTTTGTTGACCACAAACCCAAGATCTTGCAACCTAGCAATGGTCATGCGCAGGTGTTGTGCCACCATCTCCAGCGTTTGCGCCATGATCAGTATATCGACTAAAATACACGATCATGCAAATCCCTTGCTCGGTGAGGTAGGTTACCACTGGCTTCAACACCTTGGTGAAACACCATGGTGCCGAGGAAAGTCCGAAAGGAAGGACCAAATATTCGTACCACCGGTCTCTTCACTGGAATTGCAGAAATCTCCGATGTGGAGGAAAAATCGGAACTGATAGGTAGACGTCCTTCATATCCAGACGGACCATCCAGTCCCCCTGTTTCAGAAGATCCGCCAAGAGATGGATACCCTCCATCTTGAAATGTTTGTAGACCATGTAGCGATTGAAATCTTTCAAATTGAGTACCAACCTGTAACCTCCGCCTTTCTTCTGAACCAGAAAAATATTGCTGCAGAAACTGTGAGGGCCCTCGTCGCAATGTGCTATTCCGTGTTTCTGCAGCAATTCTTCGATTTCTGAATCTATAAAAGCGCGTTCTGTTTAGGAAGAAGACAGCTGCCTGGGCCGTCTGTTCAGAGAGGAGACCTGAAAGAAATCTAGATGAAAACCCTGAACAGTTTCTAAAATCCAAGCATCCTGAGACAAGTGAGCCCAATTGTGAAAGAAGTATCTAATACGACCACCCAATGGGAGTGGGGAGGTGTCTGGAGCACTCACCTGAAGATTCTGAGGCCTGTGAGACTGGAAAATTTGGGATCAGGTCTGGCTTCCCTGCTTGCTCAAACTGTACGATCGTAGGCAAATACTTCATTCCACAAAGCCTCCTTTTTAGGTCTCGCCTGTCAATGCGCATGCGCATTGAGCTTTGGAGACTATAGGGGCTTAAACAGAGTTAAACTACACTGGCGATTTGATGCAGTGCATGTGCGCTTTTAGCTCAATGCGCAAGCGCAATTAGTTAAAATGCGCGTACACAGCATCAAATCGTCAGCTTGGTGCCACCAGCAGCTCTTCCCGCTCCGCCCCCTCCTGCATCAAAGGTTTTGCGCTCTGCCTTAGCCCAGCCATTCTCCTCCCCTAATTGCATCAGAGGCTTTTTCACGGCTGACCGGCCGTGCTTTCAGTTTCACGGCCGCCTTAACTAGCAGTGGCTATTGACACATAGGAATTTGGTTTCCTAGTCATTCTTTCCATTAGTTTACTTCTTGTCATCATCTGTTTGTTTTGTAGGGATTACCGTTTGCCTTCCTTTTTTTTCTGTTTGTTTTCTTGTTTCCAGATTGACATTGTTTGCTAGTTTTGGTATCGTGCTCAGACTAGCACTTTTCAGTGTTTGTTCTACTCTTGTGGTGTCCTCTGTATTCACACTTTTGCACTCTAGTGTTATATTCCTATTTGCGGTTTCCTAATTTAGACCCATGTTTCAGTACTCTTTGTCACACGTGCAAACTTCAGCGTTACTCTTGGAGTTGTTTTCGATATCCGCATTGCTGATGTTACTCGCGAGGCTGTCTGCAATGTCTACCCTTGATAGGAATCTGGTGACCTCACCATACTGATGCCTGACCTACATGTATGATTCACAGTTGATAGCTGAAGAATTTACTCCACACTGCCCTGCAGAAAAATGAGCAAGTCAGTCTCACGGGATGAGAGCCGGGGTGACACTGGGGAAATGACATCTAAGGTTGAGGACTTTTTCGGCAACAGCAAAAAGTTTGTCTCGTCTATTTTTAACTAGCTCAATATTAAAATCCAAATAAATCTGTTACTTGAAAGATAGATTTATGAGCGCCGTTCCTTGCCAATTTCCATGAGGCTCAGTGACGGAGGCAGCCTCCCGTAGACAGTCCGCTGCGTCAGCCACTGCTTGAACAGTTGGGAGGCGACGAGCTTGGATTTCTTTAGTTTGCCTTTTAATGGTCAGGGAGGTGAATTGCTACTGTTAATGTACTAAAGGTACTTGTAGAATGTGCACAGCTTTCGCCACAAGCAGTAGTAGTGTAGCCATGGGGTAGTAGGGTGCCATGGGTCCCAGCAGTAATGAAAATGCCCCTACCTGTTAATTCGGTAGAAAACACAGCATTAATCAGTGTTCAAGGCCCCCTCAGGGCCCCGGGCATTGTCCCGGCTGCTTCACAGGCAGTAGCCCCCTGGCCACAGGGCGCACCATTGAATATCTGGGTGTGAGAGAACTTTTTCTATACGATACCGTTTTGGCCAGATCATGATTTGAAATCCTGATACGTATTGTGTTGCTTTGTTTGTTAGCTTTCTGCCTTCAAATGTGCACTGAGGTCGTCTTCGTTTTGGTGTAGCGGCCGTTGTTGTGTTGAAGGTCCTTTTGTTGATATACATCACTCCCTGAAAATCGGCATTTGTGAATGTAAAATGCGGCATCCTTTGCAGGGAGCAAGCGACAAGACACTCAAGCTGAATATTCTGCGTGGTAATACACCCATTTTTTTTTGCATTAAAAAAAGAAATCATACTTCGCAGACGAAAGCCTTCCTCGCGGCTCGTGCATTATTGAAGCCCGAGATAATGTGATGTTATAAATCTCTGGCGGTGGTTTTCGAAGGATTGACAAGTCTGTGTGAGGTATGAACCTCTGCGTGCAGACTAGACCGGGTTTAGGGGGTTGATTTCTGCGACGTTGTCTACTAAACAATAGCTTTCGTGGACGGCCTCTGAGAGGTTTCTTTTGTGTTCTGGCAAATACAAAGCGTTTCTTTTCTTTTTGGAAGAGTGGCCTTCTTAAAACATTATAGTCCCAATGTTCAGTGTGAAACACCATGTTAATGTAGATGGTTCGAGGCAAACACCAAAGAAAAATGGACATCAAACTACAGTCCTCTGTTTGACAGAGGGGCAATTACATAATGTTGGAAGTGTTGCTCCCTTAAAGCGGAGTAATACGTCTGTGATTTCTTTTTTTATTATGCATCAAGCTCCTAAACCAAACGTGCCTTCCTGGTATTTTATGGTGCTGGAGTCGATAACATGGTTCTCACTCTCTCCTCCTCTATCCCTCTCCCTTCACTCCTCTCTCTCTCCCTCTCTCACTCCAATCCCTCTCCTCTCCCTCCTTCCCTCTCGTCCTCCCTCCCTCTCTCTCCCTCCCCTCACTCTCTCACTCTCCCTCTCTCCGTCTACCTCTCTCACTTTCGCTCACTTCCCTCTCCCTCTCTCCTCTCTCCTCTCTCACCCTCTCCCTCTCTCTCTCTCTCCCCTCTCCCCCTCTCTCTCCTCTCTCCCTCTCTTACCTTCCCCCTGCTCTCCTTTATCTCCTCTCCCCATCTCCCCCTCTGCCTGCTCTCCTCTCTCTCTCCCTCTCTTCCTCCCCTCTCTTTCCCCTCCATCCTTCGCTCTCGTCCTCCCCCTCTCTTCTCACCCTCCCTCTCTCCCTCTACCCTCTCTCCCTTTCCCTCTCTCCCTTTCCCTCTTCCCTCTCCCCTCTCTCTCTCCTCTCTCCTCTCTCCCCTCCCTCTCCTCTCTCTCCTCTCTCCCTCTCTTTACCCTCTCCCTCTCCCTCTCCCTGCTCTCCTTTTTATCCCTCTCCCCATCTCCCACTCAGCACCACCACAGCATCACTCAGCACCACCACAACATCACTCAGCACCACCACAACATCATTCAGCACCACCACCACAACATCACTCAGCACCACCACCACAGCACCACCTCAGCACCACCACAGCACCACTCAGCACCACAACAGCACCACTCAGCGCCACCACAGAACCACTACAGCACCACACTGCACCACCACAGCACCACTCTGCACCACCACAGTACCACTCTGCATCACCACAGCACCACTCTGCACCACCACAGTACCACTCTGCACCACCACAGCACCACTCTGCACCACCACAGCACCACTCTGCACCACCGCAGCACGACTCTGCACCACCGCAGCACGACTCTGCACCACCACAGCACCACTCTGCACCACCACTCAGCATCACTCAGCAACACCACAGCATCACCCAGCACCACTCCAGCATCACTCAGCACCACTCACCATCACCACATCATCACTCAGCATCACTCAGCACCACCACAGCACCACTCAGCATCACCACATCATCACTCAGCGCCACCCCAGCATCATTCAGCACCACCCCAGCATCACTCAGCACCACCACATTATCACTCAGCACCACCACATTATCACTCAGCACCACCACATTATCACTCAGCACCACCACATTATCACTCAGCTCCACGCCAGCATCACTCAGCGCCACCCTAGCATCACTCAGCGCCACCCCAGCATCACTCAGCGCCACCCCAGCATCACTCAGCGCCACCCCAGCATCACTCAGCGCAACCACGGCATCACTCAGCGCAACCACAGCATCACTCAGCGCAACCACAGCATCACTCAGCGCAACCACAGCATCACTCAGCGCAACCACAGCATCACTCAGCACCACTACAGCATCATTGGTTCAAATATGTTCTTTCAATGTTTCAATCTGTTTTCAAGCTTTCAAGCTTTATTACAAATCACAAAAATATGTTAATATTTCACTTCTGTTCTTGGATTTTCGTCACAATAAAAAACACTGAACATAATCTTCACAAAAGTTATTTACAAAAGTTTAAGCTATTGACATTACAAATTAAATACATTATTTAAGTATTAATTATTAAAAGCCATTGTTATTTATAATATCAATACATCTAAGTCACGTAAATACAAAACATGTTGCATTACAAATGCTATAGGTGTCACATTTGCGAAAGTTATAACTATTGGCATTGTAAATGACAAAGCTATTAATTTAGCTATTTTAAAAAACAACACATAAATTAAAAAAATGTCATTTCTAAGACAAATAGCTCAAACTTTCCTAATGCGAGACCTATTGCATTTCCAATGCTTGTTTATCACCTATGATTAGGGCTACCAGTTTTATGGTATTTCTTTTTTAACATTTTATCTGTATTTATCCACAGTTATTTTTGTCGCAAACAAAAGAAGACGCCACAGCTAGTATTTTTTCACATGTATTTAAATAGATAGTGCACACTTGCACTCAGTTGTTATAGCTTTAGATATATTTATATATACCTCAAATTAAGTAAACACAATATATTCATCTGAAAACTTTGAAAAACTTATTGAAAGAGAACATAGGCCTAAACAACCTTAAGTAACTTCCAATATGAAACCTTTACTGTAGAGTTGTACACCCTGGTGACCAGAGAGGAGGATAGAACTAGCTTTTTGTAAACAAACCTTTAAATCGTGTTCTTATCTTCAGGGGTGTGGACTTTAATAAAATATCTACTTTTCCTTGGGACAGGTTGCTACCTAAATCTACTTGTCCTGTAACAAAATTCACATGTCCCATTTGGGCTGGCGACAAATTAAGGCCGCAATCTCATGAAATAAGAGATCTGATATAGCCTCTCTGATTATGCCAAGGCTCATTGCATAGTAGGGGTTGAATACTAGCTATTTCCTAATGTTGCCACATTTTCGCAGATCTACATACTGGGGCTGAAGGTATTGGTAAGCAACAGTTCCAGGGTCGGAATGCCCTTTTGAGTCTTGCATATTTTAAAGGTTTTCACCAACTCTTCTCTAATCTTTTCTCATACTGAGAAAGGTTGGTAATTTACTCCTGACAATGATAGAAGTAAAACTTCTTCCAGAGTTGGGAAAAAAGTGGTTGGAGGGAAAGTAAACTTGCAAACACTCAGATTTTCGTATGAGCAAATCTACACATGCATATTTGCTCATGCTAAAATGCAGATCACAAATATTTTCTAGGAGTACTATGTCTTGCCCTACTTCTGTAAATTATTGTGAATTTACGAAAGCCGTATATCTGAACTTAATGAAATGACATATACCATGGGTGCACTTTTGAGACTTTCTTTAATAAATGGGCCCTTAATTAGGTCTGGCGTTAACCATGAGCTTTTCTGTTTATTAAAATTCTGCCTGTACGGCTCTCTCGCTCTCTCTCTCTCTCTCTCTCTCTCTCTGTATCTGCTGACTTTACTGTGAGTGACAGCATTCTTCTCTTTCACAAGGAGAATATCGGCACACAAAGTAGTTTTGTTCAGTGCCAGGAACTACTGTGACTACTGTGACTACTGTGACAATGAGTGATAATGAGTGCTTTTTGAGACCAAAAGCAATTTTTGCTTTTGCCAATGTTGCCAATGTTTATTGTAATGGTGAGGACCTGGCAGCTCCCACACCAATAAGGTTTTACAAAAACTATGCCAAACAAGAGACACATTGACAAAACTAAAAAGCTGACCACCAATTTCCGACCTCCGACCTACTGGCTTTGCCAATGCTTCTTTATTTTTGTTTCCCACAATCTTATTGGAGCTGTTTACACTGAATTTCAATTATGAATATTTTTGGAAATACTGGCATACATCAACAAATATTACTAAATGGTACCTAAACTTTTACTGTAGTTTAGCACAATGTTTTTCCCTACTTTCATTTTTTGGGAACATTTTATTTTGAAAGAAAAGAATCCTCAATCTTGCTCTCAAGCTTCTGCAAATATTTGCATCGAATCAGAGAGCATTCTGAGAACATTATACATAGCCTCATATTGCTAAGCTTTGAAAATGTATGTACACATTTTTATACTGTAACCACTGTCAGTAGTGCAGTCTGGGCTTACAACATTTACTTGGTGCTCGTCCTAATAATAAAGGCTTTCAATCAATGAACCATAAATACAAGTTTAAACAGTATGAAAACATTGACAAAAATATTACCTTAACTGCAGACAATGCCTTTCCCTGACCCCTAATGTGGGATTGTAAACTGTCAGCCAAAGGGTTTGTGCTGTAGAGGGTTGGGCCTACTTGTCCCAACGACAAAATTGACATGAAAACTTGTTGCCCTTGAACGCAAACAATATGTTGGTTGGGCTATAGGAATTCCACATCCCTGTATCTTGTCACATGTGCTGTGCATTAAAAGACAGAGGTCAAATGTCAAGCTGAGTCTTTGAGGGAGCAGCCCATTCTTTTTTTTCTCATTGCGGAATAACTTCTCTGGGCTTATTAAGACCAACACAGGAATTTTTTTTAGCTGATTTTTCTTCTATTTTGTTTTAAAGGTAGGAGATAATAATTTTCCAGCGTACACTATTTATACCATGGTAAAACGCAAGGTGAGTGTTCATATTTTTATGGGGAGGTGGGTGTGAAATGCTTCAACATCGGAAACATTCTCCCCCCCCCCAGAGCGAACACAAAGTACAATGGAATTGGGCCCAGAGGTCTTGGAGTGCTTTACCCGAGCACCAGTTACATTTACTTGTTCATATGCGCTGTTTACAGACATGTGGAAATTAGGTGATATGCTCAGAATCACATGATGATTTTCCGATGCAGCATCCTAGATTACTCAAAGAAAGTATTTAAATTGATTAGCTGGCCAAAAGTGTTTCACCCTGCAACAAAAGGGCTGCAAAATTGTGTTTACAATAAAGCAATGCCAGCGCCCTCCCCCTTCCCCTCTGGAGCGAACCGAAGACAAGGGGCTGCTGAAAGCACTGACCAAGGTAAAGTACTGCACATTCAATAGGAGAAGGCACTCTGAGGCAGGAGCAACAGGCTCCGACACTGCCCAGCTCACCTGAACAAAGCAAAGCACTCTTAGACCAAGAGACCCAGCACCCACCCAGAAGTGACACAGGGAGAGAAAGCCGGATGGGGATGACTGCCCCAGGCACCCCACAGGGGTCCTGATGAATGACCTGCGAAATGAGTGTCAAATTCTGTACAAAGATTCCGCCCTTTTAGTAGGGCGCCTTTCATGTGCAGATGGCAGCCACATTTCTCTTTGCATCAGATTAGGCCACCCTATTGTGAAACACTGCCCAAATTTACCTGAATGAAGTGAAGCACTCTCAAACTATGAGACCAGCACATGCTGAGTGCAGCTCCATTCCTCTGTGCACCAGATTAGGCAATCTTGGGCTGAAGCACTTTGACGAAATCTGGTTTGTCAGTATTTTTCGGTTTATATTTATAAATACAGACAAAGGAAAAAAAGTTTTCCGTCTGCATTTATATGAAAAAATCTGTTGAAATGGAAAACCGGGAGCCTTACTCATGCTACGACGTCAAATACCTGTGTTAAGGCTGTACAATGTAGAAAAACCTTTCTTGTCTTTGACCTAAAAGTGTACAATGTTTCCCATTGGGGGCCCTCGCCATTTTAAACAGGTGCAGCACCAGGGCTAGAATTGCACAGCTCAAGGTGCGCGTGCATTCAAAGCCTTTTCGTAAAGGTGGGCATCTGTGTGGTTGTCTAGAGCATAGTTAGGCTTTTGATGGGCAGCTGCAAATAAGTGACCTGTTACCCAACTACCACATCTCTATATGTGGAAAATCAAAGAATCAACACAAACAGAAGGTCTTCGACTGGCAGTAGCACGAATTTCAGAATGCCCACATGGAATATCACTAAGTAAGAATGGTGTCAGAACTAGTACATTCATTCACTAACTCACCAATCGATGCATTCCTCTCCATGAGTTAGGCACCTGTTCCACAGAAATGTATGAAAGTTATGTGTCCTCATGCCTTAAGTGTACATGTTCTGTAAGGGATGGAAGCTTGGTGTAGTCTGCCGTGCTGATCTTTTGTGTGAGGAGTGCAAGATTGCACTTGCTGTCTTCTGTGATAGAGGGAAGATTGTTTTGTTACTGTCATGCTGTACCTGTTCTGTGGAGGAAGCAAAGCTTGCACTGCTGCTGCAACATCTGTTGCGTTCTGGATGTTTGTATTGTGCACTATCACCTGTGAGGGTATCCTGGCACTGAGCAGGTGTGTGAAGCTAGCCTTGTACGCAGGTGAGGAGGACTAGTCAAAGAGCCAGGTCCTCAAATCTTGCGAAGTTCAAGAAGAGAGGCGGCGGCTCTGGCGTGTAGTGGTAGGTCGTTCCATGCTTTAGGAGTGATGTTAGAGAAGCTTCAAACTCCTCTTCTGCTTTTGTGAATTTGTGCCAGTCTTGCAATTGAGAAAGCTTCTGCTGCTACTTTATCTGTATCTGTCCTTTGTAGGAAGGAGGCTTGCACTTTTTCTGCCCAAGATTCCCATGCTACATGAAGTAGGGGGTTTCCACTGTTATTGCCCGATCATATGAAAAAACTAAAACAATGATATATTGGATATAAAGATGCCCTTTGAAATAGGGACTTTCATGATATATGATATGAGGAACCTGTATTCCTGGGAAAGACACCGTACTCCTTAGAGGTAGTATTTGAATGCCGAAAAATGTTGATGGACCAAATAAAAAGGGTCCATTGCTTGATTGTCCTGTTCTTAATATTGCCAAGGGAACATCAGTAAAAGCATTTTAAGCTTACCCACATAATTTAAATGTAAGTCCAACAATTTAACAAAAGGAGGACATAAGAGGGGGCATATCACCAAAATTAGAGACGTATAACTCGGAAACTGTACAACCATCGAACAGTAGCCTTCCTGTATGTTTCTCAGTGCTTGGTGTTGAACCCACTGATGAAGCAAACCCAACTTAGGTAGCTAAAGATTCATCATCTTATACGAGTTCCTGAACATATGGTAATTCAATAGAAGGTTTGGCTCTGTCTTCCAGCTTTTTACTCTTTTCATGTCTAAGCCGGTTTATGGAGATCGTACAACAGTCCTTTAAATCCCTACTCCCTCTATAATGTGTGTTAGCTACTTGTGTTGCACCTGTTCTGTATGTGTGAGGGAATTGTGAGATGTTACTCTGGATATTGCCACCTGTCCTTTTTTTATTCTTTGTTTTAGGGAAGGTTGTGTTGCTGCTTTCCATAGTGCACCTTTGTTGTGAAGCTCGGCATAAAACTTTTCGCTACACAAAAGAAAAAAATATTTGCATTGAAGATTGCTAGTTTTACTGCATTACGTTAATGAAAGTGTGAACCGTCCCAAAATATGTGACAAGAGTTTACTTTTAGTTTTACTTATGAAGCACACAGTTTGCAAAATAGAGTAGAATTCTTACTAAAATTATAAAACATAGCTGCCACATGGCTCAGTGTTACATATGCAGCATTTGGTTTGTTGTGGCATTTTAGCCAACTTCTATTTGCATTTTGTGGTTTTTAGCCCATAAAGAAAGTGCTAAAAGAAAAGCCACAAGCCCAGGTATGTTAGATGGTATCACATGTCATAGTGCTTGTCAGACTTGTGAAACTAAATTGATTTCCTGACATATTGCTTGTTTTGTAGGCAATGACAGGGCGAGAGAGGCAGAGATAGTCTTTCAGATGGAGATGGAGGCATCTCATTGCAAATGGGCTGACATTAACACTACTTGGAAAAATAAACTGCATACTTAAAAAGAGGTTAAATACCAGAACAATGCAAACTGGGCCTGGCCTAAGAGAGAGATAGAGAGAAAGTAAAAACAAAGTGCTTCTCTTTCTGAGCCCATGCTCGCCCTTGAGGCTGGTGTGATTTAGATGGAGTGCTCTCTTTTTCCAATGCAATGCTCCTTGCTTTAACAAGAGCAGCACGTGCTGCCCCTGAGGGCAGCCGGTGTTGTTGCTTCATCTATAATAAGAATCTATGCCACACACGTGCACAGGCCCACAGACGTGCCTCCTAGTTCACCATTTGCATTGTCATCAGAGCAGGGCAGGAATGTTTCTCAGTTCACGTTTACAAACTCTCATTTTTAGGTCTCGGCTTCGAGACCTATTGTCACGGAGTTCGCTCTCAACGGAGACAGAGCTGTGCACGAGTGCCGATTGCCCATCGTGGACGCGCACGCCGAGCCTCCTGGAGCCGTGCACATCTCCGATCTCATTCCGCCATGCCTCTCTCAGTTCTCAGTTGCGCGCACACACACACACACTCTGCATACACACACGCAGGCACACACACACTGCATACACACACGCAGGCACACACACTGCATACACACACCCTCACACCCCCCCACCTACTCACGGGCTCACACGCACACACACACAGTCACACACGCGCATCCACACACTCGAAGTGCCCCTCTCCTGTCTCGCTAGCCTGATGCACCAAAAACACAGTATTTACACGTCCTCCCCCCCCCCCCCCCTACTCACCGGGCTGACTCAGGAGTCCCCCGCTGCTCCCGAGGCCGGTCTTTCCTCCTCAGGTGTGCAGGGTTAGCGGCTCAGGCTCGGCAACAGCAGGCGACGCAGAAGGTGATGACGAGCTCCCTAGACGTCCGATGTGCATGCTCACGGCACATGGAAACGCGCACAGCGTGACTTGCTTCCTTACAGCTGAGGATCAGGCTCGGCAACAGCAGGCGACGCAGAAGGTGATGACGAGCTCCCTAGACGTCCGATGTGCATGCTCACGGCACATGGAAACGCGCACAGCGTGACTTGCTCCCGTACAGCTGAGGTGCATGCTCACGCCGTTATCCTTCGCTTGTTTCTGCTTGTATTTATTTAATTTCGTGGCCGCCAATGCTTGTGCGGCCGCCAATGCTTGTTACCTGAAATGAGGAGAGAGCCCGCCGCAGCAGAGCCTTCCCGCTGAAAGCTCCAGCCAGCGTAGGACGCTCCCTCCGCAGCTGCATGTCTCAGGCATTTCGAGCAGCAGGTGAATCCAGCTCTGATTTAATCACCTTTGTTTATTGTTAGTGCTTAGTCTTAGTCGAGTAAACGGCAGCCCAGTGCTCCTGTTGAGCAGGGGGCGCCCTCGGGCCGTACTCCTAGTATCATCAATGGGTTAAATGAATGCAGTTCAGTGTGGTAGTCCACATCACCACACTGAAATGCATTGTCACACATTGATAGCGCCTCAGCTGTTTGCCGGAGCTCTGCTATTTAGCACCTACAAACTTTGCAAAGCTTAGCTGGCAGCGTGCAGTACTTGCAGCAGGCTTGGGGGCTGGCCACAAAGTTTTACCCGACACCGCGGACATTTCACTGACACCAAGGCAGTTTCGAGGGAGTCTTCACTCATGTTTTCATTGGCCCAATCACCAACAGCATAGGTGGACCCAGCCAGCTGCCCATGCAGCAAGCAGCAGTTTGGTAGCCAGCGGGGGTCTGCAGCTGCAAACAGCCTGCACAATGCGACCAGCCATTAAATTAGATTTGGACCGCAGACACTGCTGGAGAGTGTGGTAGTGTGCTGGAGCGCTGCTATTTAGCACCTCCACGGACTGGGCAAAGCTTTACTGGCAAAGCACAGTCCATGCACTGATTGCAACCCCTTCTTGTACTGTTTGGCAAAAGATCCCTGCTGCTGCTGGTATTTAGCACCTCCACGGACTGGGCAAAGCTTTACTGGCAAAGTCCGTGGACTGGCAAAGCACCTCCACGGACTGGGCAAAGCTTTACTGGCAAAGCACGGTCCATGCACTGATTGCAACCCCTTCTTGTACTGTTTGGCAAAAGATCCCTGTGCCATTCATACTGCTTCATATAGCATGCGTCGAAAGCCTTGCCGGTAAATCCCCTCTGTGCGCCTGACACACGATCTTGCTTCTGAGCCTCCCCTTTACCCCGTTTGCCAGTTCGTCTATCCTTGAAAAGCAGAGCAGGTCATGGATTTACTACCACCAAGACGCAGTTTATTGTGCTAATGTGCGACCATGCCGATCCTTTTCCGACTGTCACACAGGCATGGCTTGTTTGTCCCGCTTCTTTCGAAAAACAACAGCAATCGCACATTTATTTCTTTTGACTGTATTTTCTTGGTGCGATTTGCAGATGTTGAGTTCCAGCGTTCCTCAGCGTTCCTCAGCCTTCACTCGTTTTTTAAAAAAGACCTTCACACTTGAGCGAACAAGGACGCTTTGGAACTTTTGATGGGAAAAGCCAACCTGCTGCCTTATTAACCCAGATCCTCCGCTGATGTGACGTTCTGCCATTTACCTGGCCTCCCAGTTTGTATCGCAGTGCAGGCAGAATCCAAAGGTTCTCACCAAGTATTAGTATTCTGTGTTTGTCTGTTGTGCACAAAATCGGCCTAGGTGCAAGTATTTTTAACTCCGACACTGCATTGTTTTTTTTAAAAAAAATGCTAATTTGCTTGCGTAAACAGAAGTTACGTTCGCTTGTTCTAGTATGTGGAGCATAACTTATTTTGGAATGCCAGTTTTGCCTTTAGCAATTCAGTGTTAGTGGATAGCTTGTGGTGGCCGTTTCCCTACAGTACTGATTTTGATTCCCAAATTTAATGCATTGGTTTTCTCCGTTTGTGGCCAGATTAAGCGCAGCTGCAAATAACTTGTTTTGAGATTTAGTAACATACTATAAAACTATATAACAACCGAATGACAGGTGGGGAGACAGTTTCATTAGTACCAGGGCTTTAAGTGTGCCTCCCCCCTCCCAGTGTACTTTTATTTTTTACATTCAAGTCTGTTTTTTCCCTTGTTTTTCTGCCATTCTGCCCTCTGTTAGACTCGTTTTTGTGCCTTTCTGCCCTTTGTTAGACTTGTTTTTTTGTGCCTTTCTGCCCTCTGTTAGACTCGTTTTTTTCCCTTTTTTTCTGCCCTTATACCCTCTGTTAGACTCGTTTTTTGTGCCTTTGTGCCCTCTGTTAGGCTCGGTTTTAGTGCCTTTCTGCCCTCTGTTAGACTCGTTTTTCCCTTGTTTATCTGACCTTCTGCCCTCTGTTAAGACTCGTTTTTTGTGCCTTTCTGCCCTCTGCATCACCACATCATCACTCAGCGCTACTCCAGTATCACTTAGCACCACCACATTATCACTCGGCACCACCACAGCACCACTCAGCACCACCACATTATCACTCAGCACCGCCCCATTATCATTCAGCACCACTCAGCACCACCACAGCACCACCCAGCACCACCCCGCACCACCACATTATCACTCAGCGGATCTATGATGTTACAACGCGTTATTTTACAACGCATGCTGTAACATCGCAACTTTTACAACGCAGGTTCCATTACATCGGATGCCATTACAACGCAGGATATTACATAGCAGATGCTATTACAACGCATACCATTACATCGTAAGTATAGGTAAGTATAACTTTTTAAAAAAAATGTAATTAAGTTAATTTAATTAATTTTATTTTACTAATATAATTCAAATAATTGTAAAAATGTAATTAATATAATTTATTTAAATAAGTTTAATTTATTTTAAATAGGAATTAATGTAATTTAATTAAATTAATATAATTTTATTAATTTAATTTAATAAATTTTATAATAGTAATTATTTAAATTTAATTAATTTAATTTAATTAATATAATTGAATTAATCTTAAAATTGTAATTAATTTCATTTAATACATTTAATTAATTATAATTTATTTAATTAATTTAATTTAAGTCGTACTTTAAAAAAATAAACCCTAAAAATACCCCTGAACCCCAAAACCCAAACCCAGCCCTAAAACCTAAAAATACCCCTGTACCCCAAAACCTAAACCCAGCCCTAAAACCCAAACCCTGCCCTGAAACCTAAAAACACCCCTGTACCCCAAAACTCAAACCCTGCCCTGAAACCTAAAAATACCCCTGTACCCCAAAACCCAAACCCTGCCCTAAAACCTAAAAACACCCCTGTACCCCAAAACCCAAACCCTGCCCTGAAACCTAAAAACACCCCTGTACCCCAAAACCCAAACCCTGCCCTAAAACCTAAAAACACCCCTGTACCCCAAAACCCAAACCCTGCCATGAAACCTAAAAACACCCCTGTACCCCAAAACCCAAACCCTGCCCTAAAACCTAAAAACACCCCTGTACCCCAAAACTCAAACCCTGCCCTAAAACCTAAAAACACCCCTGTACCCCAAAACCCAAACCCAGCCCTAAAACCTAAAAACACCCCTGTACCCCAAAACCCAAACCCTGCCCTAAAACCTAAAAACACCCCTGTACCCCAAAACCCAAACCCTGCCCTAAAACCTAAAAACACCCCTGTACCCCAAAACCCAAACCCTGCCCTGAAACCTAAAAACACCCCTGTACCCCAAAACCCAAACCCTGCCATAAAACCTAAAAACACCCCTGTACCCCAAAACCCAAACCCTGCCCTAAAACCTAAAAACACCCCTGTACCCCAAAACCCAACCCCTGCCCTAAAACCTAAAAATATCCCTGTACCCCAAAACCCAAACCCAGCCCTAAAACCTAAAAATACCCCTATACCCCAAAACATATACCTCAGTACCCCAAAACATATACTCCTATACTCATACTTATTTTAAAAATTACTTAAATTAATATATTTAATTTATAATATTAAAAAACATAAATAAATATATTTATTTATAATTAATATTAATTAAATTAATTAAATAATATTAAATTAAAAAAAATTATATACTTACCAATACTTACGATGTAATGATATGCGTTGTAATAGCATCTGCTATGTAAAATCCTGCGTAGTAATAGCATCCGATGTAATGGAACCAGCGTTGTAAAAGCTGCGTTGTAACAGCATTACGACGTAAAAGTTGCGTTGTAACAGTAAGTTACCTCACTCAGCACCACCACATTATCACTCAGCACCACTCAGCACCACCACATTATCACTCTGCACCGCCACATTATCATTCAGCACCACCACAGCACCACTCAGCACCACCCAGCACCACCACAGCACCACCCAGCACCACCACAGCACCACTCAGCACCACCACAACACTCAGCAGCACCACTCAGCACCACCACATTATCACTCAGCACCACCACATTATCACTCAGTACCACCACATTATCAATCAGCACCACCACAGCACCACTCTGCACCACCACATTATCACTCAGCACCGCCCCATTATCATTCAGCACCACCACAGCACCACTCAGCACCACCACAGCACCACCCAGCACCACCACAGCACACCCACATTATCACTCGGCACCGCCACATTATCATTCAGCACCACCACAGCACCACTCAGTACCACTACAGCACCACTCAGCACCACCACAGCACCACTCAGCACAAGCACAACACTCAGCAGCACCACTTGTCATATTGTTACTACGTTTCTATATATTGTGTTAAGTTAGCATGAGCTTATTAAATGTTTAAACACAATATTTTCTTCCAGCTTGAGTTTGCACACGACACCTAATTGTTATTGTAGCTTTCAACCTAGACGAAAGATGTGATTTATTTGAGAATAATATGTTATTGCTCTAGTATCAGTCGTGCTTGGTACACTTGGTACAACTGTCTGTACACCGAGAACTGCACACTCTAAGAATAACCTAACACAAGGTTGCTGAAGGCCTGATCCTCGCACCACGTTAGACATAACACAAATAATGTTGCTGCCAACATTGGGCTCTACGCGGGTTTAAGATACAGTTACAGGGAATGAATCAACGCACTTGAGGCTTCGCATGCAGAGAGCTGGTAGCTGTTGATGTGATCTCCTCCTACTGAGAATTAGAGGTATGGGTCCGCCCTGCTAGAACCCAGATGAGACCTTCTTAGATATAATATAATATGCTAATTAGGGTGCGCGAAATATAGGTGATACAGAATTCTATAGACTTTTGCATCATAACATGCTATCACCTTCTGCTTATTATGGATTAGTGACTATGCTGCTAACTCTGATTTTTATAATATGTATGTTGATATTATACAAGATACTGCGTTTGAGAATGTTGCATTGAAAAATAAACATTTCAAACTTGCACGTGTGTTCTTTGCCTCCCAGTTTCGGTTTGGAATGATTATATAACGAAAGAGTGTTCATGTGTTCCACGATACCTGAGGTATTCTAAGTTCATGTTCTGGATTGTCTAAGTCATTGGTAAGTTATTACTACCGATGAGACACTGTAGCTAGCTTGGTAAGGGGATTTCTGAAACAAAGGTGAGTTTTGGGTCATCCTAATTCACCCAGGTTCTAGATCTCTGTGCACAGTTCTGTGGGAGAACGGAAACCCTGCTACATGGCGCCCATACGTTGATTGGCCTTATTTCATGACACTCGAGTAGTATATCATTCAAACCTTAACGCCTTCATTCCCGTTTCCGGAAAACGGCAGTGTCGGAAAAACCTACCTATTTTTGAAATAGGTCTTTTTCAAGCTTGAATCTATCTGTAAACGGTTTCTTTGAATTACTACCCAGTTGTGCTACAAAGTAATCTTTGTTTTTTCACATTCCTGTGCTGACATGGCACAAGACGTGGACATCCCGCAGCATAGTCGCATTGCGGTGCGTGACCATTTGCGGACTTATGATGTTCCTATGGAAGGCTTGGCTGTTGTTCTGGTAGTGAGTGCGGAACATGCTTACCCGTACGAACTGTTTTATTCGTGGGTGACATTTCCGCCAGTGGACGCTAATTCTGGAGTGTTCCATTCATACACTGCCTCAGCTGTACCGGCTGCGTATGCTCCGTACAGAGCACTGGAGGTTCCGATTGATGCTTGGCAGCATGGAGTTTGGTTTGGTGGCGCCCTACCGCACGCTTTTTCCGCTTCAAGGTTAGGTCCTTTGTCCATTCCGGGCACACCTTGGCCCGCTTTGGCTGGATTCACTCCTCACCCTCAACGCGCCACTTGTAACGTGGGAGATCTGCGGAGGCTTCATGAAGTCGCGGTGGAAGTGATTAGAGCGCTTGTTCATTACACTAGCCGTAATGTTCAGGACGCGGCCCCTAGGGGCGCACAGCTTCGTGCAGAACATGCTGGTCTGAAAATCAATCCGGTCATGGTAAATTCCGTGATGGGTAAAAAGCCCCAGGACAAGGATGATTTTCCGTTCTGGCTTGCTGAGAAATTCGGCCAGCTGGAAGCTGTGTTTCCCAACACGAGTCCGGGTGATAAACACCGGATTCTTACACTAAGTTTGCCGAAGGATTTGGCACCTGAACTTGTTGACTGTGAGACCTGGGGTAAGACTTTTGCAGCGGTCTATTCGAGGTGCTATGGCTCCCCGTCTGTGACCAATCTAGGTGGGGTCCTTAAACGTGTTCAAGACGACCACGGACCGGAGTCGGCTGTTGAATTGGGTATGCGCCTGTGTGGCTCCTTTGATGTAGTTTGCGATCTGATCCTTGCGAATGTCAAGGGGGATGCAGTGAACTTTCAGGTTGCTAACGCATTGGCGTTGGTTCCCGAGGCCGAACGACCCCGACGGTTGGCAAGGATAATTGTGGCTGCATACAAAACGGTTGGCCGCAATGCCGTGGGGGTTAAAGCTTTTCCTGATAAGGAGAAGAAGCAGCCCCAGGGTCAGACATCGGAAACTAGTGGTCAACAAAAGTCCAAAAAACAAAATTGGCCTAAAAAGCAGAATCAGGGTAAGCAACAACAACAACAAACACAGGTTTCTGCTCCTGCGACTCCGTTGCCTGCGCAGTCGGATCGTGTTTATGATTTGCGCGACCGCGCGATGATTAAATCGCCTGAGAGGTTTCAGGCATCTGACCAACGCTCTCCTCGTTCCTTTCAGGACTCATCGGCTCCGTCAACCGGTGGTGGAGGGGGCGGCAGGGGCTGGGGTGGCCAGCCAGGATGTGGACGGCCCCGCCCGCGAAACAGTGGAGAGCAGCAGGGAGGCTCTACGCCCAAGAGACCACAGTTTGCCACGAAGAAAGTCGCCGCCCTGACAGCGCATCGTTATGCCCCAGATAGTGAGAACGCGGCTTCGGAATCTGACGTGGGCTCTGACCTTGCTGGACAGCGCAGCAGAGATTACCATAGTGAGAGAGGCCCTCCGTCCACTGTTGAAGGTGACAGCGACTGATACTTATGTTGTGATTGAAACTGCTGATACGCATGTTGCTCCCCCTGAACGTCTTTTTGAAATTGTCCTGTTAATTGAAGGTGACATGCAGCGAACTGTAAAAGGGGTATTTTGGGAAAATCTCTCGTCTACGTATGACATTTTGCTTTCGGAGGCTGACTGGCCCCCACCTTTTGTTCTCGCAGCTCCGCGAGGGGAGGAGGTAATCCTACCCAGTTTCGCGCACACTGTGCCGAGGGTGGAAGCGCTGCATTTTGCAGAAGAGTGGGCTCTGGCGCATGCGCCGGCTGTGTACCGTAATCAGTGTGGCTGGGATAAATTGTCACCAAGCCACGAGATTCCTTTACGGTCTCAGCCACAGCCTCAACCTCAATATCCCATACGGCGTGAAGCCAAAGCTTCAGTCGCGGCTATCCTTGAACAATTGGAATATCAAGGTGTAATTGAAATGTGTGTGTCACCGATGAATAACCCCCTTTTTACTGTGAACAAGCCGGACGGCTCATATCGTTTGGTTTTGGATTATAGGCATTTGAACTCGCATTGCCGTAACTGCGCAGTACAGAATACTCATGGCTCTGCGTTAGTGAATAGTCTTGAGCGTAAACGGTTCAAAACCACGCTTGACATTTCCAATGGTTTTTATGCCCATAGACTAGACGGTCTAAGTTCCCAATGGACCAGTTTTACATGCGGCGGTGTGCAAAAAATGTTTCGGCGACTCCCAATGGCCTACAAGAACAGTCCTGGAGTATTCTCCGCCCGCATTGTCTCTCTTCTGGAGGGCTTCGACCCAGTTGCTTGTTCGTATGTGGATGACATTTATCTCACAGACGACGATCTTTGGGAGCATCTGTGTCGAGTAAATAGCATAATTTGTAACTTTGCTGACATAGGTTACAAGTTTAACTTTGCAAAGTCGCACATTGCAGAGTACACAGTGTTGTTTCTAGGTTACGAGCTTAACAACAAAGGGAAGGGTTTAGCACCCCACTTCCTGGAGAAATGCGCACAGTTGCGTTCTCCGACAACACTGAAAAAATTACAATCTCTGCTGGGCTTTTTGAATTTCGGGAGGACTTACATTCCGGAATATGCCCAGCGTATCAAGCCTTTGTATGCTTTGATACAACCTTCTTTTTCCAAATCATGCTGGCTGCCTGAGCATTCAGCCATTCTACAATCTTTGCAGGTTGATTTGCTCGCTTCTGAATACTTACAGACTCGTGATAACCAGACCAACCTGGTGATAAGAATTATCCCTGGGGCGGTGGGGTTCACGTACCTGACTTTTAATGAAGGAGATACAGTACCTATTGCTTACAAGTCACACTTGTACACTTCGGCTGAATTGCGTTTTTCCACAGTGGAGAAGGTTTTAACGGCTGTACAGATGGCGATTCTTAAGGAACGTGCCCTGTCACAAGGAAAACGCATGTTGGTTGTTACCCCGTGTCCTGCCTTAGAGGCGGTTACGAAAGCCAGTGTACCTAATTGCAAAGCTTTGCACCCTCGGTGGATTCAATGGGCTGCGTCCTTGACGTCCCAGGATGTCACGTTTATTTTTGACGCCACTTTACGGTCGCAGGAGTATTTACAGTATGAATTTGTTCATCCTGCTCCATTAGCAATGCGGCCGTTGGAGGATTTCCATTGCATCATTTACACTGATGGTTCGGCGCAGGTTGCGCATGGCTCTAAACATGCCTACGTTTCCGCTTGCGCCATTGTGGTTGGTGCCATGGTGAACGATGAGTTCAAGTCCAGTGTCGTGCACACGCAGACACTTGGGGACTGCACCGCACAATTAGCAGAGCTTCGTGCTCTGATGCTTGCATTGGAGTACGCAGATCCTAGTGTGACGACTTTGATCGTAAGTGACTCTTACTACTGTGTCCAGTCTTACAATGAAAACTTGTTCTTTTGGATTCAGAATGAATTTCGTGATTCCAAAGGTAGCACAATAAAACATAAAATGAACTGGGTCCGAGTGGCGGAACTTAAAGAGAAGTTGCCACTCGTGTTTGTGATTCATACTCTCGGTCATCAGCGCGTGGGGGTCCACGCTGTTGGCAATTCGCTTGCTGATGAAGCAGCGAAGTCAGCGGTATCAAAATACTTAGTTGCAGCAGTCACGAGGTCCAAAAGCAAAATAGATGATGACATCTTGGCAGCAGTTGCTGCAACGGAGAAGGGAAGTAAATATCCTGCGGGGTTTCCTTCTAAATGCACATACCACTTAAGTCCCGATAAGGTTCCTTATGTGAAAATCCCTGATGTTGGCGAACGTCTAGTTCCCAACTCGGATCGCAGGGCTGCTTTGATTACAGCGGCTCATGAAGGTGTGGCGTCTGCGCATGCGGGCGTCTCAGCCACTGTAACTCAGCTACAACAAAGATTCTGGTGGCGGGGACTGTACAAACAGACGCGCGATTATGTTCTTCAATGTGACATTTGCCAGCAGATTAAGCCTTCAGACACGGTTGTATATCTCGAATAAACCGCTTGGATGCGTTTATTTGGATCACTGCGGTCCATTTTCTTCTGATACTGCATACAAGTACATCTTAGTAGCAGTAGATTCATGCACACGCTTTGTGTGGGTATGGCCACATCGGAGCGCTGATTCACGTACTGTCATTAAGGATTTGCGTGTCTTTGTGGGA
The DNA here is from genome assembly GCF_964263255.1 of Lissotriton vulgaris. Classification (NCBI taxonomy): domain Eukaryota; kingdom Metazoa; phylum Chordata; class Amphibia; order Caudata; family Salamandridae; genus Lissotriton; species Lissotriton vulgaris. The sequence continues at coordinate 1,601,601,228 of NC_141693.1, read as the reverse complement.
ATTTTTGCCTGTGGTACTTTCCATTCGGATCAGGGTCCGGCTTTCGCCTCTAAGGCGTATAAGGATGCTATGGTTTCGATGGGGGTCCAAGTCAAGTTTTCGAGTCCCTAAAGACCTGAGGGTAACAGTGTAGTTGAACGAATGAACCGCGACTTAAAGCAATCTTTGACAGCTCGAGTTATAGGCACTGGCAGAAACTGGTTAGCCCACCTCATAGGCGTGCAGCATGCGCTTAATAATCTCCCTAGAAGGTCTCTGGGTGGGCGGACCCCATACGAAATGCTCTTTGGTATCAAGATGTATGTCCCTGACCTCGATGGGCTAGACAGCAAGGCCCAGGCCACGGCCTTTGACGCAGATGAACATTGCAATGTTTTACAGAATCTACAAAAGACCAGAGACAGTCTTGCAAAGGAACATTTGCCCTCCACATCGGATGACGCGTTGCAGATCCCGGTAGTTGGCTGGCTACCCCAAGTTGGAGAACTGGTTCGAGAGAAGATCGATAACAAGAAAGAGTTTGGTCCCTCATATCGTGCACCGGTTCGAGTTCTTGGAGTGAAGGGCACAAGAACAGTCATTTTACCTCCACTTCCAGGTCGTAAAGAAAACAGATTTATTTCTATTGACAATGTCAAGACACACAGGGTGGCCGATTCTTCATAGCATGACACCGGCTGTATCCTGTCCTTCCATGGTGAGGCACTCTGTGCTGGCAATAAGATCTGGTGCAGAACAGGAGGTGTCCCTCGAGATGCCTGCCATATCCAGTCCTTTATTAAATACTATTCCTGTTACTAACATTGATGAGCTGAACTACACTTATCCTGCTGATTTATCGATGCCTGATATACAGACCCGGTTGGCAGACCAATCCAGATTCTCTTTTGACTCTGTTTCGGAACTTTCAAAGAAACCCTCAAATATTTCAAAATATGCCAAGTTATTTAAAAAACATTTTTTGATTCCCCCGTGGACATACATTTGGTTGATCCTATTTTCATTTTACCTTTTTATGTCAATTGGTTTTGTGTTTTATTTTTTCCGCCTGATTGATGGTCACTACGTTAAAGAAAGAACAGAAATTCGGTACTTGAATGGAACATTGGCCCCTCTTTCCTCTTCACATTCAGCGCACAGACTGAAACGAAACTTAAATACTGTCAACATTACTGCTTGGCCTGTCCTTGATGGGATTGTGTGGGATGCGGTTAGGTTTCAGATACATGGGCCCACTGAAGTGATTAATGTTCCAAATGTGCTTAGAGTAAACATGGGAGATGTGATTAAACAAAATATACGTTCTGATGATTGGGATATTCAGGCCGTAGAAGCATTGTTCTCTGATTTGAAGTATTATGCTGCCTTCGATGCTGAGGATCTGTATTCAGATTCTACTAATTATGGTGATTTGTTTTGTTTTCAACACTATGGTAATCATTTTTTACATAAGACAAATTCCAGGAGGGTTGCTGTAAATTATACACAATGGGAACATTGCCCTGCTCCATTAGGTGGCAGCTCCAATACGTTTCTGAAAAAATACACTTATTTTACAGACTTTAATCAATCTAATCCCGAGTCATTTTATTTCAAAATGACACAAAAGTCCATGTCCAAAGTTAGACTTACCGATACAAAATTGCTGTATTCGAAGTCCTTTCTAGACAGGTTGGCTGTAGATGGCTACGAGTTTTGGAAAGGAACAATTGACCTTAAATCGGTTTGGGGTACCAAAGATTGGCAGGTACAAGGCACTGAGGCTTTGCACCGTGCATGTCTTGTCCCGAATCACATGTTGTTTTTAAATTCATCCATTTTCCAAACAACATGCTTTGGATTGGCTACTTCTAAAAAATTAAATACACCGACCATCCAAGATATAGAGGAATATTCAGGTTGGGGTAATTTTACTGATTTGTCCATTCATGATTTGCAAGCTCTTTTGGACAATTCGTCCTTTAACATTTCCAGTTTGGATTCCAAGGGTTGGCTGATATGGCAGAAGAGTGCTGATTCTTGCCAACGCCGTTTTCTGGGTTTGGCTGAAGGGTTCACAGAAGTCAGACCCGATCCCCGTTTTGAAGAAGACTATACTGTCACAACTTATTCTGTGGGGAAGCTGTGTCAAAATTGGTTACAACATTCCACATTAGCTGCAGTTAAACTACATCTGTCTCAATTAAATGATAATGTGGATTTGAATGATTTTATAAAAGGCCCAGCTAAAGGTAGAACGGAACCCCTGCTACACAGTCAGCACCACCACATTATCACTCAGCACCACCACATTATCACTCAGCACCACCACATTATCACTCAGCACCACCACAGCATCATTCCGCACCACCACAGCATCATTCCGCACTACCACAGCATCATTCCGCACCACCACAGCACTAATCAGCACCACCACAGCATCACTCAGCACCACCACAGCATCACTCAGCACCACCACAGAATCACTCAGCGCAACCACAGCATCACTCAGCGCAACCACAGCATCACTCAGCGCAACCACAGCATCACTCACCAACACCACAGCACCACTCACCACCACCACAGCATCACTTGTTCAAATATGTTCTCTCAATGTTTCAAGCTTTATTACAAATGACACAAAAAAATGTTAAATAATGCTATTGGTGTCACATTTGCAAATTCTATAAATATTGGCATTTACAATAACAAAATTAATACAATTGCTATTATAAAAACATAAACATAACTTAAAATTATTAGATTTACAAGACCAATAGCTCCAACTTTTCTAATGCGAGACCTATTGCATTTCCAATGCTTGTATAATGTAGTGTTAGGTTACTGGTAGCTTACGGCGGACGTATTTTATGTTCTGATGTATAGGCACAGTCTCTTTTTCGTGATTATTTAACCTGTTTACATATTGAAATCCGGAATATGTTACAGTTATTAACTGTGCAGGCAACACCACGTGTGTTCAGATTTGCACATTAAAAGCAGAGGCGAGGCTGCTGACTTTCAGCGTGCAACTGCCGGGCGTTAACAGCAAGAATCTGAGAGGATGCGGTCCGTCGGCATAAACGCCTGACGCTGGTGCTGGAAACCAGGTTTCGAGCCTCAAGGTCGCGTCCACATCCTATGATTCTGGGCAAATCAATTAATCTCCTCGTGCCCGAATGTGTAATGTAAATACGGTGCTCATGTAAAGCGCTCCAACGAGAGAGATTAAGCTATTGGCATTGTAAATGACATTTCCATTTATTTATCTGTTTTTAAAACCAACACATAAATAAAAAGTTTGTCATTTACAATGCCAATAGCTCTAACTTTGGCAAAGGCGAGACCGTTGCATTGTAAATGCTTGTTAATAAACACTTCTCAATTAACCTGATGTACTAAGGTGAAACGCTTAGCTGTTATGGAAATACACTTTTTGGAATTTTGAAGACCGTTTGTAGAAAAAAAGGTAGGGCTGTCGGCCTGTTTCAAGATTGCCCGGCGTTAACCACCTCTCTATACCATTCTGGTTACCAAACAAAGAGACAGGCGCTGGAGACTGGAAGGCAGGAAACAGAGGTTTTTATTCCGACGGAGCAGAACACATCAGATCAGACAACAAGGTATCGCCTCGAGGTGCTCTAACAGCCTCTCTGAGGCCTGGCCTCTTATACACTGGTTTATGGCATGTGACCTTTCTTTATTACAATCAAGACATTGTGAAGCAAGGAAAAAAGACATCCCCGTAATCCTCGTGTCAATCCCACCCCCACATGCCTCCACAATAGAGGTCCTCAACCTGCTGATAAGAGGAGGGGGTTATCACGCAGCTGAGTGTTCTGCCGATTCTTAGGATGTGTGCGCCTGATCGTATCCCAGGGGGTGGGGAGGCCCTGATCAATAGTGGGTCCTTTGAAGAGGAGTGACTTCATACAATAGAGGGCAATAAACTGCGTCTTCCGACTAGGTGAAGGCCTGGGACCTCGTGCGGCCAGTCGGATTCAGAGGAAAGGGTCATCAAAGGAGAAGTATTCATGAGGGGAATGGTCTGAGTGGACAAACAAGCGCGGAGCTTATCAACAGAGGGGTATTCATGAAAGGAGAGGAGGTGTTGGTCAGGCGCGGGTGCGACTCCCAAGGAAAGGGTCATGCGGACTTGTGCATGTGAGGGAGGGGGCAGCCAGGGTGCGCGGAGGACGCTCGCAGGGTCAGGGGAGCGCGCTGGCGATCGATCGTGAACAGGGAGACCATGGTACCCAAAATGGCTGCCGTGCAGGTTATACGTGGGTGACAAGCTGGTGCAGATGATGTTCAGTTCGTAAACTTAAATTTCCACAGTCCTCCCTTTTAACATGTCTCGCCAACTTGTCAGTTCGGATTTATCCCCATAAGGCCACGTATTTCTACCTCATAGAGGGGACTCATGCGCTCATTTCTGAAGTCCAAAGTCTTTGGGCACACACAGTTAGAAACAAGTGCGCACAAGGGTGGCAGGCATTGAATACTTAAGCAACACACGCATAGTAGCACAATCGGTATCAATAAAAAGGTAAACAATCTCCAACCCCAGTCCTTCAAAGTGCCCCAGAACCAGCTCCCAAGCGACCATCCTTCTTGTTCTTGGTGAACCTCCGAGGAAAGTCTGTGGAGGTGTTCAATTGCTTTGTAGACTGAGGGCGAGTTATCTGGCACGTAGGTGCAACAGCTAGATCCGATGATGCGGCATGCTCCTCCTCGATCGGCTAGAACCACATCTAGAACAAGGCGGTTTTGAAGGGCCACAAGGCGGACCGGCTGAAGCTCCGCCGTGTTGTTAGCGAGGATGCCAGCCGTGATGTTGATCGTTGTTTCTACTGCCTGGGTCAGGTGTCGGATAGCGCGGCTGTTTGCCATTGGGCCCCACAGAGGAACAAGTCCCTTTGCTGCATCCAGGAACTGTGCTCCAGTGGAGTCGGGTTGTTCAATGTCATTTGCACGCCTCTGCCGGTGATGGTTAGCAGGGGCGACATATGTGGGAGGGAGAACGAAGGCGATGTAGCAGGTGCCCTTCCAACCTTTCGGGAGCCAGGTGTAAGCTTTGGTGCCACAAACAAAGTACATATTTGGAGAAGCAACAAAGGAAGGGGGATCAACTGAGTCCAATGTTCTGGTAATGCGGCAGGAACTGTGACCCACCAGCCGTGCTCCCTGGCCTTCGAGACACACAAGACCTGTGACATTGACAACAGTCAGAGCCACAGTCAGGGTGGCGGCAGTTTGTTTTTGCAGGTGAGAGAAGGTGGGTCTAGCCGGATTGTGGAGCACTTGCACTTCAACACGTTCTTTGGCTGGGATGTTCTTAAGGAAGGTGGCACCCGAGGGCACAGGACACAGGGGAGCAGAGGTCCTTCCGGTTCTGTTCAGCCAAAACTCAGAGTAGAAGTGCGACACTGTCTGGCTGGAAGTGGCGTTATCCTTGTGGCTCTCTTGCATGAGGATCAACCAGGCGAGGCAGGAGCCGTGAACTGAGAAAGGAGAAGGGATGAAAGGGATGGAGTGTCCAGTGGCGTGCGGGAGCAACCCGCAGATCCAACAGTTCGTGGCATTTGCAGCAAGGTTGTGTTGGTGCAACAGTTGCACGAAGGAATTGTTCCAGAATTCCCTGCGCCTTTCTCGGAGCTGAGGCGACAGGGAGATCAGGTGATGCTCTTTCATGGGGGTCGGTTGTGCAGTGAGCAGCAATGCCTGATGAGCGGGGATGCTTCCCTCCAGGATCCAGAAGGAGGTCATGAGGAGGAGGCAGAAGAGGAGGACAATAAAGAGGGCGATTGTCTTTGATTTGTGCAGATAGTCAGTCTTTGGGTTCCTGTAGCGGGTATTTCCTGTTGCTTCCATCATCTTCTTATCTGGCGCTTCCATCATCTTCTTATCTGGCGCTTCCATCATCTTCAAGGTGCTCGGTAGTGGGCAGAACCACAGACTTCGTTTAGCTTCTCTCCCGGTAACCCTTGGTTGTGTTTAGGTCACCGTTCTGAGATTTAACTTAGTCCGTGGCCTACTTAGCCGAAGCTCCCTCCTTTCGACGCAGGAAATACCCTTCTCTGGATGGCACAGTGGGATCAGAGAATTTTGCAAGTTCAAGTGCCTCAGTATCAGGATAGCAGTCCAGTGCTGGCCGGTCTTTGTTCAGGAGCTCTTCTTGGGTGTTGACGTTATCTGTCGTGGCCAGGGTCGAGGAGACCTTCCTGCAGTGGTGTGCGTGCAGCCAGTGCCGCTTCCCCTCCACTCGAAGCGCCGTCCGGGTGGTGATCAGCACTTGCCAGGGGCCCGTCCACCGGGGTTCCAGACTCTTGGCCCGTTGAAAGTTTCGGACTAGCACAAAGTCCCCCGGTTGGATGTCGTGGCCTGGGCCCCTGGAAGCATCGGGGATGGCCTGCTGCACCTGTTGATGAATTACAGACAACGTTTTAGTCAACTTGCACAAATAATCAGACAGTAGGACGTCCGGGACGTCATGAATGGAGGTCGGTTTGGGGGCAGTCCAGAGGTTCATCGGTCGCCCGAATACAACCTCGTAGGGGGTCAAATGGTGTTTGGTGGGAGTGGAGCGCATCGACAGCAAAGCCAGTGGGAGGGCATCTGGCCACTTAAGTCCGGTGGTGGCCACTATTTTTGACAATTTCAGCTTCAACGTGGCATTATGTCGCTCCACCAGACCGGCGGATTGGGGGTGGAAGACCGCATGAAACCTTTGCTTCACCCCCAACCCTTTTAAGATTAGTTGGATAACCTCAGCTATGAAGTGGGGGCCATTGTCGCTCCATAAAATTCGACAAAGGCCATAGCGAGGAAAAATTCTTTCAGTAGTACTTTGGCAGTAGTCATGGCAGTGTTGTCACGGGTTGGATAGGCCTCTACCCATTTGCTGAAGGCACATGCAATGACTAGTACATACTTCAAGCCTTGACATCTCTCCAGCTGGATGTAATCCATCTGGAGGACCTCAAAGGGGTGATTGGGGGTCCCAAACCCTCCCCGGGGTACCACAGTTCCTTTCCCGGGGTTGTGTTGCAGACAGATAAGGCACTGCTGGACCAGGCGTTTGGCCGAGTCGGGGATTTTGTCGTTGTACCAGACTTTGGAAATGAGTTCGATCATGGGTGCAGATCCTATGTGTGCGGGGGAATGTGCCATAGTCAGTATCGGGATCAGGTATGAGTCAGGCAGCAGCCATCTGTTTGCGTCTTTTGTCCGCCAGCAGCCCTCATCGTCCTTAAAACCCACCCGTGCCCACTCGGTCAGTTCGTGAGGGGTGCTGGCCGACTGGATGTCTCTAATCATTTCCCTAGCATCAGTCCATTTCTCTGCTTGTGACCTGGTCACATATATGCGTGTCACCGTCCTATTCTCAGCTGTGGTTCGTGCAGTGATGTCGGCCAGTGCGTTCCCTTGTCCGACCAAGTCTGTCACCTTCTTGTGTGCCTGGCATTTGATCACTGCTAGTCGTTTGGGGAGGAGAACTGCTTCAATCAGGGCTGAAACCAGATCTCCGTGAAGGATGGGGGTGCCGTGGGACGTCAGGAATCCCCATTCCCTCCACAGGAGCCCAAAATGGTGAACCACCCCGAAGGCATACTGGCTGTCTGTATATACGTTCGCGGTGGTTCCTGTGGCTATGATGCATGCTCGTGTGAGGGCTATCAGCTCTGCTGCCTGGGCAGATCGTTGTGTGATGCGGGCTGTCTCAACTACTGTTCGGGCTGTCGTTACTGCATAGGCAGCTGAAGTGGTGCCGTCTGGGAGTTTGATGCATGAGCCGTCTACCCACAGCTCTCCATCAGGGTCTGTAAAAGCAGTGTCTCGGAGGTCAACTCTACTCCTAGTTTGTTCGTCCGTGAGGGTCACACAGTCGTGTATGGGAGGCACGTCGGGGTCATTTTCAGGCAGGGGCAACAATGTGGCAGGATTCAAAGTCGTGCATCTCTTTAGTGTGATGTGGGGTGCAAGTAGTGTCAATTCGTACCCTGTCAGTCGTGCGCTAGTCAGGTGTTGAGTCTTGGTTTGGTTCAAAAGGGTGTCGACTGCATGGGGTACTAACACGGTGAGGGAGTTTGAAAGTACGATTCCCTCGCTCTGTCTGATAGAGACAGCAGCGGCAGCTACTGCTCGAAGGCAGGCAGGCAAAGCTCTGGCTACAGGATCAAGAGTGGCAGAGAAATAGGCACAAGGGCGCTGCTTAGGACCAATAGATTGAGTTAGGACAGACAATGCACACCCCTCCCTTTCGTGGGTGAAGAGGGAGAAGGGTTTGGAGTAATCCGGGGTTCCCAGGACGGGTGCTGAACAGAGGGCATCCCGTAATTCCTTAAAGGATGCTTGACACTCAGGGGTCCAAGGGAGCGGGAAGGGGGCATCTTTGGTCAACAAGGCAAGTAGGGGTTTTACAATGAGGCTGAAATTTGGTAACCATTGTCTGCAAAAAGAGGTAAGGCCAACCAAAGAGCGGACTTGCTTTTGTGTTTTTGGGATGGGGGTGTCTAGGATGGTTTGGATTCGATCGGGCGTAAGTTTCCTCCCTTCTTTGGACAGGAGATGGCCTAGGTATGTCACTTGTGGCTGGCAGAACTGCAATTTCTTTTTAGAGACTTTATGGCCATTTTCTGCGAGAAAGTGTAGGAGTTGGACAGTGGCTGTGATTGCAAGTGGGGTGGTGTCGGCCGCCAAAAGGATATCATCGACATATTGGATCAACACCACTCCATCCGGTAGCTGGACGGCGTCCAGCTGTCTTTTGAGGGCCTGGCTGTAAATACTGGGACTTTCAGTGTACCCCTGGGGAGCTCTACAAAATCGGTACGAGCGGGATTTTAGGGTGAAGCCGAAGAGATAACGGCTGTCTGGATGGATGGGGATAGAGAAAAACGCATTCTTGAGGTCGATAACAGTGAAGGTGGTGGCAGTGGACGGGATGAGGGTCAGAATGGTGGTGATATCTGAGACTACGGGGTATTGGGGTACAACCACTTTGTTAATCTCTCGCAGGTCGATGATGAAGCGGTACGCTTTCTCATCTCCCTCGCCTTGCTTCTTAACAATGGGTAGGATAGGGCTGTTGCAGACATTGCTAACCACCTCTTCAACCACTCCTGCATCTACCAGAGACTGAATGATCGCTACCAGTGCCTTCTCGCCCTCGGGCGATATCCGATACTGTTGGAGTTTCGGGAGCATAGCGTCCTGTCTTACAGTTATATGAATAGGGTCAATCATCATTCGTCCCACATCAGTCATTTTTGGCCCATAGGTACGGAGGCAGGGTGTCAAGCAAGGACAGGTCAGCGTCAGTTATGGAGCACATGTGTCGTGCAGGGCAGGATTTGGGCATGCCTGGGTTGTCGTACAGGATGACTCGGATTCCATCTGGGGAACACCTAATGGTTGCTCGAAAATGCTTCAGTAAGTCAATGCCCATAATGGCGTCAGGGGAGTTGGAGGAGAGCAGAAATGTTGTGTCAGTGGTGTTGCTTTCTAGGTCAAAGGTGATAGGCACGGACAGGGGGTTAGTGGAGGGCGTCCCATCGAAACCTATCGATGTAATGTGTGAGCCAGACGAGGGTGCCCTTGGAATCAGTCGTTTCGATAACACACTATGTGTCGCCCCAGTGTCTACCAAAAATGGAGACTCTGTACCTAGGACCTTAGCAGTGACGTGAGGACCTTGCTGGTCAACACAGAGCTCGACTGGATCCCTCCCTTGCCCCTGGCAGTCCTATGCAAAATCGGGGGCATTCTTACCGTCGGATAGTTGATACTGGTTCTGTCGGGGACGGTCAAACGTGTTCGATCTCCCTGGTCGGTCATTGTTGGTGTCGTTCGAGTACCCTCGTCCTTGTCCCCTATTTCTCGGCCCACCCGCTACGTCCTTGGGGTCCCTATTTCTGTTCATTTCTAACAGAACCGGACACTGGGATTTCCAATGGCCGAATCCTTTGCAGAAGGCACATTGGTCCTCGCTAATGTCTCTACGTCCAGTGTGGGGTGTTGGGGTGTGGTCTTTGGGAGGTGGATTTCTAGGGGTGGTCGATTGGTAGTTCCCCCTGTGGGGTTCCCGTCCGACCGTTATACCTTGTATCTGAGCTATCATCACCCTTTCTTTCAAATCTTTCTTCTTTTTCTCGGATGCCCTATCACTCTCATTCTTCTGGTGCTCGTAATACTGAGCCATCTGAAGGATAGCTGCGGGTTTGGAGGCCCCCCAACTACTCTCACTCGTCTGCAGTTTTTGGGAGACCTCTTGTGATAGACCCTTTACATAATTTTGCACAAATAGGTGTTGTCCGGTTGCAGTGGTCATGTCTTGGCCACTGTAGTCGGAGAACACTGTCTCGAATCGAGAGAAGTATTCCGATACATCTTCCTGGGGTTTCTGACGACAGGCCGTGACTATCGACCAATCTACCTTTTTCTCTGGGGTCAGTGTCTTTAACTTCTGAACTAATTTGTCTGGGAGTTCTAATATATCCTTTACTGGTTTCCTTCCAGGCTCTCGCTGTCTATCTAGTTCACTGAGTTGGTTCCAGGTATGTCCAAACAGATCCGTGTGGTCAGCCTTCAGGATTTGCTTCCACACGTCAGCTGGCAGGCATAACCCGAAAAACAAGTCAATGTCCGCTAAAGTCATTATCGTCGAACCCAAGGCTGTGCCCAATTCGGTATAGAATGCTGTCGGGTTCTTTCTTAAATCGGGCAGAGTTTGTCTAAAAGTTAGAATATCCTGTCGGTCCCATGGTTGGTAAACCCAATTGTACACAACCCTCCCCTTTGCATCTGCGTGATTAATATCATCGTTTGTTCCCAGACCACGTGGCGGGATCCAGTAAGGGGCCGCCTCTCTGATGGGCATCATAGTGTTGGCTACTTCTACTGAGGTTGTTTCAGGGACTGTAACCTTGGCTTCTGGTTTTTGTTCCGTGAGGTGGCGGAAGACCTCAAGCATCTGCATGAAGAGCTCCGTCGCCTCATGTTCAGTCCCATCTCCAACATCAATCTTCCTATACAGCGTTGTCAGTTTAGCGGGGCCCTTACTCTGATACCTATCCTCATATGCCTTCAGGGTGTGGTAGCTGAATCGTAAAATGAAATGCCGTCTGTGGCTGTCGGCATGCGAATTATACATGTTCATTGTGTATTCTTCGCTCTCCCTTCGTTCTACTAATGTCTTTGCTATTTTGTCAATCCCATCCCGCTCATCTTTGCTCAACCTATTTGGTCTGGCTGGTGGTTGCTTGCTAGCCTCGGGGTCATCTGGCGGTGCTGTTAATGTGGTTGGTGCGGAGGCCGTGAGGGCTGGTGCACTAGCGCTAAGGTCGCTCTCGTTCGCACTCAAGGCTTGCAGGTGTTGTTGGCAGGGGGCATATGGAGGGGGCATGTAGATGATTGGGGGACCTAGCAGTAACTCATCGTTCGCCCGTTGTTCGGAGGGCAATTCAGGGTAGAGCGCAGAGGGGGTCCTAACGGGACATTGACCTGTCGACCCTGATTCTTGGGTTTGTGTAGCTTCCTTTCTTTCTTTTATTTCTTCGTCTAGTTGCTTAGCGGCTAGGTGGGCTGCCTTTCGTAATTCTTTCCCTATTTTTGCTTCTTCTCTTTTTCTTCGTTGTTCCGTTTCTTTGCGCCACATGCCGATACTATCGAGCATAGTGGGTGTAGTCTTATTTTTCTGGAGCTCTATTTCTAATGTTTTTATTTTATGATCATCAAAGGAACCTATCAGTGGCCACTGACTTTCAGGGTTCTTCTTTGTGTATTTATGCCATAACTTAGTATAAGCTATAGCGACTAGTCCATGCTTAGTGAACATGTCCTTATTAGGGGTGCCCTCCAGCGGAGCTGGATGGTTCATCTCTAATAAGCGGTCCGGGCTGAACAGGCTACCAATCAGTGGGGAGAAGATAGGCATGACGGGTTACAACGGGGACAAAGGTCTGCACTACCTATCTTATCACGGCGGGCAAAGACTAGACAGAATATTTCTATTCTCCGTTGTTTGCAGGCCGTGAATACCTCAAAAGAACCAATACCGAACACTTAATGTACGGTCAATCAAACAATCAGTGGGGAGAATAAGTGGGTACGACGTGTTAAAGGTTTGCGTTACCCACTCTTTCTCTACCTGCAAAGAGAGACCTTGTTCTTCCCTGTTTGCAGACAGAGAATCTCCAGACAACAATCCACGAACGAGAGTTCGGGAAAACAGTGGGGGAGGAAGATAGGCACGACGGATTACAACGGGGACAAAAGTCTGCGTTACCTATCCTTCACTGCTTGCAAAGAGAGAGCCTGTTGTTTCTCCGTTTGCAGACGGTGAATCTCCAGAAGACTCAACAAAGCGTAATACTAGTATTATCCAAATCAAACAATCATTTCGTAATTTTGTCGCGTTTACACGACCTTACCCGGACCGCATGGACAGTTTCCTGTCTTCCGAATCCAGCGCCCGATCGTCCTCTATTCTTCGTGATGTTCGCGGCACTCCTGATGGTTCCCAGTCAGGACCGTAGATCACTCGAGAGAGGTCTGTTCAGAACCAGTGAAGTTCGGATGATCGGCTGTCAGACGAGGGTCTATCGGACAGGAGCTCTCCCGATCGTTACAGTCGTTCACTCTGTCGTCGGGACCTCTCCCACTGGATCCACGTGTCGCTGATGGGCCCTACGATGGGCGCCAATTGTAGAAAAAAGGTAGGGCTGTCGGCCTGTTTCAAGATTGCCCGGCGTTAACCACCTCTCTATACCATTCTGGTTACCAAACAAAGAGACAGGCGCTGGAGACTGGAAGGCAGGAAACAGAGGTTTTTATTCCGACGGAGCAGAACACATCAGATCAGACAACAAGGTATCGTCTCGAGGTGCTCTAACAGCCTCTCTGAGGCCTGGCCTCTTATACACTGGTTTATGGCATGTGACCTTTCTTTATTACAATCAAGACATTGTGAAGCAAGGAAAAAAGACATCCCCGTAATCCTCGTGTCAATCCCACCCCCACATGCCTCCACAATAGAGGTCCTCAACCTGCTGATAAGAGGAGGGGGTTATCACGCAGCTGAGTGTTCTGCCGATTCTTAGGATGTGTGCGCCTGATCGTATCCCAGGGGGTGGGGAGGCCCTGATCAATAGTGGGTCCTTTGAAGAGGAGTGACTTCATACAATAGAGGGCAATAAACTGCGTCTTCCGACTAGGTGAAGGCCTGGGACCTCGTGCGGCCGGTCGGATTCAGAGGAAAGGGTCATCAAAGGAGAAGTATTCATGAGGGGAATGGTCTGAGTGGACAAACAAGCGCGGAGTTTATCAACAGAGGGGTATTCATGAAAGGAGAGGAGGTGTTGGTCAGTCGCGGGTGCGACTCCCAAGGACAGGGTCATGCGGACTTGTGCATGTGAGGGAGGGGGCAGCCAGGGTGCGCGGAGGACGCTCGCAGGGTCAGGGGAGCGCGCTGGCGATCGATCGTGAACAGGGAGACCATGGTACCCAAAATGGCTGCCGTGCAGGTTATACGTGGGTGACAAGCTGGCGCAGATGATGTTCAGTTCGTAAACTTAAATTTCCACACGTTTGTGGGAAGCTGGCTGTTAGCAGATAGCAGCTCTTGTTGCACAGCAGTCGCCTGGGTGTTCTGCTGAGCACCGCCTTCCTTGGTCAAAGAGACAGTGGAACTGGACCATGTACTTTTTGTACAGGTTCAGTAAACACAGGATTATTTAGTACTGTTGGTATTCAGTTTAAATGTGGCGGAAATAGGATCTGCTGGAAGGAACCCAAGAGCATGTCCTCCTAAAATAAAGGGATTAAGTATGACTATGCTGCAATTTGGAGGCAACACTATGGTATTAAACTACACAAATGTGTGCCTTCAGCAGACACTAAATATATACATGTCGATTGAATACATTTTAGGTCATTAATAATTATAGGACATTTGCTTACAACATTGTTCTTTTTCCATGGGAACAAAAAAAAACATTGCCGCCTTCGATTTGGGTCTCTGTCTTGGATTAAGTTACACTGTCATGGAAATTAAAAAGAACTAATACCCATTTTTGTCATTGAAATAATGAAACTTTATTCTTTCCAACTTTTTCAGACAAACGTCAATCTTTTTTACCACCATGCTCTCCTTGCCTAAAAGTGTGAGCATGTAATTGTGCAGTTGACACTTGTAATAGTTTGGATGGAGCTGCAATAAGTGGCTTTGTCAAAGTCATCAGTGTTGCATTAAGGTGCTTTGAAAATGTAATGAGTAGAATCCGATCAGCTGGAGACATTACAACAGCTAGACTAAGTTATATTGTGCAGTTTTTTGTAATGTGGTTTATATTTAGCTGCGAGGGTGAGACTGATAAATTATGTTTATCAGTTCTCCATATGTGTGGTCCTTAGTGAAGACCTCCTTCTGCCCTTGTAAGATTAATCATAATAACACTCGCACTGTGCCCATTCCAGGATGTCATGCAAACGTTGTTACCAGGGTACAGACTTCAGTCGTAGTTTTTGTGGTCGTTGTTGGCCACAGTTTTATTACCCTTCTAGACATCCTCTTTTCGTCAACGTCTGGACATACTTTTATGGCCAGGGTCATAAATCATTACATCATAAATCGGGTGTCATAAATCATGTCGGTGCTCGTCACAAATCATGTGCCATAACTCATTTGTGGATCGTAAATCATTTGTGTCACGCATAGTTATAAAAGGGTGGTCATAAATCATTCTCTGTTATCGGTCATAAATCATTTGCCATAAATCATTCGCTGGTCATAAATCACTTGCTCATCATAACTCATTTGCATATCATAGTCATAAATCACCCTGACAGTTCGTTATTCTGCTGTTTTGCAGGCTTATCTCCCTCTTAGCTACTTTTGGTGTCCAACCTTGTTCTGTTGGTTTCCAAGCCCCTTTGCGTGTGGGGGGTAGCCTCTTCCCGGAGTTATGCCCCAACTCGCTAACTTGCTAGTTTCCTTTTTTTAGGCCCTGCCGTCTGGTTGGGCCTGGGCTGCGAGCGTCGTCTCCGTTTGCTACCCCCTTTTGTCAGGCCTACTCACCCTGCCGTAAGACATCCCAAAGTGAGCGGCCCTCCTTGTACACACAAATGTACCCCTCTTCTCCGTCAGCACTACGACAATGCTGTTGCGAAGGTGTGGGTGGGTGGGTCTAGAAAACCTTTGGCACCGCTCCCCAGCTCTGCTACGTGGTAATGAGCTATAGTGTGGGGAGTGGCACCTTATATCGTCCCCCTCCCCCCCCCCCGGATTTTCCCCCTGATACGGAGGTCGCATAGTGATTGGAGGGGGTTTGAAACATACTTTGGCCTCCCCATTGGCCAGGTGACTGGGCGCTTTTCTAGTGCGATTTTGCCGCGAGTGAAGCGCCCCTTCTGCTTTGGGTTGCTTCCAGGCGGCTGGAACCAGCTCCTTGCACGACCCTGGTGTCTGTTATGGCGCCGGCCCTCGAGGCCCCCTTCAGGGGCTGCCTCTGCAATACTCAGCCTAAACTGTAATTTGACTGCAGTGTTTATTATCATCCCGTGAAATTAGTCAACATCACTGTAAAAGATCATTTTGATTTAACAAAATACGTGCTAAACATGAACATTTCTGCACTAAAACACTGCACTTGACAGGACTGTATTTTACTGAGCTTGACCAAACTAGGCTTGAACTAACTTCCATGTTTAACGCAGCCATTATGTATATTTTAATTACGCATACTGACAAATGCATGCAGAGAAAATGTGCACTGATTCTTTGTGACGATATGTTGTTCTCGAAGAACTATATTCATTTGAGATTTCCATTGTTTTGTGTAACTAGATTTGTACTGCCATATCTAGTGTCATTAGAAGAAATTAATATTCTGTTAGAGGATAGTGCTAAGATGGCGGATGTATAATTCTGTTTAGTGATTCGTTTATTGTAGTATTGTATTGTAGCTATGCTTGTATAGCGCTACTGCCACCCTACGGGTATCTTGGCGCTTTAGATATCAAACACTTGGTCAACTAGATGGTGAACAGAAGGATGGAGCGTGGATCAGAGTTTCGGAAATAGCCAAGTTTTCAGGCTCTTCCTGAATTCGGTTGGTGAAGCACTCTGTCTGATCATTTGTGGCAGCTTGTTCGTTTGTGTTCATTATGAATTATAATGTGTATGAGTTGTCTGTTTTTTCAATTCGGATATGCGGGTCTCTAGATTGCTTATTTTGTTGTATTTGTGAGTTGAGTTAGTTGTTTGTCGTTGTGTCCATTTTGATATTAATGAGGTAGGATTTGAGTTTTTGCTGAATTTCTGGTGTTGATGGAAGAGTTTCGGTAAACAGATCTATCAAAATCTAAGATCTCAAGATATATTCATTGTGCTAAACTTGTCTGCAAAGTAGAATTGTGTTTTGTGAAGCACCACATTCACCTCATTGTAGGGCATGTTTCTATGTTACTAAGGACTAGTTGTGAATGTGTTCTAATTTAGATTGTTGATAGTGCTGAAAGGCATTTTATTATTCCCTCTGTGGGGGTGAAACTGACTCTCACTTCCTTTCTTTATTTCATTTGGGTGATACGTACTAGAAATTTTATTTCAATTGTTTTTGTTTGTTTTTTCCCTGGTTTTCAGAAGCCGTGCATTGCATGATAGTGTGCTGCATGGCTATTGGCCTGGGGACACACTGAGTCATGATCCTGTAGAATTATCATCACAGTGAGTCACGCTGTGATACGTTGGTTATTGGTGTCGCATAGCAGTACTGCACTATGATTGGTTGACCTTGTCGTTTTAGATAAATAGTGTATCTTCGCATGGTTTATTTAGAATTGGTTCAAGTAACATGGGTTGTACATTGATAAAAAATTCCGATCCTGTTGCGGAAGGATAGAAAATTCCATCAGAAGATTTTCCTGCCTGTGACGTGATGTTGAATTCGGGTCGCCATAGGACAACTGGTTGAGAGAATGGAATGAGATTACTTCTGATGACAAGAACATGCAATTTCCTTTAGAGAGTACCAGTAGTGTGAGGAAGCTTGATTGTTTGAGACAGATGATGCTTTAGAGAAAGTTACAGCATAGACCTGTACAGTTTGAGGCATTGAATGAATGGGATCGTGTTGCAATTGAAAAGGAACAAAAAGAATGAAAAGGCAGGTTAAAAACGTTGTCTGTCATTGGTTCGACTCAAGATGGGGCATGCAGAAAACGGTTTGAGAGAGGACAAGATGCTTGGACTTGGTGTGTCCTGCAATCGTCAATGAAAATAATAATAAGAAGGAAGTAGATGGAATCATGGAATTCAAATTGATAAAAGAACTGGAAAACACACTGAATGATGCAGATGGGAAGCATCACTTTTCAGATGATTTGCTTGATTCAAGACCACTTTACTTTGCTTAGAAAAACAAAATAAATGGCAAGTTGCTTTCCGAAGGGAAATTGACTGAATGTTCATTCTCGGCCGTTTCTATGAGAAGAACCAAGACAGTTTGGAGGTTATAGCGCACCTTCTGGAGTGGCACAGTGGGCGAAAAACAGTGGTCTGGAAGTGGTACTGAGCAGTTGCCATTGCATGGGACTTTTGTAATGATTCCACCCTTCATCCTTTTTCGTCCTAATGTGACACATTGAGTGTGAGGGGTATGCTCTGACTTGGGTCCCTTGCTTGAATACTTTAGGATCCAAGTGACTCTTTACTGTTGTGGCCCAACAAGGCTGAAACCAGTTTATAGTTCCTTGTGTTGCCTTTGAAAATTACATTGCCCATCAATTCGGGCTAAATTATTTCTACTGGAGCGAGACTGGGACTGATTTACATGTGTGTGGAGTAGTGCTGTGGGCAAAAAATCAATAGTGTGGATACGACCTGAGCAATTGCCAGTTGCTGACAATTTTGCAAGCATTACATCCATTATGTTTTATCCTTTTGTTTGTAGGAGCACATGAAATATATAATCCAAACTATGGGCCTTATTCAATGATTGGCGGATGGGTTACTCAGTCACAAACATAGTGGATATCCTGTCCGTTTGCAACGGAATAACCTGTCCGCCAACCTCTTAAGTCGGGCCCTATGTCATGAAACTTTGGGAAACAAAAATAATATCCTAATGCATATTACTGTGAATCACACAAGGAATTACGGCTGTGTTTAATTTCATCATGGCCAGAGTAATAATAGGGCTTCTTTCACATCACTGTTTATGTGTGATAAATTATCAATTTAGATACATGTTATACCATGTAAGATAATAATATTCTTTGTAAACCACCGATCACAAATTTGCAATTCGACAGGCCAAGTCGGACTGCCTTATCAAAGTCAAAGACAAAACGAGCAAGCATTGGCTAAGGTAAAATGTCTGTTTCCTTGTGTTAAGGCATGCAGACATGTGCATGCACAAATGAGCACAGACTATTTGTGCCATATCACTGTGTGCAATATCACTGTGTAACGTGGTGCAGGATACCGCACGTTGGAGAATTAAAAAGCAGAGCGCCGTCATGGGAGGCAGGTTGGCGGCGAGGCACTGAAATCGGTGCAGATTTGTTCATGGTTGTATGTACAGGAGTTAACACATTCAAGTCAGAACATCTAGTGTTGGTCCCCAACATAATCTCAAGTGTTTCTTCCCTTTACCTGGTGCATCTGTCATCTGTATGTATTGGTATTTACATCTGGTGAGCCTAGCCACCGAGTAAGAGAGGCCTGCAGGTAAGAGGTTGTATCATACTGGTGTACATAAAGTGGGGGTTTATACCTTTTTGGTATATTTCATGTTTTTACAATTTACCCAGAATCGCATAATTTTGCTGCGTGCTAAATGCAGTGGGAGAGAAGTCTCTATGCTTCAGAGTCAGGAATTTACCCACTAGACCTAGTCCACTCCCCTCCAGTTTGCCTTCATGTCTCTGCCTACATCTTTCTTCTGCGTCATTGCGCAGCCCCTCTTCATCTGGTCTCTCTCTCATGGGCTCCTGTCTCGTTCATTGGTGCCACCCATCCACCATGAATCTCAGTCCCGAGCTTCCATCCAGGTCTTTCTTATTACCCCCATTTTGCATCTCTGTCCCCATCTTCACTCCAGGTTTTCTTTTTGTGCCCGTCTATCCTTTGAAGTTATCCTCAGGCATCACTTCCAAGCTTCATATCCTCCCTCCACCATGTGCCTCTATCTTCTGCCTCCGTTCAGGTTTTTCAGTCTCTCTCTCGGCCTTTTCTCGCGGATGGCACAGTTTATACCAAATTGTGCCTCTTAAGGACCTGGAGGTTTAGACTCATTACAGGCACAGGCAGCCTGTGCCAGCTCCTTGAGAGCCATTCCTGAAAAGGTTTACTCCTTGCTGTCTTCACTATGTAGGATTCAGGGGTGAGGCTGGGGGAACCCTTACAGGCCTGTCCCCTGAACTGTGTGTACTAAGTCACAGCAACGAAGCGTGATGGTGTGCTGCAAAGTTTGCATGGTCTGCAGACTTTTGTTTGACAATACATGGTAACCCCTCATAACAGCATATTTTTTAGGAGGTGCCTCGAGGCCACGTGTGCATGTCATTTATTAAAAGCAGAAAATGTCAGTTAAAGAGATGATCGCTCCTAAAATAAACTTATCACATATTGCATGTAGGGTGTAATTTTAAACTCAGTGCCACCCATCTCTAGTTACTTAATAGTTCTTTTTACAGAAAACCATCACCTATCTAATCCCGGACGCCTTTGTTTTTCCCTTTGAGCGAGGTTCCTTCCTAAAGACTAACAAAATGCACGTTCCCAAATACGCCTTCTATCTAGGACCATCGAGCTGTTCTTTCTTCCTTATTATTTGGGGTTGTGTAAGCACGTATAGGTCTTCCGCGCCCAAGTTACTTATTGCTGGAACTTTGTTTTTGAGTGTAGTATTGTAGAATCTATCTGGCCAGCATTTATGTCCTCTCACTCCCCTTTTTTGTGTGCATACTGTCTTCCCGTGGCCCATAGATCACTTTGTGCCCCTCCAGAATCTTGTGCTTGCCCCAAATCAACCTCTCAGTTTTTTCATTCTCAGTTTCACTCATGTTCTGTTTTTATCACTAGATTTGCAAGTACTTGTCTCACCTTCTTCCGTGCTCTTGGATTTTACTGTTCTTCCTGAACTTTTTTTGTATTAGGTTCTCTATGTCTTGCCTTCCCTCCTCCACCTTTCGCTTCTGTATGCCTGTGTCTAGGTTTATATCTTCATTTTTGCCCTCCAATCTACCAGTCCTCCTCCCAGTGTGTGTCTTTGACCACAAACTACTCTTGGATCTTCTTGACCCTTTCCACCCTTCATATGGCCCCTCCTCGCCCAACTTCCGTTATGGTGTGACTTTTTTCAAATTCCTTGTGTTTCATCCTCCTCCATAATTTAATGACAATTCTGTTTATTTCCCTAGAAATGACCGGGGTGCTGTCTGGATATGTCTGCGTTGTCACTGGAGCCTCTCGAGGCATTGGTAAAGGCATCGCCCTCCAGTTATCCGAAGCAGGGGCTACAGTCTACATCACTGGCCGGAATAAGGAGACTTTGGAGCAAGCATCCCACGAGGTAAGAACTGGCTTAACTTACCTCTTTCTTTGCTCATGGAAGCAACAGGGCTTAAAACCTTTTGCCCGTTCTTCAGGTGGAGTCTCGAGGTGGAAAATGCATACCTGTGGTCTGCGACTCTTCGGAAGAGGACAACATCAGGGCTCTTTTTGAGAAAGTCCGACGAGAGCAGAAGGGGCGTCTGGATATCCTGGTAAACAATGCCTACTCTGGAGTAGAGGTAATCCTTCTAGATATCTCCTTTCAGCCATTGTTGAAAAAATATCATTCAGTCATTAGTAGGAATCCCATAACCACCTACAAATCGTACCCCAATGTTTCAGCTGCTGAACAGATTCATTTGAGGTATGAAAGTCTAGGTAGCCTCTGTAGATATACAGTTTGATTACAGTACGTCTGCTGGCACAACCATTTTTAGCAATATAATTATATTTGATTTGTAGTAGACAAAAATCACTTGCACTTCTTTCATTGTATCTGCTGCAGGAATCTGTTGTCCCATGTGGTTACATGTTCGAATCCCTGCTTGTTCGCTGATCCTTTGATTCTCCTTGGAACAATAAAATGGGCGCATTAACTTTTTGAACTATAAACATCTGTTATCCAGTGGCACGATTTCCCAAGGAATGAACATGCGCTTGACAATTGCATATTGTCATATTATGTTCTTGTTAGATAGAAAAGATTTGTAGGGATGATGAATGTTACACAGAAGTCCAAAGTTTGTAGGGGCCATGAATCATCAACCAGTCAATCAAACATTTGTAAAACGCTCGAGGCACTGGAGATGTTGGCTGCTGTGTAGTGGGTTGTTCATTCGAACATCCAGGTCTTGAGTTCTCTCCTGAATTGTTGGAGGGACTTGCGGTCCTGAGGGGCAGGGGAAGGTTGTTCCCTGCCTTGGCCACCAGGTGCGAGAAGGAGCATCCTCCGCTGTTTCGGCAGGTCAGTGGGGTGTCTGCGAGGGAGAGGGAAGCAGATTGAAGGTGATTTTTAGGTTGGTGGAAGGTCAGGCATTTGTTGATGTATGCTGGTCCTTTTTTGTGCAAGGCCTTGTAAGTGGGGTCCAACATCTTGAACTGCCATCTCTTCTGGATGTGTAGTTTCTTGAGGTGGGGTGTGATGTGGGTAATTCTGGAGAGGTGGATGATCAGGCATACAGTGATTCCTATGCAGTGTGTGTTTCTGTAATCCATTCTGCTGATGTTGAGGGCCTGCATGACGGTCCTTCTGGGGTTGACTGGGAAGGGTGTGGAAGCAGGAGGATAAGATTACGTTGACTTGTTTCTTCATAGACAGCTTGCTGTGCAGGATGATGCCGAGGTTGCCGGCGTGATCTGTTGGAGCGGGCGGAATTCTGCGGTCCATCATGCGTCATTCCATGCCGAGGTGTTGTTCCGAAAGATGAGGACTTCAGTCTTGTCCGTGTTGAGTTAGAGACAGTTGTCTTTCATCCAGTCAGCGACATTCACCCTGCATCTATGGTAGTTGGTTCTGGTGATAGAGAGGTCTTCTGACAGCGAGAAGATGGGCTAGGTGTCATCGATATTGGAGATGAAGTTCAGTCCGTTCGATCCAACGGTGTCAGCCAGGGGGGTCATGTAGGTGTTGAAGAGGGTGGGGCTGAAGGACGATCCTTGGGGGACTCCGCAGATGATCTTCTTGGGCTCCGAGGTGAATGGTGGGAGCCGAATCCTCTGGGTCTACCGGTGGAGTATGAGGCAATCCATTTGAGGGCGTCTTCCTGGATCCCGATGTGGTGGAGTCTGCTGATCTGGTTGTGATGGGAGATGGTGTCAAACATGGCTGACAGGTCCAGGAGAATGTGGGCTGCCCTTTCTCCGTGGTCTGATGTCGCTGGCTGCGATCATGCCTGTATCCGTGCGGTCGATGCCTCAAATCTGGATTGGGAGGGGCCGAGGAGGTTGTGGTATTTCAGGTGTTTGGTGACTTACTGGGTGATCGCTTTCTGGAGAACCTTTGCAGGATAGGGGGCCGAGAGATAGGCCGGTAGTTATTCGGTTCGAATGGGCCGGCAGATGGTTTTTTAAGGAGGGGGCTTTACTTTAGCATGTTTCCAGTCCTCAGGGAAGAAGGCCGAGTTGATTGAGGTGTTCAGGACTTTCCTGAGCTAGTTGTCAATTGTCTTGCTACTGAGGATGAAGATGTGATGGAGGCAGGGGTCCGTGCGTGCTCGAGAGTGCACGGAGTTAATGATGGAGATAGTGTCTTGCGTGGTGAGGAGGTCCCAGTCGGTGAGCAGGTGTTTGGGGTTAGTGCTCATCGGTGTGAGCAGGTTGATACTGTCGGCGGTAGGGGGTTGACATTCAAGTTTTCGTAGATGCCTATATCTTATCATGGAAAAAGTCAGCAAGGTTGTCGCACAGTTCCTGGGAGGGTGTAATGTAGTTCTCGGTGGCAGCGGGATTGGAGAACTCCTTCATAATGGCAAAGAGTTCCTTGGTGTGGTTTGTGCTGACTTCAAAGCGATCTGCTAGGGCATTTTTATTCGTTTCTCTCAGGGGGCGATGGAATTAGTTAAGAGCGATCCTGAAGGCGGTGCGGTCTTCTCTCTTTTTGCTGGTGTGCCACTTCCTTTCTAGTTGCTAGCAGTTGCACTTGGGAGATTGTAGTTCCTCTGTTAATCAGCTGGATTTTTTTGGTTGTTCCTTTGAACTTTGCTGTCTTGGCGGGAATAATACTGTGGGCTCATTATGTGTCCACTGGTAGATGTTTTTTGCTACTTGTTCTGAGTCTGAGGGTAGAGTCTGGGCGGTGAGAGCACTGGTCTTCTGATAGCTTTTTCCAGTCTCTGCGCATGGATCTGGGGTGTACAAAGCCGGAGTTGGTGGGTCCTGAGATGGTGAAGTGGACGCTGTAGCGGTTGGAGCAGGTGCGTTGTATGGCATGGTTTTACTTGAATCTGTCGCTGGAGGTGAAAATGGGTTTGAGAGAGTGTCCTGCAATGTGGGTACAGTAGCTGACAAGCTGTTTGAGGCCGATGTTGCTCATGCTCTCTAGGTGCTTGGTGGTGTTGGCGTCACTGGGGTCATCGAGGTGGAAGTTAAGGTCCTCTAGGAAGATGTAGTGCCCAGAGTCAATTGTGATTGGGGCGATGAGGCCGGGATGGCGTTGCAAAAGCTGGGTCCTGGTGGTCTGTAGGCAAGGGTGCTTCTGATAGTGCTTTTTCCGTCTGTGTGGAGTTGGAAGTTGAGGTTTTCCATTATCGGGGTTGGGTCTTCTCTGGGTGTTGTGCAGCGAATGGTGTCCTTGTAGATAATAGTGATCCAACCTACTTGTTTCCACCTATTATATGCAAAAACCTCATCTATATGCACTTTGGCTATTGCTGTTAGCTCGGCACTTCCCCCTTCACATTGCATATTGCAGATCCCTTATGGTTTTGGTAAGGATTTTAGGAAGGAAGGAGTGTAGGCAAATGTTATCTCGGCACTTGATAGATACAAGATAAGGTTAAGCCAAAAGATGCAAAAAAATATGCAGCCTTTAAATAAAGAAATATGTTTTTAATATTTCACGAAACAATTAATGATCAGGAATATACTGGATAGTTGCAGGGAGAGGATGCCAAGATTTTGCAGTAATAACTGAGAAGGTCCTACTTCCACAGGTGGCAGTACTTATCTTTGGGACCAAAGCCAAGGTTTTTAAGGAAGAACGAAAGATGCCCTTGGGGATCTATCTCTGGATATGTTTCTTAAGATCAGGAGCTCCCTCACAAGTCTTGTGAATCAAGCAAAGTGACTTTAATTGGATCTTCCAATTTGTAATTTTCAGCTACCCTCTGTAATGTGATCAATTGTGCAGATTCCACCGGCAAGCCTCATCGCACTATTTGGAATACATTGTAATTGAGTCAGTAGTTTAACAGGTAAACTCATGTAACATACATTAGCATAGTCAATCCTTGTATAGATTGCAGAAGGTACTACTAAGGGCTTCTATAAAGGTGAGATCACCTGCAAGTACTTCCTCGGTAATCTAGCCTGTTAAGAACAAGAAGATCCCCCTCCTGTTAAGAACAAGAGGACCCCTCTGAGTTGATCTTAACCTTAAATAATAGTTTTTTTTATTCAGCTTAAAGCTTAAGCTCTTCACAACCTCTAGTGGTGTACTGGGAGACCCAAGACTAGTTAGTCTATTAGTTGTCCAAGTGGATCTGGAACCACATATCAGAAGCACAGTCTTCTCTGAGTTCAGTTTGATCTTATTATGGCTCATCCATAACTGGACAGCAGAGAGACAGTGGTTACATTGATTTAAAATGTATTTCATTTGGTGGTTGAAGCTGAAAAACAAAAATCAATAAAAACTTTAAAAATCTTAAATTGTTAGTCTCTAAGCAGATCAAATATAATGGAAAAAACATACTTTGTAAGCTAATCCTAAGGCACTAGATCAAAATCTCTCTGCATGATCTTATATTATACTTCCAGAATGGGTGGGCGGAGGGGAGGGGACTGCTTCCTTAGCAGCAAAGCAGTATGAAATTAGTTATTTTCTCTCACCCACCTAGTTCACAATTGCAGTATTCTGAGCAGTCTTAGTTGTGGACTATTTTCCACCATAAGATAGAACCGGTAGAGTTCCTAGTCTAAATTATTTATATAGACTTCTCTTTTGCTCTTGTACTAACTGGTCCATCAGTGTTTAAGAATTTGACTTCCAAACATGATAGCACAGCTTCTCTTTACCTGTTGTTTTATGGGAACCTGAAAGATGTTTTCCCAATACCAATTTTTTTACTTTTGCAACACTGGCTTTGGTCATTAGACTCTGGGTATTCCAGTAATCAATCATGCCAGTCTCCTCTAGAGTATGTTTATAATGAAGCCATTCTATTTTTGATGAATCTTTGTTTCCCTGGGCATCAAGAAATGTTTTTATATAGCGGGTTATGTCTATATTCTGGCCCAGTAGGGTATGGGTTTTTAATGAATCCCTTAATCAGTGTTGGTTATACCCTATTCTTGTCTTAGTGTTTTCATCGCAGCATCCATTGTGAAAAGAAGTTCTCGCTTTTTAGGTCTCGCGACCTGCGATGCGCTGCGCAGCAGTGCACAGGCAGGTCGCGAGACCTCTAGTAGGTGAAAAACGGGATTTTCAAGCTGACCTTGAATCACACACGCTCGTGCGTGTGCGTTTCCTTTACAGCTACCCCATTGGCCTTAGCATGCGTCTTTTAATGAAAGACTGCACGCTATTGGCCAAAGGCGGGCGCATCACTCCGCCCACAGCCTATTGGTGTCTATTACGCACTTGGTGCGCGTAATAGACACCAATAGGCCATCACGTGGTTTCAATTATCGTGCTTACATGGGCGCGATCATTGAAAGCACGTCTCCTGTGGCGCGCGCGCGCACCACTCAGCAGGATTGTTCATTTTAATTTTTAGATCCATTTCTCAGGGAAGCAATGGTGCATTTCTTGGAGCCGGAGAAGCAGAATCTAGCTACCAGTGTGTGTTTTGTTTACATTTGCTGCCCGCCGTTGCCACTGCTGGTTTCATAGTCTGGATTTCGCTTCCGCTCTCCCTCTCCGGATGATTGGTCATCGCCAATTGGTTGTACTCCCCAAGTTCTTGTATGTATTTACCAATCTTCCGCTCCCCCTCACCTCGACTTTTAAACGATGATTGCACACCAATCTAATCACGCTCACCTGGGCAGGCAAGCAGCCCAGGATTTCGTGGGAGGTCCTCACTCAGCCCTTCGAGAAGGGAGGTTTGGTAGGCACCTGATATGGAACTCTACTACAACTACGCCCAGACCCAGTTCGGCTACCACTGGATTTTCCTCACCCTGTTTACGGCGCATGTAGTAACTGAGCGAGACCGTGTAGTCCCTATACCGTTGAGCATGATATTATATAAGCGGCAGCCCAGACCTCATGAGGTGGTCGACACCGTTGGCTGCACACTCAGGGCCTGGAGAGAACTGTGTCGCAGGGCTCGCCTGACAGAGATGTATGGTCCTTCGGTCCCCCTGCCGCCTCACCCCGATCTCCCATTTCTTCAAGGCTCGGGAGCCTGCCAAAGGCTTGACAGGCTTGGATCTGTTTGCGTTTCCTGGCGGGGTTTTCACTGACATGACGGGCGAGCCTTGCGGCCGAGGGCTGCAGCCTTCTCGACAAAATAACATACTTCCAGCTCCGTGCGAAGCTGCAGTCAAAATATGACACAATCCCGTCGGCACCCCCCACGTTTCAGGTACTGGAAGATTTTTTAACCAACCCGTCGTTGCGCAAGTTAAACACTCGCCTGTATGCTGGCAAACAGCGTGCAGCACCTATCTGTGTACCGGCTGCGCGAAGCGGATGGGAGAAGATATTTGGAACCCCCATATAGGATGAGCAATGGTCCCACTGCTGTGAGCTAACCAAGTACCCATCCCCCAAATACAGGTTGAGGCTCATTCATTTTAAGTTCCTCTACCGCATCTACAGAGCTCCAACGTGACTGCATAGAGTAGGTTTGAGAGATGATGCAAGATGCGCCCTCTGCCGGGGGCCTGAGGTGGATTTCCTGCATTTGTCTTGGACCTGTTAGGAAATCGCCAGTTTCTGGGCTTGTATCTTTGACACTAGATGAAATGCTTGAATACCGGCTCGAGCACTCCCCTTTAACTGCGCTGTTAGGTTTTGTGTGACATGTCCTGGCTCCTCTACGGGAGCTCGCGGCTCTCCTTCTGTTACTTGCCAAAAGGTGATTTGCCATGTGCTGGGATGAGAGGCATTTCCCCGGCCTGACTGATTGGTTGGGTGATGCAACATTTTAATGATGCGAGATGAGCCCTCTGCCGGGGGCCTGAGGTGAATTTCCTGCATTTGTCTTGGTCCTGTTAGGAAATCGCCAGTTTCTGGGCTTGTATCTTTGACACTAGATGAAATGCTTGAATACCGGCTCGAGCACTCCCCTTTAACTGCGCTTTTAGGTTTTGTGTGACATGTCCTGGCTCCTCTACGGGAGCTCGCAGCTCTCCTTCTGTTACTTGCCAAAAGGTGATTTGCCATGTGCTGGGATGAGAGGCATTTCCCCGGCCTGACTGATTGGTTGGGTGCTGCAACATTTTGTCATGGCCAGCTGACTAATTACTGAAAACCCATGCCCATGCATTCTCGACCTAAAGACATTTGGGAACCGTTGCAGGACTACCTCACAGCTCATCCACCACCCCATGTTGACCCACCTCATAACACTGTGTAAATGCACCGTGCCGGACGTCCTCAATTTGTGCATTATCCCAGTTGTCTACTCTTTGCTGTTCACCTTATGTGGGAAGGGTATGCCCAGACGTGGGTCCTGTGCTCACTAAGCCACTGGAGTCAAGCTATACTGGCTGAAGACGGCTGATAGCCAGAAACCGCTCCTAGGATGCTTGATTCCAGTCCCGGGAAGACATGGCTTAGTAGTTCGGGCTGGACTGTTCCCATGAGGCACAGGGTCAAGACTGATTTGCATATGGCCATGTCTGAACTGGTGTGGCTTGGTGAGCAAAATAACAATGGATTAAACACCGATCTGTGACTGGGGTGAATGTTTTGCCATTGTGTAACATTCCGTCCATCATCTTGTGTGTTTTGCTGTTCACCCTATGTGGGAAGGGTATGCCCAGACGTGGGTCCCGTGCTCACTAAGCCACTGGAGTCAAGCTATCCTGGCTGAAGATGGATGATAGCCAGAAACCGGTCCTAGGAAGCTTGATTCCGGTCCAGGGAAGACATGGCTTAGCAGTTCGGGCTGGACTGTTCCCATGAGGCACAGGGTCAAGACTGATTTGCATATGGCTATGTCTGAATTGGGGAGGCTTGGTCAGCAAAATAATGATGGATTAAACCCAGATCTGTGACTGGGGTGAATGTTTTGCCATTGTACAACATTCCGTCCATCATCTTGTGTGTTTTGCTGTTCACCCTATGTGGGAAGGCTATGCCCAGACGTGGGTCCCGTGCTCACTAAGCCACTGGAGTCAAGCTATCCTGGCTGAAGACGGCTGATAGCCAGAAACCGGTCCTAGGATGCTTGATTCTGGTCCAGGGAAGACATGGCTTAGCAGTTCGGGCTGGACTGTTCCCATGAGGCACAGGGTCAAGACTGATTTGGATATGGCCATGTCTGAACTGGGGTGGCTTGGTGAGCAAAATAACGATGGATTAAACCCAGATCTGTGACTGGGGGTGAATGTTTTGCCATTGTGCAACATTCCGTCCATCATCTTGTGTGTTTTGCTGTTCACCATATTTTTTTTAAACATTTTTACT
Source organism: Lissotriton vulgaris (assembly GCF_964263255.1). Lineage (NCBI taxonomy): Eukaryota > Metazoa > Chordata > Amphibia > Caudata > Salamandridae > Lissotriton > Lissotriton vulgaris. Next base: position 1,601,572,390 of record NC_141693.1, on the reverse strand, counting down.
TGCATTTTATCATATAGCAACAAAACAGTCATGTCATCACAGGTCAACATATCCCGCCTTCCAACCCTCCACCCCCCCAGCCTTACCATTAAAAACAATGCTTCAGTATTCATCCCACACCATTTAACTAACACAGTCTGTGTCCAGATCTGCCATGCCTTACCAGAATGCCCTCGGCTTCCCCTTGGCTGTGTACAGACCTTCTTCCCGCATTCCATCTCACAGTCCCCCATCAAGGCCATGATATTTCCTCCAAACTCTGCCAAATTTTTTAGGGCAGCCCGCGCCTTGTACGTAACCCTTTCAGCAGCCATATAAAGGTCCAGGCCTTTCCTCCATTCCTGTAACCTTGGTGTTGTAGCTGCCCTCCAGTACTTTGCCACATCACTCTTAGCTACCACCAAGGCCAGGACCAAGAGGATCAGCAGTGGATCTATATCATTGGTCGTACCCAGTAGGACCATTTTCGGATCCGCTGGCAAGAGAGATTACAGTACCTCACCCAATTCTCTCAGAATCTCCCCCCAATATACCTGAATCTGTGGACATGCCCAGAGTGTGTGGAAGAAGTCCCCCCACTTCTCTGCCACATCTTAGGCAATTCGTATCTACCGTCTTTCCCATTTTATGTAAGCGTACCCTATCAAAATAGGTCCTATGTAGGACATTAAATTATATAAGCCTCAGCCGGGATTTAATTGCCACTTCTCTTGGATGTATGAGTACAGTGTCCCAGTCTACCTCATCCATTTCGCCCACATCATTCTCCCATTTACGTCTAAGGGCCCCTAGGTCGTCGGGCATGTTGTTCATAAGAGTCCTATATGTAAGTGACACCGCTCTCTCTGGTATTTGTTCTTGCAATAGGCGGCCCTCTAGAGGTACATATTCCGGGAGCGTGTCCACCGGGATCTCCTCTGCCCGCCACGCATCTCACAGCTGAGCACATTTAAAGTATTGCGTGAGGAGCAGGCTAAATTCTGCCTGTAGGGCTGGGAATGACTTCAGTTCCCCCTTCGCAATCACGTCTCCTAGCGTCGAGATCCCTATGTCATCCCACCTCTTGAACCCCTTCAGTTTAATCAGGTCTTGCAGCAAGGTGCAGTGCCACAAGGGTGTCTGTCTGGTGGGACTCTTTTCCCAGCCTATGATCCTGTTCGTTCTTTGCCATAGCACCAATGTGAGCCTAGTAGCAGGCAGCAATCTCCCCTTCCCTTTGCCCCGGTATAGGTAATAGTTGTATGAGCGGGTACCCATAGTGTGTCTCTCAAGTGCGTACGTGGGGTGCGTAGCCGGGGCATGAAACCAGTCATTAATGGCTACCAAGTGTTCTGCCCAATAGAAGGCTTCAACGTTGGGAAGTGAAATCCCCCCACTATATTGTTGTCTCTGTAGGGTCGACAGTGCTGCCCTAGGTTGCCTACCGAGCCAGAGATAGGTGCGGACTTCCGAATTTATTTCCAGGAACACCCTTCGGGGAAGAGAGTAATATTCATTTTGAAACGCATATAGGAGCTTGGGCAGCCTCCTCATCATCTTGAACATGGCCGCACGACCTAGGAGCGTGAGGGGTAAGAGCCGCCATCTAGTCGCGTTCTCTACAAAATTCCGCAATATCTGTCTGACATTCTTATCGTACGAGGTGGTCTTATCTAGCGTCATGAACACTCCAAGGTAGGTAAAGCCCTCCGTTGTCGTCTGTAACCTTTCTGGAAGGTTCGTCCACTGCTCTTGGCCCCTAGGGTCATATAGGACCGACGTATGCCAGTTAATCCTATATCCCGCGTGTGCTCCATATCGTTCCAACTCCGAGAAGAGCACCTGTATCGTCGTTTCTGGGCGTGTTATATAGAGGAGGACATCGTCTGCGTAGAGGGATATTTTTTCCACTGTGGCATCTAGTGGCCCCAGCTGAAAACCTCTGATGTCTGGATGTTGCCGGACTGTCGCTGCCAGTACCTCAATTGTCAATGTGAAGAGCAAGGGGGACAGAGTGCATCCCTGCCTGGTTCCCCGTCACACTGGGAAGTCCCCCGATATAATCCCGTTTACCTTGACCCTTGCTCTCGGGTCTGTATAGAGTAGTTGTACCCACTGCCGGAAATTGGGACCAAAGCCTAGCCGCACCAGGACTCCCTCCAGGAAGGGCCAGTGGACCTCGTCAAACGCTTTCTCAGCGTCAAGCGAGAGGAACTAATGGTCGGTCTCGCCTCTTACTCACCTCCTACAGCCAGTTATGGGATCGCTGGAGATTAAATCTCGTAGCCCTACCTGGGAGAAATCCCGTTTGGTCCAAATGGACCAACTCTGGGATTACCCTCCGCAATCTAAGTGCTAGTATTGTCGCCAGCAGTTTCACCTCGATATTTAGGAGGGAAATAGGACGGTAAGAGGTGCATTCCTCCGGCGGTTTACCTTCCTTGAAAATCGGGATGGTCGTGGCCATGCGGAGGTCCGGAGGGAGTTCCTCTTCCTGACGTGCTCCCTCAAAGAGACCCAACAGATGGCGAGCCAGAAGGTCAGCCGTTTTTTTAAAGAACTCTGCCGGGAACCCATTTGGGCCAGGGGCTTTCCCCGCACGTAGTTTAGCTATGGCCTTTTTGACCTCTTCCAGCATGATAGGAGCCTCCTGGTCTTTAAGGTCCGCGTCGGTCAGAACTGGGAAGTCGAGGTGCTCCATATATTTCAGGGCATCCTCCTGGTTGCCCAGATCCCTCGCCTCATAGAACTTCTGATAGTGCATAGCAAACGCCTCTGCGATCTGAACGTCTAATCCCATCAGGTTCCCTTGGGTGTCTCGTACTTGCTCTATCCACCGGGCATCCCTCTGCCTTCTGCTTAGCCATGCCAGTAATTTGCCAGATTTGTCTCCTACATCATATAAATGGTGTAACGTCGCCAGCGCCTGCGTTTTTGCCTCCCCCGTTACTAGATCTCTATACTGACTTTTGAGTGTCCGTTAGTTGATGGAGGATCCCCGTGGCTTTACACTCCTGATATTCCCTTTCTAGCTTTAATATGCGGAATTCCAGTGTCTCCATCTCTCTCTCTCTGTACCTCCAGTGTCACCTCTGCTAGCCTATTCTGGGCCCTGTCTCTCATGACTGCCTTAAAGGCCTCCCATAAGACCACTTTGGACGATACTGAGCCCTCGTTTTCTGCTATGCAGACTTTTACATCAGCCCTAAGGCCCTTCAACACGCTCTGGTTCTGCAAATCCCAGGCTGACAACCTCCAGGGCAACTGTCGCTGAGTCCTTCTCCCCACCTTTACCACGAGCTGGGAGTGGTCCGATATTCCCCTAGCTTTGTACTCTGCAGAGTCCTTTCTCGCTACAGCGTGACGGGCTAGAAAGATATAAGCGAGTCTAGAGTAAACCTTATGTGCACTTGAGAAGAAGGAATAGGCCCTTTCTTCCGGGTTGAGCCACCTCCAGACATCTGTTAGTCCTATAGCATTAATCATGTTAGAGAGGGCGGTCGAGGTCTGGTCTCTGACCCTGTCTCCTGTTCGACCAAGGGTCGGGACCATTATGTCATTGAAATCTCCCCCCAACACCTGTATAGTATCCGATGTATGAAGTAGAATCTCTGTAACTCCTTTCAGTGTGGCTGCCTATAATTTAGGTGGTGCATAGGCCGACACTATTGTGTATTCTTTCCTCTTCCAGGTGCCCCTTACCCCAACATATGTCCCCTGAGGGTCTGCCCAGATCCGTACTACCCGGAACGGTTGGTTCTGCCTTATCAGTATAGCCATCCCTCTCGAGCCTTTGGTGAATCCCGCATGTGCTAGGACTTTGTATTGCCCTCTCGCTAGGAAACCGCAATTGCTACCCATAAGGTGTGTTTCTTGTAGCAACACGATATCCGGGCCGACCCTTTTGATGTACGCGTTTTCCAGGCCTCGTTTGATCCTACTGCCTAGCCCATTCACATTCCATGTTAGTATCGAGAGCCCCTCCAGGTCTTGCCTCTGCTCTATGTGTCTATCCGGCATCCCACCACGACCTGCTGTGAGTGGTGTTCTGGCTGTTTGCTAGTGGAGTGTCCTGTATTTCGGCATATGTGACCTTTCTGACCTGCCCCGTTCCCTCCCTCTCCCTGTCCCCCCTCCCACCCTCCTCCCCATTCAGTCCCTCAACACCCCCAAACTGAAAACACCCATAACTCCCCCCCACCCCCCCCCACCCCATTCAGTCCCAACATCCACAGAAACAGGACTGTCGGCGGAGAAGGTCTGTCGCCCTCCCGTGGAACCCCCCCCTCTTTAACCTACAACTGCGATCTGTGCAGCGGGTATGTAACACATTCCCACCCGATCAACCTGTAAAGTCAAGAGAGCAGTGCGTAAAAGTAAAAAGCAAAACAATAGGTAAAGGGGTGTAACAACTTGCGTGCCCCCTTAGCGATGAGCTGCAATCTCTACTGCCTGATCTGCCACCGTTCAGGAATGTGAGTCCTGGGTATCTGTTCTCAGGTCTTCTGTCCGTCCAGATGCGTCTTGCTCCATTTCTCGGATCGCCGCCACCAAAGGATGCATGGAGCGCATCTCCTCCTCTTCCCCCCCGGAGGAGCGACCCCCAGTGTCATCTTCTCCTTCAGAGCGGGCATTCCTCTCTAGGCAGCTGAATCTAGATCCCGTCACATCTCCCCTTCCGGGTGAAGCTGGGTTCTTTCTCCGTCGACCTGCAGAGCTGAGTCCTGGATAAGGCGTTGTCTGTATCCGTCTCCTGCTCTGCAGTTTCTTCGGTCTCTGGGTCTTTGGCAATCCCCGCTGGAGTCCACTGACTTCTAGCCCGTCCACCACCCTATTTCCCCTTCGGTCTCCGCTCTACGGAATGTAGGATGTTCCTCCAGCCATTGCCATGCATCTTCCAGATGGTTGAAGAAGTGCGTTCTGTATTCGTATATCACCTTCAATTTCGCCTGGAAGAGCAACATATATGTGATATGCAAGTCCCTCAGTTTCGCTTTTACCGCATCAAAGGAGCGCCGTTGTTTTTGCACCTCTTGGCTATAGTCTGGGAATATCATAATGTTTGTGTTTTCTAGTCGGATCTCCCCCAGCTTTCTGGCCTCTCGCAATATCAGGTCTCGGTCCGCAAAATTGAGGAAGAGTGCAATGACCGGTCTTGGCCTCGCACCCTCCGGTAGCTTTACCAACAGCGCCCTGTGTGCCCGTTCAATAACAAAGCAATTCGAGAATTGTGTCTTCGGGAAGGTTTTCTTCAACCAGGTTCTCAGGTAAGTCACCATGTCCGTCCCTTCGATGCCTTCTCCAAAGCCCACAAAGGGCAGGTTGTTGCGTCTCGCCCTATTTTCTGCATCGTCCACCTTCCACAGCAGTTGGCGATGTGAGGCCTAGAGTTACGCCATGTCTTTCCGTAGGGTGGTGAGTCCTCCGCCTCGCTTATCCGCGTCTCCGCCGTCGTCACCCTCTCTGTTAGATTTCGGAAGTCCTGTCTCAGTAGTGTCACTTCCAAGCCCACCTCACCGATCTTGACCTCCAGGGCTGCCTGGGACTCTTGAATGTCCGCCTTGGACGCTTGAATCGCCCCCATCAGTAACTCGGTGTCCGAGCGCGAGGCGGAGGCGAAAGGTGTAGCCTCTGTCGGTGGCCGGGTCGTGGCGTAGTTGTCCATGGTTCCCAGCCTGGAGGTTTTAGCGGCCATGTCCTTTTTCCCCATGTCCGACACCCCCGTGGGTTCACCCGCGTGGATGTCTCACTCTCGTACCCTTCGCTGCCTCCCCTCCAGGCGGTGGGGAAGGTTCGTTCTCCTGCTACCCCTTCTGTGGAGGCCCCACTCGGACACTTTTCTCTTCTGTTCCCGGAGTCTTTTATCCCGCAGGTCTCTTCCACCATCTGCACCTTGTCCGATGGGATCCACGGGTCTTCCTTAGCTCTTCCCTGTCTTCCCAGAAGCTGGTGACGTGTAGGGCCTAAGCCGTGGGCAGCAGGTTTTTCGCAGCTATTTCCCACTCTTCAGCGTGTCGGTCCCCCGTCTTTAGTGCTGAGGCTTCCCCTGTACTTGGGCAGTGCTGATCAGTCAGTCCCTTCAAGGCCCCAGGGCGTCCCTCACTCCGTCCCTGGGCTGGGCTCCGCCCGTACTGCAGGCCTCACCGTTGTCTTGGCCTCTTAGTGGCGGCGGGTATACATGGTTCGTATCCGGGGCCTTGCTCTAGTTGGTTCCCAGCCTCGGATCGGGTAGTGCTGGGGGGCAGGCCCTGTTTGACGCCTTCAACTTCGGCCTAGTCTTTCTGAGCGGCAGCCACCTGCGCCCTGGGGCCTACTTCCGTCGCCTGGAGCCACGCTGTCTTCCCAGGTTCAGTGTCTTGGCTCCTGTGCCCTCTGACACCGATATCGGTGTTCCCCCCCCTTGCCTCCAGGTATGCGGATCTTTTTTGGCTGTGTTCGGGGGGTTGTGGAGCCTTCCGTTGGCCGCCGCCTAACCGGCTTTCTTCTCAGGGCCCCGGATCTGGGGCTCCCGGCCTCCGGCCTTACTTCTCCGCAGCCCTTGAGTGCCTCCCGCTATCGCGCCGTCTTGTAGCGGGCGCTGCCGGGCACTGCGATCCTCTGTCAACGCTGGCGGGCTCTGCTGTGCTGTACTCCTTCCCGGGGCCGGGTCTCGATCTCACCACCAGTCTCTGGGCCGCCCTGCTGTTGTGGGAGCGGTCTTACCCGGGTCCGATGCATTTCCCGTCTTCTCTTCTGCCTCTAGCTTCGGTCCGCCGCGGTCCGGATGCCTCCTGGGACTCTCACGTGGGGCCCGTCTTGGTTCTCGGCCTGCCTCCAACTCTCAGGGTCCGGCCGCCATCTTGGGACTCGTTCTTGGACCGCGGCCGCTTCGGCGCCAGATTACTCCTTTTTTCGGCGGCTTTGGCTTCGGATTTCTGACCCCAGGGCGCGTCTGGACTGTTACGGTCCCGTCTGCGTTGACACGGGGCTCAGGACAGGTTGTAGTCATCGGATTCGGAGCAGCTCATCCGGAGCTGTAGCCGAGCACGTCTTAACCGGCCATGCTGTTGGCCACGCCCCATGTTTTGCTACTCTTGAGACACAGCGCCTCTTTCTTCATAAAGCCAGCACCTCTCCCCTCTCTTTTTTCCATTCCTCATCTTTTTGTTACTGTTCTTCTCTTCTTCTCCTTCCCTTCTCTTAGGTCTTTACTACGGTGCTACAGGGACCAAAAGACTGTTACACTTTCTCTAAGTACATGGTTGCATGAACGAGCCAACAATGGACTTGCAAGATGCATTGGACTGCCATTACCTCTCTATAAGGAGATTTTCTTTGTCTGAACATTTTGGGTTTTGGCGCCCTGTAACCTTTTGTCAATTTTTCAATAAAGCTGTTCTAAAATAAAAAAAGAAAGAAAATATGCCATCATTCAAGTGAATAGCTGTCCTTCCTTAGAATCTTTAAGATTTTTAGTTGAGAATACAGGTATTTACCATACAGTTTTCTGTTATATGAGATCTCTCTTACACGTTGATGCGTGTGGCTTAATGCTAAACAGAATTAATAAAATGTTTCCATTTGAGTCGGCCTCCTTTATTGTTGATCGCATTTTGATGATTGCAGATTCTCAGGCTTTCAATAACTGGCACCTCCTATTTTTAGGTCTGGCGTTAGCCAAGACCAATAAAAAAAATCTTCAAAAGAGACATACATAAATTTTATTATTGCTCCAGATACTTGCTCTATGTAGAGATGCATCAGGACTAAGAATCACCAGGACTAAATCAGTCCTGGTCCCATCTGTCATATGCAGACGATACCCAAATTATCGTTTTTATTTCCAGTGACCTGCCGTTGGTGGCGGGAAGGTTCAACCAGTGCATGTTAAGTATTATCTGCTGGATAAAGGATAAATCCCTGAAGATTAATGCAGATAAGACTGAAGTTCTAGTGTTTGGCTCTCAAAATTCCATTTTGTTAGGCACATGGTGGTCAGATGTCTGCGGACCTCTCCCCTTCCCCGTTAAATCAGCTAAAAATCTCGGGGTCATTCTTGATAATTCTATGAGTTTTGATGAACAGGTCATTTGCATTATCAGCGCTTGTTTTTACATCATTAGGATCCTGAAAAAGATCTTTCCTTACATTCCATTGGAATTTAACCAGTTACTATAGCCCTTGTCATCTCACGGTTAGATTATGGTAATTCACTTTATCTGAATATCTATAGTTCCTCCCTGAATAAACTTCAGGTCGTGCAGATGAGACAGCTCACCTTACTCTGAACACCTCAATGCGGCACTCAGAGAGGTGATTCATGCCCTTCACTTGCTACCTGTCAGGAGGCGTATTTCCTTTAAGGCCTTATGCCTAATTTTTAAGGCTCTTCATCACAAGGGCCCCATTCAATTGAATGCCATTTTCCTTTGGAACACTCCTGGCAGATTACTTAGATCCTCTTTGTGTAAAAAACTTAGGAACCCTAGATTTCGGAAGACTAGACCTTTTCGGTTGCAGCCATCAAAATATAGAACACTCTACCTACATCTCTGAAGCGGACTATTTGGGATCCTTTAACAAACATCGTAAAACTTGTCTCTTTTTAACTTGGAATCCCTGATCTGCCTGTGCTGCTCCTGCGGGCTCTTTTGTTCCGCTCTAGCACTTTGGCACCTTTGGGTTTTAGTGCGCTCTATAAATGTTATCCTATCCTATCCTATTGAAAGGAGAAGGGGCTGGACGGAATGGCAGTCTCAACTTGCAATATGTAGACTAAACGTCGACTACTTAGGGATACACATAGCGCTTGAGACAGACTTAACTTTGAATATCAACACGAAGCCTTTCCTAGCCCAGCTCACTGCAGACTTCAACCGATGTGCAAACCTGCCCCTCAACATCCTGGGGCGTATAGTCCTGTTAAACATTATCGCACTGCCCGCATGCTATATACACCACAAAATTATCCATTGCTCACACCACACTCCTGATTTCACAACCTTCTAGCCAAAATACGTGCCTTTCTTTGGCTTAACCACATCGCCTTTGGTAAATGCAACCAGTCCACCTGGGATGGTGGAATGGGCATGGCAGAAGTCTGCCTATACTGCTTGGCAGTCCACCTACCAGTGTTGTACAACTGGCTGAATGAAGAGTGGAGAGACCAGGTGTATTGGCTGCAGGTGGCAATCCTCGAATTGGACTATATTAGAGGCATACTTTATGGGAACCCTATCTCCTCTCACCTCCCTCATGCACTTGAGTGGTCTTCTCGACATGGCGATTGGCACTGATATGGACAGGCTGTGGGGACAAGAAGATCACACTTGCAACTCCACTGTGGACAGGACAATGCTTACAACATTTGTCCTCCATGTCTGGATATGGGGGACTGTATAAAATTGTGATCTCTACATTTGCGGACATATGGCAAGGATCAAAGACATTCCAGACCCTGCAAGCAGACTATGACTTAGACATATCCCAATTCTTCAGATAACAGCTTCGCCACACCCTTGATCAACATTTTGAATCCCTTGTTGCTGTCCCCAAATTCAGTCCCCTTAAATCTCAAATTGTAATTGGCCCCATTGAAGGGAAAGGTATCTCTCGTATGTGCAAATCCCTTATACTCAACTTCCCAGACTTGTTCACACAACTGTGTTCCTAGTTTGAGGAATGTTTAGATCCCCTAGACGAATCAGATTGAGAGATGACCGAATGTCCCCTAGGGTATGGGTCATCTCTTTAAGGCTCCAACTCATCCTCCTACACACAACCTACCTGACACCACTAAGACTATCGCCCACAGGCACACTAGCAGCACTGTCATGTTTGCGTTGTCTGGAACCACAAGCACATTTTTATCACATAATCATTCTTTAACATCCCAGAGCAGATTATATCAGTGGGGTGATAAATCTAGCTAACTACTCTACCGATTATGTAGGCAGGCGTCGACATCCACCCCTCTCCCTCCTATTTGTGACACACAAGGGTCAACTCTTATAGACCCGACAGCAATCGCTAGTAGCTTCGCACATTTTTATGGGGAACTCTACAGATCTAGAGAGGCCATACATGTCTCATTAACAGAGAGCTTTCTGGACGATGTACCACCGCAAACTATCCCTGAAGATACTTGAAAATCCTTAGATGCGCCCATTACACTCGAAGATTTAACGGCAACCGTGTCTGAGTTGCAGACAGGCCGAGCCCCCAGCCCTAATGGCTTCCCCAGTGAGTTTTACAAAGCATTTATAACCCAGCTAGGCCCACATCTCCTCAACATAATTCAGGAGACGACTGAGACGGCGTGGTGACCACCAGACTGGCGACATTTCGAAATAGTGGTATTTCCTAACCCGGGTAGACCACCTGAACAATCCACTTCCTATCCTTGCTAAAATTCTTGCGAATAGACTACTGCCATACATGTCCGATATTGTCCACCTAGACCAAGCGGGCGTTATGCCCCATCGGTCTACCCGCCATAACATTCAGAGAACTCACAACGCGATACCTGCAGTAGACCGCCTAGATATACCAGCAGCGCCGTTATTTGCGGACATGGACAAAGCTTTTGATTCCATAACTTGGACCTACTTACATACGCTTCTACCACGCTACAATTTTAGCTCACAGTTTTTAGCAAATATCAAGCTCCTATATACCGATTTGACGGCCGCAGTTCGAGCCGTGGATTGCGTTTCAGACCACTTCCCGGTTGGGGGTGGAACACAGCAGGGATGCCCTCTGTCCCTCTCCTTTTTAGGTTGAGCCTAAGCCATCCCGTTAGGGATGCTTGGCGAGATATAAAGTAAGGGCTCTGAAAAATGCACCGAAAGGCGGATTGCCTACAGTGCATGTGAGCCGGGTGCGTGCACATCGCACACCATCAGCATCAGACTTCAAAGGAAGCCGCTCCCCCGCCCCCACCACGCAATCAGACTCTGTGATTTGCACAGGCAGCCTTTCCTCCCTTCATCTACAATGTGACTTGGTGCTGCGGGAATTTATTACGAGCTTACAGAGTGCTACACACACCTATATTGTGACCTGGAGCTGCGGGAATTGATTATGTGTTTACAGACCACTACACCCACCTATAATGTGACCCAGCGCTGCGGGCATTGATAACATGCTTATAGAACACTACACATACCTATAATGAGGCCCGGCGCTGCAGGAATTGATGACCAGCTTACAGAGCGATACGCTCACCTATCATGTGGCCCGGCACTGCAGGAAATAACGATGAGCTTACAGAGCGCTACATACACCTATAATGTGACCTAGCGCTGCGGGCATTGATAACATGCTTAGAGAGAGCTACACACACACCAATAATGTGACCCAGCGCTGCGGGCATTGATAACACGCTTATAGAGCACTACACATACTTTTAATGTGGCCCGGCGCTACAGGAATTGATGACAAGCTTACAGAGCGCTTCGCAAACCTATCATGTGACCCAGCGCTGCAGGAAATAACGATGAGCTTACAGAGCGCTACACACACCTATAATGTGACCCAGCGCTGTGGGAATTTATTGCATGCTTATAGAGGGCTACTCTCATCTACAATGTGACCCGGTGCTGCGGGAATTTATTACGAGCTTACAGAGCGCTACACCTACTAATAATGGGACTATGTATTATGGGAATTTTTACAAGCTTACAGCGATACAGAGCTGCAAGAAAGAACAAGCTGGCAGAGCAGGTTTAAGACCAGGTTTTTACCGGTTCCTAGAGAGGAAGAAGTTCATTTTGTGAGCAAAGATGAGTAGGGGCCAGATGTCTATTTTGCCCACCATCGCAGAAAAGGTGCACCCGCTGGCACTGGAATGACAAACCCTGGGAACAATGAGGAATCACGCCTGCAGAAAACGAAGGGTACGAGACTGATATAGTAATGTTTGATTACTTGGCTATCAGTAATGACATGGCTGGTATTCCTCGACCAGGTACTCCTCTTGTCTTAATAAGCTAGCGGATGTCTAGGCAACTGTCAATAGTTATTAGAATGATTTTCGTTTCACAAAGTCAGACTAGGGTAAAAATTGTTAAAATGTACTCTTTTCGGAGAGTCGCCACTCACCATGGAAAGCATCTTTAGTCTGGCGGATTGGAAGCAGATGGACCATCGTCGGAGGGGAGGACTGTGACTCTTAGTATTTTTGGTCTGTTGTGTGTGAGGCAGTTTTACTACAGTCCGTCCATGTCTCTGTGTTTCTACAATCTACAGTGTATAAATCACAGACAGAGTAGGAAGTTCTTTACTATATGAAATGCTCGGTTTTTAGGATCGTGTGCTGTGGATTGCTTGTTTCCCTGCGGTCCAATTATTCCTTAACGGAATGCTATAGTAACCAGCTGTAACATTTGTGCAAGGCCCAATCCCTAGGTGCATTGAAGTAATAACGGTTGCATTGAATACGTGTGACTCTTTATGTTTTGTGCCTCAGGACTCTCAATCTAGCAAAATAAATTAAAGATGTAGGCATCGCCACCAGTGACTTACCACATATGGGAGCTGCCAAAATGTGTTTAACAGCTTGGGCGTAGGGTCCCCGAGATGATGGCATCAAGCTCTCAATTTAAGCCTTTGCTTTTTTTTTCCTTAACGCATATTCAGTATGGAATGCTGGATGGATGAATGGGTCACTTCCGCAGGGTAGCACACCAGCTCCTGTTCAGAAGGAAGCTTGTGTGTCATGTCACAGAGCAATGACCAGATATCACGCAAAACAGCTATGCCTACAGTGCATGTGTGCGGGCGCGTGCACATCGCACACCATTTAGCAGCCTGTGAGCCTCACTCCGCACTCATGCTGGTTTACACTTCAAAGGAATCCGCTCCCCCGCCCCCGCCCCCTCCGCGCAATGCCAGAGCTTGTTGTTTGCAGACAGCACCCCAGCTGCTTTTGACCCGAGGCAACACCGAGAGTTTAACCCAGTTCCAGGGTCTGCAGCTCTACCTTACGCAGGCATTTGTTGTGCCGCCATGGTTTTTTTTAACCCACCACGTCCTTTTCCGTGCTCTGTTTTACTCAGCCCCCTGCTTCAGCCATGTCCTCCGCCCTCACTAGTGTACCTGAAGGCACTGGAGTGATTTACACGAGCACCATGTACATTATACTGACACTTATACTGACACTCAGACACAATGCACACTCACACACTGCGCACTCACACTACTTTAGGCCACACACACTGGGCCCTCACACTACTTTAGGCCACACACACTGCGCGCTCACACACTGCGTCCTCACATCCTCACACACTCTGCACCCTCACACACTCTGCACCCTCACACACTCTGCACCCTCACACACTCTGCACCCTCACACACACTGCACCCTCACACACACTGCACCCTCACACACTGCACCCCTGTCCCCCCATCTGAAGGCACTGGAGTGATTTACATGAGCACCATGTACATTATACTGACACTTAGACACACTGCGCACTCACACACTGCACACTCACACACTGTGCACTCACACACTGCACTCACACACTGCGCACTCACACTACTTTAGGCCACACACACTGCGCCCTCACACTACTTTAGGCCACACACACACTGCGCCCTCACACTACTTTAGGCCACACACACTGCGCCCTCACACTACTTTAGGCCACACACACTGCGGCCTCACACTACTTTAGGCCACACACACTGCGCCCTCACACACTGCACCCTCACACACTGCACCCTCACACACTGCACTCTCAAACACTCTGCACCCTCACACACTCTGCACCCTCACACACTGCACCCTCACACACTGCACCCTCACACACACTGCACCCTCACACTACTTTAGACCACAGACACTGCGCCCTCACACTATTTTAGTGCAAAAACCACAGTAGATGGACAGAATGCAGAACAATGTCATACATTCACCCCAGTACAGAGATCTGGGCCTAAATCCATCGTTTTTTTGCACTCCACTCCACCCCAGTTCAGACATGACCATATGCAAATCAGTCTGACCCTGTGCCTCATGGGAACAGTCCAGCCCGAACTGCCAAGCCATGCCTTCCCTGGACCGGAAACAAGCTTCCGAGGACCGGTTTCTGGCATTTCAGCCATCTTCAGCCCGGCTTGCTTGAATCCAGTGGTGTGGAGAGCATGGGACTCACGTCTGAGCATACCCATCCCACTCGGGGTGACAAATGCAAAAACCACAGTTGATGGACAGAATGCAGAACAATGTCATACATTCACCCCAGTACAGAGATCTGGGCCTAAATCCATTTGGTATTCACAGAGGTTAGAAGTCCTAATTTTAGGACTCCTAAATGCCTTCTGTGAATACCGAAAGTCTTAAAGTTAGGATTGTTCTCAGTTTAGGAGTAGTAAAGTTAGGACTCCTAAATTTAGGACTCCTAAATGCCTTCCGTGAATACAGAAAGTCTTAAAGTTAGGATTTTTCTCAGTTTATGAGTAGTAAAGTTAGGACTCCTAACTTTAGGACTCTAAACTGAGAAAACTCCTAACTTTAAGACTTTCAGTATTCACAGAAGGCATTTAGGAGTCCTACAGTTAGGACTCCTAACTTCTGTGAATACCGAAATGAGTAAGTGCCTTCTGTGAATACCAAAATGAGTGAGTGCCTTCTGTGAATACCAAAATGGTAGTAAGTTTAGGATTTTGTCTTAAGTTAGTTCTGTGAATCAACCCCTCTCTCACTACCTGTTTCGTTTCTCCTACTCATGGCATCCCTTCCTCATCACCTCCTTCTGTTCCCACTTCAGAACAATTGCATAGACTCTACAGTCCTATCTGGCATGTTTTTAACAGAACCCTTCCATCATGCCCTCTTTACCCAGACACATTAACGCTAATCAAGGACCTCACAACTCTAGCTGAAGAAATCTATTCTCATATCTCTAAGGCAATCTCACCCTCTCACTCAAGCTTACATTCCATAAATAATAAACTTCCCCTCTACATCCACTCCACTTAGACATACTAACAAAGATTTAACCTTCAAAATTAAATCCGAAATATTTTCCCTTCCTGCTTATGTAGTCGATTCCCTCTCTATCAATCACTGCTGTTTGGGAATTGTTAATGCAAAGAA
The DNA here is from genome assembly GCF_964263255.1 of Lissotriton vulgaris. Lineage (NCBI taxonomy): Eukaryota > Metazoa > Chordata > Amphibia > Caudata > Salamandridae > Lissotriton > Lissotriton vulgaris. The sequence continues at coordinate 1,601,557,329 of NC_141693.1, read as the reverse complement.
AGTGCAATCCTTTGCTCTTTTTAAAAACGTTTTAATTCTTTTTTAATCTGTATGTTTTTTTAACTGTTGGGGGTTCTTTGTGAGATTTGTTTTTATTTATTTCCTTGTGGTGGGGTTGATCAATAGTTATTCCTGTTAATGGTTAATTGCATAGGGAGTAACCCCTTTTCGGACATCTTGGTTGTGCCACTCTGAATAGAAAGTGTTGCGCTCTAGCAACCCAGCACATGATGGGAACGAGAAGCCCTACCCACTATATAAAAAAAAAAACATCGGGCTTACATGCAGTTTCAACACTGGTGAACGGAAGGCGCACCAAAGGCAAGCCTGTCTGCGCACAGGGATTCTTGATGTTTGGAAAGGCAAAGCTTTTGCTAAACTTCCTCCCAGTTTCTTGCCCTGCGACCGATGCATCAACTAAATAAGGCAATTCTGTGGACTTGGGGAAGGGAGACTCCACATGCAAGCACGGCGGTCTTTCAATGCACTTTGCTGGCAAGTATGATTCCGGGATGAAGGGAAGTATTCCAATCAATCTCTGCATGAACCGCTGGTCGTTGGTTCGCCACCATACAGAGATTTTTTACCCTAATACAGACCGGGCACCTGAGGTAGGGTCACTAACAGAAAATGGCTCAATCATTATGCTAATGCAGAGATGTTTTTAGCTTTCCCAGTAGGCTATAATATCATGATAGGATTATGGGTTGTGGGTGGGATTGCTATCATTCATAAAGATCAATATGCTTGCCTACTAGATCAGTTCAACGAGTGCAAGAATGCTCTGCTTCAGACTCCAGTGAATAACAACTTCACTCTTTTGGGATTATTAATTTACAGATCCCCTGGCCCTGAGAAATGTTTTTGGAAAACACTGATCGAATACTTCTTACAGCTAATTTTAATATAATTGGTGATCTTGATCTTCATCTGGAGGCAGACAATTCCAGCTAAATATTGAATTTATTCAGGTCTTTGGAGTCTATCCAGCGTACCCAATTAGTAAATGATCCTACCCATGTGGCAGCAATCTACTGGATCATGTATTTTCCAATTTGCCAAACTTACAGATACTTACGTCTTTTCTAGTAGTGTGGTCTGCCCACTCTGTGGTCCCCATAAGCATTGTAGTAAAAACTGTGTTGTGCTTGGAAGAAGGTAAAAAATACGTAGGCAGACAATGGCATAAACTAAACATTAGCAACATTTGCAATCTGCTACAGAAGAACATTCCTAAGTTTGATATGGCGGTACAGTACCGTACATTCTGATGTTCTGATCCCTGAGCAAACTAGTAAGCTGAAAAAAAACTATGCACCCCCTGCTTTTACTTGCAACTAATTGAGCAAAAAAACTGTGTAAGGTGCTGGAACGCACATGGAAAAAAACATACAAGGCTGAGGCAAAACAGAATTACACGAATACTATTCAAGTATACCACAAAATGATTAATTAAAAAGGCACGAGTTGACTTTTTGCAGATAAAGCTGAGAGAAGTGGTAACCCATGTAAAGAAACCCATGCTATTGTCCAAAGCTTGCTTAAGCCTGAAGCTAATCTGTGCTTCCTTGAAGCCTCTGATGATAATTGTAACAGGCTTGCGGATTACTTTAGTAAGAAAGTTAAAGGCCTAAACCCTCACATTTTAGGTGACAGTTCGAGCCCAAGCCCCAGGGGCTGCAGTTTGGAATTTCTAATTTTGCCACAGAGTGATTGTCTTACCAAGTTGCTGAGTTCAGATTCCTTTGGTGTCCTTACTCAAAAAGTAAAAGTCAGGCTCTGCTGATGATCCTGTGAAGCAAGGCTTTTTGAAGAAAGCAGCTGAGGCTCTTTTCCATGTTTTTGTAGCTTAGCCAATCTTTTGATTTCCACTGCTGCGGTGCCAACTGATTGGACCGGGCCTCTCCAACAAATAGCTCACGAGCCAATGGTAGCTCTCCAGCAACCTGAAAGTAGCTCTCCTGTTTGCAGACCAGCCTGCTAAGGGGCCGATGTAGGTAATATTGATTTACCGATTTTTATTTACCGAATTTTACCGATTCGGTAATTAAAAATCGGTAAATCAATGTGCTGGACATGTAGGTATTTCCAGATGTGCAAATACCGAATCTGTCACATTCGGTATTTACCGATTCTGTAAATACAGAATCGGTATTTACCATTGATTCCTATGGGCTTCAAAGCCCATAGGAATCAATGGGAAATACCGATTCTGTATTTACAGAATCGGTAAATAACGATTTTTGCAAGGGTGCAGGGGGTGTCACTTTGACACCCTCTAGCACCCCCAAAACGGGGATGTGTGCAATGTGGCACACAGACATGCCCTAAGGGCACGTCTGTCTGTCACATGGCACATGTGCACATGCACAGATGTGCATGTACACAGGAATCGGTATTTTACCATGGATTTGTATTCCATGGTAAAATACCGATTCTGAAAGCCATGTGCCAAGGGAAAATTGGCTACCTACATTACAATTTAGCTTTTTCGGTAATTTTACCGATTCTGTAGCAATACCGAATCGGTAAACATTACCGATTCGGTATTTTACAGAATCGGTATTTTACAGAATCGGTAACTTTACCGAATCGGTAAAGTTACCGATTCTGTAAAATAGCACCTACATGTCAAATCATGTATACCGGTCGGTAACGGCCGAAAATACCGATTTTCGGCCGTTACCGACCGACCTACATCTGGCCCTTAGTTCGAAGCTTTAGCTTGGCTGAATTAATATATGGATACCAACATTTGCAGTTTATATTTGAGATCAAAATTTCCGTATATCCAGAACTCATAAACTCATGTTTGGAGAGAAATGGCTCAATTTTTTAAAGATATTTCAAGCAGATATTTGAGTAATAAATCGTGGTTTGTGGCTCACTTCTTACTCTTGTCTGAACGTTGGAACGTTGGTGCCACAGGCTTTGCAGCTATGGCTGTCATGCATTTTTCATACACATGTGAAACTTAAAGCTCATCGCTGCGGCACTGCGGTGATCACTGCGGTAATCTTGCATAGGATGGCCTTCAATGTAATCTTGTCGGATGTTGTTTGTCACTATTACACCACTAATATCAGTAACTCTGGATGATTTTCACTGAAAATAAGCGTCTCTTGTTACAGAAAAGGTTGGAGATCCCTGGTTTGGATGCACGTGAAGGTCATCCTGCTTTAAAAATAATATATCCTAGACCCAACTATGCCCTAAAACTACTGGCCCATTTGTCTTCTGCCTTTTTGCTGAAAGCAGTGGAGAAACACGTAAAAATCTCCTGGTAAATTTCTTAGAAGATCCTCAAGTGCTTGATCTCGCACAGAATGGCTTTAGGCCGGCCCACAGTAAAGAGACTGCTCTTCCTAAAGTGACGGAAGAGCTTTGGCAGGTGGCTGGTGAGGTAGGCTCTGCCATGCTTATTTTGTTAGATCTAAGTGCAGCCTTCGACACTGTGTCTCATGAGGTGCTTTGAAACAGACTGCATGAGATTGGATTTCGGGGTAAGGTGTTGGCCTGGTTCACCTCCTTCTTAAAGGATTGGTCTTTCAGGTGATATCTCCACCTTTTATGTCTACCAAGCATATGCTCCAGTTTGGGGTTCCATAAGGTTCAGCCTTGAGCCCAACCCATTTTAACATCTATGTGAGCCCACTAGCATAAGTTGTGAATTTTTTGGGGATATCACTAGTCTCACACAGGGATGACACCCAACTTGTTCTATTATTGTTTGTTGGTGAAAAGGAGGGTCCTGCCAAGCTTAAGAATGCTATTTCTGCTCCTTGGGTCATGTGCTGACGGGACCACAACCATCGGCGACCTGTGAGGGCTTGGCCTGGAAAGAAACCTTCAAGTATTTAGGAATCTGCGTCTCGCGGACCGACTCGGAGTTCCTGCGCCTAAATGTGTCGACCCAGCTAGACCGGCTCCGTGGGGATGTGGAGCCCTGGAGGTCTCTACCGATTTTTTTAATGGGACGTGCTGTCTTATTCAAAATGATGGCCCTCCCCCGCCTGCTCTACGCCTTACAAAGTGCACCCTTCCTGATCCCTGATACGGTCTTCAAGACGATTGATTCCTGGCTACGCTCCCTGCTTTGGGGGTGGCGGGTGTCCTAGAATAGCTCTTAAGAAATTTCAGAAGGGGCCGTACGAGGGGGGTCTGGCGGTGCCGGACGTTCGTCTTTTTCTATTGGGTGACTCAACTAGTAAATGTGAACGGATGGGTGTTTTCCCCATTAGATCAACCAGCCTGCAGAGTGGATAGATTAGCATTTGGGGGCGCTATGTATTTGGGTGACCTCTATACCAGGGGCAGACGCAGCCGGTCGCTGCCTCCCCAAACAGTGGCAGTGGTTGGGGTGTGGAAAAGATCAACTAGGTTACTGGGATGGGACGCCAACCTCACGCAACAGACTCCTTTGTGGGCTGGGACCTTCCTGCCGGCAGTGGCGAGACTGCAGGATATGAGCCGTTGGAGCCTTATAGGGATTGATGTGCTCGGGGATGTCTGGAGGCAGGGAGAGATGGTGGGGTTTGCAGCGTTACAGACCGAGTATTAGATGGGTAATGGGGAGTTCCTACACTATCAGCAGCTTAAGTTCGCCCTACAAAGACACCTGACTCCGGGGGTGGAGTTGCCAGAATATGCCCCACTGGAGGACAGATTGCTATTAGATCCTATGATTGACAAAGCGATCTCGATCACATACAGAAAACTTGTTAATAATATACCGGACATCTTCGGGCCCCTGCGGGAAAAGTGGGAGTCAGACCTGGGACTGCTGGAGGATGACGACTGGGGGGAGGCGCTACAGTGCCCCAGAGAGGTGGCGATTCGGGCCCGGTTTAGGCTCGTTCAGCTGCGTATCCCACATGGATCATACACCCCGCGAACCACACAACACCTGATGGGTTATACAGACACCTGCTTTTGCCTACGAGGGTATGGGGAGGAGGGGACCTTCTTTCACATACTGTGGGACTGTGTTAAAATACGGACGTATTGGTCCAGACTAATAGACATACTGGCCGAAGTGGTGGGAGCAGAGGTCCCGCTTGAGCCCAGATGGCATGTGCTGGGTGTTACTACTGACATCATCTGGCCGAAAGGGGACAAAGTCTGGTTAGCCCTAGCAAGTATGGTGGCCAAGAGAAACATTGCAAGGTTGTGGGGTAGTGAGCTGTCACCCACGGTGGAGACATGGGAATGAGATCTGGACTGGTGTCAACGGGCAGAAAAGGTGATCTACACAAGTCGAGGATGCCCTAGGAAATGTCGAAAAGATATGGGTGGCTTGGAGGAGGTATAGAGGGGAGTGGATGGACTCCCAGCTGACCGTAGAGCCGCTGTGAGAGAACTGTAGTATAAGATTTGCTGGCTCTGGCCTGTGCTCTGCAGGGCAAGCGACTATGATACCTGCCCATGGGTGGGATCTGGGGAATGGAACTGCATTGCGGTGGGGTGTTGCAAGGTTCGGGTGGGAGGGAGGGGGCGGGCGATGGATGGTAAGCGCCATGGATAGGAAATGTTGAGTATATTTGGTGGGTGGGTCAATCGAGGGTGGTGGGCTTAGCCTGTGCAATCTACCTGTGGATGATTACGTTGTGGTGGTCAATGATTTCCTGTTGATAAACTGATGTGCTATGCTTTGGAGCCTGTTACTTCAATAAAAAGATTTTAAAAAAAAAAGAATGCTATGTCTGCAATTGCGAAATTGATGCATTCAAACTGCTTAAAGTTGAATGCTAACAAAACCGAAATTCTCCTGTTGGGAAAACATTTGCAAGAATGGGTGGCCACTGATAGACCAAGTTGCTGAGGCTGCCTCCTTAGCCTACAGCAATTGTTAGAAACTGGGGTGTGTGGATGGACAACTTCCTATCTTTCGAGCCACAAGTTAAACCTCTAACCTCGGGATGTTTTGTCATACTAAGAGGCCTTAAAAAAATCATGTTTTTTTTCACCCACAAGTGGGGAAGGTTATTATACAGGCTTTAATCCGCTTGTACCTGGTTTACTGTAATATCTTGTATCTGGGTACCACTGGGTACATGAAAAATAGAATGCAGATTAGACAGAACACTGCAGCAAGACTACTATCTAGTGTTGCCAATATTCTCTTCAGTTTCTCAACAACTGCACCCTCCGCATTGGCTCCCTGCGGAGAAGCGTATCCAGTTTAAGCACTGTGTGTGGCCCATCATATTGTTAATAAACTGGGTGCACTCAGCCTGTTTTCACTGGTCCAGTCCTATCGCCCCACTAGGGCTTTAAGATCAGCAGACCTCAATCTGGCTGTGGTACCCGATTTCAAATTGGCTAGAAAAGGTAGACGCTCCTTTCATGTCATAGCTCTGATGCTATGTAATAAACTTCCAATTCATGTAAGAATAATCATTGGAAATGCAATAGGTCTCGCATTCGTTATTAGAGATATTGGCACTGTAAATGGCCATGGCCCAGATGCATCAAGGTAAAATCCGCTCGCAAAGGGGCAGATTCTCAGAATTTTGCATCATCCCAAATGCAAAAATCGCTAATTAAGAATTCGCTAAATTGCGATTACTTGCATTTAAGGAATCTCAAATTGAGATTCCTTAAATGCAATGCATCAAAGTAAAAAAAATTGCGATTTCGCTAATAGGATTAGCAAATTACCATGAAATTCAACTTCATGGTAATTTGCAAAAACTTTGAAAAATGCACTTTTGTGCATTTTTCAAAGTTTCAAAGTTTCATGTTGCGCACACACATGCAACACATGTGCACAGATCAATTTCAGGGGGTGCAACAGGGTGTCCTTTGGACACCCCTTCACCCTTGAAATCGCATTCCCAATTTGCGATTCGCTAATTGCGATTCGCAAATTGAGAATGTCTTCCCATTCATTCCTATGGGCCTATAGGCCCATAGGAATGAATGGGGAGGTATTTCTTAATTGCGACTCGCAATTAAGGAATTTTAAGAATTCGCTATTGTTTGAGCGAGTTCTTCTTGCATAGCATTTTGCTATTCCTTATTAGCGATTCCAGCGATTCCTTATTTTTCGCTAATAAGGAATCGCAAAATGGATGCTTGATGCATCTGGGGGCATGTCTTTTACTTATGTGTAAGTAAAACAGCACTGACACAGGGGCGTAACAAACGCCCCCGCAGCCCCTGCAGTGCGTGGGGGCCTCACTCTCTACAGTTAATGAAGGGGGCCCCCAGGGGACCCCGGCCCCCTCAGCTCTTCGGAGGGTTGTGAGAGAGGCCTGCGCTGAAGCAAGCCTCTCTCCCTCTGCGTCTGAAGCAGGTGCAGCCTGCTCGGAGCCCCTCGCCCCCTCCCTCTGACTGAAAAGAAACAAAGTATCAATATACATTGTTTCTCTTCAGTCAGAGCCAGAGGCAGTCCCGGAAAGAGGACTGGGGCCCCAGAGACAGCAGTCTCCACCGCTCCTCTGAGGCAGCACAGAGCCCGGCCCCCACTCTCTCCTCTCGATAAACAAAGCGCACCCCACAAGAGAAGAGACAGGGACACAGATGGGGTGGGGGCCCCACCCCACAAGAGAAGAGAAGAGACAGGGACAAGGATGGGGTGGGGGCCCCACCCCACAAGAGAAGAGAAGAGACAGGGACAAGCAGCGACGGCTCGTGGAGGGAGTTACGGTGGGGCAGGAGGGTGGGGAGGGGGAGGGGCAGGGCGGAGGTTGCTAAAAACCGGCATATGGATAATTGCAGGTAAGTAAACAATTTAATTAATAAAACGAATTTCGTAGTGCGCCTTGCATCGCAAAATGCAATGCAGTGCGAGCTACTAAATTCGTTTTATTAATTAAATTGTTTACTTACCTGCAATTATCCATATGCCGGTTTTTAGCAACCACCGCCCTGCCCCTCTCCCTCCCCACCCTCCTGCCCCACCGTAACTCCCTCCACGAGCCGTCGCTGGGGACAAGGATGGGGTGGGTGCCCCATCCCACAAGAGAAGAGACAGTGACAGGCCCCCACCCGAGAAGAGACAGGGACAAGGATGGGGTGGGGGCCCCATCCCACAAGGGAATAGAAGAGACAGGGACAAGGATGGGGTGGGGGCCCCACCCCACAAGAGAAGAGAAGAGACAGGGACAAGGATGGGGTGGGGGCCCATCCCACAAGAGAAGAGAAGAGACAGGGACAAGGATGGGGTGGGGGCCCCACCCCACAAGAGAAGAGAAGAGACAGGGACAAGGATGGGGTGGGGGCCCCACCCCACAAGAGAAGAGAAGAGACAGGGACAAGGACTAGAAAAGAGAAGAGACAGGGACAAGGATGGGGTGGGGGCCCCACCCCACAAGAGAAGAGAAGAGACAGGGACAAGGATGGGGTGGGGGCCCCATCCCACAAGAGAAGAGACAGGGACAGGCCCCCACCCGAGAAGAGACAGGGACAAGGATGGGCTGGGGGCCCCATCCCACAAGAGAAGAGAAGAGAAGAGACAGGGACAAGGATGGGGTGGGGTGGGGGCCCCAGAGACAGCGCTCTCCACTGCTCCTCTGAGGCAGCTCAGAGCCCGGCCCCCACTCTCTCCTCTCCATAAGCAAAGCCCACCCCACAAGAGAAGAGAAGAGACAGGGTGGGACAAGGATGGGGTGGGGGCCTCAGAGAGCAAGAGCAGGAGACTGCTCTGGACCCTGACAAGGGTGGGAGTGGGGGCCCCTAGAGAGAGCATTCTCCAGGGCAAAGCTCACATGAGAAGGGATGAGGCAGCAAAATGGTGCCCTCAGGTAAGCCCTCTTGTTAGAACACACCATGGGCATCCGCAGGAGGGAAGGAGGGGGGCCGAGAAGGGTGCAAGGCAGAGGGGAAAAGGGTGCAAGGCAGAGGGGGAGAAGGATGCAAGGTAGAGAAGGGTGCAAGGCGGAGGGGAGAGGGGTGTAAGGCAGAGGGGAGAAGGGTGCAAGGCAGAGGGGAGAAGGGTGAAAGGTGGAGGGGAGAAGGGTGCAAGGCAGAGAAGAGAAGGGTGCAAGGCAAAGAGGAGAAGGGTGCAAGGAAGAGAGGAGAAGGGTGCAAGGTAGAGAAGGGTGCAAGGCGGAGGGGGAGAAGGGTGCAGGGTAGAGGGGAGAAGGGTGCAAGGCAGAGAGGAGAAGGGTGCAAGACAGAGGGGAGAAGGGTGCAAGGCGGAGGGGAGAAGGGTGCAAGGCGGAGGGGGGAAGGGTGCAAGGCGGAGGGGAGAAGGGTGCAAGGCAGAGGGGAGAAGGGTGCAAGGCAGAGGGGATAAGGGTGCAAGGAAGGGAGGATAAGGGTGCAAGGTAGAGAAGGGTGCAAGGCGGAGGGGGAGAAGGGTGCAAGGTGGAGGGGGAGAAGGGTGCAAGGCAGAGGGGAGAAGGGTGCAAGGCAGAGGGGAGAAGGGTGCAAGGAAGAGAGGAGAAGGGTGCAAGGTAGAGAAGGGTGCAAGGCGGAGGGGGAGAAGGGTGCAAGGCAGAGGGGAGAAGGGTGCAAGGCAGAGAGGAGATGGGTGCAAGGCAGAGAGGAGAAGGGTGAAAGGCAAAGGGGAGAAGGGTGAAAGGCAAAGGGGAGAAGGGTGCAAGGCAAAGGGGAGAAGGGTGCAAGGCAAAGGGGAGAAGGGTGCAAGGCAGAGGGGAGAAGGGTGCAAGGCAGAGGGGGAGAAGGGTGCAAGGCAGAGAGGAAAAGGATGCAAGGTAGAGAAGGGTGCAAGGCGGAGGGGGAGAAGGGTGCAAGGTGGAGGGGGAGAAGGGTGCAAGGCAGAGGGGAGAAGGGTGCAAGGCAGAGGGGAGAAGGGTGCAAGGCAGAGGGGAGAAGGGTGCAAGGCAGAGAGGAAAATGGTGGAAAGAAGAGAGGAGAAGGGTGCAAGGTAGAGAAGGGTGCAAGGCGGAGGGGGGAAGGGGTGCAAGGCAGAGAGGAGAAGGGTCAAAGGTAGAGAAGGGTGCAAGGCGGGGGTGGAATAGGGTGCAAGACAGAGGAGAAGGGTGCAAGGCAGAGGGGAGTAGGGTGCAAGGCAGAGGGGAGAAGGGTGCAAGGCAGAGGGGAGAAGGGTGCAAGGCAGAGGGGAGAAGGGTGCAAGGCAGAGGGGAGAAGGGTGCAAGGCAGAGGGAGAATGGTGCAAGGTAGAAAAGGGTGCAAGGTGGAGGTGGACTAGGGTACAAGGGGAGGAGGAGAAGGATGCAAGGGGAGGGGGGGAAAGGTGCAAGAAGGAGGGCAAGAAGGGTGCAAGGCAGAGGAGAGAAGGGTGCAAGGGGGATGGTGATGAAGTTAAAAATGTGCCCCCCCTGGAAACATTTCTGCAGACAACCATGAAACGCACACTACTTTGTAAGGGAGAGTGGGAGAGAGTGGAGAGAGAGAGAGTGGAGAGAAACAGTGGAGAGAAACAGTGGAGAGAGAGAGTAGCTAGAGAGAGAGAGAGTGGAGAGAGACAGTGGAGAGAGAGTAGACAGTGGAGAGAGAGTGGAGATAGACAGTGGAGAGAAAGAGAGTGGAGAGAAAGAGAGTGGAGAGAGAGTGGAGAGAGAGTGGAGAGAGCATGGAGAGACACTGGAGAGAGTGGAGAGAGAGAGTGGAGAGAGAGAGAGACAGTGAAGAGAGAGACAGTGAAGAGAGAGACAGTGGAGAGAGCGAGTGGAGAGAGCGAGTGGAGAGAGAGAGGGGAAAGACCGAGTGGAGAGAGATAGAGTGGAGAGTGGAGAGAGAGAGAGAGTAGAGAGAGAGAGTGGAGAGAGAGAGAGTGTGGAGAGAGAGAGAGTGTGGAGAGAGAGAGAGAAAAGAGTGGAGAGAGAGAGAGAGAGAGTGGAGAGAGAGAGAGAGTGGAGAGTGGAGAGTGGAGAGAGAGTTTAGAGTGGAGAGAGAGTGGAGAGTAGAGAGACAGTGGAGAGAGAGACAGTGGAGAGAGAGACAGTGGAGGGAGACAGCAGAGAGAGAGTGAGTGGAGAGAGAGTGAGTGGAGAGAGAGTGAGTGGAGAGAGAGAGAGTGGAGAGAGAGAGAGTGGAGAGAGAGAGAGTGGAGAGAGAGTGGAGAGAGAGAGAGTGGAGAGAGAGTGGAGAGAGAGAGAGTGGAGAGAGAGAGTGGAGAGAAAGTAGAGAGAGAAGGGGGAGAGGGTGGAGAGAGAGAGTGGAGGGAGACAGTGGAAGGAGACAGTGGAGGGAGACAGTGGAGGGAGACAGTGGAGGGAAACAGTGGAGAGAGAAAGTGGAGAGAGAGACAGCAGAGATAGAGTGGACAGAGTTGAGAGAGAGAATGGAGAGAGAGTAGAGACTGACTGACTCAGACTGAATACTGACTGACCGAGAGACTGACTGACTCAAAAACTGACTGAGAGAGAGAGTGACTGACTGACAGAGAGAGAGAGACTGGTTGAGAGTGAGACTGACTGACTGACAGAGACTGACTAAGGTAGAGAGAAACTGACTGAGAAAGAGAGACTGAGAGAGAGAGGCAGAGACTGACTGACAGAGAGATAGACTGATTGACTGTGAGAGAGACTGACTGACTGAGAGAGACTGACTGAGAGAGACTGACAGAGAGAGACTGACTTGGAGAGAGACTGACTTGGAGAGAGACTGACTGAGAGAGAGACTGACTGAGAGAGAGAGAGAGAGACTGACTGACTGGGGTAAAGAGAGAATGACTGACTGAGAGAGACTGACTGACTGACTGGGAGAGAGAGAGAGGCTGACTGGGAGAGAGAGACTGGCTGACAGAGAGAGATCGACTGACTGAGAGAGATAGACTGACTGACAAAGACTGACAGAGAGAGAAAGAGACTGAGAGACTGACAGAGAAAGAGAGACTGACTAACAGAGAGAGAGAGACTGACTGACAGAGACTGACTAAGAGAGAGACTCACAGAGAGAGACTGACAGAGAGAGACTGACTGACTGACAGAGAGACTGACTGACAGAGTGAGAGACTGACTAAGAGAAAAACTGACAGACTGAGAGAGACTGATTGAGAGAGACTGACTGAGAGAGAGACTGACTGACAGAAAGAGAGACTGAGACTGACAGAGAGAGAGAGACTGACTGACAGAGAGAGAGACTGACTAAGAGAGACTGACTGAGAGAGACTGACTGAGAGAGACTGACTGAGAGAGACTGACTGACAGACAGAGAGCGAGAGACTGACTGACTGACTGACTGAGAGAGACTGACTGAGAGAGACTGAATGACAGAGAGTAATAGACTGACTGACACAGGGAGAGACTGACTGACAGAGAGGGACTGACTGACTGACAGAGAGAGACAGAGACAGAGAGAGAGAGAGAGAGAGAGAGAGAGACTGACTGACTGAGAGTGACTGACTAAGAGAGACTGAATGACAGAGAGATAGACTGACTGACTGAAAGAGAGATACTGACTGACAGAGAGAGAGAGAGAGACTGTGATGGAATTGGGGTCAAAGTGTGTATGAACCTATGCAATGCCTCTCAAGATTGCTATTGTCTAATAAAAAAAAAATGTATTATCAAAATGTGCTCTTTGTAGTTACATCTGCTTTTGAAATACTGCATTGTCGCATTGTCTAATGTTTTTAAACGGAAACGAGAAGGAGCAGTGGATGCACTTTTGTCAAAACTGAACGATAAGTGGGCCCGGTGTTGTATATCATGACAGGAGTCTGCATCAGGAAACCCACCTAAAATTGGGCAAACTTCCCCGGCCTACTGATGGCAGGGGCCCTGTAAGGGATGGACCACCCCCTATGACAGCCTGCTGGCAGACTAAGCCCAACCTTTAACTCCACCATCCAGTGTTACTTATAACGGCTGCATTGGTGACAGTGGCGTAACAATCGCCCCGCTTCCGCTGCAGTATGGCGGGTCGCTAGCCTCAGAGCTCAAGACTGGCACGGAGGATGGGAGGGGGGCCCCCTCCATGTAGTTTGCAGGGGGGCCCCCTCATGTTTCGTTACGCCACTGCACTGACAACCTGATCGTCTATGATCCTGACCTTGCACTGGTATTTAAATGTCCCTTCTCGTCATTTGATCACATGAAGGTTTAAGGGTATACAACATGAGGGGGAGGGGGTTATGCAGCAACAACAGACAGTGGGGGCCAAGACAAGGGAGGAGAGAGAGCAGCGGGGGACGGACTGCTGAGATGCTCTCTTGGAGGGTGATTAGTCAAAAGTAAACAAGACAAGGGAAGACTTAAAAACAGTTCCGATTTTACAAGGAAATTATTATAAGAGGCAAAAACGTACAATGCAGTGTTTGTTCCACGCAGGCACTGAAACTTAGAGTGTGATGTTGTATTGGGGGGATGGCAGCATTTAAAGTTGTTTTCTTGTGCCATCCTGAGGCTGATGCAGTATGTTTAGTTCTGCTTCGAACCGTCCCCAACAAGTCTCACTCTGCTGCGGAGCATCTCGGCCAACACAAGTATTATTTATATTATTCATGGAACGGCTGTGTGACCGCGTGACTGTAATGGGAAGCAAAGTAAACAACACACTTATTAACAAGGCACCCAAAGTAAATAAACAAGGGCATTAGCGCTGGTGTGGCTCATGGAAAGTAACGTGTGCATTTTTTACTAATAATTTGTTTTCCTTTGCAATTAAAAAAAAAAGAAAATAAATATTCCACTTAAATTGCTTGTGAAAATGCGTTCGGTTAAGTCTGTGGAGCAGTTGATCACAAGATGCCCAAGGATGAGGTGTAATTATACAGACTCTGTAAAAGTTGTACCATCCCTCCAGTTTCAACAACTGAGAGAAGTAGACTAAGGGCCTTGTTAATGTTTTGTGGACAGTGCTCCATCCACCAGGGTGGTGGAGGACACATTTAGAGATGACTGCAGGACCACAGGTAATCTACATTTATTGACAGGAACTACTGTCACGGTGCGTCGGTTCAATGTACCAAATGCATTGACAGCCATTGTCCAAACATTTCCAGAGTTTTTGGTTTTCAGAAGCAAATTCCCAAAGCAGGAATTGGTTTCTGAAAATCAAAAACCTAATGACACCCACAGTCTGGGAAATTTTTTTCAGGGTTTGGGGGCCATTATTGTGTTTTTGGTTCCTCAATGCCACAGTTATCTTTTTTAAAACATTATTTATAACTTTGCATAAAGTAGAGTTACACACGTCACATACAACACATAACGTGGGCACAGGTGAATTACAATGATACAAGGCCATTTATCGGGAGGAAACATTCATCAACTGAGGCACAATAATCCACATTCGACAGCCAGGCAGCTGGTACAGTCAGGGGTGAGAAAAAGTAAAAGGCAACAGTAGAGCTCTTCACGGGTACCTGGCATCAACACTTAGCCTGGGAGTGGACTCACAGTCTCAGCAAGAGACAGTGGCATCATATAACACAGTGTCACCTTTACTCCGGTTCCTGACTTTCCTGTTGTAAGAGGTAGTCCCTGAGTGGTTGCCATATGTCCCTAGGCCGGGAGGTAGGAGGTTGAAGTTTGGCGTATATTTCACTTGAGGTGTGACAGGGTGTCATGCTTTGCAGCAATCAGGAGTGTAGTAACATCGTTTACTGCCCCAGGGAAGGGCGATCTCCGCTTTGCTAGCAGCAGCGCTATAGCCTTAAATCTATGAACCCAGCGCGGCACATCCCCCACATTCCCCAGCAAGGCCACTAATGGGGCCGGAGCCAGGTCCGTCCCTATCATCACCGAAAGCGCAGTAAAGACAGCCCTACAGTACTCTCCCACAGGGCCGTAGTTCCATGTCAGATGTGCAAAGTCGATTCAGAAAAGGGGGTGGTGATGACTGAATTAAGCAGACCACTCTTACCCAGTCCAAAGATCAGGGCTTGATCCATCACCGTTATTTATTTCACTGCACCATCCCAGTTCAGAACCTGGCTATATGCAAATCAGTCTGTCCCTGGCCCAGTGCATCATGGGAACAGGGCAGACTAAACTACCAAGCCAATTCTTCACCAGAAAGGAGACAAGCTACCGGGGACCGGTTTCTGGCATTTCAGCCGTCGTCGGCCCGGCTTGCTTGAATCCTGATGGTGAAGTGAGAAAGGGACTCATGTCTGAGTATACCCTGCCACGCCTATAGTGGCCAAAAACGATTCAGAAAAGGGGGTGGTGATGAACAGAGTGTCTGAATTAAGCAGACCACTCTTACCCAGTCCAAAGATCAGGGCTTGATCCATCACCGTTATTTATCTCATTGCACCATTCCAGTTCAGAACCTGGCTATATGCAAATCAGTCTGTCCCTGGCCCAGTGCATCATGGGAACAGGGCAGACTAAACTACCAAGCCAATTCTTCACCAGAAAGGAGACAAGCTACCGGGGACCGGTTTCTGGCATTTCAACCGTCGTCGGCCCGGCTTGCTTGAATCCTGATGGTGCAGTGAGAAAGGGACTCATGTCTGAGTATACCCTGCCACACCTATAGTGGCCAAAAACGATTCAGAAAAGGGGGTGGTGATGAACAGAGTGTCTGAATTAAGCAGACCACTCTTACCCAGTCCAAAGATCAGGGCTTGATCCATCACCGTTATTTATCTCACTGCACCATCCCAGTTCAGAACCTGGCTATATGCAAATCAGTCTGTCCCTGGCCCAGTGCATCATGGGAACAGGGCAGACTAAACTACCAAGCCAATTCTTCACCAGAAAGGAGACAAGCTACCGGGGACTGGTTTCTGGCATTTCAGCCGTCGTCGGCCCGGCTTGCTTGAATCCTGATGGTGCAGTGAGAAAGGGACTCATGTCTGAGTATACCCTGCCACACCTATAGTGGCCAAAAACGATTCAGAAAAGGGGGGTGGTGATGTGCAAAGTCAGCATCAGCACCTCAACATTTTGAACAGTTGTAGGATCTAGAGCACAGGTACTCATAGTACGGCCCGAGGGCCAACAGCGGCCCGGCAAGCCTTCCCGGACCGTCCAAACATCGTACCCGTGTTTTAATATTTTATTTTATTTTAAAAGTGTGTCAGCAACCACCCCTGCGGCAGCGCGACTCAAGAGACTCTGCTGCTCTGTGGAGGTGGGCGATTCCAAAGACCTGTGAAGTGCTCGGGCCGGCTGTGTGTGTGTGTGCCCGGAAGCTGTCTCAGCCGGGCACACAGGCAGGCTGAGATGAAGAGGGTGACAGAGACAGAAGCAGACAGAGAGAGAGAGACAGAAGCAGACCGAGGGAGAGCGAAGGAGGGCGAGAGAGGGAGGGCGAGAGAGGGAGGGCGCGAGAGAGCGAGGGAGGGAGACAGAGGCAGACAGAGGGTAAGTGAGGGAGGGAGACAGAGGGAGAGCGAGGGAGGGAGACAGGGAGAGCGAGGGAGGGAGACAGAGGGAGAGCGAGGGAGAGGCAGACAGAGGGAGAGCGAGGGAGAGCAAGGGAGAGCGCGGGGGAGCACGGGCAAGCACGGGGGAGCATGGGCAAGCGCAGGAGAGCGAGGGAGGGAGAGCGAGGGAGGGAGAGCAAGGGAGAGCGAGGGAGGTAGACAGAGGGAGAGCGAGGGAGGGAGACAGAGCAAGGGAGGGAGGGAGACAGAGCAAGGGAGGGAGACAGAGTGAGGGAGGGAGACCTCAGAGTGAGGGAGGGGGAGGGAGGGAGGGAGAGGGAAGGAGGGAGAGGGAAGGAGAGAGAGGGAAGGAGAGAGAGGGAAGGAGAGAGAGGGAGAGGGAAATAGAGTGAGGGAGAGGGAAACAGAGAGAGAGAGATGGTAACAGGGACAGGGAAACAGAGAGAGAGGGAGACAGAGAGAGAGTGAGACAGTCAGAGTGAGTGAGACAGAGAGAGAGAGGGAGTGAGACAGTCAGAGTGAGTGAGACAGAGGGAGAGAGGGAGTGAGCGGGAGTGAGACAGTCAGAGTGAGAGAGACAGAGGGAGAGAGAGGGAGGAAGAGGGAGGGAGAGAGGGAGGGAGACGGAGAGAGAGAGAGATGTGTGTATGCCAGATCTGGTGGCTCAGTGGACGAAGGCGTCCGCCGCAGGGACCAGTGATCAACCTCATGGTACCAGTTTTTTTGGTTACTCAAGCCCCGACCCCTCCCCCACTGACCCCGCCCCCACCAGTGCGGCCCTTGGACACAAAACACACTGTAATTTTTGCCCCCGAGAGAAAGTTTGTGAGTACCCATGATCTAGAGGGATCAAGTTTGGCCAGCCTGCTAGGCGAAGTGTAGGTGCGCCATAAGAATTTGGAGTGTATTCGTTTGTGTCTATGTTTAGGAGATATGAGATTAGTTTGGCTGCACAAAAGAACCATATTTTTTTTTGTGAGAGGTCTTCTGCCTAGCTTGCACTCCCATGCTTGCCTGAGCTTCGTAGCGCAGAATGGCAACAGTGCCACGCAGGTGTGATACAGCTTTGATACCAGGTGCCTTCCATCTGGGTCCGTAATGAGCAGTGTCAGGGTGGATAACTCTTAGGGAACCAGAGGTTATGAGGAGATCTGTGCACGCAGAGCACTGTGAACATGCCATAAAACAAAATGGTACATAAAGGAAGCAACAACACACGCAGCAACGTCAATGTGTCATAGGACATGCCCATCAGGAAAAAGGTCACCAAATGTATGTAAACCGTGGCATTAATGTCTGCTGGACCAACCTCTCCTGTGTGGGGGGGGGCAGCCATTGATTGTTGGCTAGTGGCAGAGCAGGGGAGTAGAGTAGGTTACCCTAAAACAATTGGGGGAGTTTCCTCCATGCCCAGCTTGTATGTCAGTGGGGTCCAACGGGATACCCTGCGGGAGGATGAAGGCAAGAGGTGTAGACTCTGCCTGGTTGTGTTCTGGAATGGTATAGAAGAGACGGGCACCACAATAATACCAGTGGGAAGGGAGGGGACACTGAGTAGCTAAATAGTACATTTGTGAATGTGGAACTCCGACCCCCCTCGGTTATTGCGGAGCACTCAAGTGTCCCCACCCACCCGGGGCCTTTGCCCCACCCGGACCAGATGCAGAAGCAGACCTTAATCGTAGAATAGAAGACGTTAGTCAGAGGAATCAGAGTATTCTGAAAGGGATACAGAAAACAGGGAAGAACAACCATTTTGATGATGGCAAAATGACCCACCTTTGACTGCGGGAGCCAACTCCACCCTTCGAGTTGTGCTGTTAGTTTGCCTATGACTGGTCCATAATTCAGTCTGATAGCTTGCTCCTTGGCTCAATGTAGCCAGATGCCTAGGTATCGAACAGGACTGTCACACCATTTCAGGGGGTAGATATACTCAAACAGCACAGTAATATCGATGAGTGGAAAAAGTTCTCTTTTGTTCCAATTTATTGCAAGACCATAGAATTAATCAAATCTAGCCACTTCCTGTATGATAGGGCCCATGTTGTCAGATGAATATTAAAATATCATCTGTATAGAGGGACAGGAGTAGTAGGCCTGTTCGAAATTGTAATCCGCGGTGAAGGTGTGTTTCTTGCAGGTGATGTGCCCTGGGGTCCATAGCAATAATGAAAAGGAGAGGGTAGAGGGGAGCAAACCTGCCTGGTTCCTATAGTAATGTCAAAAGAGGCCATCAGGGAGCCATTGGCCCGATTGTGTGCTCGCGGCTGTGAATATAGCAACTGGACCAGAGCAATGAACCCGCTGGGGAGCCCTAGTTTTCTCAACTTTGCCAGCAAGAAAGGCTACTCGAGAGAGTCGAATGCCTTTTCTGCATTCAGAAGTGCAACCACAGCTGGCACCTTGGGTGAGATCGGATTTAGCACCTAGAACACTGTATGCAGATTGACGTGGAGCGCCCCGCAACAAACCCTGACTGCAACGGGGAGATGATCTGATACAGCAGAAGTGACAACCTAGTCACCAGTATCTTGGTGTCAAAATTTATCAGTGATAAGGGCCGGTAAGACGTGCAATGCAAGGGATCCTTCAAGAGCTTCACTAGTAGTGTAATGACAGCCTCACGCAACGTCGGGGGTAGAACCCTATGTTCGAGGCATGTGGGCTGCTGAATTCATATCTGTGCATAGATCGCCGCCTAGTGTTGGGTTCGGATGATTGCACTTTGTTGTCTTGGAAGAGTCTTCGAAGTATCACAAGATAGGTGACTCCTCCCCTGGACTACAGTGCGCATGGGCATCCTCTCCATCCTCAGATTGGTTTTTTCCGCCATTGGGTTTGGATGTTATTCCTACACTCCAGCTTCGGAATCGAAACAAAACTTTTATAAAGGCCAGAAGGCCTTCGAATTCGGCGGTATTGTTCTCGCTCGGTACCTCTTGACTCGATAAAGCTTTCCATCTCGAATCGGTCGTCGACGCGGGCCGCTGGGCCTTTTCGACGCCACGTGGGCATGCTGTCGATGGAAAGGAGCCCGTTTAAAAGATGCCCACAATGCCACTCCAAGGTCCCGCATACTGACAAGAATCAAGTATGCAACAAGTGCCTTTCTCCAGACCATAAGGAAGAAACCTGCCCAGTCTGCGCCCAGTTTCGGACGAAGAAAACCATTCGGAATCGACAGGCCGCTAGGCAAGAGATGCAGCGACAGGCACCGGAACCGGACAACATCTTCGATGATGACCAAGAACTTCTAGAAGCTCCAGATTCGGACCTAGAGATCGGCACCGTCGAGGACTACTCGGACTCCGATGACGAGATTCCAACGGGGCAAATCGTGAGTACACTGCCCCCGACACCGATTACCCCGTTACCAAAGGCTCCGGTCGAGGCATCGCCAAAAGGCCTTAGCCAAGATCCAAAGAAACATTCGCCAGCCCCGCCATCTGGCTCGGCTCCGAAACCGAAACCTTCTGAGACCCCAGGGCCAAGTACCGCGATCCCAAAGAAGGTTTCAGAGCCTAAAAAAGTCGTCGACCCGAAGGCCGTCGACCCCAAGAAAATCGTACAGCCTAAAGGCGTCGATCCCAAAATCACCGTCGAGCCGAAGAAGGCCGTGCAGCCTAAAGGCATCGACCCCAAGAAAACCGTCGACCCGTAAAGGGTCGCCGAACCGAAACAGGCCGTCGAGCCCAAAAAGGACGCCAAGCCAAAAAGCGCCGACACAAAAAAGGACGTCGACCCGAAAAGGCCGGCTGTGCCAAAAGTCGCCGAACCAAAGAAGGTCGCCGACGGGAAAGGTGCCGTATCGAAGCCTATAATCCGGCCAGAGAAGGCTATCGACCCGAAGACCAGTGCTCCAAAAACACCAGTCGATCCTAAAAAGACCTTAGACTCCGGAAAAGACAGTCAACCAAAAAAGCCTGTCGAGCACAAGAAACGCGTCGAACCGAAAGACCCGGTCGACCCAAAAACACTCGCCGACCCTAAAAAAGGGCCCAAGCCGAAATCATTAAGGCACCAAAAGTCGTTGAAGCAGAAGGTGTTGTCGACCCAAAGAAGTCACAACCAAGAACAGTGGAGGAAGAACTCTTCCATCCCGATCCAGCAGACGACCAGGCAAAAATATACATTAACTCAGAGACTGGTAAAGTATCAATCCTACATAGGAAGAAGAGGCCACTGGACACTGACTCTCATTCCCCTATTCCACTAAAAAAGAATGACTTTGGGACTTCTCCATCTAGACCCTTCATTCCATTCTATCCCATTATGCCTACTACTCCTTTTCATCCTTAGTCTACTTCTCACCATAGGGACAATGAGGGGAACACAGGGGAGGATCCTCAACCTGATTATGATTATCCACAGGATCGTGAGCCACAAAATGAACCATGGGAGGAGCCAACTTACCCTTATAATACCCATCCCATCCCTGATGTCTCCTCTTATCCGACCAAGCCTTCACCCACTGATGACACCATTGTCTTCAACCAAATAATAGACAGGGCAGCACAGTACCACAATGTAGATATGCATAATGACCCTGTAGAGGAAGACTTCCTGTTTGACACCTTCCCTACTTTAGAAAAGAGTGTCAAAACACTTCCTATGCTAAAGGGAGTGTTAAAACACGCACCCGACATATTTAAGGATACAGCAAGGGATCGGGTAATCAATCCTAGGATTGAGAAAAAATATATGGCAGCCCCTACAGACCCTACCTACATCAGAGGGCAATTACCATTAGACTCACTAGTAGTGGCTAATGCACGAAAAAGGGCTAACTCACAAACAACGGGGGAAGCCCTTCCCCCGATAAGCAATCAAAAATACTAGAAGCCTCAGGTAAAAGGGTAGCAGCGCAGGCATCCAATTCATGGAGGATGCCAATACACAAGCTCTGCTAGCTCGTTACGACAGGGCACACTACGACCAGCTTGAAAGCTTAATGCAACCCCTACCTGAGCCTTTTAAAGCACAAGCTGATGACCTCATACAGGAAGGAAACTTTATCACAAACGCCTCCATCAAATGTGCGCTTGATGCAGCAGAAACCGCAGTCAGGTCTATAAACACTAGTGTTCTACTAAGGCGACATGCATGGCTGCGTATTTCAGGCTTTAAAAACGAGGTGGAGTCGACCATCCTTAATCAGCCAGTCAACCAAGACTTCCTTTTTGGCCCTGCTGTCGACACCATTTTAGATAAAATGAAAAAGTACACAGAAACCGCAAAGTCAATAGGAGCATTGCAATTTCAGCAAAACAGAAGTTCCTTTCGACGCTCCTCATACAGGGCAGCTACATGAGGCAATACTTCCCAGACGTCATCAACATACAAAGGCAACACACAAAGTTCCTTTAACAAAAACTCCAACAGAGGAGGTTATCGGGGAAACAATAATAAGGGAAGAGGTCCTGGAGACAATAACACCAGAGCCTCCACTGCCACAAAACAGTGACTTCATCACGCTACCTCCGGACCACCTAACACCGGTCGGAGGCAGACTCCAACAATTCCTACCTGTCTGGAACGCAATTACCACGGACAGGTGGGTGATACAAATTATCCAGTATGGTTATTGCCTGGAACTCACTTCTACCCCCCCCCAAACATACCACCCAGACACCGTCCTATGTTCAAAGAACACATCACCCTGCTACAACAAGAGGTGAAATGTATGCTGGAAAAGGGGGCCATAGAGCCAGTCCCTTTCCAACATCAAGGGACAGGAGTATATTCCCTATACTTCCTTATTCCCAAGAAGGACGGTTCCCTCAGACCAATATTGGACCTCAGACCCGTAAATCAATACATACTGTCAGAGCACTTCCATATGATCACACTACAGCAAGTGCTCCCACTACTACAGCAAGGAGACTTCCTAGCAACATTGAACCTCAAGGATGCGTATTTTCACATACCCATCCATCCAGCTCACAGGAAATATCTCAGGTTCACAATAGAGGGTCAACACTACCAATTCAAGGTCTTGCCCTTCGGGGTAACCACAGCTACAAGAGTGTTTACAAAATGCTTAGCGACAGTAGTGGCACATCTCAGGAGACAACACATTCATGTGTTCCCTTATCTGGACGATTGGCTAATACAAGCAAAATTGTACCAACAATGTGCAGAAAACACGTCTCAAACACTCCAGCTGCTACACAGCCTAGGCTTCTCCATAAACTACCCAAAATCGCATCTGCAATCTACCCACATACAACAATATCTGGGAGCCACTATAGATACCTCAGTGGCAAAGGCATACCCAAATTTAGTGAGGATAGCCAGCATGCAGATGCTCATTCGCAATTTTCAGCCACAGCACGCTCTGCCAGCTCGAGTCTTCGTGCAGCTCATAGGCATAATGGCCTCCTGCATATTCATTGTCCCCCATGCCAGACTTCAAATGTGTCCATTGCAAAAATGTCTAGCACGGCAATGGAACCAGGCTCAAGAACAACTAAAAGACCTAGTGTTGGTGGACAGTTGCGCTCACAACTCTTTGCAGTGGTGGAACCCACAAAACCTTTCCAAGGGGCGACTGTTCCAGGAGCCTGTTCCACAACTAGTACTAACAGCGGACGCAACACTGACAGGCTGGGGAACCTACCTCCTTCACTTCACAGTACAAGGGCTCTGGACAACCAAGCAAAAGAAACTGCACATCAACCAACTAGAGTTGTTAGCGATATTCCTAGCCCTGAAAGCATTCCAAAAATACTTGTACAGCAAGACTGTGTTGATCCAGACGGACAACATGACCGCAATGTACTACATACAAAAAATGGGAGGAACACACTCTCCACAGCTGTCCCACTTAGCACAGAGCATATGGAAGTGGACAATTCCAAAAGACATCTTTCTCCTAGCAGAACACCTTCCAGGGAAAGACAATCGGATAGCAGACCTGCTCAGCAGGCACAGCCAACAACTACACGAATCGGAGATTCACCCATGTTCTCCAGCCATTCTTCAAAGAGTGGCGTCACCCAGAAATAGACCTGTTTGCCACAAAAGAAAACTCGAAATGCCGGTACTTTGCCGCCAGGTTCCCACATCCATTGTCACAGGGCAATGCGATATGGATGAACTGGTCAGGCAGATTTGCGTACACTTTTCCCCCAGCACCGCTGATTCCGCTGGTAGGACGCAAACTGCGGCAACAGTCACTCACGCTAATCTTAGTTGCTCCCACATGGGCGAGACAACCATGGTACACAACATTCCTGGAGCTTTCAGTAGTTCCTCATCAAAAGCTGTGCCTCGCACCCCATCTTCTAACTCAGAACCATGGAGAAATCAGGCACCCAGATCCCAATCAGATAAACCTAGCGATCTGGCTCCTGAAGTCTTAGAATTCAGATACCTTAACTTGCCTCCTGATTGCATGAAAATTATCAAGGAGGCAAGACGGCCAACTACTAGAGCATGCTACGCAACCAAATGGAAAAGATTCGTTATTTACTGTAACAATAACCAAATCAACCCATTAGATGCTTCCATACAAAACATTATATGTTACCTGCTGCATCTTCAAAGATGCAACCTAGCATACTCTTCCATAAGGTTACACCTAGCTGCTATAGTAGGGTACCTTCAAAACAGGCAACACCTTTCACTGTTTAGAGTGCCAGCAATCAAGGCTTTTATGGAGGGTCTTAAAAGGGTGATCCCTCCAAGACACCCTCCTTCCCCAGTCTTGAATTTAAATATAGTACTTACCAGACTTATGGGACCTCCTTTCGAACCTCTACACACATGCGAACTGCAATTCTTAACGTGGAAGGTAGCTTTCTTGTTGCTATTACCTCACTCAGGCGAGTTAGCGAATTACAAACACTAACAATTCAAGAACTTTTGATGCAAGTACATGCCAACAGGGTAGTTCTTAGAACAAACCCTAAGTTTATGCCAAAAGTCGTATCAAATTTCCATATTAATCAATCGATAGAACTGCCAGTGTTCTTTCAAAATCCACAGTCAGTAGCTGAAATAGCCCTACACACACTTGATGTAAAGAGAGCTC
The DNA here is from genome assembly GCF_964263255.1 of Lissotriton vulgaris. Taxonomy (NCBI): domain Eukaryota; kingdom Metazoa; phylum Chordata; class Amphibia; order Caudata; family Salamandridae; genus Lissotriton; species Lissotriton vulgaris. The sequence continues at coordinate 1,601,533,075 of NC_141693.1, read as the reverse complement.
TACTTTACTATGTAGACAGAACAAAATCATTTAGAAAGACAAAGCAATTATTTGTTGCTATTTCACCATAACATAAAGGGAATCCAATATCAAAGTCAGGAATAGCCAGATGGATAGTTAAATGCATTCAAATATGCTATCAAAAAGCCAAACGTACTTTAACCGTCCCCCCTAGAGCACACTCTACAAGAAAAATGGGGGCATCCATGGCTTTCCTAGGGAATATTCCTCTCGAAGACATATGTAGGGCAGCCACATGGACTACCATACACACTTTCACAAAACACTACTGTGTAGACGTGCAAGTAAAGCAGCAAGCTGCGGTAGGCCAAGCTGTCCTAAAAACTCTTTTTCAAACTGCTGCAGCTGGCACAGGTAACCACCGCTAGAGGAGATACTGCTATACAGACTATGCACATATATGAATTCAGCAGCCCACATGCCTCAAACAGAATATGCTACTTACGAGTATGCATCTGTTCTTGGCATGTAGGGCTGCTGACATTCATATCGCCCGCCCTCCTCCCCGGTGCCTGTCTCAGCTGCAGCATTATCTTTTGCATGGCCATCTCTCACTTTACTATTTCCATCTCTGCCACAATGGCGAAAAACAATCTGAGAATGGAGAGGATGCCCATGCGCACTGTATTCTAGGGGAGGAGTCACCTATCTCGTGATACTTCGAAGGCTCTTCCAAGACAACAAAGTGCAATCATCCGGACCCAACACTAGGCAGCGATCTATGCACAGATATGAATGTCAACAGCCCTACATGTCAAGAACAGATGCATACTGGTAAGTAGCATATTCCTTTCTAGGCATAAGCATAAGCGTCAAGCAGCTGAGGGGCTAATAATTGTATGTTAAAGACTACAATGTGTTCTGTTGGGTATCACAGTTTATTTGTGTAAGAAAATATAGTGTCCAAGAAATGTCAGACCTATGTACCAAGTTCAGTGAATGGTCTGGAAGAAATAGTAGGAGTGTGGGCCTATCTTTACCACTTCTTAACCCCTTCCCTGCGGCGCGAATTTAATCAGGGGGCGTAACCCCTAGCATGCTCAGGATGGCGTGTGTGCAGGGCAGCCGGGTGCTGTCCGAACTCCGCCCACTAATTAATTCTCCAGTGCAGGCGCGGAATTAGCTCCTCACTGGGGAGTCGGCGGCATTTGGACAGCCCCCGACCGTCCTGTGCATACGCCCAGCGTGACGTAGGACGGCCGGGGCCGTCCTATTGATGGAGCAAGGTTATGCGCTCGATAGCTCATGGCCTCAAGCTCACCTGCCGTCCCTGTCCCCACAGGGACTCCAAGGCAAGACCAGGCCGCCTACCATGTGATTCACTCTGGCGCTACCCCTGCAGCTCCATTTTTGTCTGCGGCTTCATTTAGCATCTCATGTCACCCCTGTTACACTGCAGAGAGTTGGATGGCTGCGGATGCAGCATAGGTCTCGCTTTGACGATAGAGGGGGATATCCGGCACCGGAGCTTCACTGCCGCGCACCCATCTTTTTTTTTTCTTCTGTTTATTAAATTTTTGATTACAGTAATTCAGTCACAGTGTCATAACAATCAAGTCTAAGTACATTTTGGGCCCATCCACAGTACATAAGATACAGTTTAAGGTTCTCAATCTGCTCTCGACCACTTTACATCATAAGAATAATCAAAGTCCCGCAGGGTACTTGGTTGCATAGTTTCTAGTCATACAGCAGTGTCAAAGATCCCCAACTCCTCTGTTTATGCAGTACCGCATCTACACGAAAATGCTACGTAGCCGACCCCCCTCTCAGAACTAGTCAAAAAGAATACAATACATGCATCAATTTAGTCACGTCTATAAAATTCCACCCACTTCTCCCCCACCGCCATCTAACACCTCCTCAATACTACGTTCATTGTTGTTCGGCTAATGCTATGTTCTGGGGTGCGTAAGCAGATAACACGACAAGGGGGCCCAAATATCTCTAGGTCTGGATGCCAAGGGCAGCAGTTCAGCATATGTTGTTAGGCGCTCTTGGCAAATAATCAAGTCATCCATCCAATTCTTAAATTTAGATGCCCTTCCCCTACTCCAACGGCAATCCACACTCCTTTTAGCCATTAGTAATGCCAATTCAACATACTTTCGATGCTCTGCCCTCAGGCGTTTGACAAATCCCAACAGCGCTGTCAGCGGGGAGGGGTCAATCCTTGTATCAATCATCAAGTGTATGGCGTGAAATACCCGATCCCAGTATCTCCTTATCTTTGGACAAGTCCACGCCAGGTGCAGGAAGTCTGCACCTTCTGCGCCGCATCTATCACATCTATCTGAGTCTCTTAGTTTGTATTTACACATCTTGACTGGCGTGGAATATAGTCGGTTAAAAAATGTATAATGTATTATATGAAGCTTGCTGCTAGTCGATACCCGCTCCGTCTGCAGACAACAAAACTCCCACTGGTCATCAGTCAGGGCAAATCCTAGCTCCTCCCCCCATCTAACACGTGATGGTGTGGTTGGCATCTCCCTTTGAGTGTGGGCAGTTCTATATATCAGTGAAACAAGGCGCTTAGCCGTGTCAGCTTTCAGTATCATCTGTAACGGAGCAAGTGTTTGCGCTCTGCCGGGAAATCCGGAGTAAGTGCACGGATCCCCTGTCTAAGTCTAATGAACAAGAAAACATCAAGTGGAGTCTGCTGTGCGCCCTGAAATATATGTTCAGCAGAGCGGAATTGTCCATTATGATACAGGTCCCCCCAGGTGTGAATCGGAGTCCGTTTTTTTAAATTGTGAAAAACAGTCTCCTGGAGCAGGGGCATGCTCGAATGGTAAGTGAGAGGCAACAGTGGCGAGTATAGTAGGGGTACATTCAGTAGTCGGCCTATGCGTTGCCATGCGGTATTGTGCATGTGAGGGCAGATGGCTGTCTGTCTCTAGCTCCCACTCGCTCGTTTAAGACACCATCTAGTGGAATGGCGTGTGCAAGCCAATGTTCCGCCGCAACTTGAGGCGTATATCGCGGTTGTCGCAGCCAAAACAATGCATACTGTGCTTGTGCGCTCATGTAATATAATTCGAAATCTGGTATACCAAACCCCCCTGGTGAATAAGGTCGAGTTAGTACATTCCATTGCAGCCTCGGTTGCTTGCCTCCCCACACCAGACGTATCAATTCCAATTTCAGCGTTTTAAAGAAATAGGCCCCCGGGTGATAGGGTATATTTAAAAAGGGGTAAAGGAGTTGTGGGAGTATCACCATTTTTATTAAGGACGCTATTCCTGCTAGTGAGAGGTGCAGGGCTATCCAGCGTGTGGCACAATCTGCTATTCGTGTAATGGCTGTTCCATAATTTAATCTCATAAGCTCCTCTCTATCTCTAGTGACTTTTATCCCCAGGTATCTCAGCTCTTCCTCACACCACCCCAAGGGATAATCCAGCGGAAAGCGTGTTGTTGCAGTTGTCAGTGGGAAAATACACAACTTACCCCAGTTAATCTGGATTCCAGACAACTTTCCGAACACTATAAATTCTCTCAGGATTGGGTTCAAATTGTTCTGCGGGTCTCGGATGTATAGGGCGATATCGTCTGCATATAGGGATATAAGTATTTGGCGCAGATTGCATTGCAATGCCTTATCATTGTGGTGTTGCCGCAATTAGACCGCCAAAGGTTCCTCTGCTATAGCAATAAGCAACGGGGAGAGAGGGCATCCCTGCCTAGTCCCTCAAGTGATGCTAAACGTCTTTGTCTTATGCCCATTAATCAGCACCTTAGCAACCGGAGAACAGTATAATAGTTTTATCCATGATAGAAACAGTGGCGGAAATCCCATGCGTAGCATTACTCCAAATATATAATCCCACTTAATTGAGTCGAACGCCTTGGTGGCGTCCAGAAAGACTGCAGCCATGGGGAGGTCCGGTGATACGTTATTCAGGATAGAAAAAAGTGTTCTCAAGTTATGGGAGGTGGCCCTCCCAGGCACAAATCCTGACTGGTCAGGGAGAATCAAATTGTCCATTCGTAGGCTCAGTCTCGTCACTATCATTTTGTTACAGTATTTTGGCATCACAGTTAAGCAAGGAGAGCGGCCTGTACGAGTCACATTTCGTAGGCGATTTCCCCGGTTTCAGCAGTGAGAGTATTAGAGCTACTCTCATAGAGCTGGGGAGGTAACCCATTTCCAACGAGTCCTCATAGACTTCTCGAAGAATGGGGGCCATCAAGTCTATGTAGGTCTTATAGAATTCGATCGGAATGCCATCTGTACCGGTGGCCTTCCCAGATTGCATACTCCTTATGGCTTCCCTTACCTAGTCTATCTCAAACGGAGCACATAGAAAAGTTCTCTGTACATCACTCAGCCAGCCCAATGCTACGTCACCCCGGAATACCTCTAGGTTTAATTCTTCCTGTCTGTTCATGGTGTATAGGCCTTTGTAATGTTTCAGAAAGGCATTAAGTATGTTAGCTGTGTCCCGGCACGCCTCGTCCTCCTGGTCTTCAATTTCCAGTATATACTTATTGCAGTGAGGTTGTCTTATCTTATGTGCTAACGTCTTTCCTGGCCTTTCCCGTTCTCCATATCTTCTGCGCCCCCCAGTATTTACCCCTGAATCGCGCTTCCCGCTGCGCCTCATCCATGCGTTCTGTAAGTTTGTCTCTGAACCAGGTACTGCAGCTCCATTCTGTCCCTTGTCGGCCTCCAGTTCCAAAGCCTTAAGGTCTCCCTCTAATCTGCGCAATGTGTTGAGAATATTTCTAAGTACCCCTGCCCCCTTCGAAATACAGTACCCACGGATCGTGACCTTAAATGCCTCCCAGATAATTTCCACACTGTTCACTGAGTCCTTATTACGTGCAAAGAAATCCTGAATCTCTACGCGCAGTTCTTCTTGAAAGACCGAGTCTAATAATATAGGGGCATGCAGCCGCCAGTGACTGCGCGGGACCTCTAGGTCAGTGGAAGAGAGCACAAGGAGAACTGGGGTGTGCTCAGAGTATGTTCTAGCGAGATGGTGTACTCGCGCTATTGCCGGAGCTAACCCTCGTGATACAACATAGTAGTCTTGTCTAGCCCATGATGACGCGTGCACCGTAAAATGCGTGCCCGCTTGTGAATGCGGATGTGCATGTCTCCAGGTGTCAATCAGGCCATAGGCAGTGACTGTATCCAATACCACTGCTCCTGCCTTGGTGTAGTGATGGGGGGCTGGGTGTGATCTATCCAATCTAGGATTATGTGTTACATTAAAATCTCCACCCCAAATGATGTGAGTAGAGTCCAGTTCAAAGATTTTGGCCCAGAGCGAGGTAAAGAAATCCGGGTCATCGGTGAACGGCTCATAACAACAGGCCAATGTAACCGAAAGCGATCCCAGTCACCCCCACGCTAGACAGTATCGCCCCCTGTGTGTCCCATGTGTCTCCCGATAGTTGAAAGGGTATCTGTTTTTTTATCAAAATTGCAGTGCCCCTAGAATAAGAGTAAGAGGAAAATATTCTATGCTCCGCCGATTTACCGGCAAAGCCATTTGGTTTCAGAGGTGTAAAGTGAGTTTCTTGTATCATCGCAATATGCACATCATGCCTATCTAAGTATGACAGTATATTCCGCCGTTTCCTGGGATCTCCCAAGCCCCAGACATTCCATGTAATGATATTCATAGTTCCTGCTGCTACCTTAGCCATGTGTCATGAGAACCTAATTTTTTGGTGACTAATGACCGTACGATGTTACCCAAATCTGTTTTACGAGCAAAACAATCTGATGTATCTCGCTTTTGATGCTGTCTAATTTCCCCCCAACCTGCTTTCTACGTCTCTGGTTGTGATCCTCCCAACACATAGTAAACTCATCCCAACACTTCCCCTTCCCTCCCTCCACCAACTGAAGCAGCCCCTACTTGCCAGAATGACTTTCCCTCCCGCCCTCCCCATTCCCCAATTGAACTAGAAATAACAGTACCACAATCCTGGCACGCACCGTGCTGTGGTATACCAATGGGGGATACCCTCTGGGGGCCATGTCTAGGCGGCAGCACAGGTACCCCTCCCCCCCCAGGCCCTCCTTAGCTGTGGCTTGTCAGAGGGGGAGAAGTGGGGGCCCGGTGTGCTATGTATCACACCCAAACAGACTCATTCAATGAACAGCCACCATGTCTCCCACCAGAGAGTACACAAACATGCAACAGTTCCAGTATTGTGATATCAGAGATGTTTGAGTGCCATATATAGTCCTTTATTACTGCTCTTCTTCCATATCCGCAGATTCGGCTTGCTAGGAGGCGCTCCGGTTTCCGTCGGTTCGGTGTGCACGTTTCATGTGACGAAGGAAGTACTCGACCTGCTGCGGGTTAGTAAAGAACCTCTGCTTTCCTGGTGCGTAACCCTGAGTCCCGCCGGGTACAGCAGCGCATAATCAATTTGCGCGGCAAGCAATTTTTTCTTGACTTCTATAAATGTATGCCTGGACAACGGGTGTAAAATCCGGGTAGATGGAAAGTGTGTTATGTTATGTTATGTTACTGGGTGTTTTGTAGAGTGCTCAGCTGCTCCAAGAGCGTCCCGGCGCTATAGATCCACTTCACAAAATACCAGCAACCAACAGGACAGCCAAACGGTACTAGAAGTCCATGGAACACCTTACAGAACAAAGAGATAAGTTTTAAGACCTTTTCTAAAGGCAGACAAATTAGGGCACGTTCGCTGCATCCGGGGCAGAGTGTTCCAAAGACGGGGGGCAAGGTAGCTAAAAGAGCGACCTCCACAACGAACACGTTTCACTACCGGCACCATGGCATAGGCCTGGGCAGCAGACCTCAAGGGTCTAGATGGAAGATAGAAATTGACCCTTCTCTGCAAATAGCCAGCGCCGAGATTGTGAAGCGCCTTAAAAGCTGTAGTTAAGGTCTTAAATGAGATGCGCTTGCGAATCGGCAGCCAGTGCAGAGTGGCAAGGAGATTGCTCGCCCTGGCTCTTCTGGTAAGGCCAAAGATTGCCCTGGCTGCCGAATTTTGGACTATCTGCAGACGGGTCAGCAGATATTCAGGAAGACCCAAGTAAAGGATGTTGGCATAGTCTAGACGGGAGCCTATCAGGGCCTGCACCGTTATCTTCTTGTGTTCCAAAGATAGGTACGGCAGAAACTTTCTCAACATCCTTAAGATGGCGAAGCACTTCCCTGTCAGGCCAGCTACCTGGGCTTTGAAGGAGAGGGTGTTATCGACCAGCATGCCCAGATTCTTTGCTGTAACAGAATCGCTTGCCGGGGGGAACATGGCCGAAGGCCACCAAAGCTTCCATCTTGGGTCGGCAGGGCAGCCAAAAAACAATATCTCGGATTTGTCCGAGTTGCATTTGAGGCCGCTTTTCCCGAACCAATCAAACACAAACTCCAGGCACTTCCGGATGGCCGCCCCGTCGAAGTCACAGCCCTTGTCACACGTGAACAGGAGCTGTGTGTCATCCGCATAGGATACGATCTGGGCCCCTAGCTCCTCCACATGTGCCGCCAATGGTGTCATGAAGATGTTAAAAAGGGAGGGGCTGAGAATGGAGCCCTGCGGAACCCCCACCTCAAGCTGCGGCATAGGGGCGGAGAAAGGGGGGGCCCAGATCGTTTGTCTGCGGTCGGCCAAGAAAGATTGAAACCATTCGAACACAGTACCCCTTAGGCCAATCTCCCAGAGTCTTGTAAGGAGAATGCCGTGGGGGACGGTGTCGAAGGCCGCCGACAGATCTAGCATGATGAGCAGGGCCTTTCCACCCCTGTCCAGAGTTTCCTTCACAGCCTCGGTCACCTCGAGTAGAGCAGTTTCAGTACTCAGGTTAGATCTGAACCCCGACTGTGACTGATGTAATAAGGAATTAACCTCTAGATAGTTGGTTAAGGTGGTGTGTACATTCTTTTCCGCTAATTTGGCCAAAGCGGGCAGCAACGAGATTGGCCTATAGTTGGAATGCAATTTGGCATCTGCATTTGGTTTTTTAATCAGGGGAAGGACTAAGGCCTGTTTCCAAGATGAGGGGACTTTGCCCGCGCTCAGGGATAAGTTGATAATAGGGTTGATGATAAGGTTGAGAGCAGGTGCCAGAGTCGCAAGATACTTGGCAGGGCAAGGGTCAGATGGAGAGCCAGATTTCAAGTTGGATAAGAGGTCAAGCGAGGCCTGAAGCTCTAAAGCAGGGAAGCAGTCGAGAATAGGACCCGGGGTATACGTGTCCGATACAGATGAATGTATCCTGGGATTAAGAGAGCCGTCATCCCCGGATCCCGAAACCGAGATATTATGGGCTCCTTGCAAGGCCGACTGGATGGTACGAATTTTAGTAGTGAAGAATGCTGCAAGCTCCTTGATCCATGGTTCCAAGAAGACAGACGTAGGAGTGCAGCAGGAGGGAGAGATAAAATCTTTAACAATCTTAAAGATCTCTTTGCAGGAGTTATCTGCTTCCTCAATCCTTTTAGCTAAAAAGGATTTTTTCTCTGCAATGATTTCCTTATGATACTCCTTCACTGCTTCTCTATAAGACTGCTTAGCAGATATATCATACTGTCTCTGCCAAATTCTCTCCAGCCTCTTGCAATGCCTTCTCTTGCCAGCCAATATAGCAGAGAACCACGGCGCCGACACTCTTGCCGGTTCTGATCTAACCTGGCGGGGTGGTGCCAAGGTTTCCAGACGTGCGGTGAGCCAGTTCTGAAAACATACCACATCGTCCTCCAACCTGCCTGTAAGAACACAAGGATAAGTTTCTAAGGCCTGGGTAAGCATGGCTGGGGTGACTTTGTGAAAGGCTCTAGGCATACGTGTTGTTTGCCGCTGCACCTTGCGAGTGGTCGTCAGATGATGTTCTATCACGAAGTCCGCTAGGAAATGGTCCGACCAGAGGACTGGGGCAAGGGAGGTGAGGGACACCGGAATGGTCGAAAAAATTTGATCCAGAATGTGCCCCTTCTCGTGTGTGGGTGCCTGCAAGTACATGTGAAGTCCCACCGAAGATGTCATATCCAGGAATTTTTGCACTTCAGGATCCTCACCCTTGTCCATATGGATGTTGAAATCCCCTACAATTAGGCAGTGTTTGGCCCTGAGACTAAGTGTGGAGATAATCGAGAACAGGTCCTCAGTAAAAGAGCCAAGAGGACCAGGAGGTCTATACAACAAGATCCCCAAACAAGATTGATGGGGAGAAAGCGTTAAGGAGAAGGCAAGAGTCTCACAGCCTGGTAGATCATCCACAGACAAGATAGTGCAAGAAATGTGCCTCTTAATAATGAGCGCCACTCCGCCTCCTCTGCCCTTAATTCGATCTCGACGGAAAATAACATGCGTAGGGGGGATGGCGATAGCTAAATCAGGTTCCGATCCCTCGCCCAGCCATGTCTCCGTGAGAAAGAGACAGTCTGTTTCATCTTGTGTCAACAGATTGTGGATGTCTAGAGCGTGTTGAGGAAGGGACCTAGTGTTCAGCAATGCACATTTAATGCCTAAAAGGGAAAGCTTGCAAGGGGGGGTTTCAGTGGAACCAGGAATCCAGCCGCACATGAAACACTTAGTAATAGCCCCTGCAGAGTAAGGGATGACTCGCTGACATGGAGCAGTATGTACATTACAGGACAGAAGTTCATCTCTAGTGTACATCCTACTACGTGCTCAATAAGACCCACCGGCCTCGCGCCCCAAGCGCCTCCGGGCGCAGACGGGCTGACTCAGGCGAGACTCCGGCGCTAGGGACGGTGCTCCCGCAAACGCGACCGCTAGCGCGGTAGAGCATCCGTTTCCTTTTATGTGATCCACTAGAGCGCTCTCACCGCTCTGGGCCACACTCAAGATGGCCGCCGTGGAATGATTTCACTAACCCCAAATAAAGCCCAAAAACGGCCGCTAGAGCAGTAGAATGATGGCGAAAATGCGTGCAGGAGGCCTAGGGGGGTGCTGTCTGCATCACAGAGTGAAAAACACAATTTTTAAAAATGATGATTTTTATGATTAAAAAGACTCAAACAGCTAACAGAAACAGCAATATTTGTTAGCCCTTAACAGGTAGCGTTTCCAGATAGTAATTGGCAAAGGATCTCGCGAGCGCTGACACAGGGCTCCTTTTATGTGATCCACTAGAGCGCTCTCACCGCTCTGGGCCACACTCAAGATGGCCGCCGTGGAATGATTTCACTAATCCCAATGTGTTACCATCATATGAGAGGGATTGCTTACTTCTTGCCGCACGGAGGGCCACATCACGATCTTTGAAATTCAAAAGCCTTGCAATTATGGGACGCAGAGTATTGCCAGGAGCCGGTCGCGCCCCAAGGGTTCTGTGCGCCCTCTCTACAGCAAACTGACTGGAGAAAGATTCGATTCCTATGGTCGCTATGAGTAGCTTCTCAACATATTCTTCCATTCTCCCAGTGTTGGCTGATTCAGGAACACCTAGCACGCGTATATTGTTCCGTCTGCTGCAAGCTTCCAAGACCTCATGCTTGGCTGCTATTATTTTCAGAGGTTTATCCATGCGAGTTATCTGCGTCGTGTTTCTGGTTGTAGCATCCTCTGTGTCGGATATGCACCTCTCAGTTTCTTTAATGCGGTCCTCATGTCCAAAAAGTTTATGTGCTATGGCATCCATTCTCGACGACATTCAATCTACTTTGTCCACTATTATGGGAAAGCCTTGCCGCACCTCCTGCAGTATGCTCTACACATCCGAGGTTTGCGCCGTGGCCCCATCTTGACTTTCTTCCCTCCTCTCCAGATCCTGTCCATCATGCACACCACGCGTCCCTCTCTTCGCAGCCTCAAAATCCAATTTTGGCTGTCTCGTGTCCGGTTTGCCCATGTTGGCACCAACGTGAGGGGGTTGACTTGCAGGTCTCTAACCAGCACTTATCTTCTCACACCGCTCTTTAGTCCCACCAGCACACACCTCAAGTCACAGGGGCAACGCGTTGTAGGTGTAACCAGCCTCGTGAGCTCAGACGTCTTCTCTCACTGGGCACTGCGAATTACGACTGTATCATACATTCATCTCCTCTCACAGATCCTCAGTCGAGCCAGTACTCCCCTCCAGACCCAGAGACAGCGTTATGAAGGTGCCCCCCAGTCTTATGAGTCCAGACCTCCACTCTCTCTGGGCACAGCAGAGCATGGCCAAAGGCAAAGCTCCAGGTAATCTCAGGCCTATTCGCAGGTGTACTGCGACTCCACTTCGTAGCCCTCCAGCCTCTTGGTCCTACGCCCATTTGAGCTCTGGCACTTGAAATGTCCCAGTGTAAATGTATGGTCCACGGGCGCTCCCTAGAGGGGGGGTCACTGGGAACTGAAATCAAGTGACTCTGATGGCATGCAACACCTTATATCGCCTCACCCAGCAGGAGTATTTGCGTTTGCTCACTCGCGCTATGTGCCACTCAAAATGGCTGCGTATTGCCTTGTCCCCGAAATGGCATCTCTTGATACTCCTCAAGGTTGGTAGAAAGGAAGGGTGGTCCAAAGGAGAATCCAAGGCTATATCAGTCTTCACGTAGTTTTTTGTAAGAGAAACACACTCAAAAAAACTCTGGACCTCTTGAGTTTTAAACAGTAAAGTCTTTAAGGGGATAGTGAGTGTGTTTACAACAGTTCTTTGTATCATTAGGCTGAATCCTTACTCATATAGATTGAGTCAAAAGTCAATTTTTATGTAGAAAAAGGATCTTTATTGATTCTAGTAAAAACATGAACAGCCGACACGTGTTTCGCCCCCTATGGCGATTCGCGCCAGGGCTTTTTCAAGGCTATTTATATTTCAGTTTGCTCAATGCAATTCTTCATCATTATTGTACTGTTTTCCAACAAACATCCGGTTTTTCAAAATATAGATTTATGAGGGGAAATCCCTAAGTTTCGTAGTCGGGAGCCTGCAGGTCATTCCTTCCGCTTTCGCGTATGTCGAAACACGTGTCGGCTGTTCATGTTTTTACTAGAATCAATAAAGATCCTTTTTCTACATAAAAATGGACTTTTGACTCAATCTATATGAGTAAGGATTCAGCCTAATGATACAAAGAACTGTTGTAAACACACTCACTATCCCCTTAAAGACTCCTCAAGGTTGGCCAGCCGTTCCCCAGTGTAGCGCGCCACACCAAAACTTCGTGGTCTCCTCTCTAGAGGACCTCCAGGGGGTCCTCCACTGTCAGTCTAATTAGGCGCGCTGTCCGAGTTGTGCAATTAATGCCTGCAGTAGCGCAAACCTCTCATGCAGCCTACCGAAGTTTCCGGTGTTCTAATCCTCGCAAATGGAGCCCGATCTCAGTCTCCGTTCCCGCTGCGAGCGCTGTTGTCATCCGAGGCACGCTCGGCCTTTACCTCTGCCCGTCAGTCATTGTATATGTCCCTTTAATGTGGCGCCAATGTCGTTCCTCACTGCCGCCACCGAACGTGGCTTCGCCGGTGCCCTCGCAGTGCCGCTGCCTCTCCCTTCACAACTGGGCATGCAGGCTTCTCCACAGCCGCCGCTGCCCCTAGGATGCCCCTCAGCTCAGTGCCCCCCCTACTGTTCGCCAGCTTCCAGGGGGGTCGCTCCTCTGCCGCCTCTCATGTAGCAGCCGCGGCCCAGTTGTCCCGACCACAGCAGCGGTCTGTCGCAGCCTCCTCCGCCGCTCCACAGCTCCACCTGGCCTCCGCTGCACACTTGCTCAGATCTTCAAGGGCGCAGTCCAGGAGCAGTTGTGTTCCGATCTGCCAGATTTTCGCACCGATTCAAGATGTTATCTATGTCTCTCAGATGGCGGGTTTGCAGGTATGCCTTTAGTCGTTTGGCAGGAAATTTTTGAGGATAATTACACCGGGCTGCAGGAGCCTCAGTCTCGTGAGACCATCTTGCGTGTGCGCCCCCTGCTGCGCACCCATCTTGGTTGCCGGTGTGGCCATGCCCCGTACCGCCACTGTTATCTTGACAGTGACTGACAAAAAACTTATAACATCTACCCTAAATAGGGTGGGTGGTATAATCTTCTTTCGCCGGCGGCCTCTACACCTTCAGGCTATCGGACAAAGCTTTCATTTGATAGAACCAACAGCGACTCTGTCAAAAGAAAACTCGTATCTAAATGAGGCGAGCTGAAGAAGGGTTTGGCGGACATGGTCCTCCGTCATATTTAAGCGGTGAACCCTATCTGCTAAACTCTAATCGGACCTAAAAATCACTAGTCATGGCACACTTGGCTTAAGGTGATATTATTCATGAATGTCCACACAATAGTCAGAATAAAAAATTAGAAGGAATGTTGAAAAAGGCTGCTAGGCATTGCTTTAACTGGAACAAGTACACATTATCCCTGTGTTAAAAGCGGTGCATTGACTACACGTTTAGGTTTGCATCAAGTGCGCCCCCCCCCCGTGACCGTCGCTGCATTGGCAGCGCTCCCTGACTTTTTGGACAGAGGGCATTTTAGCCCCTTATAGGTAGCCAGTTGGCCCAGGGGACTATTAGATTTGTAGGGCGCAAGGCCCTAGTGTACTTTTTATAGGCGCTAGGAAATGTAATGTTTGTAGTGTGATTTATGCACCTTGATTTATACTTATAGATGTGCTTTTATGCTTACTAGGTCTTGCCTACTGTCTTATGTTTTCTACTGTGGTCTAGGCTTGATTTATTACCTCCTGCAGGTTATGTTACTAAGTTTACGTTTATTTCCTAATGCAAGTAATGTTGAAGATTTGTGATCTACTAGATTTAGGCTTATAAGGATGGTGCCGAATAGAGTTCTCGCCTTATGTGCTACTGTGCCTATCTTTGATGTAATTTTGTACACGAGGAGCTTGTATGCTCGATGGGGCTGCAGAACGGGAAAGCTCCCTTATTATTGCAGAATGACTCTGGATGCGCCACACCAGACCTGCCACTCACCCCCTTTGAAGACCTGCTGACACTGGCCCTGTCCTCCTGCCGCTTCACAGCATAGATTACACCCCCTATGCTTTTGGAATTTTGGGGACAGACTGAACTTAACACCAAGGTCTCAACCCCCCTGCCTGACCTCAAGTTGGCAGCCTCAGTCGGTCTCTCCGCGATGCTCTAAATCTCCCGGACAATAGAACTGGTCAGCGTCCTGAGCTTAACCACATCCCTCACCTGACCTTGATCCTACTCTCCCTCCTGGACATGTACTCTGAACCTTCCCTCGACCGTAGAGACCCTGCTATTTGTCCGATGTACGGTGGAGCTACCCGTTAGCTGAAGAGGAGATGGGTTGTGGATTCCCCCTCGGCCATCACCTACCCAGCTGGATTTTGGGCAGACTTTCCTTCGTCTCTCTGTCGTTTCCCCCTCCTACCCTTTCACCCACCCCCTTCCCCCTCTATGCTCCCTTCTTCTCGCCCTCTTCCCCTTTAATGTTTTTCTGTTGAGACCCAGCCATTTGACCGATGCCCGGTGGACCTACCTGATAGCTGAAGAGGAGATGGACTGAGGAATCCCCCTCGGCTGTCACCTACCCAGCCGGACCTTGGACAAACTTTCCCTTCGTCTCTCCGCTGTATCTATACACTACCCCTTTTGCCCTCACCCCCTTTCCTTTCCTCACCCCATTTTCCTTTTCTTCTATGCTCCTAAAAAGTTTTTTCTGGTATCTTTTGTAACTATTTTCCCCTCGTCTCTACGCCCTATCTTCCTCCTACCCCTTTACCCTATCCCCTTACCCTTCCTGCTCCATTCACCTTGTTCCCCTATGGTCTTTAAATGATTTTGTTGATACTTATGTAACTTTTAACTGATGTAATTTGCAACATTATTTTCCCTCATGTAAAGCTCTCTGATTCCATCGGGTCTAGCCAGCGCTATATAATAACTCATTAATTCAATTTGTTCCCATTTAGTACTCTTTCTCCCTTTGTCTACCTCCCTAGCTCCTATCCTCTCTCCCCTGAATCTCTCACCTTACCTGCTAGTCTGCCTAGCCCCCTGTCCTTTGTGCCCTTTGACTAAGCACTCCTTCTCCCCTTGTTGGGGAAAGATCCAATATTTATACTCTGGAGTCTCAGCGTACCCGCTGAGAGAGTCCACTGCGCCAAGGGAGCCACTCACAGCTGAGGTATGGTATGGCACCCCTTGCCAAAGCACTCCCTCTCCCCTTTTTGGGGAAGGATCTAGTATGTAGGCCTGGAGTCTCAGAGACCCCTCTGAGAGAGTCCTCTGCGTAAAGGGAGCCTCCCGCAACAGAGATAGGGAAGTGATACCGCTTCCCCTGGGATCACAGCTTACTGGACTTTGGACGTTGCTTTTACTCGTCTAGCGGATTGTGTCCCCGTCGCCCTTCCCCTCCTCTTTCCTTGCGATGTCCTTCACCCTCCCCTCCTCTTTCCCGCCTTCATTACTTATCTACTTCCCCAGCTCCCCCCTCCCCTGAATCTTTCCCCTTGCTTGCTTTTCCACTTTTGTATTTTTGCTTATTGTTTATCTTGACCTTACAAGTAACTATGTTGCCATGCTCTAATAACTGTGTAACCTTTGTAACGATGTAACCTGTAACTACGATCTGATACTCCGGGTCTTGCCAGCGCTATATAAAACCTTTAAAATAAACAAACCAATAAATAAATAAAATAAATACACGTCACTGTTCACCATGTCCATTGCCTAATGCAACCACATCATCTCTTACTCGCAAATTCTGGCGCAGGACTAATTTCCAGTCTGCTATATCAACCAAGCCAGGCAGTAGATCTCTTAGCGTTTGGGTCGACATCTTTGTAATGTTTTTGATCCATCACAAATGGAGCCCTAAATATTATTCATCAAGTAAGACTTCAGTCACTTCAGAGTCACCCACACCTTTGCTGAGGTACTGACCTCTTCCCTACTAAAGGCAAGCACCATCTTTCTCAGAACAATTGACATTCCTTGTCATATTCACATGAACTAATGAGCAGAAGATGGCATGATGGTGTCAAACCAAAGTCCGTATTACAATAATATTACCTGATCCTTCAAAAATAAAGGAGTGCACACACCGACATAGACCTCTTATTTACCAATACCAGTCTTCCCATAGGACCATCTTACACAATCATGACATTACATAAACAGAACACCACCTAATTCTCACAAAAGCATTTGACTTTAAATTTGAATCCACATCCCTTGACTTTGGTAGTGCTTGTTAGTTTACTTGCCATATTGTTTAGGGTGTATTGTTTTGGTGATTTGAGACTGCTCTTGAGAGCTCACACCTAAATCTGTTGGCATCTGTAAGAGTGAGACTAACAGTACTGGACCATAATATGGAGTGGCAGAGGAGGTTGTTTTGAGGCTAGTTCACAGGGATAGATAGAAAAGACATTTGGGGCAAGCAGGAATCTGATGGAATTGATGAAGCAGATGTTAAGTTGCCAATTAGTAGGATACAGACTGCATTTGCAGCTTAAATGGAAGAGAGAGAATGAACTACCCATTGCTGAGAGGAAAGGCAGACAAGGAAGCTTTTCGTGTTGTCAGTAATTTCTGCACTGACAAAGACAATGCTGTTAAGAGGTTCCAGGTTGACCCTGAAAACAGAGGATCCAGTTATCTCACTCGCAGTTTAAAGAATCTGGAATTTGCTAATGTTTCTTCTAACATTCTCTGTTTCTCTACAGACAATTGCGTCAAACATGAACAAGCCCTTCTGGGAGTGCCCAGCTTCCTTGTGGGACAATTTGAACAATGTTGGTCTGAGGTAGGTACATTGTCCCCCAGTGCAGGATTGACTGATGGAATGAGATGTATGACGCAGGTGGTGCGGGAAAGTAAAAGGGATTTCTTTGAGCTCAGAGACGGCTCAGCCCCATTGCACACAACAATCCAGTACTACTCCTGGCATGTTGGTGAAAAAATGGAAAACCATTTGACAGGAATAATTTGAGAGTGAGTTCAGAATAGTAAATCTGTATTTACGTAGATGTAATTGCTATTTTAGTATTTTGTATTCTGGCAAAGAGATTTTTGTACCACAATATTTAAAAACTAGACTTTCTGGTACCACCTGCCCTGGGAGTTCTTGTGGTGAATAATTTTTAAAGGATTGGGACACCCTTGTATAGTGCCAAAAACGAATGTAATGTTTGTAGCCAGACTTGCGGGTACGTCTATAGCGTACATTCATTTGTCTTTGTTTGTCCATTTATGTACTGTAGCATGCCCATTTTGGTATTGAGGCAATCTAGGTTGGAAAGTCAAAACTTTTTGTTTTAACTGCATATAATTTAAAGCTTTCAGTTCGAAACTTTAACTGTCTGTGTTTTGCCTTGAACTTGAACATATTTATGTGACACCTACCAGAAACTGACAGATGCCTCATCTGCATAGCCCTGACCACCCCTCCCATAGTTAGCCATCAGGTGATGCCATTTTTCTTTATGGAAGAACTGGTGTTGGGAAGACCCTCATGGTGGGTCATCTGCTGGCTAACATGATGTCAAAACAGCCACCTTCTTCTGATACGATGTTAACTCTGTTTTTTTTTCCATGTCTGAGACCGCCATGCTCACCATAGTGTCTCTCAATGAGAAAATAGCAAAGATATAGCCTTAGGACTGCACGACAATGACCAGCCTAGTTGGGACAATGCTTTTTATTTCCCTAAGCGAGGCCATCGTTTTAGTGGTCTGTTTATGGAAGATTAAAAAAAAACAATTCTGACTGCTGTGTCTCCGTGACATTTTGATCATCTAGTACTCTATTGTTGTCACCGAGGCAAGAGCCTTTCTTAGAAAAAATAAAAAAACCTGGTGACCGGGTTGAATTCTTTAAAAATGGCAGCCAGTCATGTCTGCACTGGTATGTCATGGTCTTAACAATCCTCTTACTCTGAAAATGTTTGAAAAAAAGAGAAGGGTGGGTCCATCATTGCTCATCATCGGCCCAAAGAGGTTGGGCTGCCCTTCCCCCATTGGTTTTATTCTTCATGTCTGGGTAAACATTTTTATCTTTGAACTTCATGAGTGTGTGTGCGTTTTTCACAGAGAACGGCCGGTGTTGGGTTATTTAACCCCAATCTGACTAGTTTTCTGATCTTCTGTTGATAAAATCATTGGCAAATGGAAAGCCCCAGAGGTCCCCCAAGGCACTACAAAGTGAAAAAACATGCATCGAGTAAATGTATTGGGGGCGTGGCTAAGGTGCCAATGAGGACGGTTGCGTGAGCTGGGAGCTCCGTGCCGACCCCAACACTTATCCTGGTTTGGGAGCAAGTAATGCTCCTCAAATTGCCCAGGTCCGAGCCGGGAGGTGCCGAGAACTGATGCGGGTGATCCTTGGCAGGACAATCGCATCGCCGAGGACTGGGGACCGAGCGGATGGTCGAGCCTGGCCCGAGCAGAGCCAAGATGGCGCCGTTGGAAACTGCGAAGAGTTAGTGACGACGCGGTGAGCTTGGCTGGGATGGTGTAATTGAAGTGCGGGAGGCCCTTTGAAGAGCAGTGGGGGAGCAGCGGCGCCGATCCTAGAGCAGACCGAACAGAACGGCTGAGGAGGCGATCGCAGGGCGGCAAGGATTGAGGAAGCCTCTCTGCCCCTGGGAACGCCGTGGCGGTAGAGGAGGAGGCAGACGGCTGTGCGGTGGTCGGCGGAGCTTATTGCGGGCGGAGGCCCGCTGGGATTTAGCTGGAGTCACCCCGTATGGCGCCCATGACTGAGCGGCTCACTAAAGGACTGGCCAGAGGCTGTGGCCGCCATTTTGGGAGACGAGTGAGCGGGGGAGTGGCTGACTGTGGGGACCTCGGCGCTTATTCATGCCGGCCACTGGATCGGACGGCGGAGGTCAGGGCAGCGAGTAGCTTGTGAGGGTGCTACAGAACAGGGGGGGGGGGGGGGGACCCTCCAACACCGGAGATTGGGCCCGCTGTCTAGGCTGGAGGCACAGCAGGGGATCTTGTTTACCGCCATGGTGGTGCCTCGTCCATAGCAGGTTGCCGCTGAAATCTGGGTGAAGTGCTCCCAAGGTGGTGAGGGGCCTCTGAGAGCAATGCCTGCGGAAGGGCACGAAATGCATGGACGCAAATGGAAGGCTGGTGACTGCTTAGTGTTACACCCATGCTCCTGGCCTGCGCAGAGTGAACTGGGGGGCCCTGGGTGGGGAGTGCCGGCATCAGGACGAAGCTCTTCCCGTCTCCAGTGTCCGGTGACGAAGAGTTAGACAGAGGAACCAGTGTCAACTGCTGGACGAGATGGAGGAACAGCAAGGTTCGTAAGCAAACTAATGCACAAAAACTATCGAAAATCAGAGGGAGTTCCCCACAGGGGTTGGAGACCGAGCGGTGAGCGGCCCATCAAGAAGTCTGGGTAGTGGACACCCCGCCGCGGCGAGTGCCACACAGTGCCTAAGTTTGGCATGGAGAAGCGAGGAGGCCGTCGGAGGTTCGGCGGTGATCAGCAGCTTGGGGAGTAGAAACCTATGGGGAAACCACTAGGCAAACAGGGGGGGGCGCCCCCGGAACCGGAGGAAGAAGTGGCCGACTTACAGAAGCAAGACGTAGTAGATTTGCAGCCAGAGGGGATGATGCAGCGGCAGGTAGATCTTGTACTCAAAGCCATCACAGATACCAGGGACGCCCTTCAGCAGGATGTTGCGCAGGTGATACTAGGGCTGGGCCTCCTTAATGCAGATCATGCAAAGTTGGCAGATCATGTGAAACAAACAGAAACCACGTTAGAGGTCCTGGAGCCTGCTCAAAAGGCATACGAAGTACAGATGAGAGATGTTAATCGTCGTCTGCAAGCCCTGGAGCGGCAGGCCGGAGATGCTGAAGGACGGAACAGGAGGAATAACGTGCAGGTGGTACGACTACCAGAAGGCGTGGAAGGGGCCAGCATCGTGGACTATCTGGAGACCTGGCTAAGGACTGAAGTTGCTCCTGAGGGCTTGCCCCCTTCTACACTTTGGACAGAGAACGCATAGTGTCCCTGCCCGACCACTGGCTCCTGGGAGGCCACCCAGGCCGGTGGTGGCGTGTTTACTCCATTACAAAGACAGATACCTGCTTTTGAATAAAGCTCGCACCCTGGGGCCCCTCAAGGTAGTTAATAACAACGTGACGTTGTTCCCAGATTACATGTTCGAGGTGCAGCGCCACCGAGCCTCTTTTTTAGAAGTCAAGAAGGCACTGCCCACTGAAGGTATCCAGTATTCATTGATGTTTCCAGCATGCTTGAAGGTGGCCATGGACGGTAAAGCCCCGAGGAGGCATGGGACTGGCTAGAATCCTACAGAGCGGGTTTGGGCGGGGCAGGTAGTGGCCAGGAGTTACTTGGGAAGGCGCTGTGCTCTCCCCGACAATGGCGCACCAGAAAGCGTTGTCCCGGCACTCAGAAACCTACGATGTCCCAGACTGAGAGGGAGAGATCAGCGGTATTGCAGGCGGTGACAGCGATATTCCAAGAACGAGGTTCGGAATCCATAGGAGCAACAGAATCTGAGAAGGGATCGGCAGGGACGGCTACCAAAGAATCAGACACAGCGAGTGTTGGAATGCCACATGTTACACCTGGGACTGTCGATGAGATCGCTGATGCGTAAAACAGTAAGTCTTTTCCAAGGAACTTGAGGGTGGTCTTGTTTATAGCCAGCCCCCCTCACCACTGTGGGTGCAGCTGGGATTTGGGTTAGCGGAGTTAGCGGAGGGTAGGGGGGCATCTAGGTATGTGGCTCCCTCAAACTGGGGTCTTACAGCAGAAGCTTAGGCTTTTTCATCAGTGGGGTATGGCGCAAGACACTGGAAGTACTGTGGACCAGTTCATCTCGGCTCTTGGACACCCCCCCTAATATTGTTGTTTGAGTGGGTTCATGGTAGCTACCAGGGAGGCAATTGAGTTGATAGTTTGGATGGGTACTAGATTGTTAAAGCCTGTTCTGGGGTGGGGTTGTTGGGGTATTTTGTGGGTTTTGTTTGGGGAAGTAGGGGGCACTGGTATGTCCGCAGGAAGTGTACAGGCACTCCTAAGATTTGACGATCAAAATGGGGACATTACTTCACTTAAAATGTATAATATGGAATGTACAAGGGATGCATAAAATGTTGAGGCGCGACAAGGTACATGCTTATTTGGTGCGTAGGGGAGTACACATAGCTCTCCTTCAGGAAACCCATATTAATCAGACGGAGGGCAGAGCACTACAGCGCAGATGGAGAGGGCAACTGTATTTTACAACATACTCCGCTTTCGGTCGTGGGGCGCTGATATGGATTAGGGCTGGGGTTCCCTTCCAGATGACGCAGCAGTTGGTCGACCCAGAAGGTAGATTTGTGGTGGGGGGCGCCTGAATGGTTTAGATGTAATGTTATGTAGCATATATGCCCCATATATGGATCAGGCGGCCTATTTCACTCACCTGTCCGGCAAGCTGGTACCCTATCTGACTGGGCCGGTGATACTAGGAGGTGATTTTAATTCAATAACTGATACTAATATGCATAGGTCTCATCCACCACTACCCAAAGCCCCCATACATAGAATCTCCAAAATTAGGAGGGATGGGCAGGATAGGTGGGGGCTCGTAGACACATGGCGGACACAACAATTAGAGGAACGTGACTATTTTTTCTTCTCTGCATTATATGAGCTGCATGTCCGCTTGGACGCCATATTATGCACGCCAGACATACATGCAAATGTAGAGCACAGTGAATATCTGACAAGAACAATCTCAGATCATAATCCATTACTGTTGACAATTCGTTGGGTCCAGGAGAGGGCTGTGATACAGACATGGCGCTAGCGACGGGAAGCGCCGGAAGACCCAGTCTTTCGCACAGATATTGAAACGGGTACCGCGCAATACTTCACCGTGAACGATTGCACGGTGTTAAATCTAGCGCTAGAGTGGGACGCTATTAAAGTGGTGGTACGAGGACTGTGCATTACTAAAATGATTAGAACACTGAAGACGCTAATGAGATACGTAGAATCAGCGGAGCACTGTTTACAAACGGCGGAGAGGGCTCGTCCTGAGAACCCGGGGGCACAGGAGGAAGTATCTGAGGCTAGAGAGGGGGTGGCAGCCAAGTAGAGCAGTTGCGTTGTTTCAACCGCAGAGCCTATTTGGCACGGGCGCATGCAGAGCGGGATAAAGCGAGCACACTGTTGGCCTGGCTGGCCAACCTAGCTACTAGGGGCACGCCTATTTTAGCGTTGACTTCTTCGATAGGAGCCCCGGTGTGTACCCAACGAGGGATCAACGCGTTGTTTTTAGAATATTATACCAAATTATATAGGAGTAAGCTGCGAGTTACTGGAAACGACATGGAGGAATTTTTGGCGGATATAGCGTTGCTGCGGCTAGAAAAGGAGCAGGCAGAGGTATTAGGTCAGGAGATCACATTGGGAGAAATAAGGTGTGCAATTAAACACATGGCGTGTAACAAAACACTGGGTACGGATGGACTACCTATTGAGTTTTACTCCAGTTATATTGACTTGCTGGCCCCTAAGCTGCTGGCGATTTATAGGGAAGCACGGAAGGTGGGGCGGTTACCAGCCTCCACTCGAGGGGCTATCATTGTCCCATTGCTGAAACCCAGGAAAGATCCCTTGGACAGATCTGCTTACCGCCCATTAACTATGTTAACATCACACTATAAAATACTGAGTAGGATTCTTGCGACCTGGCTCCTCTCATATATGTTGCAGTTGGTCCACTGTGATCAGGTGGGATTTATCCCGACTCGGAATACCGACACTAATATACGTCGCCTACTCCGCATACTGGATGAAGACCGCAGAGAGAACCCCACCTCTGCGGTACTCTCAGTAGACATTGAGAAAGCATTTGACAGTTTGGAGTGGCCTTATCTGTTTCGAGTTATGTGCATGTCTGGCCTTTGGGAAGCTTTTGTGGGATGGACCGAGATTCTTTACAGAGCAACGACGGCCCGGGTGCGGACAGGGGTGGTGGTTTCCTCCCCCTGCTCAGTGCGGCGGTAAACAAAGCAGGGATGCCCGCTCTCACTGTTTGCGCTGGCCATTAAGCCTTTGGCTGCGCATGCTAGACTAGGACAGCATTACCAGGGGCAAGACTTACGCGGGGACATGCAGCACATATCATTATATGCTGACGATCTACTTATCTTCCTGGCCAATACAGAGGAGGCCCTGGAAGGGGCGACAAACTGGCTCCGGACATTTGGCGGGCTATCGGGCTGGGGGTGAACTTGGGGAAGATTTGTCTTTTCCCTGTGATTCCAACAGAGGTAGGCCCTACCCAGGTGGCAGGCATTCGATGGGAACCAAACTGCTTGCCCTACCTTGGGACTAGTATATATCATACACCTGATAATTTATTGGAGGACAATATGGGCAGGGTCATGCTTGGACTTCGGGGGAACCTGACATTCTGGAGTACTTTGCCACTCTCTGTATCTGGGCAGGTGGCACTCCTGAAGATGGTGGCGCTCCCCCGACTGCTGTATTATTTTAGGATATTGCCGATTTGGGTGCCTGGAGCAATCTTTAGGAAGCTTCGTCCATGGTCTGGGGATTTTTAACAGTAGGCGGCGGGTAGCGTTGACCACCATGATGCATACGAGAGCTGACGGGGGTCTAACTGTGCCAGATTTTGAACTATATTATCTGCCAACTCAGTGTCAATGGCTCACTCATGCAGTAGCTCGAGAGTTCAGGTTCCCAGATGGTCCTGATGGATGATGGCTCCCACGCCATGTGATGTGCTTTATAATACTTCAGCAGCAGTTGCGCCTTGGGTCACATACTACTGAAGAGCGGGACCCTGAGGCAGTGTTGAAATCGGAGCCAACGCATCCCTATACCCCGGAGATACCGTTGGGTATGTGTACCGCCCTCCCTCACGGGGCGGACTGGACGGCGTTGGCTGAGTGGGAGGCAATGGCGTGCAGGTAATGGGGGATTTATAAGAGGACGGTGCTTTATTACCGTATCAGAACTTGAAGGATAGATATGACTTCCCACGAGGGGATTATTTATTGCATTCAGCCCTAGTTTCGGCGATACAGCGTCACTGGAGGGAAGGGCTGTCAGAACCACAGACATCCATGACATGCCAATATGTGGTGATGGCGGCAGGGGCGTTTAAGGCATGGTGAACAAAGATTTGAAGCCATTGAGGGAGCTACAGGGGAAGTGGGAGGCGGACCTTGGTAAGGAGATCCCTGAGAAAACGTGGGCACAACTGATTCTGAGAGCCTGGAGGAGTACTAGGAATGCCAGATTTCAGTTAATACACTTCTTTATTCTGCACAGAGCTTATTTAACACCCGCCAAGATTAATCCGTATTTTAAAATAGATACTGCCCAATGCCCGCGTTGCAATTTAGGGGGAGCAGAGTTCCACTAGATGTGGGGCTGTAGGCAGTTAGGAACATATAGGGAAGAAGTGGTCGACCTGCTATGCGGCGTCATAGAGCGCCAAATAGAGCCTAACATGAGTACCTGTTTATTACACTGGTTCCCACATTCCTCCATTGTGCTTAAACTTGTAAACAAAGTAGAGTTTTTGAAAGCTGATGTAATAAAACTAAAGAATTGAATAATATATTATTGGAAACAAGGTATTGTCCCCGAGCAACCAGAACCGAATAATATAATAAAATTCAGTTATATCATCAGTCCAAATGAGCATCCAGATATGATAGTTCACAGTAATAGTTCCTTTATTTTCTTGTTTTCTTTTCTTTATCACAAGTGCAGAAATTTGAAGCAATGTCTCTCAATCATAAAATGTAGCCAAACAGCCAACAGCCAACACGTGTCTGCTGTTGGCTGTTTGGCTACATTTTATGATATGAATGACACGGATCTCCATTGAGAGACATTGGTTCAAATTTCTGCACTTGTGATAAAATTCACACGGGTAAGTTGTTTGCAGCTAGATTTAAATCCAATAGATTAAGCAATCCGCCAATAAACTTCAAATAGCTAATTTCGATCGTCTCTTACTTTCCAGTCCCCCTGTCCACTGGACCATATCATCTTTTCACTAACATACATAGTGGCTTTCAGCTCACGCAGGTGAGTCATAAAGAACATACCGTTACCGCTAATCCGTAAATTCTTTTAAAAAATCAGATACTTGAATTTATCCTATTTATATCTCTAGGTTGCCATTTCAATCTGCAATAAAAATACTGAGTTTTCAGGTAAGCCTATACTTGTTGGGGAACCTCTGAAACAATTTATACTAAACCTGAGCTTAACCGCTGTATATTCCTATACAGATTTCAACTGTGCTGGAGCTAGCACAAGGCATTTCGCGTGTCGTTCCGAACCGATACTTTTCAGTTTGGTAAGACTTTACCTCCTGAAATAACAACTAGATTAACTAAAGAACTTTTCATTAAATTTCTTAACTGAGAAAGCTAAACTTTAATTCCACGCTTATTATTGCTTTACTATACATTAAAAAGCAATATAAATAGAGCATTAATAAATCTAGTAATCTTAAGTAAATGACTAATAGACTATGGCATCGTTTTAATTTGTTCCCTTTATTTTTTATTTTTTCCAACATTACCCCTGACGAAGGAACAATATGTTCCGAAATGCATTGGGTCATTGATTGAAATGTATTTGATTGTACAAGAGAAATATTTGTGAAATGAAATGATAATATTGAACGCTTTATGATTTTGATTGTTTAAAAATTGTGTCTTGCATGATTAAAATGTTATAAAGGAGTACTACTTCTTGTTGATGCATGTCAGAGACCTAGCTGCCATCAGAGGGCTAGGCCACTTTCAACTTACACAAATGTTAGCAGGCATTAATCTGACAAAGCACACATATCAAATTAGTAGGATTAATTTGCTAAATCCCGACTGCGATCTCCACACACATTCATTTATTTTTTTGTTCCCTGAAGCATTTATTCTTGAAATTTGGCTATATTACTATTTAGTATTGGTTTGCGCAGGGTTTAACCTAGCCACGCTTCGCAGTTTTTCTAATATATTATTGGGATTGGGCTCTGCATAATCATAGTCAAGAAAATCTGAAGTGATTTTTGACTCTAACAAGGCCGAGTTGTGTTTGGCAGATTTCAAAAAGTCATTTGTGTAATCCACCTGTACCAACTAATGAGATTCTCAATCTGCGTTTTGGAATACATTTCAAATGAAAACTGACTTTACTAGAGATTTTGTTGATCACTCATTAGATATCAGGCCTCGAAGAGGGGGCATGGCCAAGCCTGCCAACATGGCTGTGTTTGCCTGTAGCTCTGTGGCCTGGCCTAGCCATCATCCACTATCCACCCCGGTGGGGCCACCAAACAGAGCCATTGTGGTACGGAACACCGGCGGAGCCAGTATCTGTCCACCCCGAGTTCTGGGGAACCCGCTGCTGCAAACTACGAGACGATCCCAACAAGCACTCCCTCCCATCATGGCGGTGCCCGAAGGTAAGGGAGACACCTAAGCAAGAAGAGACTTAGCAGACAATCCAGTCCGCCTACTTCACACCCACCCTACCATAGAAAGTGCCCGCTGGTACCTGGGAGAAGGATTGGGCTGACGGTGCAGTCTGCTCGCAACGGTGACGCCAACACACATCAGCAGCTGCCAAGGCTCACCTTGCGGCACCAGATGGAGGGTCGGAGGGGTGGCGCAGCCTGGGACAGAGATATGACTGCAATGATCCACTGCTCCAGTGCATCAGTGGCTGAAGGCGACACTGAGCAGGGCCGCAGGGCGCGGTGGAGTGCTAGGGCCGGCTCAAACGAGGCAGAGCCGCTCCGGGAGTGGGGGCCCGCCCCGCAGCACCTGATGAAGCACCAATTGCCCGGGCAGCCACCTTGTTGCTGAAAACAAGAAAATGGGTGACGTGGCCGATCCACACCCCTGGCGATATTTGGCAAGAAGAGCAGGTGAGGAGCTGCAAATTGGGTGCCCAGGATAGGGGTGCGAGCAGGGAGCCAGCTCATGGGGCAGAACCACCTCCACCTCCACCTCCACCTACCTTAAGACCCCTGCTCCAACAGATGGCCAGAAACGCATGTAGGGGGAGTGATAAACAGCCACGAAGGCCTCAGATTATGTGCACCTGCAAGGATAGACTGTCAGGAGAAGAGACATTATCGCATCCTCCCTATGAGTGGCATCAACCCTTATTCCTGATGCGACACCACTCCCCCATCATCATAGAACCAGATGCTGGTGTTGGTGGGAGGCAGGAAGGTGGACTCTCTTCCCTCCCGCCGGACTTCAAGGGCAGGGCACTGGGCTTCCAGCCGGGGATCCTCGCCGAGTCCCCCCCCCCCCCCCCCCCCCCCCCCACCGCAACGGTTGAACCCCCTCAATCCATCTGGGCCCAGTAAACCACGGGGCAGAAAATGTTGCGCAAGCACACTCACCACTCGCACCATAATCGAGGTGCGGTGCCACCTGGCAAGACTCTGTGTGGCGGCGGGGGATTGAGTCTCAGATATTCGGGGGGTGTGCACTGGGAACCCCCCGCAACAGAACTGACAGCCAACATAGGGCACTTGGATGCTACGCCCCGCCCCTCAAGAC
This sequence comes from Lissotriton vulgaris, assembly GCF_964263255.1. NCBI lineage: Eukaryota > Metazoa > Chordata > Amphibia > Caudata > Salamandridae > Lissotriton > Lissotriton vulgaris. The sequence goes on along the minus strand of NC_141693.1, from coordinate 1,601,505,581 downwards.
CAGAATTAACACATCAGAGGCAGGAGAAGAATCGAGCCACTGGACTCGTGGCTCTCCTGAATAAGCCATAGGCAATAGCAAGTACGGACATCTTCCCTGCAATATATAGACAACCAATATCAGCAACCCCTGCCTTAGGTTGTACTGGGAGGAACTCATATCCTAAGATATACACCAGGCATTAAACATATCCCCACCAGACACCAGAGTAAAGTGTGCAAGATCATACTCTTTGGTCGTAAGGACGCAAGCAAGCAAATACAGCACATCACAGTGAAGTGGTACGTTTATTCCAGTAAAAACATGGGGGGAGATTGTGCTCCAACACTGGACCGCAGGAGTCCGCTCCGATACACAGTCACCCTCAAGCCACTAAAAGCCAGCAAGAAGAAGCATAAGCACCATCTACTCTCTCCATGTCCTATAAGCTAGACAAGGTATTAGCGACTATTGAACATTCTAGGGTCACCATGGAAGACCTATTCGGGGCCCTATCCACTGCCTCAATCTTTTACGCCATGACCACCGTCCTAGCTGACAAGGTAGCGGATGGTGAGAAAACTCTCTCCACCTTAAAGCCCTTGGTGAAATCGCAACAAGAAACATTGCGAGAATTACAAGACCAAGTAGTGACACTAGAGGAGCGGACAGATGACTTAGAAGGACACTCACTGAAGAGCAATATTTGCATCCTCGGTCTACCTGCAGGGATTGAGGGAACGGATCCTATCAGCTATGTAAAGATGTGGCTCCGATCTTTCACACCCAGCTCAGAACTGACTGCCTTCTTCTTGGTGGAACAGGCACATATGCTGGCCCGGCGCCTAGCCCCCAGGGTCCCTCCCTCGTCCCTACTGGTGAAGCTACTTCACTTCTGTGACAGTAATGCGTTACTTCGTGCAGCCAGCCAATATGGGGTCATAGAAGTTGAAGACAAACACATTATGCTCTTCCCCGACTACACTTGTGTGGTGCAACACCAACGATCCTCTTTTCTAGAGGTAAAACGCCACATCTGCCAAAATGGGATACAATACTCACTGTTATTCCCAGCGCGCCTCAAGATAATACACTATGGCTCCACCACGTTCTTTAGAGACCCTGCTGAGGCATGTGACTGGATGGAACAACATCTCCACGGCCTCCCACACCTAAACCCAAAATGCAATGAACAACCACAAGAACCCAGGAACAGACACCGTCGTGGAAGGAAAATCAAACTATGCTCCAGATTTCTGCCTCGAAGCTCTGTCGCAGGATTCTCCAATCTAGAGCAGATCATTGCGGAATGTAGAAAGGCCCTGCAGGCGGCGGTGGATCTAGGATCAATCTCAGTGGTCACAGATGATGAAAGAGCCCTGCACATTTTCACTTCTGAAGAAGGTAGTGACACGAACACCTCTCGCGCAGAATCAGTAACTCCACACTTGGTGACTCAGCAAACCACGGACACGCTCATCTGAAATGTTGGTATTAAAAGGCACCCACCCCTATTACATATTCTACCCTCATAGTGCCAATGTCAAGATCAAGTTACTCCATTAGTAGTACGATATGGCTCGGCTCTAGGCCCCACCATTTACATGGATATTACAAAGGCCACGCGCATCGTTAGCTAGGGCGCAGGAATTGTCCGTCCCCACAGTACACTAGCACACTAGCACCTTGTTTAGTTTGGATGTACCGCCCGTTGTGGTAGGTCCTCAGTATTGGTAATACGTCTTACCTCAGTTTATACCCTCATACCTGACTCCCCCTTGCCCACTGATTACAATTATAATGATGGGTGGGTGCCATTGACCCTGGAGTACAACTATGATCAGGAAGCGCAGGAGGATGGTCCGGCGTTTCTCTTCTAAGCAACCCCCCCTACTACCCCATGCACGCCTTATCATGACACACACTAGTGATAGCAATTTCCTAACTCTAAATGTGCGATGCATGCACACGGCACAAAAGCAGTATATAGTTTACTCATAAATTAAACAGCAACAAGCGCAGTTAGCAGTATTACAAGAAATGCATTTGACAGCTGGGGAACTAGACACACTGTGCAAGTGTTGGCGTGGCTCTTCCTGCACAACTACATACTCTGCATACGCGCATGGGGCACTAATCTGGCTCCGACCAGGGGTCCCATTCCAGGAGACTCACGGGATGGTGGATACACAAGGGCGGTATGCCCTCTTAGAGGGACTCTTGGATGTACAACCAATTCTCATAGGCAGCATCTATGCCCAAACTCCAAGCAAGGGAAATTCTGGAACACCCTTTCGGGTATTCTTGCCCAATTTACCACATCGTCATGGATATTGGAGGGAGATTACAATTGTGTGATGGGCCTCTCCATGGACAGATCTCACCCTCCCCAAAAGTGCATATGCAGAAGGGTTAGCTCACTTAAGGCAATACAATTTCAGAACGTATGCTACCAGAGTACTTAGGGCCCGATGTAGGTAGGCCGTTACCGATCGGTAACGGCCGAAAATACCGATTTTTGGCCCTTACCGATCGGTAAACAGCCATCGAGATGTAGGGAACCAAAAAAATTAATAATCGGAGTGAAAACCGATTCGGAATGAGTACCGAATGGGAAAGAATCCGATACGTACATACCGAAAATCGGATATGTAACGAATCGGTAACACACCGAATCGGATGCTAACACCGATTCGGTCAATGTACCGAATCGGTAGTGACACCGAATCGGAAAATAACCGATTCGGTCCATGTACCGAATCGGTAGTGACACCGAATCGGAAAATAACTGATTCGGTCCATGTACCGAATCGGTAGTGACACCGAATCGGAAAATAACCGATTCGGTCCATGTACCGAATCGGTAGATAGACCGAATCGGACATGAGCCGAATCGGAAAACATACCGATTCGTATGAATCACCGATCGGGAAATTCACCGATTCCGACAGATGGGGAGATGTAGGGAGGCACAGAAACACCGAAATCGGCTCAGAATCGGTAGAATTCACTCGGTATTTACCATGGATTACAATCAGGTGGTAACCAACTCCAACCCATATAAACAGCCCCAAAATGCATTGCAACTTGCAGGATGGCAGCTTTTTATGTCATTGCGAGGCGGCTACGGCTACAGCAGGAAGGACAGAGGGAATGGCTAAGAAATGAACAGGTCTACAGACAGAGGATAACCCTGTTCATGCTCACAGAGGCAGAGATCCTACAGAGATACAGGCTGGACTCTGACACCATACTTGAGCTCATCAGGGATCTCAAACCATTCTTGGACCACCACACCCCAAGGGCACACGCCATCCCTGCGCACATCCAGGTGCTATGCAGCCTACACCTGCTAGCGTCTGGCAGCTATCAAAGTGGAGTTGCAGCGGCAGGAGGGGTGAGCCAGAGCAGCCTGTCAAGGTTCTTCCACACATTCCTTGACGCCATGATACACAGGATGGACCAATACATCTCTTTCCCTGCAACCCACGCAGAACTGCTACAAACTAAAGCTGACTTCTACCAGATGGCACAATTTCCCCAAATCATTGGTTGCATAGATGGCACGCACATTCCGATTTGCCCACCAGCGGACACAGAATACATATACCGCAATCGGAAGTCTACACACACCATCAACGTGCAGGTGATCTGCAATGCAAAGTGCACCATCACAGACCTGGTAGCAAAATTTCCAGGGAGTACCCATGACTCCTATATTTTCCAACAGAGCGGCATCTATGCACGGCTGATGGCTGGCGAATTTGGTGAAGGATACCTCCTAGGTGAGACACATCATCAGACCCCCATAACACATAGTAGCTAGGTGGAATACATGTATGCATGTGTGTAATGTTACCCCTTTCTCTTCCAGGCGACAGTGCATATGCCCTCCGCTCATTCATACTCACCCCCTACCTCAACCCCTCCACACCCAGCCAAAGGAGGTATAACCGGGCCCACATACGCACAAGGAATGTTGTCGAACGGACCTTTGGCATCTGGAAAAGTAGATTCAGATGCCTGCACAAGAGTGGAGGTGCAAGGCAGTATACCCCCATCACCTGCTGCAAGATCATAGCTGTATGTGCAATGTTACACAACCTTGCGGTGAAGAAGGGCACTGAGGTGGAGTTGTCTGACTACGAGGACCATGACGACGACGAAGCTGTGCCACTGACACAGCCAGCTGGGGTGTGTACGCCAAGTGATGGCAGATACAGACGTGAGGAGATTACTGAAAACTATTTCTGAGTGAGTACAGATGCAAAGACAGCTAAATGGTTGTTGTGACAAAACAATTTTTAATACTGTTGCAACACAGTTACAGCACTGATGTGCAACAAAAAAATGGTGTAATGGAAAAGAAAACAAAAGTCCAAGGTCCAGGTTGCCTCACCCGCCCTTGCAAGGCTATTTCTTAGACCGCTTGGCAGCCCCACTGGGGTGTCCCTCAGCCCCCTCTGAATGACCAGCGGCATCTGCGGAGCGCCTGGTGCTCCTGCGTGGCTCAGACGCAGCGCTGGCCGGGCTGCTGAGGCTGCTGCTGTCCCCAGCATCCCCCAGGTCCAGGGCAGGATTTGTGGCAGTGTTCGAGATGATCATGGCCTCCATTGCAGTCGTGATGCGGGCCATTCCCCTTGTGAGCTCTGCCGTATTTTGACTGAGGCTGGACTCCATGTTTGCGCTGCGCTGGCAGAGTTGTGCCGTTGCCGCAGCAAGGCGGCTCATGCAGCGGTTCTGCACCCGGGCATCCCGCCTGCGCACCAGCTCCTGCTCCTCCATTCTGCCACACAACTGGGTTATGGCAGTGGTTAGCCTGCCTAAACCTGCTGCCACCTCCTTGTTTGATTCCACGAAGGCCTGAAATCCCTTTACCATTTCTCCCATCTGCAGGTTGTGCTGCAGGAGCTGGCGTTGGCAGGCCATCATGGATTTTGCCTGCTGCCTTTGTATCTTGACCATCTTTCCCTCGAGGCCCAGGAAGACACTGCCCTCCCGTGCTGGTGCAACAGTGGTGGTGATGGCACGGCGCCGGGTACTGCTGCTGCCGGCCTGCTGAGTGGGCTGGGGTGCCACTGGTGGGGGTGTGGTGCTGGCCGGGCCCTGAGCCCCTGCTCCCAGGACAGGTTGTACTGGTGCCAAAGCCATGGTTGTGGCAGGAGCAGGTGTAGGTGGAAGGGGGTCCCTTGTCGGGGAGTTCTCTGGGGAGAACTGCAAGGGGGGTGTGCTGGGCATTTGTGGGGAGTGCAGTGCTTCAAAGTCTATCACCAGGTCTCCCTCCATACCAAGCCCTAGGGTGTTTACGTCCTCCTCCTCCTCGGCAGCCTGGCTGGTGCTCGGCCCTGCGAGTGCAGTGTCAGATGGTGCTGCTGCCTCTCTTGACATAGTTTGTCCGCCTGATGGTGCCCCTAGGTACAAAGAAGAATTTGTAAATTGAGTGCCGATGTATTACAGTCAGTACAATTAAAGCATTCCACATGTCCTTGCATCTCCTTAGACTGTGTTCCACTGTTTCCTGTCTTGTGATTCTGCACTGCCATAGTTTGCTAACTTCTGCTGACTACATGTACCATGCTGCTTGTCTCTTGTATGTTGGTTACAGTACTGTGCTGGGGTTTGCCTATGCATTGTGTCTAATGGGGAGGTGTCTGGTAGGGTGTGTCATGATGCGCATGCTTCTTACCTGTAGCTGTAGCTCTGGCTGAGCTGTCCAGGGTCCCAATTCCAGTAACACTCTCCCTCTCAATGGTGGTGGACACCATTTCCTCGAGGTCTGTGAGGGGTGGCGCCGGGTTCCTGCCTCCACCTGTGACTCCAGCCTGCCTCTGGATCTCTGCCATCTTCCTTTTTGTGAGGCTGCGGATGTCGTAGAATCGCTTCTTGAGCTCATCCAGGGACCTGGGGGTGACACCCACAGCATTCACCTTTTGGGCGATTTCGCTCCAGATCCTCCTCTTGGTGCTGTCTGGCACATTGAGGGACAGCTTTCCAAATAGCTGCCGGTGCACCCTCACCACCTCCTCGACCAACACCTGCAGCTCGGTGGTGCTGAATCTAGGCTTCCTCTTCTGGGAGGACTTCTGGCTCTCGCTCTGGTTTGCCATGTTCTTCACTACAGTTCACAACCTCCTACTCCCACTGCTGCTAACTGTGAGTGTTCAGCTCAGGCTGGCTCTCCAGAAACTTCTTAATTAGCTGCACCTGCCAGGGTTGCCACTCCCTGTTTGGGTGGGGGAGGGGGAGCCACCTCATTGGCTGAATCGGCTTTCGCCGAATCGGCTTTTACCGATTCGGATATTACCGATTCGGTAAAATCCGAATCGGTATTATCCGATTCGGATTTTACCGAATCGGTTTCTTCAATGCATTCCTATGGGCTTTTTGGCCATGGGTGTGTTTTCATAGCTACGATTCTATAATTGCCGAATCGGATTTTACCGAATCGGCTATTTCCGAATCGGTGTTAGCCGATTCGGTACTTTCCGATTCGGTGTTAGCCGATTCGGTACTTTCCGATTTGGTGTTGGCCGATTCAGTACTTTCCGATTCGGTGTTGGCCGATTCAGTACTTTCCGATTCGGTGTTGGCCGATTCGGTACTTTCCGATTCGGTGTTAGCCGATACGGTACTTTCCGATTCGGTCCGTGCCGAATCGGAACGTACCGATTCACATTACCGATGCCGACCGAATCGGTATTAATTCGCCTTTTTTTTGCTACATCTCGTTTTCCGATTTCAGAATACCGATTCGGACCGCCTCCGTATTTTGAAATCGGAAAATCCCTTTTACCTACATCGGGCCCATAGTGAGGGATATAGAGCTGGAACACTGCTGGCATGGCTCATTCGACAAGACACAGATTCATGCCCCATAACTGAAGTAATCACCCCTACTGGAGCAATAGTTCGCTCCCAAGTAGACCCCATCAAGCTTTCTTTGACTATTACACAGCGGTATACATTTCCCCAGACAGACAGATCTCTCGATAGTGGACCAATTCCTTGCCACCCTCTTGTTGCCCCACATTGCCCCACCCGCACAAGACCACTCTCGATGCAGTGAGTGCATCCACAGATGTGACACAGGTGATACCGACCTTGGCCAGAAACAAGGCTCTGGGTCTGTATGGCCTTCCATTGGAGTATTATCGTACCTTCTCCACCCTCCTGGCACCTCGGCTAGTAGACACTCCCTGGGTGGCACTAGAAGGCGTAGAACTCTCGGAATCACTCTGCAGATCACTGATTGTGTCCTTTCTAAAGCCAGACTGCACCTATTGCAACAGCTAGAGTCACACTTTTATCAGCAGATTATAAGATCTTTGGTAAGATATTAGCAGATCGCTATACTCTATTCCTTCTAGTCCTTTATGTGACCCCTTTGGCTTCATTGGTGAGACCTTTTGGCTTCCAAGTCCTCTCCTATGCGGACGACACGCAAATCATTATATCAATCTCTGATGATTTGCCGCTGGTTGCTCAAAGGTTTAACAATTGCATGACCAGCATAATACGCTGGATGCACGACAACTCTCTTAAAATTAATCGGAGAAAACCGAAGTCTTGGTTTTCGGCTCCCAGCCCCTAATCTGGTCTGCCGCCTGGTGGCCTGAAACCTGCAGCCCTCTTCCTGTCCCAGTGCATATTCATAAAATGCTTAAGAAAGTGCTGCCTTACATTCCCTCAGAACTTCATTGGCCCACTATCATTGCCCTATTCACCTCTCTGCTTGACTATTGCAATGCTTTATACCCCAATGTCAGTAAAGGCTCACTGAACAAGCTGCAGGTTGAACAAAACGCTGCGGCAAGACTCATACTGAACATTCCCAAACATCACTCCATTAGAGAAGGAATCCGTAACTTACATTGGCTTCCGATTAGGAAACGCATCACCTTTAAGGCTCTAAATTTGGTGTACAAGACCATGCATGGTACTGAATCATCTCACCTTGCAATCTTATTCCACTGGTACACCCCAGGCAGAACCTTGAGGTCCTCCATCCAGAAGAAGCTTGTCTCATCTAGATTTTGTCGCTCCAGGTGGGGGGGTCGCTCATTTTCCGTGTGGGCTGCCAAACTTTGGAACACTCTGCCTCTTTTTATCACCACGGCAAACTCACTCGCTTACTTCAAAAAGATATTAAAGACATGGCTTTTCGCATCGTAGTTGGTGACTGTCTGCTTCCCCATCCTCCCGCCTAGCGGCTTGATACCTTTTTGGTTTAGTGCGATCTACACATTTTTATCCTATCCTATTCTTCTGACACTGGTACATCCAGACCAATGTGGGTGTGTCCCAGGTAGGTGCACCTCCCAAAATATCTGTAGATTATTCCACATTCAGGATCAGGTGCAGGATCGCTATTCCCAGGCTGCGTGCCTGATCCTAGATCTAGAAAAGGCCTACCTTATCCTGCCCACATCTATTTGCTGTGCTTCAGCGTGTGGGTGTGGGTCTAACACTACAAGTATACACAAGACTACTCTACATGAACCCCACATCCAGAGTCCAACTGGGTCACCTCATATTGCCCCTACTCACAGTATCTAGAGGTACATGACAGGGTTGTCCGCTCTCCCCCTTACTCTTCGCACTGGTGATGGAATCCTTAGCGGTTCGTCTTTGAGAGGAGGATTGGGGTATCCTAATGGCGGGTGCCACTCATTGTGTATCCCTATATGCAGACGACTTACTACTTTATGTGCATGACATTACAATGGATCACGCACCCATCTTCACCACTCTAGCAGACTTCGTCACAGTGGCCCCCTGAGACTTAACTGGACAAAGTCCTCTTTATACCCACTCAGCCCGACCTTTCCCCACAAGAGATATGTATTGGGGGCATCAGTCTCACTTGGAGTGCCCAAGCCCCACGCTACCTCGGCGTATGCGGTAGCTTGCGCCGATGAGTCGCCCTGATTAAAATGCAATTACCAATAGACCTGGGTGGACTGGGAGCCCCTTCATTCGAAGTCGCGCTGGATGTCAGGACGTACTCTGGGAGAGAACAGTACAGATGCTGGACCCTTGTCAGTATCATCGATCCGATGTCTGCTCCTTCCAGGCTCCAGACCAACCTCAACCTATCCAACACAAGTGACGGTGGCACTGATTTGATTTGATTTGTTATTTGTATAGCGCTTGAATCACCCCCGAGGGGGTATCTCAGCGCTCAGGACGTTCAATGATAGCAGTGACATAGGCTAGACAGACAGAGATCAGAACAGTTTTTAGAGTTTTCCTAAACTTCAGGTGGTCAGGGCACTGTCTTAAGGCAAAAAGGAGCAAGTTCCATATGAGGGGGGCTTGAAGAGAGAAGGACTTGCCTCCAGTCCTTGACTTTTTAGGTTTCGCCTGCGAAGAGATGCGCTCTGCGCATCTTTTCGGCGCAGGCGAAATCCTGTTGAGATCTGTAGTGTGGCTTGGTTCGGCCCTCGTCCTTGATTGGCTGGCTCCGTAAACGGAGCCTTGCCATTGGACGAGGGGCCTGTCCGTCAATGCCTGACCAGACACGGGGGCGTTCCCGACATTCTTTGGCTTTTGCCGACGTCACGGGACGCCGGGAACGCCCCCGTGTCTGGTCCGGCATTGCCGGCACCCGCCTTCCGTCGTCAGCGTCTCCCCTCCCCCTTTCCCGCCCCCTCCCGCTTGTTTCTTGGTGTCCGCCCGCCGCGTCTCTCCTCCCCCTTTCCCGCCCCCTCCCGCTTGTTTCTTGGTGTCCGCCGCGTCTCTCCTCCCCCTTTCCCGCCCCCTCCCGCTTGTTTCTTGGTGTCCGCCGCGTCTCTCCTCCCCCTTTCCCGCCCCCTCCCGCTTCTTTCCTCATGGCCGCCTTCCTCCTTCCCCGCCCCCGGAGCCCGGACACAGACTGAGCGCGGCGGCTGCACTCCACCCGGACCCGGCTCCTGGCCGGCGGCTGCACTCCACCCGGACCCGTCCAGCAGGTAAGAACGGCACCCCGGGAGACTGCTAAGCTTATTACTCGAGCTAGAAAGTTGAAATGCTGCTTACGCTACTGTCAAAGGGTGTACAGAGGAAAAAAGTTGTTTTCATTCAGTTATCCCATTGGCCTATACAAAGTCAGCTTTCGCAAAAGTACGAAGGATGGGAGGGAGTTCGACATTCAATTCAATCAACGGGAAGGGATTATTAATACAATTCGTGACATGACTGGGGTCTAAGATTTTGATTGAGTGGAAAAATACGTAGTACAATTTTTGTTTAGGTCTCACTGTGGCTAAAAACAAAACCCATGGGGTATACGGCGTCGCAAGAAACCGGATAGAAAACAGGTCATGAGATGCCAAAGGCAGTTAAACGGGCTGAAACAAGGCGCTCACGTTCCCCGATATTTATTCTGAGAAAAATACATGTTGCTTGTGAAGGGCTATTACAGGACCGAGCACCTCCCATCGTGACTCAATGACCCGTCAACAAAGTGCTGAGTCACTCCTCTCAGCTGATCCGTGAACTAAGTGCTGAGTCACCCCTCTCAGGTGACCGTCAATAAAGTCCCGAGCCTTTCAGCATGACTCGTGAAAAGTTTCATAATAGACCTAGGGACACTGTGTTAGGCAGAAAATGGCAGAGGCAAGCCAGGAAAAACTGGCACCGGAGCGGAAAAGACAGCCTGCCCGATTACAAAACACATACAAAATGTGACTGGTGAGCGAGGTTCACATTTCGGGCCAATAGGTGGGAGTGTGAAGCTATGGTACAATCGACTCTAAGCACAGGTATCCGCAGGTGAAGCCAAATCTCGTCCAGCCATGAGGCCATTGCTGATCTGTGAAATTTTAGGTCGGCCTCACAAAATATTGCAAGGAGACGAATTATTTTGGGTCATGCCACGGATGGAAGCATAGGGAAGAACGGTAACGCTCTAGTTTGTAGACTGAGAAGAGAATGTGGCAGATTAGATGACTGTATACATGTAATAGCAACAGTAAGTGTTACATGCTGTCATGGTCAAGGGTGAAGGAGTAACAGCAACAGGGCGCGGTGATGCCTTTAGGATGAATAATGAAGTGTGTTGTGACTTGAATTCTCAATGCATTCTTTCCCTTGGTTACCTGTTCCCTGCTGTTCTGCCAGTATGATTGTGTTGTGTGTGGAATGTTGGAATGCTTGATGAGGTAGTGGAATGCTGGGGTGCCTGGTGTTGTTGAGAGAGAGACAGAGTGTGTGGGCTGAGCGACAAGGATTGCTCCTGTTGCTCCCCCTTTCCCGCCCCCTCCCGCTTGTTTCTTGGTGTCCGCCGCGTCTCTCCTCCCCCTTTCCCGCCCCCTCCCGCTTCTTTCCTCATGGCCGCCTTCCTCCTTCCCCGCCCCCGGAGCCCGGACACAGACTGAGCGCGGCGGCTGCACTCCACCCGGACCCGGCTCCTGGCCGGCGGCTGCACTCCACCCGGACCCGTCCAGCAGGTAAGAACGGCACCCCGGGAGACTGCTAAGCTTATTACTCGAGCTAGAAAAAATGTTGGCGTCAGTTTGCGCTCCAGCATTACGATAAGATATCCGACCTGCCAGAATGATCGACCACGTCTGAGATCGACCCCACATCCCCCCATTAGAAAAACACTCTCAGACTCCTTCCAGCTCGCATCGCCCCTCCCCCACACACTTATCCCTCAGAGGTGCACGGGATTATCTCTGTGCCCCCTTCCTCCTAACCCCTCTGTCGATGTGCAGTCAAGAGAAAGAACCCCCCCTATGAGGAATCACAGGCCCCGTGACCTTTAACCCCTCCTACAACACAAGCCTGCCTATCATGCACCCCCTCCCCTACCTCACAAGGGGATGTCATTACCTGGCCCGAAGCCCCTCCAAGCTTGCGTTACCTGGGCCCACCCCCTCCATATCCGATTCCACAGACCCCGAGGCCATCACTGTCGGCCTTTACCACCGCCCCCCTCCTCATGAATGATGCCTCCACCGATCACTCTTCTGCCCCCTCCCCCGTCACCTGTCCCCTTCAATTTACCCCTCTCTGCGCCCGAGATCACCCTTCCAATGAGTGCATCATTACTCGCTGCAGAGCATCAATTACAAAGGCGAGCCCGCATCACCCATCGGGATGCAGGAGCGCTGAATGGAAAAACAGCCCACCTCGTGTCCACCCTGCTGTGCCAATATGGAAGCCCCGGGGGGGGAAGCCGTAGTGTAACCCCCTCCACCTCTGGGACAAGCAGGGGAGGGGGTCGTGCTTGGCGGGGAGCTGCAGCTTCATTGACTTATAGAGACTTTGGGCTTTGCACCGACCCAAAGCAAGCAGATGAATTCCTGCCGACGAACGCCGCAGCAATTGCGCTTACCGCCCGAGCATCCTAACTGCGCAAATATTGGTGTCCCGCCCGGGGGTTTCTTCAGCCGGCCGGCCAATCCCAGCGCGGCCGGCCGGAAGTGCCCGCCCCCCCCGCCGCCCAGCGCGAGAAGAGGAACCACGGCGAGCGCTGGAAGTCTGCGCTGCTCCCGGCCGGCAGCTCGGGGACGCTCTCAGGCCTTCGCACCGGACACACACCTCTTCTTCGCAGCGCTACGGTGCCTCCGGGTGCCCGGGGGCAGCGGAGCTCCGGCGGGGGGTACTCACCAGCCGTCCACCTTACCAGAGGGCCGAGAGGAGAGCGGCAGCACCGGAGGCGGCCTCGTAGGAGCGGAGTGAGGCCAGCCCGAGTGTCACTTCCCCCAGTGAGGCTGCCGGGACAGCTGCATTGATACAGCCCGACTAAAAATAACCCCGAATGTCAGCGAGGGAGGGCAACTCCTGCGCCCGGCTCCCTGCCCCGCTCCCCAACCCCCCACGCGAGCTGTGGGAGCGCCGCCGACCGAGCTGCAGACTGCAGTGCTGCCGGCGGTGGCTGATCACGGTGAGTTATCTCGGTGGGTCAGTGCGTCTGCTGCAGGTGTGCGTGTGTGTGAGTCTGGGACAAGAGGACACAGAGGAAATAGCCGACCCGAGGGTCACAGGTTGAGATCCTTGCGGGTCAAGTCTGCGTTCCATCCTCTCGAGGGAACTACATCCAGCGTTAATCTATCTCACTACAGCGCTTAGAAGGGCTTCTAAGAGACATGCAATCATTGATGCTTGTGTGACTGTGAGATTAATACAGCCTAGTGAATTGATCACAATCTTTAAGTCTCTGGGGCAGATACAAATATGCTGATACCCATTCAACACACTGAAAACGTGTTGTTCTGTAGCAATGGCGCAAGCCATTCTTCCTACTGCCCTTTTATGATGTTACGCCTTTTTGTAAATCGCTGTTTTTGCCAAGTTTGTTTAATGTGTGTATTAAACGAATTGCCCTTTGGTCCCTTAAACATAGTTGGACTTCGCTTTCCATAATATTGTTGCGTGTGTTTGGGGCTCTTTGCGCGTGTGTGGGGCTCTTTGCGTGTGTGTGTGGGGGGGGCTCTTGCGTGTGTGTGGGGGCTCTTGCGTATGTGTGTGAGGGGCTCTTGCGTGTGTGTGTGGGGGGCTCTTGCGTGTGTGTGTGGGGGGCTCTTGCGTGTGTGTGTGTGGGGGGCTCTTGTGTGGTGTGTGTGGGGGGCTCTTGTGTGGTGTGTGTGGGGGGCTCTTGTGTGGTGTGTGTGGGGGGCTCTTGTGTGGTGTGTGTGGGGGGCTCTTGTGTGGTGTGTGTGGGGGGCTCTTGTGTGTGTGTGTGTGGGGGGCTCTTGTGTGGTGTGTGTGGGGGGCTCTTGTGTGGGTGTGTGTATTGGCATTGTAAATGAGAATGCCATTTATTTATCTGTTTTCAAAACCAACACATAAATAAAAAGTTTGCCATTTAGAATGCCAATGGCTCAAACTTTTCCGAAGGCGAAACCATTGCATTGTAAATGCTTGTTCATTCTGGGTGTGTGGAGGAGGGCTTTAGAACTTGAGCGTAGAGTCAGAAGTGGGTTGTAAGGTTGTAGTCTCTCTGCCAGATAGGTGGGGCCGTTCCCCCATAGCGCTTTATGGGTGA